>NC_072854.1:65239425-66489425 GCF_028858705.1 Grus americana
TAGTCAGCTGTGTATCATGACAAGTGGTTTGTTTAATGTCACATATCCATGGTGATACCAGTATACCTTTTTGCTCTCCACTGCCTTGAGTTCGAGATCCTTTTTAAAGTCAAGCACACATCATATCACCGCCCTGCAAATGCCCTTTCCTATTTTTGGCTTTCAGATGCTGGAAGCTGCCAGCTTGCCAGAAAGTGAGTTATGGAGAATTGGCGTGAGACTGCCAGAAGCAAGAGTAGGGAAGTCACAGCCTCCATGACACCTCACTTATACGAAACATATCTTCAGGTATTTACAGCCCATATGCAAAGAATTAGGCAGGATGGAGCTTTTCATCGGGGGTTGCAATGGGGTCCAGAGCGGTGTCAGACAAGCCAAGTTTGTCACTGTTTATGGCCACAGAGAAGTGGGAACACAGTCAGTTGGTTGCTTTCCAGGAAATGGCTGGAAGACTGGTGACAGGCAGCTAAGGGAATGCAGGACAAAGCATGAGCCCATCACCACTGAGCTAGCAGGAAGCCCCGAATCTCATCTGTTTGCCTCTCCTGATCTAAGCCACGGTTATTTAAAGAAATCTTTTCACTCATATTCTTCAAAGTCTTCTGCACACCTGAGTTGGTTCTTCAGTCAAAAAGCAGGAAAGCAGGGCACTGTGTATTGGGAGAATGCCGGAGATGGCCAGGGGCGGGAATGAAAGCAGCAGGGTTCACAGAGTCGCTCCTCAGTGAAGAATCCGAATGGAGCTGAAAGCAGAATGTGACTGCTGCGCCCATCTAGGAAGAATCACTGAGAAATATCAAACATGACAATGGAAAAGAAGGGAAAAGATGGATCCTCGGCTGGGTGTTAACATTTTGGATTAGGAAGGTCAGGCAGGCACTGAGGCTGGGTTGCGGATATGCCCCCACTCACTCCTTCCAGACTGGAATGTCTGCAGAGTGCAGTGAAAGGAAGGAAAGGAAAATCAAAAAGGAGAATCACAGATGGTGTTTTTCCAGGTATTTACTGGAAATGTTCAAGCCAGCTGAATACTTGTAGTTCCAGGGATATATCACTGGAACAAGATACACAGGGCAATGGATTTCAGGGGGACTTGGATATCTAAGTCCCTTTTTGCAACTCTGAAAATGTAATCCCTAACTCTCTGTGACTTGTCTGTCCCAGATCACCCTGGATGTGAGTTTCTGTGTGCTCCATCCCACGGTGACACAAAGCAGTCAGGAAAACCCAGTTCAGGACATCTGCTAGGGTTATCTGGTAGGAAATTTTATATTAGAATGATATCCTGGAAGAAATGCCCTTTCTGTAGAAATGATTAAGCTCTGCTATTGAGAAGATAAGCCATGATTTTCTGGCTGCTCTCGCTTTTGACCTCCTCACAGCTTCCTTCAATCCCACCCTTCCCCAGGACACCTGGTGCTTGGGGGGGAAGAGGGAACTGTGGCACAGGAGGTCCCCAGCTCGTTGCTTTACTAGTGCCAAGCTGGATGGCTGCCGCTGGTTTCACTGCCCACCCTGAGGAAAAACAACGAACAACAAGTTTGTTCCAGATGGGCACCCAGGAAGCAGAGGAATCTGTTGTGGTCTCTCAACATGCCTTTTTTTTTTTTTTTTTCCCCCTTGAATTCCCTTTCTGAGAACAGTGGGGTTTTTTTGCCTTTGGGGTGAAAACACAGGGGTTTTGACTATAAGGCAGTTCCATTTTCTGACATGCTTTAACTGAGAGAGAGACCTATTATTCTCACGTGATTGGAGGGAAAGAGTGGACACAAGATTAGCCATGGGTCTGGGCATGAGATCTTCTGAGCATCCAGGTGGGAAGGAATTACCTTGGCAAATTTATCTGTTTTAACAAGCACTGAAGTCCAGACTATGTCAGAAAACATAGGATTAACTCAGTTCACTTAGTTCTATACCAGGCACAAGCTTCCTAAAGCCATCAGTTACAAAGAGTTGCTGGAGCGATGTCAAATCTGTACTGCCTTCCTCACAGCTGGCTACTATGGGAGAGTGGGTGGAAACACAGAGAGGGACAGAGCCTGTGCTATCTCCAGTAGTCACCACGGGACTCACTTTTTCTTTGCCAGGTTTCACAAGGTAATCCATCTCTGTGCTGATCGGAAGTGGTTACTCTGCTGAGAATGGGAGTTACCAGTGTGTGTGTTAGCAATAAATCCTTATGAAAAGCAAAGAGTTACCCAGAGCAAGGAACTTCCTGAAGCATTTGGGGGTATGTTAGAGGGTTTCATGTGCTTGCATCCCATGTTGGTGTGTCAGGAACCAAAGATGTACACATCAAAGCGCTGTTCTAAATTAAGGAACACAGGCTATGCAAATTGTGTTACTCTCTCCCCACCCACCTTTTCCTGTTTGTTTAGATGGCTCAAGATAGTAACATGCCACTATAGTTTATTTCAGTAATAATGAACGTGGCTTTGCACCCTTCATCCGCATCATCTTATTCGTGTGAGAATGTCTTGGGAAGGGTGACAAGCACCATTGTTTTACCATTATACCCTCTCAGTGCAGGGCTTCAAGCTTGTGTGATCGCAACTGAGGTTCTTCCTGAAGTGTAATTTCACCGCAAGGTATTTGCTTTGAAAAAGTAACTCTGTAAAAATGGGAAAGCTTATTAAGAACATTATTTCTCGAAGAGGCTCAAGAGGGTGTAAATACAGGAAAATGAACACACACACATAAGTAACTCATTAATCAAGTCTCATTCCATTTGTATTCTGTCACACCAAACCCCAACATGGACCTTTTTGCTACTCTTTACTTTTAGGTATCAGTGGGAACCAGAAATAACAAAAGGGAAACGTTCGGGTTTCTTTGATAAGTGGCAGTAGCTTCTGTAGTAAACCAAATGACACCAGGTTCAAACAGAGCAGAGAGGTGGAAAGCGGTCACCAGCTAGGCTGTGTGAACAAAAGTTTGTTCCATTTGGAGACCATGCCAAGTAATAACACTACTGGTTTGGGTCAACAAAGACTTTTAAAAAAATTTCAGGTAGAATGAAATGTTTTATTTAATTAAAAATTATTAGAAAGCAGAGTGCATACTTCTAAGTATGTATTAGACCTGGATGATTACACCTAAAGTGTTCATTGCATACATGCTGTAATTAATTGAACTAGTAGTTGACAAGTAATATATTTGAAGTCCACCGAATAATTGAAGTTTATTATTAGAATGAATTGGAATGATCCAAAAAAGAAAAATTTATGATTACAAATATAGGTCCCAATCCAGGATACATTTATACACACAATTAACAGCTGTGGTTTTTTAGGCAGATCATTTCACACAGTACCCTACTCTCTTGTATCTGCATACGAATATTCTATTTTAAATCAGTGAGGCTGTGCAGGAAGTAAGATACTTCTCAGTATGAGTAAGGTTGACAAAATCTTAACTTCTCAAACCACTGACTGATCAAATTGACACAACTTAAATCCAACAGTGGTCTGTACTTGGGACTGGATTTCCAGGTAGTTGCATCTTTACAGCACAACAGTCCACTTGAGACACTGATCTGTGTGAGTGTCTGGCCTGGAATTTAATAACACCCAATCTCAAATGTAATTATATTATTCCATTGATTAAGTCCACATTTTCCCTTTGCAGTTCCAAGATTTCTGACATGAAGAAAATGTTAGTAAAATTAACATAATGGTTATATAAAAGAAATGTTCTGTTGCTGCACTGAATGTTAATTTAGATTTGGGTAAGCACATGCTTTGGACATGCTTATTGGACCTAACGGTATCATACCCAGCAGAATCTTTCTAAATCACGTGAGAAATACTGACTGCCATGGGAGTCTACAAGGGTTCAGCATACAGCAAACAAGTGTGTGCTGAAACAGTGATGGAGTATGTAGGAAAGTAGTTCTTCAGTATAATCACTGTGGTCATTAAGGCTTCTCCAGCATCCTTGCCACTTTGAATTTTATTTAAATAAATAGGGAAGTAGTTTAATCCTCCTCATGGTGATAAAGGGTTACAAGCAGCTGTGGTGTTGGTCACGTGTCACACATTGTCAGCAGACAGTTGCAGTTTCAGTTACATTTTCTCCTTTGATTTGATTATGTTTTTCTCCTAAATTAAATAATTATAATGTGTGTACTGTGTGGTAATGGCAGCAGCATTCATTCCAGGCCTTTACGAATATGCTGTGGGTTCAGGAGAATTTCTAAGCAATAAACCTTCTCATCTCGTTCAGCATTTTAGGCAATTTATTTTGCATACACCTTCTCCAGTGTGGTTTCCTTTTACAAGTATGAAGGATCTGGGCATCATTCCAGTCTGACCCGTCTTTTCAGTGGATTTTCACTGCATTTCTTTACTTGAGAACCTGTAACCCTTTTTACTGCAAACCTCTCTTTTGAGGCTTTACATTTCAAGTTGGGTCTCGTCTCAATCCAGTACTTCACATCGTCTTTCTCTGGAACACCGATACGTTATCTTTGTTCTCTGTGGTTAATCTCGCTCAGACAAGCCATTCTCAGTGTAGAAGATACCTATCTGTGCTTCTCCCTTCCTGAATGCTTGCTGCAGAGGAGGCTTACTGCTATCCCTCTCAAGATTAGTTACACACTTTCTATGTGGATTACTTCCTGTTTTCCCTCAGCCTTTCATTTTGGTTGGCACTGGCAAGTGTTGTTTCCACTTCTGTGAGTAGCTGTTTCGTGGGCCATAGGATTCGGAAGCAACAGACTCAATTTCAGTACGTTCCAAGTTTTGCTCTGAAATACGTATAGTAAGTCAGTTGGACCCCCCAAAAATAATGAAATGCAAACAAAGTAAATGTAAATAGTTCAAAATAGTTTATGTTTCCTACAATTAGTTAAAACTCAAGTTTTGTAGCCCTTTATTTGAAAACATAAAGATAAACCCTGTTTTCTTATCAGACATATCTTTGTGAGTGCTGCAAAATTATGATACACTGATTTTTTCAATTGATTAATTTTGGTTTAAGTTGTTTTTAGGAAGGCACAGCAGATGTATGTGATTTTTCACACTTTACTGTTCTTATGCGTCAGCCTGATGATATCATACTCAAGCACTAATAATACTACTACTTGCCTTTTACATAAATTAGCACTTTACAGCTTCAGAGCATAATACCAACATTACCTAATTACCCTAGAATTGAGCATGCACTCTTTGCCTTTTAAAGTAGAAGCTGATGGATTTAAATGGTGATATGTAATCAGAAAGGAAAACAAGTCCTTCAACAGCCTATGCAGTGGTCTCATCAACAGGCCAGGAGCCAGGGTATTTGTTCTACCCCCTCTCCCAATTCCAGCAATGTAATGAAAATCAGACTTAAGCACCCTAATTCCTTTCTTCTTGTGAAAGTCTCACACAGACCTCAGTTTCTCTTACTATAAAATGGAAAACCCGATACCCTTCTCCTAGAAAATGCCTGGCAGAGATCATTTTGGGTGAATGCCTAAGTATCACTACTGTGGCCACAGATATTTGATGTCAAAAAGATTTTAAAGCTATCCCAGTTTTCTGCTTTTATCTCAGATCATGAGTGGGACCCCGGCCACCTTAACATCAGTAGAAATAGTCATCATCACTGTCTTCAATGGAGGCAAGGTCCACCCTGGCACTTTTAATCTCACACAAAAGGTAACCAACCCTTCCAATAACCTCTTGGAAGCATCTCCTGGCAGTGCTCACTCCCACCCAAACAACAGGACAAACTGCTTCCCTCTCTTCTCTGCCTTCCCTGTGTCCTAAATATTCCACTCCTAGTGCCTCTTACCAATTACCTCTGCAAGACTCTTTGGAGACTCTTGCTTCCTTTCTGCTCCAGCATGAATTATCCCTGCAAACTTTCAATCCTCACAGCTCTTGTCCAGGAAGATCACTGCAATTTTGCTTCCAGATATCCCATTTCCTGCAGCTACATGCAACACCCCCCCAACGAATCTCTCACATGGTGAACGGCAGCAGTCCAACAACATATTATCCATCACAGTGAAGTTATGTTCAACAACGTCTTTGCATAATTGCATCCACAGCTTCTTTCTTCCCTCCAGACTCTGACACCCCAATAACCAATTTCCATTCATGCTGCAAATGTTAAATCCAACAACTTCCCTCACTATAATGCCCATGCATGATAAAACAAATATCCTATAGTTCGCTCTGGTATGGAAGGTGTTCAGCAATAGCAAGAATGCGTGTTAGGGTTCTTACATCCATCTGAAGCAAGATCTTTAGTAAAATATGCCCTTCAAGTGTGAGGCTGGCCTACCCTTCTACCTCCTGAGGTTGCCTGCTCTTCCAATCCCCCTGCCAGTCCCATGCCAGGGTAGAAAGAGGATTATTACTACTAATAAACATGTACATATAGCTTTTACTCCTCCAAGAGTTTTACAAATATCCACTACTTTGTATTTTCATTTACAGATTTTCTAAAAGTCTTCACATTTAAGAACAAAACTCCTGCCAGTTTGCAATGTTTTATGAACATTTCATTCATTGTCTTTTGTACATAAATTCTCAAGGCTAGTTGATTGCTCAAGAATATTTATGATGCTTGCAGAATAAAACAAACAGCTCTGTGACTAATACTGGCTTAAATTCAGTGTATAGCTCTGATTAATGCTATTTTTAACTGTAATATGAGGTTCATTGCTGCTCATGTATTGTGGCTAGCTATCCCTGGCTCAATTTTTGTTAGCACAGCACAAGGGAACTTGATTTCAGAAAGAACAAATAGCTAAAAGGATATCTGAAATTCAGTCACATGCATTTTGCCTGAAGGTAGGTATTCATAGCACAGAAAAAGCTGCTGGTACACTAAGTTCAGTATCTGCCTACTAGCAGTGCCAACACTAACGTCTTCTAAAGAACTCATAATGCATCAGGCATTCAACAATACTGTACCTGGGGAAGGATTCCCTTGTGGCCATACAACTAAGAAGACAAACCTCTAATATAAAGCAACTAGCCAGTTATATCATCACTGATGGAGACATAAATCTGAGGGATTTCTATCTTAACCCTGCTAAGTCTTGAACATTGCAAGTTGAAGGCTCTTGTAATTTTTATTTTCTGTACAACAACTGATGAAATGGTACCTCCCTGGCTTGTATAATCAGTTCTACTGATTACAGCAGTTAATGGACTGACTCAATTTACATGAGCTGAGAGACAGGGTTTCCTTTTTTTTTTTTTTTAAATGTATGTTTAAGTTTCCTCTGTTTTGGTGGTAACCTAAGCTATTTACCATAGTAACAGTTTTTGACCAGTCTTCTACAGATTAGTTATATGCTACATTGATAAGCTATGTCCTTTTGCGCGTTCCTTATTATTGAACAAGGTACATAAGCATGCCACGTGCAATGTCTGGTCCATCCTTCATTGTACAAACTTTCCCGTACTCTTTCTTTAAAAGCCATCATTCTGCTCAGTTAAGGTGCTGAGAGCCCAGGATGCACTGTAGTCAGTAACAGGGGAGATAACTCGGCACTTGGCAGAACTGACCTCTACAAGGTCGTTCGGTTTATTCTGTAGGCAGGTTTCTCTTCTGCATCCCTCTAAGGCTGGCTAACTGAAACTTTCTATCAATGCTTTATATAATCATATTACAATATTTTCCATCATCCATTTTTTTATTACAGCTTATTTTCTGGGTTTGACCACTGCAGCACACTGAGCAGACATTTTCATTAAGCTGTCCACACTGATACCTCAATCTTTTTGTTGAAAGGTTACAATTAATTCAGAACCCATCTGTGTATACAAGTAGTTTAAATCATGCCTTCCGAGGCACATTACTCTGCACTTATCTACACCGCATTCCCTCTGCCGCTGCATTACTCAGTTACTTAGGGTTGTCAAGGCTTACCAAGGTGCCTCGCGATCAACCAGCCTTGTGTTGCCTGCCACTCTTACGTATCCAGCCTTTCTAGTAGGTCGTCAATAAGTACATTAAACAATGCCGCTGTTTCTATTGATCCTTGAGGCACCCCTCTAGAAAAGAGAACTAAGCAATTATTCCTACTCTGCCCCTGCGTGCTATCCCCTAACTGGATTTGCATCCACGACTGGCAGGATGTCACCACCTCTTCTCCTCCTGGCAACTGACTTTCCTTAGTAGCCCTTTGTGAACCATCTTTATTGAAAGCCTTTTGACTGTTTAAACAACTTCCTCTGGTTCCCCATTACCCTGCATTTAGCTATGGCTTCACAAAATTGCTCAAAATCCTAAGATCTGACATCAAAGCCTTCTTTCTTTTCCCAGACTTTTGTTTGTCGGCCCAGAAGTTTTTGTTGCTGTTATTTTAGTGTCCCATCCAAGCAGGTGAGCTTCAGGCCTGTTTTACTGCAGTGCTGCTGCAACGGGGAGCTACTTTATAAACTGAATCCATCCAGCAGGCTGATGGCTTTTGTGTGAGTACCAATCTCTTCAGAAGCAATTCTCTCAGCCACTTGAGAGCTTCAAAAATAAAATTCAGAAACCACACTTTCTCAGCGAGGACGCATGCAAGTACCTGCATCTCAGTTTGGGGCTCACTCAAGGTTCACTTTTAACCCCGGGGTCCTGTGCTTGTGCGATTACTAAATTTGGTGCAGGCTGGGCAGCAGCTATCACGTTCTCCCTCATGAGTTCCTCACGTTTTTCTTTTGCCCTCAGGTGGGGCTCCTCTCAGACGCCAGGCTTGCCAGCCAAGAGAGTCAGCGCCTCTCCTCGACGGCTCCTCTCTCCCTGCCGCCCCGCAGCCCCGGCCTGGCCCATCCCCGGCACCTCTTGTCCTCAGGCCTCGCACCGGAGTCTCCGCCCTTCCTCGGCCACCGCCTCACCCGTTGGCGCCGCGGCCGAGCGCCCCTCGCCGCGGCGGCCGCTAGAGCAGGCGGCTCCCAATGCCTTTCAGCCGGGCAGAGACGGCCTTGCGGGCAGGGCAAGGGCGAGTGCCCGTGCCCGTGCCCGTCCCCGTCCCGCCCCGCGGGGTGCCGCCTCAGCCGTCCTCCCTCCCGCCGTTGTGTAACCGCGGCAGATGTTGCTGCCTGCAGCGGCCGCGGCGCGGCGGGGGGCGGCGGGGTCGACACGTAGCGCACGTCGGAGGCTGGCAGGTGCCCGCCCCGTGTGGGGAGAAAGGAAGGGGCCGGGTGGGCAGCCTTCTGCCGGTGGGGATTTGGCGCGGGATTCGCTTTCACAGCGATTTCTCGCTGTCCCTGTGAGCAGGCACCTACCGACCTGAAGAAGGGGAGTCGTGGTTCTGTGTGGTCAGTCCCAGGCTGAGCCCAGGGAACTGCCCAGAACTGCGTGCAGAGATCACCTGGCTTGCGGTTTGGCTTTGTGTGGATCACTTTTTTCAAACTCTTCTTCATAGGTATAAGGAATGGAAAATTACTTTGAAAAAAAGAAAGGAGGAGTTCAGGTCACCTGGTGCCAAAAAATAATGGCACAAAGTACTGGAGGCTTCTGGTGGTTTGCGGGAAGTGGCGCAGCACCGGCAAGAAAAGCTGCTCGGAAACTGGGGCCTTTCACACGAGGGGGTCAAACTTTCTTACCTGTGGGGATTTTGAGGAGTTTTTATTGTTGTTCTTTTACCTTTTTTTTATTTTTTTAAAGGCTGTTAAGCCCTGGTAATGGGTGGGGGCACAGCTCCTGTTAAAACTTTGGGAGTGCTGATGGAGATAAAACAGTTGCTGGCAAATTTAGCACTGCCGTGTCAGGCCATGAAGTCTCAATGGCAGCGTTTGAAATATGCACGGTGAGGGAGCTTCATCTGCAGCTGTGCGCCAAGCAGCGCTGATACTGGTGGGGTTGGACTGGCCTTGTCAGCCCTGAGAGACTCCAGAAAAAAAACACTGATGTAGACAAGGCCACTGCGCCCCAAACTGCAAATGCTGCAGTTTTTGAAGGTTGCCTTGTTTACTACTTGTTGGCTTTTGCTGGCAAAAGATAACAGGTTTAAATGTGCAAAACCAGCTGTGATTCTAGTCAAGACACAACCACTGTGCCAGCATGGGGTACGAGGCAAAGATGGGAGTTGGGTGGCGTGAGGAGAAGGTTGGACTGCTTATTTTGCTGACTTAATGCGGAGCAGCTGCATGGCAGGACTGCAGATCCCCTCAAGTAATGTGCAGCTGGATACCTTTTTCACTGTTACGGGTAGCAGAAAGAGAAGCAGCAACTCATACCCTGAACAACTTTTACCCCGATTCTGTTTCCTCAGTAAATAGACCTTAATGCACTATACATCTCTCTGACTGGTACTGTTGAGACCACCTTGGTTTCCCAAAGCTTTCTGTTCATGGTATTCCAGTTTGGCGAATAAAAAGCTTAAAATATTTTTACATTCACTTTCACATTAACCTCAGAGTAGACCTGCCAAATCTGACATGCTGAAAATAAGTGATACTCATTTTGGATTAATTTTAAGGCACTCTTAAAAAGCATTACCCTTCCCCCCATCTGAAAGAAGAATTTTGCAGTTGGTTTCAATGAGCCATTTAAAATCACTCTGCTTTTGAGGTTCTTTTTGTAATCTAATTTAAATTTCTACTGCTTACAAGACCTGCTAAGAATTCTTAATTGGTATATGGAACAGTAAATATAAAAACAAATGGCAGAGAATAGTGGAAGAGAACAAAGCACTTTGAACACAATAGAAACAAGGAGTGACTTTGTTGCCACTATTCCAGCAATGCAAACTTTTTCCTTTAACAGTACACTGAATGTCAGTTCTCTTCCATAACCTTTACTGTCTTCGTATACATACAGGATTTTTCTTTTCTGAATTACAAATTTCTGTAAAATTTTATTTCCTCTTTTCACCCCTCTAGTCCTCTCTCAACTTCCTTGGAACCAAGAAATTAATTTCTTTCTCTAATAATTGCAGTGTGGAATGGAGATTATATCATAGAAATTAGAGATGCAAATGGCAAGTTAGGTCATTCAGCAGTGCATCTGCACTGCGTATGCATGATGACTCCCCACACTGTAACATGTTCTCTAGTGTTTTGTCCAATCCAATTTTGTAAATTGGGTTGACTTCTATTTAAATTGGGAGCCTGTTCCATAATACAGAGAGATCACCAAGAGGAATGTCCTACATATGGCCCAGTTTAGGGATTTTATTTTTTTTTTAATCAAGTTTTTGCCATATAAGTTTTAAAAACTTCCTCCTAATGCCATATGGGGAAATGTACCGAAACCATCTAAGAACACTGGAATGGTGATGCAGCTTGTAATCACTTTGAAGGAAAAATGAGGATTAATTTTGTCAATAAGGCATTATGGGGACTGCTTCCATAGCAGTTCTTCCCACACAAGCGCCCATTGCCCCAAATAAGAGCTGCTCAAGTGCAATAGCTGCAAAATCAATCCCACTTTATGTAGCATCTATTGAATAACAAACTAAAAGTGCAGTGTATTATTAGTTTATCTACAGTCTGAAAGTCTCTCAGTTGTTTTTGCATTTGAAATGATGAAGTGCAAAATTATTATATAACTGCCTAAGCAGAAATCCATTAATCTAACCCCAGAAATTTTAAAACGATTTGCTCTAGTTTATTTGATAGAGAAGGAGACAGGAGGGACAATGTTATTTAGGCATCTCACTGGGCTTGAGTGATTTCAGTGTGAGCTGGCCATCTACACAGCTGCTCGGTGCCTTAGACCTTTGTAGCTTTTGGCCTGAATATTTGGCCTCCAGTTCCCTGCTCTAAACACTGCTTAGGACTTCTAATTCAGTAATTTGTCATATGAGGCATTAGAAAGACTAGGTGAAGCTTCAATGTTCCTTGTGTCTGTGTGTTGTGGTTTTTTTAATTAATTGGCCATTGTTATGTAGCTTAATGTTATGTTTTTATTTCCAAAGATAAACAGTCAGCGGGTACTTGGCTGGAAATCAAGATTCTTTTTTCAGGTGCCTGAGGCTGTGCATGGTGTTCCAGGCTAGAGCAGCAATGCAGTTTTGAAGTTAATTCCCCAATTGTCTTTACTTTCTGAGTTCTGGTTTAGTTTGCAAAGTGTTTGTGGTGTATGCTGACTAAATTTTGTTTCCTTTCAGAGAAACTAAACCAGAAGCTTTGCTCTGCTTGTACACCAAAAACACTGTGACAGCTGGCGATGGTCCAAGTCTGTAACAGGTCCCTTGAACAACTTTGAATTGGCTGGGGGAGCACACAGCTCAGGGGATTGGACTAAGCCTAGTCTGAAGTCCCCCAGGCTGCTTGAATTATAGATATAGGGGCCTCAGTACCAACAACTTCGATTGCTTATCTGTGCCTATAATGTCAAATTATTGGCTAATGATAAGCTTAGCCTGAGATTTTAGGAATATCATTTTTGGCCCCTTTAGCTGGCAGTTTGGACCCTTGTGTGCATTAGGGACTCCCTACATGCCTCTTCCCACTCCACTGGAAGAATAAGTCATCTGTCTTTCTGGCTTAATCACTTGGAAACTACATCATCTTGAATTAAAATTGCTTTTTCCTATTTACAAAACCAGGAATGGTTTCTAAGAGCTCTGCTCCTCCCACATCGCTTTCTTCGCCTCTTTTCCAGCTGGGTCCAGTGTGATTCCAGTGCTCAGATAACAAAGCACCATCCGCAGGGTGATGCGGGTGGAGGCACATTGAGAGGTTGTAACTGCCCACCACACATTTAGATCTCTTTTCACTGAATCAGGTGAAAAAGATAGTACTTAATGCCTTTAAGAAAGGGCTGCGTGCGTGACAAGTACAAATTATACTTCATGTTCCTGTAATTTGACCAGTCAACACCTGGTCTAAAACAAGTGATATACTGTTAAAAGAGAATTCCAAAGCCACATCTAACACACAGACATATCATTTTCCCTATGAAATAAACAGACAGTTAAACCCCCATCTGCACCCAACCCTCCCCAGAAACCAGAAAACCTAAACACTCAAAACTTTAGAAATAAGATTTTTAAAAATGAAGAAAATGTAGGTAATAGCACACCAGTTTGTATTTACAGACATGTTCCTTTTTTCTTTTATTAATGGCTGTATAAATAAATTTTCAGTTTTTGAATCATGATAAAAAGAGAAACATTTTAAGATAAAACCTGAAAAACAAAAATTCACCAGACAGGTTCTCTATCAAAATAAGTATGTTTTATCTTGGCTAGTAAATTTAAGTACTACTTTAGTTTTGTGTATATAAATAAGAAAACTGGAGTGGTCAGATGACATTGGCTTAATAACTTCTGCTGAGAAAGAATTATTCTTTAAATTCTGTTCACTTCCAGAACTGAGTGTAGGTGCCCAGCAGATCAAACAAAAACAAAACAGTAAATAATTGTTCAAGAAAGTACTTTTGAATTGTAGCACTTGGAGTAATAACAGTTTGGCTCTCCATAATACAATACCAGCTTGGAAAAAAACAACAAACCAAACACAAACTTGCTGAGAAAGAAGGATGTCTCCATGCATCGGAAATATGTGGAGAGATGAGAACTCGATAGAGAACAAGAGCTTAAAGCCAGGGCAAGGAAGGAAGGAATCTTCAAGATTCAGTGGCTACCAAGGAAGAAAGGAGTTTCGGGGCTGGTAGTGAGGAAGGTGCACCCTCGTCTGCTTTGGGCAGAGTCAGCTGGGTGAGCTCAAACCTACGTTTCTTTGCTGCTTGACCAAAATCAGCAAAGCTTGAACAAGTTTGGGACTGACTCCTATGAGCCCTCCAGTTCTGTGAGGGCAGGGATGTCTATCAGAAGAGAGAGCAATTAGTAGAGAACATTTGCACACTTGTCTCCAAACTGAGCATCTGTCCACAGCACCGGCTTTAAGAAAACAACCTGGGAGTGTGCTTTACATATGGTTAGGTATGTATTCTGAGGATGTCTTGCGGGTGGAGCCCTGGACTGAGGAATGTCTTACACTGTGTTAGGCAAGAAGTATCTGCCCCAAGAGGTGCTGGGCATGGGCCATTCCTCCTGATCTTGCTAGAGCTCCTACTGTGAATAAGGGCTTGTCTGCGCATAAAAGCTATTTCTGATTAATGCCACATGTGGATGCTCTGGCCACACATGACATTAATCAAGAACAATTAATCAGGAACAACTCCATGTGTAGACAAGCCCAAATTTAATGTGAGGGTGGTCACAGAATGGTGCTCTACACAAGAGAGACCTCAGAGCAGATGAGTAATTGCCTGTCGTTTCCATGTGGATAATAATGCTCTTGGCAGGGAACGAATAGACATTTGAGAATGATTTAATTTTTCATTACCAGGTACACACACATACACCATTGTCAACAATACCCAGTCCCATGAACACTGGAGTGTGGATCACTAAAATGAGCATCTGTCGCTGTTGCTGCCTGGTATGTGCAGCATTAGGCTTTGTATGCATTACTAGGCACTTGCAAGCATGGCTGTGTTGGCCAAAGGTGTGAGGAAGTGCATTTATTCCTTTATCTTAGGAAAGGATAAATGCACAGAACCTAACCCTTTGCCACTAAATGGCTTGTTTTGCTCAGGACCAGCTTGGGTTAAATTTTCTTGGTTTGCAACCAAATTATTGCTAGTGCAAGGCTGCTGAGAAGTACTTCTTGTGTAGGCAGCTTTTACAGACTGGGATAGTTCGCCATACCATGGGATAACCTCTTCCTGTTGCCATCATAGGAGTTTCCTGAGCCGGGGCTGTTAGGAAGCAAGATTATTCTGGAGGTGGGTTGGTGTCTTCAGGCAATATTTATCCATACCTGAGCTGGCTCTCAAAGTGGTTGTTACATTATTTTTATGCAAGCTCTTTTCTATACCATTTTGTGAGGAGCCAATTGCCCGTGCTTAGTTTGCTCCGGATGTGACCAATGCTTTTTTGTCCTTTTCTTCTCCCTGCCTTTTGGTGCTCAGACCAAGAAGTCACTGGCCTGGCTCAGTGCCTGGTTGGGTTGGAAGGACCCTGGTTCCACACTGCTGGAATGATATACTTTTTCTACTCAGAATTTTTAGTGGAGTTCAGCATATCATTTCTCATGAAGCAATACGAAATACCTTGAAAGCCCATGGAAAGGTTAGGATAGAGAAATTTTTACTTTTATTTTATTTTATTATATGAGGGAAGATGCAAAGTAGCAGGCCAATATTCAAACCATGTTTGTATTTGGTCTGATTTGGAGCCATATATGAGCACAGGTTTCCAATATCCGAGGCCATAGCGTATTTTTAGGCAAATATCTTCTATTGAAGCTGTTATACTTCATTGGGAAAGGGAGCCTGTGAGACTAACCTGCTAGTTAAAGTGGTCATATGGGAGACCCAGATTCACGTGTGTGTTCCAAGAAATGTACGAATGTTTATACAAAGTGGAGCAGCTATAGGGGGACAGATTGAGACAGATTTTTTCAAAACACTGGCCACTTCGCAGAGAAACAGGAGAATGGGTTCAGGTTCATTCAATGAATCAGGCAGAGAGGAGACTTCAGAACGTATTTCCCAATACACAGGCGTGTGCCCTAATCCTGGCAGATGTGTGCCCTGACCCTGCTGCTCCCTCTTACCTCCCCCTGAAATGTTGAATGTGAGATTTTCAGCAGGAATTACGCATGAGGTAGGGCTGTGATTAGGCATGAGGCAGGGCTGTGGGCAGCTTCACAGTCTGGCATGTACCTGCCTGTTGATCTCTGGGTCTGCCCTCAAATTTAAGCAGCGGTTGAAAAGGATCTGTGGGTTGTGGTAGTGCTGAAATGTTAACCTGTGGTACCTAAAGGTGGAGTTAGGCACCCAAGTCATTTGTAGATTTAGTTCATAAAATCGAAAGTGTGGTATAGCTTAATAATTGGTTTCTATAATAAGCACTTAATTTTAGCAATAAGAATGTGTTTCATGTACGTATAAATTGGCATTTTTAATTACCCATTTTTCCAATACTCTTGTGAGGATATAATTTATATTGTAATGTCATGGCACTCAGATGTAATTCTAGGAATAGCATTTTTGGTATGAAAGGTTTTTTTCGTGTTACATTTTACTGAACCATTGAAAATTACAGTCAGCTGAGAGAGCATGTGCAAGTCTTATTACAGATCCCTTGCTACACTGATTCTAGATGTCCAAAAAGCTGAAAAATAGTCGCTTGGCATTTGTAACCTTTCCTTTCAGTAGATTTATGCTTTTAAAACCTCATCATTAGCTCATGGCAAAGTGCTCTTCATGGTGCCACACCTTAGAGGCTGCTGCAAGCTCCGGCTGGAGCAGAGCGTGCATGTTCTCGTGTCCCCTGCGCAAGGGTGCTGTGCTCCTCTTCTCTGGTCCGTGCTGCCTTTTGATACGTTTAGGGTTGTGAAATGAAGAGTTAGCTTTACATCCCAAAGCTGTAAATATGTTTTTGCTAGTTAACAAAAAGAACGTCTCCTCTGCATCTGTGATAATACGGAATTGGAGCTGTCTGCGAAGCTTGAGCTAACAGTCAGATGAGAGGTTGGATACAGGGCACATCTGAGTCACGAATCTATTACCATGGAATTTGCTTCCTCCATTTATTGCCAGAGCATGAATCTCTTGACCTTTAGGTCGTGCTGTCTCTTCTACTACATCTTCTCTGGGGAGGAGAAATGAGAATTTTTGAAGACGTTTCTTGGAAGACTTTTTTCTTTTTTTTAACTTTTTTTGAGAGTGGAAGTAGGAAGGTCTAAGTGTTTGGACATGAGTGCTGTTCGTTAGGACTTAGTCTTAAATGGATGGAATACAGATATTTTGACTATGCTTAAATAAATAAACAATACCATAAAGGGACATAGCCTTTAAAAATGTCTGCTATTGAAAGCTACTGCAATTTTGGTCACTTTAATTCATGGAACTGGCATTCAGATGACAGATACCCAAGGTTTTGCTGACCTTGGGAACATTACTGAGTAATCAGTCATTAAGTAAGCATGAAGTGTTCTTGAACAGTTTGGTCAATATCTTCAGCACTTAACATACTTTCCCTTGAAAGCACACATCTTCTTGCTCCATCTTCTATTCTGGGACACAAATTTGTTCTAATTTAAAAGGAAGACCATTCTTCATTTTCCTTGTTTGCTTTTTCCTGTCATATCTCTTCTTAATGGGAGTAACAGCCTTCTGTTCAACTTTTGATTTTGCATATGTCTCTTAAAAGTATAACAAAACTTGAGTTTTACGTCTTCAGAGCGCAACATAATCTTGAATGTAGAAGGGCTGAGTTCTGCCTTCAGATGAAAAAGCATAATTCCCACTGAAATAAATGAAAAGCATATATAGAGAGACAATAAAATTTGGATGTTGGATTGTTTCTTGCAAAATCCTGTGAGGAAGGCGAGCAAAGCGTTATTATACCAATCTTTGCAGATAATCTGAGACAAAGAGGATTAATGAATTGTCGGTATCCATTGAAAGAATCATTAGTTAAAGCTATTACTGGCACTCAGGAGTTTCTGGGCTCCCAGTCGTATGTGCAATCCACTTGGCCATGTTGCTGGAACTGAGGCACCCTAGGGCAGTGAATAACTCACTCTGCCAGGAGGTTACATGGAAGGTTGTTTACATTCTCCAACTTCGCATGCAGACAACCAAATTGGTATTTGGACCCACACCACACTTCTTTTGCAGCATACAGAAGCAAATCAGCAGTGAATAAAAGGCTCTCGAGGCCATGGCTGAAGGATGAGATGTTCTGCTTGGTGTGTCGGGCTGGCACTGTTGATGCTCAGCACACAGGAGGCAGGACAGGGAGACAGAGGGGACATGGGGGAGGGAATGTCATGATAAGAGAGAACAGGGTGGGAGTGGGAGGAAAAGGAAATGGGAGTATGAGAGAAAAAGCAGAATGTGATGGAAAGGGATCATAGAGCTAAATTAAACAAAAGCGTATTAATTGATGTCATATCTGGTCATTTAAAAAGTGCCCATTATATATATCCATCTGCTTATTTTCTATGCATCATGACAATGCTACTTTTGAATATGTAGTCCAGGAATTATTGATTGCTTCTGCAACAAACAAATATGTGTTTTAGGCATTGTTAATTTGATTTTCTGGGTTTAACAAAGTTGGTGGTGTAGTTTGTGATAGATTGGAATCAGAATTGCTAGCTGAAGCACAATGAATTAAACTGATTCCTGAAAAAAATAAAGATTTGCACTTACTCCCACCAATATTATCAGATTTCATATTGACTTTAATTAAAGCAGGATTGTGCCCTTACACGAAAGCCATGATTTCCTAAGCATTCCATTCTCTATTAGATGCAATGGGCATCCCTTTCATGGCTGGGAATGGAATAAATATGCCCATATTTTATCACTAAAACTTCAGGTAAATCTACCCAGGGCCACCTGACTTAATGTGTTTTTATTTTGAACTACTTAAAGTGACCCTCCTTGAAACTTCCTGGTTAGAAATATACACTTTCTGGTGAAGTGTACTTAACTAATATACTCTGAATTATTAAAAAAATTATGGAAGTTTCTAATTCCCTGATGAAATGCATGAGATCATTGAGTAAGGGAGAAATAAGAGCTTGAGCATGCAAAACATGCCTACACCAGTTTATTTAGGATGGGCACATAATCGAATGTCAGAGATACAGATACATGTTTCTCTGTTGTTTTTTTCAGCTGCAGTAGCCTTAAGTGTTATTTTTACTGTTGTGGATACCACATTTGATAGGCGTAACAAAAATGTGGTTTTCAAGCTGACCCTTTTAAGGCAGAATAGCCTGAAGGAAATGCACCCATTCTGCTTCAAAGAAGATCTGTCAGTAGGAAGGAGGAGTAATATGCATGCATAAGTAATTAATAATGATCTGAAGCTTTGATATTTTGTAAGGCCCAGAAAATTACATTTTTACAGGATGTAATATATTGTTGAGTTAAAAACACATGGCTTAATTCCATATCCTGCAACAAAATTTCTGTTGAGATAAATAGGAACTGGGCTTGAATAAAGACAGAAGTATCAAAAGCACTGGTCCGAGTGCTGTGTGTGTCCTTTTATTGCACCAGTGAATACAGTTGTGGGTATCACTGCAAACCTTAATAGGATAATATGGATGAGAAAGATCTTCAATACAGAGTATAATGAGGTGCTCAAATAGCCTGACTTTTCACTTAATTTAAAGAATTCATTCCCTTGAAAAGCTCAATTTCTACATACCTAATAGTACAACATGAAATTCAGAGGCCAAATCTCATTGACTAGATTTTGTTTGAATATGTTTTAAAACAGCTGCTTTGACTTCATTAGATGGCTTTAATGTAGCCATTTGTAAAGTCCTTTTCTTGTATAATAGATTAACTTGCAGAGAGGAACTGGCTGATACAGCGATGCCTTTTGACAGTCCTATTTTTAGAAGCAGAGGGAGGTACAGTCAGATAAAACATGCTGCAATTAATAAGCTAGATATCAAGCGTGGATCGTTATGGGGAAACTCCCTTTGTATTTTAACAGTCTTCTGGGGCTTCCTGCCCCCCTTATAACCACAGAGAATCCTACAGGCAATTTTTACCTGGTGAGAAAGTACCTATGCACTTATCCATTCATCTGTAATAGGTATATATATATTTCTTTTCAGGGACAAAAGATGTGAACCTGACTATCAACTTCCACTCTTCATTTATCTCTGCTCTCGTGTTGTTTCAGCTGGACGTAAGGACACTGAACTAAAAAGTAACCACCCTACTATCTGCCATGGCTCCAGCAACATCACTCTGGTGCATTGCACAACAGTGACAGACCATCCAGGAGATTTAATACTAAACCCCAAAAGTTTTAGTAAAAGGAAAATTGCAATTCTGGGATCAAAGGAAATGGACCAAGCACGGTTTAGCTTGTGCTGCGCTATTAGCACAGTGCCCTTGTGGAGGGAGAATATCTTTCTGATGCCAGACTTGTTGGTTAGTTTAATTCTGTGCCTGAGACATGACCGGAAGAGTTTAGATACTGCCTTAATTGAAACATTACACATTCAGAAATTTGAGTAGCAAGCTGATGGAGTTCACAATTGAAAACATCTATGCATTTTTCTATGGATAAACTGTCTTTTGTATGTTAATCAGGCACTGGTTGATTTGATATTGCCAGAATATGGTTATTGCCATAGAACAACTTTTCACTGAACATCTCTGCCCATTAAAGCTTTCAGGAAAGAAAACATTCAAACGTAGGCTTCCTTGACTGGAAGCGTGGATTGGCAAGGCGAGGTCAGTTAACCTAATTTAGGAATCCATCCCCTTTGGTACAGTGACAGGTGTCTGGTGAGGATTTTACACACATCTCACATTTATAGATGTGAGAAGATCACATCTATAAATGCAACTTCCCTGCAGGTCAGCTACACTCAAGTGCTTCTGTTCTTCCAGAGTCTTGCACATTCCCCTTACCTTTACCCGCAGATGCTTAGATAAATTGGCTCCCACAGATGCGTAGGTAAATTGGCTGTGCATTCCCACTGAGCACTGGAGAAGAATGTGCAAAGCAGCTCAGATTAATACAGGGTAATGGTGCAGGGGATGCGCTCCCAGAAGTCCTTCCAGCGCCTCGCATGATGGCTTTACCTTTGTCAATGCAGGCCCTAGAAAGCTAGTTTGTAGTACGGCACATTCTCTAAGTATATGAGGCATTTCGTCATATTTACAGTTACTGCATATTTTTGGCTACATTCAGACAGCACCTTTCAAGGTCATTAATAAACAACAGAGAGCTAGACAGGCATCCCCAAGGAACCCAGCTTGTTACTTCTGTCTTCTGCAATCCATTGTCAGCACATTGACTTTTTGTTTACGCCTATTGGAGCAGTTTGTTATCTAATTCTGTATACTTACATCCTACAAACAAGTTATCTATTCTAATGCTCTGTCTAGACAAAGACTTAAAGGTGTGATGTTAGCACATGCAACCAACTTTAACCCATGCTAACCTGGTAGAGCCTAGGCTCCCCGTGAGGCTTTAAGACAGTCTATTAGTGTGTGTTAAAGGTAATGTGTCTTGTCTAAAGCTTAAGAAAAATATAGTTTGACAAAAGCTTTAGGAAGACAGCAGTGTACATTGCTAGTCTCTTTGTGTAGCAGTTTGATTCCATCCCCCCCTTCAAGTTGGCATCGTGTATTTTTGTAAAACAATGTGTCTTTGTTTTATTTATAAACCTGCCTATCACTTTTGCCTTTGTGGAAGACTCCACAGTTTTATCTTGGACTGACTGAGGCTCCGTTTGCGATGAATTTTGAACTGATGTATTTGCAGTCGCATTTAATCTACAGTGTGGACTTCTTGTTCTGCACCAAGCTAGACAGTTAACCCTCAGAGTAAACTGTACTAATAATACTTGCTTTTTCACCAAGGTAGTATGTCTACGTTAGGTAGTGTTGCCACAGTTGTCCTGTATAATATAAGTTGTGCTGAATTATGTGGTCGAACTCAAGTGTCCTATGAAATACATGTTGAATTCAGTTTTTTCCCAGAGCAGCCGTCACAATAGGTATCCAGAAAAGCAGATTTTCTGAATATAGAAATTACTTGCATATAGTTTGTCTGATTCCTCATTTATTAGAACAGTTGATTGATGTGCAGAGTACTCGATTCTGAATCAAATAAAACATGTGCATAACTTTTCTCTCTAAGACTATCTTGGATTTCCATATTTAAAATCTGACAGCTGAAACATGAGGGATTTTTATCAGTGTGTAACCACTGTACGACTATAGTAATGAAAAAAAAAAAAAGAGAAAAAGAAGACTTTAATGTCTATTGACAACAGCCAAAGATTTCTCTCCCCTGTGTCGCCTCGATGTTTCTAATTTTCACAGTTTCATTGTTTCTTGTGCAAGTAAGGCAAAAATAGGAGTCATTCTTTAATACTCTGATACACACTTTATGATAGCATGTGTTTCTTATTTGTGCTAACCTGTTTACTTGATCATTTAATATTGTCAGGTGTCAACCATTTAGGACCAACAGTATTCCAAGCTCTCATTCATTTAGATTCACTTATATGTCTTTATTGTTTGAGCCTGATGGTGGCAGATGCTATACCACCATCTTTATCTCTTATTCTCCGATATGCTTAAACCATATTTTAGGACATATTAATTATGTATTTATTTTAATGTTGGCCTTTCTTAAAACCTATTTCAGATCCTCAGATATTCTTATGTCCTCTGTCAAGGTCTCCGCTAGTTCTGTTTTCAGTATTCCTACATCGTATTATTTTGCACTGCCATGCCCTTTACACATTTTGTCTCAGTGATTCTTCTTATACATGCCCTACATAACTCACTGAGACCAGTCTCTGTTTCATCCTCTCGCCTCTCTTTCGCTATCCTTCTACTTTTTATAGTGATTTTTTCTTTTTTGATAACATAATTTTCTTCTCTTCGGTTTGCGTTCCTTCTTGTATTCTTAAAAAACATGATAAACCTGCTCTGAGTGATATGTAGAAATTCAGTATATCCCCTCATATCTTTATTCCCTTACCATTAAAATACTTCACTGTAGTTCCAGTTAATCATTTTAAGTGTGTAGAGTGAGATCTTTGCTTTTACTTCACATCTGAGGAGTTCTGTCTGACCTGTCCGGCAGCCAGAGCGCCATGTCATCATGAACAGTGCTGGCGCTGCCAGCAGGTCCTCAAAATTCAGCATCCACAGCAGTTCTGCAGGATCGATTAGGCAGCCCAGGACACCTGCAGACCTGCAAGACAGTTCTTTTCTCACAACTCTGTGAAGTGGAAACACTGTCTTTTAATAATCCGTACTCTGATAAATACTATTCTTCATTAGTGTTGGATTTATTAATGTATTTGATTTCATTAGGCGGCAGGACAATGAACACTCGTTCTGCCTCATAAACGTAACTTGCACTAGCCTAGTGTCACAATCTGGTGTGAGTTACATGATCATTGTTCACACATACGTTCTCGAGGGAGGAGGTTGCATTTCAAATACAGACAACAGAAATTTGACACCATTTTGACTTGATGAGCGAAGGAAGCAAGTGTCCTGCCACGGACTGGATGCTATACTTTGTCTATTAGCAAAGAGATACCATTTCATCCGTAATGCACATAAGCTGTTTTGAATGAAAAGACAGAACAAGAGACTTGTTAAAGGATGGTCTGTTTTTGCCAAGGTGGGCATGAGACTCCTGCTGCAATATTGTTTGTCCTTCCCCTGCCAACATACCAGCAATGAGGTCAGGAAAACACTCCAGATCTTCATGTTATAAGATGGAGAAGTTCAAATGGTAATTACTTGAACATTCAAGAACTGGGCACTTTCTTTTGTGTCAGGGGCTTTCTCTTAGGTGGGAGGTGAGCGTAAGCCCACCTACCATTTTTGTAGGTCTCATCCTTTGCCCATAGGACCCCAGTATTCTTACGGAACAGTGGGAGTACAGAATGATCTGTGGAATAGAGCTTTATTGTCCGCTTGTGCTGCTCCCCTGAGCAATATAACAGCAAGGAATCATTTTCTTTTAGAAATAATAGATCCATTAAAAAAAAATAAAAAATTCCCCTTTCTGCACAAAATGTGGTGGTGTGATCATCCCAAGGTTATAGGTGCCGATAGTGTCTAATTACTCTTGCTTTCTGCAAAGTTCTAAGAACAGCTTTACATTCTTTCATTATCTTGAGACAGGTGGAAACACTGTTCATTAAAAATTTAGCACTCTTCTCATTTATTCAGAATAGATTAATATAGCGGTGCACTATGAGAGGTAGTTGCATATGAAACCAGCGATGCTGTTACCCTTGAGCCAGGCATGTGGGTCTTTCTTAAAATGACGCTGTAAATGCACACAGTTCTCTATCAATCATGGTAAAGGCACAGGATTTTTCAGAAGTGTCTATTAGTTTCAGGTGCGTCACTTCTGTGGTTATCTTCATACAACTTAAGAAGAGCCTGATTTTCAAAGAGCAGGTGTCCATCATTTTGTAAAAATCCAGTTATATTAAAGTGTCACTCAACTTGAGGTATCCAGATGTACTAAGTAATTTTTTTTAAGTCTTGTTCAAACCAATGTCTTCTGCAAGACTTTGTAGTCTAGTTCAGCCAAATACAATGTATAGAATAAAAACAAGATGAGGCTTGAGAAGAGAGAGAGACATCAAAGGGAACAGAATGAAAACACAGAATTTGTCATATCAGAGCAGACCATTGATCTGAGGATGACTGTGTTCTGCTTCCAGCTGTGGCCCGTACCCTGTGATGTAAAAGAAGGGCCAAAAAATGTGATTCATAATGTGCTACACAAAAATCCCCCCAAAGGTTCTTGCTTGTGTTGTTCACTGTAAATAGATTGGTTAAATAAGAATGAGGTGGAACAAGAAGCCATGCGTGCCAGTTGATAGTTGATGAAGGAAGCGTATCTGTGTCTAACATACAGGCAAAACGCTACAAGACTAGTTCATCCTTAGGAAAATATTATCCCTGTAATGCTGCCAAATTCAGTGCCAACATGGGCTGTTGTCTGCCTTGAAGAGAAACTGCTAGGTTTGCAAGGTGAATTTCTTTGGAATGATTTATCTTAATTTTTTCTGATTGCTCAGAAAACTTTTATGATATTTCATTAGTTTCTCCTTTGTGCAGGAACTGTTGCTTAAGTTGGAAAACACAGCTCACCAGCTAAGGCACTACTTCCTCAAAATGCGGATCTAGAGTTGGGCACTGGAGGTCAACCTGTGTGTCATATCCTTCTTACTCTTGCATCAGTTCAAACTTGCATCTTCCTAATTATCATGTTACAAGAAGGTCTGAGCAGAATCCCAGAATGGGCTAGGTTAGAGGGGATCTTTGGAGGTCATCTGGTCAACCCTCCCTGCTCAAAGCAGTGCTAACATTTGGTCAAATTGCTCACAGCCTTGTCCAGGAAAACTTTGAATATTACCCAGGATGGAAGTTTCATGACCTATGAGCCTGTTCCTTTGCTTGACCACCATTCTGATGATTTTTTTCCCTTCATATGTAATTCGAATCTCCCATGCTGTAAGTTCTGAGGATTGCCTCTTGTCCTTCTGCTGTGCACTGCTGAGAAGAAGCTGTCTGTGTCTTCTCTCTGGCTCTTATACCCCCTTTAGGAAGTTGAAAATGGAACTAGACTCTCCTTTAGCCTTTTCCCTCGGTTGAACGAATCCAGTTTCCTCAACTTGTCGTCATATGTCATGTGCTCCACTGACTTGACTGGACTTTCTAAATGTCTGTTTTGTCTTGGGGAGCCCCAAACTACACACAATGCTCCAGATGGGCTCCCTCAAGTGCTAAATTTGTGGGAATAATTGCTTATTTATGTAATGGGTCATGATTGGTTTCCCCCTCATCCCTCTACATTAATACAAAATAAAAAACAAAGTAAGAAAACAAGATTCTGGGACTACAAGAAGGGAGAACAAGAGATGCTGTGATGCTGTGCTCAATTTTTCCTTCTGGTTCTTTCAGTTTTGCTTTTCTTTCTGCATAGTGACACAACTTCAAAAGAAGGGGCAGATGGTGTTGCTACTGATTCCAGCTATCAAAGAAACACTCTTCTGGGATGGAGACGAGGGACAGGGGCTTCAGCCAGTTCCAGCTTGGTCCTGTCAGCTGTTTGTGCGGGATACACTGTCCATTCAGGGATAATTGAGTATCAAGTTGAATATTCCCACAGATATATTTTTGCATGCAAAAATGTTATTGCTTTGGATTTTGAGGCTTTTCTGTATTTGCCCATATCACAGACACACTGCTGCCCCTATAACAAGTAGAATGTGTGTGCCATACCTTAGGCTGGACTTTTGTACTTTTGGAAATGCTGCATGTATTAATTTGTTTGGGAAATGCAATGCTTAGGTGATTTAGATGTAGGAATTGCCTTTCTAGTTTCTAGGTTTCATTGCAGCTTAGACTTGGGGAAGGCTCTGTGCTGAAGAAGCAGGGTACTTTCAAGACAAAATGACAGCTGAGTCTGGCAGCTTTCAGGTGCGTTGTCTAGGCACATAAAGTCCCATTTTAATCATCAGAGTCCTCTTTGGGGAGGTCTAAACTTAAGAGTAAAATTTGAGAAGTATTTAGGCAATTAAGGGAACAGGTAAGAACAATGCGATTTAAGAAATTTTCAGCCCTGCTATGCCTCGGTTTCCTGTTTGTGACATGGGCATATTCTGTTCTTGCAAGGGTGTTGTGGAAATGAAATTACATATTCAAGTCTGCAGAGTTCTCAGACACTACGTTGTATGTGGGCCATAAAATTCTTTCACCAGGTGTTACAATAGAGGGGTTTAATGCTCCTCCTACCTCAGTCCAGTCAATCCTCTGCTTTCCTTCTGCTTGTTTGCCTTTTCCCTCCTGTTTTATTGTGATATGCTTCTGTTCTTAGAGAACCATGCGCTGATGAATACTGATGGCTGAGTGAGTGTTGTGGAAGAGGTACATACTCGTGGAGTTCTTTTTTCCATGACACTTCTGCAAAAAATAACTGCAAAAGCCATTCATGAATAAAACCCAGGCACTCAGTATCACTGTACAGAGTATAAATCAACAAAGAGGCAGCCTCATGTTTGACTTTATAATACGGAGCAGAAGTGCCTTCACATCGTCAGATGTTGATGCTATGGCTGCCATTCCTAAGTTGTTCCCCCCCCTCTCAAGCTGCTGCTAATAAATTACAAACACATTTGCTCTCATTAATCATTCTTTGAAATGGCAGAATAGTCTTTGCTGATTGAAAATAATTATTAGCTTCTCAAAAGGATTAAACAGCCTGTTTAGATTTTCATTTATATCACCATTTTGATGGAGTGATGTGGGGGTATGTACACAGCCTTTGTCTTAAAAGTAATAATAATAATTAATGCTGTGTAACAAAGAGTTTCAGAAGGACTTCAGACAAAGAGAGAAAGAAAAGGCAGGCAAGGTGAGCTGTGGAATAAATGTAGGACACAGAACTGAACATAAGCTTGTGTTGGGCTGGAAGCCTCCTACTGTAGCAGAGCAGTGATAAACACAAAGGAAAATACAGCATTCTCAACATAGCAGCGGAGAAACTTGAAATTTCTGGCTAATGTTACAATCTGAGCAGTGTAATTAATCTGGAATTGAAAGAATACCACAGATGTTTAAAATTATTTTTTCTACTGAGTCAGTATCCTGCACATTTACAAATTGTAGGTTGTGGATTAATAGCCCCTGAGGTTCATTACCCGATGGGCCTTGCTCCAAGCTTCAGATTTGCACTCAGCAAAGTGAATTTGGATTGAGACAATTTTCTAATGTCGGGCCCCAAGATTTTAAAATGAAGTGTGTTTTCTCTTGAGGTGTTCTGTGGACACTGCGATGGGAGTGCTTGCTGGAGTGTCAGAGGTATTAAAATAACCAAAACAGGAAAAAAAAAAAAAGCCAGAGAAGTGTTAGCACATCTGCATTTCAAAATGGGATGCCATGTGGAGATGCCCAAATAGTATAACCCTATTAATGTTTTATACCCAAAGTGTAACACTGCTAATATGATATTATATTTGCCCTGCTGAAGGGCAGGACTTATTAACTAGAGCCATGTTCTATACTAATTTGATTGTGCTGTCTTGGGACCTGAGCTGACGTATCCATGTAGTGCAGCGTAGCTCTCTGTGGAGGTACTAACGAGTTTGGGTTCATTACATGATACAGGCATGCCTTGTAAGATGCTGGATGGTACAGAAAGATTAGGAGTCATATTCGGATAGTGTCAATTCCATTGAAGTCCCCATGCTTAATATTTCCTGTTGACTGTCTCTAGGCAGCTTTCTGCCTCATGCCTCATTTTGGTCCTTTAAGTCATCCCTGGGTCCGTCAGATGCCCAGTTCTCTATACACGACACTTAAGATGTAAATGGGGCTGTTAAAATACATCTCTCTCTGACCTGTCCTGTTTCATTCATCCTCAGTGGTGTCCTTGAAGTGAGAGCCCGGACACTGGGAGACCAATAATGGATCTTCACCTGGGGAGATGTGGCATTCCAGTTTCTACTCAGAGGAATATTTACATATTTTTTAGAAAATGGAAAAGCCCCAGCAAGAAGGGTGGAGATGTGATCTCCTTGGTATGGAAATTATGATGGTCATGCAACAGTTGAATTTAATCTCTGAAGCAGAGGACTTCCATAGCTAGTAGAGCAGAGGAGGAGGCAGAACTGTTCTTCATGTGCTGCTCTTTACTGGTTTGGGCTCCTGAGCTGGAAGTACAGCACCTTTGTGAATTTTTTTTGAGAACAAGTTGTAGCTGGTCATGATTTAGATAGTTGTACATCTACTCAGCGGCTCTTTGTTGGCTTTACCAGTGGAAGAAGGGGATGTTTTAAGTATTGAATGTTCAAATGGTGCCTTAAATGTTGGGCTCAGAAACCTAAACAGGCATGTGGATATCTTGTGAACCTAACTCCAGTCAACCCCAGCATTCTTATCCTGGTGGTAATCTTTGAATATTGCTTCTTTTCAGCTAAAATGGAAGTCTTACACGTGTGCACTAAAGTAGTGTATCTTTTGTTCCCCATCAAAATTTGTACTGAGAATCACAATACAAAAGCTTATCTGGATTTCTGGTTGGATAAATGGTTTTGTGACAAGGGTCAAGGAACCCTTGACTTAATTATTTAACTAGCCTCCAGAGCATTAGTTCTCTGACTTTACAATGGGAATCTTAATTTCTTTTGCACTTTGCTATCCTTAATTAGTGTGCAAGGTCTTTTGACAGGTCTAATTTCTTAAAATGTGTGTAAGCATTTTAAGGACCTATGCACTGAGATCTCCATTTCCACTGAGTGCTGCGGTGAAACAGATAACAAGATGGGCCATGGGACAGGGTGCATGGCATGGGGTGCTCTACAACCATAAAGTTAAAGACAGTGTCCACTCCAGACGGCTTGCAATCTAAATACCGGTGATTTATTTTAGCAGCTGTTTACATAATTCTTATGTCCATGTGAAAATTGTCTATGAAAATATTTAAAAGTAAATGTAATTTATTCTTCCAAAGTTCAGTACCCGGTTCCTAAACCTGGAGCTCCAGATGGAGGTTTATTTACTATAAGTGTATCTGTTGTTACATTATGTGTGGCAGTATATGCTCTTCCTTCCCTTTTTACAAGGTGTGCGTATTGCTACGTGCAGATTCCATTCCGAACTCAGTACCAAACAGTGTATTTTTCAGTCACTTTGGAAGACATTTCTGAGAGATGTATATACAGAAACAGGGTCATGGATTTCATTTTTTTTTCGTACAGGCCACCTTAATAAATATCGTGTTGATTCTTTACTGTATTAGTTGCTACTATGATATCCTTTATTCAGACTTTTCCATGCACAGCTGTTATTTAAATGCACAGAAAGCATCAGGATAGAGTAAGTCAGACCTGCTCGTATTTTGCACGCATAGATCACTTGATTTTACCAAGGGAAAGAACAGGTCTAACCTTATAACTAACAGTTACAGGTTGATTTGCATAAAGAGTTGATGGCAACGTTTTCCATGTCAACAATGAAAAGCCATATTGGATTCAGATTAACAAAGTTGTAGAGAACGATAAAACACAACGTACTGATCTTGGGAATTAAGGCAACAAAATGTATGTCTGTCTTCCACATGTTAGTCTGATTCCTTCTTTCTCTGGATTCAGATCTCCTTTGCAAGTCACTTTCTGCAGCCAGACAGGAAGGAATTTTCCTCACGTCCCAGCCTGTGTGCAGGGAAGAACCTCGCTCCAGTGAAAACGATGAAAACCATGGCACAGCCATCTTATGTGTAGATGGGAGGACCCTTGACTGGGTCTCTTCTGACACCATCAGCATCATGTGGAATGGGAAGGAAAGGGTAGGAGGTATAAATTTGCTGCTACCTACTTCCACTATGGGTCAAGAACTTTCTGAGCTTTATACCATAGAACATTTCTATAAGTTGAATTTTTTTGCGTGTTAGCTCCCCTTGGTATTCTCCTGCGTGTTAGCACCCAGTTACGTATTTCCACACACAGGTCTTAAAATTACATAGTGCATGGTAAATAATTTTAACCCTGAGATCTTCAGTTATGAACAATTCTACAATTACAAAGCAGAAACACAAAGGATGAAAAAAATAAGGGAATGAAAAACAGTAACTTGGGTCATTTTTTATAAAAACTTTGGCATGATCCATTTAAATATGGAATATTCTTTGAATAGGAAAAATAGGATTTTGTCCTTTTGTTTGTTGATTTTGTCTGCTTATTAGAGTTCACTTTTGTTTGAGCTGTTAACAATCTGTCACTATATCTTGAGAGTCTCCCTGGATTATTCCTTGATAATTGGGAGACTGTATAATACAACAAATTATATTAAAAAAAAGAGTAGAGGGTATAACAGAAGATGTTCTATAATCTGTTGTAATTGTTACTTTGACTCACTTGTCTATTCTAAACAAAATTTACCATGTTATTGCAATTACTGTATGTCAGAAAATAATAAAATAAAATAAAATAAAATAAAATAAAATAAAATAAAATAAATCATACAGGCTTCTATTTCAAGAGAATTTTTAATATGAGAACAAGAACTTAACTGCAACATTAATAAATGATATGTGGTTCTGCCTTTTTAAATCCAACAAAAGTCAAATAAATTGTGCAGATGAAACTGAAGTGTATTTAGACTGATTTATTTTGCTTGGTGCTAGGATAGAATGTGAAACTAAATATGTTCATCCAAAGATAACTGAAGTTCCTGCTCCTGTTTAGATTTCATTGTCTGTTAGAAATCTCCTAGGTGATTAAACTAATGCACTGTAAAAGAGTGAATCAGTCCTTCAGAGTTCTTCTCTGTACAGAGAATAACTTGCTCAGTTAAGTACTATTGAGGTTTTACTAAATTAAAATCCTAGGAATTTTTGTACATAATATAATTTATCTGTGAAAACTGAGCAAAATTTTATATGTGACTCTCAAACCAAATTCCTATGGTAATTAATAAAGAACATTTGAATACATTTCTGGTAGAGTCATCTTTGACCAATTTAATAACTTGATTTTCTTAACAGAGGAAAACCATTATCTCTCAAGGCTTGTGGTAACATTGGGATACACCATGAAATTGTTAAGAGAATCAGAGAGTCTCTTCTTCTTTGTTGGGAGAAGATGAATTCAGACTGGAAACTTATCTTCAGGTGGAACACATACTCAATAATTATTTAATATTTATGTTTCAGTTCCTGTGTAGGTTTCAGTAGATCCCCGAAACTCTTATCGGAAGGATCAAGTCTCCATTGTGTACCAGCACATGAAACTATGACCCTCCCCAAAACTTAACTCACTGGACCCTGATAAGGCTGCTTACATATTATGCAAAGGTGGCTCATTTTAACTATTCACTTGTTTACAGATAAACACGAATATTGTTTTTTGCATGTTTGGCAAAGATAGGCAAAAAATGTAGCCAGATGTATATTCTTCTAACATATCTGTACACACTTGCCTCTTTTAGTAGAGTTGTTAACCATTAGTTATCCCCACCCCCTCTCGGCCTATTTTTTGTGACTGGTATGGCAAGGGGGAATGACAGGAGCTGAAAAAGAGATAAGGAAATGATCTTATCAGTCAGCTCAGAGATGGCATTTCATGAGTGGCATTTTGCGATTGTTGCATGGAATAAAAGTGCAGATATATAATAAATCTATGGTTTTCAGTGGGGTTTGGTTGTTTTTTTTTTTGGAACTCCAGATCTCCAGCTGCAACTTACTCTTGTCCGCTCAATGTAGTTGTGGATGAAGACTATATGGAATTCATTGTAATCCAACAAAAGCTCCCTTTTATTATAAGACATAGCATTTACGTGTGCATTCACTGTCTAATTTCAATACAGTGTTTGATTTTTGATTGTAGTGAAAGGAAATAATTAGCTCAGCTTTTTTTCATATGGTATGTGTTTTTCCAGCTTTTAAACTTTTCTTTTAAAATTCCATGTACACATACACACTTCTGTAGATTGCTAAATCGATGTCAAATCTGACTAGAGTTGACTGAATTGTGAGGAAAAAAAAATGTATGCACTCATTTGAATTCAAGAAGAAATTTTAATTCAGTCGTGCCTGATGTCCTTTCATACGTGCTGTTTGTGAACGCTTAAGCACTTGATTCTTGATGCTGAGAATATTCCAGGAACATTTAAGACTGAACATTTTATGAAAACAAATGTTTAATATAGTACTAACAGGGTGAGATTCCTTTGGTCCTTTCGTAATAAAGCTTGTGTGGCACTGGGGAATAATGCTTATCTTTATGAAGAGTGGGTTGACAGGGAACTTGGTTTGGAAGAGGGCCTTTCTTGACTACATCCAGTACTCTTACACCAGTTGGGGAAAGCTACTGTACTTAGGAGGTAAAGCTGATGATAGTTTTGTATAGGAATGTTACAAAGTGACATAGATCTATTTGAAACGACCACTATTTTCAGGAAAGGGTTTCTTGTGCAATAGCACTTGGCAGAATGGAAAAGAGGATTGCGCAGTCTGGAAGAAGAAGGAGTTGATAACAGCTTAGCCTACAATGCTTTTTTTTTTAGCTATTTTGGAACAGTACGTTTAGCTGACTTTTGACCTGGTGTCCTCCTACATCAACAGTAAAGGTCGGACAGATAAATAAGAGAAATTTGATGCACTGGTAATTAAGACGGTATCCTGATTCAGGGCAGTAACTTAGGGGAAATGAAGAATGCAGACAGACAGATGCAAATAGAAGGGAGAGCCTTTCCTAGGCTACTCCAATAACCTTTGAGCTCTGCTTCTGCAGAGTACAGTACTTTGCCCGCTGTGGAAGGCTGAAGGCTGATTTAGTTCTCTCTTCTGCCTTGTTTTCAGCGTAGAGTCACTGCAGTAGTGTCTGTTCAAAAAAATGTTAGGGACATGGCAGAAGTTGCTGCAAGTGAGAAGGATTACCCACACATTACTGCGTATGGTTTGTATTTCCATGACAAACATTGTCCCAAGCAAGAGAGCAGTGGTAGCTAACGGATTAAGTCAAGGCAGATCCTGAAGGAAAGATCTCCTTTCAGGAGAAGGCATTTTGACAACTGTCAGGTCAAGGAATTTCATCTTTAATGGAACGGAGACTTGGAATTTCTTTCTGCCCAGCTGGGAGGGTGACAGTCTAAATTGCTGAAGACTCCAAAGGTAGCAAAGTAGTGAGCTAAGGAGAGCAACAAGCTGGACGGAGCATAAATAGGCATGTTAATGAACTTAAGAGTAAAATGGCTGCTAATTAAAGTAGACATTCCCTTATTTAAGTCAGCAGTTGTATTGGAAGATAGCAAATATTGTACCTATATTTATAAAAAGCCCCAATAATAACACAGAGAATTACAGACCAGTAAGGCTTACTTCAGCTCTGGGCGACTTAACCCGTAGGATGATTAAAAATACAGTTATAAAACAATCTCAGGAACATGGAGCTTGATTATATGGTACGGAAAAAAAATGCACATATTTTGTAAAGGAATATTGCACCTCACTAATTCTTTAAATGTATAAATGATATAGTAGAGAAATGAAAAACGATTGATAAAGAATATTTGTGTACATAATCGCTGACACTTCTTAAAGTGACAGCTAAGGAAACAAAAGCATGTAGATTTCCCTGAAAAAGTGGTGAGAGGAGGTAGAACTCTGAGATTCAAGTCATCCTTCTGAATCAGTGCAGAAGACAAATCTGATCTTATATTCTCTGTATTCAAAATAGCTGTACGAATCGGTAGATTTCCGAGATCCCGAGAAGTGAATTTTTCGTTTCCTTTGTTCTGATAGGATTTACAGTCCCTGGCAGAATGCCTGTCTCAGCTGAATTGATGCCTAAACCCCACCCATTTCCTCTGTTTCACTGCTGACTTGCTTAGCGGTGCCACATTCAGCCAGCTTTGGGAATCTCTGTAGCTGCATAGTAATTGCATGCAAGTATGCCATCAGGCATCAGGGCATGTCTGAGTTAGGCACAGTAACGCTTTAGTATCTTTGACGTTCTGAGCAAAGTAATACTCTGAGAAAGTACCATCTTGTGTGGATAAAAGAGTACAAAACAGAATAGAAAAAACAGTTCATTTTCCTTAGGGGAAAAAAATAACCTTTGGGGTATCTCAGGTTCCCACATATGGGTCTAAGTTGGTCTACTTATTAATAATTTGGAAAATGGAGACCAATGAGGTATTAAATTATAAATATGCTCCAAAATAATGTAATCGAGGTTGAAGAAATGTGGACAAACTTCAGCAGGAACTCACAAAGCTGGCCACAAAATTGCCACAATGGTGGGCTAAAATCAGTGGTGCCTCGAAGTGGTGAACCTTAAATCATTATATGCTGAAGGACTACTGTCACACCTTCAATTTTGTCACAGATGGCTTTTAAAAATATGAGTGCAAGGAAGTGAACATCTCAAATGAGTAATGAGGTGCAGCTGATACGATCAGAAGAATTGAGAGTAAATTTAAGAATGAAATGACTACTAGTAAAAGCATGCACTTTCTTCTCGTCAGACTTTTAATGGATGAATTACAGTAGTGTTTGATACGCTCTTGTGGACTGTCCACAATCTACTTTTCATGGCTTAGCAGAACTCCATGGAAACCACAAAAATTCGGTTTGGGATCCCTTGGCCTAAGAAAAGCACTACATATTGAAAGGTACAATTTTAACTATTTTTACATCTTAATGGTTTTAAAAACCCGAGTATCGCTGCTCGTTGCTCGGCGAAGTGCCTGAATTACTAGTGCCTGGAGCTGAGCTGAGGCTGCCTGCCCGCCCCTGGCTCAGGCAGTTCTCTGTGCCAACGGTCCGCCTGCCCGATGGGTTTCAGCCTTTTCTGATCTGTAGTACCTGGAGACATTTCTCGTCGAGGTGCAGGCTCCTGTGTAAAAAAGTGCAACTGTTCTGATAATTAGGCTGGCTTTTTTTTTTTTTTTTTTTTTTAATGACCGCTTGCAGATCCCAGGAGTATTCCATGGAGATCCAGGAATTCACAGATGATGGGTAAAAAAAAGGCCCTCCAGTTCAGTAAGGGTTTTTAAAGGAGCCTTTATTTGAAAACTCTGCTGATTAGGATTAGAACAATTGTACCTAAGCACATGCTAAAGTGTATTTTGCATTTCATGCCATAGCTATTTTTAGCATCCCTACTTTTTATGTTTTCCAATTTGAACACAGGCCCTTTGTTTTCACTGAAGTTGAAAAGGAAGACATTCTGGAGTAATTAGAACATTACTGCTCTTTTCAGCCTGTCTTAGTGCTCCCTTTATTCTTCCAGTTAAAAAAAAAAATCAAACTAATGGACTTCAGAGACTCGGTGGGTGCATGGGCTTGGAGAAGCAGCAGGGAAGCAATATACTTAATGTGGCGAAAGGTGAGATAGCAAACTTTTATGTACCCTGGGTACCAGGTATTAATCTCCTGATAACTGCTTTCACATTTGAACCTTCTGTCTCTTATGTGAGATCCAGCAATCTTTGCTTTTTTCTGTTCTGGGAGCAATTTTCCGAATCATTAATTTTCAGTGGCCAGGCTTCAATTAGCTTAATCGGGCATTGATTAGATTTCTCAAGTCCCTGGCATTTATTTTCCACCTTGCCTATATGGTTCCTTGACTCCATTACCTGATTGTTCACTTATTGCGTATAAGGTTGATTCCTCTCCATTAACATTCCCTGATGAGAGGTCTCGTTAGCCATCCAGCTAGCCACTTTCATTAGCGATGGTGGCAATTCGTGGCGAAGGCCAGTTTCTACTGCCCTTGCAAAGCAGGGTATTTTCTTCTGAGTAGCGTTACTGAATCAGCAACCTGCTCTTAGACGATGGTGCTGCTTATGGACAATTCCGACGCAAAGGGAAGCCACTTTATTTGGAATATGCTTCATACTTTGTTTAGAAAGTTGTGAAATTGTAGAAAATGAATTAAGTAAACCACTCATTTTTTTCAAAGCATGCTTCATGCAAGTTTAGGGGTTTTTTCCTTCTGCTTTTCTTAGTGTCTAGCCTGACGTATTAAAATGCATTTTCATAGCCAGTACTCATGATTTCTGAGGGAGTTTGACGTGGCTTTATAATCAAGGGTGCTGTAAGGCACATGTGGACTCCATGCCCCCACAGCCCCATGCCCTGTTCCCAGATACCAGTTGCTCAGCAGTTAACAGCTCCTGTGCAGACCCATTCCTCATGACACATGTTTTGGGGAGGTGTGAGCGTGCAGCAAGACAGGTGAAGGATGAGGCTGGGAGTGAGGGATTGTGCAGAGCTGGAAAATGGGACTTCAGATTCAGGCGAATTTTTCTAGGTTGAAAAGCACTTTCTTTTCTCTAAATCCTCTTCAGGGTCTCACATTGTCTGTGGTCAGATCTGTTCATTATGCTTTGGTTTTTGCAAACAATGTCTTCTGAAGGCACAGACCTCTTTTTGAAATTCACTTTTTAAGTTATGTCTCCCTACTAGCTTGAACTAGACAGATCTGAACGTAAATGAACTTGTGCCAAAATCGATAGCAGGGAAGTTCTGATAGCACGGAGTTTCGATTTTAAGAACTTTGTGTAATATATGCTAATTAAAAACTCTAATAAAAAGTTATTTTAACAATAAAATACGGTTTCCAATTAAAAAATACGGAATCAGATCTTCAAGCAATTTTTTTTCTATAGCTTCTTTGAGTTGGGAGAGTTGCCAACATTTCCCTTTCTTTGTAACCAAACCAAAGTTTCTTAACTTCAGTTTTGATGAGTCAACACTTCTGGAAAAATGACATTTTGCCAGGAAGCTCCTAACCCGCTCTAATTTTCACACACTTATATAATTGAATATATGATTTGTCTTCTCCTAGTCCTAGGACATATACACGCCTTCTAATTTAAATGATAAAGGATAAAAAGGGATCCTCTCAAGGTTTAACATTTGTTTTTTTCAGACTGTTCTCAGAAATATTTTGACCAACAGCTTCAGCTTTGCTTTAAAATGCTAGCACAAAAAAAAATTGTAAAAAGCACTTTTCATGATCCCTTTCTTCTTAACAGCTAGGTGAAACAGTGATTAAATTCAGTGTGAGACTGTTCTGAAGTTAATTTCCTCTTTTTGTACTCTTTGTTTTAAAGATTCATTGTGATTTGCTGGATTTATAGATAGAGAGAGAGAAGATCTCTTATTTTTCTTATTCACTTTGTTGTTTATGCTTCGTGACCTTATTATGCCCCCCCAAACTGTAGCCACTCATGTGAGAAATATAAAACATGGGGGTTTTCTGTCTTGAAATTATTCTAAAATGATCTTTTAGGGGATTGCAATTTCACATATACAAGAAACATTCTTTGGCTTTCTTAAAACACCCCCCATCCCTTTTTTGAATCTTCCCCTCCCGTTTGAATAAGAGGTCCCCTTCAGCAAAGAAATTTTCATGTGTCTAAAGCTGTCTTTCTGTAGAAACCATGGTCGTCTGTGTTGAAAAAACCCTTTGAAAATATCTGACAGTTCATCTCTGCAATTAGTAATTTTCAATTACTACATTCAGAATGGCAAGGAGCATTAACATATAACTATCTCAGAAGTCACACCCAGTGTCATCACTCCTTGGGTTTTGGTGATTAGCTGTCACCGAGGTTTCTGGGCTTATCGGGACCATGTGGGGGGCACTGTGAGTTTGGAACTTTGTCTTTTCTGACTAGTGGCCGTTGCCGATTCACTGCATTACTTAGGCGGTTAATAACGCTCTGTGAAGAACGGCTAGGAAGAGGTATTTTGTTAACTGCAGAGGCAATGATGTGGGGCTCGTGTTGCTCCAGAATCGATGGCACAACTCTGACAACCTTGCCAGCTGTCCAAGCGTGTCTCATTTTCAGTTTTGCAGCTCGAGGTTATTGATAGAGTATGGGTAAATGGCCTGTTCAACAGTGATTCTTTCAGGCGTGACTACCTGGTTCACCCAGCTGAACCACCATTTTTCATCGAATATTTCTTTCCACTGAAATATTCTTAGAGGCAGAGATTAGATCTATCAAAATGTAGGTGCTTAACTAAGTTGCCAAAGGCCAGAGCTCAGTTCTTCTAGATTCTCTCTGCAGTCAAGGGAGACTAGATGGGCAAATCTAGAGGGACCGTAAGTCTGGTTTATGTGGGCTGGGTTGCACGCTGAAGCAATTTGTCTTTCTCCATTGACTATAGAGGACAGATACAACAGCCGCGTAATTTTGGAGCTTCTGAAAATAAGCTTAGATGAAGTGCAGAAATGTAGAGGGAAGAATCTGAGCCTAAGTGTCTTCACTGCAATGTGAATGAGGTGGCTAGACCTCCAGTTGTCCCATGTGGTCTGTCTCAGGGAATGGACCTGGCTTAAGGCAGGGAGGTGGTGATGGAACGAGCAAAGCGAGCCATCCTCTCTCCAAGGTTGTATGTTGCAGAAATGACCCAGAAAATATTTATGACTATTAAGCAAACCTGCTTCTGCTAGAAAGGCTTAGCTGTGGCTGAAAGGCTCCATCTCACTCCAAAGGGTTAGGTGTGGAGAATTTTATTCCTTAACGCTTTTTTCTTTCAAGAGGAAAAGTAAGTACAAAAGCCAAGAGCTGGTCAAAACCCTAGTACCTCCTTATCCCTAAACATTTTGAAGTAGCTTGAACACAATGTTTATGGATGACATTCAGCTTTATTTAGAAGAAGAGGTTTACAGTGTTAGTTCTTCATATACATTAGTTCTTATTTTGTCTTTCTAAAAAATAACACGTATTGTAATTATGAGCATTAATGCTCTGAATTAGAAATTACTGCATACCTTATTAACTGCTTCAGCTTTTGTGATGATTAGAAATAAGAAGGCATATATTCTTTCTAAAAGTGAAAATACCATACATTTTGTGCAGGATCTAAATGGAAAACAAATTATTGGGTTGAGATGGTGAAGAGCAGAATTGTATATTTATTATATATATACACATAGAGACAATATGTTTTTTTCAGTGTGAATTTGGGACAGCCACACTATTAATGATTAAAATACAGTGGGTCATTTCATGCTGGTATGAATAGTACTATTATACCATGGCACTTTGTACATGAAATGTGATGCATGTATTGTGCCAACAGAAAAAAATATTTTCAAAGCAGTTAGCTTAAAAAAATTGGAAAAAAATATTTACTTTCTGCTTGTAAACTCTGGTAGTTTCCACCTGTATATCTATCCAAGGCCCCAGAGGCAGCCATAAAAAAATCCCCGAAAATAACTTTAAAATATCGGGAGTTTGAAATTCGATATTTCAAGAAGTTTTAAGAGCTAGATGCAAGCACAAGGACCTGTTGGGAAAGGAGGAGTTTCTCCTTTCAGTTACCTTTTCTACTTTACAAGGCTGGAAAAATTTCAGGCTTTAAGTTATGATTTTTATTAATACAAAATCTCTCTGGGATAGATTTTGTCTGTCTTTGTCCTTAGGAGTAATTTGGGGAGGAAGAAAAACAAAGATTTCTGGAACTTCTTATGACCCTGAAATATTAAACTAAGTCCCAGAGAGCAGGATTAATATGCAGAGGTCAAAGATGCTTGATAAAGTTATTTTTTTACACAGTTAATTTTTCACATGGCTCTTACTGAACGTGCTATTTTGCCATGTCACTCCACAATGACAGCTGGGCAAATTTATTGGATGGTGAGTGTAGGAATTTCTGCAGATGGAGGAAACATTTTTCCTGGCCGATTGATTTAAAAAGAAAATGGTTTGTCAGTGTGCAAATGCATCTGGAGGAAAAAGGGTAAAGGAATGAATTAGAGGTCAGTCAGTATAATCGTAAGTGAATCATATAAATGTGTACGTGTGCTCAGACTGTGCAGACCTGACTGAGTATTCATTGTTCTCATGAATATTATGCTGGACTGGGATTTTCTTGAAGAATATTGGAAAACGTTGATTCATTGGAACCAAATCTTTTTATAGACACATACTTAGTTTCACCTGTATGTGGCTGGGAATGTTTTCACTTATTAGGAGAGAATTTGGGTGGCAGGAGAACACCAACCTTTCCCCTGGAATAACGCACTGGCCGAGGCACCCGGCGCGGACGTGGGCGAGACGGTGCAGAGGCACCTGTCCCTGCGCCCGCTTGGCCGCCGGAGGTGAACCTCCTTCCCTTCTGTGCCTGGGGGGATGCCCTTCCCACCCTGCGGGCACTGCGCAGGGAGGCTGCGCTCAGTGTCAGTTTTATACAGAGCGGGGGTTTTATACAGTTTTAACAGAGCGGGGGTTTTGTTTGTCTGGTTTTTGGGGTTTTTTGGTCACATAAAAAGAAATTCTGGGACTCTGAAAATTCAGAGAGAGAAAATTCAAATTTTCTGCAAGTTATCCTTGAATTCCCCATATTTGCTTTTGCTCCCATTGCATATTTAAGCTCCTTCTCTTAAGAGACTCCTATTTATTAAGTAAGTCTCTACCTCTATTCTTCCGAGTGTGCTGCTGCTTCCTTTTGATTCCCCCTTTTGTTTTCTTCTTGTACTTCTGGCTTCTGCCATAGAGCCTCTGGACCTGAGGTGGCCTCCTTTTCCAATATTCCTGTTTTCCCTAAAACTCCTGATTCAAACCACTCCTTAACACAGTCTTTCCTTTTTTTCTTTCACCTCACTTGCAATTATCCCCTCACACTGCTCTCCTGTGTTGTACAGATGAGAGTTCCAGTTTTGTAGCTGGGTCTTATCCCTTGCATTATTCTTTCAGAGGTGTTCTTTTAAGAAATCCATAAAGTTTTAAAGGTTTAAAGGCCAAACTTGAGAGGAAGATCTGGTAAGGGTGCAAGGGACTTTGCTATTCTCTCCTTTACCCCATTTTTTTCTTCTTAAAATATTTTTTCCATTTGCAGCTTTGCTCCATGAATAGCAGTCAGAAGCCCCTGGGGCCTGTTTATCCAGTCACCCCTATTCTTACACATTTGGGGTAGAATAAAACGGACTCCAGATACCATCAGCTCCCGCTGTTGGGCAAAAGTCCAACTAATGTTATTTTGATTAAAAAAAAAAAAAAAACACAACCAACCCCCCTCCAGGGATTCTGTATTTATTTTATGCTTTTAAATTGAACAGAAAGAAGACATTATTTCATTTAGCATCTCCTCCTTCTAGCTGGTCTTTGGAAGACTGGAAAAGGTTGGGTGTATTGCTGGAGCACCCCTTTTTTTCACGTTACCAATTCCCCATGCCTCTCTTCCTCCCCAAGCACACACATGCACGCAAGCAAACAACCGTCTATCTGCAACCCCGTTACCACTGCGAGCAACTACAGCTTTTTGTTTAACTGTATAATTGCTCTCTCGGTGGGTTTTTTGTTTCCCGTGTCTCAATTTGTTTTCTTAATAACTAAGACCAGTACATTTAAATGGTCCTCTTTTTTATTATTATTTTTAACAAGCACACGGGATGTAACAAGATATGCGGCTAAAAACATTAATCATATTAAAACTAATTAAAAACTGAAAAGTTTCTGTGCATTCCAAGCACTGGGGGTGGGAGGGGGCGGGGAGGGCTTTGGTCTGAGCACTGGCGTTTCCTGAGCGCAAGCAAATGCCTGACACATGGACTTTGCCGAATTCCAAAATGTAGCAAAACAGTGCCTGCATATTTGGCAGGAATCACCACCAGTTCAGGTCAGTGTCTGTTTCAGCAAAAGACGAAGCCCTGCGTGTTAACAGAGGAAAATAATTCAGAGGAAAACGGGAGGAACAACATGTGACATTTTGTAATTGCAGCACTTCTGTTACCCAAGGAGCACCACTCCGCTGCCGCTCTGTAAACACTTCCTCCTATGCAACTGCCTTTGAACACATTTTTGCAGGGGGGGAGGCAGAGGGAGGGGTGAGGAGGAGGTCAGGGCTTTCAAGCTGTTAGGATATGAATGAGCTAGGGTTTTTTTCCCTTTTTTAAAAAAACTTCTTCTTTTCAAATGTTGGCTGCAATAAATGTTTTAAGGAGACACCAGTGAATCTGTGGCCAGAGGGATGTGGAAGCGGTGCTACAGGACACCAAACCCCAAACCAGGGGAAGCCTGGAGAAGCGAACGGGCAAGGCTGCGGGGAAGGCTGCGAGCGATGGGGCTCTGCGGCGCGGTCTCCAAATGCCCGGTGCAGGGGCGGCCAGCTGGGAAGGGTGGGCGACCCTCTGAAGCCTCAGCACCTCACCTTGCTGCTCCATCAGCCTCTGCGGTGGTTCTCGGCCACTGGTCCCCAGTGTCAGGGCGGGACAACCCCCATCTGCTTAGGGGCACAGCCTGACCCCCACTTAACTCAGGAGCAAACCCACCTTTTAAGCTTGTCCCAGTAAAAGCAAGAGCAGGTCATTAGGATCTAAAATACTGCTTTGGGCATTGTCTTCTTACTTCTGCCTTGAATTTCGGCACCTTAAGCTGCCTTTGTTGTTGAGGAACTTGCTATTTCTTCAGAGACAGGGCCGGATCACTTGTTATTGTAACACTTATTGGTGATAAAGTTCAGTCTAAAAATTAAGCAGCTGCAATGTTGCAGCACAAATTAGTTTAATGTAAGCAGTCAGGAGCAGCTGTTTGGCTCGGGACTCCGGTTCAGCGGTGGGGGAAGGGCCCTGTGATGCTGACAGTGTTTTTTTCTCTACATAAACATTTTCGGCTGTTGCAGCTTTTGTGCCGATCATGTGACAGTGTCCCTAGGCAGATAATTTATTTCTGTAGCTTTCATGAGCAATCATTAACCTTCAGACACTGAGCTTGCTTTCTGCTTTGTGGCATTTGTTATTTTTTTTGGTATCCTAACTAGTTTAATTCACAGAGTGTCAGGAGAAAATTACAACCAATTTATAATAGACTGTAATGCATAATACTTATGTTTCTATTAAAACAGACCTTGCTTACAAGACCATTCTTATGGCTTAGCTTGTGTTCATGGATCAGAATAATTATTTTCAGTGATGTAAGTGCAGCTGTCATCATGATACTCCCATAGTGTCTTATTCTGAATGCAAAGCCCTTCAGAGTCCTGATTTGGGACCACCCTTTTGAATTCCCCCTTTGCCAGCGACACTGCAGAGTTTATTGAGATGCAACAGGCTTGGGAGAAAGGGCATAGCATTTATTCTGGCAAGTGCTATTCTCCCACCATGGCCGGCTGCTGAACAGGTATTGACTGCTGCAGAAAGTGCGTCTAGAAGAGAGGCGAGGCGTTACTGATAACAAATACGACTCGAATCTGCGCTAACTTAGTCTGGGGTTTCAAAGCAGACTTAGCAGATAGGCTTGGATTACAAAGCAGTTGTGAATGTTAGAAAAAAGCCCTTCATTTTCATTCCTGTCCATTTTGTTACAGCAAGGGAAACAATAAATTAAGCGACTTTGTCAAGGTCACTGAAGAAATAAATGTCAGGATAGGAATTTCCCCTTCCCTGATCCTTTTCCCCAAGTCCTGTGCTTTTGTCTAGGGAAGATGACAAAAGAGTGAAAAATACAGTCTTGGGCAAAAGAACTAAGAAGTAAGCAATAAAAAGGGGGGGAAAATCATAAAAGGAGCTGAAAGCCAGGATGACTGCTGACTTACTGTGCATGTCATTTTCCTTCAGATCTGAATGTGATTTTTGCTTTTGTTCACCGCCTCCCTGCCCTATCTTAATTCCCTTTTCTAACTGGTCATTCACTAGCACTAGGAAGTTCAGCTTTTTTGTATCAGAGTGCAAGATATTACATTCGTATACGCTTGTGAATAGGTGTAATCTAGACGTACGCATTCCTTAGTTTATTTTTTATAGCTCGCGTCACAGTGGAATCAGACATTTATGATAGAAGTGCCACCAACATAATGTTGCAGGTACAATGGACATGACAGACACAGGGTGGAGTAGAACAGAGATGGAGAAATGAAAAGATTTTTGCAATGCCCCAAGGAGGAAAAGGGACATTATCATAACCTGGGCAATGGAAGAGCAGTAGCATCCAGATAGCTCAACTATTGTCCTCCCCCCTTAGGACTCAAAGGATACTTTGGCTATCCTGTGATTGCTCATTAACTTATGAAAGAGGCATGTAACTGGAAGAAGACCAAAACATACACTTAGTCTGGGATGTGACAGTGGTACATGCTGTATCATCTTGTAAAATAGAAAAACGGGTGGACGGATTTTACTGTCAGTGTCAGGAAAAACATTTCCCTTCTCATTAGTTAAAAATAATAGTCTGAAATTGGTGTTTTAGTGATGCTAGGTTTCTGTGTGGAAAGATGAATGAATGAGTAGCTCACTGTTTGAAACCTCCATCTTTCAAAATGTTTAATGAAAATGAAAGCACAACATATGGTAAATGTGGACTGAAATCAGGGATGAAAAAGCAGAAGTCTGGGAGTAAGTAAGGGCAAACGGCACCACAGAGGGGCTCGGTGTTGTGTTACATATAGAAGCGGGTAACATTTTTGGATGCATTAGAGTGATTTAGGAGCTATCATCCCATTGACTTTTGACTAGAGTCAGGATGTAACTGCCTAAGTCAATTCTGAAAATGGGAATTAGATTTTTAAGTCACTTTAAGGTGCTTTTGAAATTTTTACCCCTAGTCCCAGAGTGATTAATTTGTAACAAGGTGATTCATTCGTATCTTTCTTGTCTCCAGAAGCCTGAATGACACATTTGAGATGCACTCTAAAAGCACAGGTAATAGTCAGAGTGCTACCTCAGCTACTTTAAAAGACAATTGATTAATTTGAATTCATGCTTTTCTTCACGCGTTTAAAGGATTCTGAAAGTCGTAATAGAGCTTTGGAGCTGCTTGGTTTGAACTGTCACTTCCATGCCCTTGCCTTCACTAGGGTTTTCCTTTTTTTTTTTTTTTTCTTTTCTTTCCTTTTTTAATTTTTTTTTTTCCCCCTGAAAATTGTCCCCATCCCTCCCCATTGCTAATGGCAATGCAGCCCCTCTGGTCACAACAAAACCAGGAGGACTAAGGTAGCTGCTTTGCTGCATGGAATGGCTGAGTAGCTTTAGACAAAACAGTGTCCGGGAACCTGCTGTGAACTTGTCTCTACTAGTTTGCACTGGGAATTACAGGTACTTTTGCTGGGGCTGCCCCACACTTAGCAATGCTGGGAGAAAGGGCTGCTCAGACACAGTTAATAAGGCAAGGCTTTCTTACAGTAAATTCAAGCCACCTAACCTGCTAGTTTGTCTGAAGATGAAATAAGACTGATCGCTTTGGTATTTCACCGGATTTTGTTAGAATCTTGCTAAGAATGTACTGTAGTGTTTTATGAACTTAATTTTTTTGTTATTACTGTCTTAAAGTTAATCTACTGTTGAAAAGCTGGAACTATAGTAGTACTTTTATAGATTTGGTCAAGACATTATATAAATCTATATATACTGCTGCCTTACGTCAGCAACATTATTGCAAAGGTGAGTTTCCATTGCTCCTGTGAGCTTCTGTGTTTTGGGGTGTAACTGATGATACAAAATTCTTTCTGGAGTAAAATGAAGACTATTTATGGGACTTCTTGAAAACATTAGCGCTTACCAGAAAAAGCAGACATCAGAAACCCAGCTTAATATTTGAGTTGACTGTACTTTCGGAATCGAAGGATCTGATGATCACAACTTCACTTTTGTCCCGTGATACAACTGCAACCAAACATGCTTCCCAAATTAATTTAGAAGGCAGTGGCTAGTATTAACTTTACTGTTTAGTAAGGAAGCCTAGGCTTGCTTGAATGTCTTCAAGGAGAGGAGCGGAGGGACTGAATGCAATACAGGTTTGATTTATGGACTAATATCTCCAACTTTTGCCTGTGGAAATGATTTTGTGGAATGATTGGTTTCATGCAGTTTCAAAATAGTCTCCCTGAGAGCTACAAAGTCACCTGAGTTTTCTGTGCTGCAGGCTGGAGAGAATCATGGTCCCAGGGAGTCCTCACGCACCTTCCAGCATGTCAGCAGTCTTGACCACTACACATCTTTTGCGGTAGGGATCCCTAAAAGCTCCTAAAGAAAGCTGGGGACATCCAGCTAGTAGGGGACATATGCCTCTAAGAACATCCTCCAAAGCTTCCTACTCTCATTCATGCAAGAATAAGAGAAGGGTAAAGCTTCATGTCCATCTGAGCTTGTCTTTCCTGGGGCCCTTGCCTGGAAAAAGTGCTGCAAATCATTCGGTCCTTGAGGAACGAGTGCCTCACATTGAGAGCAACCCTTGCAGGCACTTCTGGCTCAACGTTGTTTAGGACATTAAGCACTAAGTTAATGAGTGACAGAGCTTTCCTGCTCGGTAGCCCAAAACTGTGAGGGTATATCCAGGAGAACTAAAGGCTATCACACATTTTACCACCATCAGTTTTTTTGAACTTGCCTTTTTAAATATAAACTGATACAACATGAGCGTGCATGTAATACTTAAATATATTCTAAAACAGATCCCAGGCTGTCCACACTGCTCTCAGGAAAGAATGATAAAGCAGATTGATTCGTGCAGTAATAGACAGAGCTCGGGAACGGTGACAAACACAAGGTAAGAATGTGTACAGAGGATAGTAAACCTGCTCTTTGAGGGACTTGAACTGGTGAATTTATTTCCCTTGCATTTTTAATTGCTTAAAGGGGGGGGGGAACAACCAACACCCCCAAAAGGCACAACCACAAAACAAAACCCTAACCCAAAACCCTGCAGAGGAAATGAAACCACAAGAACATTTTTCATGCAAGCTAATTTCAAGGGTCTGGCATAGACACAGCAAGCCTAGGAAGTTCACAGCTGCGTTATACCATTCTCCAGAATGCAGATGCATTGGGCTTTCCTGTGAAGTACACTACACATGTGCTTTAATGTAGCTTTAAGCATTTCTTTATTTTCACTTTGATATTTTTACCACCTGTAATCCACTCATTCTTTTCACTGCCATACAGCTGACTAGATCCAGAAGCTTCACATTGGAGTAACCTCTCATCCCAGAACACGTATCACATAGGGCAAGTTGAGCAGACAGAATTTATTTTCACAGGAACAAGGGACAGTTGGAGGGAACAAGCTTGTAGTTTGCAAATAAGTATTTCACTTATCTGAACTGCAAAACATAAGGGAGGAGTTGGCCAGAAACCGGAAGCAAGGATCTAGCAATGTATTTTTGACAGTTATTCCCTCCTGAAAATTAGCAACGTAGAAAAAGCGATGGCTTACTAACCAGAAGCATTGGATCTTCTGCAGAAGTTTTAATTTCTCTTTAGAGTACCTAGCTACAGGTTTAGGAGTCTGGCTACAGGCATGAATATTCTGTCTTTTTTTTGCCTCTTTAGAAAAGTTGTCATCTTGAAAGAAGGTGGTATGTTGAGACCAATGTCCTTTTATGGAGAATGTGTTTCAAATAAAAGGATAAATATCTTAGAGAAACAGCAGGAAGCATTTTTATAATTTCAGTAGCTCAATTTAAGGTTAATATTAAGCTTCTGAAATGCATTTGTTCATTTGTTTGCTGGCAGTTTAGTTTCACTTTCTTCCTGATTAAGATTGGTTGGAAGACTGTTGTATTTTTCTTCATGGGTTTCCCTTGCTATTTTCTGAGCAAAAAAAAGGATTTTTCAATAAAACTTTCACTTTCTTTACAGGAGATTGAATGTTAAAGTTGTTAGAAACCTGAGAATGGATGAAAAGAAAGAGGAGCAATGTGCATAATAATAGTTAATATTACTTAAGTGCCTTTCGCTGTTTTCTCTTGCTATATACTAGGAGGTCTACCTGACACCATTATCGATAATGTTTAATTGACTCTTCTTGCAACTGACTTCTCCAAGAGACAGTGAAACACCCAAAATATGGCTAAATGGAGAAAAATTCCTAGGATCTCCCAATTAGAGAAAGTTTCAGAGGGAGGTATAAATAGAGCATCATTGAGACTTAAGTGGTACATAGCCCTTTGTGACCTTCTGCACAGAGGACATACTCACCCTTAGCTAACTATTTGAGCAAAGATATGTCTGGTATTGGTCCTGTAGTAAATGAAAGACATGCCTTCCCTTTAAATGTGAACTCCTGTGTGATCTGCAGCTCCAGCATGTCAGTTCAGTTTTCTTGGAGGGGAAGAATCTGGTGTCTGCAAGCTGCTTTCTAAGTGCTTAAGTGGATTTGAGAAGCAGGCAGACATATACTTGAAAAAAAAAAAAAAAGTGCTTGAAGAAAAAAAAATGATTTTCAGATTTCCCATTCAGAATTTAAATAGTAATTCTCTTTGTGTGCTCAATATACAGTAAAAATAGGGCTTATTATAGCCAATTGCTACTCTGAGTTTACATCCAGTTTCTTCACTGAAGCTCAGATTTAGCCCAGTATCTGCCCTGGTAAAGAAATACTTACATGAGGTGAAATGACGGAATTTGGTATAATATAGAAATGGTCCAACCAGGTATAACTAGAAGTAGCGGGATGAAAGTGAGCAAAGAAAAATCCATGCTGATAATGAGGGAAAATTTCCTAGCAGTGAGGTCTGTTAGTCTGCTGAATGGTCTCCCAAGAGAATGAGTTGAACCCTCGTTCCTTTAGTTATTTTTAAAATGAACAAAACAGTCAAGATCCTTGTAGGAAGACACTCTTAATTAACAAGAAGACAGAAAAAATGACCTAATGGGCCTTTTTTTCCATCTCCACTGTTCATGCCTATTGTTGTAAGGCAAAACCAGGTTTGGCAATAAAATCATGGATTTCCAATTTTCACAGCAATTTTGCAGCACTCTTATTCCATAATAATAGCAGTACTTTCCCACTCTTCATTTCCCTCTATAAACTTTTGTACCTTACTTTTCTTTCAAAGCGGGCTATTTTGTAGTCCTCTGACTAAGGAGAGCTGTCAGGTAGAATGATTTACTTTAAATAATAATACTTGTAAGTATAAGATAAATATTTGGACCTTGTGCCTCCTGATTTTCATCAAAAACTCTTCAGTCAGACCTAAAGGCCAGGGCAGCAGTGTTGGACAAAATGTCATTGCCTGTATCTGTGGGTCATCCTGTGACATAAGGAGCTGTGACATATAATGTACAACGAAGTCTTGGGCTCATGTTGACTTCCACAAAAATAAACTATGAAGGCATGAGATGCAACACAACTTTGTGGCCAGTATTTACGGCTCTTTATACAATTTCAACACTTTTCTTCTTTCCAGAGAAACCAGTCTTTGACTTGGAGTGTTTTCCCACTAGCCAGAAGTCCGGGCAAACGTGACTCCTGCTCCTCTGGCCAGGCATCTCCGGTACTGGCCACTCACGCCTGCCACCTCCCTGCATCCCCTCCCTTCTTCCCAGAAACCCTCCATCGACATGGATCGTGAACTGGCTCAGGTAACTGATAACTCAGCAAAAATAACAGATACGAAGTAGTGCAAGAAGAGCAGCAATGGCGTGTGGCCCTTTATGAGCCCGATTCTCAGCAGCTGGTTTTTAAGATGATAGCGACATGAATTTTAATGGTTAATACTGACGTAAAACTGAAGTAATGCTGCAATGAGTCAGGTCCTACTTCTTCGAAGTGCTGTGCAAATATTTACCAGTTACTCTTCCCAGTAGCCAGCAATGTACGCAACCTCGTCACTGTTTTATCAGAAGACAGATTGGTTGAGGTAAAATGCAGGAAGTTCTGATTGTTTTGTTTCAGTTATACAGCAAGGATAGGCAAAGTGTCCTGAAGCCTGTACTACAAAATCAGCCTCAGATAAACTTGTGAGTAGCATGACCAAGATGACTAGAGTATAAAATGGAGAGAGACGTGGTGCTAATGTATATTTATTAGTGATTTACTGAGATGAACGTTCATCCCAAGAGTTAATCCAGGAATATCCAAACCACTGTAATTATCCTTGCACAAAGGCTCTCTATTATTTGCCTGTTAAATAACAAAGCCTTTTCATTACCTAGCACTGACATAACTTTAGCTGTAGTGGTAGGTAGGCAGCGAACAAGCTTCCCCTGTTTGTGGGGGATGGGATATCACGGGATGAAGCCCTCCCCCTTGAAGCCCTAGCAGAATATGAACGGGATGGCCAAACCTTTCTTTGAATAGAAATGACTATCATTGCTAACATGCCAAATTTCCTGTACCACAAATAGCTGAAATCCTGTGAACGGTACGAAAAGCACGAAGGAGCAAACTCCTATCACACACAGAAGTGAAAATGTAGAAGTACCAGCCACAGGAATGTAACTGTATTAAAATTGGGAAAGGATCCAAAATCTGTAGTAGCTCTCTAATCTGTGACACAAGAGCAAGGATTTTCATTATGTTTTGCATTCCACATACGGCTTTGCTTTGGAGCTCTTATGCAATTGGTGATGCAGTAAAACCATTGTATTCATAATGATTTCAAAGATGTGGATGCTTCCAGGGTTTGACCTATTTTAGCACTCATGCATTATACACTGGGTAAAGCTACTCTCATAAGGAAGAGTCATTAGTACTAAAAATGTATCTGTCTCTGCTGTCCCTTTTCTCTGCAAGGCTGCTGATTTTTTACAATTCTAAATCAATTATTCTTTACTCAATAATTTATGTTTACATGCATCAATGGAAATTGCCCATGCACATTTTAAGGCAGAGGTTAGCACATAAAGATAACGTAAGGGGTTGCAACTGTTGTTAGCCCAGAGCAAATACTTCTTCTGTTAAGGGTTTCTTAACCAAAGTCTAAATATTCCCATGCATTTTCTGATATTTTTTACTTTGGAGATACAAAAACATACCTGTGGTTATTACTTCCAGAGCAACAATGCAACTCAGGTTTTTTGGAGGCCCTAATTCAGCTAAATTCCTAATCCCATGCTTTGTTTTCAGCGGGATGAAGTCTTCCCTAGTTAAGTATGTTTGAGACCTGTTAACGCCTGTAACTTTGCTCTGCTATAGCAAGGTGCAAACATCATCTTGAACACGAGTGTAATGCTTCAGGACCTTTCCCCTGAGCCATCCTGCCTTGTACTGCCAGCAAACTTGAACTGCGGGGGGACAGCAGTGACTTCTCCAGGCTCTAGCATGGCTTGACAGAGTAAGAACAGGCCCAGGACAAGTGTATTCTCCCACTGCCGAGGTGTTACCATGGGTAAGGCATACAGCATGTATGGCAGATGCTGAGAGTAGGCTCAGGCCAAAAGTTTGCTTGCAATGGAGGGGGAAGCTAGCGAATACTGCCCTTCCCCTCTCCCTCCTCCACAGGGATCTTGTCTTCTGTCGGTCAGAGTCTTCCCTTTTCTCCACAAAACCTGGATTAATCTCTGTGAAGCAGCTGCAGAACAAAAGCTTAGACACCCATGAAATCTTCCGTCTGTGCCAGCCGCACCAGTAGCACCGGGGCACAGATCTTCCCTTTACGGGCTCGAGGGAGAGAGGTTCTTCACCATCATGTCATGCCTTTTGGCTCGTCTGACTTTTCTGAAACCACTGGAACGGAGATGCCACTGCGCTGCTGAAGAAGACCATCCACTGGTCACTTCAGCGTTCGGTGACCCAGGGCAAAGACCAGACCTGCTCCTGGGGATGAATTCAGGGCAGGACCGAGGACTTCCCCGCTTCCCGGGTCTGGTCTTACACCTTGGCTCTGGGCTGAGGTGGACAGTGTTTCTCTGGCTGGCTCTGGGCTCTTGAGTACTTTGGGGCCAAAGTGTGGTCTCTAATGATAAATTAAATGAAACCTTTGCTGTTTCTGTGACCTCCACAAATAGGAGGAAAGTGAAAACAGAGGCGAGAGTCAATCAGCCAGTGGTTACATTGAAGAAAATGGTTCTCTGTGGAAAGCATGAAAGAGAAAACAGACTGGGTGCTGGGACTGAAGAAAGGAAAACAAGACTAGTGTGGTTTTGAGGCCTTTTACTTTATTTTGATCCTTTCATAAAGTATTTTAAATTTATAAATAATGGAATAAAAAAGACCCCAACAAAACTCAGCTAAATGATCTTGAGCCCTCAAGCCTCAATCAAAAAATAAACACTATAATTCTTTTAAAAGGAATTAGTAATGCACAGTTATAGTATTCCATGTTTAAAAATAAAGCTGTTGAATAAATGAACAATACCTTGGCTGAAAAGTATTTCAGCTGAAGAGTGAAATCCCTGCAGAGAGTGATCTGTGAGATTCTGCAGGAAATCTGCATTACAATACACCATTTCCATTTCCAGGGAGGGACTCACAGAAGGACACATGGAGGAGAAAAAAGAAATGAAAAAGCCCCAGTCCTTTATGCCTAGGTTGTAGGGGGCCTTGGCCCATCATTCTCATGCTAAACAGTTACTTTTTCTACAGGTACCCAACTGAAATGGGAATATTTTTCGAAGGAACAGTGAATGTGAAAAAGGCTAACAGAATTGGTTCTTTGGTTAAAGAAAACTGTCTCCATAGCTTGCCTAGCTACAGCAGACATGGCTTTACCTCTCTGCCTTGCTGCAAATGAAGTAAGGAGCGTGTCCAAATGTGGTAAGCACTGGGCTACTGTGCTGCTCTTCGTCTTACTCCTCCATTCCAGCTGCTCCACCTCTTGTTACTAATTAAATATCTTCGCAGTGGAGGAAAAGTTTCTAGCTAGATCATTAGCCCACTGGTCAACCAGCTCATGTGGGATGTGGGAGGCTAGGGTCCTCAGGCTGGTCCAGTGACAATCTGGTGTTGCTCTTCTCCAGTGCAGGGGACTACAGTTGGCCTCCCCTAGGCTTGAGCCTTCTGGCTGTAATTTAGGAGCTGGGGCAATGGCCATCCAGGGACTTGGATACACAGAGTATTATGTCCTGGCTGACTGCCCCTATCTGAAGGCCAGTATTCAATGGGCCAGCCTCGCTTGTGTGTGGAAAAACTTACACAGGGCTGGTTTCCTTTTGCTGCAGAGTGGGAAAATTTGTGAAATCTCAGTTAAATTTGTGGGATAGGAAAAAGGGAAAGCCAGCAAGTGGAAGAAAAAGGAATAAAATTCCTGGCTTCTAGTCCCTAGGCTATTAAGCAAGCCATAGCAGAGTGTGACTAGGTCACTGGCGTTAGCATGTTCATGTGGTTACACAGGTGAACATAACGCTAAACATATAGGGCTGTCTGCACCATGCACAGCATGTGTAGAAAATGTTTTGGCAGATGGAAGGAGTGGGCCCATCAGCTGCCTAAATCTATTTGTTGCATTTTCTACCATAACTAATACAATGGGCTGCTACCCTCTTGCAGGAGATGAAGACGGTCCAAGTAGATGCTATGTTTCTGCTTCCTTAGTATATCATTACACAGAGAGGTTTCTGATTGGGAATATATTTAAAGGAAGAAAACCACAAAGCAATCAGGATCTGGTTATTTCTGCTAATCAGAGGTTTGGTTTGATCCCAAATAGACACAAAATTTACCCAGAGCCTCCACTCCCGGAAAGCACTGAAGATCAGTCACAAGCATTTCCTATGTTTTCCCTTAGAATCTTTTGCTTATAATTTATTGTGGCCTGCATAATACCAAAATATGATAAAGGAATATAATAATTGGAAATTTCTGCTTTCACACAAATATCTGCCTTCATACATGGATTTATTCACATGTACATGTGTATCCTGTTGCATGTTCTTATGTAGGTGCATATATCTATGATTTTGTGCATTTATGTTTGTGCGAGTGTGTGTATGAAGGCAAACATTTCAAATATGTGTGTATGTGAGGAGGCAGATTTAAAAGCATACCTTACATGGTATAAAATACATTGCTACATAAATCACAGAAAGAATTCCATCTCTAAATCAGAGTACACTCCAGAAAGAGCAATTATAGCCTCTAAAATGTTTCTGTTAAATTCATGAGACACCAAACAATTTTATTCATGTTATCATCTACAGTTGCCTGAAAGTGTAAAAAAAAATCTTAGCCACTAGCAGAGAAATGTGCAAAATACTATCAAAGGAGTGGCAAAGGTCACTTCTACTGCCTGCCTTTTTATGAGTTTCATTTTTGTCTTTTTTTTTTTTCTCATTGCAGTTTGTTTGTGTACATTGCTAAACCTTAATGGAAGAAAATATGAAGGGGCAAAATAAATATAAAGAAACAGACTGCTGTTCAACAGTGCTGAGCTGGTATTTCCATGAATGATGTTAGACTCATGTTTAGAATAAAAATTCGGAAAGTCCACAAATAGAAGGTTGCAGCAGTGCTTTTTTTCCTTTTCGCTCTCTTTTACACTTGATACATTTTAAAATTAACATCTGTTTCTGTGTAGCTAGATAAATGTGTTATCATTAAGCACAGTAGTACTGATTCTGTGAGGCACAGAAAAGAGAGGCCATGAAACAGCTGGACCGTGCATTTTCGTTGGTACTGTACATGGCCCGTTGCTCTGTGCATGGGATTTTGTTTGTGCATGTTCAAGTTCCAAACTTGCTTGCTTAACCCCTGTAATAATAGTAACTGATTAGGGTTTAACACAGCACATAACAACATTTCCATATGCAGGTGCCTAACATCAGGCACGGAAGCCCCAGTAGAGATCCCTAGGAAAAAGGCATCATTTTCCAGAGGTAGCAGCAAGCATTTGAAGTTCTTGTTGAATTCTGTTGTACCGGCATGTCCTTCGTATCGCTAAGGAGAAGCCCTTAACTCTGGTTAATCAGTTGAAATATTATTTTGATCTTCTCAGTAAAGTGCCTTAAATTCAGATGAGCTTTTCTTGCTCAGTACCAGGCTTAGCAAAGTGTATAAATAAATGCTTAGGTAAAAGGCACGACTGAAGATAATCAGACACTTAAGTGCTTTACTGTATAAGGGCAAATCTTAAGTATTTCCTTGAGTCAGTCCCTGATTGTCTGTTATGCCTGCTTTGAAATGAGATTTACAGATGTTTTGGCAATGTTGAAAGGCCATTCTATGTATGTAGTTTCATAACCATTTCTATAGCCACTTCTTTACTTTTTGCTGTAAGTTTGCCTTCTACCTTCCTACTGCAACACTCTTTCAAGAAGTAAAGAAAACTCCACATGAAGTATGAGCACAGTCCCCAAAGGAACAGTTAATTCTTTGAGATAAGAAAAGACATTATAAGTAAAATGTGATGGATAAGTTGACCTCTGTAAAAAAAAAGAGTGTTCCTGTTTCCGCACAAAATACCATTCAGTAGGTGATGGCGCAGCTTCTTCAATCTTCACAAGAGCCTGCATAATTGCAAACCTACAAAAGTGAAAAACGGTGGAGAAACAGTGACATTTCAGTTAGTGGCTGCACCTCCTGTGCAGATGCAGAGATGACACCAAGCAAAGCTCATGCAAAAACTGGGCAGGCCTTTCCCATCTGCAGACGTGGCACTGTTGATGAAAGCACTGTCACAGGTCAGTGCAAAAGAGGGGATCGGTACCCGAAACAAAGGTGTCCGTGTTACTGGACAGTGCTTGAGCGCCAGCCAGTCTCAGCTATACTGCCAGGACCATAGGAAAGGCAGATAACAAGATGTATAACGCAAATATTTCCAACGAGAAGCTAGATATTCCTGAAATCTCCTTATGTTGAACAGTCTCAGGAGAGTTCCAGCATAATTTTTCAAATCAAAAAGTTTAAACTTCCTGAGTTTTTAGATGTTTAGAATAACTGGACTGACGCTAAGATCTCTAGGGTCATGTTATAGACAAGAACAAAACGCTGAAAACTCCGAGCCAGCCATGTAAATTGCTTCTCTACTAGCAACAGTGTATTTCAAGATGTTTTCATATTTATTCCACCTATGGAAAAGGTTAGATCTGGGCAGGGAACATTTTCCCAGCCCTATGAAACTGTTTACGGTTGCAACTGTTTTTCCTGTTGGAAAGTACCCAACGTGCTTTTAAAGTTTTTCATAGAGAGAAAGTGCACCACTGAATGGTTAAGAGCCTGCTCGTAGTGAGTTAAACCAGAGACCTTTACGCATCTCAAGAGTATGGACTATTCGGGCTGGAATTTGTGTATTCGAATTCTGGACAATCCATGCATGAACCTGTGGCACTGATGTTTTCTGTCGCCAGAGCTTCTATGATCAAAAAGACAGGGAGGCAATTACACCTCAGTGAAAATCACTATTTGCAAAAATGAGTTGAATCTCTGTAGGAGAGAGTACCACATACAGCTCAAACGGTTCTGTGTCTACCCAGGCTTTTGGCTTTACTGCCCACCTACCTAGCCAGGACATATGACTGACACATTTCATCTCTGACATAGAATTAAGGTATCAGAAAAGCCACGTTTGCTTTCACCTGGTCTTGGACTGAGTCCAGCTCTGATTTCTGGCATGAACTAAGCCCCAAATTCCTTAAATTAGCATTGGCTTCTGACTCAGACACTCGTACCTTCTCCCTGACCTGCAAACACTAGCCTAGGCCAGCCGACTCCCCTTCCTACCAATATATCTATAAGCATGCATCTAAAAAAATAAATAGTAATTTCTCTGTTTGCCCCCCAGTAAAATAGTTTTGTCAGTCAACATTTCTCAGGCCTTTTTGAAAGGGACTTTCCTTTAACTGTGACTTGTACAAGCAACTACACGCATCATTTCTGTTTGATAAACATAATAATAATAATATAATAATGCTAAAATTAAAACATTCTTTTTGTCAACATATGTAGCTGGAATGCTGAAGGCTGTTCTGCTAGTAGGGAGAGATCTTGCACACATTTATTTATCTGGTTAAACTTTGCGGCTCATCTTTAAAGCCAGCAACTTCTCAACCCCAAGCAGCAGAGCACAAGTAAAGGCAGATGGTCGAATGAAGCAGAAAGACTGACTATAAAAAGCTCAGCCTTCCAATAACGCTGCTGCCTCCCATTTTTTTCACACAAATCTCTCCATTTTGCCTTCCAGAGACTCACAATTAAAATTCTATTCTGCCTGTCTAATCAAGACAGCAAATCTATTGAATTGCATAATGCTGGGGATAATCAAGGAAGGATGTGACATGAATCCATTTTTCTTTACAGGTATAAAATGAAATATTTTCTCTCCTCCCTGAAAACAGATGGGTGGCTGAGGATTTTGTATTTGGCTCATCTTCTCCCTCTTGTTCCTTTCTACCTTTGGCAGCAGCCACGCACTGTTGAGTAGATCTGCTCGCCAGGCGCGAGCGGCATCAGGGCAAACAGGTTATGCCGTTTCAGAGGTGAGTGTCTTACTGGTGTGGGAGAGGCACTGCACGTAGCTCTGGATGCAACTGGATTTAATTCACGGTGTTAATCTCCTTGCTGCCCACCCCATTACCAAAGGTTATTTTCCCAATAGCTGGGAGAACTGAATAAAATGCGTATCTGCTCCCTAGTTGCCGTAGCTAAGCCCTGTTTATTAATGTACTCGGAAATCCCTTCTGCATCTCCTCTAATTCATGTTTACATCCTTCAGGGCTGGTCTGGGCTATTGAGAAGTAAACAGGGGCTTGTAGGATTTGATCCTGCAGTCTGTGGGTTCTCACACCTAACCAAGGGGCCAAATGCAACCCTGGAGCAAGGGCACGTCGCTCCCATTCAGCTGTTTTAGGAGGAGCTGTTGTGGGCTTATGCCATGACTGAAATTAGCACGTAGCTCCCTATTCCCCAGTAAATCCCTGTGCATCAAGGTGAACAGGCAGACTACTTTTGCGTAAAGTCAGAGAGAGAATCAACCCAATTGGGCTGAATTGGTTTGTAACCCAATCACGCTTAATTCGGTTACAGGAAAAACAAGGCCCGTGGAGTTTCAACCTTGTTCCTGTGCAACATCAGGAATCTGATTTGTGCCGATCTCATAATCGGGTGCAGACAACAAGGAAAACAAGTCCTTGCAGTGGTTTCTTTACTGAGCCTAACAAACCACATCTGATAAGCTATATAATTTGCTACAGCAATTTGTGCCAAAAATAAAAGGCACAGTCCTACTGTGCAGCACGTTTCTGAGAAAAACAGAACCCCACCCCTTCCCTTTGTAGCATCTTTCTCTTGATTTTGCTTTCTCAGTGAAGCTGAACTCATGCCTTCCATCCCTGCTGACTGGCTCCGCGCTGCCGTCGGGGTACGTCACCCACCCTGCTCCCCAAACTGCTTTTGTCTCCCCTGCAGCTCTGGAGGATGAGCCAAGGCGATGGCACTGGCGGGGTTGGGAAATGATGACAGTGCCATGATGGCTTAAACGGCAAAGGCTCGCTCTTGGCTGAGTGGCCCTGACTGGAGGGGAGGAAGCTGAAGGTCTAAATCATCAAGTAATAAGCTACACAACTTTTTCTAAAAAAACCCAGGGGTTTTATTGGTGGTGTTGATTTGACAGAGCTATTCTAAACTTGCAAGAAATGTGTCTCTTTTTAGTTCAGTGACCAGAAAAGGAACTAGTTGTCCATGTGTACTTTATGTATCAGGCCCCCAATGGAGAAAAAATTCCTATGCTTTTTTGGGTTTGTTTTGTTTTTTTGGTTTTTTTTTGTTTGGTTTGGGTTTTTTTTTTGTTTTTGTCCTGCTGCATACAGAGACAGAGGGGAAGAAAAAAAGCAAACAACACAAAGTTCTGAAGAACGCAGGCTGTCAGCTATGCTGTGAAATAACTTGGAGGTTAAATGTGAATCGCTGCAGTATGTTTTCTAATTTGGATTTTGCCAAGGTTACCTTAAAAACCTTAATGCTTTTTGCAGTGTTTACAGCAAAAACTGCAGATGTGCTTCTTGGTTATTAAAGGGAAAGCGTATGAGAGGGAGGTGGGCTAAGAGGAAAGGAGAATGAAAGGTCAATGATTTTAATTCTACCTCACTGAATTCCAAAGTTTGAAGGGATATATTTGCTTGAAAGGTCGTGCTATGGAAGGTAAGCACCCTGAAAGCAGCGCGTTTGGAGTTTTACAGTGGAATAAACAAAAAGGTAACTTTGCCGGGATGTTTGTATGTCAAAGGTGACAAAAAACCTGCCTTTATTTTCAAAGCCTCTCAGCCCTCTGCAAACTCACTGGGATCAGGGCTGGAGTTTAAAGGCAACAGGCTGGCGTTTGCTTTAACTCCTTAGATAAAAGCCCGATCCAGAAGCCAACAAGATTTCACTTCTCACTGAAAGCAACTAAAGGAGAGAGCAGTAGGCTTCGTATCAGAGGAGTACTTAAAACTTTCAGTGCCTGTGCTTGAGTTCACACTACATTCCCTTGAATATAAAAAACCTAGGAAAACAAGTGCTGGGCAGGGACATCTGCAGCACTGGCTTTGATTTTTACAGCATTATGAAAATCCTGCTGATGATAATTTTGAGGCCAAATATATCATACTTTGGTCCTTTGCTTGCACAGCACCTAGCACAACAGGTTCCTAGTTTATGATTAGTGCCTCTGAGCCCTGCAACAGCTCAGCAGTGAACACTGGTAATGTTAGTTGTTCTTCAGTTAAAGTGACCTGGAAGGAAGTGAGAGTCTTCACAGTATCAAGAAAGCCTTCCTTTAATACCCACCCCTCCCTGCTGCCCCCCTGGCCAATTCTTGCTTGGTGCATTAATGCATTTTAACTATATAGCACAACTGGAAGGAAGGAAAGTTCTCACAGGGGAGGACGACTGAGGAGCACGACAGAATAAGTGACTTATACAAGGTCGTGCAGGAAACCTGACGCTGCGCCAAGAACAGAACGTAAGTTCCTTGAGTTCTAGTCCAGCTCTTTGTCCATTTACGCGTACTCCTGCCTGCCTGCCCAAGCCAAATAAACAATGGCAGCCGCACACATACGCACACACACACATGCGTACGTAGATGCACACGCGTTACAAGACGGTATGCCTGCAAACACAAATGTTTGGAAGCAGCAGGCAAAGCGCGCTCGTGCACCTTCAGTTTTAGCAGCTGTGTCTGTGTGCATTTTGATGCATGGTGCCTAAGCAAACTCAACAGTTTAAAACTGCGGCCCATTCAGCATATAGAAAGTGCAATCTTGGAAAGGATTTCTATCCAGCATTATTTTGGTGGAATACGGTTGATCCCAGAAATAAAGCACGCCGGGTTTGAAGTTCCTTCCCCCATGTGCGTGGGCTTTCAAAGGAGTCATCACAAGACTATTCTAACATGAGAAACAGCCGATTTAGCCCTTGCCTCATTGTCAGAAATCTTCACTTGAGGCTGAAAAGTAGCATGAGCATTGTTAGCCTGAACCATTACAGTCTGGCAGACACAAGCAATGGTAAATGGGATTGTATAATGGTGTCAGCAGCTTTAGGAGTAGCTGATGCTACCCAGCCTGCATTTAATCCTACAGTGAGTTTGACTCTGTGATTAGGCTCTACTCCTGTATCCCTGCAAACAGTTGAAATTTTGCCTCTGCCTTAAATGAGAGCAGGATCAGGCCTTAAAGAAAGGGGCTCTTATTTTTTGCAAAGCTGTACTCAATGAGCATGTTTTGGAAATACATCAGCATGACCTTTCAGCAATGTGCCAAAAAATGGGAAAAAAAGGAAAGACTTTGGGAACTGCCAACCAGGAAACATTGTTTTGTTTGTTTAAAAAAGAAAACCAGAAACCCGTCCAAGAATTTTTGTGTAAGTTAGAGGCTAAGTCACTCTCCTTTATAATCACTCTTCTTTTTCTGGATACTGTATTTTCAGTGAGGGTAGATAAAATCTGGCAACATCCTCATTGGCTCTGTGTTTGGATTCAGTCCCCTTGACACTCATCTGCCTTCATAAACTTTCATCTCCTAAACCCAAAGCAAGTTCACCCAGGAAAGGAAAAAGAAAGAAGGAAGGGGGATGGGGAGAAGGCTGGCAAACTGCACAATAAAAATCCAAATTGCAGCTTCTGCCATTTCTCAATGAAGAAAACATTAGCAATGGCCAAGAAGTGCAATAAAATGCCATAAATCACCCAGCTTTTATTTCCTGTATGGGAACCCTACATACAGATGAAGTTCTGGCAATTTCTAGATACACACAGGTTTTGCAAGCGTGATTATTTCATCAGGTTGTGTTGCGCTGAGTGCTTTCATAACGCTCGCAGAAAGTAAATTGAATAGAGACCGAAAGGTGAAAAGCTGTATATACTACTCCTTCACCCTCTTCCTGCTCCCTTCCCCCCGCGCCGGCTGTTTTGCAGCGTCAGCCCTCCATGCATCAGCAGCTCCCTACAAGCCATGGAAACCCCCTCCCCAGAAGTCAGAGGCCTTGCGCAAAGCCATCCGATTTGGCTATCCCAAATGCTCTCGTGCTGCATTTCTTATTCTCCCGCTTCCCCCCCCTGTTTACATTCCAGCTCATTTCTCATTTTCCATGGGAAAGAAGAGATACTAGCAGGTAACAAGGGGCCCTTTAAATATTTCCCGATTCCCGCTTGCTAATGTGACCCTGAAACAGGCTGTGTTTTACAGGGGTTCTCAACACACTGTGCTTTTAATAGCAGCATAGCTCTTTTATTGAAGTTTTACGTTAAAGTGGGGAAAAAAAGTTCAAAGTAAATTATAAATTCTTTTATTGTTAATTGCTAATGTAAAGTGGAATAACTGCCATTTTGTTAAATACAAGTCAGTCAGACAAGCCCAGTCTTCCAATTTTACTTAGAGCTTAGTAATTTTTCTTACGCGACTGTTCAAAGAGATACTGTCATTTGGTTTAGACCCCAATTTAATTCACTTTAAAGCTTATTCTGATTTCACTGGGAACTATAGATACCTTACTTTATTTTAAATGTACCTGACCTCACAGAGCAATAAAAAAATCCCCAACAGCCAATGTTTATATAGGACGTATTAAAACACTCCCCAACATTTTATGCCCCCTCTAGCTTTACAGCTGCAATCGGCTAACAAGCACCGAGCCAAATTCTGCCTCGGTGGCACATGTGCAGCCGGCCTCCCCCAGACCTTAATGAGAGCTCCGTGCCTACGTCTAAGGGCAGAATTTGACCCAGTTTTTCCCAGGATGGTAAGGGGCTCAGATGCATCTTCCTTCTCCTATTTTACTTTGCTGATGGATGAGTGCAGCGCACCAGCGCAAACAATTGCGGAATAGATCCTAAACATAAACGCAATGTTAATTTCAAGGTCTATTAGCAACACCATGGAAAAAAATAAACGTTTGACAGGACAAAATCTGCAGGGGAAAAGAAAACATTATTCTCAAGCTTCAGGGAGGTTATTATTACAAACAATGGAGAATCGATAAATTATATTTAACACTGTTAAAGATAGTTGACAGTGTTCCTTTGAGCGAGCACACCGAGGTCCCGAACACCGTGTGACTGCAGCCTGCGCGCCCGGCGCTCGCTAACTCGCCGTTGGGTCACGTTGAGAACAATCCGCGCAGCATTCGTGGAAGAGCTGCTGGCAAGCGCCCTGCGCCGAACACACACACACACACACACACACGCACATTAGTAACTGAAACACAGCCTTTTCTTTTTTTTTTTTTCCCCCCTTCTTTTTTCCCCCCCTGAGCTTGTTATGCTTAATTTCTGAGTTGGTGAAGTGGGCTGGTGCACGCTCTCAGGGTTGTTTTTTTCTTTCATTTGAAAGCGAGTGGAGAGACAAAAGCAAACAGGGTTTTGGCTACGAAAGGATGACCTTCCTTGTAAAGAATTTAAGTCTTTTAACTTCAGAGGGGAATGAGGCAGGAATGCTGTTTGTATCAGAAAACTAACATGGGGAAGGGAGGGGGGGAGGGAAGCGGCATCTTCTTCCTATCACTTCGGTGCTTTCGAAGATCCCCATTTCCCAGAACTACCTCTGCAGCAGGATAATATAATTATTAGCAGCTGTTAAAACAAACAACAAACAAAAACAAGAAGCGCACACCAGGACTGGCATGTCTGCACATGCCTGAATGCTCTGACCGACCCTTACGCTGAAAATTTAAAAAAGAGGCCCCCTTTCCCCACACCGCCACTCAGATTCAGGCCTGGTAGAGCCGGAGCGTGGTACTGCAGGATGAAAACAGCAGCCAGAGGCATTTATTTTCGCCCATTCATGTTATGAATGCCGAACACTCCTCCATTTGATGAGCGGAGCATCGATTCTTTTGCTTCTCGAACACGCTTTCCCATAAACAAAGGGCAAGAGAGATGACTTATTTCAGATTTAGAGAAACGTGGAGGGGGGGGCAGGGGGGAACAAATGAAACAACAGAAGGAACAAATGCAAAAACTTCCATGCTGCGGGGAGAGGAGGAGAAAGAGGCTAAACCATCGCCTGCGCCAGTGGCTTTAAAAATCTGACAAGTGGTACAATTTCTGATACGCATCTTTTGTGGTCATACGGCTCCGTTCCGGGGATCGCAGGAGGGGATGCAGATCTTTCTCTCTTTCCCTTACTTTTTAATGGGAGCCTTCGGGGCCTTGTATTCTGGCTAAAAGTTTATAAACATGATCCTGGGAATCTATAAAATCCGAAAGCAAATAAAAGGAATCCCGTGTGAATTGTTTATTAAAATCACATGATTTTTAAGTAGCTCTCATGATTCCTTGGGCCACTTTCACGATTCTGGATGCTCAAGGCTGGCAGTATAATTTCTACCCGCTCCCTGGGACTACTTTTTCTGATTAGCTGGCTCTAGGCAGCTCCTCGCTCCGCAAATTCCTGTTCAGAAACCTCCGTTCATTTATTAACAAGGCAGAGGGGCACAGGTAGAGTGTCAGCCCCATGAATATGAATGCCCTGACTGACTGATCCGAGTGGCAGGCACCAAAGCAGAGACTTAGAGCAATTTAAAAGCTGACTGCCTCCAGCAGTGCGCACCCTCCCTCCCTGCTCAGAGGTTTCCATGCCTGGAACAGCAATCCAGTGTATTAGTGCAGAGCTACCTTTATCAGTGCTTTAAGCTCTGGACTGTGAATTGCAGTGGCTGAGGCATGGGCATATGTTTGCTTTTTGTTGCTGGTGCTCTCTGGGGAGGCAACATCTGCCACAGGGGCAGAGCGGGCAGAAGGGTTTTAAAGCCCTGTAGCAAAAATGCACCGGCTCTCCTCTCTCTGAGCCCCCTGCTCTCAGTCTGCTGCTAAAATGAAATGCAAAATGGCACATGTCGCATGTATGTCCCCTTTGTCTGGAAGGGAGAGACTTCACCCTTTAAAGGCGCAGCGCGCAAAAGGAGCGACTTTTCTGACGCTGCTAAGCTTGCTGGTAGCTTTCCAGGCTGGATAATAACTGGCAGATGTCGTGGCATTAAACAATATTTAGCAGTAATTAAAAATGTGACTAAACCCTGAAGGTTGGAGTCAAATCCAGGCAAATCCCTTTAATATACTGGGCCAAACCCGCTCTAACTATTCGGAACTTTGCGACTTGGACCCCTCTCCGCTACTAATGATGGTCAGTCTTGTTATCGTGGACCTCTTCCTTTGTCTTTTCCCTGCCTGCCAGGCAAAGAAGCTATGCTGGGTACTTTTTCTTCTTGACCCTCCTTGTCCTTTTCTCAAGTGCCTCTTATGTTGGTTAGATAAAAGGTAGCAGTGTTCTAAACTGCTGCCTCTGTAGTTTTGCTATGTAAAATGACATTCATTCTGAAGAGTGGTAAGAAAATAATGATCTCATTAGAAGAGAGTTTAGCTATGTAGTGGTTCCTCTCTGTAGTGGAGATTAAATAGCAGCTAACTACAAACAATAGTCATTTAAACAAAGAGCCGGCATCAAAGTTATTATCTCTCTTTCTGCCCTTCAAGAACATCATCAGAAATTGATCCTCTCACCACCGCACATTTTCATCAAAGGTCCTGAATTTTAAGCCTGAAACACTAATTGTTTTGTGTGTATGTCTATATGTGTGTTCCTAAACTGGTTCCTCGGGTTGGTGTTTTTAACTAATTATTGATGACATTTCACTTTTCTTCGTAATGAACTTCCTCAATTGTTTTTTTTTTTCTTCCTCAGAAAGAAAGAAAACAAATCCTGACTCAAAATGAGAGGTGAAGTGGCAGAAATAATTAAAGGAAATAATAGTGTAAACAGCTTTCTCTCTTCTACATCTGAGGAATGCTAGGAGCGCATGGCCACTGCACATTTGGGAAATGGAGTAAAAGTGACGGTTCAAACAGAGTTGCAGATGCTGCCCAGGCTGTACACAGAATATGGAAGGATAGAAATGGTGAAACTGCGATCTCCAGTTTCATGCCCCATCTATGAGACTGTTAAAGCGGAATTGCACGACTAGCAGCAAGGAAGCCTTGAAAATCACAGCCAGACCTCTCTCCTCAGACCCAATACAACCCACCTCCTCGGGTGATGGTACATCATTTGTTTCCTTTCTGAGACAAGAGCCTACTTTCCTTCTGTCTGCTCGTAGCAGATCTTCCTGTTTTTACTCTCGTCCTGCTTATAAGCTGTGGATGGGGAGAGGCGTGGAAAGCAAACCGTGCGGGAAGATGTTGCTTAAAACTGGAGGTGTCTTGTTGCTGCTTATGCCATTGTAACTGCTGCCATGAATTGCCACAGAGGGGCCTGTGTTTCAGGGATGGCAACACGCAGTGCGGTGGGATATGGTGATGACTGTGATGCTGATGCATATATGCATGCATCCAGCAAAACCCAAGCTGTCTGATTTGTGGTTGACTCAAGATCGGGCATATATTCTATGATGTCGTTCAGGAAGGAACAGCTCGTGAGAACCTTATGCTCACTCTAGTCCATGAAAATGCTTCATTATTCTAAATGTCTTTGTTCAACGTGGAGACCCAGATCAGTGAGGACCCAGAATACAGAGCTATCACAGTTTTTTGAAAGGTAAATGTATCTATGCAGTCACCTACATTCACTATGACCTCCAAATGCCAATTATATTGGCGACTGAAAGAAAAATGTCAGACTTTTTTTGTTAGAGATTTCCTGTAAAAACTGAAGCAATAGGTTGGTTAAAGGCCTCAGTCTAGTTTGGGTTGGTTTGATCTGAACTGATTTCTTGCTGGAATAATCCCCTGTGACATGGAAAACACTGTAAAAACATATTTTTTCCCTCAAAAATATGTTTTTATTGAAAAGGACATTTTTGTCTTTTAAATGAAAAACATTTTGACCAACTCATCTGTGGACATAAAAGTGCCCAAATACTAGCGGCGCTAAATTCCTGACCTCTGATCTGGAGAAGTTACTGAATGCATAATATTGAAGAATATCAAAGAGGGAACAAAGTGTAATAAAAGATAATAACAGTGACTTCTACTACCCACATACAGTCAAGAAAGAAGTTATCTAAGGACATTGTAACACTTGCAGAAACAGCTGAAAAGAAAGCACGAGGAAAGAGAGAACAAATGATTATTAAATTGCGAAGTTCAAGATGCTGTTTGAGGTAAGCAAGATCCCATGGAAAATGGAGACACAGCAGGAATGAAGCCAACAGAAAAGAGTGCAAGCTATGATAAGGAAAAAGAAGGTGGAAATTCTGAAGAATAGCAATTACTTGATAATAAGGGTTTATTTAAGTATGTGAGATACCGGAAGCCTGTCCCTCCAATGGTTTTCAAGGATGCAGAGAAAGCAATAAGGGAAGTAGGGTTTTTCCAAAGAGTTTTGACAACTTCTTTGCTTGCCAGCAGGGCAGATGGTAAAACCAAATTTGGTGAATACAAGGAAAGGTCAAATTAGTTTCACATCGGTCCCATGCAACAGTGCAAAAAAGCATTGCCTTGCAGACCAGTATCAGGCCCTCTGTGTGCGTTATCTGGGGTTGTGGCTGGAAGCACCTCTGCCAGAGCTGGCAACAACCTGCAAGACAGGGACTCGCGTGGCTGAGTCAACGGGAGCTGCCTCTGTTATTTCCAAAGATATTTTTCATGCTGTTAGGAGCTTCTGGGAGTTCAGCTCTGCTGCTTGTCCTGCCTCTCTGGGGAGCAAGGCAGTCAGGACAGCACTGGCTCAACAAAAGGTGCACAACAGCAGGAGGTCTTCCACCCTGTTTTATTCATTGTGGCCCCAGGTTTTACTTAGCAAAACTCCTTCACTCGCAATACAAGTTTAATGCTGTCTCTGATACAGTGTATGGCTACTGTACCTTGACTTTCAATTACATTAAATCCTATTATAATCACTTTCTTTATAACAAATCCTCTTTAACACCTGAAAAGCTCAGTTCCCATGGGTGCAGTGCTATGTTCTTGAAATCAAAAACAGAGGAATTCTAATGGAAATGCATTAACTGGGAGAATACTTTGAAAATGTGCCTGGCATGAAAGGCCTTCAAGACGCAGCTTACATTCAAATAGCAGCGGAGGAAAAAAATTCCCAGAGCCAAGCACTTGTACACCAGCTGCCTTAAGATAGAGTGTCTGAATCACTGTGTTATCACAGCAAAACATCTTGTATGGAAAATCATCACTATCCAAAGACAGGTCAAGTGCAGGTTATCTAAGTACTGTTATTATAGAACTGAATGTTTTCCATCAAAACAGGAGCAAGAATTTGAAGAGATTTATGGTGATGGCCAAAAGGCTCAGTGGTATAGTGAATAAACCATGAAGCTTCATTGCAACTTTTTTTTTGTTGCTTTTTTTTCCTGGCTGGCAAGAAGGCACTAAAAGTAGTGTGCCACATTTTGTTACAACTCTTTTCATGGTTCTTCCCTTCCTGAAAAAATAAGAGATTTTGTGCATGATTCACATGATGTTTGGGTTTTCTTATGTAAAACGTTACCCTGCTGTTGTCTATTGAAATGAGAAATGACTCTCTCGCACTTTGTTGGGAGGTAGAGAGAGCGAGCATATTTCTAATGCAGATGCAAATCTGGTACCTCCATCCAAAGAACTGGGACTTTCTCAATGCATACGACATATAGTTTGAAAAAGAAATGCTCACTCAGGATTCCTAGGAGATAGCGTGACATAATTCACATCTTTAGCTTACCGTCCTCATCTTGGTTCTGTTTCCCATGCTAGTGGAGTTTGCTGAGGGAACCTGAAAGCCTGAGCTACACTTATTTGGTTGGGAGTTACTCAAGGGGTCCTCTCACACACTGGTCAAACACAGAAGAGTAGATAACACCTTTGCATACAGTTCTTAATTCTTATCCTATCTGAGTACTGGTTCCTCTCTGTTTTCAGTATAAGACCTAAGTGAAAAAGACATTGCAGAGACACTGGTTGTAGTAAATCTTTTATAAATCTTGCTTGTGAAATAATTAAACACATCTGCTGCAACTTACAGAAGCCTCTGGTACATATGTACGAGGATAATTTCTTGAAATGCCATCAACTTTGGTGGTGTTTCAAGAAGTACCTTGCCTCTGATTTCTAGCAGCGGTGCTGGTAAATGCTTTGCTGACCTGGGAGGACTTCCTACATGGTCCTTCTAGACCACATCAACAACAAAAACATGAAGTCATGATCATGGTTGTCCAGTGTAGGCAACTGCCTTCTGGCCTACGGCTCTGGGTACGAGTAATACTTCTATGAAATTTCTGGAGCTGCTCCGTCTTGTGTGGACAAGGACTTCTACATTTTCTTCAAGTTTTGAACCATCTGAGATGCTGTGTTGCAGTGTGTTTTCACTTGTACAGAATGTAGGTTGTGAATAGGGTGGATGGGTCATTGAACCCTCAGGGCATGATTATACCTACTTTCTTGGTGACTTAAGCAGCTATCCACCACCCCACTAGCTTTCCTTGTTAGTTTTCCTCCTCCTTGCTCATGTTTCTGCTCCTGCCATCTTCTTAGCTGAAAATGGGTCTTGCAGAAACTCCATGGGCTTTCAGCTGAGCCATGTCCCTGATTTGTCTGTCCGTGGGGCCACACAGATGTGCTGGCAAAAAGAGGTTGTGGGAATGCAGGGCAAGGGCCCAGGGGAAGGATGGTAGGGCCCGTTCCAGTGACAGCGCAGCTCTAGATCAGCTTATGATGACTGTGAACCTGCACCCTAAGGGGCTGCAGTCTGTCGTTAAGTACGCACACGCATTTCTCCTTGATTTTCAAAGTAGGAAGACAGGAGCGTATGCTGGCAGGTTCTGCCGTGTATTGTTAGAAACAGGGCAAAATGTGATGGCTTTGTTGAATGGTGAATGTGCACTGCGACAGAAGGCAGTACTCTCTTCCAAAGGAAAAAACCCTCTTTTTTTTTTGTATAGAAATCTTTTTATAGATTATTGTATGTATAATTCTCTGGAAGTAGCATACTTCTTTTTGCAAAGTGGAGCTAAAAAATTGTCTGAATTTTGTGGAAAGGTTATGTAACTGTACTCTTTCTTTAAATAGTACTTTTTATTCAAACTGCTTACTTTCTCATCAATAGGGCAAAAAAAGAAAAAAAAATGCATATTTTCCTAGCACAAAAGGTAATTTCCAAAGGACTGTAATTAGTTCATGAAAACTCTGCCTTTTGTCATATCTCCTCAGTTGAAATGGAAAAAAGAATGGACCTTTTTCATTGTTAAAACAAAAACACAGCATATGAAGTAAGGGAGCCTAAAGGAATCGTATGACAAGTTGTGTCTCAGGTCTACAGAAAATGATAGTGCAGCAGTACTGTGAATTCATGACTTCTCACTTTGATTGCCAACTTTTGGAAAACGTAGAAGTGGCAACTGTCATCTATTTCTTTGCTCAGCTCTCCTGAGAGAGAACTTGGAGCCTTATAAGAAAGAGGTATAGTTCAAGCGCTAATAGGGAGATAAGAAGAAAGTTATAAAAGCCCTAATCCTGCAAGGTGACTCTAGCAGAGTCACATATACTTTTGCTATCTGAGGATCAGCTGAGTTCACCATCATTTTTTGGCCCTAACCAGGAGGAAGGGGTACTAACATAAGGGAAAAGACTGGCACAGATTTGGGTAAGAGCAAAGGAAAGAGACGAGTAAGGAAGAAGAAAGAAAAGGGATAAATTGAAGGCAGTGGGTAATAAAGAATGGTGCCTGCTGAAAAAGAATGGTCTGGCAGAAAACATATTTACAAAAGTAATTGTGATCATCTCCTTTTGGGTGATGTTTTTGAAGACTGTATGAAAAGATCATAATTTGTACCAATAGCCTCAGGTCTTTTATCCAGTTTGGGAAACATGCAATGAGGGCATGGACTACTTTGCAATTAAACTTAATTCAAAACCTTTTATAATAAATTTATTTCAAACAAAGAAAAGAAATAAATTATGGGAAAAGGAGAGAGTGGCTAAACACTTCTCACCCTCTCATGCTCATCTTTCTTGTATGTTCTTATAAGGAAACACTGCCGATAAGCAATTTATTTATAACAATAAACACATGATGCAACCATTTCTGTTGCATCCCTTAGATTATGACTGTGGATGAAGAAGGGAGAAATATTCTCTGAACAAAGGTTCCTCTTTACATAAAGATATAGCTAATCCTAAAATCCTAAAAAATGATAGTGTAAATAAATTTGGGGCCTATAAATAGAACTTAATTTTAAAAGGCTTACTTAAATAGGCCCAAGCCACAAAATAGAAGTTTATTGAAATAGGGTTTTAAATAGAAGTTTATTTGAGTAGGCACAAGCCACAGATTTCAAATCCAGATTTGGAAACCCCCAAATTTTAGGAGTGTTTGGAGCTATGGTTTTTGTTTCATCCCATTATAATACGAGAGATTGCTTGTCATTCAGATTAGGGTTCACATTTCATATGCGTCCAAAAGCTGGAGTTTGATTCTGTGCTCTGGTTAAAAGCTATAACTAGTGAATGAACAAGAGCCTCTTTATTTTTTGCCAGTTGCATTTTAATCAAATACTACCATTTTCTTTAGTAGTTCTGTTGTTGTTCTATGCTTAACAACCATTTTTAACCTGAGGTTTTTCAATAACCGTAAAGACATTGACCATTAAGGTAATGAAATTACTGAAGGTAGGAAAACTATAAAAAACATTACAAGGTACTACTAAACATGCATCTAAGGGGATTAAAAATATTGTATGGTTTATTACTTGAGAAGCAACGTGGGATACTGTAACTAAAATCTGTTTCATAATTCATATACACAAGAGGGTAGACTTACGGTTGCAAATGGTGTAACTCAGCATAAATTTAATGGAACTGTGCCAGTTTATAACGGGAGGCTCTCTGCCTCTCAGAGGGGTTGACTTTGGCTTCTGACAAAAATTATCAATGCAGTGGCAGCCTCTCCCACTGCAGCTGGCACTGAGGAGCTCGGTGGCAAAAAGCTGGTGCTGCCCTTGGTGGGACCTGGCTCTGAGAGCATGCAACAGCCATGCTTTGCCTGAACAGTGGTCTTGGTGGGGCTGGGGAAGAAAAGATATGCTTTGATATTCTCTGAAGTGGGAAAGACAAGAAAGACACTGCTAGAGAAGCGTGTTGCCGAAGCTGCAGCAGCCCCAGCATTGGTCTGCCTGGTTTATCTGCTGGGGAGATGGGCGCAGGTTAAAAAACCACATCAATATAAGGAGGGCAAAGTAAATATAGTAGTTAGTGATGAAACTATATGTGACTGGAGGTTTTCAGTAGAGCTCCTGGCTAAATCTGGTGAATCATGATGCTTTGGGGAAGCAGAAGAACTTGTCAGGTGAAATGCAGGATTGTGCTCATAGGGAACTGCGAGTATCTTTCCTGCTGCACCACAGGCGGCTACTGTGGCAGGTAAAAAGGTGACTATTAAGAAATGATGCCACCTTGCTCTACATATCTGCTTGTGGCTCAGTTCTGTTTTGCAACAGCAAAGCATGCTACAGGCTCATTGAGGGAAAGCCTGACCCTGGCGAAGCCCGTGAGTTTTTTGTCACGGCCTGCAGTGGAGCAGGGATTTTAGCCTTAGGTCACATCTGCAATGAAAAAATAATGTAATAAAACAGCCTAGGTCCTCCGAGACTGGAAATGCCTAAAATTCCCTTAAAGGGCTATTCTGCCCTTTAAATACTTTGCTTACACCTTTCTGGGCGGCCTGACTACACATGACAGCTGGAAATTTGAGTGGAGGGGCGGGACAATATTAGCAGGTATTTGTTGATTATAAAAAATAGACTAAGGGAATACAGAGAAATTTCTTAATTTTTCTGAAACTCTATGTCTATCCTTCCTGGACTTCTCATAGAGTCCTTGTCATTTTACTCAGGTAATTCAGTATTTAGCCACGTCTGTCTTCAGATCAAGAAGCATAAAAAGAACCTTTGCTCGCCATTTTATTAATTCCTCTTTTACATCTGTTCGAAAGCCTGATTCTCCAGGCTGTAGCATGCTCAGAGTTGAGAGCCTTCAAGAGAAATACTAACTAATACACTAGAAATAATGCAGTATCCCTGTGGAAGCAGAATTAAGCACTTGATTTTGACCAGGTGTATAGTGAGGCTGTTAGGAAAAGAAAAAACAAAAAAACCCTGCCCTAAAAACCAAAACGGATTGCAGAACTGTGGTACAGGGTTTTAGAAATTTTATATACCTTCTTGCGTAGCTTCAGTAGGCTGCTGGAGACCTAAAAGGAAGCTCAATGCAATTAATACGAGGCAGCCGAATCTTTTCAAATAGCAGAGCCTTTGAGTTTCAGGAACGTATCTTATGCTTTTGGCAAAGGTTGATGAGTCATATATATTCCTTGTGTGTTCAACATGAGGATCAGGCTAAAATTAACCCCATTCTGAGGCAGAAGGTAGCCAACTTGACACTGTGATCCATTATGCTAAAGAGAAATGTTTCTGTCTAAACCCAGAGGTAAACTGCACAGACAAGAAGTCATTGAAATGAATTATGTGGCCAATCTTGTTAGGCCTAGGTCAGAAGCAGAGATATCTCTCTATTTCTGTCCCTCCACCTCCTAAGTACATTTAGCCTTTACACTATTAGACTTCCCTGGGCCCTTTTTTAAAATGTCACCTGCTCTACAAATTCCAGCATTTTGTATTTTTAGATGCTGGGGTCAGGATGAGTGCAAAAATAATGACATTTTTGCCCTTACAAGTAATTCCTTCATTTTATTGCTTGTAGGAATGAGCCATAATATGGAGTGAAGGAAAACTGCTTAACCATTTTAACCTCTCACAGTCTGAGAAAGAAATTACAAAGAAAACGAGCTTCTTCCTAAGCCGATAACCCTCCTTGTAGCTACCACCTTCATGAAAAAACCTTTCCTGGTGTGCTTTTGAAGCTACTTGCATGGCGGACAATGGGGGAGTGTATTGTCAGGTATTATGTTCCTCTAACCTTTCTGGAAAGCAGCTTCACCAGAAAACCAGCTGATCTGATACTCTTATTTCACCAATAACAATTTTTTTATTTCATTTAGCACCTACTCTTTTTTTTTTTTTTTTTTTTCTCCCCCTTTCAGAGCAAGGTCAAATGCTTGTTCTAGGCCCCTCTTTCTGTCTGTGAATTAAGATCCTTTTCTCCCCCTCCGCCCCCCCTTAATGTGCAAGGCTATGTCACCACTCCTGAACAAGGAAGGGAAGTAGTTTTATGTGGAATCGATTATTACTGGCAGACCCCAACAGGCAATTTGCAAATGGGAAGATCTGGCTTAAAATTTTTTTCTTCTAAGAGGTGCTGCTGAGTCCACAGTAATTTTCATTTTAAGTGTGGGGATATTTTCTGTAATTAGCATAAACTTTCAAAACATAAATAAATAAAAAAACCTTAAAAACACATTTTGCATTTTTAACTAGAAGGTGCATTATATTCCAAACCTGGCTGTAAATGCAGATAATAGCTTCTCAGTATTGTTGCTGTATTTCAAGGTTTGGATCAGTGAAACACTTCAAGGGAAAGCATCCATTTTCCCTTCTGTTAAGTGGGAAGAATAATTTTACATGTCCAGAGACAGAAGAAAAAAGATACTGAATGCAACATATACATGCTCCTTGTCTTTAACTTCTAAGTAATTCTGGTCCTTAGTTCTTTATTGTCTCAAAATAGTATTTTCTGTTCCTGCCTTTCACCAGCCGAGATTGCCTCCAAATACGAAGAGCAAGACTATCAAAGAGAGAAGACACTCTCACAGAGGTATTCTCAGAAACAGTGTATTAAACTGAATCTTCTGGGAATGCATTTTTAAAAACGGATCCAATTTACAGTAAGGCTGCCTTGCAGTGGTTAACCTGGTGTAGTTTTCCACAGGGGAATACATCCAAGTGTGGTGGTGGAGTAAAGAAAAGCATGTGTTTTTTATTAAGAACTTTTAGCCCTTTACCATTTCTGTAAGGAAACACCACTACAGATGATAACTGAGCAAAGGAAAGATCATATTTTAAGTGAATTCCTATGCAATCAGTGATGATTTTTCATGCCTTTTCATCACTTTTATTAGTATTGTACAGGAGCAATAAAGAATACATAGCTATTAAAACCACGAAACCCTCCACAAACCCTTCGATGCAAAAAAGAAAAAAAACAGCAATCTAAACTGCTCATTATCATTTCAGCATTTGTCAAAAACACGATTTAAAAATAGAAAGGAAGGAGAAATTACATGGTGATCTATATTTAGCGTAATCAGGCTTTAGAATGAAGTTTTGAGGCCCATATTTTCATAATTGTGTGTGCGCAGCTGATTGGAATTTTATGGCAGGAGACTTTTCCTTGAGGGAGGGAGATAGATTACTGAGTCAATATTTGAGGTCTCTTTTGTTTTGCTTTGTTTTAATGTTATTGAAAAGTCTGGGTGGCGGCCATGATAGGTGCTTTATAGCTCACATTAGAAAAAAAAAGAAATAATTAGGCATTGTCGACAATCAATTGGTTGCACATGGTCAGTACTGGGGAGCAGCAGTTTAAAATATTTGTCTCGTGTGCTTTACACCCATGGAAATACCATATGAAGGTGTACTACTGATCAGGATAATTTACTTGAGAAGACACTTATGGATCAAGTTAGTTTGTATTTCTCAGATTTTCAGATCTCCTTTGAATGCTACCTGTGAGGCTTTTAGTGAAATGAAGGGGCAGGAAAGAAGGGTGTTGTGCTTTCTGCTAAATATTAATAAACAACAAAGCAGAAAACTTAGCTTAACACTTAAAGATTTTAAAGTATACTACTTCTGTGCTCTAAAATGTCCTTAACATCTCAACAGCTTTGTGTTATTGTCAAAAATCTACTGAAAAAAAGAAAGAAAAGAGTACATCTATACACAGAGCTACCTATCCATGTATAGGTAAGATTATTCCAGCAGGATGCAGGTGACCCTTAGACCACTGCTGCCTACATACAATATTTTAAGAATTCTGGGAAACACATTAAGAAGTTACACTTCTGGAAACAATACTCCTCTGTCAGATCTTGTAAAGCAGTACAAACCAGAGAGATTCCATAAAGTTTGCAACTTTTGTACAGCCATGTTTCTTGAAGAAGGCAACTCCCCTGTTGCCCCGGCTCTGAGTAAAATTTTTGACTCCTCTTTTGCCATGCACTTGGAATAAAATTAATCCCTCAATTTAATGAGATATTGTCAATTAAAGTAGTTGAGAGACCAGATTTTCTTCTTTTTTATTTCTTCTAAATGCTTTACAGAATGAAACATCAATTAAAGTATATAGACACACATGCATGCCTGCACATACACACACACACACAGATGTAGTCCTAAGTGGAGCAGCATTTGATCTCCTAACTTGTCAACTGAAGTAATTTTATTTTTTAATATAAAATGAAACCACCTATTATTTGAAAAACTTGACTTGAAACATGTTTGGTTTCATTTTTCAGTGTTTCCAACCCTCTGTGTTTCCCAAAGTGGAGTTGTGTATTCTCACTGCAGAAAACATGAAGAAAAAAGACATCTTAACTGAATGTCATAAATCTGAGGTACCCTAAATCAATGGCTGTTTTAAGAAAAGTTGCCTTAATACTGTGTTATTTCTCTGTCCTGTTACACATAACAATTTTGTGCCAGACTGAACACTGGAGAATTTGTATTAGAAAACATGGTAGAGTCATAATTTCTGGTTTATTCCTATGTTAGTCTAGGCTATTCATAATAATAACACTATCTAGCTCTCTTCTGGATCCTTAATTGAGGGTTCTGAGAGATCTTTAAAAAAAAAAAAAAAAAAAAAAAAAGGGTAAGTGTACGTTTTCCTGATTTTAAAGCTGTGGAAGCAGAGACAAAATAGAGAAAAGTGATTTTTCTCAGTGTCACTGATGAGGCCAGTGGCAGAAACAGGGACAAAATCCAGACTTGCTGAGAACCCATATAGTATGCTATCCACATTCCAGAGACTAAAAAGCATTCTTCCCTATCATGGAATGATATCACAAACACTCTTCCTCAGGCTACTTGTCTACCAAGCATGCACAAGAATGATTTTTCTCTTGTTTATTATCACTCAATCTAATTTTTATCCTGGAACCAAGCACAAGAGAGCCATGCTAAATTTCACATCTCAGAATCAGACATTTATGCAAGAATTGTGTTACTGCCTTCCCCCCCCCCCCCCCGCCCCAATGAGACTAGATCCTTCGTTCTTCCATTCCTCATAAAGCTGACGAAAACATTTCCATCAGAATTTCCTTTTAAAAATCACCTCAGGCACTGTCTAATAATGAAAGATTGAAAATTGCCCTAAGGTTGAATGTTTGGAGAAATCATATCTGTGAAAATGTGATGTCTTAAAAGCAACATGCCTAGACGCGCTTGGTTTTGGAGGCCGCTTGGGAAGGCAGTCATACATGTGGCCACGAGCAGCGGCTGTGACACCCCACAATATTCACAACAGCCTACGCGCCTGGTGTGGCTGACTGACTTTTTCCCCCCAATAATGTAATGTTTCTTCTGGACTTATTTCTTGCTTGCTGCCCTGCATCTCATGGTTAAGGGTTCACATGAATTGAGAACCCAGAATATGTAGGTAAACACCACTTTAATTTCAATGAGACAGGTGGCAGATCACTTGAGAATTAGGCTGAGACAGTAACTACTACCATTAAACCAGACTTTTGGAGATAATGATGATCCAGTATTAAAATGCTAACCAGAATTTAAAAAAAAAATTAAGCAGAAACCCCTATGACTGTTACATGTTCCAAAGGCCTGTGTGGTTTGTTTTGCCAGACATCTGCTGAATAGAGCAGATATGGAATGGCCTCTTTGCAGCCAGCTTTGGTTTGGTCTGGGGAAGGTGGAAATGGAGTTTTGGCATCAGAGAAGCTTCTTCCCTCATAGTGGAAGAGCTTGTTTTCCCCTCTTCAGGTCTCGGAGGTGCAGGTGGGAGAAGGTGACCGGAAGAGTGAGAAGGTTACAAACACTTTGCCTGAGTTTTTCTGCCTGTGGAGTAGCAGGAGTGGGGATCTGGGCTTAGTGTCTTATATCTTCATCTTTTTCTTATTTTTTTCAAAGGAAATTCAGCTACAGTGGTGTCATCACCTGGGTTAGTGATAACTCTGCAGTCAGCTGACTTGTTACATTAGGATAAAATTCACTGCTCTTACAGCCGTATCCTGCCATGGAGTTTCATGCAACAGTGCCATTGACTTCAATGGGAATTCTGTATATGAAACAATGACTGGAAATGCCTGTAGTATTGCACATAGTGACACTATATCCCATGAAAGCAGCACAGAACAATAGCCAAAGGTCTCACCAGGCAATAAAATTATGTCTAGTTTCTTAACTCCCCTCCACCCCCCCTCTTGGGAAACTTCCATGGCATGAGATGTAAATTTTGGGGCTGCTAATTTCTGACGTCCCTTCTCATTGAATGAGAGCCTAAAAATATGCCACAACTTAACCATTCTACTGACAACGTATCCAGTGAAGAAGCTTTTAATACAAAAATGGACACAATTGATGTTTGGTCTTGTAAAATTTCTTCTTCTAAAAAAGGAAATTAAACAGTTTTCTTTTACTAAAATTAAACGATGAGCCGTAACAACAGGAATGATATTGAGCTTGATCCAAAACCCTGTAAAGTTAATGCGGGGACTTGCATTGACTCCAGTGGGCTTTGGGTCAGACCAATTTTGACTTAGAGACAAAGCATGAGCTTTGTTACAGAATTGTACTTGTCCTTGTTTTCTTGGTATCACACACCTACTGTTTATGTAGTGCACAAAAAGATTAAACACCTGTTTAATCTTTTTCAGGTGTAACACAATTAGAATGAAAAAAACCCCAAACCTCCAAATCCACACACGTAGCGTAAGTGTGTTACCATGTGTGTGCTATGGGTGTCTGCAGATAAGTGCATATATACATAATTTTAAAAAAAATTGACACGAGGACTCACTGCCTTTCCAGGGAATTGATAGGTGGAATATTATCCTGGAGAACAAAGAATAGCAAATTTGATGCTTTCTTAGCTATATAAAGCTATTATATTGCTTGCTCTGAGTAAGGGATTTTTCCCTTCCCAATTACCTGGGTAGGGATTTCCCTCTCAAAGGTCTTGTTGGATAAAGAAATGTCCCACTTCAGCTGCCCCCTTTTTCTCCCACATACTCCCAAGCCTTTATTTGAGGAATTAGGGTTTGCTTAGTCATTTAAGCTGCCCACCACAAAGAGGATTGATGAGAGTAATTTATTGCTCACAAATGTGTCAGTAAAGTGCTCATTTACAGATACTAGAATTTGTTAATTAATAAACCCACTTATTTAGGAGGGGTTTTCAAAATATTTGTTCCCTTTACAATGAGATTAGTATACTGAGATGACAGTTTCCTCCACATATGTTGAGGTCAAATTACCCCACCCAGATAAACCAATAGCAAATGTGACTCAAACAGACAAAAAAAGGTTTTCCTCACTACAGGGGGAAAGCATCCATATTTTAAGTTTGCATTGCATCCTATCAGATAATGTTAGACCTTATCATCTAAAGCAGTACTTACAGTACCCATAAATCACTCAAACTGACATAAATGCAAAGAATATTCATTCTTTTCTTTGAGCAGAATGCAATCATGCCTTAATACTGCCTTAAAACCAGTGAGGAGTCATATCCAATAACTATCCCAATTATCTCTCAGCACAATGTTTTCCACCTGCAAGGAATGATTATGTGTCAGTAACGATGATAAAGTCCTTAAAGATATGTTGATGCCTCATGCAAAAATTTGAAAGACATATTGTTTAGAGAGAGTTCTGCTTATAGACTGCATCATATATATGTATATATCTGAGGTATTTCTTTTCCCTATCTTTTATTACTAAGGACATATGCATAAAGAGATATTGTGTCTCAGGGAAATAATCATTATATAGCTAAAGTAAAAACTGGCAATCATGTGTGCTCGATTCTTGTTTTGGCAGAGACTTCACAAATGACCTTGGGGGGAGTTCTGTAGCTGCTCTGTGTCCTACTCCAACTTAAAGTGGAGCTGATGCTTGCATGAGGTTGAGTATTAATTTGTGGCATGGTGTTCCATACCATTGGATGGAATGTGCCAGGAAAGGAGTTAGACCGTGTTTTTACTATTTGTACCAGAAGTTGTATCTTTCTTCCTATTGAGCCTAAATGCAGAAACAAACATCAGTCCGTTACTGTGTTAGGTGCTGTAATAAAAGATGTACTGAAAAAATTGCAATCTAAGTAATAAAAATCAAGAAAAAAAGGGACAGAGAAGACAGTGATATTGAGAGGTGACAATCTTTTACCAAAGTTACAGAATGCTTTGGTATCAAAATATGGAAAAGAATCTGTATTTCATGTCTTGGTTGTTACCTGTACATGAGCAGATCGAAACAGGGCTGTCCGAACCCTACTTGGGCTCTAACCTGCTGGAGCCGTTAGATTAGTCCATTAGCTGGAGCCTGGTGCTACCTGAATGTGGCTGGGTGGCTTCTAGACAAAGAGATATCAGAGGAGGTTGGATCTGTCTGTGCCCTCTGCGTGAACAACTCGGGGTCTCACAGTATAAAATGTTTACTAGACCACATCCCAGCTGACTGCTGGAGGTGGTGAATGTCCTTGCGTTGCAGAATTTAAGTCTGATCTGCAGACACTGACATTCACTCAAAATCTGCTTTCCTTGCAGCATCATTTTAAGTGCGTTTTAATGAGCTCTTCCTCCTGCAGAACAAGGAAAGTATCAGAAACATATTGCTTACAGTTCCCTCCCTCCCTTTTTTCCCCTCTCTTCTGGAAATCTTTGAAGAGATTCTCATCTTGTTATTGAAGGGGTTTCTGAACCATGGGCTCCAAATTTCAGGGTTCTCTTCACCTGTGTCTATCCTTAAAGCATCATGAGCATCTTTAAACCAAATAGCAGTTGATTTCACCATGACCAAATGCTAATATCCGCAAACAAATTTTTCAGAAGTCAAACTCTTACAGGCTTGATGCTTTCACAAAAGTTTTAACCACCTGCAACTCCCAGTGACTTTAACAGGATTAGCAGTGACTGCTATTTCTATACAGAAAATCACCTCTCTGCAGAGATTTGTGTTTGAGTTTGGAGGACTTGCTGTAGGTAGCCAGGTGGGAGAATTATGATCCTTTGCAGGGTCCCTTCAGGTTGTTACCATGAGACTGACAGTCCAGCAAGTGAACCACAAAGGTTTACATAATCACTTGAACTTTTAATTACATCCCTGTACTGAATTAGCTCCCATAATTTTTTAATTTATCTATCCCTGTTTTAATTGACTGTGCTCCTTGATCTGGCTGTCATCATGCAAGATGTATTGTTAAATGGTTTTAATAACTTCCTGCAAGCGCAGCAAGCAGTATCTAGCATACGTTAAGGGACACATGTCAATCATAATTGACTTACTCTTAAATTTCGTTGCTTTTGTGGGTTTAAATCAGATCCTTAATGCTACTTGAAATCTTCTTTTGTGGTTACATTTTCATGCTTTTTTGCTAAACCTTCCAGAACAATGTCCTTTCCTGGCGGCTGATACAGTGAAACCACAAGTGCCAGAGGGGAAAAAAACCTGCCACTGAAATGCACAAAGATATGAATGACAGACTGTTCACTTAACTTGTACATTCAAAAATATCTACTTTGTCCTTCCCAGAGTGAAATGGCTGCTTTGACATAATTGTGGTCTCTTGTATGATGTTAATCCATAGTGTCGGAGCCATTATGATTCTGGTTCAGATATGCATATTTTAAAAAAGAATTCTAAGAAAAAGTCATTTTACGTACTCAGCCACTGACATTTTTATGTTAATAATGTTGGGTTTAATTTAAAAAAAAAATTAGAAATATGGCACTACAGGGAACTATTTGCTTTAGTAAATCTGCTGGCTAGAAAATTCCTTTTTAAAGAAGTAAACTTCTTTGTAATCCAACTCTACCAAACTATTTATTTTCCAGAGGATGTTAGCATTCATGAAATGTATTGGATTTACAATTCTAGAACATCTGTTTGCTCAAAGAAAGCATTAGTGTAAGCAATAAAAAGGTCTTCATATTGCTCTGCTAAAATCTTGGCCTCAGTTTGCAGTAACTGTCTAGTTTCAATTTGCTTTTCATGTCCACTATCCGCTTAAACTCTCAGATGAAATTAATTGTTCTTTTCATTATTGGTGATCTTTATACCTGTTCATTAGGAATTGTAGGGAGTGACAATCAAATTCGTGTTGTTCAGTCATTCTTTTAGAGCAACAAAGAACAGCAATCCGGTTTCATCCGCAGCCAAGACATTTCCTGCCTATTAACGCGTATTTCATTATCAATCCCTTTTCATAGCATCGTGTTTTTTCTCAAAGTTACTTAGCACTATGATGAAATATAAATATCTAAGATAAATTTTCAAGTAATGTGAAAATGTTAGGAGGAATATTTGAAGAAATTGATTCTCATTCTCTTCTGATGTCCATCTCCCTGATATCACAGTGCCTAAATTTTTTTCTCCTGTTAGAAAATATTGGAAATGTGTAGTTCGCTATAAATGTTATCACCAAGAAAAACAGAAATCTTCACACTTTAACAGGGGAAGCACAAATTGACACTTTATCTTTGATGGGAGTATCATGGTAATGATAAAACTCCACAAAGGTTTTGGACTGAGAAGACTGTTAGCATTGCTCTAAATTCAATGAGCAGAGAAACTGAAAGTATCTTTCCAACATATGTTGAACAAATGCCAGAGGAAGGAGGTCACACACCAAGCTGGGAAAGCATTCAAAAGTTTAGCTTCAGGACATGAAAAACTCTTGGCCTAAGTATTTTCCATAAGAAATTGTATGATAAAGTTTACATTGGTCAGAAAAATATTATTGAAGGAAAGCAGACAAGCTATTGAACCTTAAAAATGGGAAAACTGTGAGGGAAGGATGGTTTAATTTTATATTATCTTGGTCAGACTCTGAAAGATGTGATACATTAACATCCAATTGTAGAAACAAGCAAAAGAGAAGATAAGTATGCTTTGTCATGCATTGCAATCAGCCTCAGAGATGGGGTGAAAAGTTGCCAATGTAATTTCATGTTATATGTATCGGTGTATACCATGGGAGATACCGATCAGAGCCAGACCAGGCAGTGCATGGTCTAGATAAAAATAAGGACAACAGGCTTATCCAGAAAGATGAGGTAAAAGAAGACAAGAAAGGAATACTATGTTGCTGTGAATTATAGTTTCAGCATACCAGCAAACTAACTCCTCTAAATCTTTTTGTAGGATGAAGGAATTTTTTAGGATGAGCTGGTATGAGAGGAGGCTTTCTGGGTGTTTGTGACGACTCCTTCAAAACTTCAAAACAGGGGAACCTTGGGTGAAGCATTCAGAGCCAAGGGTGGCAATGAAGAGCCTTGAGAAGAGGAAAGAAATACTTTGTATTTGCAGCAACAGAGAAGAAGCTGCTGAAAGGATATAAAAAGAAGGTAGCATTTGGCTGAATCGGTTGATTAGGAGGATGGTCCACATGCATAGACAAAAGATGATGTGTATAGACAAGAGATTTTAGAAACGCTACACAAGAGCTATGGAACATAGTATTAGGATGTCTAGAGAAAGATGCATGACATGGATCTTTCTTACCTATAGTACACTAGAATAAAAAGTGATTATATTTGGGATTAGAAAGAAGAATATATACTGAAGGTGATATAAAGCTAAATAAGGAACACATTAAAAGATGGAAAAGGGAGGCTGTTATGGCTTGAGTCAAGCGGATTGCTGTGCTGGGTGGCTTTGCTCTCTGCTTTCACCCTCGGCAGTGATACACTCCTCTCCTCTTCCGCATGAGGTCGGAGCCTGGCTGCCCTTCAGGCCAGTCTTTCCTTTTCGGTCAGTTCTTAGCATATAGTGTATAAGGTTAATAATACCTGTTTTGAGATTTCTACTGTAACAAAAAGTCAAAAGCCCGAAACCTCCACCAAACTGAGTGGTAGATAACCTTAACTCTAAAATTCCTTTATATTGTGGCTTTAGGCAAAATGCTGAAATTTAGATTCCTCTATTTTTTACATGTCAAAAATGAATTCAGATAAAATACACTTCATACATATTTAAGATACTAGAATCATAAAACCACCATGAAACGGTGACCGGGTTTCACTACCTTAGAAATATACTGACTGACAGGATATAATCCAAATATGCATTTGACTCTGTGTGCTATAATTGCTACTGTATACTTATGGCATTAATGGATTGAGAACACTATGTACTGCATTTCCCACGCTATGTATGCAATCATATAACCCAGGTATGAGATTGTCATGTGTCCTCTGAAATCAAAGAAGGAATTGTAAACTAATCATATATTTTAGCATGAACTGAAGCAGCACCCTTCAATATGTTGGGGAAACTATGTGGTGATTTACAACTGACTCCCATTATTTTGTTGAAAAAAAGCAGTAACACTAATTCCTCACGGAAGCTAGCAATCAACTGTGTTGTAGAAAGAATGTCCTAAAGACTAAGATGTTTCTGTCTGCTCAGAATTTGTACCTGTACTTCCTTTATGCTAGTACACAAAAGATTGGATTTATGATAGATTTAAATGAAAACAAATTTCTAGTGTCTGAAAGTACAGCTGTGACCTGGGATCTCGGATTAAATCCAGCCCATTGCAAATCTCAAATTCAAAATCTGTAACACAGTTTAGATTTAGATTCAGTAGGAATTTCTCGAAATTCAGATCTTAAAGAATGGTTCCACCCGTTCTATTTGTTAGTTATATAGGCTTGGTCAATCTTCTGGAGAACACAGCATTGGTTATCATAGGGGTCAGGATATAGGGCTACTGGTTCACCCAAATATTATAAGTGCTATGTCCTTAAAGGATATAGATATATTTCTTTTCTAGATGATTCTTTTACCTGCAACATTTATAGTTCAGAAGGCAGAGTGGGGTTTTTTTTAGGTAATAAAATAATAAAGTCAGTGTATTTGTATGAGCAGTATGTTTTTCAGTCAATTAATTAGCAGTTAATCAGATGTAGGAAAAGATACAAAGGAAAGAGAAATGATCAAAGGGAGGAGGGAGGCCAGTATTGAAGAATTTCAAGCTGTTAACTAGCATCACTAGGACCACTGGTCCCTGGTTGTTTTATTTATTCATTGACCACTTCCTTTATCAAATTATCCAACGGCTTCATCAGATTGAAGAGATATTGACCATAGTTGTGCCTGTCATGCCTGCCTCAGAACTAGCTCACATCCGTGAGCTCTTCCTGGATTATGAAGACTGAGTTAAATTACTTTTTTAATTGTATTTCAATGAGAACTTTTTTCTTTCAAGTCAGTGCTCAACAGTGATTGATGGAAGGACGTAGGGAAACATTGGCTTTTCTCAGGATATACTGTAGATGACCTTATGTCCTATGTCCTTGTTTCATTTGAAAAGAATAATTACTAATCAATAGTGAAGGGTTAGGTGCCACAGTAGGTTAATTTACTAGCCTTTTGCCTCTGGAGAGCTGGATTCTGGCTAGGGTCACATGTAAAATGGGTTTGGTGGTTTCAGCCTTGTCCCTTGTGGATGTCTGGACATATCACAGGAAACAAGCTTGAATTTGATCTGTGTAAGATAGCTGGCAGCTTCTGCTTAGGGAAATCTCGGCTCGAACTGCGGGGATCCAAGCATGGGCAGGACGGGCACACGCTGACATCTGCAAGAGGAAATGCAGCACAACTTCAGGGGACCGGACCCTCAAGCAGAGTTAGGGGCATGACTCCCGCTGGAGCCAGGTGCTTACAAATTTTTAAAGACCTGAGCTGCTCTTTCTCCCTCTATCTGTTGGAGTCTTACAGGGACTTCCTTTCAGGACTTGCTTTTATAAGATCCAGCTTTCAGTTACCTTTTGGTCAAAATTAACCATCCAGACTGCTTCAGAGAGGTTTATTTGTGAGAGCCTTATGAGTAAAAATGTTTTATCTGTTTATAAATTGGGAAAATAATATAGTTTCCCACTTTGTAAAAACTCTTACATCTCTTTGCTCAGCAGCTCCAGATCCTCTATGCTTTGGATGAGGGTCTTGACATTTTGCAGGAGGCTATTCTGGTGCTGAGGTCATATACAACCCTTATGTGATTATTAGTATCAAGATTGATTTAACCTTGATAGCCTGCTGCAACTTTATTTTGTTTTTAAAGTGTAATTTTGATCCCAGTCTTTAGCATAATTTGGATTTTAATATTCTTACTGTAAATTGTCTGACCTCACCACTGAGGGTGCAGAAGGGGAGCTGAGAGTAGGATTCTGTGTTTTTTTTACTGTGCTCGGTGTGCTCCCCTTCTTTTAGTGATCTGTCCCATTGACTGCAGAAGGTGGAAGGGGAGGAGTGAACGAGGTTCAGCACTGCGGGCAGAAAAGAGGCCTCTTGGTCAGCAATCACAGTTGCATCTAGACTTGAATGGAACTATAATTTCAGTATATAAAGTACTGTAAAATACATGATATATTGATGTTTCATGTTGGGCACAGAAAACTAATGGACAATTGTGATGATTTTGGCTTTACTCTCTCTTTTCCTCTGCTGTAAGATGGACTCTTAATACTCATTCTGCCCTTTAGGACATTGTAAAGATTGGTGCTTGAGAAGCATTTAGACGTGACAATGTGAGCAACCTAATGAGGAGTTGGAAGGGATGAATAATTTTATAATCACTTCAGATTTTGATAGGCATTAAATAAGTTTAAATAACCAATGAGGAAGACAAAATGAAACTTTGAATAATCACCCATTTAGCAACTGTGCCAGGGGAGGTCCCATGGGGAGGAAAGTATATGAACATGTGAGTAAAGACAGTCATACTACATATGCAGAAGAGGAGAAAAAAGGTTGCATAGACAATCTTAATTCTAGCATTTCCTAATCCCTGAAAGAATAAATGTGGAGCCTTAATAATATCCTTTTACATAGCTTTTTTGTGTGTAATTATGTAGGCATGATGCATAATAGTTCTGACATGGCTGGTGAGCTGCAGTTGTGCCTGTGTGTCTTGGCTGAATTGCCAATTGCCATCTGAATTTTCTTGTTGCCTCCTCACAGAAACAGGCTGACTGTAGCCCATAGTAATGCTAGCTCTGCCTATATCTGCCCTTATGGGCATTGCTGGTGGGAGCTGCTTGTGTAGGCACAATGACCTGCTGGAACGTGTACACTGAATTAGTCTTTCCACGGGAAGGAGGAGGCAACGTGGGAAATAATTTCTTAAAGATCTAAGTGCCTCAGGCTTCATGGAGATGTTTCAAAGGGACTTCCTCACTGACACAATTTTGATTTGTCCGCACGGTTCATTTTTTAAGCTATCAAGATGTTTTTAAAAACAAATTTCTAACACATATTTCTAATTTGTAGTATATACTTATTAGGCTTGCCATGTCATGCATTTTAATTGTGAGTTCTAACTGACTGGTTTAACGATACTTTGCAAAGTAAACTCAACATGTAGGTCATAAGTTCAGAATGAATGAATCCCTGGATGTTTACCAAACACCAAAATTAAATTACATTCTTAATTGTTTTGCAAATACTTTGGCCTAACTAATTAAATAGGAATGACTTTCTGCGTTGCTATAGTGCAAGGAATATTGAAGTCTTTAGGACTCATTTCAAATTAGCAAACTCTACTGCTTTCATTGTACACTATGTGGTCAACTAATACTTCAAAAAAAGCAACTCCCGTATCCTCCCACAACAGACAAACCAAATAACTAATAACTTGATACAACTTCAGTTGTAAGAAATATCTCTTTGAGGACAATTATTAGACAGCATGTTCAGTGTTACTAAATTTCCACCCATGTGCCATGAGGCTCTTAGGGAGTGTTCTAGAGTATGCTAATGACTTCCTAGACTAGGAAGAATATGTCTGAACAGATATTTTCTCTTTGTCTTGTCCCCGATTCCTTACAAAATCAGTGGGACATGGACCCTGGTGTAAACAGGTGCAAAGGTAATTAGAAAAGTAAGTTTTGCTGTTTTGTACTGAAACAGCTGAGGTTTTATTGTATCTTGATCTTTTCCAGACATGAACTTCAGCTTCATGTACCAGTTCCCTGTCTTCAAGAAGTGTGCTTCTCTCTCAAGGTTAACAGTTTCTTTGCTCTGGGGTAATAAGGGCAGGGCTGTGAAGAGGGAGAGTCATGTAGGGTGAGACAGACCGTTCTGCAAAGGTTTCTGAAACCTTGGATTTGACTCTGTTCAGCAGAGAGCGAGAGCAGGAAGAGCTGCGTATTCTCTGTGGTTTGTGATGCTGAGCAAGTGGACTGCTGCTTCTGAGCTGTGTATAGCATTTTGGTAGAAGACGACTCTTTCACATTGTTGGGTCTTGCTACAAAGGATTAGAATAATAAACCAAGGAATCATGAAAGTTTGGGTTACACAGCCAGCTGTGGGTAGAAGGAAAGTTTTAGACAGAGTAAGTTTTGAATCTCTTAACTTTGTGTATATCCTTGTACTTACCATAAACCTATGTATATCCAATGTATTCTTCTTGCAAAGGGATGATCTAGAGATATCAAGAATTTTAAGGGTCCTTCTGTCTCCTCAACAGAATCATTTGTCCCTCCAGGAGATATCTTCATCTATTTGCTGTTTTCGTCCAAGTCCTTGCAGTCAGTGTTAATGCCTAACAAAATTGTTGTGGGCCATGCAATGCACTGTCACATTTAATCTCTTTTGGAAACTGGGGAGAAAACTGTAAGTAAGATTGTTTGCATATACTCTGCTACTGGAATAAACATAGCCTCTCGAGGACAGGATAATATCCTTGAGTCCTGCCTGGGTCATTTTCAGACTTGTTCTGCAAGGCAAATTAAAAATGCAGATGAATTGAAGAAAAAAAATCTAGTGTTTGCATTGTTCTCAGAGATAACAATTATTAAAATGTTTGTCCTGAACAACCATTGAGGTATACTGGGAAAAAAGTTGTGACCCTTTTCACCTCTCTGCTAGATTTCAGAAGAAGTGGTCATGTGTAAAGCAGCTGATGACATCAACCATTAAAGTAGAAAATGGTTCTTCTACAGCTGTGTTAGCCAGAAAAAACCCGAGTCTGCTAAATTTTCTCAGAAGTTTAAAGGGATTCTACACTAATTAGTTAGCTGATATTCCAGCGAGTGGCTGGGATGTTGATCCAGGAAGCTGGACCAATGTTTTCTAGTTCATTTATGTGTTTTTCTTTGTTTATAAGGCCTGGTTGAACACTCATGGGAAACCATATAAAATTCTTATATATTAAATGATCACAAAGGCCTAGCTAGTTATACAAGCAAGCAAGCAGTATATATATCTATTTTATATATATGTACTATATATATATATATTCTAAATACCTGAATAAGAGGATTTCATGGAACATGTTCAGTGTCTGAAATTTCACTACAAATTTAGGTTTAGGAACTTGTTTCTGGTAGTATGATTTTGCCTTTACCTTAGAATAGAACTGAATAATCTTCAAAATAATGTCTTTTCAGAAAGGCAAAAAAATCGCCCTTCAAAAAAGTGAGGGAAACAAACATCTTTCAAAGTAAATTTTTCAAACTCTGTAAGAACCACAGTTTTGCTAAGGAATGAGGTATTTGTGCAGTCATACATAGATCAGAGGTAATTGTGCTTGTAAAAATCTTTGTGCATGCTGAAATACTATGATGAGTGCATATTCAACACGCTAAACTGGGATGGGCCATGGAAAATTTCAACTCAAAACTACCATTTTTAAATTGTGTGTAAAATAATGGATTTTGCTGTTATGAAATTCCTTAAAGATCAGTGAAACTAATCTCTCAGAAGAGGAACATAGGAAAGAAAACAACAAAAAAAGTAGACAAAATAATACAGTGTTGAACTGGAAGTATGCTGCTAGGCATATTTTGTATTTTGCAGAAAGTAAACCAGAGCCCTTTTCAGAGAACTGCTGCCTCTCAACTGATTTTACTTAGAGAATGAAGAAGGGTTTATTTGCTTGGTAGATTTCTCCTCATTGAAGAGAATGTATTTTCAGGTTCGCATTAGTGATTTTGAATATTCACTTCCTGTTTCTACTAGCAGCTCTCAAACAAAGAGGTTTCTCAAGTGATAGCTAAATAAATCCCATGTTCAGTCTTGCTGAGAATCTTCATTGTAAACAAAAATTTGTGGTTTATTGGTGTCAGTTGGGAAAGGGGCTCATTGCTCATTGTGTTGCTCATTGGATTTCTTTTACCACAGCTCTTACTTTTATTGTGCAACTGTAAGTGAAAGCAAATTACTCAATGGAGTGCTGAGAGGTTACATTTTATTTATGTGAAATAATACTTTCAGTGCTTTATATCATATTTTTGTTTGGTGGCAGAGCCCCACCTTGTTTTTCGCTCACCATAATACAGCATGAACTTTTCTGTACAGTGGTCCTTTGCAGAGAGGTTTGGATCAAACATCTTAAAAATATATCTGTTGCTTTAAGTAAATGCAGTATTATAAGAAAAGTACATCTGATTTACATCACATATCTTTTGGAACAGTTTTTGCCGGTGTTTTCGGGCAGTGCTTACTCTACTTCTGTCCAGAATGAAACCTGATATGAACCTGAAGAGAGTTCATATTTAAAAATTTATAACGAAAAGATCTAACTTTGTTAATAAGGGCTACAAAAATGATAGAGTTCCTCAAAGAGATACAGGAGGACGAGCGATTTCAAAGTCCAGTCATATTAAATGTGAGAAGAAGTGAAGCAGAGTCCTGATTTGGGTCTGTCTGCACTGTAATGTGCAACACCCTAACAGACTGACAACACTAAAAATTGGAATCACATTTGCAAATTACAACCTTTTTCCCCGACGCACTACTTATCTCTAAATTTATTGACAAGGTAAACTTATATACAGTACTTAGAAATAAAGCTTCGGTTCCTTTATTTGAGTAACCTCAGAGTTCCAAGGCTTATAGCAAAAGAAACTCAGAGGAATAATATTTTTAGTGATTTTTTTTCTTCCAAGGACAGAACATTCCGTGAGGCATACAATGACAGGAATTACTATGCACAGCTTTTTGAGAAGGGCGGTGATTTAAAATACTAAAATGGCTAACCATTTTTAATAGTGTATTCTAATTGCAATAGCCTCTTTCTCTGTAGCAGGCTCTACTAAGAGATAATTGACCTCTGTGTCTGTTAAGCACTCTCACATTTGGCTTGGGAAGCATAATTCACATCACAGCCAATTACCTTGTGATATAGCCTACAAAACCCCTTCAACTCTTGGTGTAGCTCTGCCATTTCTTTCCCTTTCTGTCTTCCTTCCTTCTTTCCTTCCTGGCTATAATATTTGGGCTGTCGTATTTGTCAGATGGCCTCTTGGTTCTCTTCCATCTATTCTTTACTGTAGAAATCCAAACCGCAGAAAATAACCGACTCAAAACAACTCCACTCTTTCAGTGCATAAAGCTAAACAATGACTTACAGTGACATAGAAAATAACTCTCTGTTAAATATTGTTTTTAGTTACTCTTGTATATAAAGCCTTTCAAACTAGATGCTGAACTATGTGTGATAAGCAAGTCTGATAAAAGAGACTCTGTGTTGCTTACTGCTATAGGATTGTCTGTTATTGTGTCAGGTGCTTTTTTTATCATGATTTAAGCAAAGCCATTCAATTACTTGTGGTTCCTTAATTGGTTCTTTCAGATCTGCTATACTGCCCATCACGTTGGCACCTGGGCAGCTTACATAAACTAAAACAGTATATTAAGAAAATATGACTCCTTTGGGAATAAAAGTCTCAATAACTAGACCTCTGCCTCTGTTATTAAAAATGGCCTAGAGGTCAACTGAAAATCAGGGTGATTAATAGATCTAGCAGAGTCTTGCAGACTGCCAGTGCCTGGTTCTCTACTGAAAACCCTTAACTATTAGACCGGGGTGACCATAAGCCAGGGAATGACAGCAAGTCTCATCCTTGGTTGGGATAAGCCAAGAGGTGATCTGACTGGTAAATGGGTCTCAGTCTTACCCCAATAACTCATAATCAAAACCTTAAGCTGCCTTCACAACCAGAGAGGTTGTACGTTCATGGCCATTACAAGAAGCGTTTGCAACACACCAGCTGGACTCCTGCTGACAATGTCTTATCTAGGCTGACTCTAGTTGCTCCTGTCCTCACCACTGTGCTTGTCAGAAACTGGGAAACCACAGAAATGCCAGCACCAGGTAATTTTGGGTATTGAATTTTCTGGATGCTGAAAGACTTGTGACTCACAACTTTAAACATAGATCACCAAAACCATTTTAATACAGATAATATGATTTGCAAAGATGCATATGACACTGAAGAACCAGTAGCGCATACCAGGGACCTCTCAGCAACCCCAGTCGAAATCTCCAAAAGTAAAAAAAATTGTTGTATTTCTGGAAAATAGTATCCTTCTGTGAGCCAGATTTTTCTGTGACTTAACACCTCCTCGAAACTAGGAACTTAATGAATAACTTGGAGAAGATGATAGGTTTATGAAGCAATCTTCTATACTCTGGTGTGTCAGGTTAAAAGCATAAGATGTAGTGCTATTTTGTAGAGCAAAATTTCAGTGCCCATGCTTCTGAAGTTCTTTCCAGGAATGCATTGATAATATTCTGTGACTGAATACACTTGCTAAGTCTTTAATTTGCTTAATATCTGTGACAAGATAGTTAATAGAGGCTTGAATTTAAAAGGTGGTGTAATATATATTGTATATACTGTATTTATATTATACTAATCCCATGCTTCAGGGCTTCCAATGATTACTTTTGGGGGCTAGAAAGAATTTTTCCTTCTTTGATCCATAATGTGAGTTCTTTTTTCACATTCCTCTGGGCAATGGAGACAGCTAGACAGAGATATATGCAGTATTTTTAGTGGTGTTAAATTCACACATCTGATTGGTATATATTGCTCACACACTCAGGATTAAACCAGTGATCAGATTCAGGGTCAGGAAGCGATTTTCCTATGGCTGAGATTGACCACTAATTCGTATTTTTTTAACCTTTTCCTGTACCATGGAACATCTCAGCATCTTGCAGAAATTTTACTTGAAAAATCTCTTGCTGCCAGATATTGGCAAGAACCTTGATCTCTCTCATTTGTGGCACATTATATTTATGTACCTTACCTTTTTATGAAAGGACTCAAGTTTGTTGCAGGGTGTAGGAGAGTTTTGGTAGCTGACCATATGGCCATGCCTAGGGTATAGGTGTTCTACGGAGCAGTCTAAATGACAGACAAAAAGACATTTGTAATACAGTAGCCCATGACTGCAGTTCTGGACACACTGGTGCATGTCACCCCTTCAGTTCCTACTTTCTTGTGTTTCAGTCGCATCAGAGATGGGCTGGAACTGAACTCAATATCTACCACGGGTTTCCAGCTCCAATCTTTCCTTTCGTTCCGTAGAGAGAAAACCAGGCAAAGAATGGGAAGACGAGGGTAATGGGGATGGAAATCCAGTGGCTGGCTGCCTGTGTACAGCAGTGTTTGGAACGGACACCGAGTGCAGCCTGTTGTATGGAAAGCAAATTGGCTGGAGGGGTATGGAAGGTTTTGTTTGTTTCCATTTCTATTTTGCATTGAAAAAAATGCCCATGGTTGCTTCTAGGTTACACATAGTGCTTGCAGTCCCAAGCCTGATGCCTCATCTGTTTTTTCCTTTCTTCACCTAAAGCTAATAGTAGTGTAAGTGTGGGAAATTGTAGATATGTTTCTGATTTAAATAGAGAGTACAATGTGAACCTATTAGATTAATAGTTATAATGAAACCTGCATGCATTTTTCTTGGCAGTCATTTCAATCACTTCATTGTAAGCAATCCAACTTTCCTGTGTTTCCTCAGTGAAGCATATTTCCAGAGAATTCAGTCTTTCCAAGTGCATTGTCAAGTGCTGATAAATTTTTATGAGCTTCAGCTAGTGGGTGACAGCCACCATGGATATCAGAAATTATAGGAGAGCACTTAGTGTGTACTAGTCCTCCTTTGGAGTACATCTACTTCAAGTGTCAAATCATGACTGGTATAATCTTTACTTTTTTTCCCCTCTGCTGTTGGAGTAATAACTAAAACTCTCCTCAGAAAACCCAAACAAGCTTTCATTAGAATAGTAGACATTTTGTCAAAGTTCATGCTAATGTCATAAAGTCCAGCAAAAGCTGGGATAGCCTGGAATGCTAAAACACTGCATCTTTGCTTACCCATTCCTTGCTCAGGGCATAAGGCAGTGAAATGAGCTAGAAGGAGGCTTTTGCTGACCTAAACCATTCATAAGTGACTGTCTCTTGTGCTGAGCTGGGACATGTTGCAAAGATTACACCAGTCATGGTAGGATTGCCCTATCCACTGAGGCAAAAATTAATTTTACCTCCCTTTAGACAGCTGTGATTCTTAATCTGGAAACAGAGAGCCCTTGCTTTACATAGTCAAGGAGAAAAGGGATTTCAACACCTAAGATATCAATATTTAATATGCTTTTAGGAGAAAAAAATCTGCACATTTCTAAGCTAATATAGGTACTGAAAATAAGGGACATGAGAAAACCAGAATATAATGACAGCCTCTGTTTTAATTATTCTGTTACATACTTAGCTATAAACAGGTAAGCACCCCAAAGGAAAATAGCTATCTTATAATATTTTTCATCCTGAGAACTCAAAATCTTTTGTCAAAATGGTGGAATTAAAGCAGATAAATGATAAAATGTCTTGCCTAAATATCATACAATAGAGAGACAAGTGCCCTGGCTTCCAGTCTAGTGGACCACATAATAGATTGTATCATGTTAGAAGTAGTCCCCCAAATGCCCTAGTCATAACTCTTGGAGCAGTAGCTACAAATTATTGATATGGATATGCTTTAAACACTCCATATGGGTAGCCCAGCAGTAGTAAGCTAATACAGGTAACCGGAGGAGGAGGAGAGGGACGGGAATGCCTAGACTCCATAGGATGGAGCTTGCACAGTGGCTGCCGTGGGGCTCAGTTGATGGACATCCTTGCACTCACAAAACAGAAAAAACTCTTTCAATAAAGTCTAAACAAGGGCTACTGAGCTGGAAAGAAGAAGAGATTTTAGTGGAACATGGCAAGAAGATGTAGAACAGGGGTGATAAACAGAGATGGTGAACTGGAGACTATAACAGAATTAGGGGCAGCGGGGGGAAGGTGTTAGTTAGCTAATTGTGGCAGAAGCAGTTTCTGCGTATAAATATATGGCTTATTTCTATGGTATGTTTCACAGTACAGTTAAAATATCCACTGACACTTAAGTATTTTGACTTCCATTAATTGAATTCTGCACCACACTACAGTGAAGTCACTGCAAGGTCTTTGTATCTTGTGATTTTTTATAACAGAGAGAAGCACTTGCTTCTGTAGCAGTACCATAGTGCAGGACGCTACACTAAATATTTTCTTTTTCAGGAGACTACACTGAATACTTTTTGTTCAGTTTAACAGGATTTCCACTTCGCTTTGATTATGATATTTCATTATTGTCCATTTACTGAAAGAAGTTTATTGATGATATAAGGTTGGTGCATGACACATGCAATCAAAAAACATCAATGAATAGCCATGAGATAACAAGAAATAAAGAAATAAAATATGTTTCTATGGACATAGAAAAGGCATCAGTCAAATGAGGCTATCCGTGCCATTAAGTAATGTGTTTGTATCAGTATCTAGCCCTCCCTGAGGAGATTACTGAATCTCTCTCTCTCTCTCTTTTTTTTTTTTTTTTTTCCCTTCAAGATGTCTAGAAGCAAGGAATTGCTTGGCCAGGTTTGTATATAAAATCACCAGTTCTAGAAGTGTAGGCATTTACTGCTGATGGAAAACCTCGAGGATTGATGTATTTTTTGGCATTTTTCCCACAGTGACAAATTGTCCTTTATTCAGTGATTCATTATTTCAGGTGATGAACTCTTGCCAAAATTTTCAAGCTCAAATAACTAAAACTAGATACCCAGAGAAAAGGTTCCTAAATTGTTCACACATAGTTCATATTCCTGACAACAAATGAGATAAATTAAGGAGTATTGCACATATGAAGCAACTTTGAAAAGAATTTTATTAGGTCATTTAGATGACAAATGTGGTTGCTTAAGTTTGAAAATAATGCCTGCAGATTTCACCTGAAGAAGCAAAATTCATAAAAGATACACAGAGGGAGGACAAGTGAATATTTAAATGTTTGAATAAACTGGAGAGTGATATGGCAAGAAAAAAAATGTAAGTGGTAAATGATTTATCATTTTCTAGGTAGCACATTTTTTTATAGTTCATTTCCTCCCCAATGTGAAATCTATAAAAAGAATCTTCAAGGAAGTTGTACCAGAGTGTGGGGTTTCATTAACATAGTACAATTACCCTGCGGCCATTCCTTGCTGTTAGTCACAACACCACAACAGCTTCTTAAAATACGAAAGCACAAAAGGGCAACTATTATGAACAGATTATTTTTTCCCCGTCTCCACACAAAAACTGGGAGTTTAAGAAAACAACCCAGCCTGTTCATCATAAGTTGGCTTTAATTTGTATCTACACTGTGTTCTTCTCACTTCATTAGCCTCAGAATTTGTGACCGATCAGCACTGTTTGGGCAGCCTATTGCCTAGTTGGAGATGTCAGAAGCAATTACTTTCACAGATTTAAGATTTTATCGTGCAAACTCTTTTTGGCTTTCTCAGTGGACAGCACAAGTGAGGCCATTTGTTAAGCATTTCATCATATCTTATCAATTGCCCAGAGTTTGCATCTCACCCCAGATTATATCTCACTTTGCATGTGAACAACAAGTGAAGGAGAACCTTAACTAATTGAAGCTGCCTCTGCATGGTATTTGAGTGGCTTTCTTGAAACCTGACTGCTTGCCTGAGGCAAAGAACACAAGGAGACATGAGGTGGGACATGTGATGTTGAACAGTGTTTAAAACCTTCGTAGTTCACAGGTAGCTCCTTCATTGCGAAAGACCGCAGACCTGCACTTGAGGTAACTTATGGCCAGCTTTTCATGCAGGGAACTGCAATCAGGTTTGTTTCATGTATAGATGATGGGGAGTACTGTTTTCAGGTGTTTGGGTAACAGACTTGGAAGAACAGCTGACAAAGGAGAACTGGTCTCAACCATGTCTTCAACAGAAGACGTGTTACTAAGATTTTAATTTACATGTGAAGATTACTAAAAGGATTACTAAAAAGTTGGGAACAGTTTACTCATGCCATCTCATCCAATGTCATTTTTTCATCCCATATCTCCTGTAGAAAAGTCTCTGGGACTGTTTCAGTTATACTGGTGGCACTGGTCCAGCAGCAACTTCTCTTCTATCTTCAGCCTTCTACATTCATTTCAAAGGGAATACCTAGTAATCTCTATCAGGGCTAATAAGCTCATCATATGTGAACTAATAGGTTAAAGTAGATAAGGAAAACTCCTTATAAACTGGAGCCACGTTTTGTAAGATATTGTTCAGTAATAATTCTTAACATTGCATCATAATATTATTACAGAAAAAATTTTTTGCCATGAAATTATTTAGTATTACAGGAATGGTACCTATTTTAATATCTTTGAACAGCTGGATGGACAATGTGACCTATTAAGATTTCTTCCAGCTTCTGTATTAAAATTTCCTATTTCTAGTAATAAGAATATTTTCTTATTTACCTATAGGTCTGGACAATTATAATTCATTAAAATCTTAAAGTATTTGGTTAGCACCCCGTTTTTAGGATATATGTTTTCCTCCAGTTATAGTACTACTTGTACATTTTTGTCTGACAGTAATATCACACATTTAGATGTATTCATAAGGCCTCTTGTTCACACATTGTCTGTGAGCAGAGATATTTTATAAGATATTTTTCTTTGCTAAGCTGTTTTATGTGAACAAATTTCAGTCTTAGATTGAAAGGAAGGATTTGCAACTTTGGTATTCTTTGAATAGTAACAGTGGATATCTGAGCTTTTGATTTTTCTGGTTCTTGCTATTCCATTTTATGGCTGAGGGCCTAATCTTCATATTCCTGATTTAAACTGTAATAAGTTTTGTTTAAGTATGGCTAACAAATGGGTGATTAATTATTAACTAACAATCCAATTGCCTGAAAGCCTAGTGCTTGGCACCCCAAGTATTGTTTTTTGTTAATTTTATTCTTATCTGATAAATCTGACCCAATGTCATCATACTTAAGAAAGCACAGAAAGACCCAAAGCTAAAAGCGAGCCTATACTTGGATAAAAACATACTTATGCTAAAGCCATTTGTTTAAAAAACATTTAAACTTATGAGTTCAATCATAATAAACCGATGTCCTTCAGAAAGTCATTGAAGTTCTCCACAGTTACACAAACAAAGTAGATTCTGATTCTGCAATCAGATATGTCTGCTTAAAGGAACATTGACTTCAAGCAGCATTCACAGGGTGTCAGGGGCCTTCTCAAATACTTGCCAGTGGTTTGACCATCCTTCTCCTCCAAATGCAAATTATGATATTATGTCATAAACCACGTGTAATTTCACAATTTGATAGTGTCTGCCAGAACTAGTTCTATCCCTCCTCAAAATCTCTTTGTCCATCTCACTTTAAAAGTGAAAGCATTAATCTCACCACCTCAAATCTTGCTACCTTTTTCCTATAGATATTCCATCTTTCTTTGTGGATCCGAGTATCCTTTTTTTTTTTCCCACACTGCCCTTAATTTAGGACTGAGGAATCACTGCAGGCTGAGCATGGGGAGATGGCCTCTATCCAGACAAAAGGTGAAGGTGCCTCCCAGCCCACCCACATGTATAGCCCAGCTGAGGGTCATTCGTCCTTTCCCCAAAAATATGTTATGGATTAACCTCAGGCCATCTCTCTGTTTTTTTGAGTTAGCAGAAATACTAGGAATAAGAGTTAACGTGGAAGAGAAGAGGGGAAAAGAATGGACTGGCTGTTGCAACGGGAAGTAGGTGAGGCTTCCACTCCGGAGAGGATAGCCGGGCAGCCACCCGGAGGAGCGCACCCCTGTCTCTGCACGTGGAGGAGAATGGCCTAGGGCCATGGCCAGAGAGGAAATTCTGGTCCTTAGTTTGGTCCCATCCATGTAACCCCTTTCTGTAAAGGTCCCTTACACAGACCACATTGCTTCAGTTTGATCCGTGTTAGATTTGATGGATTTCTTTGTTGCTTTTAGTTTACGGTGTCATGTGAAGCAACGTTTTCTCTTTAGGTATAAATGGGGAGAAGGAAAGGCTACGTTTAGCACTGTTGTTCTTAAAAAGAAAAAAAATATTAGCAAAACAGGGGGTGAAGACTTCCATGTATGTACAAATTTATTTGCTAGCCAAAAGCACAAACAGAATTCCCACCTTAAGTTGCCATGCCAAATCCAGTCTTTCGGTTTTTCTGATGTTTTTTCTCATACCTAACATATACCATAAGAAACTATCAATGGGTGGTTCTCTGAGGATTCTCTAAAGGCAGAAATTACTCATCATCAACCACCCTAAAGAATTAAAGTAATTCTCTTCTATTCTCCCTATTAGATTTGCGTATGCTGCAGAGCTAACCAACTTTGAGTACAAAGAATAATAATAAATAATTCCCTTTCCTTCAGCAAAACAACTTAATTTAATTTGACCAGCCACAGGAAAAAAAAATAATCCAAAAACCCCAAAGAAATAATCCCTTCAAGCAAAACATCACTCTTCTGCCAAACTGTGTTTCCCAAAGTGTCACAGACCGAAAGCCAATGTTAACACTGCCTTCTCAGTCATATAATAGCAAAGCAGGGAGTCCAGGTTGCAAACGGGTCATCCAGAGTAAGGAGCAGCTTCACATCTCACTAGCCCACTCTGCTGCACAACAAACATGCAATATTTAAATGGCAAATGCAATATTTAAATGGCAAACCAGATAAGGCATCACTCTTGTTATAATTACATTTTGACCTTTTCTGAGTTGCATAATATTAGAGTAATTGTATAATCGGTCTCATTTCTTCTGTGCTCTCTCTTGAAAGTACCTAACCCTCAGTGATTCTCACCCTCTTGTAAAACCTCCTGAAAGCTCAAGTTCAGAAGTCCCCTTGAAGGCAAAAGCTATTTCAAACCACCCACCTATCAGCTTTATCTCCTTCTCTCACTCTCAACTGGTTCATGCCCTTATTTGATATATTATACCTTCCTCCTCTATCACAAATTTATATTACTCAAATTGACTTTTTCTGAGTGCTATGAATACAGCATGTAACAGTTACAAAATATTTGAGAGGTTTAGATCGCTAAACATTTTAAAATGCTTCCTGATTATCAGGTAACATGCTTCAGACTAACTTTCCGTTTCTATAGATGCTCCATTTCCTTCAATATATTTTAGTTGCATTTTTTTGACAAGTTATGAAATAATGACTGTCCACATGTATCATGATTTGAACCAGTGGTTGATCAAGTTGTGTGTAACAAAACAGCAGGTTTTTCCGTTTGTTTCCTATAAGGCTATTTGCTTTGAATTCTATGCCTTTAATATTTGTGCTGTAGCTTTGGCCGTGGTTCTGTTATAATTATTTCAGACATTTAGTTAGCCATTTGAGAGACAGGCTGCTACCAACAGGGATATTTTCAAGGACACTTCTAAAGCAAATAACCAAACAGGACTTCTTAGATGCTTTGATGTCCTTTGTTTTTCAAACATTTGCACTGACATATTTTCCTATATAATTATCACAATCACAAACAAGATCTGATCAAAGCATCATGATGCTTATGAAGGTTGAAACTTTTAACTTTTCATTTTTGGTTTTAGAGATTTTATGCTTACGGTTTTAAAAGCACTTGGGGGAGCCTTAGTTGGCAGGTGTGTTACATTTGAGCGTCTCTGATACAGTCATTTTTTGTGGTTTTATGTGCAGAGCAGGTACTGGATCTACCTTCCAAGTTAATATTACTGCACTGTGGTATGAATACCAAAAAGAAAAGCACTACTATAATTTTTAATCTTTGTATTATGATAAATCAGTAAGAAGGAAAGCTAAAGACAATGATAATTTCTTCTGCATTATTCCACACTAAAAGTGAATATCATACTTGTTCGACATAGACCTATTGGCACACAGAAGTAAGAAAACATGATGCATAGAAGTGGTGCCTATCCCTGTGGTCAGATCGCCCATGTGCTTTGTTCCTGTACCAGGGAGGGCCGCATGCTGCAGTTCGTGACACACTTCCCAAGCTTGCATAGAGTCACCACTGCGCAGTGCACGTGCAGTGCTTCTTACCGATCCTGCTGCCGGTTGGCCCCAACAAGGAGAGTAGCAGGAGCCTGAACTAGTCATCAGAACACTTCATGCCTGCTCTTGGCACTCCTCGCTTTCCTGGATGTTTCTTATTATTGCACAATGCTGTGGGATGGATGATTGCTTTCCTGGTAGCAGCTGGCTCCAGGTCTACATCTTTCTCAGAAACGTGCTTTCTTCCCATGCCCACCTCACAGTCCTGAGGCTAGGTGCAAGGCCCTCACATGGTGGAAGGACTGCAGGGTCCCCCCTCATCAAAGATGAAGGCTGCAGCTGCCAGAGTAATTCACTTGGCGGTTGTGATGTGCAGCAGCCTAGCTGCAGGCGTGGAGGAGGGTGGGCTGATGAACTATCTCGGTAAACTTCAGATGCCTCACTGGCCGTGAGTTGAATATCTCCACAGTAGTTCAGGACAGGAAGTAGTGTCTTCCTGTCAGCCTGCCCATAACTCTCACTCATCATCTGGTTAACCGTGTTCTCTTTCCAGAACTATCATAATCTGTGAAACCAGTCCTGCAACTATGTGAATGTGAACACAGAGCCTTTGCTCAGGCTGTGCTCCAACAGTGCTAAGAGGACGGTGCTCTCATCAGGTGGCTTATCCATGTCAAATAATTTGTGTTATTGGCATTGCTACCACTCTTCCCATTATCACAAATGTTTCACTACTTCCTCCAGTCTTCAGCTACTTGCCCTTTGTTGATGTTCACCTAAACTTCCCATCTTTCTTCTGCTTCCAGCCTTGCTTTTAATGTCTTTCATAATCAACACAGGAGCAAAAAACCTGTCATTTTTTTTGGTGCCCATATACATTATTACCTTCCCATCCTATTAATTGCATTCTTTGTATGAAATTTAATTTAGCTGCTGCAGCTGTACTCATTCTTATTGCTTAAAATAAATATATTAAGAGGTGGGGAAAGTGGTCAGGTATTCAAGAAAAGTGCTTGCACTTATTCATGATGCTGACATTTGCAGTGCTTTTTAAGAGGTCTGGGCTGTTGTAATATCTGTCTGCAGGATAAGATGACCTAAGACACTATTTCAGTCTCTGATTTCTATAATTAAATGAACATCTCTGGTAATACTGAGGTGGAACTTCAAGTTCCCATTGTGTTTTCCAAAAGGAATAGGAGATAACCTGAGTGTCTTAAGCTATGTTACAGTCACAGCATCAGGACTGGAGGTGAGCCAGCACTGAGGTCTGTGTGGCGGCTGCCACTACCCAAGCAAGTTAACTTAACGCTCTAGTGGGCTGATGTTTAAGAAAACAACTTTCATGGACTATTGAGACCATGTAACTTTCATGGAACTATTGAGATGCTTTGAGTAAAGCACATATCTAAAAGTTTACAAGCCTAAGGTTTCATGTTGACTATAAGTGGCATGAGCATGGTTTGTAGCAACATTAGTATGAAGCAGATATTTGGGATATAGGACCTTTATTAATTCTGTATTTGCACAGTCAAGGCCAAGGTTCTTTGGTATAATCAAGCAAACAAATAATTAAGAAGTACTATATTTTGATTTTTCCCTGTAAAATTGCTGCATGATGCTGAACTTATTCTTAAGTGCATTCTTTAAAACAGCACTTGCAGAGTAAAGAGACTTTAAATTGGCAGGATATAGATTCCTGTCAATACCTCTTGAATAAAAGGCTTTGTGAGCAAGTATGGCATTGATGTAGCTTTCATACGCTTTTATTATAGTTCCACCATATATACTCAGATTGGCTTTCTGATATCTACTCCTACCTCTTTCCACTCAGAAGTTTTGCTCTTACTTCTTACTTCTGTGCAAATTGCTACCCCTTCTAGCTTTAATGATAACGGAGAAGATCTGGGACGTGACTAGACTTCTGCATCCTATGGCTTTCACTGATCTGCCTGATGATGTGGGATAAAGTGCAAGAAAACCCTCAAATAACATAGTAGTTGTGTGGGCCTCTCTGTTTCTGTCTTGAACATAGAGCATACAGTGTAAAACAATTATTCCCCCATTTTTCTTTTTATGTACAGGTTGAGTTGTGCTGGGAATTTGGCTGCACAGAGTGTTTTCTTGCTTTGGGGATGTAGCATACTTCAAGAGTTAAAATAAATAGGGTTTTTTTTCAGTGTTGGGGAAAAAACAGATATAAAAATGTGGGGAAAGAAGTGATATGCTCTGGATCGACATCCAAATGATACATATAGAGAATGATTATATTTGAAGCTTAGGGTGACAAAGTAGAGAAAGATATTTCACACTGCCCTGTTGTATGTGGGGCAGTGTAATCCATCAACTACTTTGATAAGCTTCACCAGTTTTTTGGAGACTGCCATGTGATGATCTCATGAGCTGAATCAATTTAGGCATTCCAAACAAATGTCCTTTAAAATGCCCAAATGACGTATATGAAGAAATGATTGTTATGTTTGTGTCTAGAGATCAATGCATTTTTCTTCATTTGTGTTATGATGTGACACTGCTGCAGCTTCTGGAGTTGCATTTCAGTAGGACTTGCTGTTGATTTATTTTTAATTTGATCTTAATCAGCTCTGTGTTTCTATCCCCTTTCTTTTTGTCATTTTATTTACTTACGTATCAGTACAGTTCCTCAATAAGAGGCTTGGAAAGAGAAAGCTCACATTGTCTGGCTTCAGTAACCATCAGCTGTATTACCACATGCACATCTATCAAGATTAGCTACTTTTCCAGTACATAAAATCCATTTATGTAACAAGAAAATCAAATAAACACCACTGTGTTTTCTTAAAATCTCTAGTGTCCATGCCTCTCTTTGGCCACATAAAAATGATTTCTGGGAACTTAACGGCATAAAGTTTAGCTGTTATGTTAAAGTCTCAAGTGAATGGAATAAAAAAACGGACCTGTCAATGTCCTATATGAAAAGAGAAAATAGGTGAAGTTGCCTTTTGTTTGAACAATGTGAATTTGAGTAAACGCTTTGTTATTTCAATATCATTTTACATCTGATACATAGACGCTTGCCTGGCTCTTTCACCAATGAAAACACATCAATCTCCTCCAATTGTCCTGGAGCAGAGGTGTGGAGCGGTCTCCTGGTTGGTTCACAGCCACCACTCATTTATACGTTCCTCCAAAGGGCGCTGGTTGTCCAAGAGACCCTCAGGAGGCGAGTCAGTCACCTATCAGAGTTTTCAGAGAAGGACAGCCCGGAGAAGGTTGCAGCAGCTCCCCAAGAAATAAGTGTTATTGTTTCTTGTGTTTTGTTTACTTTGGGCATATTCATAACCTGCATGAGAAAAGTTCCTAGTAAAGTATGAAGATGGACATTTCAGAGAGGAAAACTAGTGCCAAGACAGGCTTTTAAGGCTAAAGAATACTGTGCAGGATTTATTTTAGGGCGTTTTCTGATTAACTGTTCATGACTATTATGTCTGGATCACAGCACTGGCACTTTTGTATGGTCAGCTGTTTGGATAGCATGCTCATTATCCAAAGGTAAAAGAAATGAGGGAAAAATGAATTTATTTTTTGCAGGTTTTTTTTTCCTTCTGGCTGATTATGTTCCTTTATTGCATATAGATCTTTTCTAAAATTAGCAAGAGTTTCTGAGTGGATTCCCTGTTAGCAGCAGCAGAAATGGACAAAATTTTTAACTATTTCCTTAGATTTATGGGTATCTGGAGCTCAAGGAAACATAGTATGAATACATGAAATTTTTTGTGCTGGTCTTTTCATAATTTAATCCATAAATAAATAACATTTGATTCTCTACTCCTCATTTCCCAATCCACCGGTATCCTTCATCTTAATTTCCCAGTGGAAGTCAATGACATCCACTTTGACATGTTCTTTTTCGGGGTGGTATTTCTACATGGGAACCAGGATATGTGTGTGTGTGGGGAGGGGAATGACAGTGACTAAAACTGGGAAATGCTCCTGGACCCCATCGAGCAGACATAGGTTATGTCAATATCATGCCATGGGTCACAGTTTAAGACATTTCCCAGAAAATAGTCTGAAATTATTCTATTCAGGTCAGCTCCTGGGGATTATTTGGTATTTTCAAGGCAAGCCCTCTACATGTTCCTTAACATGGATTTCATTTTTGGAACCTCTTCCTTGAGAAAGCAAATGAACAAATATACATGTCTGTGAAAGGTGATCTATGGGCACACCTTAATTCAGAAAGTGTGTTTAAAGAGAAAGGTAGTTCCTTCTTCACTGAGCCTTCACAAGCATTGAATGTGTTGTGAGCACTATTTTCATGATTCTTTAGCCAATAATGTTGATTTGAAGAAGGACCAGGGACATAGGGTATTTAAAGTTAGAGCTGAAGAATACCATGCTGTCTTCTGTGAACGTAAATTTCTGCAATGTACTATGTTTGGCTCTAGTTAGGGTTGTAAATCCTTCATTTTCACCAGTACTAAATTCACCTAAAAATTTTAAAAAATACCTCTCATTTTTTCTGAGTGCTGTGTCACAGAGGAAAGTTGAATACATGACAAATGCTTGGGCTAAATGCCTCCTTTGGAGTAGCTGATTTAGGTGAAATATCTAAGGAATGTTAATCCTTTTAGTTTTAGTCATGTTTACAACTAGCCATTTTAAAGTGCTGTGATGTAAAAATTCAGATATCACTAAGTGTGTTATATCTGTGGAGGACGTAGAATGATTTGTCAAGTTTTTACCCAGTATCCTCTTAAGCTCTCATCATTGCAGGATTTTGCCAGGCTTGCAGTATTTCACAGATGCAGTAGGTTCCTTCAGAAAGCCTTGCAAACCAGGGCTCACAGGTAGTGTAATCTGACACGATCCTTGTAGGCTTTTGTTTACTCTGCACATCCACTAATAAATCCTCAGCAAGCTCTTGTTTACAGTTTGAGGAAAGCTGGTTTGTGAAGATAGCAGGGCCACACAATCCGTGGTACTCCTGCCCCTTTTAACTGCAGTCTGGAGCAATCCATGACAAGCCTCCCAGAAGGACGGTGGACTGCAAAATCCAGCAGTAAAAACACAATACCTGGACATTTAAGAAGTCAAGGATTTAAAGAAGCAGCCAATATCAATCAGACCTTGATCTAATGGGTCCGAAAACGGACACAGAAGCTTCAAGCACTTTGAAAGGTACATCGTATAGTGTAGCTGAGGTCTCTTATGGTTGGCAGGTGGAAAGCTTTTTTATGTTTCTAGAAAGCAATGTTCATATGTGTTTCCAGGCGCATGGCCTCCCTTTGTATTGCTGCCTGGAAGGAGATACATGCTCCTCGGAAAAGAGGGATGAATATTCTCTTTGCTCATTTCTGGGCCTGCATTGATATGGGAACCCTGAGGGCTGGAGTAGTTTACCTCAAGTAATTGTTCCAATTTCACCAGTGTATTAGGACATTGCCAGAATTTCTTAGAATCCTTTGGCTCTAGGGGGAAAAAAAAAAGAAAACTGAAATCGGCTTGAAGTTGAACTTATTCAAGCCTTTGCAACTTCCTGGCTTCATCCAGGCTGTTAAATACCACGAGAAAAATCCCTTCTTGGGATGTCTGATACTTTTTATCTTGGCTCTTTTCCAAAATGGAAAATTCAGGAGCACTTGCAAAAACTAATGGAATTTAGGTTTCAATTTGTCTGGATTTTGTGTGAAATGCTTTGGTAGGGTCGTGCTCAACCTGAAATTCTTTCCTCTTACTTTGCTGAAGTTAAAATGCAGGTATGACCATAATGTGTGATGCTGTCTGGTTTAGATGGTCTCCTGAAGAAACCACATTCTTTTGGGCTGGTATTGAAATATTCATGGCACTGTACTTCTTTCTATCTGTTTATTTGCATTATTTCTCCCCATGTCATACATTTAGGTTAAACTGCTAGACGGAGGCTCATAATATGTGGATACACATTTTTACTTGAAGACTTTTGTTTTCTTTTTAATTAAAAATGAAATCCAGTGAGTAGTATTCATCACACCTAGACGTTTGCAATGTAGACACCCCGACTGTCTTGAAATCTGTGGAAAGAAATAAATATTCCCAGAAGGCAATTCACTTGGCTTGTGTAGATGCTTACTTTGGGAAGTGATTCATGCTTTAAAGGTTCCTATTTTTTTTCAATGGATTGTAAAAGACTCTATATGACTAACTTAGACTAGTACTTCATACTTCTAAGTTATAGATGTCTAAAGTCCTATCAATCCTACCTTAAAGCTTCTCTATGTGCATGGAAAATAGCACAGGACTGGAGTGAAGGGTTGTAAATAAGGGGTTTATTGGTTCCAGCATTATTTTGCTGAATTTGATTAAGTTTTTTCCGTGTGTGTATTAATATAATATAATAATAATTAGGTAAGAGCATTGTGTGTTAGGTCCTCTGCGGGTACAAAGGGTGTAGGTCTTAGTAATAGAAATTTTCTTTTGCAAAATTGTAGACAAAACCTAAATGTAACTGTATATAATGTCTATTAAATTCCTATATACAGAAAGATAGAGCACAGGGAAAAAACACATACATGCACGTGTGGCCTAGACTAAACCTCAAGAGTAGTAGTTTGAAAATTGAAAAGTCAATAGTGTAATCAAAAAATTCTCCGATGATGATATGTTTGTAATTATTTTTGCATTCAGATCCGCTTAAATAGAAGCTGGATTCAGGTCTGAGGTCCTCCTCTAGGTGATCTCTGAAATAATCAGTGATTTTTTTCCATAAGTTCAGTCCACTGTTTCTTCTGCATGCCAACTCTCCAGTAACTTCCTGCAAAATTTCAAAGGTCACTGAGAGGTGAAGTAACTTTATAAATTACATTCTGGCACTTTATATTTCCAGACTGATTTTACTGGCATAACACTACAAAATCATACAAGTCCCCCTTGCCTACTCGTAAAGCATCAGCCAGAGAAGATGACCCATGTTTTGCCAGTATAAATGCAATTATTCACTTAGGTTTTAATATATCTATAAGAATTAGCTATCAGGATACCCTCACATTCTTTGGGAATGCTTCTTCGAAGCTATTTTTCAAGAGGATAAACGCGAGCAGCCTGCCTTTCAACTACTCCACAATTGCATTTATTATGTCTCAAGGAGGAGACATTTGGCACTTAATTTGCAAAAAGCATTTTGTCTGAGTTATGTCATGATTATTACAACAGTATTATAACATTCTTATTCAGTTTTGCAAGGCAGATTCACAGCGTAATTTGATGGTGGAACTTCTGGCAGGAGCTCACATTCAGTGTTTCTCCTCTTCTTTTCCTGGTGTTTCTCACACCCCAGTGTTAAAAGACAGGTTGTGGAAGTTGATCCGTGGGGCACACCTGCATTTAGCAGGGAAATGGGATTCCTTCTTCACTGCGCATTCCGTAATTACCTAAGTATGCACAAAACATGAGTGTGCACTGGGCTTAGTGGCATGTTAGCGGGTTGTTGATATGTAATGTGAATTGATGTGTGAGATTGGACTGTACTAATTGAACTGATTGCTTAATTAATTGGAACAGGATTGAATTGTTTGCATTACCTGTATTTGGAAGTTGTAAATTTGCTCCGGATATTTTGGATGGATCATTTTCAAGCTATGCGCTGTTTGTAGACTGTCAATTTTCAGTACTCACTTTTCAGGACTTGCAGATTAATCATGAGGTTCAGCTTTTGCTCTTTAATTGGAGGACTGAAGCCTTTTAACAAATGAATAATTTTTTCTAGACATGCACTTTGGGTATGAAGTTTTTAAGATTTGGGGACATTTTTTAAACGAAATTATCCTTCCAATATTTGTGCATAATGCATATTGGAAGTACAAACCCAGTGTATTGAAATCAAGCTGTGTGCTAGATAAAGCATTTTATGGATCTTTTTCTGTCATTCAGCTTTAATTAATATACCTACATCTTGATAATGATTATGTATGTCAAAAATTCATTAGAGTTAAAGATCATCTACCGTGCAAGAAATATGTTTGTGAAGCTCTTCTTTTCGTGTTACAGAGTATCTGGAAAATGGATACTAAGCCCTTAAACACTGACATGCAATAACTGTCTCAATATGGCTCTGGAAAATGTGTCAGATGGAACAAGTAATTAGTAAGTGGCATGAACAAAGAGAAATCACTCCTAGTTAAGTAGAATATTGTAAATAATGGATTTTATTCAAACAAGCAAGGATCCGAATTACTATAAAGTAAATATCAATTATTCATTTAGTTTAATATTTTATTGCATCCCTCATAAACATTTACATTAGAACAGCAGTGAGCGTACCCTAGAGATTCAGACTAAGCAAACAAGCTCCCCTCCTGCTTCCTAGGCTTACAGGCTGACTGTCCATCACCATGTAAACCCAGGATCAAATGAGTTGAAAATTGTATCACTTGCCGAAACTCCAGGTAGTGCCAAGCAACTCCATCACGCAGGAAGCCAAAGGATTATCTGAAACTTTAATGTCTCGCTTAGAGTGCGATGCCTCGTATAATAGTTTCATTTAGATGGCATGCTTGTCTAGTGGTGAAGCAGCATGAACTGAGTCATATAAGCACCTATATATATATGTATATAAAATATATAGTTTTGAAGAATCAGATGGAGACACTACTGACTTACAAGAGTTTTGCTGTAAAAGTGCCTGACTGGCAGTGCAGGACACTGACATCTTCTCCTCATTTAGGGCAAAAGGGTCTAGAGTCAGATGAAGCCCTTGAACTTGGTTTCTGTGGGTGGCTGAAATGTCCCTGGAAATCTGCCAGGAAGGAAAGCTCCACCAACTTTTAAACTTACTTCCCTATCCTTGCCTGAACCCTAGTATGAGAGGATTGACTGAGGATATACGGGTGGTTCACTTTTTGTAGCTTCATGTTGCCAGCATTTTCATCACTATGTCTATATTGCAGGTTGCACCTTAGACTAGAAACAGCCAAGGCAGCTTAACATAACCTTGCCTAGTACTGGAAGGCACCTAGTCTTGACAGAACAGACTTCCACAAAGCCTGATTTATTCTGCTTCTTATTTAAGGCTAGTTAGAGTATTTCTGAACAGTAATTCAATCAGCTGGCTGTGTAGATATACTGCCAGCCAGGGTATTAAGTCATGGCTATTCTCATAGCCATGCTGTGCGACGCCTACATATCTGCTCTAAGAAATGGACTTGGGCAATACATTCGTTATCTCATGGGTCATTAAACAGCCATCACATATCAACAAGCTTCCATCAGTATCAAGTAGGACTAGGATTTAGATAATGCTGGATACCATACTCAAACTCTTCCTTGATTAATTTGGAGTGCTTTTGTGGGGATGTAATTTCTTACTTTAATACTGCCTTATTTAGCTTTTTTCCCCCAAGTTTTCAGACTTCTAATTTCTGTTTTAATACATGTGACATAGTGCAAAATAAAAATAAATGGAATCAGAGTAGCAGCTGTTTTGAGTGAAATCCTGGACCAAACATCCTGAGAATAAGGGAGTGCAAGCTTCTGGCAATCTTACAGACTGATGTTATCATAAAGTGCTTATTCCAGAGGAAGTAGCTAAATTATCTGGACAAGCTACTTGATGCCTCACTGTTTGACTTCTGTGATTGAGGGCCAGAGTTTCACATAGTGTTCAGGAGCCTGAAGTTGCGGGAAGGTATTTTGGGAGGTTCTTCCAGGTTTTGAAACCTGTCTTTTCAAGCATCTAACTCTCATGGAAAACGTCAATCTGAAGAGTCTTGAAAACGCAAAGGACGGCTTCATAAGGTTTTCATGCCCTTTGGATTGCTCTCCCAGCAGCATACTCAGAGAGTGATTTAATTTTCCATCAGAATTATTGGTGCATGTGGGAGCACAGTAAGCTTTAAAAAACCTCTTCACCCTGAGGACAAGTTGCACTGTTCAATGGAGCTCTAGATTGACACCAGACAGAGAGACAAGAGATCTGGGCTGTGCAACTAACCCTCTCCCTGCTTCTCTGGGTGAGCGTGAGGGAGCCAATAGGCCAACACTACGGCTAGAAGCCAAATGATTTTGGGTGTCTTCTCTTCCAGTCTTTTTGGATTTATCTGATTAACTTATTCCATCTAATTCTGAAGATTTTGGCATGTGAATTTTTCAGCTCATAAGCTTCATGGCATGTGTAATGATCATGGCTACATGTTTAACTATCATTACTTGGCAACGGTTTATCATGACACAAAAAGTTGTCCATCTTAGTCATAAGAAAAGAGAGTCTGTTCTGAGGAACCAGCTCTTGCACTTAATTCACAAAAGATCGGATGTCAACTGGACATACAAAAATTAAATTCACTGTAAAAGCTCTTGTCTGAGATGTGTTTTTCCTCCTGGGATTAATTTTGTTATTATTCTGTTTGAATGAGACAAAATGCCCTTTGTGTAACACTTTATAATTCAGTTATTTTAAAAGGCTCTTGTGGAACATTGCAGTGCCAGTATTTTATTGGAACAATGATATTTGAACAGCTGAAAATGGTGAAGATTTCATGGAAATAAAAATGGCATTGAAATTCTGATTTTTTTGAAAACTGGAGCAAGTGGGAGCTGGCAGTTCCCTGTGGGTGCCTGAGGATGCAGAGATACACTTCCCAGGGGTATTTTCTGTATTAAATCCTACCAAGTGGTGAATAAAGAAAAATGGGCTATTTCTCTTTTCAAGACAATACCAGGGTCACCCGAATGCCATGCAGTAATTTGCATCAGCCAGCCTAGTCTAAGGAAGTCTTTGTCACTAGAAATCTCACCTGCAGTTATTTTACTATGTCCTGTAAACTTCCTCCAAAGCTAAAATCTGTCCAAGAGGCAAGTGTCTTACCTCACAGGAGGTGCACTGAGAGGTGTGTTACTCCCCCTGCGGCACAATGAAGTGTGTTTTCTTCCCTTGAAGAAATGTTCCCTGGGTATAGCACGATGTTATGCTTGAAAAGGGGGAATGACAGTCAGAAAATCTGCCTGTGATAGGGAGGGAGAAAATGGAAAGAAAGGCACCTCGCTTCAAAATGGGAGGTGGCAGGAAGATGGATGAACTGAGGAAGATGAATTTGGGAAGGGAAATGAGTTCTTTCAAGATGAGTGACCATGCTTTCCCTTTCATCTTGCTCACTGACTTCCTTAGGCTCACGCTTCCCAAGCTCAGGTGACAGATGAAGCGGCCCATGCATGCACTCCCGGCTGGAGGGGCAAGGAGGAGCGTTTGGCAGGGGGAAAGGCTGGACAGCAGCACCTTTCTGTCCCTGCAATGGCTAGCAAGGAGATGAAGTCTCACTTTCACCAAAATTGGGTCACATCAGCCCTTGATCAGTAGCGGTTCTGCTGTAGGTGCAAATGGCAGGTATGATTGTGTCGATCAAAGGTGGTCTACGGCCTCCACTGCTCCTTTTGTGCAGGGAGAGCTCTGCCATGACTGTGTCGAGCTGGAAGGGCAGAAGTGAGAGCACGGACATGGTGATCAGGACCTCTCTTCAGCAAAGTGCTGAGGCATGTATTTGAATCCAAGCATTCAGCAATGTGCTAACGGTGGACCCATTACTGAAGTATCCCTAAGATTTGCGTCTGCCTTCCCAATTCTGTTTCTGTTTGGGCGGAAGTGGGAGAACAACCTTCTATTCTTTTTGATGTTCACTTAGTACATACTTCAGACTGTTCTTATTTCCTTTGTAGGGTTACTCAGTAAGTTTAGTTGTTTGTGAGGCAAGCTGAAATTCTTCCATGGTGAAAGCTCTTCTGCATGTGCCAAGTATTAATATTTTGAAAATATAAACTGTATTTTGTATAAAACAAGGCTTTTGTGCATAATTGTATTAATTTTGGCACTATAAGTTCAAGGACAAGCATGCCAACTCAGTATTCCTGGAATAATAAAAATAAAATATGTGATTTCTTAAGATTCTGTTTTCGATATATATTTTGAGGGCCCCATCTTAAGCTAACAAGATGATGTAACCTGTTTTTTTCTCTTCCTCAGCAGATGTGCCTCAGGGCAAAGGTTGGTGTTCAAACAATGATTTTATTTTTTTAAAACAAAGTTGATTGTAACATGAACTGCTTAATCTTAAGAAGCTTTAACAGGATGTTTGGTAAATGTCAAAAACTTTAACTTACAACCAATGCCTGTGATATCCCAAAGAGACTTAGTCAAGAGCACATCCTCAGTAGCTTTACAAGCCCTAGATTTGCTTAACTTCAATTAATTTTAAGCTCAACTGAAGTTTAAAATTACTGAAGCTGGCTAATGCTATTCTCTCTAAAGACTGTGTGCCATTGGCATTATGCTTTTAATGCTGAAGCTCCTTTTACCTAGAGTGTAAGCACATGAGAATGATAAAAGGCCCTTCTGAGTAAAAGAAATAAATGATTACCAGTCTTTCACTCCCACAAATCATCTTTTCTTTTTTTCTACTTAATCTGGGAGGAGGTGATGGGTATGTTATCCTTAATGCTGGTCCCAGAAAACACCTTGGAGCTGCAATGAACAATGCACCAGGTGTAGTGGTGGAACTGTCAATAGTTTTGTGTGTTCTGCCCTCAATATAGCTGGTCTGGCTAAAGGGTTTCAGCAGTGCTGTCAGACATCTTGGTCCATTCTGATGTTTGTCACATTATAGTTCTACTAGCCACAATTTTTTTTCCTCTTTCTCTGAAGTTTTTAAAGACTCTACAGTCTTTACAGAGACATTATTATTATTTTTTTTCTCAGAGAAAAAAGGATAGGTGAAAGAAACTCAAATATAATTTCAGAGTGTCAGAGACGTTTCTGAATTTTTTTTTCCAGTAAACCACAGGCATATGTATGTATATATAGTACAGTCCAAGATGGCATGGTAGTTAGGTTTTGTCAGGAGTTTTTAGAATGACTCGTATAATTCACTCAGCACATGCAGATAAACCCTTGATATCCCATTACAACATTGTGTAATCTCTTGTAAGCCCCTCAGACTACCCCATCGGTATGAGCGCACACATACGTGTGCACCCCCCCCACACTGAAGCAGATGCACTGGGAAAGTTTAGCTAACAGCCCTTCTACCCTCACCCTGCCACTTATATCTATGAATCTGGTAATTTGCTAAATCTTATGAGAGCAGCTCAGAAGGTTTAGCGCTTCTTTTCCGCTTCATGGTAGCAGAGTGCTACAAGTGATCATATGTCCATAACATCAGGATAAAATATTCTATCTCTTTTCCAACATCTTAACAGCTCTGCTTTCCCTAAGATTAGGGGGTGAAAGTGGCAACAATAATGCAACTGACATTTACGATAATGCCACATGCTGTCACTTAGAATCAGATGTACTATAGGATTAGTAGTAAATGTTGTAAAAATGCCAGGAGCCTCCAATGTATTGTGCCTGATTCTTTATTCTTCTTATGCCAGTGTTAATTCATTGACTTCCTCTATATGCCCAGCATCCAGGGATTTGTAAAAGGCCCAAGGCAGTCTTAGGCAAGTATAGCTCATGTCACTGCCCACTGGTTCTTGTCAGAAGTGTGTCACTTTTTGGTGACAAGCTCTGGTATCTCTTCAGGGTGATTTTTGGGGTCTGTTTTGTGGGGTTTTTTTTCTTTGTTGTCTGAAACTGATTAAATCAGTTCTGAGTACTAGCAGGCTTTCTGCCATCCATGTGTCTACCAGAAAATAAAGCTATTCAGATGTTCAGTCTCTTCAGCTGGAACTTCACATAGAAAGTCATTTATAAGCTCTCATGATGAAGCTTAAGCCTGACAAAAATTCTCAGTGGTGTGAAGGATGTTATTTGAAGGTTATCAGAATTTTCTTCTCTTTCACTCTCTATTTATTTCTCTATATATCTGTATACAAGAAGTATGGTGTGAGTTTTGAAAGACAATGGGCATTAAGCTCTGACACTATAGAAACCTTCTATCACTCTGAAGAACTTGGACTGAGTCTGGAGGAATCACAGTTAGCAATGACCCAATCAATCTTTATTCTCTTTCTGATTTGGCCAAGTAAAGGCAACTTCTACCTTGTGTTTTCCAGCATTCCTTAGGGCTTTCCAGATTAGGTAGGATGCAGCAGTACGGAAAATAGCACTTTTTTTGCTTTCAGTAGGGACAACACAATCATAAGGCACAACGGGTAGCTCTTTAAATTGCATGCGGAGTGTGAAGAGTGATCTGGAAAATAGCAGCTTTTCATTTAACAATCCTTGTACTTTGGTGTGATGTGTGAGAGAGAGGAAACTAATCTATTTCTTCTTGTGCATTGTGCATTGTCAACACTGTTTAATATGTTCCGATCAACTGCACCAATAATAAGGCACTGAAATTTGAGTTATACATGGGTAGCAGAAAGTATAATTTGAAGCCAATGGGGCTGCACAGGTATAAATGAAGAGTTACCTTGGTCTGCAGCTCTCTTTGTTGAGGATGTTCAGTGAAATGAAGAAAGTTCAGCTGCACTCTCAGAATCCAGTGTGGATTTGCAAAGCTTTGCAAAGTGATGGAAAAGCCATAATTAGACTGAATGCATTTGATATGGAACTGGGAAGATGATAAAAATTTGCAATTTTTGGAGACCAGGACTGCAGTTTAATAATTGGGAGTATGCTGTAAAGGATTGGGATTTTTGGTCATTGTAAGGAAAGTAATTGACTGCAGATGGAGAGATCTGGACAATATACATATGTTGGCAGTAGCAGCTTTTAGATTCAGGGGTGCAGTGTTTGGGACCGTGCAGTGTGGTTATTCAAGTTTATAAGCACACTTTTATTAGCATGTAAATTTGAATGCCAAAGGCATAAGCCACACTGCTTTTAACCAAACCAAACAAAACTTTATTTGCCAAGAAGATTTGAAAGAGCCTTTTAAAAACATTCCCCACTATAGCATGTGCTTTTCCTACTTTCTTAAAATATTTTTTTCTCAGAAAAAAAAAATTCCTTCTCCTTTATTTTGCAGACTTCTGCTGTGCACTGGGGTGGCTTAGCTCAAGTTCTTCAGTCTCAACTGGTGGTATTTCTTGCAGCTCCTTATATGTAAATGGATTTTGGTAAGCCAAAATACCTCTTCCTCTCTTCTCCTCCCCTGTTCCCTTACTTCTCCCTCACATTTAGAATCGTATCTAGGTGGGGAAACAAAGTGATTTCAGGCAGAATGTCTATTTGAATTGGAAACTCCTTAAAAGATATTTTGTGCACTCTAGAAGTCATCAATTAGACCTCACTCCAGATTTCTAAATCCTCACTCAAAATGCAGGTTTACTTTTTATTTGGAAGGAATAGGAGCTTGGTCTCTCTCACTGCTAGTGACTATGACAAAAGCATCAGAAATGAAAACAGGAATGATAAAATGTCATCTTTCTAAAGAGGAATGTAAGACAACTGGGTGTAATTATACTCAGTTCCTTGCTGGCAATATTTATAAATAGTTTCATGAGTTATTCTCACATAAACTGGCTATCTTTTCTTCCTGTATGTTTCAGCTGAAAACATTTTACATATTCCCCTGTACTAATGGAAAAGACTGCACAAGAAGAGAGGCAGATTTTGGCTGATGCCTAGTGCTGAGTGAATAGAAAGTAAAAAATAAAAATATTGCACTCAACATCTGGATTGGCCTCAGCAGAGTTGAAAGGAGTCCAAAATGTTTCCAGTCTTGTGTGCTGAGTAAAAATGACATGGAAGTCATCTTGGAAGTGAATACTCTAAGGGGAAAGTATTTTTTGGCATTCATATACCTTTATTTTTTTCAGCAGAATGTTACTTTGAAGTTGTAGGAGATAAGGAATTTTTAGAATTTTCCCTCATCTTATTCTGAATGCTTAATATTTCTAAACACCATTATAGGAGGGAAATAATATGCTAAAGAATATTAAAGAACTCTTAAAATAAATTATTCAAGAGACCTGCCATGAATTATCCATTGATACAAACATAAATAAATAGCTTTATATGAGTTGTGTAAGCCATCTGAAACAGCTGGACCAGCTACAGAACATTGGATTTGCCATCAGATACCTAATCTGACATGAAGTATATTGTCTTCCCTTACTCCAGTTGTGTGTGTGTCTTATTGTGCTACCCTCATTCTCTGATGTGTCAGCATTTGTTATGCTGCCACACTGCAAAATAGGATGTCAAATAAGCAATGTAAGTTTCTCAAGGCAGGCATTTTATCTGTAAGATATTGGCCAAATAAAAGAGTTACTGATGGAACGATGGACTTATTTTTTTCAATATGCACCATTTTTCATCAGTAAGCAATAATTTGTGGGATCGAAATGCTCTCATCTGGAATTTTAGATCCATAAATCTTGAGAGGCCTCTTGAAAGAGCAGATGGTTAGGAAGGAACTGTGCAAAGGCAACTGCTCCTACCTGTGTGTTGGAGTCTGGTTCTGATTGACTGGCAACACAAAAAATCAATAGTTGTCTTTAATTGAGGTTCTCTTGGGGTCAGGAGGTGCGGAGACCTGATAACTTACTAAACTGTGTGTCTGGCCACCACCAGCGATGGCAGCAATTAAACACAACCCACAGCTGACAGTTAATCCCAATTTGTTCCCTTGCCTGGTTGTCTGTGAGTTAAAATTTGGTGAAACATGTATGCTTGAGGATGAAGTATATATAAAGCATGTCAGCAGCATGACTCTTTCCCGCATTTTCCCAGCAGTAGCAATTACCAGTTTCAGTGTTATTTGGGATTTCTGTGTGGAACAAACTTTGTATTCATATAAAACTTCACAGCTCCTAGGTTTCACGACCATTGTGATGAAATCTCTGCATTTTCTCTGACTCAGAGGTCCTTGAGTGTCCCAGGGAATACGATGATCTCTTTTCTGGGAGTAGGAGAAAAAGGGAAATGAAGTTGACTGAGGTGAATAAAATGCTCAGGCGACATATGAAACCACAAATTCAGGTATTAATTTGGTGATTTGTGGGGAATCTGGAGACCATAATCAATACATACCCGACCTCACAAAACCAGTTAGATTTGGCACAGAAATCTAGCAGAGAATAGAATTTGACTGTCCTCCTCCTGGTCTGCTGCAATTGCTGAAACATCAGATCTTGCTTGTGTTTCCCATGACCAGGACATGTCGTCCTCTGACCTCTAATAGAGAAGGCACATAGCTATTGAACTGGCTTCAAATGTACACAGTCCATTTCTGGCTGTTGGGTACAGACAAAGCAGAGCTTGCTCTCTCCATGGTTTCTATAGAAGGTATAGACTTCTATAGCAATTACTTTACTACCACTGTGCAGCCTAATGAGAAGGGATGTCCATGGGGGATTTTCTCCATGTTGATTTCTCATAGAATCATAGAATGGTTTGGGTTGGAAGCGACCTTAAAGATCATCTAGTTCCAAGCCCCCTGCCACAGGCAGGGACACCCTCCACTAGACCACGTTGCCTAAAGCTTCATCCAACCTGGCCTTGAACGCTTCCATGGAGGGGGCATCCACAATCTCTCTGGGCAACTTGTTTCTGTGCTTCACTACTCTTAGAGTGAAGAGTTTCTTCCTAATATCTAATCTAAATCTACCCCTCTTAAAGCCATTACCCCTTGTCCTATCATTACATGCCCTTGTAAACAGTCCCTCTCCAGATTTCTTGTAGGCCCCCTCCTTTAGGTACTGGCAGGCTGCTATAAGGTCTCCCTGGAGCCTTCTCTTCTCCAGGCTGAACAATCCCAAGTCTCTCAGCCTGTCCTCACAGGAGAGGTGCTCCAGCCCTCTGATCACCTTCGTGGCCCTCCTCTGGACTTGCTCCAACAGCTCCATCTCCTTCTTAAGTGGGGGGCCCCACAGCTGTACGCAGTACTGCAGGTGGGGTCTCATGAGAGCGGAGTAGAGGGGCAGAATCACCTCCCCTGACCTGCTGGTCACACTTCTTTTGATGCAGCCCAGGACACGGTTGGCTTTCTGGGCTGCAAGCGCACACTGCCGGCTCACATTGAGCTTTTAATCAACCAATATCCCCAAGTCCTTCTCCTCAGGACTGGTCTCAATCCATTCCTTGCCCAGCCTGTAGCTGTGCTTGGGATTGCGCCGACCCATGTGCAGGACCTTGCACTTGACCTTGTTGAGCTTCATAAGGTTCCCATGGGCCCATGTCTCAAACCATTTAAGGTCCCTCTGGGTGGCATCCCTTCCCTCCAGCATGTCGACCACACCACACAGCTTGGTGTCGTCAGCAAACTTGCTGAGGGTGCACTCGATCCCACTGTCCATTTTCATTGACAAAGATGTTAAACAGTACTGGTCCCAATGCCAACCCCTGAGGAACACCACTGGTCATTGGTCTCCACTTCGACATTGAGCTGTTGACTGCATCTCTTTGAGTGTGACCATCCAGCCAATTCCTTATCCACCGAGTGGTCCATCCATCAAGTCCATGGGTCAAGTCCAAGACTTATGGGTTTCATGCAGGCTCAGTTTAGCCAGTAACACCCTTGCAAACTCTCATTATTGATTTCCCTCTCTCTAATGGTCCTCACAAGCAGTCATTAGCTTGGTAGTCTGCAAAGCACAAGTATAGTAAGGGTTAAACTTAAATATTATATCTTTTTCACTTTATTTTTAATTTTATTTCTTTGGCTAAAGTAAGTCCAATAATTATAATCTGTTTTTATTTGAGTCTAGATACTGAAAAGAATAGGCTGAAGTTAAGACAGTATGATTGGCAGGAGGAAAATGGTAGTAAAAATAAACAATATTTACTTTTTCAGATTTTTGTTCTTTAAAAGCATTTTTGTTGGAAATGGTCTGAAGGGGGAATGAATATGTATTTCCATATTTACAGTAGCACAGTTAACTCTTCAAAAATTTTTATGTGCATATGCATGTGTGTGTGTATAAATATATTTATATACCCACATTTACTACATACTGACTCGTGAACTTTTAATGGTATTGGTTCAGGCTACATTGAAGTGTGTGTGGGTATGTGCATGTGTGCCCATACTGGGACATATTGAGGAACTGGGAATGTGTTAGCTGTTTTACTTGCCTGAAGCATGACTGACAGCACTGTTGTTTTTCTCACTGGTAGCAAGGTCAGTGGGCTGCATGACCAAATTAAATATACTTCATGGGAACTGCAACAGTTCACTTTGCAGTGAGCTGTGAGCAGAGTAGGATTTGCCCAGAATATCCAGGGCCAGAATATCACCCTTTGTCATCAAGTGCTGCTGGCTGTGTGTTCCTCTTCTCCAGCCCTGAAAATGAAAAATAGTAAATACACAGTTCATTTGCTCTGCCTTTCACTTTCTTTCAGTGTATTAAGTAAGAAATTGGCTAACTGTGACATAAAGCTGCAGAGCTTGGCTCCCATTGGAAATGCCTGTTAGAACATGCACCTTGCTATAGCATTCAACAGGAACATCTTCAGTAGCAGTAAAGCCACTGCACTATATACATATACATATATATACACACACACACATAGTGCGGTATCTGGTGTTATCAGGTGTCTTTTCCTGTCCATTCACAAGCCTCAGGAAGCTTGGCTGAATAATGCACTGAAATATCCGCTGATTCTGATATGATGCACTCATTGATTTTCAGTAGCGGTCAGGTTTTAATTAGAGTCATTGAGGACAGGGGAAGAAGTTTTCAGAGCTATGTTTGAAACCAGCAAACTTTGTCTTGGGAAAAGAGCTAATTCAATAAGGGCCCAATGCAAACTCTCCTGAATTCAGTGGAAAGGATCCCACAGAGTTCAGTATGCTTTGGATCTCTGCCTAGTTGCAGTGTTTCTTAAATAGCTCCAAACTTACTACAGGGACTATTTACAATTCACAAATACTGTGATTAAGTTGGTTATCTAAGGCAGCTGGCAAAATTTTAAAGGGTGACCATACATATGGTTCTATTTATAAATAAGAAGTGATTTAGTGAACTATATTACTTTTTTTTTTTTTAAAGAATATCTATTTTATAAAACTCTGTAAAGCAAGAATATCAAGATCAGTTGTCTTTTTGACTAAATGAACAGCAGAGAAGTTACTTACATTAGATTTTTAGTGTTTTAAAGCATTTTAAAAGCAATTCTTTGGAATTCCCAAAGACAGTGCACCTGAGAATTAAAAGTAGAAAACAGTGACACTTACCTCCCTCTGTCACAGATACATGTTGGACATTCATTTTCTAAAATGCCCTTTCGTAAAGAAGCTCTGATTGTAATAACTTCAAAAATAGGCTATAGTTTGAAGCCTTAGATGAGTATTTAAGTGACAAATAAAGTGAAAGCATGATGAATGTTTTATTTTCTAGTCTGGAAAGAGATCTTCAACAAAGACCTTTTCAATAACAGGCATAGGGCTGGCTACTACCAGTGGCTATACAGTACAACAGCAAATTTTCTGTCAAACATCTGGACAAAGCTTGCTGAAGTCTCTTCTTCTGTGGATTTCCCTTCTCAGTGTAGTGGCAGCTGTCCCTTTTCCAGTTCTTTCCTGTGTGCAAAGCTTGGATGCACACTTTTGACAAGAACTCAGTCATTTGCTTTCCAGAAGCAACTTCTCTGAATTTCCTCATCATGAGATCATTCAGCTAACAGCATCAGTGATTGCCATCAATCATTTCAGACACCCTCATCAGAAAGAATTGTCCATTGGTGTTGCTTGCATGAATTGATTTTCTTCTTCCTTTTGGGCTTCTTCTTGTTAGGAGAGTTGTGAAGCTTAACGTGTACTTGTGAAATGCCTTAAGATTAATGGGTTAAAAGGGTTCTTTATGATAGCATAGACATAAAATGTTCTTTCTACTAAACATTCTGTCATCGTGCTTCAGAAGTCTCTAGACCACTGTATATTAGGAAAATGAAGTGAATATAACAGGGAGGTGCCTTGGGACAATCAGATTTGCTTTTTACATGGAGAAGTATTTTTACACAATTTATTTAAAACTTGGAAGCCTTAACCAATCAAACTTACAAGGATTTCATGAACTAATTGCAAATATTTTATTTCCACATACTTTGGGATGACAGGTATAATAGTCACATCTTAGTTTGGGTTACAGGAGAATGCATTTTGAAACCAATTAATAATAGGTAGCACTGTGCAATCTCTGCAGAGCACAGAGCCTGCTGAGCAAGCTGTCAAATATTTGCCATGGTGCACAGAACCCTAGCATACTCAAATGAAAAGGAAATATAGGCAGGCCCATAAAACTAAATGGGAACTCAATGAATCACCACTTAAAAGCTTGGTCCCCACTGGCTGCAATAAATGGTTTATTTATTTATTTATTTATTATTTATTTATTAAATTAAGCTTGTGCATGAATGAACTTGAAACTCCACGCAAGTTGTGTACACATCCCTTGGTTGCACATGCAAATTGTCACTTGGACATGCATCAGTTTGATTAGACCAGCAACATGGTTGAGCTTAGCAACGAGCTTGGAGATGAGACAAATTGGCGTGGAAGTGTAGGGAAAGTTTCCACAGCTGCTGTACCACTCCTTTAAATAGGGAACATTGGTTTTGTGCACTTCTACTTTGGCACCTTTCACTAACTTTGCTTGCACACAGAAATGCTTGATTAAAATAAGCTTATTGGGTGGGATTTATAAAGCTTGGTCTCAGCTGCCCTTGAGTGGCAATGTCTAACACATTATGAATAGTGCAGTTTTCAAATAATATCCAATTTGCCTGTCTGGTTAGGTGTATCACAAAATATGGAGGGCTTTCCCCCCCAAAATACACATAAAAGCCTTGTTAAAAAAATAAAAGAGATTCCATGAAAATGTGGTTACCATGGTTATGAAAACAAATTGGGTTTTTGCAGGTGCAAACAGTCTATTAGTGACCTAACTGATCATTTGTTCATGCAGTTATTTCCACACAAATCTGTGGCAATTGCATGGAAAAATTTATGTTCTGTGTGGTGCCCACATCTTGGTGATTCTAATCTTGAGGCATCAGAAGAAGCCAAAAGTTCAGCAGGTTTCAGAAAAGCCTTAGACATTGTTATGGATAATGAACTTATTCACAGTCACATTAGGAAAAATGAAAAAGCCCTTTTACAATGTCTGTGCAAGTCCTCCCACCCCGGGAGCAATAAAACTGTAACACTGTGGTGGTGAAGGAGAAATTATTTTTATTAGCAAGGTATCCCATGGCTGACCGGTAGAGGTTTATCCAGACCATCCTTGGTTCATTCTTAGAGAAGGAAATACAAACTAAATGGTTTCAGGGCTCAGGACTCTTAGCTGTTGCATGTCTTGAGAGAAATTATTATTTGTGTCTAATTAAGCTGATGATGGTATTGTTTGATCTTTTAAAAGTTACACAGTTTTTAATTTTGATTAACTAGTTTGAGTTTTAATTTAGGCATTTAGACCAAATCCTACCCCGTTATGTGCCTGCCTAATTCCTGATACACATCTGTGGGAGTTTAGGGCTTCATGTTCTTGATGATATTGGCAGTAGATCCCAATGAAAAGTTCACAAAAACCAGTGGAAACCTTACTGCTGACTTCACCTGACTTTGTTCTGGTCTCTGATTGTACAAATACTTTGTGCACAACTGATGGCAAACTGACAGTCTTTGGCACTGGTGTTCTCTCCAGAAAGAAACATACTTTCCAGAAGGAAAAAGTCCCAGTTATTAACACCTAGTTAGGAATAATCAGCTGCACAAAAATAAAGTAGGAATAACTGGTTGGGTGGCAGTTTCCTAGAAAAGGCTGTGAGACATATAGAAAATCGTATGTGAATATGAGCCTACATGTCATACCATTACCAAACAAAGCAGTCATTGCACAGTTCTCAATAAGCAGATCTACGTTACGTAGCAGGTATGAAATGATCCTCCTTGGCATTGATGAGGCCTCAAACAGAGCACAGTTTCCCCACTTGAACTTTAAGAAAGACATGGACTAACCAGAGAGCCTGGAGGAGAGCAAACAGAATGATCAGAGAGCTACGAAACATTACTGTGCAGAAAGTTTGAGTAAATTGGCTTTTTTCAGCCTAAGAAGAGATTTTCAAGGACTGAGGAAGGATATCATATAGTGACGTGCAAATAAATGAAAGATTGCAGTGATGTGGAAGACAACTGTGCTTTCTGTCCATGATGGATAAGACAGAAGCAATAGGCAAGGCACCTATGAAAACCTTTTAATAAGTACAGGGAAGAGTTAAAATGGGTTACTCAAGAGGTTATGGCATTGCAGTTGGTGTATATATTAGATAGCCCTTCATGAGAAATGAGACAGATATCGCTGGTTTTGTTTGAGGTGCAGCAAACAGAACAGATGATCTTTCAATGCTCATTTCCACTCCTGTAATTCTGGGATTTACCAATAGGTTGGCATATATTGCTCTGTCAACTTAAGGCAATGCTGGTTTAGAAGATGGATTGAATCATACTTTCAGTAAGAATGTTAATTAGACATATGTCTAGTGGTTTTACCATATGAAAATGCACCTTAACTACCTTGACAAATGTAGCAAAGATGGGAATAAGAAAGCTGATATTTTCTTCAGTTTCTTTTTCTCATTTTTTTCTGTGATGCTGGTGAGTTTATTGGCTGTTTAGAACTAGAAACATCTTGTTTGCATTTTAACCTTAAATGATAGCATTGCAACAGTGTGGTCATACTCCTGTCTACAGGCAAGACACATTGACCACCAACCTCTTGGAACACTGAATGACTACTTGAGGTGAATTTGAAAGCCCCAGAACACGTGTTTAGCTGCATTTTATTCTTTTGCCTATTCCCACTGTAAAGTCAGCATCACAGGACTTGATCAGTCTCGACGATTTCTCCCTCTGTCTGAGCCCCTCGTCTTCAGCTGTCAACACCCAACCCATTCATCACTAAGGCTGCCAGAGCTGACGTCTCTATCTGAAGAAGGAAGCATGGTGCACACGGAAGAATCTGGACAGGTTGTCTCCAAGCTCACCTTTAGGAATGTCAGTTGTTTTGTATTCGTAGCATTTGGGCGTGCTCAGAGGTCAGCAGCATTTCCAGCAGTGAGAAAATGCAGCCTGAATAAAAACCAGAAAGTTGAAGGAAGGAGGCTCGGTTATTTGTGCTACTGCTATAGATGGGCCCCCTTTAGTGTTTCACTATAGCCAGGCGTGAAGCTGCCTTCTACTCTGCACGCGTTCTTTTGTCTTGTTAACTGGAAGGAGCTGTAGGGGAAGCTGGAATTTTGGACTATCTTTTATGCTCAGCAGTGATGACAACAATTTCAATCCACTGCTTAGAAGGTTGGTAGGTTTTTCTTCATATAAATAATTCCCAACAACTGGAAATCACTGATCACCGCTTTTCCTTGACATGTATAGGTGAACTTTCCAGAGAGGACAACAGCACATAATTTCCTCTTACTCATGAAGGATGATCAAGTGGAGGGGTGAGTGATCCTTCCTAAACAGGAATTATCACATGTACTGAAAAACAACAGGACCTATAATAATTAATGCAGCCTTTGTATATACATAATTTTACTCTATTAGCTCCTACAACTGGCCAACAGAATTCAATGCTAGTGTTTTCCTGTTTCATATGCTGAAAGCCTGCTCCGTGACAAGTCAAGTCCTTCTGAGGCAAATGAGTCAGATGGTCAGCTTTTTCCAAAGAGACAGTCTTGGCAGGTCTTTACCTAGTGCCTCAAGGCAGAAAGCTAGAAGAAGATTCTTAGCATTGTGAATGCACACAGTGGGATCAATTTTTTTTTTTTTTTTTTTTTTTTTTGGTTTTAGCAAAAGCTACTCCCTGATGCCTTACAATTTTAGAGTAAGGGTCTTTATTTCAGGGTCTTAATTTTAGTGTACCTGGGTTCCAAAAGAGCATTTTAAAACACCGGTAACTAATTCCACAGTGAATTTTGACTCTAGTAGGTGTCTGGAGCTCTCTCTAATTGGTCTTAGCACTCTGACAGGGAGAGCACACAGGTCTGCCTTTGATTTGAATTGGACCTGAACACTTGTATCAGTGAAAACATTTGACAAGTATAGCTGTCCTATTTGGGATTAGGAAACTGTTATGTGACAACAGTAAAAAAATCATTCAGAGAGTCACTTTTTCTGACAGTGTATGATTAGACTTCATAGAAGAATAAAAACAATATCTTGAACCTTAAAGTTACTCTATCCACTTCAGTGAAGAGCTCATTCCTTAAACGCCCATTCTGCCTAGCTGCCAAATAAAAATTAAAACAAACCATATAGGACTTGCCTATTATTTCCTTGGATCACACAGTTTTCTTGCTGGCAGGTATGATTTTATGGCAGCAAACCTTTAGCAAAAGCAAGAAGAAATTGGAGGAATTGTGAGTTCAAAAACTGTTCTGACGTTTCTGAAACATTCTGACATTTTAGAAATGTTTTGTTTTCAAGTATTAATAGTGGAAGTTCAGGAAATTAAGGGCTAAATTAGTAAAGGAGCAAGACATGATATCTGACTGTCTAGGGACCAATGGTTAAGTCATATCCAAACTGAATTACCTCTGTATAGTAAAATAAACAGTGTCATTGCCATTTCTCTGGCCCCGTGTCCAGTTGGCATGGTCTGACTGTACCCATATGATTAAATGTTGCTGGTTTCCAAAGCATGAAAGATTTTGGATACGTATAACTGCATAGCTGGAATAGTTCCTGGGTTAACTTCTGAATCATACCTGGAAATTGATTGGGAGAGTTTTGGGTGATCTGGGGAAAAAGCATGCCAGAGACCATTCTCACCATTTAGCAGTGTAGGGAATGAGGTCTGACGCTGCAGCCCTGAGCCTTGCAATGTATTTCCTGCTCTAGGGGCAGCCTGAGACTTAGGTTGATCTAAGCTAAGTTTGGAGGGGAAACAGACCGAAGAGAGCTTTCAGGCACCTGAAGGAACAGGTAGTTATTCACTGCAACTGACTGCAAGGCTCTTCACATTCCGGTTATTCTCACTGTAGCACCTACCTGACTGTGGATCCTTCTGGGTGTCACTTTCCCTGGCAGATTTGGGTATCCCGCTAGAGCATGCTGGAGTGCAATGAGTGTGCTAAGGTAGCAACGCCTTCCCTATTGCAGCACAATGGTAGTGCTGTGAAGGGCTCTCACTGACGCTAGGCTGCATAGACAGTCAGGAGTAAGATCGTCTCTCATCTCATGTTGTTTGAACTCACAATGTTGACACTATCTTTGAGCAGATAAGGTTGTACCCACAAAGATAAACAGGACAGTTTTTCCTTTCAGACCTATTCTAGTTTTGGAAGTGTGGCCAGTCCTTGACGAACCATGACTCAGGTTGGACTCAGGATGAACCTCATGACTGTGGTTGACTCAGCAAACACAACAAACTAAAGACCATGATAAAGGCTTCAATACTGGAGAAGGAGCAGGTGCCCATGGTGTCGTGTACCCCCACTAACAAACACAATGCAATCCACCTCCATTTTCCTTGGGAAACATCATGAAGCAGATTAGCCTCCCTTATAGAATGTTGCCAGCTGATGTGTAACTGTCTCTGCCATGAGTTTCCTGTGTGACACTGAGCTTGTCACATGTGGTACTTCTACAGTCATCCTGACTTGGGTGCGGTGTCATGGTGATGCAGTATTATCATTTCTCAGGCAAGTTACTATCTCTTCAGGGAGCTGTGCTTTGTGGTGCTGTCGGGGCAAACCAGCTCATTTGGAACTAGTCTGGGGTTTTTATTGTACATTTTACTGTACAATATTAACATATCCTTGATTGCTATGTGTCTCATTTGCCTATTTTAAAATAGGACTAATAACACTTCCTTTCTTTTATTCATTGATTGTATTCTCTATTTGGATATTAAGCATTTCAGGACAGCCTGACTTTCTTCTTGTGTGTACAGAAATATAGTGTCTAGCACTACATAAAACAATGATGTAATACAACTAATACCATTATGATGACTCTGACTGGTGTTAAGAGCTGTCGGGTTGTTGTTAAGCAGTTGTGAATTGCTTTGGATAGATAAATAATTTTGCAGCAGAATTTCACTCCCTGCAAATATTAGGTTATGCTGTTTTTTTTAAGGCTAAATTTCAAATTTTAAGTGCCCACTGTCCGTCAACTTCCCTTCCTTCATCCTTTCCTCCCTCCCTCCTTCCTTCCCTCCCTCCTCCCTTGCTTCCCTTTCTTATCCTTCCCTCCTTCCTTCCAGGGTGGGATCAGACCAGCTTTACACTCCTTTTTGATTTATGGATTTCCAAAATCTCCGGGGAGGTGAGGACTCCTGAGGAAGCTTCTAGGTTGCTGTATGGCATATGCGAAGATATACTTGGGCACCACTCATGGACCTCTTTGGAATATGCTGTTGATCCCTAGGAGTCCATGGGTCAAAAGCTGAAAAGCATTGACATAGGCAATTATCACAAACATTGATTATTGTGATGCCTGTATTTTTTGGTGAAAGTGTCTCAAACTTTGCGAAGGTTTCTGCTTTGTCTGTGTGCATGTATGTATAAGTGTATTACTAAAACCTGTGGGCTTTACGACTCATACCTGTCCTTCACAATAATTGCAGGATCCTTATGGTGTTGTTGGAGCACTTTATACCTGGTGCATCTTGATATTATTGCTATGGGTATTAGGTGGATTAGAAATAAGAACTTGCAAGTTCTTATACAAGAACTCCTTATGGCTCAGATTCTTAACATCAGTCCCGGGGTTCAGAGCATAAATACCCTTGTCATAAGACAGGCGATAGCAACCTATGAAAACTTTTCAGATGGATGACTGGGAACAGAAATAAAACGCAGCACTTCTGGGCATCCCACAATGTCATCTTTATCTATTCAGTCTCTAGGTGGGAGGGATGGGATGAGATTTGACTGAGTGGCAGTGCAAACCTCATTATCGTCGCACATTATGTCATGTTTTTCTGGTCACTTATCAAATATATCCACTGGTGAAGAAATGTATTTAAATTCCATTAGAAAAAGTCTGGAATAATTCTGCCAGACCAGTATTTTCTCCTCATCTGCTCAGTTAGCACAAATCTAATGGAACTACAGCGCATTGTTAAGACCTCCATTTGAAGAAGTGCCATACAAATGTACCGACATAAATTACCTCTGTGGAGTTTCTTTGTTGAGTGACTGTGTAGTTGTTAAACTTTTCTTTTTTTTAACTTGAACGAGAAGTATTGTTTAATATATTTAATTTCTCTCTCTTTTGTTAGCACAGCAGAGTCAGGGGGACGGCTGCTTTGTCTGACCTCCCCTCCATGGGAATAGTAACTATAATGGGTTTAATTAACTATGTGGTATTGACGTAATTAGTTATCCCAGTGATTATACTTCTTTAATAAAAGCACTTCATTTGGGATGCATTTCTCTTCTGCATATGCAGAGCCCTACACCTATATTTCATAACTGTCTAGACATCAGAACTGTGTGCATATTTTAGCATCAGCCCTTGAGAGAGAGGTTATCTTGCATGGCTTAAGATAATTGGGAAGTAATGATTTTGCCCCCTGGTTTCAGACTCACTCGCCTACTGAGAGTAAAGGAGATGGGAGGAGGATGGGAGGACACCAGCCCAGTTTGGGGAAACCAAAATGGAGAGGGGGAAGGGCTGGATTTGGAAACTGCATGCTCAGCCAGTGGCTCTTTCTAACTTTTGGAGCCCAGAGATTGTAACACTAGAGGGAACTGAGAAAGTTTAACCTGTGGGCGAAGTAGATGCTATATATCTGGTTTATTGATGTGTATTTATGTACACAGAACTATTACTGTAGGTGTTTATGACATAAGCCTACATCCATTGTGCTATATTTACATACATCAAGGCTCGGTATGTCTGTTACTGTTATCACACAGCCAAATCAACAATAAAGAATGAATTTTAGTTTTCAATTTGGTTTTGGTTTTTGTTGCTTTTTTTTTTTTTCCCTGGGAAGACTGTTCATTGTGTTTCATCCCTCTGGCTAATCTGAAAGAGCAACGCTACAAGGAGGAGAGATTACCATATGAAAATGTCATTTTATATCATATGAATACCTCAAGAAAAAAAAAGAACAAAGGTAAAAGGTCTAAGGGAGAAGATTAACTTGCTGCTCATGGATCAATCTACCACTAAACACTATGAGTGAACTCCTTTAGCTTCCCCCTCAGTTCATAGCTGGGGGGAGGGATTCCTATCTGATAAAATATACTAAGAGATTAATGCATTCTGCACACAGCCTACTTCATAGGTAGGAGGCGTTATTCCTGTTCCTGTTGCTGTGTTTTATCTAGCATTTTTAATTTTTTTTTCTCTCCCTCCCTATCTGCTCTTCTTCATCTCTTTAGTTTGCAGAACTGTGCTGCAGTCCCTTCAGTCTTTCTTTCTTTCCCTGTTGAGAGAGACAGACTGAAATCACTGCAGGCATTTGAATGCTTCATGCAGCACAGGAGTGAACTCTGTGGGTCATCGTAACAGCCAAATACATAAACAAGTTCCCAAGAAACGGGGAAAGCCAAGCAAATGGGGAAGAACTGGTTGTGCGACCTGCAAACACGGCTTGTTCTCTAATCACAAGGGATGCTCCACTGAAGCCCCCATCCCTCATTAAATCAATAAAATCATGTGTCCTTTATTTTAATCCTGTATTCCAGAAGCAGGGATAGAGGCTGAGGCTTTTCATTTCATTGTTTCGAACAAATCACCGAGATGATATTGACAAAGGTTGATTCCTCTACCTTAGTGTTTCAGAAAATGTCAGTATGGAGGCAGGTGCTGGGCATTCAGCCACTTTTTTTCAGAAGCAAAAAAGGAGATCTGTGACAGCCTCGCTGCAAATACTGTAGCTTTCTGAGACATTTTGTTTGGTTTGATGTTGTGCTGCAATGACGAGAGAGGAAGGATCTGTTATGTACAGCTGCATGAATCTCTGGATTGAAGTTTTTACAGCCTTAGATCCTCTTTTATACAGTAAAGGAGAGATGAAAGCAAATAACTCACATGCCATGAAACAGAGGTACAATGGGATTCTGAAAGGCTTAGCATTCCTGGTAAGTATTTGATGGAAATTCAGACAAGGGAACTTTGCACTGTCATTTGGTGGAGTGACAAACATGGTAAAAATACCTCCAAAATCTTCTTGTTATTTTGTCAGCTCCAGCTTGATTGAATTAGCAAAGAATGAGTCACAGTTAAAAAAAGACCCATTCTCCCCTGAAATTTATTAAAGTTTGGGTGGTAAAGAAGCACATGTTTATTTTCTAAATGAAAGGCAGGCAGAATATGTATCAGGCCATGTAAACAGTAGTGCTACTTTCCTATGCAAGGCATGTTCAAAAATTATCTTTCACTGAGATCATAAAATGGCTCCAAATCTCAGTGTAAATGGGGTTTCTGTTCCCCACAGTTATTTATCCACTGTCAGATCTTGTATATCTTCCATGAAAAAATGCTTGGGTGAAAATGGTGAATAATGTAAATACAGGCTGGTTGTTTACCAAAGATTGTTCATCTTCAGGGAGAGTTCTTTTGTTCCGAAAAGTGGTCTGTGTGTATTTCTTTTCTGAAAGATGCCACTAACACTGTATCTCTGGTCAGTTTAGGTAGGGCCTAACCAATGTACATGTTAGTCACATTACTGATATAACATGATGTTACTTGTGGTAACTTCAAACACCCTGGTTACTGACCTAGTCTGTTTACTTAGTTTTCAAGAATGTTACATGGCGATAGATGAGAAAAGCGAAAAAACACCTTCACTGAATGAATCTACTGATTCTTGGATAATGGGTAATAATAATGATAGCAACAATAGCAATAATAGGAATAAATGAAGAGCCCTTTAGAGTAATATAGATCATTCTCACCCTCAAATAACATATGCCACCACACAGCCTTTCATTTGATCGATGAGTAATTGTAGTTTGGAGTCAATAAGACCCCAGCAAAAATCCTGGAAATGTTCTAGGTGTACCATGATCACGATTGCAGACCTATTAGGCACTTAAATAAACAGAAGTAATATAAGACAGCAGGGTGCCCACAGATTAACTTTAACTAGTAATTTTCCTCCAAGAAGTCATTAAGACAAAAAAAAAAGGTACTTATAATACCTTAGTTAAGCTAGAACTTAGCTCATGCAGTCAAAGCTGATGGTTGTAGCACTGATGTGTAAAACAAAAGTCCAGCTGTTTTACCAGCTGTACAGGCAGGTATGTTCTATGGCTTTGTCTATACTACAGTCTGTCAGGAGAAGGAGGAACAACTCGTGTGGCATAGAACCAGCATTACTGGGATTACAGAGCTCTGCACAGGGACACAGGTAAATTATCCCAGAAGATGTGCATACCACTGTGGGTTGGTAGCCAGAGCTGGGGTTGGGACTTGTTCATCACCTGTACCCAGGTCTACCATATTGTGGCACATTTTCACCTACTAACATCTAACTAAGCTTTTTCAGGTAGTCATATTCTTTACAGGAGGTCCTGCTGCTTACCTATCACAACAGACGGCTTCCTCTGCCAACAGCATCCTGGGCTGCATTAGGAGAAACACTGCCAGCAGGTGGAGGGAGGTGATCCTTCCCCTCTGCTCAGCACTGGTGAGACACATCTGGAGTGTTGGGCCCCGTTCTGGGCTCCCCAGTACAAGAAAGACATAGACATACTGGAGAGAACTCAGTGAAGGGCCACAAAGATGATTAAGGGACTGGAGCATCTGTCATACGAGGAGAGGCTGGGAGAGCTGGGACTGTTCAATCTCTTTTCTCAGGAGTAGAGAACGCTGAACGGGATCCTATCAATGTGTACAAATACCTGATGGAAAGGAATGAAGATCAGTGAGCCAGGCTCTTCTCAGTGATGCTCAGTTACGGGACAAGAAGCAATGAGCAACAAATTAAAATGTGGAATTTCAACACAGCAAAACACTTTTTTATTGTGAGGGTGGTTAAACACAGGAAAAGGTTGCCCAGAGAGATTGTGGAGTCTCATCTGTGAAGATATTCAAAATCCACTGAACATGGTCCTGAGCAACCTGCTCTAAGGGACTCTGCTTGAGATGGGGAGTTGGACTAGACAATCTCAGGAGGTCCCTGCCAACCTACTTATCTGATTCTGTGATTCTGCCTGGACACTCCATGGGAATAAAGTATCATCAACAGCTAACAACATTTTGTTGGGAGTGCTGGTTCATTACAACCTGGAGTCTCGATCCAGAATAGTGGTAAACTAGTCTGCAGAAGGGGCAGAATAGCCTGGCTGTCAAAATGCACTTTGTGGCTAGATGTGGATATATCACTGAGACACTCGAGAGGGACATCCATACAGAGTCAGAAAGAAATCACGTGCTATACAGTTTTCTGCACTCCCAGTAGATTGAAATTGCAGCCAGGGCACTCACAGAAGGCTCAGAAAAGGTGCCAGGTTAGCACTTTTCCCCAAAACTAACTTTGTGCAAGTAAATTAAATCTTTCTGTGCTTTAGCTTCCGACCTGTAAAATGAGGGTAGCTACTAATCATGTTTCCTCTTCTATCTTGTGTGTAAGTCCAGGTATAATAAACCATCTCTATTCTCATTGTATGATGTTCATGCAGCTGAACTGCACGTGAACATAGAATGCATAAAGACATAATGATGATGGCAACAAATTGGGATCCTGTCCATTGGGAGGAATAGCATGTTTGTAGCGTGTTTACCTATTGAGTTTTTGGAGTAGGACTTCACTTCAAGTGCTATGCACAAATTTTAAAAAAATATTCTTGAACTGCAGCAGCTGCTATACAATACTCTTAGGCAAACTAGATCAAAATGATGCTATCAAGAGATATCTGTCTCTATTTTGCAGACCCTGACAGATTGCTAGATGGCCCTTCGATCAGTCTCTAAATCAATACAATATGGTGCTCAGGAATATTTGTTTCTGCTTGTGTTAAAGCCATTTAGTACACTATGCCTCGTGATAAGTCACTAACCATCTTCCTGTTCTGTTGGCTCCTTTCTGTGTATATTAACTAGGGTTGGCTGGAAGAGCTCTGGCTGAATAATCCTCTGTCAGAGAATGCAGTTTTATATAAATCCAGCCACGTCACACAACTCAATCTTTTTTGCTGAAATTCCATTTTGAAGAAAAAGGGAAGAGTAAAGTTGTAGCAGACTTAAACTGCCTTGTATTTGATAGTATCAAAAAGGAGACTGTAATTTCTTCACCTTGAAATACTTTAACACATGCATTATATATATTATTAACACAAAGGGAAATTGTCAAATTGAATTATTATTTATCTAATTTTCAGTCGTTTAGGTTCTGATTTGTCTGAAATGTAAAGAATATTTATATAATCCTGGTGAATAAATTTTTCATTTTCCGATTTCATTAAAAAAAACTTCAAAATTCTCTAAGAATTGGAAATTCCCATCTCCACAGAGCTCCCAGAGTGCTTCATATATGCATGAATCAAACACTCTGGCAAACCAGTTTAATAATGCTTTTTTTCTGATGCTAAGCTGCTCTTTGGCTGTGGAAGATATAGAAGACTCTGATGCATTTCAGATTGTACAAGATGTGAATATGAATAGCGTGAAAGATGCCACATAACAGGAAGGATGACACAAGTAACAAAAGGCTGTGGGTACTGTTACACAATCCAGTTCTAAAGCATAACTGAAATAGATATCTACTGTGCCAGGCTCTACCTATTGATAGTCATAGATTTAGCATGAGTTAACTATAATCTATATTCCATTAAAGATTATGGGAGGAAAATATTATAAAAGATAACACTGCTTAAACAATGTAATTACAGGCTTCATTCATGCAACCCCTTTACTAGCATCACTATCAGTGATGTGAAAGTCAGCACTGCAGAAGGATAAAGGTGGGAAACCATATTATTATCATTACTTCTGTATTTTTGGTTAAGAATCATGGGAACATATTCCACTCTGGAGAATCTCAAGAGCTGTTTTACAATTTAAATGGCATTTTATTATTCAACCCATTTGAGCCTTGAATTTAGTCCATCATATTTATTCACATTAGTGGCATAGAAATAAATCTGTATTTCTGTTTCCCCTCTTTAGCTCTGCAGAGCCAATGCAACTATTACTGAGAGACCTGAACTTTTCCTCTTAAGCCTATGAACAGAGTAACCAACATGGATTTGTTTTGGCTTTTGGCTCTGCCAAGGAAAGCAACAGTCTTGCACAGGTGTAAGAGACCAAAATTTGACTGTAAAGTCTTACAATGGACTATGAGGCAAGAGTTCCAAAAGACAAACCTGACAGTCAGAAGCAAGGCTAGGTTGGCAGAGCTAGCTGTTTAAAAAGATGTCTTTTTGCATTAAGAGAGAATGAATGTGACTTGGAAGTTCTGAGGTGTTGATGACAGAGCACCAGATTACATACAGTTGTCTAGTTAGAATGGCATTTGCAGATTTCAGTAATATATTTTAATTTTGGGACACAATTAGAGTCACCTGAAATATGGCAAAAAAAGGTTGATCTTGTAGTATGTAGCTGTGACCAGAAGTGCTGGAAACTTCTGGACAAATCCTCTTCTAAGTTTTCCAAACCAGCACTGATACTTCAATCAAATTTTTCCTGTATCTGCATTGTGGATAAGAAGTAATAACAGGAATCTTTTGATGTGTACTGCTTGGTACATGGAAATCCCCAGTTATGCATTTTAATAAACGTAGTAAACTAATATCTAAAACAATGTTTTAGAAATCAAACACTGTTTAGTGAGCTTTACAGAGTTTGTCAAATCTTGTCAAGAATGATTTGTCAAATAGTTTAAGGCACAAAAACATACAAATAATCAAATAAATCATAGGAATATTATCCAATGAACTCTGCCTTTATGAATTAGTGTCATCCTGTTATGTGTCAAAACAGCCAAGCTTCCTGGGCTATTGAGAGAGCGCTGCAGTGAGATGAGTTCGGTGGGAACACACAATGCTGACCTGCTCAGTCTAAGGGTCCATCTCGATCGGGCACACCTTTAACGGAAGAACAAGGATCCTATAACCAAGATAACCCCAGTCAAATGTAATGCAAAACTGTCTGGAGCCACCAAAATAGTAAAAAGGAAAAAAAAAAATTCCAAAGTAGCCTGGGAAATGATGATATGCCCTTAGAGATGAAGGGAGAAGAAATTAACTTTTGAGACTTTACTCCGTATCAGCTTTGACTGCATGAACATCTTGCAATTACTTTAAATATGCTCTCAATGTTAAGTTTCACTGAAGAGCATTAGGAATATAAAGCAGTAGAATTGTAGCCATTAATTCAGATCTGTTATATCAGGCAGGAAAGACATATCAACAAATATTCAGAGAACCCATAGGATTCACAGGACTAAAGGACTGAGGAGATTATGAAAGTTTCTAGTCAGATCACAAGCCTCTGAAATGTGCCTCTTACTCCCTGTACTGAGTCTGTAAAACTCAATGTTATCTTTCTCTGACTTGAGCAGTTAGCCAGAAATCTAGATTCTGTTGAGTTAAGTCAGTAGGAAAGAGAAATTGATGCTAAAATCCTATTTATTTTTTAAAAAATGTACAAAGGCTTCTTTTCTTCGGTACAACAAATATCAAATGCGGAGAGATGCTATCTTTCCTCGAAGCTGTGAGCTCTTTTCTAATCAGCACTTATCCCAACAGCTCTCTCTTGGCTTGGCTGTGGGCTGTGTTCCCAGTTTGTGTTCTGGCTTTGTCTGCTGCTCTCTTAGTCTGTTTTTTTCTGCCTCCCTTTCAAAGACACATACAAATTCATAGATGACATTCAGCCACAGTTACACCAAACTATCTCAGAAAGAGTTAGCTAATTTTTTTTAATAATTTGTCTTTTTTGAGTTTGTATCTTCCAGAGAGATAGCTATATATTCCAGAAAGGCATCATGATTTGAGGACATCAAGAAATGGAGTTATGTCTTGCCTGGTGTTCATATGGTTAATCACCTTCACTGTCAAATCTCTGTGCTTGATTCCTTACCTGCATTTTCTTGATATCTGTTTTCAGCTTCTGAGTTTTTTCTTTCTTTATTACATTTAAAGGCCTTCAGTAACTGGTGATTCCTCCTTATGAAAGCACTTATACACTGTGATTAATTAATCTCTTGGCATGTTTTCTGATGAACTAAATAGAATGAACTCTTTAACTCTTGCTTAAGTCCTTGCTGAGGACTTCAGTCCTCAGATAATTTCTGTGACTCTTCCTCGTACCTTTGCCAGTGCATTAACACTGTAAAATGTGAGCGCCAGAAGTGAAAAATAAGCAATAATCCTATCAGTATCCCATATTGAACTTAACTACTCATCTCTGCTCTGCTTTTCTGCGTCACTCCTCTGTTTATACCTACAACAGCTGAATTAACTGTTTTGCTGGAGCCCTGGGTTTCACGTGGAGTTGCTTATCCAGCATAGGCTCTACAGTCTTTTGGAAGGTCTCTGCTTTCAGGGATGTCAACCCACTTCTAGACTAATGAAATTCTAAAGCTTGAATAGGTTGTGAGAAAAAAACAACAGTCTGTTAGGTTGTTTAAATTAGGAGTGGTAACTGGTGTGGCAAATGAGACAGCGCACAACTTTGTATTTGAGTTTATCACTACTTATTTGCAATGAGCTGATGTGCATTCAAACAGCTGTGGTCTGTGTTGCATGTAAAACTGGAAAGCTTGGATTTCCTACAGAAGGACTTGACACGAATACCCGCGGTTTTGAATGGTGGTCCAAGCAAAATCTTATGCCATTGCAAAGGCTTTAAAGAAACCGTAGTGAATAATCAACCTGCTCATTCACTGACTAAAGAAATTTCTTGACTGCAGGGTCATGACCTAATTTGCATTATTATTTGCAGTTAGATGGAGAGAAAAGGGGACACATCTTTCAGTACCACCAATGAAAACATATAGCACTACACGTAGAAGTGTCCAAAGGTTAATATAAATTAGAAAACTGGAAGATTACTCCCTAGGGACCTCCTTTTTCTGTGGTTTGTTGTAGCAAAAAAAGCTGGTTTGTTTCTTTAAAATATATATTAAGCATCTGGAAGAACAAAGTCATGTGCAAGATGTGACCTAAATGTAAGCTAAAAAGTGGGGAGGGAAGATGTGGTCCCGGAGTTTGTATCACAAACTCCATTGTGCTAAATGAGAGAACGAAGTCCCCTGTTTTTACCTCTGGTCTAGAAATATAAGCCTACCAATTCGAATAATATCCTTTCCACTGAGTTCTTCCCTGTACTTGTCTGTATGAGCTTAGTTAGTTTGCTGTATGTATCTGGACTGTCTTTTGTGAAACAGGGCCAGATTAAAAAAAAAAAAAACTACACAAGGATTTGATGTCAAGATGGGATCATTTGGGTAATTTCTATTTTGTCACACTCTTCTGTTTGTAATCCAGGATGTGCAACTGGTTCTCTGAATAGAACTTCAGGTGAACACCAGTATAGTAATTTGAATAGGAAATCTTCATAAGGATTGCAAGTACTGTTCAACTGTACTCATATTTTAACAGAAGTAATAATTCTGTCGCTCTGCGATGAAATACATGTAGGACCTTTTTTCGCAGGGAGAGATAGGAGATATATATAAACCTAAGTGAAGGTAAAGCTATAAATGAAGCTAAGTATATGGCCCTTCGTCTGAAAGCTCCTTTATACACATTCTCAATCCTCGTTTTATTTCTGACAAAGCCTCTCTGAAATCCATGGCTTTGACAGAATTGAAGGGGACCAGTTTCGGCTTAGTTTGAGGTATGTATTTGGCCAGTCTTTTTTTTTAAAAAAAGAGGTGGTCCTTGATGTATTATCTTTCTGTAAAATGTACATTGGAAAACAAAAAGATTTACAATAAATTGAAGTGGAAGTTCATGAGATTTACAGACTGTATACACTGATTAGTATTTGAGCTTATTTAAAAGGGATTCCATGGGCTTTGCCAGGATCATATATTTTGAAAAATCCATATCAAGGTACTACTATTAATAGCTTAGATTTTTTTAAAAAGTGCAATAAACTTTAGAATTAAAATTAGAATTAGAGTAAATTTCCACTCTGTTGTTCCAAAAGGCAATTTTAATGTTGCCCCAGCAATTTTAGAATCAGGGATGGAAAGTGTAGGATACATCAAGTTAGTTTCAAACATGGAATAGATAAAAAACCTCTCTGGATATACTTAGTATAGATGGGTGAACATTTTTTGTCATATAATATGGATATGGATGACATACTGTCACATATTTTGCTAAATTTGTAAAGTTACTTTGACTGAAAAAAGTGTAAAAAGAAAAAAAGCATTTAAATTGAGATTTTTTACTTTTGAAACACTGTCTGACCCTGATTTCCTTTAATGGGCCAGATCCTGACACCCATCCACACATCCATGTCCCAGCTCAGCTTTGGCCTATCCTTGTCCCCAGGGAGGTGCCCAGTGCCGGGGGCTGAGGCTGCCCTGGATTTCCCCTGCTGTCCTACTCCTGGCTGAGGTGGTGGGCCCTGGCTGTCAGGGCCTGGCTGTTCCCATCCCAGGGGTTGGGGAGCAAAGGTGACAGGAAGCCTTCGTGGAGGAACAAGTTGCTCCTGACTAAATTCAGACATAGAAAGGCAGTATACCAGAGACGAAAGCAGGGGCAGGTGACCCAGGAGAAATACAGACACTGTCCAAGCATGCAGAGGTTAGTATGCAGAGGTTAGGAAAGCCAAAGCCCACCTGGAGTTAAATCTGGCAAGCAATGTGAAGGACAAGAAGAAGGGCTGCTACAGGTGCAGCAACAGCAAAAATGAGTGTGGAAAATGTAGGCCTATTGCTGAATGGCACAGTGGACCTCATGACAAAGGCTATGGAGAAAGCTGAGGTATTCAATGTCTTCTTCACCTTGGTCTTTACTGATAAGACTTGCCTTCAGAAGTTCCAAGTCCCTGAGAGCAGTGGGAAAGTCTGGAGCAAGGAAGACATACTTGGTGAAGGAGGATCAGGTCACAAACAAACTGGACATACACAACTCCTTGGGACCTCATGGGATGCACATGGGCGTGCCAAGGGTGCTGGCCAGTGTCCTTCTGAGGCCACTCTTGATTATCTGTGAAAGGTTGCAGCAGTCAAGGAAGGTTCCTGAGGACAAGAATAAAGCAGATGTCACTCCTAAGGAAGAGATCTGCCTCACTTTGGTGCATGGGAAGGTGATGGATGAAATCATTCTGGAAGCCATTTCCAAACATATGAAGGACAGGAAGGTGACTAGGAGTAGTCACCATGTATTTATGAAAGGGAAATCATACTTCACCTGACAGCCTTCTACAACAAAATGACTAGCTCAGTGAACAAGGGAGTAGTGGCTGATATTGTTTACCTTGATTTTAGCATGGCTTTCAAAATCACATAACACCTCACAGGCAAGGCTTTCAACACTGAAGCTGACCAAGTATGAGCAAGATAAGTGGACAGTGAGGTGGGCTGAAAGGGTTGTGAGCAGCAGAACAATATCCAGCTGGAGGCCAGTCACTAGTCGTGTATCCCAGGGGTCAATACTGTTTAACATCTTCATGAATGACCTGGATGATGTGACACCGCACACCCTCAGCAACTTTGGAGCCAATTCAAAACTGTGCGGAGTGGGTTGATAGCCAAATCGAATGTGCTGTCATTCAGAGGGACCTTGACAATCTGCAGAAATGAGCCAACAGGAATGTCATGAAGTTTGACAGAGGGAAAGGCCAAGTACTGCACCTGCAGAAGGAATAACCCCATGCATCAGTGCAGGCTGGTAGAAAGCAATTTTGCAGGAAAGGACTTGGGGGTCAGGGTGGTCAAAAAGTGAGACACAAGCCAGGAATGTGTCTGTGCAGCAAAAAAGGCCAATGGTATCCTGGGCTGCATCTCAGGAACTGCATCACTGACAGGTCAAGGGAGATGATTCTTCCTCTCTTCTCAGCATTAGGGAGACACATCTGGAGGGCTGGATCCTGTGCTGGAGTCCCCAGTACAAAAGATACATAGGCATACTGGAGAGAGTCCTGTGCAGGGCCACAAAGGTGTTTAAGGGACTGGAGCCTCTTCCACGTGAGGAGAAGCTAAGAGACCTGGGATCATTCAGCCTGGAAAAGAGAAGGGTGAAGAAGATCTTATCAATTTGTATAAGTGCCTGATTGAGGGGGAATGAAGAAGAGGGAGCCAGACTCTTTTCCGTGGTGTTCAGTGACAGAGCAGGCAACGGCCATAAACTGAAATACAGGAAATTCCATTTAAACATAAGAGAACTTTTTTACTTTGAGAGTGGTCAAACACTGGAACAAAGCCCGAGAGGCTGTGGAGTCTCCACCCTTTGAGATATCCAAAATCCATCTGGACACGGTCTTGGGCAACCTGTTCTTGTTGACCCTGCTCTGAGCAGGGTGGGTAGATTAGGTGATCTCCAAACGTCCCTTCCCAGCTCAGTGACTCTGTGATTCAGATAAACTACTCCTGCTCAGAACCCCTGAAAATGAAGCCTTTTGTTTAGAAACCTGTACTGGAATGTGTTTGCTTCCTAAAGTCACACAAGAAAGGCAAGCCATGCTAGACTCCATACTAGGAATTAGTTTTCTTGATTATCTGACCAATGTTAGTCAAGACAAAAAGCAAGTTATTGACGCAAAAATTTTCTTAGACATGTAAAAATAGACTGAATTTCTAAGCTTATCTCAAGGTCTCAAACTGAGTTAGAGGCAGTCTGAGTTGTCTCTTTGGGATTTTTGCTTATTAGGACACATCTAGGAAAAAATATGTGACACCAGCAAAACTGAAATTTTACATGCAGCTAAATTTAATCCATTCACAGCCACTAGAATGGATGGTTTACCTCATCTCCTTTCCGTAAACTGAAGCAATGGTCTGCTGAAGCTAAAATCACATTGGTCCTAGAACATGAAAATGGACCCCATTTCCTTTAATAGAACAGCAGATCACACTTTTTTGTCAAGTTTTGCCAGTAAAGCCATTGTTCTGGCTGGGTACATGATTTCATTAAAATCATTTTAATAGATGGCTTTACAAGGAGGGCTACTATTCTCACAGAAAAATATAATAGAAAAAGTACAGGAATGCTTCTTATAGCATACCTTTAAACTATACAATGGCTTGGGAGAGACAAGTAAAATAGAGTTTAATGCATCTTTCTATATTACCGTATAACAAAATTAGCCCTGGCTGGCAGACATTCAAATAGAAATATTTGAAATGATTTCCAGACTGCTAAAATCATGCTATTCCCTAAAATGATATGATATACATAGGCAATTTGTAGGCAAGATGCTATCAAGGTTCAGGTATCAAGGATATATTATTCCAACCTGCTGAGAAAATTTAAGCTATAGAAATTCCAGTGAGATATTTGTTGCAGAGATGCCACCTTAAGTTGATGTGCAAAAGAATAATCCTTACACAAAATGCCAAATGTCTGACAGGCGTACATAGAACAGGGAAAACTTATGAAAACAATGTTACTGTTAAGGAAGTATTCCAAATGCCAACATTTTTTTTCTGCAAGTTCGTTAGCTTTTGATTTTGGATGAGTGATTCATGTGTGATTCTTCTTTAGGTCTCAGTAATCGTTTGAAACCTATCAAAATATACTAATATCAACCTAGTCTAGAATTACTACACAGGTATCGTCAGATGGACCTGGCAATAGCAAAAGTTGGTATTTTTTAATAATTTTTTTATCTTAGAAAAAATGCATGCATTTTTCATAGATATGATGTAAAGTCTTGTTTAAATTTATGGTGTGCATGTTCAAGTTATTTTTATTTGAAGAACTTTCTTGCTGTGGCTCCCAGAGTAACTGAAGCTCATGCCTTCATTGCAACACATACTATGCATTCCTTTCTTGGAGAGTTAACAGTGAATGACATTATCTATGATTCTCCAGAATATGTTCATTCCAAGAGAGCGGGCTTTCATAAGTGAATAGTTAGTTTGTGTCATGCTCAAAGCACAAATGTTTCATCATGCTTGCATGGAACTACAGGAGTGTGAGAAATATTGCTTGGGATCATGGGTCTTTGTGAAAAGAGTGATGCTGCATTGGAATATACAGATACAATGGTTCTGATCCTCTTTATTCAAATAATAATTATTTTTTCAGGAGCAGTACCAGTTGACCCCAAGGGAAGACCTGCTGCAAAGAGCCTGTGGTATAAGTAAGTGAAAGCAAATCACTAGAGACAGATAGAGGAATCTAAAGAAACAGTGAGGCAAGGCTGTACAACAGACAGTGGCTTCGTCAGACCAATACTTAAACCATTACCAATTGTTTCTGCAGACTGATTGGCAAGAGAGATTACTAAGAAAGTTTTTAAAATAGTTTAATGAAATTTATTTTTTAACTAGAAACTTCTCCCAAACAGAAAGGAAAACATGAGAGAAAACATGAAGACGCTTATTTGAAATTTTAATGAGTGAATAAGAGCAGTATTGGCTGTATGGGAAGGAATGAAAGACAGGAATATAGGAGTACTGTCTTTAGACAGTGTCATGCTGTCTAAATTCCTATACTGCTTTCAGTATAGGAATACTGTCATACAATTTCATGTACTTGCTTTACCTCTGTTAGCAGATGTCTGCAGTGTAAGACTTGCCCTGGAGATGCTATGAAGATAGAATCTGCAAAATTTAAATATATCCTGCAAATGAAGACCTAAAGAGTGGTCTGATTAGTAGATGACAATCCAAAGTGTAAATATCTTATACAGGCAGAAGAGTTGGTCCAGTATGCACAAAGGAAACTGTGCTTGAGTGAACAGAGAATCAGCTTGGGATTTCTGTTTGATCTAAAGAAGATAGACATATAGCAGAGAGACAGATTTGTGAGTTGCCTGTTCAGAGATAGTATCTGAATGAATGTTTGCTTAAGCGATTAACCAGGCTAGAGGTGGTAGCTGAGTTAATGTTTGCAGACAAGATTACCCATAAATATGGTAGGTGTAGTAGGGTGGCCATTTTTCAGTTTAACATTTTACTTTTGGAAAATGCTACTTTTTACAAAGTGTGAAGTTTTGTAGAGGCAATTAATCTTCAGTATCAAGAATTTGTCACTGGTAAAGATGAAAGGAATTTTGATTTATGGAAACAGAATTTCAGTTGACTCACCAGGATTTTGTTTGGAGAATCTGTCTGGCAAGAAGTGTATTTCTTCTTTGTTCTACTTCTGAGTGGAAAAAATGGTGAACATATCAGTGAAGCAGAAATCCTGGTTCTTATCTAGACCGAACTCTGTGGACCCTGTGGCAACAAGAAGTTGTTTCCTGTGTTGAAAATAGCAGTCCACACATGCAAAATGAGGAAGAAGTGGTGGTTGTTGGACCAGGAAGAGATTATTACATATCATAATGAGTGCGGTTTCCACTGAGTAGACTCTGTGCTCGGTGGCAGTGCTAGGAGAGATGAGTGGATCGATGACAAGGTCACCTCTCTTGGACAAAATCAGTAGGACTCTGTGAGACCACACAGACAATGCCGCTGCTCCTTCCCCTTTGAGGACTGCTTTCAGCTGCCCCTTAAAAAACTAAATATGGTCCCTTGGAATCATACTTTGGGGGGTGACTTCATGTCTGTGTGAAACTGTTAGAAACCTATGCCAACCTCTGTTTAGTCTCAGCCAGCAAAGACAGTAACAGTGGTTGGATATAAAGAGGGCAGGACCCTTTCGTGCTGTGTTCTGCCTGGTCTTTGCTAATCAGGGTATGTGTAGGAGCTTTTCTCGAGCCCAGGCAGGTTGCTGGTGGCTCTGCTGAACTTCAGAGCAGAGCTGCAACTGGGTGTTACCACTTCTTCCCTGTGCACGGAAGTAGGAATGGGATAAAAAGGGTTGATATTCAGAAGTACCATGGCTTTCTGAAATATGCAATTTTCTTGCATTGGGGGCTTTTCCCATTCTACTTGAGTATTATTTCATTTTAGCTTATTCTTCATGTTTTCATCATTTTATAAAGTTATATAGCAGATGTGATGGGAAAATACATCTCATCTCATATGCTCAGTAAATACTGGAGGAATCTTATATGCTCTCTCTTTTGTAACAGAAGCATGCGAATTTGTCCTAGCTCAGCTCTTGCTAGCAATCTTCCTTACCGGAAATTGTAATCATATGAGCTGCTCATGATACAATCATGGGAAAACCTTTTGTGTGTGAACCAGCTGAGTGTGCTCGCAGGGGGAAGAATTCAGCCCAGCAATGCTATGCGTTTAATAGCTTTATCCATTCAGCTTTATAGCTTGCCATTGGGTGCAGATGTTTTATGACTTGTAACAGTTTAATGTGTCCTGGTGGATTATCTTCCAAGTTTCTCTTCATCAAAGCACTTGCTCCAGGTAACTGGAATGTCACATTTAAATGAAGTGCAATGTGAGAATGGGGATTGTCAGATTTTAAACGAAGCACGCAGTGGTGCTAAGTAAAGTTTTGAACATGGTATGACATTTCCATGGCCCATCTCATAGGATCTCTACAACTCTCCTTCTTTCAGTGTGCAAATTACTGTAGTGAAAGAGGTAAAACAGCCATGCGCTGTATTCCAGTACAGCACACAGCCAACCTAAATAATATCTGAAAAGAGAGAGATAATGTTTCACTTGAATTCATAGTCAGACAACAGATGTAATAGACAAGGCAGCACCATTTCATTCCCCAAAGGTGATCAGGCCTCACTAGCAAAGCTGTGAGCCTTTGCCTCACTCCTCCTTTGCTCCTCCTCCTGTTATCCACATGCCCCTTGGGGCCATGAATATCCCCAGCCATGCTTCCCATCTCTTTCCAGAGGTTTCTTCTGTCTTGCTCTTCCAAACACACATCCTCTTCCTTCCCCCGCCCCCTCCACTGCTCACCCCAGTTGCTCTGGCTTAGGGCTGGCGAAACAATGAACCCTCTGGAATGCTTTTGTTGTGATGCAGGGCTGAGTGGCCAGGGGATCCATGCTGGTAGTCCCCAGGGTCTTCAAGTACCTTCTTTTTCTCCTCTTGCAGAAATTTACTGGAGCAATAAATCTAGTGCAACGATGGAGAAAAACTAATGCAGGGGATCTCTGGGGAGAGGGAAAAAAGAACAGTAACGGTGCAATAGCGCTTGTGCTACTTTTGCCTGCCTCATGTCTTACTGGCATGATTTTCTATAAAGCTTATCTACTATGAGAGGGGAAGGGGAAAAAAATCTTTTCTGACAGTGGGTGCATTGCCGTGAAGGTCCCACGCAGCAGTGAAGTCCGAATTTCTCAACATTTGAAGAGCCAGTATTAAATAGGTTATCTGATACCTAAAGAGTCACAAAGGTGGCACCATAAATGATATCTTTTCCTGAGGCAGACAATGAGGCAAAGATAATCACAGTGCCAAAAAGACAATGCATGTCATGCTGAAACAGAAAGAGTACAAACCTCCAAGACCTCAGAGTGTCTCGAAGAAGAGACCTTCAGCTTTTTTTGACAGGTTTTGCATGTTTGACTATTATTAACACAACAAAAGGTTGCACATGGTTATTACTGAGGTGGCAACCTCCCCTGGTTCCCATTTTTTATTTGTTGTTCTAGGAGCGATGCAGAAGAGTCACTTGTTTTCTGTCTTTGTACATTTAGGCTGTGATGGCTGGAAAAATGTTTTTCAGATTAAAAGGAAAGATAGTGAGCCAGAAAACACTCATTGACTTAAAAGGAAACAATGTGCTTTTATTTTCAACAATTGGGGAGCTTTGGAGGCCCTCAAAGTGTTACTCTATAAATACCACTGAGCAAATAACGTGTACCGATAATATGCCTTGGTTTCAATTAACAGAATACCTGTGAACCAAATTTCCCATCCTTCTGGCTATCGATGTCGTTTGTATTTTGTAGATTGTGACAGAATCTTGGGATCCCAAATAATGTTATTTTCTTGCTGGGCTAAGCACTTTTTGGGCCAGTGGGTCTACTGGCCTGAACTGACTCAAGATGATCATATTTAAAAGTCTGTGATTTGTGTTTTATTTGGGTCTGCCAACTGTAATTCTTCATATATATGGTTTTGTTTCTGTTTTCTAGGTTGGAAGAAATGTTATTCCTGTAACTGCAGCAGGCAGCAAAATTAAGATCTGAGGGAATTTCAGTGTGTAACCTCAAATTCTGCTTCCCATGAGTATTTCATGCATGTTACATTGAAAGTGAAGAAGGAAGGACAGGGTGAATGTGACTTTATGTAAATCTGTTGAAAATGTGGCTTGAGTATTCACAAAAAGGCTTTTTATGCATTATTTATTCCTCCATAGTTAAATATGTGATGCTCACTTACTGTGGTTGGTAAATGTGCACCTGAAGAAAGGAGAGTGGTGAGAATATGACAAAGGTCTTGCTTGGCTTAAGCACAAATTGCCACTAGACTTGGGTGCAGAAGTTAATCTTGAGATGATGATGATTCACTTGCAGTGAATTGTGGTGGGTTTGTAATATGAATTATAGCAAGTTGTAGTATTTGCATAAATGCAAATACTTAGATGGAACGTTCACAATAGTTTGCCACAACAGGAAAAAGCGATGGCAGAGGAAGGATTTTTCTCTCCTCACTTAAGTATATAACTGTTGTCCAAGACACTCTGTACACTCCATGGAGAGATACAGACACTTTCAGGAAGTGATTCATCTCGGGTTTGGATGTCTAAAATAAGGCGGATGGAAAAGCCTATTTCTCTCTGTGGAAGAACTTTTAGACTGAATCACATTGTAACAAGCAGGCCCAGTAGTTAAAACAGTATGACCACCTGCAAACACAGCTCATGTCTTCGCACCTGCCACCAGTATGGTCAAACACAAAGTGATAGTGCCTGATTGTGTGACAAATTCTCTTTCGGCTGCAGCACAAGTAGCTCATCTGATGAATCAGTCATAATCATGCTCAAATGCGTAGTCTAATTTATACAACACGGAACGTAGTATTCCAGTCTGTAAGGAATTAACTCCCACCATGCAAAAAAAGTTTAAGTTTGCATCTGTGAAGTTTGTATTAAGAACAACTCCAGTGTGGCTGTAAATTCAGGGGCTTTTGTTGTTGGTTGTTCCCCCCCCCCGTTGAGATTTAGGATTCGATTTTGCAAAGATGAAGAGCATTTTCTGGACACTCAGTGCCCCGACTACTTTGAAGAGCAGGACATGGTGCCTGGTGAGATCAAGGCCTTGCACCATATAGAAAGTCTGTATCTGAACTGCTGTGTTCCTTAGATGTGTAAAATTTTGAAATGCCTCCTAAAACTATCACTTACTCTCCGCTACTGCTTCCAGCTGCCAGACAGAAAGAGTCAGGTGTCTAATCTTGGCTGATTGGCCGGGCTCCATCTATAATTGATGGAGACAAGCACTTCTGAGGGGAGATTCATCTGGCCTACGGAGACTGTGAATCACACGTTTCCTGTCTCTTGCCCCCGGCTATTTGTTGGCACCCCTGCCTCACTTTGTGGCACCTTTTGGTTGCACTGATACTCCTGTTTGTGGCTGCAGCGTTAATCAAGTAGCTTAAATTGTTGGGGTTAAAAAAAAAATAATTACACACCCCACCCCCGGTTAAAAAGGAAAACTATTCCCTGCCTGTACCTTTTTGGGTATGGGTGTAGAATTTTAACAAAATCAAGTATTTTTTAAAACAGCAATGGCAATCTATCCAGGGAACTACTTTAAATAAAAAATGTGCTTTTTCTGTGTCTTGTGTGCTTTAGTCCAGGCATTAAAGAATAAAATAAAAAGGTGTGTGTAAAACAAAATTGCCTGCTTTGTAGTTCTTTTTCTTAACTCTCTAGTTCTTCCCTTGCCTGCTTCAGCCCTTCTCAAGCCCTGCAGATTCTGGGGGAGGGAGTATGTACTAAATTCCTTTCAGCCTTGGTAAACATACTTTGCACAATCTAAACCAGGGTAGTGTTACATTGGTTTGCCGGACCCTTTCGAGTCCTGGAAGGAAAAAAAAAAAAAGAAAAAAGAGGATATTTGACATCTGCCTTTTACTGGAGTAGCTACAAGCACTGTTTGTTATGGAAGAGGGGGACAATGCTCAGGATTTTGAACTGAAAGGAACTGGCTTGAATTTCTGGGCCCCCTGTCTCCCCTCCCTCCTCGCCTGAAGGGCAGCTAAACCTGCACGCGTTCCCATCAGAGCAGAGTGGTCAGATAGATCGCTCCCGCAGCCCTGTGCTTCATGGCAGGCAGGCTACATGAGGGAAATTTTACTGCAGATGAGGGACAACCTTTATTTCACATTCTTAATGCAATTCTCTTGCAAAAGGGTTCAGCTTTTTGCATTTTAGTAGTACATGGGTCATTTTGTTGCTGGTCTTAATTTTACGGCCCCTCCTTTCTCTGCTAAGTCAATGCTGTTCCACACAGTTGCTTAGGATCTGCAATAGCCGTAGTAGTTATAATGAAAAAGTTAATGTTTAAATAAATTCTAGATTTACAGTGAGGATCACAGATGCTGCTTGTGCCTAGACACTTCTGTGGACATCTGAGTCCTTGTAATTGTAATCTGGCTTTGTTTTACATCTGCTTTAGAGGGTATGTTAAATGCTTTTTGAGATGCTCTTTGGGCCCCTTGGTCACTGACTTTTTTTCCCTCAAATACATTCATTATTAAAATTACCTGCCACAGTTTCCTCTCTCATACGCTTTTGCAAGCTTGCTGCAAGTGTTTGATATTTGGGACTCAAGCTGTTGGTGACTGGTCGCAGAAGTGGCTTTGTCTCTGCTCTTTAACCGGCTGAACGTAACTCTAACAAACAGGAGAGGGGCTTTGAGAGTCCATTGAGGATTTGCTTTTCCCTGAGAGAAGTAGCAGATAAACAGGATTAGAGTATTTACACAGTCCTGAAATCTGGGTCGACTAGGTCTTGCCCAAGGCATCGTTCTTATTTAGCTGCAAGATTTGATTGACTGAGTGCAGTGTCAACATTTAGCTTTCTATCCTCACCGTACAAAAGCTAATCATCTGAATGCAGGCGGCTCCAAATGCAAAAGGTGTGGTCAGGTTTTTCACCTGGTTCGCTAATTGGCTCAGCCCCAAGGCTGTGGTGGATGATTTGGGAAACGCTGTCTTTATACTGCATCAAGCAGTACCAAGCAGCATCCCAGCTCTCCTGAAGTTCAAGCCTTAGTTTTGCTATTGATCTTGTCTTAACATAAGCGGGAATTGAATTCAGTGATAGATTTGCCTGTGTAAAAGGTCTTGTAAGCGCTTGGCTCGCCTGAGCAGTGAAATGGTTGTGTTGAACTTCAGGGTGAGTGTGGTGCCTGCAGCTGAATTTGTGTGTGTGAAACCGCGTGTTGGGGCTGGGGTTGCTCAGGAAGCTTCCACCGGTGACAGCTCTTCCTCCCACCTTGCCCCCAACACCCTGCTCGCTTTCCTTCTCCCCGTCAGCAGATACTCCTTTCACTGGTGTGGCTGCACACTCAACCAAGCCTCCCAAATAATCTACTTACTTAAAAAATAAACCCACTGTCTTCTTTCCAGGGAAAAAAAACCCCAAACCCTTAAAACCCCAGCCTTTCAAGGAAGATCCTTTCTCAAATTCAGCTTAGAGTACAACCACACAAACAGCTAAGGTGGCACAAATGGAAGGGTTGTAGTTGTTTGTGGAAGGAGGCATGTTGTGTAGCACGACAATATCTTATACAGCATCTGAAAGTCATGTGGAAATGTAGCCTAGGACTGTGATTTGATGATAAAAAATAATTAGTGGGAGTTCTGGCCTCAGCAGTTGATTTTGTGTCTCTGCTCCCATCTCTATTGTTTTATTTTTTGGTTTGCATTTGGTTTTTATAAATTGGGTCTGTTTCCTGATTTGGTTCATGGTGCAACCCTGCAAATGATTGTGGTGATGGAATCAGGAACAAGCAGCTGGGAGCAGGGGGGAGGGACAGTTTAGGCCAGTGCTGCTTTTGAACATTTGGTGTCATTGACTACAGCCTCAGTGTTTCCCTGGATAAACTGTAGAACAGTATCTTCTCATCTAGTGACATTTCACAGGTTATCTTAATTCTAGTTAGATACACTTGTCTCTGTATTTATTTTGTTCTCTGTTGAAACTGTGCTATGAGCAAGTTAAAACAAAAATGTCAGACTCAATTGTTTTATGCTACTACCATCAGCTCAAAGAGAACACAGTCTTATTTAGCTTTTCTGGGCAATTTCTTTGAGCTAATACCCAGAGAACTAGAACTGGGCTGCAAGGAAGCAAGCAAGACACTTAGCTTTGAATGACCTGTGTGGACTGCTCACTTGGGAACAAGAAGGAAAAAAATAAAGTACAGTTTATCACAAAAGATCTTTGCCTTACTGCAGCAGTAAAAGTGATATAGCAAAAACATATTGATTCTCTGGGTGACTGATAAAGCTACAGCACTGAAAGGATTCCTCGCAGTAAATCTGAGTTTAATTTTTCCATCCAAATGCCTTGAATAATGCAGCCTTCGTCTGCTGGTGACCTATCTGCAGCACTGTTTAAGATGATGATAGCACTGTTTATTCAGGATAGGATCCCGAATTGTCGTGCATCTTCGCAATTCCCAGTAGCTTCCTTGTGCGAAGAATGTTGTATCACATCTAGAATGATTGTCTGAGAACTTGCCCATTGCACAACAATAGAAAGGCTCTTTATTGTTTCTTTTTTTTTTTTTTTTTTTTTTTTTTTTGGCTGTTATTCTTATCCTAGTGGAACCACCGCTGAATTTCCATTAAACCAGCACTTGCATGTGCACATGACATATACACATGCACTTTAGGCTGCCTGGCAGTCTGAACTCATTGTATATTCATTATGTTTTCCCTGTGGCAGAGTCCTCTTAACCAAGACAACTATGAAATACATCACACCAAAAGATTTCTCTTGCACGGGTATGTGTGCGTATGCGCATGTCCGTAAGGATACGTGCAGATGTATAGAACGGAGAGCGCTAGGTACTCTAAAGAGCTGTCTCCGTGTGTCTCTGCTTGAATGGTATCATATCCCACAGCCCTGCCTCCCCCCCCTTCTGCTGTGCAGGATAATAATGTGGTGGAAACCTTGTGTCTGTGGGGGGAAGGGTTTAAAAGCATCATACTGAGGCTGGGCATTCTGCCAGGGGGAAGGGACAGAAGTGAAGTGCTCCTGGAGGTTTTCTTTTTTTAGACAGTGATTACTGAAGGGGAAAGAAGGCCAGTCATCACAGGAGTACAAAAAGACAAAAAAAGTATTTACTGTGGGCTATTGGCAAATACTTAAGTCTTACTTTAAGCAAGAATTCCTCACTGGAGGAAAAAAAAAATAAAGCCCCAAAATGGTTGTGCTTAAAGATGATAGTCCAGTCGCTCCAGCTGTTTCAGAATTAGTGATTAAAATGAATGATATCTTTATCACCTCCCTTCTTCTCTCTCGAGCATGCACACATGTATTCGCATTCATAAAATGTGCATCCTGAAGGTCCTAAAGACTGGAAGTAAAAGAAGGTGCAGAAGGGGTGTCTTTGAAATTGAGGGATTCATTTTTACTTAAAACCTGAAAATTCAGTGTATGCAAGTCCCCTTTGAGAGATAAAATAGCAGAGTTATAGAAATAGCAGGTCAGTACCTCTCATTTGCCCTGAGCTCTCTACAGAGTCATTCAGCTTCTTGTTGTGCTGAAATGTAGAATATTTATACAACTCAGAACCGCTGGCATCAGAGACAAAAGCCTCATGTCTTGTTGGCAAAGCAGGGTTGTGAAAAACACTGATGTCTGTTTTTTGGGGCGAAAAAAGTCCCCACCAGCCGTGTGAAGCCTGTCATTGTATTAGCACTTGTGGACAAGAATATCTAGAAGTCTTTTCTGCACTTAAAGAAAATCATAATTATAAGCTTTGAATTCACATTCCTTGTTAGTTGACAGCATGTTTAGGAAGCTTATGTCCCTGTTAAGCTTCTGACTTTTGAAATTAAATTAGGCATGGCAGAGGGAGGGCTTGGGGGATGAGGGAATATTTTTTGGCAAGTGAATGCAAAACTGAAAAGCCAGATTTGCCAAGCATTTTTCCAGGGATGTGTGCATGATTTGCATGTCCCCACTCAGCCTCATAACACATCCTCAGTGTGAAACTGATGGGGAGTGGTAGGGAAATGGCAGCAGTGGTTGAGAAATTAAGGGCAACGTGAAAAATATTTGGTTTTCCTTGATGCAAACTAATTGATGCTGGTGAATCAGTGGATTTGTTCTCCCTTCTCCCCTCCCCCGAGGAAAGTTTTCTGTCCTCTTCTTTTACTTTTTAGTAAATGCTTAAAACTGAAACTGTGATCATTGCATTAGCACTGGTTGGTGAACCTCAGAAGGAGGTATCAAAATTTTTTGAAGCTAATCCAAAAGCACAACAAAGCATTTTAGTTTAGAAATCAGGCTAAAAATCTTTCAAGATCAAATTCCCTTGTGAGATTTCCACTTTTACATGTGCAGAAAGTATCACAAGACTGTTCTTGCATATCACATCATGGCAGTAATTCTCACTGCAGGAATTACAGTTATGTGTGAATATTAAAGTAAATAAATAGCCAAGCTAAAATGTCTTGAGTTCATTTCAGGTTATAGGCAACGGCTCTCTACTGCTGCTGAACTTTCTGAACTGTTTCCTTTGTCCTTGGGCTCTGATTTTAGCAAAACACTTTAAAGTATACTCAAACATAAGCATCTGGATTTTCCCATCAAAGTCACTAGTCTATTCACATATTTAAAGCCAAGCAGGTGTTAGAGCATTTTTTCTAATGCACAGGAAGGCTTTTAAAAAAGGGACGGAGCTGTCTACAGAGGAAGCAGGAGACTCTGTCCCAGGCTCCCTCTGTTTACTGAACTTTAGAAAGCCCTACTTACTGGTCTGACTGAAAATTAAGTGTGCTCAGTGAGGAACAGGCTCTATTTCTGGCAAGACTGTGAAGATTTTGTGAAATTTTACCCTTAATTAACAAGTTGCCCTTACATGGCAACCACCTGCAAGATACAGGGCAATGAGTATCAAATCCAACACTGAGGAAACAAGTCAGTGCCATCAGTGAAGCTCAAAAATCTCATGAATTATATAGTGGAGTGAAATATTTTTTATACTTTGGAAACATGGGAAGTAGTTGAAATTCTGATTTTTGGAGGAGAAGTGGAACTTTTCAAAGCCCCCTGTTGAAAAGCGGCAGTCTTTTGTAGTGTTCAGCTTTATTCAGAGATCCTGTACAAATTTTGGCATGGATGAGGGCATAACAGAATCATGCATTGTTTTCTGGAAACTTCATAATGTCAGTGAAAATGCAGATAAATCAAAGAAAATGGAGCATCATGAGGAGACAAGAATTGGTTTATGACAGAAGATTAAGAGAATCAAATTTATCTAGCTTGTCCAACTTAAATTAAGTCTCAAATTGTGATGAATAAACACGTTAAGACTGTGAACAGCAAGGACAGACACATTATTTAGGGTTTTTCAGAGAATTATCACTGGGAATATCAGGATGAAAGTAAGCAGTAGAAAATACTGGCTGGGTATTAGTAGAAGTGCTGTATAACGATATAGAAGAACAGGTTCACAAAAGAAAAAGTAGCTCAAATAATTAAAAGTGGTTTGGACAAAACATTGGAAAAAAAAATCTCTATTTTAATACCTCATTCATCACTGTGATGATATACCTTTTAGAGAAGAAAATTTCCCTTACACATGAATGTGATAGTGGTCAATCTTTTTCTTTTTCACTAACTCTAATTTTTATTTTCTTTTCTGCCTCTACTGTCTGTTTCTTGCTGAGAAAAGTGTATTGGTCTGGTGCCTAAGATTCAGTTCATAATCAGTGATGTCTCGGCTGTTACTTTTTCCTCCTTTCCCACAGAGAGTTCTGAGGTGCCTATGGTACGTCATTTTTGTCAGTATTATTCTGCTTCATCCTGTCTGGTGTACCTAATAGGAATGCTCAGGACTGATGATGAGACAGTGCCATCAATTAATAACATTATAAGATGTTCATGCAATCACAGAATTTGGGGATTGAAGAGCTCTGTGTAATCACCTGTTCTGGCTGCTGCCATTGATTCTTATTCTGTTTCAGATCCTTGCTCAGAAGGTTTACATACTTTAGTCCAGGCTTTTTGAGATTAGCTTGTAATTTAAATATGTTTCATTGACAGACGTGCTCTTTCTTTCCACTGATCTTCTGTTTATCTACTCTGTTTATCCTCAAAGAAACTTCAATTTTTGCTCCTCCAATCTTCCTTCCTTATTCCTTTCTTAACCAAACTACACATAGTCCATGTATCCACCTTAAATGATTCTCTTTAACAAAGTCTTCTAAGACTTTACTCAAGTCTTTGCTAAAGTTTTGAGAAATATTTTTATATCTCTCAAAAAGTCCAGCCTCTCCTGCACTTCTTCCAATATGTTAGTATCATATTGATAGTAGTGGCAAATACATCTTATTGGTAATGAATAGTATATATATCTGAATACAGTCACTTGGGCCTGGCTCCAAGAATCCATGCATTTAAATAGGTGAGTAGTTGCCATGTTAAACTAGAGATTTAAGGCTGATAATATAAACTGCATATTTCCTCACCATCCTCAGGTATATCCTGGGAAAAAGGCACAACTGAAAGGCTGCACAGTGTGAGCAAGGAAAATCTGTTGGGCTTTTGTAAACAAATTTTGCAATTCTGGCTCTGCCCAGTTGTTGAAAGCTTCATGTCAGGATTGTGGCAAAAATCTAGCCTTCAGAATGCTTCGTTACTTAGAGGTCATGGCTCCACTGCCATTTCTGCGTGTAAGGATGTCTTCTGTCTTCCTAGGAGAGGACTAAAGACAGGAAATGCTATGATCATCTGGTTCAGCCTCCTTCCCCAACCCTGGAACTGGGCTTGTATTGTTTTTCTCTAGTCTCCCAAGACTTATCCAGTACCCATCTTTTACAGTCAAGCAGTTCAAGCGGTTGATTTTTGCTCTTCTGATCATTGCTGAAAACAAAACAGAGTTCCTCATTGAATTGGTCATAAAAATGCCTAATCTGAGATGTCAGTAGAAGCCATCAACATATGCATGGAGTTTATATTTTTCTGCACTGGCACATTCTACTTCTATTGAACAAGAACCTCCATCATGTTGCCTGATTTCTTAATTTTATTAGTTCCTGTTTAGTTTTTACCAAATCTTTTTTTTTTTCCTCTCAAAGAAGACATTTCACTATGAAATGCAAAATAAATGTATTTTACCTTCGTCCAAATTTCAGTGCGCTCTTACAGGTACCTATTTACTAGAGAGGCACTTCCGTTTCACTAGATAAAAGGACCTTGCAGAGGCATCTGTTCCCTTGCACCAACTGTCTTATATACTGCAACGGAGATGTCCAAAGCAGCAGGACTTCAGGGAGGGCAGCCAAACTTTAGTGATGATCATGGCAGCCACGGGCGAATACTGAATCGACTGCTTGTGCAGTGCGAAAGGGTTCAACACGCTGGTTAGATGCATTAGCTCTGTGAATGCTTATGTTTGTGTATGCAAAGGAGTTACAGAAAGAAAATAAATGACTGTCCTTATGAGTGGCAAGGGTAAGTGGATGATCATCTGTGGCTCATCTTGTAAGTGTGGCAATGCGATTTCTATAACATACCTGTGGCTTGTTTGTAGCACGTGGAGCCATTACATGGTGTACAAGTTTGAGTAAAGCATCATTGTTTTCCCCCAGTCTCCTTAAGCTTTATCAAATTAAGCAATTTGGTGTCCTTAGTACATTTGGCACATGCAAGCCTCTTCCCAGCTCTTGAGTGGATCAAATCCTCATGTCTTTACTTCTTTCCCTATCCTTCCATAAGAGGTGTGTTTGGCAGACCCTGTGGCAAAACCGAGCTGCATCAGCCCTGTGGGATCTAGCTGGACAGAGAAATCTCATGACACCAAGCTCACTGCAAAATCATGGATTTTTACAGGACTCTTGTCCATACAAGAGTGATAAAACAAACTTCATGATAGTTCTCATGGTATGCTCAACATGAATTTTTGCCATCTATCACCACTTACATCTGTGGAAAAGGCAAAAGTTCAAACATGTGGCATGGTAGCTGGTACCTGCAGTCACCAACTGGTGCAAATTCAGTAAGAGCAGGGTAGGAGGTGAAATTTTAAACAAGAATGTGAAGGATGTCCTGGCCATTGTTAACACAAAAATAAGACTTCTTCCTGCCTTTGCTTTTATAGTCTCTTAAGAATGCAGACTAGTTTATTACTGAGACAACTCTCGTTCTGGAAATTAAAGAATACAACAGACAACACCCAAGTCTGCCTCTGCTATTTCAGGAAAATACTGTTTTCTGAGTGCATAGAGCAAGCAAATGCATGTCATTATTTTTGCTGGTATCTGAAATGTGGAAATCACAGCATTTATGGAGGAAAGGTTTTTTTCATTACGTAGTGTATGGCTGGCCAATGACTATCTGCAACTCATTGTACTTTATCCTGAAGTCAGCAACAGATCTTTTATACTGAAAGGCTGGTTTAGTTATTGGCTGTAACACATTTGAAACAAATAGTTTAACTACAATTTATGCAAGTCTATAATTATTTAAATTGCTCAAGGGGCTCTGTAGGTTCCATCCCAGCTGGATTTTTTTTTCTTTTTATTTTAACATAAGGAAAAAACATAGAAAGTGTTAAACAAAATACACATTATTTTTAATTTCAGAACATTCTCATGCACTAGTTTAGCTGTCCCCATTAGTCTTTCCATGCCACGCTACTGCAGCAGCCTCTGCTAAAGAAGGAGGGTTTTTTTGATTTTATGTTTCTCTCTTTGCTCTTTCCTTTATTTTTTCTTATTTCCTTTTTTTTCTCCCCCCTTTTCCCCTTCTCACCCACCCCAATAATTGACCTACAGGAATTCACTCAATACTGAAGCTTGAGAAACTTGTATGAATTTGGAAAGTTGGCTGCATTTCTGTAAGTGTCAATAGCTTAACATTTATCATTTTCCTGTTATTTCTTGAGATTTTGACTTGGAATTTGGAAAAGAAATAAACAGCTAGTCATAAAATTAAAAAAAACCCAAACCAACACTTGGTTATTTGAAAGGGCAATGTAATGAGGTTTTGTCTTCTATGCCTATGTGCTTGCATTCTTGTTACTCTTTTTTAATGGAATTCCTATACCTGTTGAGAGATTTATATGTCAACTGCTTTGGAAAGTTTAAAACTATTGCTTCATGATGTGAACAGGATTCTTTAGGTCTTTCGTAAAAATGACTTATTTTTCTATCCTGCTCAATCAGAGTATGATTCTTTAGATGCAGAGTAACAAAATGTGACATCAATAATGTTAAGTAGCTTTGAAGAAAATGCTGACTAGTCCAGAATTCTTGACAAATGAAAAGTATCCTAGCCTCCTCGGTGAGAGGATCGTATGTTTGACTTGTATATTTAACTAGTGGCCATTTATGTTATGATATTTTGTAAATTACAAGAAGTACAAGCTAGTACTATAATTTGTGGGAAAGCCTGGGGAGTTACTCAGTAATGTATGACATTGCTTGGCCCACTACCTTCAGTGTTTCATCAGGTATCTTATCAGGGATGGTACCATCACAGTTGTAATTTTTCCATTTGCATTCACATTCACTTAATACTAGTCTCTTTCAATCACTGCGATGAGTGGGAGATATCAGGGCTAGAATCAGGATTACACAGTGCTCGATTTTAAGCTTGTTGTTTCAGAGCTCAAACTGTACAAAATGTTAACATCTGACTGGCTTTCCTGCAAGAATATTGCCTGCAAAACTCATGGTGGAGTGCAAGTGAATGTAGAAAAAATGATCAGTTCAGTCTCATTTTGGACCTCAGGCATCATCTAATCTGTCAAATCAAAAGAATAAGGAAGTTTTACTTTTCTATCCACTTAGAAAGAGGACATAACAACTGACATATGGGTCCGGCCTGAAGTCCTTCTGTCCTATTATATATTTTCTGACACGGACCCATAGGTGGAGGGATGCTAATGGGTTTACTTATGGGAAAATAGATTTATGAAGTGATTAGAGGCATAGCTACTGGTTTGATATTGGAGCATTCTTGCTTGGGCGCTCTTCACCCTGCTTTCACATAGTGGTATGAAATGACCCCCCTCAGTCTGTCAGGCTTGTTTACAAACAAATGCAGGAAAATACTTTGGTTGTCACAGTTTTTGGAAGACATAAGGTATTAGGAATGGAAAAGCTAGAATTGCCTGTCCTTTCCAGTTTTTATTTCTGTCTGAAATAATATAGCTTTCAAAGCTAGGATTCAGTCATCACTGAAGCCTGATGTAGTCTGGTGGCTTAGCTAACACATAACACTTGTTGTCTGCAGTGGACTGGGAACGCACTCGTTGTCAGTCATCGTGTCCCTGCCACGTGGTGCTGAGCTGAGCAGCTTCCAACTCAGAGGGAAAAGCATCGTAACCTAATCAGCTGTGATCAATGAAGTGTAGACTTTAGCTGTGTCTGCACTATGTAGAGTTCCTGGAATAGTTATGTTCATAAAGAGGGTAAATATACGTATGGGGATATCCGATAAACTTAGATCAGAAACCTTCTCCGCGCCCAGGTAAATGCAATTCATTTTGTCTCTTGTTTCTGCATAATTATGACTAAGTGTTAAAATTTCTTCTGCTTTGACTTCTAAAACAGTTTCAGAAAGTATTTTATGGCATTATTTTCAAACTTAGGCTTGTGCATCCTACAAGTTGCTCTGTTCAAGGGGTGATATTGAGATAAATAAATCAAAATATCCGAGGCCTTTGTGTAAGCCTTGAAGCCAGCTAAAGTATAAAACAAAAAAGCTCCATAAATGGGTCCTTGGACAGAAGGTCACTGTTGCTTAGCTGTGAGTGGGATCAGAAAAATTCCCGTTATCCATTTTAAGTGCATGGAAAGACACAGAGACTGATTTCAATCAGGTTTTATATACAGTGAGTTATGTTCAATACAATTGCTTCCATTTACACTTGTACACGCAAAAGGAAGGCTGGGACCATTTTCCCTACTCTGAATATTTTAAATAGTTTAGTAAAGCTAACATGTCTATATCTTTTATTATCACTTCACTGTGGTAGTGTTTTATAACCAGGAATGAAATTCTCTCGGCAATGTCCCTGCTGGAAAGACTGTTCCCATTTCACAGCCAGGGAGCTGAGGCATGTAGGTCAACAACCTAATCCAAAACCCAATTTTTAGCACTCTTATGAAAGACACTTGAATTATTTCATTGTGAACTGAAGATAGGTTTGCCTGCTTCTAAGCCAGAACACATTCTGTAATTTGTCTGTAGGGCAGCTGTGCCCAAGCGTAGCACTCAAGGGTATGTCTAGAAAAGCCTTAGTCTTAAGTTTCAGTCTTGCAGAACTTTTTTTGCATCCCTGTGACTCTTACAGGCTATTCACAGTTTGGGGCGCTGAAACCAGTAGCAGCATGGAGGTCAATTTCTAAAAACACCAGTAGGGCTAGCACAGAGCTGGTTTTGGGGCTGTGCCATCTGGAGGGAGACGTTGGTGGCTCCCACCTTCTGGCTCACTCTGAGTTCTGAGAGCAGCAGGAGCTTCTGCCTCGTACAGATGCAATTTAATGATGATAGAAAATGGTAGCATATTGTTTCTGTAAGAGGCAGTCTCTCATGGATCCCACAGCGTTCTTACCAGCATGTTTAACCTCTAATCTGGGAAAGAAAAATACCATCTGGTACACACCATCCTTGAAAGGTTGCTGTCCCCTGCCTTGATGCGTACCTGGAGAGCTCATGTAAGTGCTGCACTGAGTTACCCATGCTGAATGAGCCTACCTGGGCCCCAGAAGAAGTGAAGCAACATTAGTGTGATGCACTATCTGAGTTAACATACCTGACTTTGCAGCAGGGCTAATGAGCTGGTGCAGAATGCCATATTTACCTGGCTATGTTGCTTCCAGTAGTGGAGCTGGCTTATTTAGAGCTCGCTTAGTTATCTCTGCCCAGAACTGCACTGGGTTATGTTGGCAGATCCATAAACTCCCAATGTTTAATGAAGAATATTTTGTTTCTTGATTGTATTTATCTCATCAGAGAAAATATCACACTTTCTGTCCTAAGGAACCCGTGCTTCCTTGTTTGCTTATTTATGCAGTGTTAATGTTATTTCCACTATTAAGGCGAGAAGGATTCTGGCACGAATGAGAACTTGCTGTTAAGCTCTGACAACCCCAACTCACGATACCTTATCAGGCTTAACATATCACCTCTGCAGCCTATGGCTTACCTCTGCGTTTTCTCTGTAGCAGAGAGGACAGGAGAAGCCGTCCACTCTCAAAATCTGCGGTCAGCTGGCCTATTGATTTAAATCACCAACAGTTTGGGTACACGCTCCTAGGTAAACTGGACTGCGCTGCCAGAAACTGAGCTGCCAGGTGTCTGACTCGGGTGGGTTCACCCCTCCTTAAGCAACCTGCTGACCTGAGTTCTCTGGGATCATCAGACCGATGCCAAACATGATGTGGCTGAGTATACTACAGCCCTGGGCTCATGGCCACCCACCTCCTGAGCCACTGGGATGGCAGGCATGGTCCACCAGACCCAGCTTTCTCCTTAGAGGTGGTCAAAAATTGCCAGTGCTGACTGTATTTCTAGTCGTGAGGGAACGATATTGGAACAGTTTTCAGTGAGCAAATACTATGCCTTGGATTGACCTTGCTAGTGAAGACACTACCGCTGTGTGAACATACAGCTTGATCTGCTACCTCTGTGAAAGAGATGAGGTGAGACTTACAGGTGTGACCTCATGAGTTACTGCCGAGCGTGTGAATCAGAGCCCCATGCCCATTGGTGGCATCTGTCCATTGCAAAGAAGCAATTCTTCCTCATCCTGGTTCTGCAGTTCTTTAATAATAAAGTGTCCTCTCAGAGACAAAATGAAAATGTGAGATAGATAGACAGAAATTTTAAAAACGAAGCTGCGTTATTGGCTTTTGTGTGCATAGGGACAGAACTGACTGGCTACCACTTTGGTCTGTTTGGAAATCTGTCCTATTACTGGTTTCATTCCTTCAGCAGGTTGCAGATAGAGCTGTTTTGGTTTAAAAAGATTCCTCATATACATGCTAAAATGTGCTTATTTCATTTCTTAAATGTGCCTGTAAAGTAGCATGGAAATAATTGTTCCTGATGTTTAATTAGGTAGTGTTTGAAAAGCACTTTGAAAATGAAAAATGGAGTAGAAGTGCTAAATATTCTTGCTTGAGGTTGATTAATTATGGACAGTAAATCTTACATTAGCCCATGTGATAAATGTGAGTGAGTAGACTGCACAATCTATTGAAGGAAACCCAAGCATACACATTTTTCCCTCTGCATATGGATCTGGGGCTGATCTGAAGGTTGGAGAATTGTGTCTGCTTTGTAGCTTCTCATCCCCTTTTTATTCAATGCTATTGAAGACTTTAGCAGAGGATTCAGAATCTGGCTTTTCAGAGCTAGCAGAGGGGCAATCCAGGGCATGGGAACACGCTGGGCTCCTTTAGAAGTTTCTGCTTTCAACTTCACAGGAAGTCGTTAGACAGAGAGGCTACATCTATATTAGTAAATCAAACATGTCCAGGTCTCCGCCACTGAAGTCACCTGGCACTGAACTGCCCGCATCCACACGATTAAACACTTTTACCCTGTGAGAGCGAGGTGGTTGTGGCCAGACGCTCTGATGGGAAGAGTCCCTGGCCTGTGCTAGCTCAGGAAGTCTTCCTGGAGATTACTTGGGTGAGTGCAAGTCAGCCAGGGTCAAAACCATTCTAGAAATTTAACAGTGGAGATGATTGAGGTTCAGTGCCTGAGCCTGCCCAGCACTGTTTATTTTACTGGTACAGATGTAGCCGGGAGTACTTACCTCTGCTGCCTTCAGGGCACCTTCCACTGATGGAGGGGCACAAAGCTGCTTTTCTGTAGGCCAGATCATGTCATATGATAAATGTATCTTGCTGACCTCTCCCAGTGGTGGCTCTTTTGGGGTAGCAATAGTGATATCTGATCTCAAAGGGTTGATGAAACTAACCACCCAGCTTCACTTGCACTGCAGAATAGATGATAGATTGCAGGACCACTTGGTGTCTTTGACAGTTTTTAAGTGGGCTTAATGTATAAAGTGCAAATATTCTTATCACATCTAGACCAAATATGTGAGAGGTCTGTGCTAGTTCTTGCAAATATGGTAAGTGCCTTGAATAAACTGACAATCACTTACTTCAGATAAAAAGTCTGGAGAAGTCTGTAGAATGAAGGCGGAAAAGGAAGGAGGAGACAAGTCCAGGAAAACCGTATGAGAGTCTGCAGAAAATACAGAAAGCATCTGTGTCTTTTTTTTTTTTTTTGGGGGGGGGGACGGGGGACGACACTGTCATATATGATAGTTTGTTTATACACTGTAGTACTATGATCTTCTAAGACCAGAGGAGTAAGTTTCCTTCTTGGAACAGGGGGATCAGATCAGATGTTGACATTGGCACGTTGGAGTTAGCATGAAGGACTGATCTGAAATTGTTGCTTTAAGAGGGCATTACTTTGAGTTATAGCAAAACCAATGACTAGATATTAACGTTGTTGACGTACAAAAAAAGAGGTGGCATATATAAAAACATCATAAGTGCAGAACTGGCCATAAGGTCTTTGCTGCAGAGTATAGAGGGAGAGTTGGAATCATGGCAGTTTGGTCTGAAAAGAAAATACAGAAGGCTTGCTTTTCCGTTCCAGTTGACAGATCATAAAATATGAAATTCCGATCTGTTTGGAAAAAACTGTCACGTGTTCCTGAAAATGACTCCTGACTACAGAGCTTCAAAGAGCTGAAGTCTTTGATAAAAGCTCTGATTCTTTTAGCTTTGGTCAACAAGCTATAGTGAAAAAAGGTACTGAAGGTCAGATCTGGGCATAAGGGAATTAAGGCAAAAAGTAGGGCCTTAGGCATAGCCTTTGCAGCCCCCCAGAATTTCCCTTTCTCTGCATCTATTCTCCAGATCCAGCCTGATAAAGAGAGCTCCGAGAGGGGTCTGTGAGCCTGAGTGTGGTACCTGATCTGCAAATGCAGGGGAAAGACTTAGATTGTGAAGGCACTGCTGGAAACGGAGCTGTAGATTGGCTCAGGTATCCTGCTGAAAAGGTGCATGCTTGCTTCTTCTCTTATGCCTGTCCTCTCACATCACTTCCCCATGCCAAAACATTCCTGTTAATGCTTAGGCAGCAATGTGATGCTTTTTGACAAGAAAATTCAGCAAGGAGGTTCTGCAGAGCTCTTCAAAACATCTCTGAGAACATGGTGAGGTGGTTTAGAAGGAGATGATGAAATGGCAAGTCACCTGGTGCGTAAGAAGCTTGAATGCATGGTGTTCACTGAAAGGAGGCAGTGAGAGAGCTATTCAGAAAAGAGAGGCAAGGACTGGGGGGAGAGCACAGAGACTTGGAGGGCAGGATCTTTTTAATGCTGAAAAGAAAAATCCATACAATATGCATCTTCCTTGTTTTTTGGACTCATAGAAACTTCTGAAATCTAGTTAATTAAAGGCATGCTATTTAGCACCCCACTTTTGATTGATCCTTCTCTCAAGAATGTGTGAATGAGATGCCGAGGTGTAAACAAGAACCATGAGACATCTATGGTGAATTACACATACCCATTCTATTAGCATAATTCACTTGTGTCAGGTGCTTTATGCAGCATTTCATTTATTTTAGCAAGTTTCTCAGTTGCAAGAGCTTCAAAACACAAAGTCAACAGAACTGAAATGTTTTCCTTATTTTTGCATCAGGAATTCTTGAAGATATAACATGCGATGGTATCTGCTTCACAGTGCTATGCAACTCGGTCACAAGCTATCACAAGTGACCTATAAACCAGATTTATTTGACACTAAATTCAAGCTGAAAACAACTTCCCAGAACCCTAGAAAAGGCAGTGAAACTCTATATACTTGCTCCAAGGAGACATGCACACACATTCAAATATGCATACTTTTATGCACAGATATCATCATGTATCATATTCTTGCTGACCATCTGCTTACTGTGAGCTTCGAGATGATTCAGTTGCTACGCCTTTGGGGAAAACACTGGGTAAGACCTGCATGTAAATGTGCAAGGACACATTTGGGGATACACTAACCGCTGTGTGCTGGGACATGGCTCCATCTATTCCACCAGCCCTCCTGGTTGGGTGGTCAAGATGGCTCAGAGATCCATCACCAAAGCTGGAGTGGTGGGGCCACCTTATAGCAAGGAAGGGTGTGAAACTCTGACTGAGTTTAGGTCATCTGCAGGAGTTGGGTGGGGTTCAGGAACACAGAGAAAGCAGGTGGCTTTTGGCACCACTTAGCTCAGACAAAAGCAGATATAATTGCTATATCTTTGTGGGACAATGCAGAGAATAAACCAGAAGTATGCAAACAACAGGAGCTGTAGCCACTTTTATTTAGGAGGGAATCATCAACGGGAAAGATAGACCACCCTTAGAAAGTCAGGGAGATACTGAATCTGAATTGCATAATAAAACCCTGCCTTCACATATGTCACTCTGGTGAAGTCTGGCTGTCAGAGTTGGAGCTTCATCTAAGGCAGGTTTACCTCTGCATGAGGGCAGTTCTGTAACAAGTGCAATATTACATTAACGGTGCATCTCCACTTATTCACAGGTAGCACAGTTGTGCATCTCGGATAGGTCTGAAAAGACCCCGCAGCTGGGAATCATGAAGGTTTTAATTTAATATTTCCTCAAATCCACGTTTTATGTAACATTTTCTGTATCGTTCCCAATGCACAATATATCTCTGTCAGCCTTTATAACCGAAAGTATATCACTGTCCCAAATACCTACACTGCTTTTTGGTATAATGGATTTTATTTCTGGCCCAATTTAGGAACTTCCTAAACGTCCTGAGTTGGGAGCTGAAACACTCTAATTTTCAGAGATATTTTGTTAGGCTTTTGTTACCAAGCATGTTAAAATCCGGGCTGCTTGTAAGAAACTTCCCTACTGTTCTCTGCTCTGCAAAGAGCTGGCACAGGCAGACCCCCCAGTTGCATGCAGTCACATGTGCAGGATCGGGGCCAGAGGTTTTTTCTGTCAAGTCAGTTCACAGTTGCAGGCAACTGAGATTTGATATTTTGATTAGGGTTTTTCCTTATTTTTTTCTTTCCGAGTCGGTGATGAAGGAAGCTCTCAGATCCGCCCTTGTATTTTTGTCCCAATGAAGTAGAGCTTCCTATGGCATTTTCTTTGCTCCAGAACTATTCATCACTAGCACTGTGTTGATAATGTGATGACAGTTGTTGCCAAAACTTTCCTGTTCACCCTAAATCTGTTTTTCTTGGTATGAAAATAAAGATACGAAGCTCAGCAGAGAAAGAGGGAGAGCACTCCGTGGTATGAGAGCTCAAGGTGACTGGGACGGAGTAATTATCCAAGGACAAACCCCGTGTGGGCAGGCATTTTCCAGATTCCAGAGGGGAAGAGGAGAAGAGGGGTGTGAGGCTAAAGGGGGTGGGCCGGGTGGGATGTGCCTGCTGGGGGCTGGGGAGAGAGACAGTGCTCCTCTTTTAAAGGAAAATGAGCAGCCAGCAGAAACTAGATGCATCTCACTATGGGGTGAGGGTGGAGAACCCACCAACTGCTGAGACAGTCAATAGGCAGATTATTCATCACACATTGCTAGGAGATTAACTGAGCAAACGTTCTGACAAAACTGATTAAAGCCTTCATCCTGTACAGGGGAACAAAGAGACACCAAGCTATTACACCCCAGCCAAATGCCAGATGATGACTACATGTAGTAGAAACACAAAGTATGGAGTGTTAGTTGTTTTTTTTTCTCCTCAAACTGGGATGACTCTCCCTCTCTTTATCACTAGAGTCATTGCGAGTTAAAGTTTGTAAATACAGCTACCTACTGAATGTTTCAAAAGCCAGATTGCTGTCATGTAATAGATAAAGGACATCCCCCCCCTAGTTTGCTTCTCTTAAAATGTTATCTCAGAGTGTTATCATGTCTAGAGACATCTCTCTTCTGAAGTACATTCTTTCCCAGTATTATCACCACTGTTTACAATTGCAGATTCTTAAAATGAGCAAAATACTTGACTTCCCATTATAGTAAAGTTTGGATAGTACTCCCTCAGCCACGTGTAAACTCTGAATGTGAGTGCTTCCAGTATCAGTGTTTGCTCAGTTACTAGCACTGGTAAAAGGGGAAATGGACATGATTTTTTACTGTGTTCACTAATTACTGCAGTTTGTAGCCTTGTCACTTTCTAAAACAAGAGAAATAATATCAATAAAACTAAATCACTTAATTGCAGAGTTCTGAAGACTGGGAAAGTCATGAAAAACAGCCTGAGAAAGGAATCCCTTTGCAGACAACTCTGATTGTTTTCTTTCAACAGTCAAAAATGTAACGGGTCATGGAAATGATCATACCAAAACTGCTAAGTGTCTACTACCTCTAACAAGTGCCTGCTAACAAGTGTTTAACCTTAGGCACGGCTGAAGGCTAAGCACTGAGCTCGGCGTTGATTTAGATATACCTATGTATGTTCACTGTTTCTCGGGCATGAAAAATGTCCCTATAAGTCGTCCTGGTTATGTACAGACACTTTTGGAAAGGAAGGCCATCGTCTGTCAGGACCCTGAGACGTAAAATTAGACATTCGCAGCCCCCTGGGGAGTCAGTAGCAGGAGCTGGGCGATGGCACTGGTGGCTCTTCCTTCTCTAAACCCCTGACTCTGAGGGTAAGGACATTACAACTAATTATGTCTTTGGACTGTGCTTGACATGAATAAACCATTTGAGGTTAACTGTCATGCTTCTTAATGTCATAAAGCCTCCTTTTCATAGAATTAAAGCCTTATTACATAAAATTGTGTCACATCATTCCCTTGTGCTGGGTTAGATCCCATAAACTGGTCTAAATAAGTTGTTTTTCAGGAAGAGTTGGGCTCACTCACTGTAGTAGTGTCCAAGTAATCTTTCACTATAAATGTGTTTTTCAGGTGTCAGAAAAGTGGATGTCAAATATGCGGCGGCTTTTGAAAACAAATGTAATCTAATGTAATAACAGAAATCTCCTCTGAACATTAGGGAGAACGCTGGTATGGTTAGGAATGCTTCAAGACTGTTAACTAAATTATCATTTGCTACCTCATGGGGATTTTTGCTTAATGATTTGTATTTGTTAACTTGCATTTACCTTAGCTGTGGTTGTCAGTGCCATAGCAAGTGAGAAAAAGATCTTTCTGTTTAACACTGTGAACCCTAGACACTGGGTTAAGAAATAGATCTCATATATTAGAAGCAAAACTGATAGAAATATTAATAACAAAACCAGCAAAATACTATGTGCAAGAGAGTACAGTAGTACATATACTGGAATAATTTATAAATATAAACTGTTCTGTACATGAACATTTTATGGATCCAGTTGATGTGTTGAGGTGGAGCAGTGGAAAATTAAGAAACCCCCTAGAGAACTGCAGATACCTTACATGATTTATAGTTGATTTTCTTCTAAGTTGCTAAATAGCTTTATCTAGTGACATGTTGCATGTATGTCAGCATTTCATAGCTAACATAAATCTGCAAAAGATGCTGCCAACTGGTTGGTTGGGGGTTTTTTTTGTTGTTGTTGTTGTTGTTTTTTTAAATAGCCAGCTTCTTCATCACTCAAATGATTGTCACAATTTTGAGAGAACCCCAATCATTAGATGATCTTTGAAAAGGCAACTGTATACATCTGAATTGCTCTGGCAAGGCAGGGAGCTTTTCAAAATGAAGGAAACAGCTTATCTTTTAAAAACCCTTTTATACCCTTGTAAAAGGCAATAAAATATATATCAAACGTAGATGATACTGACTGCTCTTTACAGTCACTATTAAGATTTATGGTGCCTGAAGTTAAATATTGACTTTGGCATCACCTTGGTCAATATTTATCTCTCAGATCAATAAATCTTAATATTGACTGCAACTGAAGTCACCATGCTGCCCAGTGTTACCTCTGAATGATTTATATCAATGTATTTTCCTCTTCCCTCAATATATCTTTTACTTTCCTGTGTTCCTATTTGATGGGGTTGGAAGATCTTTTTGCATCAGGAAACTTTTTCTTTGCATAGAGCATTGTCCTTCCCAACAGGTTATTTTACTCCTTTCCTTATTTCTTCATAAGTTCTACTGTAACTGCACAAACCATCTTGGTGTGAAAAAATTTTTCCAAGTGCCTAAGTAAATGTATAGCTTCTGAGAGCATACTAGGCTGTATCTTTTTCATTATGATTTTACTTACTGGAAATTATAATCATCATAATCATCCTAATCAGTATTAGTGCTTTCTCTTATTATCCTTAAATTTCTATATTAACATTTACTTTTCCGCCTCCCAATGTTTTCCTTCAACTATTAGCGTTATAATACAACAGAAAATTCTATTTCAGTTAAAATTTAATTATTTAGTCCTATTTCGTAATTTTTTATTGTCTTGATTTCCCCAACACAATTCAGTTCATGAAGAAGTTAGATACATGATCACAACTAGCTTTTCATATATATATAGTTTTCCTAATATCAGTGGAATTTTTGTGTTAGCAGGACCTTTGAGGCTAATTGAACAAAGACCCTTTACCGAGTCCAATTAAAAATGAAGTTCCTAATGAACTCTTTTGAATGTGATATATAAACACTCATTAATGCAAAAACGGGTTGCTGGCTACCTTCCCTGTATTGTCCTAACCCGAACCTTTAAAAAGATCCAGTCTTTTTTTTTACTAAAAGATGCTTGCATTATTTCCAGGACTATATTCTCACCAATAGAAATCCACAAGCATGTTCAGTGGAAATATATCAGCCCTTTCTGTTCTTTCACAATATCTAATAATTCCACCTAGTGAATACTGCCTATGCCCTGACTGTGCTGTGCCTGCGCTGGCCCTGGCGCCTCGCTGCCCTGCAATCCCATCCGAGGGGCTCTGGGACAGAACTGGCCCCAGCACCGTGTGCCACGCTGCAAATCACAGCGTCATCCGCCTACTCTGTCTTTGATCCAGTATTGCTCTTTTTCTACTGTACAGCTCCAAGCACTGTGATAGCTTAATTAAGAGATAGCAATATAGGTGGTCCCTGTGCTCATATCTACTCCAAGAATGGGCATTTGAATACAAAAGGATCCTAGGTTTTTTTATCATGTAATTCTTTCACATGCTTGAGACTGTAAAAAGCTAGAAGAATGCTAATGTTAAATAAAGAAATGAAGAATACTAGAATGCTGCCAAAACATCAGTTAAGCCTTTTTTTTTTGTTGCTGTTGCATTCCCATGTGAGGGCTGCACCCTACTGAATAGAATAGCTCTCTTCTACTGACAGTGTGATGGAAAATTTGCCAAACAGAAACAAAGGCCCTTATTCGACTTCCGCCTTCTGACATAAACAGCTGTACTGATGCATGTGATAAATTATCAGAATGGATAAAAATCTTCCTTTCCTTCTCTGTTTTCTTTAAAATGAGATCAGAGTGCTCGGATGAACACAGCCTCTCTCCCTATCTGAGAAACAGAGTGAAAATGGCTTCTGATGACCTTCTACATTATTTGGGTAGCTCAGCTAATTAGGGACACAGCAGAACTCCCTTGTTACTTGCCCTATCATGATCTTTCCCAACTAACACAGTTCAAGCTCTGAATGCACCAGCAAAAAGCAGCTTCAGGATGTTCCTTGCAATCAAGAGAAGAAATAAGTTTTCCTCTGCTTGGATGGAAAATGGAGTGAAAAAAAAAAAGTAATTCACCAGTACATTTGTGAATGGGGAGTGAAACTTTAAGCAAGAGTTTCAAGTTGAAATGCAGAAAGTTGTATGGCTTACTCCTTATCACTTATTAAGGTCCAAAACTTCCCCCATTAGTAAACCTGAATAATTTTCTATATTTCCTGCCTTAAACTCTTGAGTGGCATTGATGTACACAGCTATGAGTCTGCTGCACTCCACTCCAGGGGAACCTGCATTTCCCTGGCTGGTGAGCAGGCCATCCTTGCATCTACTGGAGTGCTAGGGAATGACAGTAAGTGCTCCAGAAATGCTTTAATATGTTAGGGCTAAGCAAATCATAAATAACAGTTTATTAGCTTTATTTGATATTATTAACATCAGTACTATTAGTATTAGTGATATCCTTGACAACGTGGTTTAGAAGTGGGAGGGAAATTAGGGATGAATAACCCGTATAGTAAATAATCTGCAGGCTGTTTAGAGGCAACTATGAAGATCAGCAAAGAGGTTTTTCAGTGTCATGCAACACTTCCAAACAAGGTGATAGAGAAACATTCCCTAAATGCTGGACTAATGATCTGTCTAACAGTGTACCTTGTGATGACTAACTGCTTCTCAGACCTCTAAGAAAACTGGATTGAAAATGCTGGTGACCTTGCAACACCACCTAAGGCAAGATTGACAAATCTTGCTCTGCCCCTGAAACTGATGGTTGCTGATGAGGACAACAATGCTAATATGGAGCAGTGATGGATGCTTCTATCCTCTGATGCAGCCCACAGGATTAAAACACCTTCTCTGACTCCTCAGCTAACTGCAGCAGAGCTGGGTGAGACTCAGGATGATGGTAAAACCATTGAACAATTGTAAGGAGAATTTCTCTGCCAGTTGTGTGAGCAAACTGGATTTCTTCTTCCTCAGGACTCCTCAACAATGAGAAAGAAATTCCTTGTATCAATCCTACTAACAAGCAGATCAAATTTGCAGTCAATCAAAAGTGTCTGGGCACATGTGCCATGCTTCCAAGTCTTGCTTTTGAAGTTAAGCAGGACCTAGCAAATACTATGATGCTCTGAATGTCAGATAGGGCTATGAGGCTGGAGGGACTGATCTGAGAACAAATTAGAACAATCAAATATGTTTAGCTTGGATAAACAACAGCTAATGGGCTGGGAATGCATACAACTGACAAGTTTGGAGAAGGCTGTAAACATCAGCAAAGACAGTGACATAATTCTGAAGGTTCATGTAGATTCAGCTAAAGAGTGAGGGCTTGTTTACACCAAGAAATTCACTGTTATAATTATGCAGCATAATTATACAACATAATTGTAATTATCCTGGAATTATTCTGAAGGAAGAGTGTCCACATGGGGAGTTATGCTGATACAAAGATACTACTAAATTTCCCTGTGTAGACAAGGCTCAGCAAAAAAAGGATTGTTTTTGTGTAAAGCCTCTGTGTGCTACTGTTACTAGTACCACAGTGCAATACAAAAAAGGGAATGTAAATTACAGTCATAGCTTTTAGTTGATTTAATCTATCTAGTTCAAGCCTGGTCCCCAGAGAGAGACCCCCTACCAGCATTGGCTTGTGACACGCATATTCCCATTTCATACGAAGAGTCTTTGCTCTTTTCAGTCCCCTGATTCGCTTGGGACTGTGTCCTGCTCTGTAGTTTAGCTCAACTAAATAGCTTGCATGACAATAGCTCACTCTCTGCCTCTATGGATTGTCATCCACAGCTGTAAGGCACTTGTCATGAAGATGATTTACTCCATCTTATTGCCAGTGTGTCGGTTTGTTTTCTTCATACTTCTCTAGATTTTAGTTAACAAGCTTTAAACTTCCTCAGGGAAACTGTATCATATGCCTGTCTATGCAAAATGTTGTTCTACATGAATGGTACCAGAAGAGCCAAAGTGATAATTCTCCTCAGTTATGGGTGCTCATATACAACCACATTTATAAACCATTTGCATGACTTTGTTCTCTGTGGCCATCTCATTGGACTAGAAAACGAGGTTAAATATGTGTGCCCTCAGTGAACAAAATCCATCACTTCCATGCTCCTACACGAGCGATGGTGCAACTGCTTGAGGAGGGATAATGAGGCTTCGGGATAATCGAAACGTGTTTCTTACAATGTTTTTACAAGTAGATATATTCCTATGGTTTGTTTAAGATTTCAAACTGAGCTATCCAGAAGAGTTTAAATATTTGAAGGAAGGTTCACAAAGCAAACAGTATGGCAAGGAATCGCTGTGATAATTAGTTTGAATAATAACATCGCTACTCTTGACTAGCATTTTTTACAGTCTTTTCATCAGGAAGACATTGTCATAATCTTTATTTTGTAGATGACAGGCAAAGAGGAGAAGTGGCTTATTCGAAGTTCCATACCACCTCCCAGCTGGGAGGAGGAAACTGGTGCGCTGAGTTCTTGGACAGATACTGCTGAGAGGCCATGCACCAAGGACAAGTTTGTAATTAGATATATTTTAAACACTTTAAGAACCTGAGTGGTGGCATGTAGAGGAGAATCCACCTTCACTGCTGAAAAAGGAGGTTGAAAATCTATAGTTTCATTGAAATAGAGAATTTAAAAATGCAGCTGACAGAAGGAGGGATGAGAGAGATCATTCCAGAACTGTGTTTTTCTATGTCTAAGCCTTTTGCTGTTCTTTGTTAATACATAGAGTTTTGCAAACCTACGTGTTCTGCTTGCACACTGCTTATTCCTTGTTCCTTTATTTAAAATGACACCTACCTCTTATTCATTTTTGTGCATTGAAAATAAGGAATGACTTCTTTTGTCTTCAGCTTGTCACTGTGTTTCCTTCTTTCTTTTTCAATTGTACCAATTTTAAACCAAGAAAACACAGCCAAAAAAAAAAAAAAGTAACTTATCTGTCTGTAAACTCTTCCCTGTGCCAAAACTCATGTCCAAATTGACATCTTCAAAATGGAGGAATGACCCTGTTACAGCCTTTCCTCTCTTAGTTTCTATTTCCTATTTTCTGACTTTTTTTTTTTTTTCATTTCTAAGTCACATTCTTTCTCTCCCAATTTGGAGACTTCAGATTAGATTCACAAAATGACGTAGGCATCATCTGGAAAGCACTGTGGCATCAGTGCGATCCCACAGCCTCAGGTTGTGCCTTCATGGCATGAACAACCTGTGGAGAGTTGGCTGTGAATGAGGTTCAAAAAGGCCAGTGCACTGAAGTGGACTGAGCTCTTGAATGTAGCTCAGGAGAGTGTTACACTCCCCCGCCGCACCCTTGGAGATGATGGTACTTACCTTTTCAGCATGGGGTTTGCTGAGAACTGCATGTCCAAACAGGTGGAATGAAAAGCGTGGGAAAGGTTTTGCCTTTGTCTAGCGCTCCAGTGAGCACAACACTCCCTTAGGATGCAGGAGGGCCAGGTTTGTCTTTGTTTCTTCCTTAAGAAGACCTGAGTCGATCTCTTTCCTCTCTCAGAATAGTGTCACCAGCACCAGGCGCTAGCAGGACACCTCCTCTGATGAGGCTTATAGCCTTATTGCTCTTCTCCTAAAACAATTCCTTAATCACCTGGGTATTAGAAACTAGTTCAGATACCTCTGCAAAGCACACCTCCAGGATGAGGCACCTCCCAGGTTAAGCAGCAGCTGAGTGGGATTTAGAATTATCTTCATGTGGACAGTTAGACACTTTTACAGATTTATCCCTTTCTCCCTTTAAAACTGTTTGCCATGTCTTTAATTCTAGCTCCATCACTAATGTGTGGGTTCACCAATCACTAGCACATGGTGCAGAATTCTCCTTTTTCTAAGTCATTATTACATTTACAATTATACTGGCTATTAAAGACACCATAGCTTTGTCATTATGCAGAGTTAAAGATAATATTGATTAACTCAACCTAGCCCGCGCTTTCCAGAATTTCAACAAAGAAAATAAAAGTGAGTCTTTAAACAGGCAGTTTGAACTGCAAGCTCCTCTAAACAGCATAGCTCAACTAGGTCAGCACCTTTTATTTTGCTGGTTTCTCCACACTCAGAAAAAAGGGAGACTCTACCAGTCATAATATGCTAGCAATGTACCTGGTGTAGACAAAAATGAACTTAAGGCTTTTATTAAATTCTCTTCCTTTGAAGACAAGACATTGGATTGTGAGTCTTTTACATACATTCATGCCTCCCCCCTCCCCCCCCCCAATGCAGAAATGGGACCAGTTTGTTCTCCTGGAAAATATAAAATTTACAGTCTTAGGTGGGATTCAGATATTTTGGAACACTTCCTTAAATTAGGCTTTCCAGTACCTAAAAGATACACATGTTGAAAATAATCTCCTATCTGCTGGAACACTATAGCAATATGGTATGAAAAAAAAATTAAATTATTGCTGCCTGACATTACTAGTAATAGATTTTGCTATGGGGAAGAAGTTGTGGAGCCAAATCTCCTGTTCTAACTGTTAATTATTGTTGTCTTTGTGTCAAAGAAATTCTGTTATGAGACTAGGCAGCTTTATTTGGTTAAAATGTTCCAGGAAAATTCAACACCAATCACATTTAAAAATAAATGTTCAGTAGCACAATGAAGGAATATAGAGTAGCACACCTACTGCATTTTTACTCTCTTGATCTCCAAACAATGTTTACGCTTGTATCTTCTGTCTTTTATAAGTGAATACTGTGTTGATATGGAGGCTGTTCATTTGACTGTCCTAGGAAATGAACTCTGCTTCAGTGGTTGAGTTAGTAATGTATGTCTTCTGCATGTGAACGAACCATTGTTTATAAAGCCCTGCAAATGCAATCTGGTATTTATTTGGTGAGAAGGCTTAGTTGCAAACTGGCTGTAATCCTTACCTTGTGTCCTGGTTTCAGCTGAGACAGAATTAATTTTCTTTCTAGTAGCCGGTATAGTGCTGTGTTTTGGATTTAGTATGAGAATAATACTGATAACACACTGATGTTTTTAGTTGTTGCTAGGTAGTTGCAGTGCTTACACTAAGTGAAGGACTTTTCAGCTTCTCACCGTGCCCTGCCAGGTGCAGAAGAAGCTGGGAGAGCACAGCCAGGACAGCTGACCCAGGCGGGCCAAAGGGATGTTCCCTACCATAGAACGGCATGATCAGTATATAACTGGGGAAGCTAGCTGGGAGGTGGGATTGCTGCTTGCAAACACACTGGGTATTGGGGTTTTTTTTCTGCATTTGGTGAGGAATTGCATTTGTGCATCACTTTTTAACAATGATGATTATGATGATGATTGTCATTCTCTTCCTTTGTTATCCTACTAACCTATGAGGTCTTTTTTCCCCATTCTCCTCCCCATCCCCTTGCAGGGGAGGGGTGAGCAAGCAACTGTGTGGTGCATAGTTACCTGCTGGGGTTAAACCACAACACCTTGTTACAATATGATGTAAGTTTATGTGGCAATGATGTCTTGCCCTCCTGAGGGATTTTCACCAACTCTTCAGAAGTCTGAAATTTGTCTCAGTCTGAAATTTTACTCTCAAGCCCTAAGTGTGCATCCACTTGATGAAAGACTTGTAGAAAGAAAACCTTTCTCTTTAAGGCTAAGTCCCACTCGTACCACCATACACAGTGTGTTTTGATGAAAACATAGCTTTCTACACTGACATTAGTAGAAATCAAAGGTCATACACATGAATTAGCTAAGGTAGTTTACCACCTTGTCAGGTGTCAGTTTAACTATGCTAACTGATGGTAAAATCTAGGCACATGCTCTGAGTCTCCTTGGCTGTGAAGTAATATATTCCTTAGCTCAGCCCTGATGAAAGAGTTTGAGCTAATCATGCATACCATTGCTCAGCTGATGGGAGGTAACTTCTTGTGCAGCCATAATTGCATTGTATATCTTCAATTATCAGCTCATATCTTCCATGAGTCTTGGAAGTGCTGATATCAATTAGAGATAGGTCCGGTGGCTGGAAGTTATGTAGGACTTTATAGGTCTGTATGGACAGAAAGATTGAAACCAAGACACTTCATTTAGCTCACCCTCAGGTCTCAGACAGTAATGCTCTCAGTCCTCAATAATCTGAGCTAGACTGTCACCTCTGTGGTAGGGATTGTCACTTTACTTGGTTAGTATAGTATAGTAGTATAGTAATCAGCCCAGTTGGGTAGTGACACTGTATAAACATCATTTCTGTTTTATTCTAAGCAAATTTGCTCACTGTAATGACACTGATCTCCTCAAGCATGCAGAATCTATCTTTCTTTTATCACTCCACATCACTAGCTATTTGTGCAGCAGATCATGATGAAACATGTTTACATACATGGACCATATGGCAAACTCCACATTTCAAGTACCTTTGTATGAAGAATATCTGTCTGAATTGTGTTTAATATCTGTCCTTTTTTCCCCCTCAAAATCAATCCAAACCCACATGACTCCAATTAGTTCCTATCTCAAACAGTTTATTGGCAGCAATCTGTTCTCAGTATTGCCAAAATACATAAAACTGTTGCAAGTCCCATGATTTTTCATGGTTTTCTTTACAATTCAAAATTCAGATGAATACCTTAACATTACAATGAGATGAAAAGAAGTGAAAATTACCTTTCAACTCAGAAAACAAAACAAACCAAAGCTTGGATCTAATTAACCTTGGCAAAAAAAGAAATGACTGAGAATGAAAATCTCTCCAACTCAAAGTGGCCAAAACAAAGCCCTCTGAAGTCCTAACAAAACTCTTGAAATAGGATTTAACTGGTACATCAGTGCTGCTCAGACTGATGTTGATGCTCTGTATGGAGATTAATTTTACCCTCAAAAAGGAGGCTTCCTGCCAAATACATGCAGTCTGTATTATTTACATCTTTAAGTCCAGAAAATCCTGGAAGTTCTCTGCTTGCTCCCCTGTATCTCAAAGAATTAGATTATAGCAAACATTGCAGGGAGTATTTCCTCATGCCTGGGTATTTACTGACATTTTAAATTCCAAAATTTATGTAGGGCAAAGATTTCTGGGGCTCTGTGTTCATTCTTCACTTCTCTGTCACTGCTGTAAAATTCCAAGATTTAAATAAAGTTAGTACAAAGTCGCATGGAAATTACAGTCAGCTTACCCCAAGGGGGCTAATAAGCAAGACAATATAAGCAAGTCTCCAGAGAAGAGTAGATGTCTTTAAATTACATCCCAGAGATGTACTCTGATGGCTTGCATCAGAAATAAGTATCCGAATTAGGGACAGCATTTCTTAACATCCCCTTTAGGCAACCAAAGCATCAGATTTCATCTCAGTTTTGACACAGGTAGAATCTGTTCCAACTGTGAAAAGAACTGCCATTTGAAAGTATTTTAATTTCACTTCTCTGGTGACTGAATGACTTTGGGGAATGAGAAATAAAACCAAGGGTAACAAATCAGGTGATATTTGAACTAGCATTACTAGATCCCCATCCTTTGCAAACAAATGGAGAAAATGCTGTATAGGTTGTATTGGGGTACGTATAAAAGAGGATAGAAGCATTTCCCTGTGGCCCAGACAGTTTCATGAATCAGACCCAATGCTGCAATCAGAACTGGGGTATCTGCAGACAAAATCTATATGGAAGGTGTTGGAGTGGTATGTCATAGGGATCTTGCAGACCGAGACCCCCAAGCAGTAACCTCTTGTTGAAAATTATAGCAGCTTCATTAGCTTCAGCACCATTTTTGCATATCTGACTACTTTGCTAAATCAAACCGTCTGTCTGCACTGTATTTCTCAGCATCACTCCAGCTACCAGAAACTGAAGCTTCCCTGAAGACTTAAGCCAAGCCTCAAATTATGTCTCAAAAATAAATAAATAGCCATAGCATTTGAGGGGTTTACAACACCTTTGACCATCATTACTTCTGCCACTGCTGTTTCTGCTTTGCACCATGCCCTCAAAACCACATGCTTCAGTGTTGGAGTCCTCAGTACTTCTGTAAAGGATGGGAAGAGCAGGATGAGATAACCATATTCCATTTTGATTCAGGATTGCTAAAAGCTGAACAGACAATATAGAATAACTGCAGGATCATGATTGTTCTAGGTAATAATTCCAGATAAATGCTTCAAGGTCGTCTAGCAAGAGTAATATGAAACATAATACCTGAAAGACTATTATTTTTCCAGGCATCCTGCTAGGCCTGATGGTCCTTTCTTTTAAAAACATGATGTATTGGTGAAAAGGGAAGAACCCTTGTATCAAAAGTAACAAAACTGGATCTGGACATTGGTTACAACAGTGGGTTTGCCTGGCCAGTCGGATCTTTCTCTTCTCATAGACACTAGATAAGTGCATGAAAAACCTGTTACATTGATCAGGAAGGATAATTTTTTTCAAGCTGAAGTGAAATACAGGAAAGTTGAGGTTAAAGAAGATAGCGCTTTGATATCCACTGACACTGAGAAGGCTGCATGTGGTTCTTGAGGTAAAATTGCATGAGATGACCTGCTCTAAGAATTCACTGCCCACTGGAAAGGTCCTTCAAAAAGGTCTTCCTATTCAATTCGTTCACCCATCTCACAAATCGTCTCTGCTAGCATGGGGATGTCCCACCCCTTCCACTCCCAGGCTTCTGACTTGCTTCTGTTTTGGCTCTGACGCTCACTAGACTCTCTTTTGAGCTAATTCAATTTACTAACCCAGAAGAAAATAGTCATTTATCTTTTTGGATTAGTTTTTTGCCATGTTAGTGAGCTGGTTTATATAGGGGTCTGACAAACACCAGAGCTGGTGCACAGATTGGGTGCAGGAGTGGGAATGTACGGATGAAGTGGCAAGACCTTCCTCTTTCAGCCACAAGGGGCTGTTAGGTTTACTTACTCATCTTTTATAACTTAATCCTTTCTAGCAAGTGAAAGTACTAAGAGACATTCATGACTGTTGCAATGTCACATGAACCAATTTGTATACGTTGCATGTGGGATGTTTTTAGTGAAACTGATTTTGGAAAGAGGTGCTCTGTTTTATTTTCAAGATCCATTTGGATTTTTGCTACAGTGCCTTTCTACAGAGAGTTACTGAAGTGAGGAGTTCAGCGCTAGCCTTACATGTTTTACATAATTACCATTTATATTTTCTAAAGTGGCCTTTGAGGGGAAAAAAATAACTGTATGAAAACTGTTCTAGAGGGGAAAATATAAAAAATTCTCCAACTCAGCAAAAAATACTTGCAAACTCTCAATGAAGTGTTATTCTGCAGGGACATCTACAATTTTATAGGATGCAATTTCACAGTTCAGGCTTGGTTTGCCATGTGTGGAGAGCAGGCTGATTGCATCAGGTGGTGGAGCATTATCAAGTCATTGTTAACTCATTGCCGCAGAGGACATAAATGGCTTTCCCCATAGCAGTCACTAACAGTGACAGACTCAACTGGTTTGGCCAGGCTGATATTGGTGGAGGGAATGTTCTCCAAGCTGAAATGTGAAATGAGTGTAAAGAAAAATATGGATTTTTTTTTTTTTTTCTAAATAAGATCTCAGGATTTTTGTATCAATTACATGCTTTACAGTTTTACAGTGATGATTCTCTCCTGTCCCCTCCAGTTGCAAGACAGCATTTGCCACCTTACCCAAAATACTTCACTGTGTCTCTTCAAACTGCTTTTAAGAGTTCTTCCTCACTCTCATCCTAAATATCGGTTGGTAGGCCACTGGTAAACTTTGACTTTTTTGCTAACTATCAATTCCAGTAATTCTTGTATTTTGAATCTCTTCTTGGCAGGATCTTCATTTTATTCTGTATTTGTACAATAACATGCATCTATTTTGGCCCATAAATCTGATGAGCTGGACTAATGCAAATAATAAATACGTATAATAGTAAGCCAGCTGTACCGGCCTGAAAGTTTATCTTTGTATTATTCAAATACAGATATTGACATATAGACCTACTGTAATGAATCATCACATTTTGACAAACTGGATAGAATAAAATATAGCAGCTGAATCTTAGGAGATGGATATAATGTGCTGAAACAAGTTATTCCACTAACCTTCTACCTGACAGGAATTAATGAAAGGCAGATACCAGAGAAGATTGTTTGTCAAAAACAATATGGAGGCCAGCCTTTAGGTTTATCATGGAAGTTGGATGCTACAATTTTTATAAGAATATCTGAACATGCTTGGGGTAATGTTTCTTTATGTTAATATTATTGGTTCGCTTATCCACCTCTCCTCTCTATTTTCCTCTCTGTAGTCCATCAACATGCCCAGCATATATCTATTTCACATAATATTGTAAATGTAATCAAAAGCTGCAAGTTGTTCTCAAAGTATTGTTCAAAACCTCTAAACCTTGGTCCCACAAACTTCAACTGTACAACTTGGCATGGGCTTGGGGCAAGAAGTGATCCCAGTGATTCCCTGTGTGCTGGATAAAATAGTGATGTTCCAGTAGCACTCCCCTGCCTCTAAGGAAACTGAGATAGGTAACTTCTGTCCCTGCACTAGGTCATGAGCCATCAGGGAGACGATGAAACAAAATGAACTTGATTGGCTAATACAGTAAATGCTGAGTATAAGATTGCAGACAGGGAGCCAGACCATTTGTAAAAGTGGCATGGGATGTATGAAAGAGCAGATGACAGAGGATATTCATGGAGGCTAGAGGACCACACAAACTTTATACAATAGTAATAACAATAGGAATTATTATTAACATTTTTGTTAGCAGATTGGCCAAGGCAAACCATAGCATGACACAATTCCATAAGCTTAGATGGACAAACCAGTCTACTTGGGGGACTAGTTGTCTCTAATGAATCAGTTTCCTGGCCAGATGTGCAAAGAGATTGCAGAGCTCTTCAAAACACAGAAATCCAATTGTGTTCTGGAAGTGTTCTAATTTGGAAATAATAGTAGGACATAATCCACTAGGGTTTTCAACAAGCAAGTGGCTACCCATTGCTCAGTGTTTCTGACAGCAAATTACCACTGAGAAAATACGGAAGCAGAGGAGATGTCAGCATGTGACATAACCTGGAGGAAAGTTGAAGGGATCGAGGCAGAGCATAAGAATAGCCACAGTAGGTTGCACCAAAGATCCACCTAAACTGTTATCTGAAAGTGGCCAAAAGTGGATAACCACTTTTGGATAAGTGATGGACAATCCTATAGTCATAATTAATAAACTTCTAGCAACTTGCAGTTCATGTATTTGCCTTACCATCGATATTATCTCTGTGCTTAACAGCTATTGATGTCTTGTTCTTCTATTACTCTATTTAATCATTTTGGGAAACCATGAAGCCTTTTGGCATCCATAATATACTGTGTCAATAAGTGACACAATTTAACTGTACTTTTGGAGAATATCTCATTTCATTTGTTTTCAACATGCCACCACAGATTTTAATTTGATGTTCTCTAATTCTTAATAGGCATTCTGTTCCAGTCACATCACCTCCAACTGTATCTTTACTGTGTGCTTTTAACTATGCTGTCACTTGATTAACATGGCTTCACTGTGAAGGTTTGTCAGAATAATATTTTTCACAGTACTGGAAGCAGAGGAGACTCCAGAGCCTTTGGTCCAATATACAGGGAAGCATATTAATTGCTGTCGGACGGTATCAACAGGACAGCATTCCACTGATGAGCAGCAGAGGACAAGGGCAGATTTCCAAAGTCAATTTCAGGTCTCCAAATGGCACAAAAAGTGACCCAAAAAGCTTCCCAAAAAGCTTGTTTTTGTTTTGGTAGCCAATTTTACCAGAAGGTCATGATGAGTCTGAGATTTGTCTAAAGAAATGTCAGAAATTAATTGTTTTTCTGTGGGCTGGAAGACTCTTTATATTTCCACACCGCAGAAACATCATGGAAGCAGGAAATGTGTACAATTTATTTAGAAGAGGTTCAATTTCAGTTCTCAGTTATGGCTATAGGTGGGTATTCACCTAATTCAAGCTGTCCTAATATTCAGAAAAGATCTGATGGCCTTCACATAGCTGCACTTACTACATAGTAAGTTTTTGGTTTTTTTCAGTCAGACAGTTTTGTACATTTGAAAAGAAATACTGCTACTGTGGAATATTAAGGTAGGTGGTTGAATGGGGGTTTCTTGGAATTGTTTGTGTTGTTTGTATGACTTGTTTTATACTAGCAAGTGTTCTTGTATTGAGGGAAAAACAAAGTACAATCAGTTCCTATTCACCCTTTTCATGCCATTGATTTTATAGGCTTCTGTCACATCCTGCCTCAGGCATCCTTTTTTTCTCAGGCTGAAAAGCCCTAGTCTGCTTATCTGTTGTACAAAAACTATTTCACACATTTGATCTCCCATATCTCCCTTCTTTGAATTTTTCCAGTTCTCATATTTTGAGATGGGGGCCCAACATGGCACACTGCATTCAAGATGTCTGTCACCATGTGTTTTTATATAATAATGGAATAATGATGCCCTATGCTTTGTCTTTTTTTAATAGACTTAACATGTAATGTACTTTTACAAGTTCTCCTTATCAGAAAATTTCCATTTTTTCTCTGCCATTATTTGACTAGCTGTATCTGTGATCTCAGGTATCAGCGATATATGTAGAACCTCAGACAGAATTGATCTTACATTCATCTTTCCCATGAGTAACCTGAAGGACTTGAGTGGTATCATGCAGGTACGTGAAAGCTTCTGAATCACATCCTGTGTTAAATGAGAATTGCTTTGTCAGAAGTACTAACTACGTGAAATACACAAGACATCTTGTTAGTTGTCCCATTTCCACATTTATCTTCTCCTATAGAAATAAAACTCAGAGTAATCTTTGATCATTAAGACATGCCTCCTTTTTGAATGCATTGTATAAAGATCAGTTTTCATGCTAGCTAGGACTACTTCATGATTTTGGGTTGGAAAAACTTTTAATTCTAGGTGAGTTCCAGGAGAAGAATGATTTCAAGTGAATTTGCTCTGAGGTTTTGAAATCATTTGGATCTGAAGCTCCCAGTGAGACTGAAAAGGGTAAAGTTGAAACCATGTGGACTGAAATCAAGAAAAAAATGTACAGAAAACCTCTCCGTGAGTGCAACCTCTTGAGTTTCAATGAAATCTAGTGACAATGAGCTCAGCTAGTTTCTAAGTCCCAAGTCCTTTGCCTGCAGCATGCAAGTATCAACTATATTTTTATTCTTACCTCGACTTGGTTTTCATGGTTCATTGTGCAAGAATGAACAATGATTTCTTTTGTCAGTCATCCAACTGAAAATTGTTTTGCTTATTATTCAATATAAATCGTTCCTCTGCTAAAACATAAGATATCAGCATGTAAGGATTTATTGCCCAATTTTACCTCTCACAATTCTAAAACATGAGAACAGTACTTGCTGCTTTGGTCGAGAATGAGAAACATGGTAAAAGGGGAAATGTAGGTTTCACTAAAGAGAGAGTATTGAATAGCTCCCAAATTTACTATAGTTCAAAGCATTAGCTCTGGAAATCCATTACTTTGGAAGAGGGCTATGGAAAAATGCCATCTTTATATTGAATATGAAAGGATAAGTTTTTCCAAAGTGTTCTAGTGAAGTAGGAGGCTGCATCCTGTTGACTCAGGATCCTTTGAACTTGAAGCTCCTAATATAGGACTGAAAAAGGTACAGCTGAAGTTATATGGACTGAATACAGCTCATAACATCTGAGCAAAGAACAACCTCTGAGTTACAACTAAGTCTAGCAAGCACACTCAAGGAATTTAGAAACACAGTGGTTTTAAGTTTTCTCTTTAGTCATGGCACACCTAAGATCAGAATTATTCTTCGTCACTTCTCTGGACAACTGGGAGGTTGACCTAAGGCTGATGAATTTAAGGACCTTTAGTTATAGTGTGGTGGCCTTTTTCCCTCTGAGCAGGCTCTGAGACTATAATTATCATGAAATAAATGTAGATAAGTTAGCGTTGCTATGAATCCCCCTAAGTTATAACTGAACCATCTTTGTGGTTTGACCACAATGAAAGATTAATACTTCTCTGACAGAGAAATCCAGCAGAGCCAAAGCAACTAAACAAATTAGCTGGGTTGTGATCCAGCATATGTATCATTAGGAGAGATTTTTCTGTCGAAGTTGTAAGAGATAGAAGGAGGAAACTGATCCTTTTTTCAAATATTGTTTGTATATTTTGCATTAAATAGTTACTTGATAGAATTCATAAACTATTCTTGAAGAATGGTCTAAAAGCCAGGACTTCTTGATTGAAATGTCTTGTTGCTAAGCTGTAGAACAAATGCTTTCTCTTTTATATTTTCTTTCCATCCAATGAGTTTTGAAGTTTTTTTTTCTACACAGTGAGACAGGTTCAGCAGGAAGAGTAGAAGTGATATTTTTATCCAGTCAATAGCTTGATGACCAGATAATTTAAACTCCTCTGGAGCTACAGAGAGGACCAAATCCAGAGTTTGAGTAAAGAATCTGTTGTAAGCAAAGGGGGTCTCACTTCATTGTGTGTGCTGCCCATCACAGTCCCAACAGTCAACTGGAAATGATTTTCAGAAACAGTCACTTGGGGATGGTTGTGGAAAACTGCTGTACTTTTGAATTCTATTTGGAAATTAACTCTGAGGCTATTTTTGAACTCTTTAGCACCATCGGAAATGCTTTCTGTTGGCATATACAACTTCTCAGAATAGCACAAACTGGTGCACAGAACTGTTATGACTAGGAAAAAAACATGCTGGAAGACCCCACATGGGTGTTTGGGCTCAGAATAAATACACAGAGCTGAAGGTCAGAGAAATCATCTACTTACTTAGGTGAAAATCACTGTTGTAATAAACTCCATGTTGAAATTTTTAGAAATACATACCTTAGGTGTCAGGGAACAGCAAGAGCAGGTTCAGACCATGAGGGAGAACAAGCCAGAAGCCAAGGGTGACTTACACATAGGCAGGGTGCTCATCAGCTAGGTGCCATCCCACAAGGTGTGAACAGGACCAGGTAGGTGACAGTGGCAGTCTCTATCAGGGCAGAACTTATGGATGCCCTTGGGGTCCTGACATAAGGATACTCTGAGCAAAAGCTGTCATAAGTCTAAATCTTACTGGTTTTGCCTTTAAATTATTTACTGTAGTATGGATTCAACTTCAAGCTACAGATCAAACATCTGAAAACTGATGACAATTTGTATTTGGAGCCAAAGACCCTTATCACTAAAGGCTAATTATTTGAAAGCAGACTGGAATTTTGTGCTTTGTTGCATTTCTTCAAAGCAAATTCGGCCCTGTGTCTTCAGGCAGGTTTGCAAATGGCTGTCACTTGAAGGAGTCTTGGTTTCAGTGGCAGCTATTCATGGTATCACAGGATGTCAAAAGCACTACCCAATCCTTATTATTGAAGTTACATACTGCATCACTGGGAATTTGTAAAACAAAACAATGCCTGTTACCTCTGCAGCTCTTGAACCGAGATTATTTGTCCCCCATCTGCTGACTCCAAAGTAATAATTAACTAAGCACACTATTTCCTGAGCAATTGATAATGCTGGCAAAAAAGAAAAGGTGGTTTGGCATGACTAAAGGTGTCTTTTAGCAGAAATATATAATCAAGACCTTGATTACCTATAATCAGTAAAATTCTAAAGTGCCATAGGTGTTTTGGACTGATTTCACTGGTTAGGAAACACCACCGTAAAGACATCATATTACTGCATAGGTCTTGTTATATAAAATGAAGATATTAAACTGAAACAGATGTGTTGATTTCAGCTTGGCTCAAAACACACACAAGTAACTGATGTTTGCCAAATGGAAAAGGATAAAAATCAGTTGATAAAATGTTATTTTCATGCATCTGAGATAATTACAACCAGTGGGCAGTGAGACAAAATTAAAACCTATAAAGAATAAGCTGGCAGCAGCTGACAGTAGATGCTACAGAGGGAGGTAAAATCCTTGTCAGTGAACCAAGCCAGTAGGCGAGTAGAACTATATAAGGAAAAATTGCATTTTCTATATACCCCATGACATAAGATTTAATACTCATGTATGATGACTTTCATGCTTACAGAAGATATTAATGGTTGTAACATTAGCCTGCTTTTTAAACTGTATCCATAGCATTTCACTTAATGACCTTGTGCAGTACTATGTCTCTTGTAAGTAAATACTTCTCTTTCTAATTGGAATTTATTGCCTTTTAATTTGCAACCCAATGTTGTTATATGATGGGACAAGTTTAATAAAAGGAGAGATTGATCAGTTTATTACTATACCAGTAGCAATTTTGTACACCTCCATCAAGTCTCCTGTTACTCTTGTCCTGTCTGGGTTAATCTCTCATCCAATATAAATTCCACCTTACCTCTACCTCTACTCTGGACTTCATCAATCTCTGCTTTATCTTTCTTGAGAGTGAGTCAACCACAACTGAGCTCAGTATTACAAGTGAGAATTGATCATTTTTATATGGTGCTATATATTTCCTATATTGTTTCTATCAATTTTAAAATGTAGTCTTTTAAAGTCATTCTTAAAATTTGGCAGTTTTCTTTAAGGCAAGAAGTCTTAGCAGTTCCAGTATGCAAAGGCATATGCAAATTGAATTTTTATTTGGCCCTTTCAACAAATTTTTTATAGCAACATTTTGTTTTTCTCAAGAGTTGGAAACTAATGAGCTCTGTCAAATTGGACAGCACTGTGTCTAGGAAACTGTTAGAGGAAATGCTGATTAGCTAGTGAGCCAAAACCATAGCCACGATTTGCTGTTGATTGTCCAAGGCAGGCATTTATTGAGTTTATCTGCAAGATAACTCTTAAACAGAATGTATTTAGCTAGTTAGATTCAATAACAGGGAATCACTTTCATTCAATGGAGAGAACAGAATTATATTTTGAGTGATGGTCTAGGGAGAGTAATAGAATGAATGTTAATGTTTTTAGTTTAGAAGCAGTTATTTTTCTGAATTAGGGTTCTGAGTATACTTACTGTGATATGGAAGGAAGTCAGTAAAGTATTTAGGTATTTAAATAGACTCAAAAGCACCTGAGATTCTCATGGAAATCAATAGAAGATAGGTTTGAAAAATTTTAACAGGGACTTTTCTGCATCTTAAAATGAATAGACATGGACTTGAGGGGACAGAGTGTACCCTCAAGCAAGTTTGCTGATGATACTAAACTGGGAGGAGTGGCTGACACACCAGAAGGGTGCACTGCCATTCAGCCAGATCCAGACAGGCTAGAGATTTGGACAGAGTGGAACCGAATGAAATTCAACAAGAGCAAGTGTAGGGTCCTGCACCTACAGAGGAATAACCCCAAGCACCAGAACAGGTTAGGGGTTGACTTGCTGGGAAGCCGCTCTGCAGAGAAGGACCTGGGAGTCCTGGTGGACAAGTTAACCATGAGCCCGCAGTGTGCCCTCGTGGCCAAGAAGGCCAATGGTATCCTGGGGTGCATTAAGAAATCATGGCCAGCAGGTCAATGGAGGTTATCTTCCCCCTCTACTCTGCCCTGGTGAGGCCACATCTGGAGTTCTGTGTCCAGTTCTGGGCTCCCCAGTCCAAGACAGACAGGGAACTACTGGAGAGAGTCCAGCAGAGAGCTACAAAGATGATGAGGGGACTGGAGCATCTCTCATAAGAGGAAAGGCTGCGAGAGCTGGGTCTGTTTAGCCTGGAGAAGAGAAGACTGAGAGGGGATCTCATCAATGCTTATAAATATCTAAAGGGCGGATGTCAAGAGGATGGGACCAGACCCTTTTCAGTGGTGCCCAGTGACAGGATAAGGGGCAACAGGCACAAACTGGAACACAGGAAGTTTCATCTGAACGTGAGGAAAAACTTCTTTACTCTGAGGGTGACTGAGCACTGGAACAGGCTGCCCAGAGAGGTTGTGGAGTCTCCTGCTCTGGAGATATTCAAAACTTTCCCGCATGCAATCCTGTGCAACCTGCTCTAGGTGATTCTGCTTTAGCAAGGGAGTTGGACTAGATGATCTCCAGACATCCCTTCCAACCCCTACCATTCTGTGATTCTGTGACTTCATGCTGTACATGGACATACCTTTCTCCTGTGTGTCCTTCATTTGGAGTGTAGTTCAAAATGTAGGTCTGTATGTTAAGCCTAATTCACCCTATGTCTTATACTGATGTCACATGTGAGGACATTCCTAGCATGTACTAAATAAACTTAATGCTAGATTCTGCTTTGGTGAGTGGGAGCAGAATAATATAAGGGTGCTTTAGGATCTATTGCTGTTCAGGAACTCATGACTGAAAAGCACTATGTGGTCAGCAATTATCCAGACAGCATTAGCATTATATATATATATAAATTTTTTTCTTAGTCTTTTGGGTCTGATGGCTGTTCTAGCCACATCTCTAAAGAGTTCGAAGGCTTTTGGAGTTTTGTGATGGACGTCTTTCAATAAGAGACATTTACGTGAATGCGAACAACTATAAATGAGTGAAGACAGATCTTATACTGAGTCCACCTTGCAGCGCCTCCTTCTGTTTTGTTCAGTGCTTGATCTATATTTTGACAATAAGCACCTACTAAATCAATTATTTTACTTTGAGCAAAATGTTACTCTATTGTTAGTATTTGCAGTCCTATCATATTCTCAATTTCCTCTAGCATCTTCTCTAAATCAGTTTCAGTATAACAACATAGGAAAAATTATTACAGATAATTTTTGTTTTGAATCAACTGTAGCCACAATTTTGTGCTAAGAAAACTATCTGGGTGAGACAATTCATTAATTGATGGTACTAGAAAGGTTACCTTTCTTTATAACATTTAGTTCTGTTTTAATAAAGGCAACTTGTGAGCAGCTTATCTTTTTTTTTTTTTTTTAATAGAAATATGCCACAATAAGGCATTTATAAGAAGATGAATGATGCCTAAAAGCTATGTTGGAACAGTCATCCCACAGTCTCACATCTTTTTTTTTTTTTATTAGATCTATAATTAATCCTCACTTATACCAAATGTGTGTGACTCAGACACACTGACAGAGGGCTGATGACAAAACATGTTATTGTTGATACTGTAGAAGATGCACTGCGAGCGTCTTCCAAGGCTTGGAGAACACCCCCTTGTTCAAGCTGTTTGCTAAGTAATCAAAAATCACTACAAGATTTGTCTCAGTCAACTCTTCAAAGCAACCTTGGTTTTAGGGTTTTTTTGAGGATTAATCCTGTCCTTAATGAAATTCCAGAAGCACCTCTTTCCCTGTTCGCTGGATTTGTTTCTATATTTAGACAATCAGTAAGAGTGACTACCTCAGGTAAAGCAGCTGACCAGCCAAGCTTCACAACTCTATTTGCATCTCTGAAACCCTGGAGGACAGAAAAGTCTTTTAATTGGTGATTCAACCTCAGTAGGAACATGCTTTTAGGAAATGAGGCCTACACCGTTGTCTTCACACCGGGCACACTTGCTCTGGTTGCCATGGTAATCTGCTGGAGCATGCTAGGTCCAATGATGTGGAAAACAAGATGGCTTCCTCATTTGTTTAGCCTTAAGGAAAATTACAGATATTAACAAATCATTACAGGGGTAACAGACACTCCGAAGACTTGACCTAAATAAACAGCATCGTGTGAGATTACTAGTAGCTGCCTAAGTTTTACTTTTGTGACTCTCCTGAAAGTCCTTAGTTAATGAAGGTTTTATTACCTTAAGTATTTGTTTTTCTCCACCTGCAAGTAAAATCCTGCACTTTTAATGTTAAGGTGGACCTCCTATTCAGTGAGGTGCATTTAATTTGTCAATCAATTGGAAACAAATTTAAATGCTAAATAACAACCAATACTTTTGAGAATATAAAACCAAAATGTTAGGTACTTATGGCCACTTTCCCCAGAAAGGTTTTTCTGTATTTCACAGAAAGCTCTTTCCTGGCGCGGAGCGGCTGACACGCTGTAGGCTCCTCATGATGATGGAGCGAGGTCTCCGGCTCCTTGGCCTCCGCAGGGCTGGGGAGGGTGACACATCTCTCAGAGAGGAAACGTTGCATTTGAAGTTGGTGCTTTGAGGTTGGGGGAAGAGGGAAATTAAATGCAGGCATGAGAAAAAGCATACTAATGAATGAATCCATCTGTTAAAAATATAGGAGGAAGTGGCAGCCAAAATCCGTAACTGCAGATACGATGGTGGTAAGCTCATATGGGGGAACCGCAAGGTCAGTAGAAAAATAGATTATGTCTTTCAAGTTTTCTCAGTCAAATGATCTGTAATTTCAAAGCAGCCTGTTAGTTGGTGCCGTCCACTTCCTCAGAGCCTGCTGCCTGGAGAATGAAAGATGAAGGTGAGGAATTTCACAAGTTGCTGAAAGAAACATTTAAAAAAAAGACTTGTTTTGGTAAGTGTTCTGACATACCACATCTTTACTGGGGGCTTCCAGTGTCCTCTGGAATCTGAATGATAGAAGAAACCAATTAACAGAGAAAACACATGGGACAAGTTTACTGCTTCCTTGATTGAAACGTATCAGTGACAGATACACATACGCAGTAGGCACATGCTCCCCGATCTAGCTCTGCGTGCACGCTTCAGTACATAACCAGAGAAACTCTGCCTTTCGCTTCCTTTGCTAGCTTTAAAATGTGAGTGCTCTGGTTTTACATTTGGCCCAGGAATCTGTGAGATTCCTCATGGAAATGCCTCCATTGTATTCAAAGCAGGGTGATTTTCTAAACTGTAGAAAATACCAACACTGAGTGCTCCTTTTTAAGTGTAGGACACCTGCCCAAGGACTGCAAGATCAAATTAAATGAGATGGCCTCCCCAGAAAAAAGTTAACCACATTCCAATATCATCATATTTACACTGATAATGTGAATTGCTCAGATCCTTATTGATTATTTGAACTGTGATTCTTTCAATTTCTACAAAATTGGTCTAAAATTCACCCTTGCAATTGAAGTAACAGCATGTGCTTTCATTGTTTTTCAAGAGTATTTATTTGAAATTTCAGCAGTCAGAGCGTATATTTACTTAGCAGAGGAAACAGGAAACATGGTGGATCAGGACACTTAATACAACCACCTCAATGTTGTTTATTCATTATGTTCTGGCTTTTTTACTATATTAATATATTATGATATAGTACACCTTATGCCAGGTATACTATCTGTGTACATAATTGTACTTGCACTTTTCCTTTTATAATGTAGATTGATTAAGTAAATTAAAGAAACAGTGGGCACTGTGACCGATTTATTTTCTTGGTGTAGCAAATTTACTTAGTTCAAATATCCTTAAATAAACAGGATAAAAGGTTGTATGTGATTTCATGCATTAGTTTTATCAATGCTTTTATCCCAGAGGTCTTTTTTTTTTTTTTTTAAACATCTTGCATGTGGATCTTAATTCTCAGGTGTAGCTGTAATAACATGGCATTGTGATCTCTCTGCTCTAACATCTCAAGTGTAAAATTTCTGATGTACTTTATGAAGCACCATGTCAATGCATCATCCTTAACAACTGGTGAGATTTACAAATTGAGGAGAATAAGAAGAATTCTGCTTTGGTTGTGGGTGGACTTAAACCAATTTGGTGCATGAAATCATCTGTTCAAAGCTTTGGGTTTACAACTGAAAAGTATCCAAATAAGGGGTTTCAGATAGAAAGTTACAGATCTCCTGAGAAGACTTCAAGAGTTTCATGAGAATTCTGCTATAATTTACACCTGTTTCTTGGAAAGACCCAGCCCCCGATTCTAGATGTTCCTATTTTGGAACATTTGACTTGTTTCACTAAGCATATTAAGAGGAAATGTGAACACATATAAAGGAGAAATTACTCCCTGCACAGTTTCGATAGTGAAAGCTTGCTTCTGGTTCAGTTAAGCATCATAAAAAGCTCTGGGTGCACTGTTATTTTTGTTTGAAACAATTTTTCTATCACAATATCATTAAGTTCTCAACCTTTTGCTTCTGGAAAAAGGAAATATGTTTTAAACTATCTCCTCAGAACTTCAGCTTGCTAAGGGATGAAAATCACTGATAGCTGTTGCAGGAAGGGAGGTTACATATTAAAGAAAGAGAAGGAAAGAACATTTGAAAAATGGATGGGAAAAGAACAGCGAACCTGAAGATAAAGATATTAGTAGAAGACAACGATGGAAAAAGGAATGTGATGACCTGAAAAATATTTAGAAGATCATTCAACTATTTCTCACAAGGAAAGATGGAATTGCTGGATGTGGCTTTGTGCTGCGTTACTTTGTAAACCTCTCCTCTGTAATTAATCACCTCTTCTGTTCTGGTGTAGAGGAAAAGTAACACATTTTTTCCCCTTGAATTATTCCATGTCTTCATTCCTGAATGCATTCCAGACCCTAGAGGCTTTGTAGAAGGGGATGCTGTGGAACAGGCTCTTGAAATTCTCTGGTGGTTGTAGCTACAATGACTGCCTGGAAGGGACAAAGCCTGGCTAGAAGTATGTGATCTGTGGACCATTCTCTTCTCTTTGAGCCAACGGCTCTGCCTCTCCCTAGAGTCGCCATTGCCATTTTTAGATTTCTTAGTCTTTTTTTTCCTTGATAGTAGATCCTATGAAAATAAATTATTTTTATATTGTGGAAATGATTTGGGTATTCTTTGCAGTTTTGGATGTGTGGTGGATCATGGGAATCAGAAGTTTGTTTAATGTCAGTCAGCAAAAGGCAACAACAACAACAAAAGATAAGAAAAAAAAAGGGGGGGGGAGAAAAAAGAGAGAAGAAAAAAAAAGGAGAGAGAGAACATTTTTGTCTGAGCAACTGATGTTTTCCTTGCAACGAAGAAAACAAGTGAAGGATGAAGTTACCTTATCACATGAGCATCCTCAGGGAGAGGGGGGAAAGGAACCAGTCTGGAACCACTTCTCAGAGGTAGCCCAAAGCCTTTAACTGTGAACTGGTTGGGAATCCTTGTCCTGACTTATGCTTGGGCAGAAACAAATGAGAGTTCCCACCCTGGGGGGCAGGTGGTAGTAGAGCTTTTGTCTTAACAATCTCCCATGTCAGAGACAGGCTCTGTTCATATCAAGGTTAAATTCAGCATGGCTTCTCTATTGGTCTTTGTTTTCCCATGTGTATTGGGAGGTTATTATTTTTTGCCCTGTCCAGAAGCACCTCTGTGTGCAGTTCAGTCTGTATTTAAGAAATTCAAATCTTCTTTATTATTTCAGGCAGAATGCTCAGTAACAACTAGTTAAAATTGTAGTTCTTGTTATTATTGCCTCCCCACTATTATAAGATATTCATAACTTTCTGTAATGAGTCTTGTCTTGAATTGAACTGGTGTAGTTTCTGTCCCAGTATGATTTTTTTTATTATTTAAAACTCAAACATGAAAGATGAGCAATTTCTGAACAAGTCAGAGAAAAAAGTACATTCTCTTTTGTTTCCCTTTTGCTCTTTGTGCTTTTCATTAAGGAGGAGATTTGAAAGGTGTCATTTGACATAGAAAGTCTTCACTAAGAGGCAATGAACCTTAGGCTGTTGGAGAAATAAATATTTCCTGTGCTATGTTGTAATTCTGAACTTTAGAATATGATCCAGCCATTAAGAAATACACTGCAGCTTAATAACTCTAACTCCACAGAGAGGGATAAAGTTGAAAGTAGTTGTGGAATTTTGGTGATGGTAATCCCTTTCTCTTCAAGGAATAGCTGTGCAGACTTCATTTTACATTTGTGTCTATTTTTACTCTTAATTCATGTTACGGAGCTTTCTCTCAAATCTTTGCTCTCACTCTCTTAAGAATTTCTTCTCCCCTTCCATATTTTACCTAATGTCATGGTTTACAGCAAAATCAGACCATGTTTCTTCTTTTTCCTCTTTATATCCTCTCTCCCAACTCATTTGGTTGCATGCCCACTATAATAGATGGCACTCACTGCTAAATGCCAACTACATGTATAAATTAGCCTCTCACCCTTCTGACCATGTCTGTTTGTTACAGACATTTTGATATTTACTTTTTCTGCTGTCCTTTCTGCACCTAGTAATTGTTTTTTTTAATTCTTTTGTTTTCTGTGTACACAAACATAGATTATTTCAAAATCCCTTGCTTCTCTCTCCAGAGACCGATCTTCATCATATCTTTTTTTCCCATTAAGTATTACTTCTCTATCTCATTGCCTTGTTTCTAATTATGGTATATGTTAGTTGTGTTTTGATAGACGGTTGCCCAAAACACCAGAACGATGTTTAAATTACCATGGTCAGTCATCAGCTGCTTTTCCCGAGAGTGCAATTCCTCCCCTTTGTAAAAGTATCCCCTTATTTCTGCTCAGCTTCATGTAAAAGGCTGAGTAACACATACCACATGGGCACACAGATTGACATCTATAAGGAATAATTTTTCAGAAAGTGGATAGTGCCACTACGATAGTCCAGAGAGGTTTTCTTCAGTGCAGGTGTTTGGAGAGGAAGACATGGATCCGGTCAGGAGTTAAGATCAGGAAGACTTAAATGATGACAGAAGAGTCGCAGAGATTCTAGTTTTCATTACAGTGCTTATAATAAATGCCTTACTTCTCTTTTTCTTTTTCTTTTTTTTTTTTTTTAAATTTTTTTTTTTTCCTCTCCAGATTACTCTTGGAGACCAATGAGAAATGATTGCTGGCACTTGCAGAAAAAAACAGCTGGAGTCTACTTTCAGACATTAAGCTGAGTGTAATCTAAATATCCTGTAAATATTTCATGTTAAATCAATCTGTTTTAAGCCTGATGTGCATCCCACAACCTTTGCACAGACCTTTATGAAAAATGTTAGACTGGCTCTGTGCTTGCCAGCACAATATTGGGTTGAGGCTGCAAGAAGGGAGCAAAAAACTGATTGCCCACAAGCATGGAGGCCAGGGTGGCCAGGGAACTCTTCTGCACTGCTATCAAGCTAGGTCAAGGAGCGTGGAGATACCATTTGGAAACTGAAATCATCCTTTGCAAAATCCTACCTAGACACAGGAACGTTGTCTTCAGCAAGAAATGGCCCAAAGAGAGTGACCAGCATGGGTTGATGGTCTGGGAAGGAAGAACATGGAAAGAACCGGTGGAGGAAAGGCAACAGCTCACATTTTACTCAGTGCACAAAAATAATGTCTCTCTTTTTTTGTTGGCTGACAGCTAGTGTACTTTGGTCTTCATCCCACTCTCTCCAATGTCAAATGCTTTTCCCTATCTATATTCCTCCACTTAAAAAATAAGCAAACGAAGAAGCTGCCACAGCTTTGCCTACTGGCCTCAGTCACTTCTCTGGTTTCCTTTTCTGTCATTCACCCTTAGGTCACCTCTGTGCTCTGGCTTGTAAGATTCTGAGAACTGGACCATACTTCTAACACTGACAGAAAAACAATGACAGTTTTAGTCACGTAGAAAGCCTATAGTGCATTCAACTCATGCAGTCCATTAAAGACTGCTTTTTATTTGTAGTTGCTAGTCTTTTCCCAAAAAAGGATGCATAATTGTATAAAGCATTGCTTTTTCTAGCTGTAGACTTTGCTCCTCTGGCTCCCTTTTGAGCAAATATTTGGAAACTCTGGTATGAACCTATGTCTTTATTAGAGCTGCAGTTCTAACCTGTGTGTTGGAGACAGTGATATAGTACATTTTATTCAGAACGATGTATTGAGGAAGTTGTGCAAACTAGTGAAATTTTGCACAGCAGAGTTGTGATCCACGCTTTGGCCATGTAGGCACTACAGTGTTTTAAAAAAGTAATCAGTGAGAACTTGCAGGAGTTGCAAACTGAGGCCTGAAACATACTGTTCTTGTGCAGTCTTAAAAGGAAAATAAGCTATGCAGATTTTCAATCTGGCAAAAATTTGGCAATAACATTAGAACGCTTGTCTCTAACAAAGAATTCAGAAATATTTTTAAGTAAACAAAGCCAGCTAGCAGCAGACTAAAGTTGATTTACAGTAAAAAGCAAAAGCCAGCAAAATGTTGTTAATTCCTGCATATTGTTAAATATTTTATTCTGCTATTGCTAACTAATAATGGGTGCCAAAACCCATACATACAATGACTTAGGTTTGCATACTATACCTACCTGGACTTGAATTTTCAAAATCTTTAGATGATATGGATTTGGTTTGTTTTATTCATGCTTTCACATATTATATATGCAGGTATGTATGTGTTACATATACATGTATGTATGCATGTATGTATATTATTGGGAGGGAAAATATTTAAGTAGGAGACTTATGATTTTGTTTATCTCATCGGTGGAGGACCAAATGGAAGAGTTTTTCTGTCTAAAATCTTCATTAGTTGCATTTAATTTTTATAAACCCCAAAGCTGATACAGACCAGTGCCAAAGTCACCCAGGGTTTGAGCTGATGAGAGGCTCCTCTTTAGATTCATATTCACCCTGAGAGGTTTAGCAGTGGAATTTCTAGAAGTGCCAATGTGCCTGAGAAGCAAATGTCTTATTGAACTCAATGGGATTTATCCATACCCTCCTAGATGAGGGGTCTCTTATACATGACTGTTTCACAGACAATCTCTGTGAAAAATTGGAAGCGAAAGTCTAAACTTAAAGCAATGCACTCCAGTAACTCTCCCTCCCACCAGGCATCCTCCCCTAGAAGAGGGGCTTCCTGTCAGCGTCTGCCAAGGAGAATGGATGAGATCCAATGGGCTGGCCTGAGAAATGGCTGCTTTGTACATGTCATTTGTTGTGCCTGAGAACCGCTTCGGAGAAAAGGAAAGGCATGGCATGAATTGGAAAAGAGTTTTTTTTAGGAATAGTGTCAGAAAGTGTGTATTAGCCAGTTATGTTTTAATATTCCTAGGGTAAGTAACAATGCTAAAGTAAGGCAACGGCTTCTTGCGTAAGTATGTGAAAGTTAGAGGTGAAAAGACTGTTAAAGTTGCTCCTGCTAAGTTGTGAAATAAGAGAACCTGTTTAAGAGTCTCACGTACGCAAGAAGACTGATAGTTCTCTTAGCACTGCACGTATTTTTATTAAGAGGTGAAATAACAGGAACTGCAGCAGTTAACTGACACAGCTAGCAGAGAGGCCAGTGGGAAAGAGGAAGACAGAAGAGTAGAAGTAGCTTGAACTGACCTTTTCATGTGGGAAAACTTGACAGTTTCAAAATGGGAAGGAGATGTTACTGCAGGAAGGAGGAAGCAACTGGCTGGCGTAGCTTTGCCAAAGAAGGCTGTGAGACAGTTGTACTTTATGGCTTAGGCAGTGCATGTTAGCCAGTTGTTTTACTTGGTTAGGAATTTTTCCTTCTCCCTTTAATAAGATATTGCTGTTGCCATTGATTCAAATTTGCAAGTGGGATAATTAGCTCACTGAGCACCAACAGTGTCATTTAAATTCCTGGGTGAGGGGCTGAACTTTGATTTCATTGGGAACCCCAATTCAGATGGGACCAGCCCCTTGCTGCCAGGCTAGGGAGAGAAGTTACACTTGATGGCCAGCCTTAGCTTACCTGGTGGCTCCTGGGCATGGCAGGGTGCTGAGGAGGCTGTGCCACATGGACACAGCAAAGCTGGCAGCAGGGAAGCTGGTGCACCTAAGGGTGGCACAGGCACAGTCTTGCCTGCCTTTGAAAATGCAGCTCAGGGAAGGTTTGTGGATTCTGTTACTCAATTTCTAATGGAAAGTCTTCCCCCTCACCAGTTGTGATGCCACATCCTCGGAGACCTTCACACCCTCATGTTCGCTCAGCAGTGGAGATCATCTAGGGAGCCTGAGCCACACTGTGACTTGTTCCAGATTTCTGCTCTACAGCCTGGTGACCAGAAGCAGATGGAAATGAAAGATGCAAAGTTTTGCACCCATAAAACCCCTCTAAAATTTTTCTAGGAACATTGAGTCCTCTCCAAAGAAGGCATTAAATTACCTGTGACAGGGTGAATGGGCAGGCCTGGGTTGTCAGGAGTTAAAACTGCCTCAGTCAGCTGGAGGCTTACCAGCCACTAGCTATTAGGATTGTCATTTCCCCTCAGGAAATACCTGCTGGTGTATCAAGGGTAATTGCTAGCAGTCAGCTGTATCCCCAGAGGGTGGGTATATAAAATCATCAGGAAAAGACTGAACTGTTCGTGGTAGGAGGCAATAGGGATTTTGTGCGTGTGTGTGTGTGTGTGTGTGTGTGTGTGTATCTTGGATGTTTATCTTAATGAAGGATCTTAATGCATTGTGGGCTTTTGTTTCAGTTTTAACCCTCGTTGTGACTCATCCTTAGTTTTCTGCTGAAACTTGAATTTTATAGACTCCTTTTCTTATCTGAGGCCACCAGTTGCAACATTGGCTGGTTTGTCACAAGTATTCTCCAAAACAGAGTAGATAATTATAGCTTCCTGAATGGCTTGGTGTCACTATGTGGTTTTCCTTCTAGAATACTTGAAATAGCATTCCCAAATGCCCTTCACTTTGTTATGCTCTTGCCAATCTTTCCCCTCACAAAAGGAGTACACCCCTTTGCTTTCCTGAGCCTTAGTTAAACTATCCGTGAAGCAGGTATATCAAGTAATGCCTACTGGTTACCCTTTAAAGTTCATTCTAAAATTTACAGCATTATAAAGATGAAAAGCAAGGCAAAAAATTTGGAAGCACTCGTGCAGATAGTTTAAAGATTCGCTCCCTCTCCTGCCCAGGCAGAGGTCTCACCTGAATATCGCAGCCCATCCGTGTTAACCTGTCAGTTAAAGCACTCTTTGCCTCCATCCTTTCTGCAGTAATAAAGTTCCCAGAAGTGCAATAAAGACAAACACTCAAAATAGGTCATCCTACCTGACCCTTGTTTCTTCATTTGGACATATCCCCACATATCCAGGCTTTCAGTCATGCTCCCCGGGCTTTTTCTCCTCCCAAAAGACTCCTTCAGACAGCAAGTAGTCACTTGGCTGTAACCTCACTAGGAGGCTCTCCATGCCCTCACTCCCTCTTCCTGCCTGACATCTGCTGCAGATGTGTTTGAGTAGGACCCACTCCCTCCATGCCCATGGAAAGACCTTGTATTTGTCAAACAATGATGTGAGTTTCATTTGGTTGTGTAGCTCAAGTTAGGTGTTTCCAGGATGGACTCAACACTCACATGCTCTCTGAAGTGACTAGTACAACCTGTCATGATCAGGTCATGAACCAACCACAGACCAAGGTCCTTTTTGAACAACAATGAATGTCAAATATATAATATATTAATAAAGTTCATGAGCCATTTGCTCATAAGTCACAACTAGGGAAAAAGGAATAATTTGATGAATAAACTATTCACAGTGCAGGTGCTTGTCCAAAGCAGTTTCTCAGCAGAAACTGAGAGACGATTCAGAAGTAAACCATCGTTATTTACATCTCTGTTTCCTTCTTGTATGCACTTCCTGAGATGAGAGAAAATATCTCCTCTCAGACTGCTGTGGTTGTCTTATGAGTAGTGAGGTCTTCTGTGAATCATACGCCTTCAGATACTCAATTTATAAGGAAATCTTAAGCCTTTGCATCTATATGGGAAGTATGTCAGCTTCGCTATTCTGATTTCCAGAACTCAGCAAACTATGAGGTTAAATTCTGAAAGAGTTCTCAATTATAAAGTTAAAAAAACAATGGAGAAGGAAATATCTTAGAAGCCAAATTTTTCAGCTAATGATAGTTTTTCCTTTGCTTAATATACTCTTCCCGGGATACTTTGTAGGATGCTCAGAAGAGGCCTGAGAAAGACACATGATCTGATAGCCTAGTTCATTTCCAAAACACTGTGTTGAAACTCTTAGCTCATTGCCTCGTTGCCCTTTGTAAGTGGATGGGATCTATTGATGGGAAGAGATGAATTCTCTCTACAACAGAGCAGACCTTTGTGAAAATGGATCCTCTTAGAAGTGGCCCAATCCTCTCCCTGAAAAACAGATGCCAGAATCAGTTGTGGGACATTATGTTTCGGCTCTAGAGACTCCCATTTCTTAGAATAAAGTAAAGGAGTCATTATTTATCTAAACAAGGCCTTTATGCTATGGTTCAGTGGCTGCTGGACAGCCGTGTGATCTGTCTTGTGTAATGCCCTCACCCCCTCCTTTCCCCATTTGGAGAAGAGAAAAAAGGGCTTGTACTAGCTCAGAATATACACATCTCACTGTCTATTGTGCTCTGTCGCTCTGTCTATTATGGTCCATTAGATAAACATGGTGTTGAGCAGCCACTCAGCTGCTGATATGCACGGCGGTGCTGATAACACACTCTATGTTTAGAAGGGAAGCAGTGCGTCACAGACTATGTGGGATATGTTTACGTATACGTGTGTGCTTTCTCCTCAACAACAGAGAGCTTCCATCACAAAGCCCCTCTCTCTGAGGAAACAGGCAGTTTTTGAAACGATAGTCTTTTATCTTTTGTGATGGATTTTTTCACGCTGCTTCTCAAAATATCGCCTTGTATTTCTGTGTCTGAGGGTAAATGAAGTGAGATACAGACTCCTAGTCTTTCCCCTCTCCTGTAGGAAATTGTGCTTTTAATACAGAAGGAAGGAGGCAGCTGGCTAAACGTGCGCTTTCCGTGTGCTACTGAGTCTGTCGAAGTTTGTGTATATGAGGCAGTTGACCTCTTTCAGGAGCCAAGTGGTCAAACAAGTTACATTTTACAAAAGCACCTGATCATATTTTTTCAAAAGTGACTTAGGCACTTCAGAGCCAAAATCTCTTTATTTGATAATGGGGCTTGGGGCTTATCTATTCAGGGAGGCATACTTCTTTGCTGTGTTCAGTGTTGACCTCTGGATATGTACACAGACCAACACAAAAGCTCCTCTTGTGCTTCTGAAAATGTCACCCAAAGCACACAGTGCTCTGAAAACCATGTTCTGTGGAGGGCTGGTCCAGGATCAGTGAATACAAACTTGCAAAGAGCAGACGGACAGGGGAGGGCTTGCCAGTGTGAAAAGGCAAATGGTCAGGAGCTACTTCCTCCTTGATTATACAAAGCAACAAACCAAGCACTGAGACTTTCCTTAAATTATGAGAAGTTAGGTGTTATTGTCATTCTGAACATGGGAGAGGACGGGGTTTTCCCTTTTGGCCCCAGGTAATGGGCATTGCAGTGAAGCAGGAGCTCAGCATCACCATTTACCAGCCAGTCTTTAATTGAGCAGATGTCACGATCAGATCATCACTGTGGAAACAGTGATGGTGATCAACCTGAGGTGATCATGGCCTGTTTCTTGCTGTGTGCTGGAAAAGCTGCACACAGGGTGCATGTTAAGAAGTCTAAAAGTTCTGCTCTCTCCTCTGAGGCTTCATGAGCAATGACCAGGTTCTTTCTGAGGCAGCCCAGCGTGTGGTAATGCTCCAATACACGGTAATAAAATGTGTCCATTAAGACATTCCTTACATAGCATCCAAGTACTTATTTTAAACCACTCAGATTGCAGGCTGCTATGCTACACAGCAAAAATACTTAGAATGTGATGGTTCATTACAACAGACCAGGTCATTCATCCTTAATACTTTTTCCCCCATAATTGTGGTGGTATTAACAGAACAACAAAATAATTCAGTAAAATCTTTAAAAATTTCAAAGTTGTTCCCATGAACCCATGGAAAATAGCTCAAATTTTCTTCTAAAATTTTCTTGGCAGCACAGGCTTATAATATTTTTAATTAGCATTCTAATGTAAGATGTACTAGTTACAATATTTTGGTTTCCAAAGTACTGGTAAACAAGACAACCCACATAATGATTTTAATCTCTCCTTTACAATTAAAATATATTACACAAGAATTTGTTGAAATGGAAAAACATTGGTAATGCCGATAGTTTCTCATGAACATTTTATCCTACATTTAGAATTAAAAAACAGATACTTTTAAATTTTATAATATTCAAAGTTTCTAATGTCCAGAGTTCTGTAGAATAATTATTTTACTTTTTCTTTTTCCTCTTTGAATCATTCTGAAACCTGGAAAAATTTTAATGCTTATAAACAGATTCTATGCTGCAGCTTTACTTCTTCCTGAAGAGTGCTGAAATTAGCTTCTTTACCTGAATTGTCCTATTGCAAGATTCCTTTTGTAGTGTCATGAGGAATCATATTAATAGCATGCCTTCATTTCCAGTAAAAATTTTGGTCACGATTGCAGACTTCAAAAATCCATGCTTTTTACTTGGTCTTATTTCCTAATATTCATATTTTTTCTCTTCCTTTCATCTACTCTGCTTTCGGTGTCAAAGTATGTCATAGTTTTTCTGGTAAAGGATTAATTCAAGCTCAATAAAAGTAAGAAACCACAACACGAATACATAAATAGTAAAATTCAGTCCATGGTCTGAATAGCACAGCATTTACACGGAAGCACCAGAGAATGCAGGGCGTATATTGGACCTTTTAAGCTATCAGAAAAGTTCTGGTAGTTTCCCTTACTGTATTAGAGGTACCTTTGTCTGGACATTTGTGCAAGTGAGGAAAGTTGAGCGTGAAGGAGATTTCTGTTATGTATTTAAAAAGAAATCTATATCTGTATCTATACCTATATACAATCTGTCTTCCTTACCTATTCATTTTATTACATAAGCACCTACAGTGAATCTGGCTTATAACTTATTTTCACTTCACTGTTGTGTTTTGGTGTTGGGTTTTTTTTGCTTGTTTGTTTGTTTGTTTGTTTGTTTTCCCCATGTAAAATTTACATCAATCACAGCGCAGGTGCGTGCATTAGGTGCCCTTCTGAGTGGAAAGTCAAACGAGAGAAATGAGAGCCAGAAGTTTCTTGCAATTCCTGGTGCTTATCTCAGCTTATCTCAGGTAGTACAGAGACCAACCGGTGCACAAACGCAGAGAGGCTCACAGACTGCCAGCTCTGCTTTCTTCCCTGCTTGCAGACAATGTATGGTGGAGCCTCTGCCTCCTGTGGCCCATCCTATGACAACAGGAAGGCACCGTGGACCAGGAGTTAAGGAAGACAGGGATTAGATGGGCGTTCCGATACAGGTCTGGATGGGAGATAGCTCCTTCAGTGTCCCTGCTATGTATGTCTCATTGTGGAGGGCTGTAGGCTGGCTGAGCCACGGACGCACTGACTCTGGGATGATCGGTCACTGTGAGCACGCCTCATGTGAGTCGCCTTGGGTTTTTCCCAGGTTACAGATGTTACTGGTATGCTCCTACTAAGCTACAGTGAGTTTAAAAACAGAACTGGAGAAAGGAGAAGTGAATGAGGAAAGGACAGGAAATGTGAGAAAAGAGGGTACCTTAGCCTAAGCACTGAAATCTCACTTGGCCCTGCATGTAGCAATATAGCCCATGTAGAATTTACATTCATTATGGTCAACTTAGGCACGCTGTTCAAGCTAAGGGCACCTGCTTCCAGATTCCATCAAATCATCAAAATATCTCCAACTAGGCACTTCTTTCGCTTTGCTCTTACTCCCTGATTGCCATCCAATCAGATGTTTCTTTTATCTGATGCTGTCTTTCATAGCAGGAGTTGTTTTGTGTAGAATGCTCTTCCCAAGTGCAATTAGCATCAGTAGCTCTCTTCTGACTCTGGCTTCTTCAGCTGGTCTCCCACAATAGTTACAAAGTTTAGGCAGGGAGAAAAGGCAGTCACACATAAGAAATAACTCAAGCGTAATCCCCAGTGAATGTCAAGTTGCATAGGATGCCTATTCTCTCTGCATGCCTCTCTGGCAACAGTATATCACTTTGTAGTAATAGTATACAGTAAAGCTAAACTGAGTCATTCATGCACAGAAGTGCAGTCCTCACAGAAGCAAGTAATCTGAAGTGCTAGTGTACATACGCAATCAAATAGTATAAATCTTGTTTCTCTGCAGTAATTTGAGTGAAGAAGAGTTCAGCTCTATATGCAGATACATTCAGAGTATATGATTCTGTTTAGATACAGGTAAATCAGTAAAACATATAGTATTTCTGATTTAGACATCAATGCAAGATTTCTTCTGATCATTAGGCAGTGGCAACTATTGGAATAATTTCTAATTTGGTTTTATTTTCACATGGTAACACCTCTTGCTTTTATACAGCACATTTTCTTTAGGGCTGCTCAAAGTTAGCAGTGTTCATTAAAATGGAATGAGGATAGAGAGGGGAGTGGAGTGATGGGGTGGTGTAGTGGCAAAATACAAGCCAAAATAAATAATGAAATATCTTCTGCTCTACAAGTTTATGGAATGTTACACTGGCATTTCAGTTCCCAGCACCCAGTTCCCACTTTCCTGTGCTCATATGGGCATGCACTCTCTTCATACCCTTTTCCTTGACCATGTCAAATGAAGCTCAGGAACAGGAAGGAAATACTTCTCTTTGATGCTGCAAAGTCTACATGACCACCATAGGAAGCTGACCAAAACTAATATGAGATTGTCTGGAAAGGTCAGTAGTCCTGCCAGGAACATTAAAAGCCTGGTCTATTTCAGTGATAAATGCAATACGCTGTTGATTAAATGCATATATAAAATGATAATTTGATGACAACTATAGCTACAGCTGTTCTAGTTCTGGGTGACTTTACTTGTCTCCTGTGTCTTTTTCCTGGTATAAACTGTTCCTGTGTGCCAATGGAGTCTATATTTTTAAGACCAAATGTTTGATGATGATGACCCTTAAGATTGTTGCTTTCGTGTAGTTTAATAGCTATGTTTGGTAAAAACATCTGTGGTTGGATATATAGAGAGAATGTTGGAGATATTTGGGAGAAAAAAAGTTGCATATTTATAACAGCCATTGAAATGGATTCTTCAGACCAAAAAATCAGAATCTGAAGTGCACAGATTCATCTCCTGTGCATTTCCCACTAGGGGAATAGCACCCTCTTGACTGCAGTGAATAGCTGTATAGTCTGTTGTGGAGCAACCCCTGGTTCAAATTAAAGATTTCAGGATTTGGCCTCAGGGGAGTTTTTCTTGACTGAGGACTTTGAGATGTGATTAACAAAAGCCAACCATTAGTCAATAAATTGTCATCTTTCATGAAATAATGTGTTTGACAAATCAGTTATTCTGGTATTCAATCAGCTTTTTAGGCTGTTCATCAAATGCGTTACTTGACATAGAAAACATTTGTCAAACAAACATAGTTGATAAATTTCTGCAATATTCTCTCATGTCTTCATCTGGTTTACAGTTTTGCCTTACAAAGCTCCCTCCATTCCTTACAGTCCTGTCTTCCTCCCTACCCCCAGACCCCCCCACCCTCCCCACCCCAATGCAGCAAGAAGAATAAATATTTTCCTTGTTATCACTTTGGTGTTTCTTCACAAAGTTTTGGAAGAGGTAATAAGCAGCAAGGGCAAGGATCAGAACTTTTTATCTTTCATTGTAGCAGTTCCTTCTAAAAACACCACAGTTTTAAATAGAAGTTTATTTGTGACTTCAAGAACCACTGGAGATACTGGTGGAAATGGAGAATCAATTTATTATAAATTTGTAGTAGCATATATGTCACAGTATTGTCATAGAATCACACGTTTGAGATAGGTTTACTAGAAGCAAGAGACTCAGGGAAATAAGCACATATCTGATTTGCCTGTGGGGATCATAGAATCATAGAATCATTTTGGTTGGAAAAGACCTTTAAGATCCTCAAGTCCAACTGTTAACCTAGCACTTCCACCACTAAACCACATCCATAAGCACCACATCTACACATGTTTTAAATACCTCCAAGGATGGTGAGTCAAACACTTCCCTGGGCAGCCTGTTCCAATGCTTGACAACCCTTTTGGTGAAGAAATTTTTCCTAATATCCAATCTAAATGTCCCTTGGCACAACTTGAGGCCATTTCCTCTTGTCCTATCACTTGTTACTTGGGAGAAGAGACCAACACCCACCTGGCTACAACCTCCTTTCAGGTAGTTACAGAGAGCCATAGGGTGTCCCCTCAGCCTCCTTTTCTCCAGGCTAAACAACCCCAGTTCCCTCAGCCGCTTCTCATAAGACTTGTGCTCTAAACTGTTCACCAGCTTTGTTGTCCTTCTTGGATAGGGCAGGCAAAGGATGGGCTGGATGACTCCAGCTGTTCAAAGGGAGCCTGACAGGGACTAATGAAAGCAGTTCAATCTTACAAAACAGAGGTCTTTTCCCTGGGGCTGCTTCTGCTGGAGAGCTCTGAAATATCACCTGTAACTTCGTCAGGCTGAAGGTGTTCTCTGTGTCAGGGAAGGTGTTCTCTGCGTGTGTCCGTGTGTGTGTAGGTGGTGGTGAAAGTCTTCCCAGTGGAGCTTTGTGAATTCCTCATTCCTGCATACTGTGCAAAAAAAAAAAAAAAAAAAAAAGTCCTTAGAGTTTTCCATCACTGGATTGACACATATGTCAACACTGTGTACACTATGTATCTTTGTCTCATAGACCACATGCAGAAGAGACCTTGACCTGTCCACTAGGAATCCTAATTGTAGTGAAAGTAGAAACTGTCAGCGGTACTTTATCCAAAGTCTTTGTCTACACGGTCACAGCTGACTCCTTAGACAGACTATCTGACATTAGCCATATCTGCTGGAATCTGAGGTTATCAGAAGTTAGTATATATCCAAACCAAAAAAGAGACAGGGCCAATTGCTATGCAGTGTGGATGCAGTCAAATGAAGCCACTTAGACGCAGTGAGTGGTCCTGTTTCATTTGGCAGTATAGGTGTGCACCCACATTAACTTCTGAAGAATGTCTTTAAAATGTAATAAAGAAATCTGCTTTCTTCAAGTGCCTACATCCTTAGAAAAGAATCATCATCAGGGAGAAGAAACGTGATCTTGTACTGGCTTACATATTTAGCACAGTTTCCTGAGGAAATTAGATTATGAAATCATGTTGTCTGTTCCGTCTGTCACTTTTCCTTTAGCTTCCTCCCAACAGCCCACACCTTTCATGCCCAGTAGATATGAAACCCATTCATCAACTTAGGAAATGTTGGTAGCAGACGGATGAAAAAAATTCAACCAGGATAGATGACATGCAATGGCTAGGTAGAAACCATAATGAATGTTCTTCTGGGGAGAAAGCCTGCTAGAATCCAGTCCATTATCCATTCTGAGAGGGGGCATCTAAGTGGCCAGTCAATGTATGTGTCCTGATTAGCTGATCAGTGCATCATAGCTCTGAGCCGGACAAGCTGCATAAGGCTTTGTGTGCAGCACGAGAAACGAGGAGAGCAGTATGTGAAAGATGATGTTTTGGAACATCCCTGGGGATGGGACTGATAATGGAAGGGACTGAAACTATTAAAAGAGAGAATTAGGGACACACAGACTTCAAGTTTCATTATGAAAGGAACAACATGTTTTTAAAGAAGCAAAAAGTTATGTGTTGTGCATCATCCTGTTTATTGTTGCTGCTGTTGCACGCAGCCCTCCCACAGGAATGGCTGCTTGCAGGGTATATTTAGATTACAGCGATCAGATTCCACCACATGACTCTACAGTACAGGTCAAAACTGTGCAGCTTGCTTTCATTTCCAGCAGAAATATTAAACATTTTGTATGTGGATGCATAAAATCTTCTTTTTTCAGCTGAGGACATAAACAGTAATATTTCTTCCCAAGAAGGTGGTTTTTTTGTTTGTTTGTTTGTTTGTGTTTTTTATTTTATTTTATTTTATTTTAACTAATTGTCCTCTAATTCAGTGTTGCAAGCACTGACTTCTGTCATAGGATCAAAGCTATACAGCCTTATGTAGTGGTGACTGGAATAGCTCTGTACTGTCAATATTAACTCCAGCCTTGACTTCAGATGCCTCACACCATTAAATGTCTTATGTGGTTTACAAATCCTGCTTCCCTAATTGGGTCCTCAGATGAAGAAACGTGTAAGGGCTCTACAGAGCCTGCCTGGTAATTAGCTTTGCTCAACAGGTTACCGGGACAAACCTTGTTGCAGGTTCTGACCATCAGGCAATATCAGAGATTTACTGTGGTTGTCCCTTCATAGGTTGCTCAGAAAGTGAGTTGCTCATGGCAATAATCTCCTAAAACCTCCTCCTGAAATGCTGGGGTGCATCCGTAGTTATCTAACATTTTCCCATAGTCTTGTAGGAGGGCTCTGAAGATAAAATTTCTGTGGCTACTGCTTTGGGCATTAAGGGGACCGTCCTGGAAGTAGTTGGAAGGACTACCAGCTGATCTGGGGACCTCAGGCTCTGTGTAAGGAACAAATGTGCTGGCAGAACACAATGCCTCTGAGCAGGAAGATCTCTGGGGACTGGTTCACTTCCCAAGCCTCATCCCAGAAGTGTAAGCATTAGAAATCCCTGTCTAACCATGTGTGTAGGACACTGGCAACCTAGACTGTCCAGAAGATGTCAGGTAGTGTGGTCTGGCCTGATTATTGCTGCAAAACAACCAACACACACACCAGGTGTGGTTAAGACTGTCTGTTGCATGCAGTGCCTGGCTTCTGGTGGCACGTGTAGCTTCTTGTCCATGCTGCACATTGGCAGTGAAGATGTGGGCTGGTTCTAGCATTGACTTCAAACTGCCATTGATCTCTTGCAGCTTGCAGACTTTGCTGCTTAGATGAGCGACCTCTTCCTGCTAAGTTCCTTGGGTAGTTTCTGAGGTCTGGGCAGTGACTGGAATTATTGATAGTAGAAGCACTACAGTTAGGGATGAGGGCAAAGCGATCATGCAGCAGTGACTCCAGGTGGTCTTGGACAGTCTGGAGAAGAGGCCAGTGATTAAAGACACTGTGAGTCCTGGGTTGAGTTTTCTCAAAGCCAGCTCATGTATAGCAGCTCCACTGTGAACTGGGCTGGAACTCCTAGGCTAGTCACATATGCCAACACCTGCATCCAGAGGGTCACTTGGATCAGCAGAACACTATCTAGCCAATTGTCAGGCAGGCAGTGATGAAAAAAGGCTGGAGCTCCATTAGCACTGAGTTGCACAAGTAGAGACATGCTGGCTTTTATTCTTGCCTGGATTTGCTAGCTGTCTCTGCTCCTGCAGTCTTGTTTAGAGGCTTTAATACACCCCAAACCTGTGCCATAGATGGTATTCATCTTGTTTTGACTGTGGTCACCTAAAACCTAGGCATATCATCTGATATCTTGCAGTCAGTGAAGAAGAGATTAATGCTTCCAGCATCTAACTTACCCTGTGCATCTTAGGCACCTGCCCTGGTGTGGGTTACCTCTACTATGCCAAATCCAGCTGAAGTGAGAAAAAAGTGTCAGTCCAGCTGAAGCTGATAAATGTAAAATATCTGAAAGTGTTGGTGATGCTCTCTGCCATGGCCTGTGCTAGTGTCTGTAAAATGGCGGTGACAAGACATAATGATGAAACTTATTTTCTCCATGATCAATAGAAGTCTAGCCAAATACAGCATGATACTGCTACCGTGTGTGATGACTGAGGCGAATGCTGAATTCTTGGTCAGGAAAAGCAACCCACACAGGATCAAGAAAGAGACTTTATATACTGAGGACCATCTGGTGGATGCTGTATCAGTGTTTTGAACTACAGTTCAGTCTTATACCACATTTCTGAGATGTAACATATGATTGGTAATTATTCAGGAGGGAAAACGTGAATACAGGCTGGCCTTACTTCACCAAATGCATTCCTGACTATAATGAACTGTCACAGATTTTTTGTACACGTGTAGATGTCCTTGGAGATTTCTAAAAATTTACTGTCTTTTGGTTCCAGCCTAATCAAGTGTGGAGACTGTGTATGGAGTGAATATGTCTTCAGTTAGGGTGGCTCCCAGACCCAAAGTGTAGGATCCTTTTGTTGGAAACCCATGGTGTGAGGTAGGCTTAGACAAATAGAATGGGACTCGTGCAGGTGGGTGACTGTCAGCACAGAACAGTCAGTCTTTTGGCCAAGCATCCAGTGCCTAACTGCATTCCCAGAAAATGACATTAAAGCTTCCCCTCCAAATGACCAGAAAGAAGGCTTCATTTTCTAGCCTGTGACAAGCTGATCAATTGTTTGATTCTGGTAATAGGTAATGGCAAAGATGCATTCTCTGGATAGCCCTGTTGTGGTTTTTGGGATGTCTCTCCTCCATGGGAGAGGTGAGCTAGCATTAAAGAGCATCCTCAGATGCTCTGGAGTGCTTCCTGCTAAAGGTATGTTCATCTTGCAGCACCAGATTGTCTATTCTTTGGTTTTGTTTGTAGTCTTTTGTGGAGCCCAGTCTTGGCCCGTCTTGTTCCAGGTCACTTTGGAGCCTACACCGAAGCATCTGTGCAGAAAGGAATGGCTGACCATTTCCTAATATGCACTGCCAGAGTTCTGGTAGGGCCAACAGCTCCTGTTTGGATCTCAAAACACAGAACTTCAGAAAAAGCAAAGCCACAAAACAGACAAAAGCAAAGCCATGAAATGGAAAAACCCAAGCATTGTTTGTGCTACCTGCTGGGTGCTGAAGGTCTAACTACTTAGAGCTGATGCAGGAGTCCGCAATGAGGAAAGGTTCAACCACAGTGAGAAACAAAAATGGAAACACAGCCAAAATGGAAGCTCTGCGTACATATTTAGAGAAGGCTAGTGACATCCAGAGTCCTCTGAAAATACAGAGCAGGAATGGCAGGACTAGACCAAGTGGGGAAGTCTAGAGAAATCCTTGCATGGACCAGATGTTAATGAACAAACATACTTGTATGGAAGCAGCCTGTCAGGAAAAAAATTGGGTAAATTTTTTGCAAGATTGTGAGTTTCAGCCAGAGCAGGGCTGTGCTCCACATTGCTACACCATTAAGTTGGAGACCTCAGGACAGATTTATGGTGCCATCAAACCACAGTCTTAGTTTTACTAAGTACTCTGTCTTTTTAATGGTACTTAAGGGCTTTACTGCAGTTGGGCATTTTACGGTGTTTAGATATGGTTTTAACAACTGAGTTAGCTCTCATGATGCTGCCAATTGCAGTCAATGTGGAAAAACAGAAGTCTTTTTCCAGCACCGTAACCTAGTAGACAGAGTTATATTTTGGTCTTGTAGAGTTTAAGAATGACTAGAGGCCATTATGTTAAACACAGGTTCTCCCTGTATTTACTGACATCCAGTTCATATGGTGTCAACTAACTTCATTTGTTAAGAATTTTATTTTAAACAAGCTAAAAAATTTCTAAAGGAGCAAACCTTTAGAGGTTTTTTCCAGCCTTGAGTGACTCCCATGGAGATAGTGAGTTAGGAGGAGGAGACAGAGAAAAAGGAAAATGCAGGCAGATCCAACCTAAAATCAAAACTGTTGTGTCATGCTGAGAAAAATGACCAACTGTTCTCTTCTAACCTTTCTTTTAAAGTAGCTGAACTTCTTTGAAAAGTAATAACGTGGCTTACTTGACTTTTAAAGTACAAGACCATTTCAATTTTAAAGGACAAAAACAAAATCTAAAATTCATGAAAAGGAGAGAGAAAACTTAGCTGCTGTCCCACAGCTTCCGTGTTAACACAGGAGTGATATACCCTGCAGGAGACTGACTCAACTTTTTTATGAGCCATCAACGATTTATTAGAAATCCTGATGTTGTTCCCAAGAAACAAACATCTTTCATTAGGTGGCAGGAGATGACATAGTGGACTGATCTCTTGTGCTATTCTCCCTCTTATCCCATTCTCTCTTCCCGAAATATAGTTGTTATTATTATGCAGTATTGGGTAGGGAAGTGAATTCTGGAAGCCAAAAAGTCCAAGGGATATTATTTGGCATGCTAGCGTAATACCAGGGTTTGCTAAAATTGAGTGGGAAGAAGCATACCTTAGCTACTTTAAATAGGGCAGAAACATCCTAATTTTATCCTAAAAAGTGCGTAAGGTTACTATTTATTATTAGTCACAGCTGATTATTTCAGAGATAGCTTTGGCTTTCTTCAGTGGTAAATCTGCTGTCACCAGCTATGCACTGTGGCCACCCTCCTTGCCAGTAGTCAGCTTTGGGCAGTGGATCAACTGAATGCCTTAAATTCTCTGTTGAACCTTGGCATTATTATGGAAGAAGTCTGCAGCCAATTCATGGGTCCCTGGTATAGCTCCAGCAGCTTAACAGATGGATCACTAGCAAGTCTCTTCTCAATTTCTCTGTTAAATATTCATGGAGCCAGCATGCGCATAGGCCCAAGCATGCCCCCGGAGGTGCCAGCAAGGGTCTCTGATCTGGGGAAGATGTCAAATTGGCTAGTGGAAGTCTGAGGGCAGAAATGTTTTCCGCAAGGATCCATCCTTCAGTGCAGAACATGGAGTGACAGCCATATGGGCAACTGTGCTGGTGAATATGTCTGCAGTGCATGCTTATACAATCTATTAATAGGCTGGTGGCATACCGAATGTTAATGTGGGGAAACGGAGTGAGAAACAATAAGGAAATGCCTTGGACTAAGTTGAAGCATCAACCGAAGTAAAAGTCTTCCTGTTAGCTTGTGGTGAAGTTAAAGAAAAAAAACCCAAAGCTGCATTCCCCACCCCCCTTAGAATATACAGCTCTTATTTTCAAAATGTATTACTGAAAACATTGCTAAATGCAAGTTCACATAGCCCTGTGGATTGCTTAGTGTTTTTAGATCCCAGTCAGGGATGATGTTTTCTTTGCTATTATTTAATACCATCATTGAAACAACAGCCAGATATGCTTCTGGAGTATCAGGGTCCATGTATGAGTATTAGGCTGCCTTTTTGGGCAGTACTGTGTATCTTTTCTTTTAACTCTGCAATATCTACAAAGCCTTAGGAGTGCTCTTTTAAAGTCTGCCTGTGGTGAAAAGGAGGTTGCAGTTTGATAAATTTCTCTGTTTCTACCGCTATACTAGAAACAGAGTTTATCATTATGTCTCATTAAAAATGTTACAGAGAAGTAATTTGTGGTTGTTACAATGGATTGTACTGCATAGAGTGTGGAGAATTAAAAAAAAAAAAAAATTCCCAGGAAAGAACATATTTATTCCCTCTTGAAGGATTTGCACCCAGTCCTTTGAAATTACACAATGATGACAAGCTACTATATAACCAGTATTCCTAATATAATCAATTTGAATAAAGGAGAAATATTTCAAGTGAACTCAATACAAGCCTTTTTATAATGTGATATTACAGAAGATATGTGATATGCACATGTTGTAGTAAAGAAACAAACATTTCTCTGTTTACCAGTGTCATGCTAGTCAAAAGTACAATAAGCATTAAAATTAAGATGGGATGCCAGGAAAAGGCCAGCTTGCAGACTCCTGTTTCCTTTTACTCAACAGTGTAAGGCTTTTAATACTTTTTAACTTAGGTTAGAAGTCTTTCCTTCTTAGCCAGGAATTCAGATAGCTGCCTAAGTGGTTTGCCCCAAAAGTGGTTCTAAGCATGATTTCATACAGTTGCAGTATTAGCTACATTAACGGAAGAAAACCAGTGTTCTAGTACTGTCTTATATTTCCCAAATGATGCATCAGAGTATGTGTTTCCAAAGGGCATAGTCTGTACAAAACCTGTGAGGTAGTTTAACTGGTAGTCAGATACACTTAAGAGACTTGTCACAACCTGAATTGTATAGCATGACATTTCAGTAAGGTGACATAATAAACTACACAGTACAGCTAATATACCATTAAATGCTGTGTCCTATCTAGTCTGGTGGTTCTTGTAGCCCAGGAATATCTTTTCTCTGTGATAGATAGAGGTATTTCTGAAAAGATCCTATATAATTTGCAGCAAGAAGTAGTCTTTCAGACAGCTCAAGGCTAACAGAAACCAAATATTTTTGAAAGCAAACGGACTTGAAAGTATGCAGACTGAATTTCATCTACAAAAGGGGCAATTGAAAGTATCACCCAAAGGTGTCTGTATAATACCAGGAGATGAAATTGGACACTTGTAAATGAACATGCTTGAAAAAGTAAATGCCTATTTACTTTCAAGCCAAGAATATTTCTGTTGTGTTTGCAGTTGGCTGGATGTGGGAAGGGGAAATAGGAAAGTACTCCGAAAGGAAAATTTGGTTCTTTTTCCTTCAATAAAAGTTTGTTCCTTGTGGTTGATTGTTCAGACCTTCCCTGAAATTCTTTGGTAGAGAGGAATAGTGAACAAAAATTGATTTAAAGTATAGGCGGAGAACTGGCATTTATGTTTAAGCTAAGACTGGATATATGGTTTCACAGCTTCTGAACAGTTATGATTGATTTCTTTTGCTGGAGTGTACAACTATTTGGCATATTTGACCCACTGCTTGTTCAGGATGGACTGCTTTTATTGCTAATTCTATGTGTGACCATGATCACTTCATTTAATTCTTTATATTTCACTACATCTATTAGAAAAAATGAGTAATAGTTCTTGCCTAAGTGTTGATTCATTCAAGTGTTGAATCATAAAAGCATGGATTAGTGACTAATTACTGATTAACAGTATCAACATCTTCAGTCAGAATATCCCCTCTAAGAGTACAAAGAGCATATTAATCAAGAACATAGTGTCACATGCTTTTGGGCAGTAATTTAGAAATCATTCTGTTCTTTGTATACTGGCAATTGAAAACCTTCTTCTCAGAAATATTGGGCACCTCATTTTAAACCTTTTAGAGTGTAATTTTGTTTAGCTCTCAAAATCTCATGGCTTAAACTATTTATAACAGAAACGAAGTGAATAGCATAGGTCACTTCCTAGTGAAAATTAATCCAGTAAGTGAAAATGTCTTTTTGTTCTGGAATATATCCTTGCTCACTGGGTTTTGAATTCATCATTTCTCTTTCTTTACTTAAGTAAGATACCTTTAGCAATGGCTGTCAACAGCCTTGTACTGATATAGGAAAATTACAGTTAAAGCTAAGAACGAAAACAATTGTCATGTTCTAGTAAAACATTAAAAAACTTGAAACATGTCATTTAGCTAATCATGAATTGTCTAATTTTTGATCACTTTTACAAATAAACATCAAGCATTCTAAAGTAAGAAGTACATTGTAACTGAAGAGTTATATTCTTTTTATGGATATTGAAAAAAATTTGAAATCTTCAAGATACTTTCAACATTTTTTCCACGTAAAAAATTTACAAAACCTGACCTGTTCCTGGGAACAACTTTGGCTTTAGCCCATCAGTTTTTAATAGGGAAGTAAGTTATGTAAAAACTCTTAATCAATTTTTAGTTTCAGTAGTATTTTATTAGTATTTATTTCACAGTTGTTCTGTTTGTTAGATAAGCGAGAAGTGAACTTCACAAACATGTGAGTGTTAATTATAGTATGTTACAACAAGCAACTGAAAGTTCTCATTTCCACTTTGACTGATACCAAAATAGCCTATCTTATGATATTTTGACACATCTCTTTAAAACCCTCTGCTAAATCAGGAAGATAAGAAATAAATGTGTGAAAACAGACAGCAGAAGAAAATATTTTTTTTAAAGATCTGACAAGCTTTGAATTAGTTTATTATTCTCATCAATGGTTATGGTTGGTTCTTCAGTAGAGTGGAATTGGTTCAATCACATTATGTCACACTCCATGAGTATTGGCTTGCTACTACCATAGTACTTTTTGATCTGTTTACGGTAGATCATACAACATATGCACACACATGCAGCTGTGTAAGACAGAAAGGGAGGAGGGAAAATAATACAATAGTAAGAAATCGATGTGCTTACACATTGCATCAAAATAGGTTGTTATCATCTGTTCTTGCTGGTGGGAGTCCAGCCACATATATCATGGAGAACCTTATGGATATGGGAAAATTGTGTGGTGTGTGCTGCAATATGTTCTGTTGGGTCCTGTTCCTCTCATCATCCAGGCGTGTGGCCAGGACCATACCATGTTAGGCTCTTAAGACCACCATACTCAGGCTTCCTTCTCAAGGTTAGCAGTGAAACAGTGGACAAGCAGAATACGGTGCATTTAGGTCTCATTTCAACAGGGATCAAGATATGACTGGAGAACTTGGACTTGTGCATCTGAGAAGCATTTCCAGGTCCCCAATCTTCAGATGACAATGTTAATAAAAGGACCATCTAGATACTTAACAAAACTCTTAAATTACTTTTAAGGGAACCAATTAAAATTTGGGTCAAGAGGCAACATATGTCCAAGCACAAAAGGGGTGCTACAGGATTTCTCTTCTGCATTCATTTACTCCTTGTGAAATTGTTTTCTGCACTGCTGTGATATAGTTCCTTCCATTATTCTCTCAAAGGAATCATAGTCTCATATTTTTTCCCCTTTGGTGTGTTTGGCTTCCTGCTTTAATCTAATTCTCACAGCTCAGGGGAATCATCAGACCTGGCTGAGATTTGTATCTTTTCGGAGAGCTCATCAATAGTTTACATAATGCTGTGGCAGGGCCAGGGTTCACACAGCTGGAGAGGTGCTCGGCAAGGGTCCCGAGTTAAGCAGAAAAAGCCTTCTTGAGAATCTCAACTTTGTTTAAAGAGGTTTTTTTTCTTCTGAAGAAGCCAAAACAACACAAAAGCGGTGCGTGCAGGTTTGCTGGCAGCTGGTGTGCTGTGACTGATGATGCTTGTGTTAATTATGCTCTCACTATTACCATGTGATCCACCCATCTGCTTTTTGAAGCCAGCTGTTTTCCTTTATCTTCCTGTTGAACTACCAGTTATTCAGGGTAGTGACCATCTTTATGTGGTGAGCAAGGAGAGAATCAAGTGCGGTGAAACTCTCATATGGGGGGTAGCACTGTCATGAATCAAATAATCAAACTAAAAAGCTAGTAAAGCACAAGTTTAGCCACGTTATTGTTGAGGGATATTAGTTGTTTAACATAAACGAGTAGGTTTTAATTAGAATGAATTACTTAGGAATATAATAGAGTGTAATTTGTGCTGTTTGCTTAGCTTTACTTAGCAAGAGTGGCTAGATTTGCTGAAGCCTTAGGCTGCGATGGAGGTATTTTTCTCAGTAATTCTCTGAGTAGTTTTCCTAACAGCTAGTGCAGTGCTGTGTTTAGTCTTTTAGTATGGGAAAGTATTTTGATATCACACTTATGTCTTGGTAGTGTTTTTCCAAGTCTGGGACTCTTCAGTTCTCCATGTTCCACCAGCAAGGACACGTGCACAAGGAGTGTAAACCAGAAGATAAGGAGGCTCCAACCTTCGGGGAAAACTGCGGAAGCTGCAAGTCAGCAAGATAAGAGCCTGCCTGCCTGGACACAGAAGAAGAATCTAATTATATATTAGAAGACCCCAGACCAAAAATCACCATTGGACTAAAGGACGTGTGGACAGCACGTGAAGGGCGCGGGAGGGATGGGTGTGTGGGACCCAAGGGTATAATTGACCTGGGATTTCTTTGTTCTGGGTCCCTCTCTTTGGAGCCACCCAGCCCGGGCTGATCCTGCTGCTGCATCTTTCAATTAAATTAATTATTTTATAAAATCTGATGCCTGAGACTCTGCTGTGGGAAACCTAAGGTCGAGCCTGAAGAAGGAGGAAACGCGCCCAGGAATAAGTGTGCGTGTGTGTGTGACACCATGAATGGTGTGTGAATGCTCGAGCAGCAGCTAGTCCTTTAACAATTATCTTTTCCAGCTTATATGTCTTTAAATATTAATTAGGACTGGACCAAGTATGTGTTGAGAAGATTAAATTGCTGAGTTTTGCCCTTGCTGGAATTCAGAAAATGTCCTTAGCCATCCTCAGATGTCTAATAACGCGAGTTTTAATAAAAAATGTTTGCCATGCAATTAATACACATTGTGTTTTACCCAATTTATTATCTCTCTCTAATTTGTGACCAATTGCTTGAATTGTACAATATTCTTGCTGCCCTTTATTGGATAAGCCATACCTTTTAGCCTAGAAAAGCCATACCTTTTGGCCTTTTGTTCATATGAAAACACTGGCACTCACGTGGAGAACAGCCATTCTCCAGGCAGTCATACACATGCAAAAAAAAAAAAAAAAAAAGTTCCTATAAAATAATGGAAAAGGCGCATGACCATAGTTAAAGCAAACAACTACTCAAAACAAAAAAAAAAGTTTTTGACCTCTTGCTTTGCAGTGTTTGTCCAGTTCTTGACCAAAGAGCCAGATAGATATATATAAACACACCAAACACAACAGCATAAACAAAGCTGTTCTTACAATTCCAGAATTCCTGTTCTGGCCTTTCACCAGCAAATAAGATCTTGTTCTCTTCCTCAGAAGAACACCCTCCCTCTCTGCCCTGCCTTTAATGGTCCCATGTGTTTTTTTCTTGATCTCATAAAATATTTTCCTTTAACATGCAGAAAATCCCAAACAAACAAACAAACAAATCAGTTAAGATTTCTCAAAGATCTTACCTGTGTATAAAGGAAAGACTGTACAATATTTAGAATTATCTTAATGTTGCCCTGTGGAAATTTTAGTAATATTATTATTGTTCAGATTATCTTTAGCTTTCCTCATTTCAGCGATCTCCGTGAACTCATTGCAGACCCTACTTTTCCCTTAAACCTCCTTTGATCAAATGTGTTAGAGTAGAATTTGAAGGGGAATAATGTTGCATATTGGAGACTGGGAATTTCTGCAGGATAGACTTGTTCACATTGCACAAACATTTAGGCCTTTCCTTTTATCATATGTGGAAAGAACTAAGTAAAACTAGGCTGAACATATAAGATGTGTTGATATAATGGTATGTCAGAAACAGAAATTTACAATTACCAAGTTTTTCACATAATTGAGAAGTATCAGAGAAGCTTGAGGTTTTCCATGTTTTTCTTGAAATCTGACTCAAATGTTGTAATTCTTAGTTGAGTCAGTGCTTTCTAGTTTCTGTGAAGTAGTCTTGGCTAACAAGATAGCTTTTCTAATTGGAAAGACCTTGAGTGCACACTTTTAATCAGAATTTTGGAAATACAGAACTTTTAAAATAGAAGAAAGTCTAAACAACACACTGTAAACTTTCAGAATATTTGTAAATGCATGAAAAATATCTGTCAGTGTGATATTGCTATATAATGACATAATCTTCCTGAGCTACAATTTATTTTTTAGCATAATGAAAATTTTATATGACTGGCGTACTGTAGCCTGGATTTAAAACTGAGAAGGAAAAAGTATTCAAGGCTATGAATGAAATCATTCTTAAGGGAAAACTGGAGTCCCTTATTTGAAGATATGGCTCCTATTGCTCTAGCTTACCGCATTTGAGTGGGTATTGAAAGGTTTTATGAAGAGCGAGTGATTCCTCATTACCAGTGGGTTATGCATAATTTCAACATGGCAGCTGAGATCAAGGTGAAGATTCTTCCTGTCATCCTTGTCCTAATGCATCCAGCAGGAGCTCTGTCACTTCCTTGGAGGCCAGATTTTAATCTTAAATTTTACTCTGAATTTTTCTGGATCTCAATTTTTCATAAATCTGAACAAGTGGAATAGAGATTTTTCTCGTGGTTTTATCGTTTGTATGTTTTCCTTAAAGCTCTGGCCTCTTGTTTGCGAGAAAAGTCACTAACTGACATGTCAGATTTTCTTAAATAAATAATCCAAATCTTAGAAGAGATTCTATCAGCTACTGCCTGTCTTCAATTTCTCAGTCACATGTAAACATTATTCCATGTTAATTCTTCCTGGGTACAAATATTACTTTGAAAAGACTGGTAACTGGACTGCTCTGTGTGCTTCTAGTGTGTGAAGCAAAATGAACCCTTTAAATGTATATCAAAGCAATTAACTTCTTATCATGTGCTTGGGAGCATACAAGGTGAAGTAGCACTCTGGTGACATCATTGTCAGGTCACCCTACAAGAATAATGAAATCATACAGAGAGGTGTGCCCTGAGGCATACTCTGTTGCCATAATTAGGTTGAAGGCTCCCTTGGAAATGATGCCTTATTGCAAGAGCATTTGCAGGAACTAATTGTGGTATGTTTTTGCATCAGTATTGGTGTACTGCATCATTTATGGTCTGAAAATAGCTGTAATTGTGTGCATGATTGAGTCATTTCCTGAATTTAGCATCCTAACCAGAGTACGAATTAAATGACTAACACACTCTTGACTTTGTCATCTTTTTTATCTCTGGCTGGATTCTTAAAAAGATCTCTCTGTGCTTTTGCATTTTTAAGCCAAATTAGATTTGGTGTATTTTAGCGCTGCTGAGACTTGACAGGTTAGCAATAATCATTGTTCCCAGACAGAGCGCGCACAGGTGCTGCGAGATCTTCCTACCCTCTTGCAGCTCTGCCAGTGCATTTCTGATCAGCCCCACCTCTGCTGTGCCAGGGACCGCAGGTTTATTCTGAACAGTAGGCACAGTGAATTTTTGAAATGGAGAAATGGTCAGCAGGGGACGAGGTTGAGGTCATCACTCCTGTTTCATTTGCAGCTCAAGTTGGAAACAAATGCACTCTCCTCAGGTACTTCTGCTCTTGCATTGTATCAGTCTGCGTCTCGGGAGGCTCTGTTTCCTCTGAATTTTGCCTGTGGTCTTCTCCTACTTGTAGGGGCACTTTCTCTTAGTTGTGAGGCTGCACTCTTGTCTTTTTAACTGGCAGATCCTCCAGAGAGGATAAAATGACAGTTGTTTGCAGTCTTGTGAAAGCAAAATAAACAACTGGCACTGGTTTTTAAAATAGTGCTAAAGATCTAGAATCCTGCTGCCACTCAGAGGGTGCAGCATATTAATTATGAATCATCAATATTTTTGGTGCCATCATTATCACACACACACAAAAAAGCAACCTACAGTACTTGCATTCATATCAAAACCTTTTATTTCATTTATTTGGACTGCTTTTCAATCCTGTACCAGTTAATCGCTAGCCCTATTTCAACTCAGAATCTGAATGTTATTTACCATCTGTCTCCAAGGGATGCACTTGCCAAGTCCCTTAATTTGCTATAATTGGCAGGTTTTCAGTGTACATAATTTATATTAAAAAAAAAAAAAAGCCACAATCCTGAAAAAAAAAAGAAGATTAATTAAACCATTTCTTCTGGGCCCCTAGAAGTGTTCCAAAAGGATGGCTTTAAGGCCGCAAGGTCTGCTCTGTGTATGTGCTGTCACAGCTGATCACATTAAAAATGTATGTTGGGTTGGTCCCTTGTGCCTCTGCGCTGGTCAGAAGGATGTCACTGGCACCTGGGTAACATCACACATAAACAGTGAATTAAACATCTTGCATTTGCATTTGTGCCTTTTGTTCACACACTAGAAACTCCTAGGCTGCAGTATAATTTATGGATACCTCCATGTAGGCAATTCTGTAGCTGATATGATAGGAAATGCTATGGAAAAAAAAACCTAAAACCCAAAACAAAAAACCAAAAACCAAAACCCCAAGCAGATGTACAGAATACTAAATAGAGCTACTGAAAGACCACAAATGGACTGAAAGACATCGCACATGTGGTTTGTAAACATGATTTATACCTTTCTTTCTCCTAGCATCTTGTTCCTGACAGCACCTGGTTAATGAGCGCGTGGTGCAGTAATGCCCTGCGTAGGCAGCTGTCAATCCGGGGGATGTCAGCAGTTCTTCTGAGTTACCGGTGTGAGGATGCTACTGACTACAGTGTCTCTTCTGCTGCCCTTCTCCCACTGTCCTTTCAAGACAGTGACAGAGGAAAGGTTGATAGAGAAAGGGATGGGGACGATTCATTGTATTTGGCCTGGGAAAGGAAAGGAAAGGAAAGGAAAGGAAAGGAAAGGAAAGGAAAGGAAAGGAAAGGAAAGGAAAGGAGATGAATATGGATATTTCCTTGCTGCTTTTACCAGATCTATGATGATGTCTAAGTGATATGACAGACCTTGACCAGTCTCAAAAGTTGCTGACATGTGACCATACAACCTTCTTGTGTGTCAGTCACTCTGTATTTATTTATGTAAGCCATCCAAGAAAAGCATGAATTAACTCAATTGTGTGAAAACAAAGCTGGATAGGCCTGTTCCTATCCCTGTTCCATTACAATCTGGCATGTACCAATTCAGACTCAAATGCTTTTTTCTTGTGTTGCTCATTTTCCAGTGGCTCAAACTGCCCCTTTTTCAAACTCAAGTACCTATGTTTATTAAAACAAACTCTCCTAAGATACAATGAAAAAGTAGGTGAAGTTGAGAGGAACTTTTAGTCCTCTTTCGACTTCATGAAATTTCAGTGGTCTTTTTTTCAGGGAAAACATATTTTCCAATGTCATGAGATGGTTATTTCTTACAGTATTTCAAATGGAAAAACTTAGGCTCTGTAACTGGACATAACCTGTACTGATAATAACATTTTAGGAAGTCATTCTGAAGGAAGCAGGGGTGAGTCAGTGTTTGTAGTGTTCACTAGATTAGCTGGTGTCAGTTCTTTGAAATCCATGGTTTAGATTACAGGAAAACACATTCTAGGTTTCCTTCCCCAGTAAAATCCTGTAAAATTCCCTTCCAGAGCTAGTTGCTGTGGAAATGAACCCTTTTCTAGTACAACTGAAAAGTACTTGGATGAATACAGCAGTGGATATGATATAAATTCCTAGGTGCATTAGATCAGAGAGACACAGCAACACTGTGAAATGCAGCAAACCTGAACAAATTTACATCCTAAACTGCTTCCTTCAGAACCGGAAGAGTGAAACCTGCTGAGATTGGTAAAAAAATAAAGGCTGCTATCACACTGTGGGACAGCAGAGATCTCGGGAAAGTAGCAAAAACAGAGGGATCATCAATTCTCCAGACCCAAGTCGAGGTCTGCTGTGAGACTCAACCTTGTAAGACTTTTGTTATGTCATGGAGTTTTATCCCCTCCCTGAGTTGAAAGGCTTCACTAAACACAATCTTTTCCTTGTCATGTTAAGGTCTGGGAAGTGATGTGGGCTGTGACGGATGGTTTCTCTGATCTGCTGGAAATAGGACTAGTTATTCGAGTGCTCTAGGATATTCTAAACTGTACCACTGTTCTTCTGCAACAGAAACACACTAATTCAGAGCCAAGCTCATTAATAATTGACCTACATCAGGGATGTCATGTTTTTTCCAAATAATATTTTATGCATGTATTGGGGTGTATATTGCCTGCCCAATTCCCAATGTAAAATTGAAAACTTTAACAGTGCCTTCAAGCACCTACACAAGATTTGGGCAACTGAATGGCTAAATGGGTACATTAAATATTCAAGGGAGGGGACATATTCCCTTTTGCCTGTTTGTGGACTAATTACACCAGGATTTAATGAATATCCTTATACAATATTGAAGTCACAAAGAAGTATGGTCCAAAAAGAGAGGCTAAGCTTCACAAAATGGGCATGTGAAACCAGAAATGATCATACAGGCTTTTTTCTAGATGTTCTATGTGATCTTCTATATTATAGGTCATGTTTTAAGGCAAAGTATTTAAAATACTGATGCTGTGATGATCTGATTCTTTTTTTCCTTTTCATACCTGTTCCTTTCAGTGATTTAAGTGTTTTGCAAATTCATTGCAAGCTCATTTGTTGTTGCAGGCCCTCTTGCAAGGATATCAGAACAAGCTCCCGCTTTCCTGTGATTTTTGGTGAGTAAGATGCATAGAATTTGGTCCTGTTCTATGTAATTGCTCAGGGTGTCTGAATCATTGACTGCTCAGTGGGTTTTGACAGCTATGAGAGAGGAAGAGGACCACAGTTATTTTGCCCAAACTGTTATAAGCATGAGTGAGACAGATGGTTATCTTACATAAACCTTGCACCTTAGGCAGAAACTGTCCCATACACTACATGGCAGTTCTAGATCCAGTTTTCTTCCTGACTGATGACAAAATCCATATCACAAATCTGTCATGAGACTGAGAGCACCTGAGACTAAGGCATTTTAGGGAATTTCATTCCAAGTCCCAGCACCTCTCTGTAACTATATATCTATCTGTCTACCTACCTGCCTACCTAATCTCCCCAAGTTATTGTTGTCACTTTTAAACAAGCACGTAACTTCTCATTAACAGAATTTTTTATCTAGCTTTTCTTACAAGTGTGGAAGTAAGTAAATCAACCCTAGACCGTGAGTCAGAAGAACACAAAGTATATTTTGTTCCACTTGCATGCTTTTGCAGTCAAATGACTGATTTTGCATGGATCTAACAAATGATTTGGAGCTTTCTGGAATTAGCAAGACACTAATTTTAACAAATTATTTTCCAAATCACAGAGATTAAGTTTGATAAACATGACCTGTTCCCCTATTCTTGTACATTCGTCTAAATAGGGTAATTTGGTTTTTAGCCATACCCAGAAACCATTGATACAATGTAGCAAGTCATATTGATCTTTTGAAGGCAGCACCAACTTCAACTTTCCACTGCCTCTGCCTTGTCTTGTGAAGAACAGGCACTTTAAAGTGGACCATGTTTGAGAAAGGCCTTTTACTGGTGTGTTTTGTTTGTTTGTGTTTGGGTTTTTTTTAATTTTTAATTTTTTTATTTTTATTTTTTAATTTTATTTTTATTTTTTAAAATCTTTCATCCAAATCAGCCATGTTCTGGAAAAAAACACTTAGATTTTCATAACACATTTTTCTTCAAAAATGCCTGTAAAAAAATCAGTCAGAGATAAGCAGTAATGGAAGGAAAGATACGGAATTATTTACAGACAGTGTCTATGTAGAGGCTACAGAGTTCAGATGAAATCTATTTCCTTTCATACCTAGAGTGTATCAAGCTGAATTAAAATGTCATTAGTTTAAAAAAAAAAAAAAAAAAAAAGAATGGGGAAAAGAAGAGGAGGAGGTAGAGTAAAGGTAAAAAGCACATTCCTACATTTCTACATAGAGTGCTCATCATGCTGTCTATCAGGAGGACTTCTTTATGTATAAACTTTTTGTGGTACCCAGGTCTCATTTAAATATCAATCCTAGCCCGCTGGAATAAGCTCTTCTGAAAATCTGGCTTGCTGAGGTCTTTAAAGCTCTGATCTTTACTGAATTTCTCTAAGGGAAGCTGAGTCCTCTGGGAAATCTGGCCTTTGACGTAGGCATGGTGACATTTGTGCACAAGTCAATCTACGGGTAAGATTTCAGTGCTTGGTGTTTTCAGAGCAGTGGCTCTCCTCTAACCCTGAAAGATTTGTCCTTTGCACTATAGTGCTTTTATTTTGTTATTTGATTCATGCAGCTCTCAGTGGCTATTCCAAAGAATGGCTGCAAGGTCATGGGAGTCTTTGCTGATTCAGGAAAGACACGTTTCATTGCAAAAGGCTGCTTTTATTTTGTTTTTGTTTTCCAGCGTGTGTACGCATGGAATGCTGTTGTGGTTGTTTCAATGTTTACAAGATATTTCCTTCAGTGATAGTTTCATTTCTGCCAAAAGAAAAGTTAAAAAAATCCATTAATGAGCTGACAGTGCTTTTAATACTGCTTCAAAAGGAGAGGGAACGCTCGTGTGCCAAACAAATGTTTGGAACAGTCTCAGACAGCAACATTTGTTCTGCAAGGGAATGATCCACAATAGGACACTTCAGCTGCTGAACATCTAAAAGTACTCAGATGATGCAGTGCTCAGATGGCCAGCCTGTTTCCAAGATAAGTAGCATTTCTGTTAACGTGGCAAAAGGCTGTGCTCTACCTGAGGTAAACAGAAGGAAAGTCTCCCAGCTCAAGGTTTAGGAAAAAGTTACAGAGCTTTAGGCAGAAGTGTGAATGTGGGAGTAATACATGTCTTGGCTCATCAAGAAGGGGGATACTCTTGACAGCATAGAGGCACATTCTTGATGTTTGTCAAACTTCCTGACACATTTTTATCCATTTTGAGACAGTGACAAAAATGTTGCAAGCATTTTTGTAAAATGTTAGTCTCATTTTCTGACCAGAATCTTATAAGAAAATGACAGCAAAAATTGAAAAGTGGGATTTCTTGCTTTCACAGGCACTATGCTGTCTGAAATCATCCCCAAAAGAATGAGTATGGGCTAGGAAATAACAAATGTACCTCACTAGAAATCTTCTAAAACATTTATCGTCTTTTATTCTTAATTGTTACTCTCTTTTCCAAGAAAGTTCCACCAAACACGGAATTTTGCATTGCATTTTGAAGATTATTCAAGGGCACAGCCGCTCTTTTCTGGTTTTCACAAGCTTGGGCTAGCAGTCAGGCAATGCAGTTCCTCTGTTTGAAGACCTGAACACTTGAAGTTACGGGCGACATTGTTTTTGCTCATGCAATCTGAGTGAAGGCTTACCTTTTAGATAATTTGACTTTCTCTTGCAGGAGGTCTTAGCAATGAGAACCACTAACTTGGAATTAACTTGATGATCCCAACACGTACAGGTTGCCACTTAAACTTAGAGCATGATTGTGAGGGCATTATTCTGCAGACTGCAGCGAAGCTGCTTACACAGTTCCATCTGGAAGAAGCATCAGAATATGGGCCTGTGAGCTCAGGACAGATTTACTACACCATCAGCACAAAAATTGTGAATATTCTTACTGATATTAAGGTAAATTGTGTTCAATTTACTCCACAGATCATCCTTTGGACCTAGTGTTAATTGATGTAGCTCTGAATTTAATTAAACTTTGGAAGCTCTCATTGCCTGAGAATCTGTCCTATAGATTGCTTTTGGAACAAGCTTATATTTGGCTTGATCTATTCACAATTGCAATTTATGCTTTAACTGAAGGTAAATGATGGCTATTTGGTGATTAATATCTTGTTCTCATGCCAAGTCAACTTAAGATGTGCTGACTTAATTTATCACTAACCAGCAGTTACTATCTAACCATAATTATAAGAAAAAGCACATAATTTTGACCTTTGAGCAATCATGTGGGCAGACCATCCCTTAAAGTTTGCCTCTAATTTTCTATAAACCTAGAATTTCCTTCTCTGAGGAGATCTTTGCAAACCCTTTGCAAAAAGAAGAATTACAGGGAAGTGGAGGCTGCAGTTTTGAAGGTGGATTGTGAAGCTGAAGCTGAGGAGGGACACTTCCAGAAGGATCAAAGGCAGCAGCAAGACAGTTTTGTCAGACAAAAAAGATCAATTGCTAATTATGACATTATCACAGAGCAGGGGGGTGTGTGTGTGTGTAAGGGGTAGTGGTGGGTAAATTGTTGTCGAGCGAGGTGCAGATGGGCCAATCATAAATGTAACAAGGTTTAAGTCCCAGGGACCCTTAAGGAAAAGGGCTCTGGCTGCAGTCAGTGCCATCATCAACTTTGCCTCTTTTGGAAAAGACGAGTTGGGCTGCTTTGAACCTTCTGCGGAGTCCCGCTCTGAGCACTGGTTGCAATGGCGTGATTCGCCACTGCATTGAAAGAAACTTTTCTGCCACCCACCTTCAGTAATTCTTTCTAGGGGAAGGCAGTGGGGACCTTATTGTGCAGTACTGCATTTTGAGAGTCATTAACATGAAAATTCATGTCTGCTCAAATGTACTGTGTTTTGGGGGCAAAAATATTCTGTATGCATGTTCTCTTTTCAAATAACAGGAGAGCTCCTCCAAGAAAATAAAAGCTGCTTGCTTCAGCTCCGAAAGGGAGTAAAGAGGTGAGATTGCCTGCAGTTGGGTCCATGCCTGTCTATTTCCAAAGGCAGCGAAATTATCATTTTTTCAAATTCCCTCAGGCAGCAGTAGCCAAGACAAGTTGGCTCTAGCCAGCTCTTGTTTGTAAAATGTAATTCTGTGGTAATAAACTGGTGACAACGTGAAGAAAAGAGTCTAAACATCCTGAAAACAATTCCAAACATGACTAAATATGAGAAGGAAACTTCTAATAACTGCCTCATGAGAATCAGGAGCCTTACATACAAATGCAAACATCATTTATTTTCTAGACAAGAATATATATATTATGATCCTCTTCCTTTTTCTCCCTGAATATATATGTAGGTAAGTGTATATCTCTATACCTATTATCTATCTCTCCAAATGACCTATATTTCATGCAGGAGCTAGCAGTGTTGTCATTGCTGGAAAAAGCAGAAATTGAAGTCTTAGCCAACACCTGATGTGACCACAGGAAATGCAAATGGATTAAAGCTGTATGTGTGATCATGTATCTGCCTGGGGATTTTTATGCTGCATTGTTTTGATTTTACAATTTATGAGACTTGCACTAGGCAACAATGCAGAAAAAAAATCCCAAATAATATAGAAGAATGTTGTATTACTTGTTTAAAAAAATAACAAAATAATCAATATATTGCATCCAAGTGCAATCAAGCCAGTTTGCTCTCTTTGAAAGAATCCACTGTATTCCAAAGCAACTTAACATTCTCCTGTTCTGACGTTTTTCCCTTACCTTTTTGTGGCCTGCTTATCTAAGCCGGTATAAATTTCTTGTGTCCGTGATATGTAAAAATAAAATATATAAGAGGGAAGGAATTTATTTCAGTCCAAAACATTGTGAAGAGCTGCAGCAGTAATGCTGAGGACACAACAGTATAAGGATATTTAGGATGTGAACACTGATTTTTGGACCTCAGGATCACAGCATCCTCCACACAGCCCTGTTCCATGTCTCAAACCTCTAGACCACTTGCGGTAAGTGTAATTTCTGTCAAAAAACTTTTTTTTTTTTTTTTTTTTTTTTACCTTCTGAGCAGTGCAAATAGATTTACAGAAACAAACAAAAAAATTGGCTGCAAAAAATTGAGACCAGTGCTAGACTTCAGAGAGAGTTTGCCAAGGAGTCACTGTTGTCTGTGTGTGAGTGGAAGTGTGCTTGCGTTAGCTGTCTTGGTTCAAAGCAGGTCAGGCTGTAAAACAGCTTTCCAGGGGTTGAATCCTAAGTGTTACCTGTTCATGGATAAGCAGGGCACTAACACTCAAATCCTGCTATTCCAGCATTAATCACAAGCAAGCGTGTTTATAGTGGAAACCTGAGACTCATCTGAGACATCTGAATAGCATGTTATTAATGATCACATTTTAAGGAAGTTCTTGCATAAAAGAATTGCTAAGAGAGCATGTGACGACTCATTAAGCAGAAATTCAGGCTTCATTCGGCTTTGTACAGCTTGTCTAGTGGCCATGTTTAACACTTAGGAGTTCTTCCAGAGTAATGGGAATGGGGGGGGGGAGGGCATATTTCAGAGCACACTGGCAATCTATTTCTTTTACCATAAGTCATTTTTTCTTCTGTGAGAATTATGCTAGATGAATCTGATGATAACCATTCAGTAAAGCCAAGCTGGATTTCTAGCATGGTAATTACTTTTGTGGTGGTTTGTAGCAGAAGATAATACGATGCAGTGAGTGGCTATTCTGTGTCTTTAATATCCACACTATCTTCTCACCAAATATAGTCTTGAAAGCTTTTTATGGAGTCTGTGAGAGCAGAAATATAGCTGGATGTTCTCAAACTTAGAAAAACAAAAGAAACAAATATACTTGGGAAAAATCAAGACTCAGTTGTAAGATCCTTTGTAGCAGAGACTGAGTTGGCCTTTATGGCCACTGCAATATTAAAAGGAATAATAACTCCAAGCGTTTAATGATCTGGCATCCCAGTCCTATCATCTTCTCCATGGTAGCCAACAGTAAACTCATTAAGAGCCTCTCCTCAACATTGTGAAATTACCACTTAATACCAAGAGTGATATTATTTTTTACAGCACTGTGTTACAAATCTATTTAACTTCCAAATACCTATGCCCACTGTATTTGTAAGCACATGGATTAAGGGGAGCTGTTCCAAGCTGTGTGAATGTATTTTGCTTTGTTTTGTTGCAACAAGGGAGCACATTCTTTGTGAGATTGATATAAGAAATTTTCACTCTTGTTGTCTGACTAGAGAGATGAAGTATCAATGCTTCCTCCTGATGAATGTGTGTGTTCAGCATAGCTGTGCTCCGAAATCTGCTGAAGTCATGGCAGTGCAGTGAAGTTCCCACTGACTCAAAAAGGGGAAACTTTTTAAAAAGGGAAAAAAGGAAGACCCAGGGAACTACAGGCTGGTCAGTCTCACCTCTGTGCCCAGCCCAGCAAGATCATGGGGCAGATCCTCCTGGAAGCAATGTTAAGGCACATGGAAAATAAGGAGGTGATTAGTGACAGCCAACATGGCTTCACTAAGGGCAAATAGTGCCTGACAAATTTGGTGGCCTTCTATGACGGGGTTACAGTGTTGGTGGATAAGGGAAGAGCAGCTGATGTCATCCACCTGGACTTGGGCAAAGCATTTGACACTGTCCTACATGACATCCTTGTCTCTAAATTGGAGAGACATGGATTTGATGGATGGATCACTTGGTAGATAAAGAATTGGCTGGATGGTGACACTCAAACAGTTGCGGTCAACGGCTCAATGCCCAAGTGCAGACCAATGACCAGTGGCGTTCCTCAGGGGTTGGTATTAGGACCAGCGCTGTTTAACGTCTTTGTCACTGACACGCATAGTGGGATTGAGTGCAACCTCAGCAAGTTTGCTGACATCACCAAGCTGTGTGGTGTGGTCGACATGCTGGAAGGAAGGGATGCCATCCAGAGGAACCTTGCCAGGCTGGAGAGGTGGGCCTGTGCGAACTGCATGAGGTTCAACAAGGCCAAATGCAAGGTCCTGCACATGGGTGGGGGCAGTCCCAAGCTCAACTACAGGCTGGGTGGAGACTGGGTTGAGAGCAGCCCTGAGGAGAAGGACCTAGGAGGTATTGATTGATGAAAAGCTCAGTGTGAACCGGCAGTGTGCGCTTGCAGCCCAGAAAGCCAACCATGTCCTGGGCTGCATCAAAAGTAGCGTGACCAGCAGGTCAGGGGAGGTGATTCTGCCCCTCTACTTGGCTCTTGTGAGACCCCACCTGCAGTACTGTGTCCAGCTCTGGGGACCCCAACATAAGAAGGATATGAAGCTGGTGGAGCAAGTCCAGAGGAGGACCATGAAGATGATCAGAGGGCTGGAGCAACTCTCCTGTGAAGACAGGCTGAAAGAGTTGGGATTGTTCAGCCTGGAGAGGGAAGGCTCCAGGGACACCTTATAGCAGCCTGCCAGTACCTAAAGGAGGGGGCCTACAAGAAATCTGGAGAGGAACTGTTTACCAAGGCATGCAGTGACAGAACAAGGGGAAATGGCCTTAAGCTGAAAGAGAGTAGATTTAGATTATCCGTTAGGAAGACATTCTTCACTATGAGGGTGGTGAGGCACTGGAACAGGTTGCCCAGAGAGGCTGTGGAGGCCCCATCCCTGGAAGTGTTCAAGGTCGGGTTGGATGGGGCTTTGGGCAGCTTGGTCTAGTGGAGGGTGTCCCTGCCCATGGCAGGGGGGTTGGAACTAGATTATCTTTAAGGTCCCTTTCAACCCAAACCATTCTATGATTCTATGATTCTATAATTCTATGATTCCATGATTAGGTTCATAGTTTAAAATCCAGTATAATATTAATTGGTTTTTCTCACATTGCTTCCTCTTATTCAGTATATACAAAGCCTTTTACACTATTTGGTCAAGTAAGACTCACAGATTCAGTATTAATGCATGTCATGCAGCCAGGTTGGGGGAGCTGCTTGGGGATAGCCAGTGAGTCAGCAGCAGGGCTGAAAACACTCAAGGAGCCCTCAGAGGTAATCGCTCTTATCCATTTGACCACCAAACTGCAGTAAGTGCTTGCTTAAGTGCTCAGCTGCTGTTGAACCCTGAACTTTCAAGGACATCGGGATAGCAGATAAATACTGAGTAGTCCAAGAGCAGACACCCATTTTTCAGCGGAGGGGAATTAGCAGCCAAAGAGTTAATAGTATCTGCTGGAAGACTGGCAGCAGTTGAATGCTCACTGCCTCAGCCCTGGGGCCTTTCTCTGAGGGATTTCAGGAAAACAAGGCCAGGACTCTTTGAGGGAAGCCAAAAGGTTCAAACACAGAGGTTTCTTTTGCCAGCGTGGCAAAAGCAACTGTGTATTCATTTACATTGTTTGGGGAACTTTTATTCATGATTCCAGCCCTCTTGATCATGCTGCTCAATGGTCAGGGCTAACAATTGGAGAGCTGGTGGTGGCCACTGCGGCTGGGTAGTGCCCTGCTGGTGCCGGGCAGGAGAAGGGATCCTGCAAGCCTCTCTCTGTGGACAGCCCTAGCTTTGTACTGCTAGCAGAGATATTTCCTTTATGGAGAAAAACCCTTTTTTCCCCCTCTCCTTGGTACTTTGAAATAAGAATTGCTCAAAGCCCCTCCCAAGAGGTCTGTCTATGTTGAGAGGACACTAGGCAAATGTAAGCCCTTGAGTTTGGGAAGACATAGGCACATGATGCTAATGGCACTACTTGCTGCGCATTAAATTAATCACATATGTATGTCTTTTGCAGAGCCAAGACTATGATGAACTGTCAGCCAGTGTAAAGCAGAAAAAGGGCAGATTTTACAGTTGCTGTGGATGCCTGATATCAGCTTCTCTGGAAACATTCAAGGATATTTTTGGTTCAAGATTAAGAAGTCACCAGATATAAATTATTAACCAATTCTTACTTATTTTGTGTATATGAGCAAACTGCACTATTGAAACAATATTCTGCACTCAGGGCTGTCAGTGGATATTCACACATTGTTCTTAATGTGTTGTTTCTTTCCTAAAGCAACATTAGTTTAGATGTTTTAAACATGAACCTGATTTTACATCTTCATTTGAAGCCTTTTTTGCCCAATATTGACAAGATGTGAATTTTCTTTCTACAATGAAACTGCAGGCCTGGATTCTCACTCTTCACCTATGCTATTGTACAAAGTCTGTCATTATACTGGTCTACAAAATGTTAATAAAGGAGTTTTAACAGGGTTGAGCCTTTGCAGACTGCTTACAACAGACTAAATGATGCCACTGAGTTGTTTTATACAACATTTTTGGGAATCTGGTTCAGATTACCTAAAGAGTTGTTAATTCTAAATTTATTTAGTTTAAAAAGAAAGAAATGCAAACACGGAGGAGACAATGCCTTAAAGTATAGAAGAATGCCAGGTTAGTCTTATTTAAGAAAAACTTCTGTCCCCTCATCTTCACCTCCAGCTGGATCTCTGTGCAGAAAATTGCCAGACGGTTTAAAGATTGTTGAAATCTTTGCTAAGACTGCCCCCCACCCCAGCTCCTGAATGTCTTTTGATAATGCTCTGCAGCTTCCTAAATATGGCTGTGAAAAAAATAACAAAGAAAAAGAATTCTCCTGAATGACCTACTGTGCTGCACAAGGGAAGGACTGGCTGATTTTATCACTCGATGCTTTCCTTGCTCTTATCTGAGAACATGTAATGTCTCTTTTTTTCCACCTACATATTGTTATGGTGATCCCTGGTTTCCTCCCCCCTCCTCCGCCCTTCCCTCCCCCTCCCCAGTGGCAGTAAAGCCAAAGGGAGAAGGAACCTTTAAGAAGTGGTGCAATTATTAACTAATTTTGATCTTGGGAAGGAGGGCAACCAAAGTATTTCCTGTTTCCTATAATTAAGGACTCAAGACTCAGTTTTGCCACACACACGCATGCATTGTTTATTTTTAATGTACTCTCCATGGAATATAATCCGCTGTTTTATTTCTATATCTTAGGCCAATTTCATAATTGGTGTAAACAGCTGCTACTCAACTGACAAGTCCTAAAATGGGGGCAGAGGAAAAATGAGGTTATAAGGTTTCATCTGCTTACATCAGGAATACATTTGTCCTGTTTGTTCTTCCCCTTCACCTCCTAGTGATCTTGGGAATAAGACCAGTGGAGGCAGGGGAGTCTCTGAGCTATGTTGAAGCAGAACAATTTGGCCTTGGAAACTCAAAAGAACTGGGAAAACTGTATATCCATAGGGCAGGTCGTGGACACTTGGCTACAGATACTTAAGATGAACAATCCCATACATCCTGCTGGTAAAATTTCCCCACAGTCTGTAAGAGCTGGAGTCTGCATAAGGAATCTAATCTCTAACTATTGGGGTGGAAAAATGAGATGCTATAATTTGGAATGACCTAAATAATTGCATTGGAAGATTCCCATGCAAGTTGCTGAACGCATCATTGGAACTCAATAAATAACACACAGTGCAGTTTTTAGTGTGGTTTACGTGATTTCTGTGTCTTCCTGTGTGTCTAAATACCGCACTCTCCCTAGGAGGGAACGCAGAATTGGCTGAACCATTTTTTGAACCATTCCTCATTATTGATCCACACTTGAATGCGTTGCTATTGAGAGCTGTCACATCATTGTACAGAGAACACCAACGCCTTCTGCCACAGTTAGTCTGCCATTAATGCAGCTTCGGTACCGGAAATAGTAAAGTGATATGGTTTTGGAAGTGGGTGTTGCTGACTAGCAGTCAGAGGAGGACATGAGTGTGACTCTAAGCTCTCCTCCTACCAGCTTCTTTATGTTTGGTATCCCCACTTTCCATCATCTAGGGCACTGAGGTTATAACAATAGTATCAAATAGTAGTAAATATTCTTCCCAGTCACTCTTTCTCAAACAAGAGGCCCGAGAAGTGATAATATAGAATATCCACCTCTTACTTTTCCATTTGAGCACTGCTATATTGTTTTATATTTAATTTTATTTGACAATAAAGTGTTTGTTTGCCCACTGTGTTGCCTGCAAAGGAACACATTTCTGAGGTGTACTCCTGGGAGGAGTCAGATTTGCTCAGGAGCACAAATCTGTTTGCAATGCTTAAATATTATTCAACTTCAGCAGATCTTTTGCAATGATACTTGTGACTTTGATGGTCACCCGTCTGTATTTGAGTAATTTCTCCTTACAGTATGTATATTCTTTTTTTTTTTTTTTTTTTTTTTTTGCAGCTGAAGTAATTTGTTCTTCTTTACCTCCAAAACACTGAAGTTGCTCATCAGCCAAACTTAGGCTGCCCTGCCTTGCTTAAACTCACAGCAGAGCAATATTGATTTCATAACAAACAGGAAAAGAAGTTTGAAAGCAGCAAAACAAAAGTGAAGCTCAGTAACTGTGACTCAGCAGGACTAAATTCTGGTGCAAATTTAAACCCCATCTTTTTGGTTGCATCACAGATGAATGAAGTGAATGAATTAATGCCAGCTTGAGACTTTTAAGTTAATAAAATAAAGAGTGATTAGAAAACTTTGGCTACACAGCTAACAATTTCTCCACTAGATTTGAGGAGATCTAGTTTTGGGTTTCCATTTGGATTTGACACGCAATGTGACAGCCAAGGACATGACTTTATTGACGTGCTGCTGCCCTGGGATACAGACATGGTGATGGGGACATTCAGGGATGCCTCCAGCAGCTGCATTACTTTAGCAGCACAACCCTCAGTGGTACTTGAAATTGAGAAATTTTCAAGGGTATAACACCTGACAAAGAGATTTACCATCCAGCCATACTCTGAAATCAAAGGACTTGGCTACGTGGACCGTTCTGAAAGTGAGGAGAAAGCACCACGTTGCTTCAGCTTTCTGCTCTTTGAATGATGAAAGGTGAACTTTGCGGAGTTTATCTTGCTCTATTGTAAAAGAACAGTTTCACCAGTTTTGATCTGTGGACTCTTTCCCAAACCAAGAGTATTCATGACCGGCTTGTTCTTCCTAGATTCTCTTTGTAGGCCATTTAGCCTGCGGGTTTGTGGTGATCACAGGTTGGAAACTACTGTTTTGGAAAATGTGCAGCTGATTCTTTCCCCTATCTGCCTACCTTCTCAGGAGTCTGAAAGGCATGAAGTGCCTTGTAAGAACATTCAAGGATGCTGAGAGGACCTGTACTGCAAAAACTGTCACTATTCTTCATATTTTGGGGTGATTTTTGTGGTTGATAGAAATTCTGACCATTTGAAAACTGATTTAGAAGAGTCAGAAATCCAAATCAGCAGAGGTCTCTTCTTTCCAGTATTGATTTACTCTCAGAGGGTCATTCCAGAACACATTCATTACAGACACAATCACAAATTCACAATAACACATCAATCACTGGGCTGTTTATATTGGGGGACACAATTGAAACTGAACAATATAATTCAATAAAATTACTAGTCATTTTATTTATTCATTTAAGCTATAGTGTGCTCTGATTCTGCAAGTAGAACTGCTGAAAGCTGCTTTTTTCTGCTGTATCATGATTGATTGTTTGAAGTTTTGAGTGTTCTTGTTTCACATAAAATTTTTTTATTACTGTTACCCTCTCCTTCCCCCCTCAAAAAAAAAAAAAAAAGAAAAAGAAAAGAAAAAATGATTGTGGTGAAGTAGGAATAAAATGCAATCTTGGATCAAAATGGATACCAGTGAGATTGACAGTACTGTTAATTTTTTAAAATTGAAAGCGTGTGTGTTTACCCACACAAGTATCCTTCCTCCGAGGACCAGCAGTTATGTCTCCTCCTCTTTTTTGTGTTGATGTAAAAAAGAAAAGACCCAAGATGATCTCATCATATGGGAAGGAGCCTGGCAGAGGGACCTGCTGTGGCTCTGCAGCCTGCCCTGTCCTCACACTGGTCCCATGCTGTGGGGCCCACAGTGCCAGCCTGGGGGATGTGGGGTAATGGGAGTCCCCAGAAGCCAAAGGGGCAAACCAGCTTGTCCCATGGAGACTGGCATGGGGGCGTCCACTGGGGCCTCACTGCAGAGGCTACTTTTGGTAGGCAAAATTCAGTGACACCACCCGGGGTAACCTCTGTCATGGGAGGTGTAAGGACACAGCCAGGGAGTGGCAGGGAAAACTTTAGAAGGTCAAGCTTCATGGGAAATGGGAAGGGAAGGAGCAATAGTGGTACGTCTGGGGCATGCTGCCACTTCCTCCCACTCCCCGCTTCTTCCTCTAGCAGCAGCAGTAGCAACCAGACTATTTTTTGTGGAAAAAAAATAATAGACAGTGGTGCCCTGCCCTTTGTGGCTCCACCTGCAGCTGCCTCCTTTGTGTGTAGCTATAGATGCATACATGAGCTTTACATGCAGAGATAATTTGGGCATCCCACTCTAAGGTCAGTTCTCTTTGATACATGTACTCATTCAAACCTGTTTCACCCATTCTGGGGATATTTGAGCAAGGAAGCAGAACTGTATTCCCTGAGGGAAATGATACAGCTGCTCTCTACTAAGGCTGGAGCTTAAAGAAACAGTGTTATCTACCGTTAATTATCTCCATTTGCCAGATATTTTCTCCTTTTCTAGTGTTAAAAGAATAATGGTTAAAATATGGTCCTGCTGTAAAAGAACCATGGAGACTATATATATATATATATATTTTGCCCAAGTGTTTTTTTTTTTTTTAAGCAAACTATTAAAAAAGATTTAAAAAAAAAATTAATTTTGTTGGGAATAGTTTCCACTGTGCAGAATAATGTATTACAACTTCCAAAATGAAATGGAGCCCTGAAGCTGCTTCATCTTCATCCCTGAAACTTCTGAAGAGCTTGAATCAAGGTCTACAGGAAACTTTTTTCCCCCTTGCAGCTGAGCTTCTTAGAATCGCATACACACTTTTCTATTTTTACTTTCTGACCCCGGCCCATTTCCAAATGCGAAGCTGAGGAATTCCTGCACTCCTACATATGTGAGACCCAGACTGAACTCAAAGAGCTGGCCAGTTTACCCCCCTTTTCCTCCCAGACAGCCTACTTTCATCACAGTGCACAAATGAAATTGGAAACTACTTGGGTTTCCTTACTTTGAAAAAGCTCAGAAGGAACCTTTACAACTCCTAATGAAAGGCTGCAGAGAGGAGCTGAAATTAAGTCAGCAGAGTTCACGATTTGTCTTGGACCAGAGCCTAATTCAGTTTATAATGCAATGTCAGCGCTGGAGTCCCAGCATCAGGTAGGTTTGGCCTGTCCTCCCTGTGCTCTCTTAGAGCCGTCAAGTGCTTTCGTGTATTTTCGCCGCTCTACAAAACTCCAGTGTGGTGGTAAGCTCCCTTCTTACTCTGTTATTTGAGGAAGAAAGATGTTGTCAATGCCTTTTGCCTTGAAAGGGATGACGAGCTTGATCTACAAGCTGGGCTGGCGTGGGGGAGGAAGGAGGGCAGAGCTCCCTTCCCCCAGCTGCTGTTTGTCTGACGCAGAGCTTGTACTTCAGTTGTTATCAGCTGCTTTGGTAAGATCACAATGTGCTGGGATTGCTCAGAAGGTTAAAATATGTTGACTGAATTTTCTTCAGCTACCAACGCAAAAGGCTAGCTAATAGCATCACTGGCTGTCAAAAGCAGCCAGCCCCTGCATTTCTCATGGTAATGAAACACACTGGAGTTTTTCATGGCTTATATACATCATGATACCTGTGCTGTGTATGTCACGTCAAGGATAGGAACAATAGGCGTGCCAGCCAATAGATCCATCAGGCCTTGCAAACAAACACACAAAATTGTCTCTTTCTGTGAATTACTTGGTTTGTATTGATGTGTGATGGTGTATAGAGGGAGATGAGTACTTTTAATTTTGGACCTTTTTCTCCTAGTCCTTCTCCCGTGAATCTCAGCTTCTGTAACAGATACCCTGCTGTTTGCTTTGGTGATCTCCTGACTGTCTTCAAATCCCATTTCAAGAGTGATCTTTTCTCCCTGGCCTCTGACTCCGATAAGCCTGTCTAATAAAGCAATCAAATGGTACTCCCTAATCCTTCCAATTTACCATGCTAAGTTCTTCTCTCTAAACCCCTCTTTTCTTGTGTCTCAGCATCCGGTATCTGTGGATACAAGCTATCTAAAAATAGACCTTACACAGCCATCAACTTCTTTCCCTGAAAAGTTCAGCTGTGGGGCATTCATACACAGTGTAGGAGACCTCAGCTGAGATCCTTTTGCCAAAGGTGATTTGAAATGATATCTCATCTGCCAGGAAAGTGCCTTGACATGCATGCTAGTCTGGGATGTGGTTTTTTCCATAGGCTTGTTGACATTGTTGTACAATTTTTGGGAGACATTGACTGAGCTGGGGCTATGTCCAGCAATACCAGTGTTCCGGTAAGAAAGCCCTTAGATAGAATTTGAAGGACCAAGTACTTAAGCCAGCGTAATTCATATTTAAAGCCACTCCTATAAATCCATATTCATATTCAAGGCACATATAGCCTGGAGGAACGTCTTGTCTTTCTTACATCTCCTCTACCCCAGGATACCTTAGAGAACAGTCAGTGGGTAAGACGTTTCCTTGGGAGATTAAACACATGCCTTCAAATCCCCTTGTGCTGAGGAGGGATTTTAACCTGAGTTTTGTTCAGTCTCCATAAAATCCCTAGTAGCGAGTCTACTGTGAAAAAAAAAAAAGTCACTTCTGCTGCTTCCTTCAGTACCAGTGTGGATTTAGCTCTTTACTTCCCTTGTGTTTATTGCATGTGCCTCTAAATGAAGTGCTTCAGAAATGTTAGAACAGTTTGCTTAGACTTTCCATTTTCTTTTTCTTAGGTTGAAAGTATTGGGCAAAATATAACCTTTGCTATCAAGTCATTTTGGCTTTCCTGGAACAACTTATTAAGAATACGTGCCCAGTTTTACCAAGAAACTGTAGTCATAAACTAGGAAAAAACCCAGAACAACAACATCTACAGCAGCAAAATCCTGCCAGTGATCTATGATGAAATTTAACCTCATCTTAGCAGAATGATCATGTTGCTCTGAGGAAGGCTGCCCTGGCTTTATCACACAAAGGCTCTCAATAGATCAGTTAGAAATATTGGTTCAAATCCTGCTGGTGCTGGGCTCTGCCTGCATTTGTCTGAGGTAAATACTTTTGGGCTTTTTTTTCTTCTTTTTTTTACTTTAAAAGGTCTTGCATGGAGGAAAAATGTTCAGTGGTCCTTGTTGTGATCAGCATAGATCAAAGTGTTCTTGACCCAAATTACCCCTTCCCATCAGGTGAAGTGGTTTCCTTGGGGCTACGATTGTATGGCAGCCAGTATTTACTGGTTTTAAATGATACTGTATACATATGTCACAAGATTGAACTGCTTTGGGCCAAAATCCTTCATGGACACATGAACCATTATTAATTTTTGTATTTAAGCTGCCTAGGAGTTGGGTAATACCTACATTCATATGGCACCATATAGCTCTATGAGATGATCCTGGAGTTAATACAGAGCTGCAGAGGTTTTGCTGTGCGTTCAAGGCCTGGGCAAACAGGAGAACAAGTGCCGTCCGCAGTACTCTCCGGCAGCATCGTTCAAAGTTCACAGACATTCATAGCGAGGAGGAACTGAATCATAAACTCTTGTGTGAGATTCCGAGGGAGGAAAGAGAGATCGTATCTGCTGTTTTTTTAAGATTCAATTGGGTACTCTTTTTGGGAGAGTAAGATTTCTAGGTCTCTTATAAATAGAAGGCCACGTCTCAGCTTGATTACTTCAAACAGCTTCCTGCAACCTCCCACTAGGAAGATGAGCAATTAGTATAATCACAGCAATAAGTTAAAGATACTTAATGCTGAACCTTGCGTAACAACCTTTCTTTTCCTGGTTCTCTGCTGGGCTATATGGAAAGAACAGTTTAATGCATGTTCCGATGGCTGAAAACGCGCTGTCCAACAGGTCTTCTTTGCTCGCTGCAGTTAATTTGATGCCACAAAGTGGTCCAACAAAATTGCGGGGTACTGTGGCTAGGTGGAGGCCTTTTAATATGAAGTACAGTCATGCAGATGGAAGTGTTGTGAACAAAATGGAAAGCAAAGATCCTCACTGTGAGTCAATCTGCTAGTAATAAAGGTGCCGCTGGAGAAGATTCCACCTCATTTTCCGTCAGGAATATTCCAATAACCCAAGGTCAGGAAACAGAAACGTGTTTTTGAAAAACATGAAAAAAGGAATGAACTAGCCCCCTCTTTTGGCTAATTGGGAAACAGTAGTAGGAATTGGTGTCGGCTGAATTGCGGGTCCTGAAAGTACTTCTCCTCTCACCTATGAGCCCATTACACTGTCAGATATAATTTCTGCATGTAGCTGCTGGGCCTCCATTGTAAGTAGGCGTTATTTCTAAACGTAGATCTCCCAGCTAAATCAAGATTTTGGGTTTTAGGATCTAGGCTCCATGTCTACACTGTCTGCATCTACCAGTCCTGCAGCTGATACCGTTTGCTAGCACAGGAACCTTGGAGATGTGTGCAAGATTCTTCCAGCACAGAATTTACAGGAGTAAATTAACTGTGGGAAGAATCTCCTGGAGACTGTTGTGGGTCTGTAAGGACATTCTATCACTGCATGGGGAAGACCTAACTTCATATAACATTTTTTAAAGGGTTTGAGGAGAAATATCAGTTCTTGAATACCAGAGAATCTTTAACATTAAGCCCATTACTTCCTGCTTCTGCAAAATTGCATGGATTGGTGACAAAATTTAGCCATGACAGAAGCTATTAATGCTTCCCTGTGATTTCTAGAACTACCTGCAATTTTTATAAGTAATAAAAGCAGGAGGGTAGGGCTAGTATTCTGTCTCTCTAGTGGAACTGGTTTGAAAAAGTTAGTTATATCCTGCAGAAAATTTTTTGGGAAAATAGTCTTCTAATTTAATCCTTCAAAAATAAAAAAAAAATCCTGATATAAAACTGTTTAAAATTTTTCCTCTTCAGAAAGAGAGAAAACCCCCTATATTAACCAGAACATTCAATTATCTTTAAATGTGTGCGATTGTGCATGTATGTAATGTGAAAATCCCAAAAGCCAGACGCTGTAAGATGTTAATAGAAACTGAACGGGATAATTGAGTTATACAGAAAACATAGATGTATATAATAATGCTTTTGCTTTCAATTTCTCATAATATTGTCATTCAAAAAGCCATTTCTACAAATATGCATAGATCTATGTGCACTTAGCTACTGTTTAAGCACTTAGATAAAGTAAGTGTTTCCAGGAAAGGGGAAAATTTTTGCTTATTTGAAATTTGGATTCTGTCACCAAAGTTATCAGTGATAATTTCATGCCCCATGTCCTCTTCCAGTTGTGTTGGATCAAGAAGTTATCACCTCCAGCCCTTTACTCTGCCAAAAGAGACTATCAATTGATCTTTCAGCTGAATTCACCTGCCTCAGTCAAAAGGAGTGAGGTTACTGAAGAACCAGTATTTGCACTGTCTGAAATAACACGTCATTTTGTTTGACACAGAAAAAAGCATGAGTTCCAGCAGCAGACTAGAGATGGTTAACTTGGGGAAAGGGGTGCTGCCAGTCGTGCTGTTAATCTAACAGCCTTTCTGACCCTGGCCCTATAGCTGTAAGTCACTTGAAATTGGGTCTTGGTGTGAGCACTCTGCTTAAACTACTCACTCTACATTTCTCTAAGTGAGTGAGCAGAGCCAGACAAATGTGGTGTCAAGGTAGAAAAACTGGTGTAGGAAAGAGAAATAGGGAAAAAAAAAAGTCAGACTGTAGAAGATGTCAATATGGGCTTTCTTTTGAAGAGTTCAAGTACTGAAAATGAAAAGTAAAAGCACCCATCCAAAGTTTACATGATCACATAGTTTAGAGACTTTTTTGTGGTATTTTTCTATGTCACAGTATGCATATATACAGAACCTGGTGTATCTAATCCTTCATGCAAAAACTTGGGAATTAAAAACTATACCTGGAATCAGAGAGCTTTACAAACTCCCATCACTGAACTGCAGACACCTCCAAGCAAAAAGTAGGAAGTAAGGAAGAAGTAATGTGCATATTTGAACTTGATAGGGAATACCTGATAAGTAGAATGCAATGACTTCTTATTGTTTCAGCCAGGAGTCTGGAATTAGCCCTGAGCTCTCAAGAAATGTAGTCTCTGTTTAATGATTGTAAGCAATGAGGACCTTGCCTGTGGGAGGACGCTTTTGTGTCCCCTAACGTTGCTTGGCCATATGTGTTTCAGGCAGCTTCCCAGGAATTGTCCTGAAAATGATGCCACAGCTGCTGTACCTTCATGCTCCTAAGCTCCTATCCAGGGAACTGATATAGCAAGTAAAGCAAATAAACGACAGTTTAATAGACTTATCGGACTCTGATTACTAACACACTCTTGCATTCAACTTCTCCTTCTCTCTTTCCCTCTCCCCTCTCCCCAGAGCTTTTCGAAGCTATTCACGTGACCCAAACTTGCAAATGTCTGTCTTTTTACAGGATATCCAGAACTCTCGTCACGACCTGGCTGTTTTTCTTGCTTCTTGTTTTTTCTGCAGTTTCGCAGCTCAGTTTTCCCAGCTGTACTTTGCAGGGAGAAAGCTAACACCCAAAGAAACCCTAACTTTGTGGTTTTGGAAAAGTGGAGATTCTTCAAGACTTTTTATTCCTAGGCAGGTGACACAGCTTGCAGTAGTCATCTGTGGAAATGTCACCACACTGGTTCACCAGGGACCCCAGAAAAGACTGAACCAACTCACCTGCTGTATGCTTACAGTATCAGCTCTGGTGCCTACCACTAGGTGATAGACAGCTATTGTCATGCCTAAAGCTGGGGATAGGTGATCTGAGAAAGGCCAAAGGTGTGTACTTTTTTTAGTGTTGCACTGGCTGCTCTACATGTCAGGGATTAAGAATGCTTCTAAAGGTCTGTCTAATCCATCCTTTTCCATAATACCACCTTATCATACAATCATAGAATGGTTTGGATTGGAAGGGACCTTAAAGATCATCTAGCTCCAACCCCCCTGCCATGGGCAGGGACACCCTCCGCTAGACCAGGTTGCCCAAAGCCCCATCCAACATGGCCTTGAACACTTCCAGGAAGGGGGCGTCCACAACCTCTCTGGGAAACCTGTACCAGCGCCTCACCACCCTCACAGTGAAGAATTTTTTCCTAATATCTAATCTAAATCTACCCTCTTTCATCTTAAGGCCATTTCCCCTTGTCCTGTCACTACATGCCCTTGTAAACAGTCCCTCTCCAGCTTTCTTGTAGGCTTCCTTCAGGTACTGGAAGGTTGCTATAGGTCTCCCCAGAGCCTTTCCTTCTCCAGGCTGAACAAGCCCAACTCTCTCAGCCTGTCTTCACAGGAGAGTTGCTCCAGCCCTCTGATCACCTTCGTGGCCCTCCTCTGAATCCACTTCAACAGCTCCATGTCCTTCTTATGTTGGGGTCCCCAGAGCTGTATACAGTACTGCAGGTAGGGTCTCATGAGAGCAGAGTAGAGGGGCAGAATCACCTCCACTGACCTGCTGGTCATGCCTTTTTTGATGCAGCCCAGGATACGGTTGGATTTCTGGGCTGCAAGTGGACATTGCCAGTTCACATTGAGCTTCTCATCCACCAGGACCCCCCAAGTCCTTCTCCTCAGGGCTGCTCTCAATCCATCCTCCACCCAGACTGTACTTGTGTTTTGCATTGCCCCAACCCATGTTCAGGACCTTGCATTTGGCCTTGTTGAACTTGGTGAGATTCGCACAGGCCCACCTCTCCAGCCTGGCAAGGTCCCTCTGGATGGGATCCCTTCCCTCCAGCATGTCAACTGCACCACTCAGCTTGGTGTCATCAGCAAACTTGCTGAGGTTGCACTCAATCCCACTGTCCATGTCGCCAATGCAGATGTTAGACAGTGCTAGTCCCAATACCAACGCCTGAGGAATGCCACTTGTCATTGGTCTCCACTTGGGCATTGAGCTGTTGACCGCAACTGTTTGAGTGTGACCATCCAGCCAATTCCTTCCTCCACATCTACCGAGTGGTCCATCTGTCAAATCCATGTCTCTCCAATTCAGAGACAAGGATGTTGTGCAGGACAGTGTCAAATGCCTTGCACAAGATGACATCAGCTGCTCTTCCCTTATCCACCAACACTGTAACCCCGTCATAGAAGGCCACCAAATTTGTCAGGCACTATTTGCCCTTAGTGAAGTCATGTTGGCTATCACCAATCACTTCCTTATTTTCCATGTGCCTTAACATCGTTTCCAGGAGGATCTGCTCCATGATCTTGCTGGGTTGGGCACAGAGGTGAGACTGACCAGCCTATAGTTCCCTGGGTCTTCCTTTTTTCACTTTTTAAAAAGGCGGGTTATGTTTCCCTTTTTGAGTCAGTGGGAACTTCACCGCACTGCCACAGCTTCTCAAATGTGATGGATAGTGGCTTAGCAACTTCATCTGTTGCCCAGGAGCAGCTTGTTCATCCATGCAGGCCTCCTGGCGTTTTTGTCTGATTTCCTCCTTGTTGGGATGCATCGCTCTTGAGCTTGGAGAAGGTGATCCTTGAATACTCACCAGCTTTCTTGGGCCCCTCTTCCCTCCAGGGCTTTGTCCCATGGTACTTTACAAGCAGACCCCTGAAGACGCCCTGTGCTCTGTGTATAGGCTGGACAGTGAAGAGGACCTTCGCTGGAGAGGGAGAGGACTGTAATGAGATTTTTGAACCCGCAGACATCATACTGCTGGTAACTGCAAACTTCCTCACTTACTACTCCCAGCACATATGACTATGTGCTATAAGGTGTAAAGCGTTTTTTAGTGATGTCAAGATCCTTTCATATTTTGTATCAGCCCTTACAAACACTTAGGTGAAGGGTCCCCATGACTTTTGAAGCTTGGCAGCTCTGTGTAGGATTACCAGCCCTGCCTTTCCCTCCCCCCCCGCCCCGCCCCATGGAGGACACTGTGTCTGTGAAATTCTTACTTGACTTTGCTGAAACTAGCTTGGTGGGAAAGATCAGCAGCATCTTGCTAGCACTGCAGGAATTTTTGAGGTCCTTGGAGGAAATACTGAGTCACAAGAGCAATAGTAGGTTTCCTTAGCACTTTGTCTCATGTTTAGATCAACCTGATTCAGAATCATCATCCTGCATCACTTTCCAGGTGAAGATTCATCTGTTGATGAAACTAATTAAATGCCCAACACATTTCTGAGTTAGACAGCTGTTCCTTTTTAATTTACAAAAAAATTAATACAATGATTGTGCGTGCAGTTCAAATGCCTGTACTTTTTTTTCCCCCACTTGACGATGTGATAGTGCTATTTAAGGCACATTCCTACCTTGCAGACAGACTAACCTGTAACTGTTCAGATGGTGGGTGTTGCTGAGAACTTTTTCATTCAAAACATGTGAAATGAGTCAGTAAAATACTGATCTACAGTGGCCTGCACCTGATACCTTTCAAGTCAGTGAGGGCATTGCAAGATATCCCTTTGACCTTTATTTTGGCCATAGGGGTGCTAGTTCATCAGGGCACTCAAGCATGCCCAGACATACTTCATAGCACAGTAGATTAAGTGAAATATTTTCTTAAAAACCTGGCTTTGCTAAGGGATAAATAAACTTCTTGCTTGAATAGGTGGCTAAACTGGGGACAGGGCGGAGGCAGAATGATACTTTCAGTCCTGCTGAGGAGGTCTACTTTTCTCTACCAGCAGCACCTGTAGCAGGGGATGTGCAGTTCAACAGTTGGCATACGGTGAAATGGTTATTGACCATATTAGCTGGGAGCACTCTGACAGTGGCCTCCTTACTGCAGAACGGTTCCTTCCAGAAGCACAACAAGGATGTGGGTCTAATGTCTTGATATCTTTAACAGCCCCTGAGACTGTGAATCAAAATAAGAGAGTGGAGTTCATCAGTTTTTCTTCCTTGGTAAGTTGCAATTTCTCCAACATATTTGTCTCCATTCTGTACGTGCTGGGCACAGCGCAGCTTGCTGTTCTTGCTGCCGACACTGGCCCAGCATGAGCTAGAGGGTGTATAATCAGGTTTTTCTTTAGGTCTGCGGTTAGGTGGCCCTTCGTAGATGTCAAGGACATTTGTTCCTCCTGCCTTCCTGGTTAGACAAAGAGAATCTCAGAATAGCAATTCTTCCACATCTTCTACTGTGCAGCAGTGCCATTCAGGTTATATGCTGTAGACAGAGCATAGGACACCTGCCATCAGTTTTGCACACTCAGTGTTCAATAGGGACAGGCAGTGCACCCTGCATATTGCTTGGAAGGTCTTTTGAAGAGGGGCAAAAGAACTAGTCTTGGGGTGTTTTCATTTAAACTACTGCTGGTGGGGATGTAGGAGGGCAGTTGTGTGGTTTGTTTTTTTTTTTTTTTTCCCCCACAGCCCCATAATTTCTCTAATCTGTTAAAAAGTCCTACCAGGAGCCTTGCAGATCCCTGAGTTAGTTTTTTTTTGTCAGACAAACATCTTTATTCCAGGCTCTATAGTCAGTGTGTTGCATTCAGTGGAGAGAACCAGGGGAGTAAAGTACTTGCACTCTTAACTCAATGCATCATAACTTAGCTGTACATTAATTAACCTGTGAAGAGATGTCATTTTGTCCATGTTACCCTACTCTTTCTTGGATTTGCCTCTTGTTGCAGTTTGTGTCAGGGTATGCTCCAAAAGAATCAGAAACAGGCCCACCAGATGCCAGCTACTCCCAAGCACACAGCTACTGCCTCTGCCCAGGAAAACACATACTCCCATGTGAATGGGAGTGGGTGGGAAGGTGTAGAGGAGCTTTCCTTTCCCCCCAGTTAAATTTTCTTTCTATTCATTTGCCTCTTGCTTCTATGTGCTAAGCAGGAGTCAAGGCTGTGTCTGTGTGCCACATCCCACTCCACTGCCTGCCTTGCAGTCTTGCAGAAGACCACCCCTGGCACATATCCCATCCTCGCTGTCATCCATCACCTGAACTAGCACCAGGCACTATGCGGTATGAAGGGAAGGACTCAGCTGAATCCACAGTGGTATAATCTAAATGCTTGGCTTTGCCAGCTCTTATTCAGGTGGGTATTTTTTTTTCACGTGAGCAACCTCACTAAGTGTAGTAAGACAGAATAATAGAAGGAGGAGATGGTGAAAAAGATGTGCAGGGTAACAAAGGAGAAATGTTTCTTATTACATAAGAATGACTTGAGGTCTTTAGTTTTCAAAAGCTTGAGCACTGCATTCCTGTAAAGTGCATAGGCCTTGAGTGGAAGGCGGGGGTTTCTGAGCCAGAGCTAATATGTGGTCCTGGTGCCATAGGTCAGAGTCAAATGACAAGTGACAGACAAACAGCATCTGTGCTCTTCTATACAGTGGAGAGGAATGCAATTCTGGAGCACAGGTACTTGCTTGAATTTGTTATTGCAAGAAGCTCCACAGTAAGGAGGGATGTAAATTTGATGCTGTAAGCCAGGCCATGAAAAGACACAGCTGATAAAGTACAGATTATTTTTGCATTCAAGGTCAAGTGGCATTTAAAGAGCCATTTTGCAGACGCAGTGGAAAATTACAGAAGCAGAATTTTTGTTGGCCACTTCATCCTTTTCAGCTCCACAGCAAAACTGGAAAGAGGTGAAAAAATCAGTCCCTGCTTGTGACTGTTCTCTTATCCTGTCAGCATTTCGGGCTCGTATTACAGGTCTGCCATTTTCTCTGTAATTATTTTAAAGCCTGAGTTTTGTGCGATGTGGAAGGTGGAGGTTTGCCCACTCTGAAAGTTCAAACTTTGTTCTTTCATGATGCATGAGTGGCAATTGCAAGCTTAGCTCTCAGCCCCTTCCCTGGGCACTGAAATATTTCTCAACACTGACCTGAGAGACTCTCTCACAGAAAGATATGTTCAGGCTCCCTGCTTTCCCAGTCCTTGGCCTTTCAGCTGAGACTGCCAACAAATGATTGCTGAACACCTGCCAGACAGCAATAACTTTCAGTCCCCAGTTTATAATAATGCAAAATCGGTATTCTGTTGTCAACCCCTGGTTTATAATAATGCCGAATCGGTGTTCTGTTGCTGGGAATGTCTTATTCATTATGGGCCACATCCAAATCACTTGAATGTGAAGCTGTGGTGATACACATCAGCTAATCTGCCAGAAGTTGCCTCATGAAGGTGCAATCTGCCATACCAGCAACATGTAATTTATGAAGTCTCCTTTTCAGACCAAAATGCAGGTTGGCTTATTCTAAGGAGGCTAAGAAAGATAAACACTCAACCAGCAATACAATTCAAAGGGAAATAGGCACCTAATTCTATAAGGCACCACTGAAAAATCCCATCTGTTAATGCTTAAAACAATATATCTTTCTAAATGTAAAATGGATTCAAATAGCTAGTTCTCTCTCTCTGTCATATTTTTCTTTTTCCCCTTTCATAGTCCATTTACTTACTTTCTGGAAAGACATGGGGTTGATATCTGAGGTCAGGACTGGCCTTACCCACCCATGCAGTAGAGATTCTGTTCCCACTCCCACCAGAGTACTTTTAGCATACATTCAATTAACCTCGGTTAAGTATTGGGTACGCAATAGTGTGTAGGCAGCAGAAGACCTCCTCTAGTTGTTTAGCACTCTAGCATCAGATGAAGATAAATACAGGGCATGACCTGACCCTCTAGGGCACTGGCCTAAATCTAGTAACATATAGACTTGGAGTTTTTCTGCATTTGTAGCTGACACTGATTTGATGAGGAAACTGCCTGAATGATTAAAAAAAAAATAGTACAACCACTGGTAGGATTTTCCCAATGTTATTTCACATGGATGCGTGGTTGTGCACATGTACACATTCACATACACAATGTATTATATGTTGTTTGAAGCTTGTAAAGGCTTTTGTGAATAAAAGCAATATCAAACTTTGATGTAAAAATATATAACATGGAAACATGCAGTGGGCCGGATTACATTTATCCCTGTAGTAAATCACTTGACTTCAGTGACCCTCTGTAAGGGAAAGTTTAGCCACTTATGAATTATAGATATACCTGTTACTTTATATCTACTCATAAACATTTGCTTAAAATGATTTAACATATGATTTTGCTTTATAATTTGTAGAAATGGCTTCATACAGAGGTTTCTGGTTATGAAAGGTATCCAAATGCAGTAATGTTTTTATGTCTATAGTTTTCCCAGGCATTGTAATATGATTGCTTCCCTGTAAGTTGCACTCTTACTATATAATGGGAAAATAGTTTTGGTGTTCCCTCATAATCATATGGGGAACATTTTACAATATGTAATACAGAGGGCACATCTCTCTGTGGAAATAGAACCACATACTTCAGTTCATGACCCAGTATATGGCCAATGGGTCCAATACTGCATGAAATGCTATACACTTAGGGCTGTATCCTTCCTGCTTTGGAAAAAAAAAACAAAACCAAAAAACTCCACTGGCTTGAGTGCAAATATTACTTGAATACCCTAACAAAAAAATGGATTAAACAGCACGTTCTGAGATTCTGGTCCTTTGCTAGCTCTGTCTCAATGTTGTTAAACTGGTTTAAGTATGAGGGAAGAATCAGGCTTACTGTAGTCCCTTAAAACAGTACAAGAAGTGTATTGGGCAAAACCAGGAAAATACGCATAATAATATCAACAACAAAAGTGTTTGTATAGTGCTAAGCTTTATGTCAGGCTGTATTGGTTTTCAAACGTTCGCACTTCCAGCAGGCTAGATTCCCTGCTGATTGTAGTGTAATGAAGTTTACATAAAGCAGGAAGTTAAATTTATTTCCGTACCAAAAGACAGTGGGTTGAGAAAAATGTAAAGTCACTAAAATAATAATGAAACAGAATGGGTGGAAGAACAGCCCCCTGCAGCAGGCCATGTTAATTACCCTTGCAGCTGGGAGATCAATTTGCATATATATTCTTTGAAGCCTGTCAGGTATGAATTGAACCACTGAACTGTTACATTTGATAATCTAGCTTTCCAAAGCATTTTTGCTAAAGATGTTATGTTTCATAGGACTAGTTATTTTTCTACCTCAAAGTAAAGAGCTGTACTTAATTTGTTCCTGTATAAACAATTCTATGTTTGTGACTTCCTGGAGCACCAGGTTAGCAACATAATCTCATCAAAAGCATTGGTACTGCTGATTAAACACAAAAGAGATATAGTTGAACAGCCTTGACAACCAGTGAAAGCAAGGAAATTAAAACTTAAAGCTAGTGGTGACAAGCATGACTCAGGGGATAGTTAATGAGATATGCAGCTTTTCAGCTCCAGGACACATATTCCATTATGTTCTGTACTAGTGGTGACAAAATTGTTGCCATCTGATGGCTGCTTCACAGCCTGAATGAACCTACTGTGTGGTCCCAGGAACTTTGCAAGTCCATTTGTTTTGCACCATCCGTTACTGTAGCATCTTGATGCCGATGCCGCAAAATTGTTCGCAGTGAATGGTGGCAGTTTACCACCTGTTGGCAGCAGTTTCAAGGGAGCATCTGAGATTTATAGAGCTGTTGCAAACCTGTTTCTCGGTCTGGGTAATCCAGAGTTGCTCGACTGAAACCAGTAGAGCCCAGGGCTTCCATGGAACAAAACTAGTGCAAAGGGAGAAACTGTGCCTGAAAATGAACTTTAGGCAGGAACAGGATATGAACTAAAACTTGCTTGTTCTTATTTAACAAAACTGTGAGAATTGTGTACAAGAGATTTCATACAACTCACATGATTTCACTTTTTCTGAAATCTTTAAAAAACCCCAAACCCAACAACCAGAAGCAGTACCTTATCTGAGCTTCAGAAAACTATATGACCATTAACACATTCTTTTGCACACAGATGAAATGTGGTTCTTCAGATATTTCCCAGCATTGGACCTAGGGTAATACTTTTTCAATAATAATTGCAGATAACATTGATGTAGAACAAATGCTCCGTTAATAGTGATCAAGTGCCTTAGGAAGACCTACAAAGATTAAAAAAAGAAGTACGTACCAGTCTGTTGTCAGATCTGGTGCAGGGTACTTGGACTGATGCTTTCCATGCTTTCACTGTGGGGTTATTAACAATGATACTTACTTTTCTGAGGTTACTTCTTTGTGTGGTTACCTTAGTTTCTTGCTGTTTGGAAGGAAAACTTACACAGAAGTCTGTCCCTGCCTGTCTTCACTAACATAACAGATCATGCCAGGTGATAATTGTTTTCCCATTTCTGAATGGGAAGAGTTAGACTGGTCAAGGATGGTCAGGGCATGGGGTAGGGTAAATGGAGAGTACAGTTAATTAGCATTTCCAGTTTGCTTTGAATTAATAGTCCTAAACCTCCATCACCAATTTGATACACTTTTCTGGAAGATTTCTTCTGAAGGTCCAAGAGAAATACTTTACATTTTTGCAAAATTCAAGCATTGTTGGACTCAAGGCGAACTTTTACAGTCCTTAGTGAACAATAGATTTGTTGGCTAACAAATCTGGTTCATGCATCTGGTTGTTACTAACCATCAGAGAAGCTCAGTTACATTTCATCCCTTCATTAACAATGTGAGCATCACCGGAAAAATTGGACATTTGGGGCTCCTTAATTGATCTAGGATTGAAAAGAGAGCTTGATACTCAGGTGTCATGGAAAACTAGATGGAGTTGCATACCCATGGTAGAAACTTAGCAAATCTTACCCAAAGTCAGCTATGAATTGGGATAATTTTATCTGCTAGGGAGGACTGGCAGGATAGCAAGTTAGATAACATAGTTTTTCTTTGGAGAGAGTGAGAAGCTTTTCCTACTATTTACACCTTTCTACATCAGTATTACTGTATTTCCTCACTTGTATGCAGCCTTTCAAAATAAAAGAGCTGGCTGATATAATTTTAATACTCTTTAATATAACAAATCTCTTGCATGAAAGATGTTTATTTAATGATCATATATTAAAGATAAGTATATTCCTTTCTTTTCCTGGCAAATAAAACTCTCCAGTTCTAAAAGGAACTTCAGGTAGTTATAACACAAACCATGCCTAGAAAAACAAACTCCTTCTGTATTATCTTAAGCTCTTTAAGATTTAATAAAGTCTTACATTTGTTGATCAAATGTGCAAAGGGTGTAGTGCAAGCAAAGCATTCAACTTGTAACAGGGAGAAAGTTTTGTACAGCAGAAAGCTTACTTTACAATGGAAATGTAGGTAATTATAAGCACTGAACTTTAAATCATTTTGAAGAACGTCCAGTGAATGCAATAGTCCATATAGAACATCTAAGATATAAAACTCTTTCTTCCCCTACATTTTCCTTTATTTTAACAAGAATAGTGATATGAAAGCAGGATGAATACAGAGGAAGCAGGGCATACATCTCAAAAATATTTGATGGTGCTGTGTTAAACAGGTTTTTGAAATTTCCACTGGTTATTTCTGGTTTTAGAGATATTTTTTGTTGTGCTGATTCCACCTGGAGTTTTCTAGCCAGGAACATCCCACACTTTTTACCCTGTTCTGTTACGGTCAGTCTTTACCATCTCTATCCAGCAGGAGCTGTTACTTCATCATACAATGTCTTCAGGTTTACCCACCTGTTGACTTTTTTCTGTTGTATGCCATTTATACCACACTTCACAGCAATGTTAGTCACATTTTTTTATGGATGAATTTCAACTATTACCAAATATTTGTAATGGGACTGATGTTTTGTAAAGCACCATCATGTAGGGCACTGTGTAAAGCATGCTAAATTAGTGATTGGACCAATAGCGTAATGAATATCATAACTGGAACAAGCTACAGAAAAGAAATGTTAATACATATAAACTAAAACTGGTAGAAACCATATAGTTTTGTTTTCAGAAAGATTTCTTAGCTGAAAATGCTCCTTCCATTTAGCTTTCTTGTATGCTGAAGATTAATTAGAGGATGTGAATCCCAAGGGGATATATGAAATACAGCACATGTCAGATTCTGAGGTGAAGAGTTCAATAAGAGTGTCAAGTTTTTGTGATATCACTATGAAATCTGGAAAAAGATGAAATAAAACAATCAGCTCAAAGGTTTATTTATTTGTTTCATGTTACAATGACAAGGCAAAGAAAGTTAAGAAGCTGTGTCTATGAAGCATTTGCAAATAACCTTTACCAAGGGGAATTCAGAAAAAGGGAGGTCATCTGAAAATGAGACAACCTTGATAGCAAATCATGAGGCTTTGTTTGTTGAGTTCCTTCTTTCCCTGATGGTGACTACTTGTACTGTTGTTTATCCTTCAGGCCACAGCTGCTTTATCAAGGACACTTTCAGACTGAATTATGGGTGGGATGATATAGTAATAATAACAATGATGATGATAATGGTGAATATCATGTCTCTGTTCTCTGCATGCCCTCTTTAGTCTGAGCAAATACCATTATCTTTCAGACCCAGATAATTTCTTCCTACCTTTTAACTTTAAAAAGGTATTAATTTATAAATTAATTTCACACTGTCACTGAAAATGTTGAAGATGACCGCCTGACACCCCTTTCCATACTACTATCTGTTGACCTCTGACTGGTAGTTGTGGTGGTGAAAAGTACTAGTCACTTTCTAAGTTGCCTTTTTGTCAGCTGGTGCTGTAAATGTACTAGGACTTAGGTTTATAGCCACGTTGTTAGAGTTGTACAGGACATATGCTACTTATACCACATTGGGGTCCAAATCTGACACTGTGCTTTTCCCATCTGCAAGAGAAATACTAATGTTGTGGAAACTTTTCAGTTCTGTGGTTCACTTCTGCACTTTCTATAGCAGCATTCTATTTTTTAAGGCTGGTGACAAGAACAGAGTAGAAGAGAAACAAATTTTGAGGTCCCTAACCTTCTGCATCTCCACCTCTTCCAATTTAAGAAAAAAAAGGACCATAAAATGAAGCTGGTAGGGGACAGGAGTACAACAAGCAAAAGCAAACAGCGCTATTGTAATTAATTTCCAAAAGGTGTTGGGGATACAGAAATTTTACGTGTCACAGGAGAGACTGAACAAGTAATTGAAAGAGAGATGTATTGAGTGTCATTAAATAGACAAATCACATCAGAATCGGGAAATCCCCTGAGCTGAAAATAGCTGGGAAAGTATAATTCATCATGTTGTTCAGCTTCCCTTTGCATCTGTCTATGGTCATTGTTGCTGACAAGATTCTGGGTTGGATGGGTGCTTGGTTTACATCAAAATGGCCATTTTTATGTTCCAGGATCTTCCCTGTCCCTTTAGTTTCTCCTCTGAACCACAGATACTCTTTTTGTACCCTGTGAAATCAGTTTATTTTTTCCTCATTATTCTCAGGCAAAAATAAATTCCACCTCTTTCTGTTCTGTTCTCCTGCTCTGTTCTCTTTGGTTTTATGGGTATTCCTTTGAATTCTGCTTAAATTACTGTAATTCTGTTCTAAACACAGGATTAACTGATTTTATTTTACTCTCTCTATTTCCCATTCTCCAAATGTGACTTTTTTTTCCTTCTCATTCATAAAGACAAGTTAAACAAAACTGATTTCACCTTGGTAGAATCAACACATTATACCAGAGTCCTCCCATTCAAGTGGGATTCATCTTTGTTTAGCATACTTCCGCTACTTGTGGTTTGTGTGATACATGATATAATTCACCCCACATACAACCACATTTTTCATGGTTACAATTAATGTGCAGTATATTGACAAATATTAGAAATCTAATGGTAAGAGTTCAAGCTGGGACTCCTTCAAATGTTGGCGTTGAGGTCAAGGATATCTGAAAGACATAAGCAAGAACTGAGTCCCATCTATTAATGAGTTCTTCCACACATGTTCCTCAGCTTCGTATATTATTTCAACTTTGTTTTTCAGGGAAACTTATTCTCAGTACATTTTATGGACTCAATTGGTAGGTCAGGGGGTAAACTTCCACTACTTCCAGAGGTTAAAGAACTTAACAGACCTACTAATTAACTTCAAGCTGTCATTTTGTCTCAGATATGGGTAGCAGAAAGACTGAGGTAAGCTCTTATATAGTTTTGTTGGGTTTTTTTTTTTTATATTTAAATAGGCTAGTGGTGAAAAATGACATGCAGAGTGATAGTCTTAGAGAATTCCAGGGATGACTATTTTATATGCTGAGACTATGTCTGTACCATTTTGGATAAGGGCAATGGTATTCATATCTGGCTAAAAACTCCATCTATACTCTGTTGGGATGGGAGCTGTGTATTCAAAGACTGTTCAGGGCAAAGACCTCAAGTTTGTCTTGTTTGCAGAGTTCATATCTAACTCTTCAGAAAGAACTGATGCTGCAGTTTTCTCAAATCTTTAAAAAGTCTAGGTGTACTACAAAGAACGTGAAATTGTCTTTGAATGGAATTCAAAGGTCAACGTATTGATATGTTTGCTAAAGACTAAATGTGAAAGTGTTATGTAAAAACCTCACATGGAAATATATGTATAACAATGTGAAAACTGAGGAGCAATATTTAATATCTTTGTTCAAGATTTCTGTCAGTATTCCAGACACTATTTAGAATGTTTTATGACTATTCTTGGTATAGAAATTGCACTTGGGTGTGTGAAATGTAGTTAGTACCTATTTTCAGGGTTTAAGTTGCTGCAGAAAGCTTAATTATGTTTAATGTCTCAAAAAAGACGAGAGTGCTCTCTGCTCCAGCAAAGAATTAACCCAAACTTCAAGAAGGGAATTTAATAGAGCTATACAAAATATTACCTCTGTATTCCATCCCAGCCAGTTAGTTGTGCAGATGTGAATTAATGGACTGTTATGAAGGTAGTGTGATTTCTGTCTTTTCAGTTAAAGAGTGATGATGGCCAAGGTTTCTTTTAGTATGTTACCATTAAGTAATACCAGTGTACTAATAAAAAATCTCTGCATATCTTTTAAGAAAAAAAATAATATTAGGAAGGGTGGAACTTTATGCCCTTTGAGAAGCAGAGCTGCCCTTGGTGTTCCTCAGACATCATCTGAATCTACTAGAACTGCTTATATCAGAAAGACTAATGACTGGAAATGTTGAAGCTACTAGAAGTGATACCATACATAAAGTCAGAAAAATCTAATTGTTTGCTTACAAGCATTTTCTACTGCATACTTGTATCGTTTTTGCATGGCAAAGTTTTGGTAGTGGGCAGGGCTACAGGGGTGGCTTCTGTGAGAAGCTACTGGAAGCTTTGCTTTTTCCAATAGAGCCAATGCCAGCCGGCTCCAAGATGGCTCCGCCACTGGCCAAGGCTGAGCCCATCAGCAACAGTGGTAGCACCTCTGGGATAACAGAGTTGGGAAGGAAAAAAAAAGTGCAGCAGCTTTTGCAGCCAGAGAGAGGAGTTGAGAAGATGTAAGAAACTCTGCAGACACCAAGGTCAGTGCAGAAGGAGGGGGAGGAGGTGCTCCAGGCGCCGGAGCAGAGATCCCCCTGCAGCCCATGGTAAAGACCGTGGTGAGGCAGGCTGTCCCCCTGCAGCCCATGGAGGAAGGATGAGGGGGTGTAGACATTCCACCTGCAGCCTGTGGAGAACCCCATGTCAGAGCAGGTGGAGGCACCTGAAGGAGGCTGTGGCCCATGGGAAGCCCATGCTGGAGCAAGTTCCTGGCAGGACCGGTGGACCCATGGAGAGAGGAGCCCACGCCAGGGCAGGTTTGCTGGCAGGACTTGTGACCCCGTGGGGGACCCACACTGGAGCAGTTTGCTCCTGAAGGTCTGCACCCTGTGGAAGGGGCCCATGCTGGAGCAGTTCGTGAAGAACTGCAGCCCGTGGGAAGGATTCACATTGGAGAAGTTAGTGGAGGACTGTCTCCTATGGGAGGGACCCCAGGCTGGAGCAGGGGAAGAGTGTGAGGAGTCCTCCCCCTGAGGAGGAAGGACCGGCAGAGACAATGTGTGATGAACTGACCACAACCCCCATTCCCCCTCCCCCTGTGCCACTGGTGGAGAGGAGGTAGAGAATTCGGGAGTAAAGTTGAGCCTGGGAAGAAGGGAGGGGTAGGGGAGGTGTTTTAAGATTTGGTTTTATTTCTCATTGCTTTACTCTGTTTTACTCGGTAATAAATTAGATGATTTTTTTTTTTTTCTAAGCCGAGTCTGTTTTGCCTGTGATGGGAATTGTTGAGTGATCTCTCCCTGTCCTTATCTTGACCCACGAGCCTCTCGTTATATTTTCTCTCCCCTGTCCAGTTGAGAAAGGGGATTGATAGAGTGGCTCTGGCAGGCACCTGGCCTCCAGCCAGGGTCAACCGACCACAAAACTGCTCTAACTGAAACTATATAAAAATATTTTGCGGAAGAAAAGATTTCTGACTGCCACTAGTCATCTGTTTTCTTTCTATGACATAATTCTGAAGGTTGATCTCGCTCTCACTGGGTATCATGCAGCCATGGATGTTTCTTCCTCGATATGTGTCCCAAATTTGAACATTTAACTGAAAATTCTGTTTTAAAAATTAGCAGGACTGATGTGCCTTCATAGTGAATAAATCAATAATAACTTCTTTTTCATATACAAAAAAGTGGTCATTCTTAGAAAGAAATATTTTTCTTCCCTGAACAAAATAACCCAGACCTGCAGACTTTTGAGCCAAACTTATAAAAGGTTGTTCTGATCAGAGTGCAGCTGTGGGAACTAGGGCTCCCAAATTCTAATTCAAACACCTTTTGAGGTAAGGAATTTCTGACTCTCTCCCCACTCTCAAAATGCTCATGTCTCCAAAATATAGTCTGAAGTAGAGAGTAAGAGGCATATAAACCTTATACGACTCCCTGTACAGGGTTAGATATCATTCAGAATTTTTATAGCTTTGTGTTTGTAAATGTTTTAAAACTGAAAAGCATTGTGTAAAAGCTAAATCTTCTTTTTATAGCTTAAGTAGTTCTAGTACAATAACATAGATTTTTCTCTTATCACTTTAATTACCAAAGGCAATTGATAATCTCTCTCTCCTTTGGGTAGTGAGTGCTTTTGATTTACACTTCTGTATATCCCATTGTTTTCATAAAAGTATAGAAACTGCAAAACCTTTGCTTCATAGGAACAGCACATGTGTAGGGGCACACAAACTTTGCTGTGTAGTGTGACTGTTGCTGACCTTTTTGGAAAGCTTACTTTCCAAAAGTAAGGACTTAATTTTTCCAAAGCTCTTAAGAAGAGGATGAAGCTGCTGTCTTGGTTGAAGTGGTATGGCATTATACTATTACATCTTTGTATTTTGGTTCTCTTGGATAAACATTTTATGTAAGTGAACTTTTCATGTTTTGCAGTGTGTGATCTCTGCCTGTGCCTCATGCTTTTCTGAAGGATGTTAATTTATTTAAATACTTGCAAGGTATGCAGATTGTGAAAACAGTACCTAGTAGCAAGCTATGGACATACCCTTGAACACTACACTTGTGTTTAGGGCTAAGATCACATCATGCTTATATATAAAGTTTAGCAAAAACTAAAACTTACTCCTTTCCCTTAACAGCAGGGACAAAAGTTTTCATACCTGGGCTTGAAAAAGACGGATAATTCACGAAGTGAGGATTGTTGATGACTTTACCTTTACTGCTTCAAGGCAAGGATGAAGAAGGGACATGCAGGCATGATGAAGACACAACAGAGAAACTCAGGAAAATCTTTGCACTGGCTTTTAGTGCTGAGACTCCAGCACCCGATGAATTTCTGTAACAGATTGTCTAGACAATATAGATCGATTTGAAGTAAATACACAGGAAGTATTAGAGCAGCCAGGCAGGTTAGGGAGGTCACCAGGACCAGATGGCATAAAACCAAGAGTTCTGAATATGAATTTTTCAAACTTCTGGCTAAGGGGTGTGAAATGTCATTGCAAATGGTCACTGAACTAGAGGCCTAGGACAGCTGCTGTATCTGCCATCTGTCAGAAGGGCTTTAGAGATCATCTTGGGGACTACAAACTAGTGAGCCTGATTACCATTTCTATTAAGATGGTGTATATGTGTATGAATAAACACAGCCTGTTTGGAAGAAGTCACGTGGCTTCTGGAGTTCAGTGAAGTTTTCAGTAATAATATGGATAAATGGGATCAAATAGACATAATATAGTTTGTTTTTTAAAATGTCTTTTATCAGGTTCCACACTAAAGGTTTGTTAAAGAAATTATATTGCCATGAGATTGGAGGAAAGCTTTTTAAAGGAGATGAATCAATGGATAGGTCTTAATTGCAGTATTTCAGGACAGAGATTGTTACTGGGACCAGTTTTAGTCAGCATTTTCATCTGTAGTCTGGAGAGGGCAAAGAACAATGAAATCTGCAAGTCTGTGGATAATATTAATTTTCTATTCATGATCAATGCCATTTCCTTCAATGGCAAGGATCTCCAAAAGTACATCATAAAGCTGAGCAGACCGAAAGTCAGTAATGCTGTGTCAAATAATGCATCTAGGAAAAAATAATAAAACCATGTCGATATGGTGCTGAACTCAGAACTGCCACTTAAAAGCCACCAGAATGTTTGACATGTTTAGAAAAGTTAGTGAGATTATCCTTAGGAACAGAGAGCACCTGAGATGAGAGGACAACAGGGTATCATTCTAAAAATTGGTGTGTCCATATCCTGAGCATCATGTGCAGTTTGGTCTCCAAATCTTAGGAAGGCTGTAGCAGAATTGGAAAAAGTATGGAGAAAAACAAGTAAAATGTTCAAGATGATGGAGCAGCTGCCTTGTGCAGAGACACTAAAAGGCTGGGATCCTTTGGTTTTGAGGGGATGAGGCTGAGGGAGGATATGACTGAGGTTCATGAAATCATTTAGGCAATAGATAAACTGAATACACAACAGTTGCTCACAAAACCCCAGAATATTAGACCTATGGGAACCAGTAGAGGTTTTGTATAAGCTGGTGAATGTACTTCTTAACCTAGTAAACTTCTGGAACTGAGGGTAACAGGAGGGAGGGGAGGAAGACAGTACTGGCGGGTTCAGAAAAGGGTTAAACGAAGTTGCAGATAACAGTCTCACAAAGGCGCCCTTTACCCCTTTTAATGCTGGGCAGGCATGTACTCACTGACAATATTATTAAAACCATTCTGGACATCGAGGACATGTATGAGGGGAATGGACTACAGAAAATGGCCAAGCTTATGCGCTCTTTTTGTGTGTCCATTACTGGAGGCAGCATAGTGGGTTGGATGAGCGCTGACCTGCCCCTGAAGGGCATTTCTTACTTATCATTGCTTTTATTTGGCCAGAGTTTTGTATGTGGTTCCTTTCAGTGAATGTCCAGTCTGCTCTTTAAACAAGATTCACGGTTTTATGGCCTCCGCAGCACCCAGGTTGTCTCAGCCACCGTGGAAGGATTGCTATTAGATAATGATTTCTATGCAGAGATCAAAATAGTGTATAGGTTCTGCTTAATCTGATAAATCGACAGGTAAAAGATAAATCCTGAAAATTCTAGGCAACGCTAGGAATACAGTACACACAAATGGCAAAAGCAGTGATCTCTTGACTGAAAAGAGAAAAAGCTTCTTATGCAATTTTTTTCCCCAGCCAATGAAATAAGTAACAAATATGGACTAACATCACAACTAAGTATAGCAAATTAAGGGGAAAGTAACAAGTCAATATGCTTCTGAATGTACAAGAATAAGTATCATAGGCAAGTAGAAGTGGAATGAATGGAGTCCAATGTCACATTTTACATCATTTACCTAACTGGCAGGTTACGTGGCCACAGGCCTCTGAAAGAAACAGCCAAGTTTATGTGCCTTGGCACCAGGTTACATATTTCAAAATATGGTAGTGCTTCTTGCATATATCTAATTGAGTTAGAGAACAAACATCAGGGCATAGCAAAACCTAAACTCTTTTTTTCAAAGAGGTTATGGGGAAAAATAATGACCATGTGTCAAACAGAAGGAGCATACTTGAATTTCTTCTACCTGCTAGGCATAGTAGTTTCTCCTTCATTTTGGATGGTTTCAAAGGATCAAGCACAGCGTGAAGGTTTTAGATATCCAGGCACAGGAAGCCTGTGCTGTACAGGAGAGATTTAAATCTTTAAGGTGGATGCTGTTGTGAGTGGAGAATACAAATCTTATCAACTAAACATTGCAACAAATGATAAAGTGAGACTCTATTGATTTTGAGCCATTCAAGAATTACATACCATTAGTGGTTTCCAAAAGGTCTTGGTTGGAGAAATCCAAGTAAGGGTTTTACATTCAGAAATAGTCTTGCAAGGAATTTAAAGTATTTAGGTGTGGATATGTGATCAGGTTGTTTAATTAGAGACTGTTGCATTATTCTGATATTACCTTTAATAAATACCTTTGATAATGATAACTTCTAGATTACTCAGTGGCTATGGTTACACTCAGCTGGATAACCTGTGAAAGGGATTCTACATGAAGATTTAAAAATAGTCAAATATTCTGATTTACAGTGCAATTACATGGAAAAATGACTAAATATAATTTTCTTTTTCCTGAGAAAATAATTTTTATTTGGGACACTTACATAATGCAATGAAATGAATGGATCTTATACGTTCTTAGAAAAGAGCAAGTGCTTTTGTGCTGTTTGGAATAGAAATAAAATTAGGAACATGTTACAGTGCTGTCCTGCATTCTCCTAAGGGAACACTTGAAAAAAAAATATGAATTAATAGTTTTATAAAATGTATTATCTATTTATTTAAATTTGAGAGAAAATAATGCTTACATAAAGCACAGCAATAATTAGGCTTATAGAGACAAAGCACTCACTGTATTAATAGTAATATGGAGGTAAATTCATTTTGTTATCTCACACTCTTGAATAATCAGAAGGTAGTAATATTGAACTTCAGTATAACTGAATGGATTGCTAAATTTAAATCAGGTACCTGATTTTTCAGTTGACATTCATTGAAGCACAGATCTCTCTCTCTTGTTCTCTCTCTTTCTCTGTAATCCATATAGTTTGAATACTTACACAGCAAATCTCAGAAGTCATTTCAGACCTAGCACTGTGTGCAGAAAATATTTTGTAAATCATTTTGAATACTAAACAAATTAGAGAAAATTTTCCTTTGGATTAGAGAAGAAATTTGTTGAATAAATTATATTTTCTGAATTATTTCTCTTCTCTAATAAGCAGACTAGATTAAATTGAGAACCCAGTATAAAACAGCCACTGGGATATCTATTATCTCTTCATCCTTTTATCCTCTTGCAGTTCTCTTGGGGGAGTGTACATGTATATGCTGCATGAAATGTTATTAACTGACATTAAGTCTCTGATCCCCTTAGGCTGTGGCTTTTTTCCTGCTACTGTACTGACCATTAAGCAGCTCTTGTGGATGTGATCTGGAAATTGTTGTATTTATATCTTCTAGAGCACATGTATTAAACTGCTCATTAGGTTTTGGTATTACATGACTTTGTAAGCCTCATATAAGTTTCAGTATCAATTATGTTTTAGTATAATGACGTGAAAATGACAGGCTATTGGTTCTTTGCTCTAAGTGTGTGCCAATATGTCTTTTAAAATGTTATCAGTCATCTCTCGGGTATCTGTCTTTCACTCTTCTTTCTGTTGTAGTTACGTATGATTAAGGACAAAGTAGGACTGCCTGCCCAGAGCCTTGGAGGAAACCATGTGGAATCTTTTTCCTCCAGCTGACTTGTGTTGGTGGAAGGCAATATTTGGTGGCTTGTGCTTTGAGTGGGAAAATTAAGAGCACACTTCATGTCCAGGCATGCTTCTGAAGAATGTTGGCACGTTCATTATTTGAGTTAGTACATCAAATTGTTTGCTGAAAGATAGCATGAGAGGTAGCATGGTGAGAAGGAAATTAAGCCTATTGCACAGATATCTCAATTGCATTCGCCACCAATTATACTGAATATATTTTGCCTGTTTGTACCCTGCTCCTGTATAACAGCACCAGCAGAGCAGCAAGTACAATGTATCTCCTATTCGCTTTCCTGTTTGGCTTAAATGTCTCCATCCAGAAGCTTCCACCCAGGCTTAATATTCATTTGTACTAAAATATTGCGGGTTTTTTTTCTTCTTTTTTTTTCTCGAAGGCTCAAAACTTCACCTCCCCATGGGAAAAGCAAAAGATTGTACCAGTACAAGAATCTCATTTTACTCTGCACCTGAACTGTCTCTCTCTTTTTATATTTTATAGTCCTGCAGTTCTTTCTACAGTCACACTGACTGCATTAAATTATGTAAAAGCACAGTCTTGTGACACCTCCGAACCAACCTGCAAGAGAATACAAAATCTCTCTTTTGCTCTCACCCTGACTCAAAATTAAATTCCAAAAATTATATGCAAATAATATCACCAGTCTAAGTTTAATGAATGGAATCAAGGAAAGGCAAGGGCAAAGGCATCAGTTTTATCCTCTACTAGTGCTGAAGAATTAGCACTAGAATTAGTATGAATTTGCATTACTAAATTGTCTTTGAATGACATGATAACTGGGTGCAATTCAAGTTTGTTAATATTTCTAAACAATAGCAGAAGATGAACTCTCTGCCTAAGGCTTATGGCTGAAGCAAGGAGCACCGAGTTCCCTGTCACAGACTTGCAAGGTGACCTTGACAAGTCACAGAACATATCTGTGCCTCAGTGTGAGATGGGGGATATTAAAATATTTCCTAGCTCACAGAGGTATTGGTAAGGTTCAATTAATCAAAGTCTTTCAAGATCTTCACGCAGAAGAGTCTAGATAAGAGCAAAGTATTATTATTTCTAAAGTGGACCTCTCCTGAGCACTTAATTTTTCATTTTACATAAACTTTTTTAGCTTATATACACTGTCAGCATGCAGAGTCATAGATTCTTCAGACCTAGTTTGTGTGGAGCTTGTCAAGATATAGCTGTTTTTAGCACTATATCCCTATTAGGATATGACACAATACATCATAACAGCTCCATCAGAGCCATTAGGGTGTAAGCTGTCAATGCGTAATAAGATTACTATGCATTACATCTGGTGGTGCTCTGATAATGCTGAACTAGGTACACTATCATAGAGTCTAGAAAGCCTCTGAATATTGATGTTGCAATGTCTTTCTAATGAATGCAGCAGTATTATTTTGAAGTAGAATATCTTCTCCAGCATGTGTGAAGAGCAATTTTTTTGTAAAATAAATAACTTTAACTTTTTGCTGTTTCAGAAAACCCAGAAAATGTCCTTCCTGGTTTCTTTATGTATTAAAGATCTGCAAATTTTTCTATTTACAAATGAAGTTGGTTTTGTCTGAAGGAAGGGCAAAACCTGCCAATCTCTCTCCAAACAATAGCCAAATTTATTCAAACAGATATAGTCAGATAACTGGCCTTGGATGCCATGGACTATAGGAAGTTTGAATTCAGAATGGCTACAGAGGTAATGACAACTCCTAATGCATTTTTTGTCTTTTCAAAAAGTTCAATTTTCAGATTTAAAAAAAATAAAAATTATGTTGTTTTTCCCCATAATATTAGTCAGAGCCAGGAAAGAAGAAACATTCAAATAATTGGAAGTGAACATTGAAAAAACTCTGCTAGTTGTCTAGGAAATCTAGGAAAGATATCATCAAGGAAAATAAATAGCAGAACTTTCTGTTTCAGAGAAAATACTCTATATTAGTAGATTTTTGCTCCCCTGTCTGCACAACACCTGAGCATCAACCAATCAGTGGTGAATTTTTTCTTCTCATACCTTGTGAAGGACCTTTTATTGGGAGAACTGAAGTGCTGGCTTATCCAGGGTCGCAAGGAAGTCTGTAGCAGAACAGGGAGAAGTGGGTTTTGCTGATATTTTAATATCATCACCAGAGGTCTGTAATTCTATGTATGAAACTCTTGTTCACAGTATCTCATTATTCCTGAAATAATGTGCTCAAAGTGAGCAAGGTGACAAGGCTACATGTCATGGTTTAACCTGAGAGGCAGCTAAAACAACCACACAGCCGTCTGCTTGCTCACTCCCCCCACCCATTGGGATGGGGGAGAGAATCAAAAAAGAGAAAAAAAAAAAAGGTAAAACTTGTGGGTTGAGATAAAGACAGTTTAATAGGACAGAAAAGGAAGCGAATAGTAATAGTGGTAAAAGAATATACAAAACAACTGATGCACAGCACAATTCCTCACCAGCCAGAACCAATGGTTATCTAGTTCCTGAGCCACACTCCCTCCTTGCCAAGTTCCCCAGCTATATACAGAGCATGACGTCATATGGTATGGAATATCCCTTTGGCCAGTATGGATCAGCTGTCCTGGCTGTGTCCCCTCCCAGCTTCTTGTGCACCCTCTGCCTTCTCGCTGGCAGGGCAGTACGAGAAGCTGAAAAGTCCTTGACTGCTTGGCAACAACTAAAAACATCAGTGTGCTATCAACATTATTCTCATCCTCAATCCAAACCACAGCACTGCACCAGCTGCTAGGAAGAAAATTAACTCTATCCCTGCCAAAACCAGGATACTACAGTAACAGATATATGCCTGTAGAATTTATGTGAGGACTGGTATGTGCACACATGTGTGCCTGTACAGGAGGACGTTGTGGTAAGCCTTCAATAAGGGGAGAGGGGAAGGGAAAGTACAAACTCCAAGTGCGTACAATATTTTCAAATCTTCCCAGAGAAGACTGAGCTGAGTGGCTTCAAAGGAACTGTAACATAGCACTTGGCCAGCAAGAGTGTTAGTGCATCTTCAGTAGGTCTGTAGCCTCCTAAAAGTGGAAGTTATAGCCTCTCCCATTCAGATGTCTTGTGAAAGCGTGAGCTGTTTGATTTTCTGACTGCAGTAGGGGCAACAGGCAGGCAGACTGACCTACAGTCAGAAAAGCTTAATACATTTTCTAGGAATATATATTTCAAAAGGTACAGACTGAGAAAGAAGAGAAAAAAGTACAGTCATTTTTCATAATGATAAAAAGTCTTGTTCAAAGACTTTCTCATTAAAAATTAAATATCTTTTGGTGCAGCAATAGAAGGTAAATAGGAAATGCATTCAGAGACCTGACACATGCTGAATAACAACCAGGAAAACATGCTGTGGTCCTTGAAGGAGACATAGAGCACAATTAAAACAAGGAAAAATACACAAAATAAAAGGTAAAATTAAAAAAAAAGCAAGGAAAATGAGGAGGAATATCAGTAATGTGACAGGTAGCATGAATACAGGCTTTTCCTGTTATTAGAGCAAACAGGAAGACGTAACAAATTCAAATGCTTTGCAAGTAAGCCTGACAAAGGGAAACAATGGGTTGAAGAGAAGACTTGCTTACATGCAGAAGTTGCTCATTTAAAAGAGTAGTTAAAAAAAATTACATGGAAATAATTTACAGCATTCTATCTCAGCATTTTTATCTCTGGCTAGAGTAGTCCACACAGAAGAGAGAATGAGAAAAGTCAAAGACTTTCAAGATCATCTACTCAGGAACAAAATCCCCTCTCGTAATTATAGGAGCTTTCACTGAGATGAAAAGACATATAAAATTCTGGGAATGATCTAGAACAGGTAATGAAGAGCAAGAGCTCTGAGAACAAACCTATGTCAGGTATGAACATGTTTTTTCCCTCATGGAGTTCTTAAAAACATGCCCTGGGGGTTTGGAAGAGATACCCTGTTCTTTACGGCAAAATGTTCAAACCCCAAAAGTCTTCTGAAAGTGTTAAAATAGACATTAGAGGAGGCTGTTCTTATTTGTCGATATGCAATGTCAAGGACAGAGTAACTGCAGAAGACGATCAAAAAAGAAGTTGATTCAAAGACCCTCCCAAACTGAGCAAGAACACTGAAGAGCATATGCCTTCAAAAGCAACATTTGCTGAGACAGCAGGAATCAAATTCTTCCAGAAATTAAATGCTTCTTTGCCCCCACTACAGGTTTGATTTTTTTTTTTTTTTCTTGGAAGGTTATTTTTGAACCACAGTCCCCAGATGGTCAGAAACCTTCTTCCGATTTCCAGCCTAAATTTATTCATAATCAGTTTATATTAATTTGTCCTTGTGCCAGCACTGTCCTTTTGTTTTAATAGTACATCTATATTGTGTAACTATTTGCAGATTAAATTATTTAGTATTACAAAAGATAATATAGATTTTTTAAAGAGAAATCACCAGCTGAGATTATAAAGATAAAATTCATTGTTGCAACAGCTGTTTGATCACAAAGTTATAGCCTAAAAAACTTATAAATACAATAAGATGTGTTTTCACATCACTTCAGGGGAAAATAACACATTGTATCTTTTTATTACTTCTTTTTATGATATTCAGTAATGAAATACAGTTAAAATAAATTTCAGTAAAACAGATCTTGATTTGAGAAAAAAACAGACTAGTTGGAGTCATTATCTGTTCATTAAAGGCAGGAGCCTCTTCTTCAACCTTGGTACAAGTGATATGATGAAGTTCTGTTTCGGACCTGACTAATTGCTTGGTTACAATTGGCAGCGGTATGACAATTGATTGGCAGCTGTATAACAACCAGCCATTTTGGAAGCAGATTGGGACAAATGGATGTTTGAGGGAGTGAAATTGAAAGTGTCAGGCTGAAGGAATAAAGAGTATCCAGGTCTATGCAAACATACTGTAGAGATTATATTGCTAGGTTGTAAGCCCTTCTGAGCAATGATAGTCCCTTTCCAACTGCCTGTGAGTATTAACAGTCCTTGATCCATTAGTATATAAAAACCCAACAATAATAATGGTTTCTAGGTTTTCTCTCTTTCCCGTGTAAAGGATGAATGCAGAGTAAATTGCTGTCTGTTAGAGCCTCTAGGAAATATTAAAGGGATTCCCCTGCAGCACTTTTCCTTCTGTGCAGGACAGACTGAGGATGTGCGAAGCAGAATATCAGAAATCATGTTTTGTGGCTGAATGAAATTTCAGATTTACCTTCCTACTCCCATTATTAATTACCTGCAGCCCCTCCAGCAACATCTTCTATCTACAATTGGACACCTCATTCTCTACCCTGTATGTGCTTGAGTATTGGTACATTGTCAACACTGAGTTGGTGCCTCCTTTCTCTCTATCCCTCTGTTTTTCCTCCTGTGTATCCGGGCAGCACAAGGCCCTTCTTTATTAACCTTTTCCACCTGAATAAGCCAGAACAACACATGACTCGTGACCTGAAGCAATGCAGACAAGTGAGCAGACTGGCTCTCTATTTGCACTGCCTTTCTACATGGTGTCCCTCCTTTTCCTCAGCAGACACAAGGTACCAGAGATGTAGCAGAGATGAGGAGAGTGTGCCTGCCTGCCTGCTCACCCTATAGCTCTGGGAGACAAATAGGGTGAATGTGAGAGTGTAGTGGTTTGTGCCCACAAGAGTGAAGTCTCCCACAAATACTGAGAGAGATAAATGGTGGGTATTACTGCTTGTATTTCAGCTGATCGTAAATGTAAACAGGATATAGTAGCCCAAAGAATAAACTGAACTCAAAGGAATTGTGGCTACTCTGAAGTTTGTACTAGAAAAAAAAAATCAGAAGCTAGCCATTCACTGACGTCCTGGCTTTCATGTACTTGTGTTGGCATTGTTATTTTAACCTCCTGACCCCGTTTTGTGTTTCTGTACTGTTTGTCTTCTCTGGAAATATTTAACTTGCTAGGTTAAAATTAGTGTTGTGTTATGGAGACACTGCTGCCATTTTGGACTGATCTGGCAATTTCCTGCTCTTGGGATGAATGCTTAATAAACAAGTGATGCCACTAGAGCTGGTAGGTATGCTAGAAAGAAATTACTTTTGTCAGAGTCCATATTCACAGCACTGGTTCCAGGATGCTCAGTAGCAAGGCAAAGATATTAAATGCAATCAGCAGAGTGATGAATTTCAAGTACTCACATGACCTTCCTTTGGAGGTCATAATTTCAGAAAGCAACCTGGGATGTCTAGAGATCTTAATTGCCATCCATTTTGTTTGCCTCAGCTAGTACCTTGGAGACCCAGATCAACCCCTTAGAAACTTAAATTTTCAATTCAGTGCTTGTCCAGAGTTCCCTCCTAGATTTGTTCACCAGTGCCGGCTGTACATAAACACCATTAGAATGAGTACAACTAGATGGGAAATATCTAAATACTGAGGGAGGTGGGGCTACTTAATTATTTTCCGGTACTGAACACAGGAATGTAAATCTGCAGCATAGATGCACAGTGCTGAGGCCATGTAGAAAGGCTCTGTCTGTCCAACCCTGGAATACAGGGCTACCCCTGCCCCAGAACTCCTACATTAAAAGCGAAAAAGAAGTACATATTTAGATATCTAGAATGTTTACTGACTTCAAGTTTCATGACACACTACAATCAGGAGACACTGAAGTAAATCAGGAAAGCTGATGGGAAAGCAAGCAGAGTGGAATGCACACTTGTCTGATTCTCTTCAATGACATCTCTAGGCCAAGATTAGAGAAGGATGCTGAGAAAGAGTGATTCTTTTCCCTTTTTCCTTGGAAACAAGCTCATCATTATATCAACACATCTCATCTCAACCGTCCAAAGAAGATAAAACCCTGAGGTCACCAGATTCACCCATGGGATGTTGAGAAATTGAACTGGGTAGAAATTTCATCTTGATATACTAGAGTTGTCACGCTTTTTTAAAATTAAGAGATATACAATGGGGATTTATCACTTGATATATTATTGGCAGGAAGTCTAAAACTATTGGCACATATTACCTAGCAGCAATGAACATTACAAATGAAAGCCTGTCTTTTAAGAAGACAGGAAGATAAGGTTTTGAGTCTTATAGAAATAAAACAGTTTCTGATGTTAAGTTTTATGGAGCTACAGTAGATCTTATTTGATGAAAGTAGATCTTCTTTGATGAAAAGACATGCAAAAACTTTCAACAATATGTGGAGTTCAAGAAATTTTTGCCGATGAAAGAAAGGCCAGTTGAGTTTGTTATCAGATACTGTTTTTCACGAGGGGGAGTTACTGTAGCTCTAGCACTCTATTTTGTATTTGTCCCATGTGGACCAGTCTAGATTTTATGAATATGCATTTTTGTGGCAAGAACATTCCTTTAAACATCCTCTTTTTGTACTATTTTGCCACAAACTTTGGGAAAACGTCATTCTTCTGAGATTTTTGTAGAGAGATTATTTTTCTTGTGTTTGATTACCTGTTGTAGCAACCATAGTTTTCCAAATGTTATGTGCTCAAAGGCATGAATATATCTTATTTATATTAGGCTATGAAGTGGATTAAAAACATAGCCACTTTGTATAAGCACCACATGAGAGTATTTCTATAAACGGAAATGAAAAGAATTGCAATTGACTTTGGGATTCCCTTGGATATGCCCTCTTGAGATACATTGTCAATGCAATGATGTTGCCAGCAAGAGTGTAAGTTAAGTTCTCCTCTTATGGGTATTAATTACTCTTATGCTCAAGTTATAAGAGGATACAAGTTAAAGAACTCTATTAACTAAACTTTTCTTTACCCATGAACTCAATTTTGCAGAAATAGCCATATATAGGAATATTCCGGGTGGTTTGGTTTTTTTTGTTTTTTTTTTTTAGAATACAGAAAAGTATTTTAGAGGCTTTTAAACATTATTTCAGGTTGGAGGAAACTTAAATATTAATGTACTATGTTAGAACATAAGGAATTATATGAAAACTTGAAGACTTAAGAAATTAAAGCTAACAGAAAACAGAAATTTAGCACTGATATTATTATTATCCAAGCTGAATAATACATGAAATGTAAGTGCTATTAAAAACTCAACATCAAAAGAGATTTTAACATTCATTTGGTTCCAGCTTGTTGTGGCAGCAATTTAGTCACTATATTTTTTGGATCACTTATTACATGATACTGACCTCTATCTTATCTTCCAGTGGTTTAACATCAAAATATACTGCTATAATAAATGCAAAATATGTGTATAAGAAACATTGCCTAATATTTTCAGGGTTTCTATAAACTTCACAGAGTGAAGAGGGTCCTTGCACAGACATTTATAGAGGACACTGCTCTTTCTGCCATGGCATATCCAGGTTGAATTAACCCAGAAGGTTAGGCCAACAAGATGTGTTAAAAGAAGCAGTCACCTGATTTCTGATTGTAAATGGGTTTCCTGTTTGAAACCCCAGGCAATATGAACCTCTCCACTTCCAAAGGAAAAACATATTAACCTAATGAAGCTGTTCAAAGAGGAAATTAAAGCAAAATAATAATAATTATAAACCCAAAATGGACATTTAGAGGATTCCCACTGCTACAGTGCAGTTGGTACTGTAGAGATTTAGTGGATAGAGTACATGGTTGGAAAGCAGTGACAAAAACTGGAATTTTATCAAAACATTTATCCTGGGGAATCTTTTTAATGTTTAATTAACGACACATTAAAAAAGCTTGATATGTTAATAAAACATCGACATTCTGCACTGAAGTACATTAGGTGCCTTAAACTGCCAAACAAACAGTGAACGTATTCTGCATGGCAACTGCTTGACATGTTGGTTGTTTAATCATCAAAAGGTAGACAAATACTGTAAAATATCTTTTGTGCATTTTTGATTGGGTTCTACATCCATTTCCTATTCCTTTTGCACTTGCTTTCCACAAAGGCTTGAGCAAACAGGCTTTATTTGCACCATTGTACACAATAGGTGACATTTATTCCTGCACACAGGAAACACAGAAGCAGCACACCTGAGTGCAAAACTGATTCAAAAATAGCTTTTGCATTATTAGGGATTTACTGTAAGTACGTGAGAGACTGCAATCTCTTCTCCAACTGGATAAACACTGCCTGCTATGGTGCAGGTTTGACGTCTCAAGATACAAGAGCAGCTTCAGAGATGCACATCACTCCCAGAGATGGACAACAGCTGCATCCAGCCTTCTCACTGAAAATGGGTGACTTCTCTAGACAAGAAGGTAGCAATGTCATGCATTGACCGTTAACAATGGCTTCACACATTTTTTTCAGTGTCGTGGTGGCTGTGGATATGTGGAAAATTTGCACTCTAAGAGAATGAAGACATTGTATGTAACAAAACACGGGCAACTGAAAGTGATATACCAGGCTTCTGTGGGGTTTTTTATAGTTGTTGTTTTGGTTTTTTCCCCTTCTCAAGTTCATAGAAGTCTTATGTGCAAAGACTTTACAACACAGTGAAAGAAAAATTAACTTCAGCTCACTTTTCAGGAAATATATTCAATAGCAAGCTAATTTTGGTGGCTATGAATCCTTGAAAAGCTATGTGGTTAAAGAGGACAAGAATTAAAGTGTTCTAAAATTTCTTAATCTTCTTTATCTACTGCAACTCCCCAAGAGGTTCAAAACCTATTAGAAACCATGATCAGACATCAGAAAAATGCGCTGAATAATCTGAACTCTACACTTTAATTCAGGAAGCTCAGAATTCTATTGTGATGGACAAATCTCTGACAGAAGCTGTTTGCAATCCATCTAAAGGAATAAAGCAAATAAATTCAGGGAAATCTAGATTTACTTTTGCACATTCTGCAAGCAGAAAAAGCTAGGCTGGATGAATACATTGCTAATTGTGAATTATTCATCTCACTCTAGCAATCAGTAACATCCACATTAAACATTAAAGACCTAGATTCACAAGGAGAATTTAGGCACATAAATACCTCTTCAGGCAGCCAGGGTTGACATTTAAATGCTAGTGGTACTCAACACCCCCCTCCCCCCCTCCCACCTTTTCATAGGTGCTTAAAACTGCATACATACTCAAGTTTCTGTTGAAAGGCATCAGAACAACTTCCAAAATTTTAGCAGCAAGGAGTTAGCAGATACCAGTTTTATTGCTTTTCCATGTCAAAGTGCACACAGTAATTCTCTCTCTTATCGCACTTCTGGTATCCCATTTTTCAACTTACAAAAGATACATGCTGAATCTGTTTCACTAAAATATTGTAGCATTAGCTTAAAGCCTGGAAGCTGAGTTCCTGTACTCCTACCTGAGTGCTAACATAAGGTGCCGAGTCAGCCTCCAATGTCAGTGGTCTGATAAATATTTAGATCCTACACAAACACACACACACACACACACAAACTGAGCCTCAAGAAGAGAAATTAATTGCAGTTTGCTAGAATATCTATAACATCAATACAAAAAATGTTAATTTTATGACTATATGATGATTTTATAATAACACAATTCTGATCGCTTTTCTGAGCTTTAATCCTGAGCTTGGTACATCCGCTTGGTTTGCAGGGAGTGCTGGCTAATAGCATGGTGATTATTGATTCCCTCTAGATCATTTTAGATGTGGCTTAAGCTCCACTAGGAGCAAGAAGGCTGGGACCTCATGTCTCTCCTCCAGGGTGAGCAGTAATCCTCTGGCAGCTGTGTTGGGAACAACTTGACTTCCTCAGTTATTGGAGAGAAGTCTCCAGTTCCCAGGTTTAAAAGAGGATTAATGGCTATGGCCTGCAAAAGGAGATTGGTACTTCATGGTAGCTCAGGACTGATCTTCTCTCTCTCTTTTTGGGTGCTGCTTGAGCCCACAAATATAGAAAAACTTTAGGTCAAATATGGAATTTATACTATCTTCTGATATACTTTTTCTGAAATAAGGCTGCCATTGCTCAATCTCTTTCTTATCTAACCCTCTGCCCCTTTTCTAGGGTTGGGTTTTCCCCCTCAAATCTTTTCAATGTGAATAAAAAAAGTCTTTAGGCTGATTAAATGCAACCAATATTTTTGGGGGTGTTCAGGTATAAGGGTATGACAGTGCTTGTTAAAATCTTTTCAATGTTACACATGAAGGATCTGTACATACATCGTCTAATCAAACTCTCTCTCTTTTACTTTTCAAACAAGGAACACTGAAATGAACTTGATGGAAACTGAACTTTCCTGAGAAATTTTTCTTCCTCTTCTCCTTTAGTCAGTTTGGCCTCAAGTCACCACTTAGGGCCAATATTAGTTCGGCATGGGTCTGATCCCCATTGTGTGAGCATATCTGACAGATGCCATAAAGGAAGTGGTGGAAGACAAAAGCTCTTCAGTTGTTTAAACTTATGCTGCATAAACTACTTCAGATTATAGGTATACGAAAAGTGTCAATCAGAGATATTTACATGACTGAAATGACTAAGGTCCATACTAAATGTTTGAATTACGATAAGTGTCTGATATGAAGCTGAAAAAAGGCAGGAACTACAATGGAAACTCAACAGTCCTCATTTAACTTGCATTATCCTACAGTAGGGTGAGAAGGCCAGGATGGGAAAAGGGAAAAATAAGAGCAAAAATATGATGTGACCCAAACCTTGAACTCCCTTTGAATTTTAGCACTTCTAGTATAAGTATGTGAACGAAACAGTCACATTTGTTTGGTCTGTAAAAATATTCCACACAAAAGGTTTTTTAAATGTAAGAATGTTATCTAGTGAATTCCAATACGTGGTCTCTTCAGCAAATAAAGTCTTTAAAGTGAAACAAACTTTATCTTGTCTGACTGGAGCAACCTAAAGGCTTTGTAGTTTTCTGAATAAAATGTCATATTTATATATACATAGGAAATAATTTTATTGAAGCCAGAGACTAAAAGCTAGTTCCGCTTTATTAGAAAGTGGAGCAATGTTGTGAACGAAATCCTTCCACCAAATTAATCTGCAATATTTGTACAGATGTGCAGTAACTGATTGCTAAATTGCAAGATCTCTGTTACTGTAGAAATAATTAATAATATCAGATGAATTGGAATATATTTTAACGAATAAATAATATTCATTTTAACAGAAGTGTAATGACAACACAGACAATATTTGATTTTTTTTTCTATTTTATTACATGATTAAAACCTCCAGGTAGATATTCCTGTTGAAACAGAAAAATTTGAAATGGGAAATTGTCCAGGTTACCAATGGCAAAATAGATCTCTGTGGAATAATTATTTTGATATTAAATCACTTTTATTCTGGAGTGCAGTATTGACTGAATAGCTTTTCTGGTAGAGCTTATAAGGAGAGCTTATTCTGCTGTAGTCGTAATGGGTAATTTCCCTGTGCAGACATGCCTAAGGTTGTACAGAATACGGTCTTTGGAAAAAATGCTCCATGCCAAGATGTTTCATAGAATATTTATTTTTGCTTGTATTATAAAGCTCTGAAGATACAGATTTGTGAAAGGGATGAATGCCTACATGCTGATGGGCACTTAACAAATATTAATAGCCTGGCTTTAAAATATGAGACAGCTGTTTCAGCTGGTTTCCACATGTGATTCCAAATATTGCGGTGGGATGTGATCTCTATATATAGTTCAGAAACAGACCTCCAACTCAAAGAATCTCCTAGAAAAAGACTTCTTCAGTTGGAAAGTAGGCACTTGGGTGTGGGAGCCGCTTTCATGTTTTCTGACTTGTGCTCTTTAAGGGAATTGTATCAAGTTCTTGAAATGTGCTATCTTAACTTTGAAGTACTGAGAAATATTCTGAACTTTTCAGGTCATCTCCTATTTTGAGTCATGGTATTCCACTGATGTTTAAAATAGGAAAGCATGGATGCTTTGCTCAGATTGTCAGCTCTCATTTTTTTTAATGTGTTTGAGCAAGAAACTATGTGTGATGGGGAGAGAAGATAGGCCACTTTTTTCACCTTGATCAACCACAAGCAGTCCATTTCAGCACAACTTGAGTTGCATGCACCTCCACGCATGAACTGCTCTGTGCCTGTCCAGTATGACCAATGAAGCCATGTTTTAATGAATGAAGAGTGCAAGTATATGGCACGAGGGAACAACTCTGAGAAGTGGGATTTTAGATTTTAGAGCACAATACTGGTTCCACACCACCTTCCTTTAAGACTCCTTTATTCTGCTTAGCAGATTAATTTCATCCATTCGCAAAGTCACAGGTCAGGTGTGTGTATATTGTGTGTTAGATATTCTATGTAGTGCTGAAATTCTGATTCCCTCTGTTGTCTCAACTTGGATGCACTAAAGTGTACCACAGCTTCCTTCCTGCTTGGACTCAGGTGTCCTTGTGTGGAAACCTGGGTTTGTGACAAAAAAGAGGAGAGGGCTGTTATTCATCCCCTTTCACACACAATAGAGCAATCCTAAACTCCACAGTATGGCTTTCGTACTCAATAGGACTGTCTATGTAGAGAAGCAATGAGGAGCAATTGCTTTGAACAAATATGAGGCCAAAGAGTGCAAGGAGCAATGACGTTCAATTACTGAAGGCTGGATCTGTCAGTCCCTGGGTCCCCCATTTAGGCTTAGGTGTTTTCAGAACTGCCTTCTAGTTGTGGTTGACTTGAGCAAAGGGATAAAAAGGGACAACAAGTTTCTGGACAATTAGCATCTGAGTCATGTGCTGTTTCAGGCCTGGTACAAAGCTCCCCATTTCCCATACTAGCCATGTGGTAAATGCCACATGGGCAGGCAATCGTCGTGGAATCAATTTGACGCCTGGGTCTAATTAATCACACCCACAGAGGTTGCCTTAACCAAGTTCTGCTGCCGCCATCATATTATACAAGCACTTTGCAGATCTGCTTTGAGCAGCATGACTGACGTCTATCATGTGGAGATGTATTCTGCGGTTTTTCTGCTATGGAAAATCGATGTAAGGTTTGAAATATATGCATTTATAATTATTTAATATCTATAGTTTTCAGCCCTTTTTTTTCCTGAAAACAAGGCCAAGGAATATATCCTTTCTTTAGAGAGAAAACTGTCAAGATTTTTTCAGTGTCAAATTAAAGCAAATTTTAATGCTTTTCATTTAAAGAGGCTTTTGACGCAAGTCTTTTGATCATATGAAGATTGATCTAGCTACAGAAAGTCATAGTCCATTTCCCATAATGGTGGGGATATTCTAGGCAAAGCCACAAAGCAACAAAAAAAAAAAGTGTTGTAACACCTTATGCTCTGGAGTGGCAAAAAGTCAAGGATAGCACAGTGTCAAAATAATAGTGTTGAATAAATTTGAAATAAAATACCTCAAATCAATCAAGCACATCATGTAGGAAAATATATTGCACAGTTAAAGGAATTACAATGTGATGACGTCAATCAGCAACTTAAGTATTGCACCTCTTTTTTTCATCCCTTCTCCGGGAACCATAAATTGCTTGTTTCCGAGATGAGCAACACTTGGCCATGCAAACTCTGCCCGCAAGTGTCACCAGTTCGCATGGGCAGCCTTGCAAAATTGGGCCTTGGAGGTATGTTATAACAACCGTCCAAGCAAGCTGGGGGGCAGAGGGCCTTTTGGCTTCCAAGGCCCAGATAGCTCCGTATGTATTTTACTGAATGTAAACATTTAATGTTTACAAGCCCTTACAAGCATTAATCAACTCAGCCTTTGCACTGTGCTGGCATGTGCTTGTTTTAGAGGTTTGGAGGGTAGCACAGCTTTTCAGCAGGACAAGCTTTGGAAGATCAGATAGCTCTGAGGCAGGAACTTGCTGAAGCTAGAGGCTTAGGAGCAGCTGCTGCTAGCCAAAGGGCAGTAAAGGACAGTACTGCCAGAAGTGAGGGGAATGTGACTAATCTTTGATTCTTTGGAGAAATCACTAGCAAACTTTCAGACTCAATGATCAGCTGATAACTATTTACAGTTGCAATTAATATTTTCAGATAAGGGAGTGCTAAGAACGCATCGGGTTTTGGTTTTAAAACTAAATACTAAGGTTTGTTGAATTATATGAGGATTGCTTTCTTACCTTTTAAGCGATTCTTCTGATTTGGTGCTAAATGCAACTCTGGACTTTTACATTCCACCCCTCTCCTTCTCTTTCTATAATATCATGGTTAATTTAAACCCTTAAACTTTCTATAGGAATCTGCCTGGAACAACAGTCTCCCTTCACACACATACTTTCTTTCTTTTCCCCTGTTTAAAATTTAATTGTGGGTTTTTTTGTTTTGGTTTTTTTTTTTTAGAAATATTTTTACAAAATTCCTCTGAAGCTGCTTTTCTATTAAACACAATTTTTGGCTCAGTTTGTGAAAATTACACATTAGCTAAGATTTTGACTAAGCCTATTTTTGTGGTTGCTTGCTAACCTTGAAACATAAGAAAAAAAATAATCAAGTGTACTGATCAACACAAATATACATTTGCTCAAGGTAAATAATTATGTTGTTGCTAGAGAGGTAAATGTTCTCCATTCTTTTTGTGTTTATTCACTTAATTGCACCTGCAAAGGCTCAGAATCATTTAATGTATGTTACTATTGCTAAATGCTAAATACACATAAAAAGAAGTGTTGAAAGGAAAATGTGTGATCAGCTTCTGTGATGGTATTCACACATGCTCTTAATCTAGCACTTGCATTTTGTATATTTTGACACAAGAGTTAAGATCCTGAATACTTACTTACATATGTAATCATGTAGTTACGGTGTATCAAGAGCACATATTCCAATTCATTATAGACTGAGAATTCAAGAACTGAATTAGCATTTCTGAAAAAAAGTTGTTAGAGCTTCGGAATCGAATTAAGGCCAGCTTCAAATATCTTTGAAGAGCTCAAGAGATGCAAAAGAAATACGATGGTATCCCATTCAAGTGGAGATGTAAACACTTGTTCCATAATTAGTAAATCTCCAATTGCTGTACATATGAGGGCACTTCTTTGCCTGTAGATCTTCAAGGGTCCATTGAGTTCAATGGAGCTATGCAAATTCACATTGACCAAGCATCTGGCTCTTAGTGTTATGTAAATTAGATATTAACAACAGCATAAGGCCATTTTGTCCATTTTTCTGCCTTGGCGAGATTATTACCTACAGCATATTGCCCAATTCAGATTATTAAAATAATGAGATTTCTCTTACTTCCTAGGGAAAACTGTTAATTCCAGACTTCAATTATGCTCGCAATCGCATATTTCCTTGAGGTGCAAAAACATTTCTTAGCTTCCTTTCCTTTCCCTATTTTTTTTTCTTTTTTTTTTGTCCCCATAGACAGCTAAATACTTTGTTCCACTAAGCAAAATTCTCTCATATTGGCTGGGTGGGTCACTACATTTGAGTTCTGGCTTATTAAAATTAGAATAAATGTTTCAAGGCAGAGGAATGCAATAGTACTGTTAGTGAAATGGGAATTTTTGCTTATCAGATCATGTTGCCATAATCTAAATCCTCTCACTTAAATTTGTGAAAGAGCGCTTGTAGGAGAATGAGGGTTACTTTGGCACAAGATCAAACACTCTGCGAAGTAATTTGGCCAAGCACTTCAGCTAAATAGTCAGGAGGTTTAGGCACTGGGTTTGAACATTCTTTTCTGAGTTCATATACCTTTATCTTTCAAGGACATTCCAAGATCACTGCTTTTCATGGTCTCTTGCACACTTTCTAGGCAAAGACTGTTTTCCCAGCTTATAGAAATAGGAATTCGGAGCTTCAGCTCTCCAAGACTAGCTGGTATCTAAAAGTTCCCAGGAAAAATTTCCCTGAAGAGTCACCCTGTCACAGCTCTGGCTTACAGCTCACTGCTTCTGTGACATTTGATGGTGAAAACAGTCAGACCTACTAGCTTTGTACAGCCACCTGCATTTTAGTTAGCGAAGAGAAAAATCCAGAAAGAAAAAGAACTAGACAAAACAGGGGAATACATCAGTTTTCTTAACACACTTGAATATTTTGGGTCATTCAGGAGTCCAGGAATTTCAATGTAGTACATACCTTCATGTATTTTGACTAGCATCCTTTGAATAGTAGATTTCCTTCTTTGTTTTTACATTTCCTTCCTTTGTTGCCAGCTTCCCACTTTCTCACATGCTGACAGCTGAAAAGTCTCTGCCTGCCAGAAAAAACTTTCCCAATAGTTCTTCCATCCTGCTCAAATTTCTCTCTTTCATACCTCTTAGGCATTTCCAGCATAAGGTTTAACTTATCCTAATGTGGACACTTCAGGTAGATCTGATGAATCTCAAAGTGACTTTACCCTCTCTATTAAGTATAGAGAGAATCCAGGATGGCTACCTCAGATGGAGGTATCTTCATGGCAGCTACTTAATTTTGAGTAGAAGAATTTTGCACCTCAGCTGAGTGTTGATCAGCTGAAATACATCTGCAAACTTTTCTGTCCTGGTAGATATTTGCTTGGATCAAAAGCAATGACCAAATTGCCCATGTATGGGAACTCTGCAAAGAAATAGGTCCTACCTGGAAATGTTGCGGGCCAGTGTGGGAGATGCAGGGATGAGCCCATGAGAGGATGGCACATGCCTACTGCCTCCACGTGGAAGCATGCTTCCCCTTAGTGCAGTTAGCTGATCTTTCAGGAGCACTGGAATTTCATGGAACCTAGAAAAAGCCACAAATCTGAATGAAAATTTTGCCTAAAAGAACAGAAAAGCACAGTGCAACATGAAGTATATTGTATTAGATGTGTGTGGGAGGTCTGCATACAAATCATGCCAATAAAAACAGAAGAAAACAATTTAACACCAAAGTTAAAGTTCAAAGCAACTAAAATAAAATTCAATAAACAAAATACCCCACTGAAGAGTATGTTCAGTTTACAGAGGTTTTCATTTGTGAAAAAGACTTTAATTGCCTGCTCCCACCTACAAAGCCCATCAGCTTTGTAGCTCAGCCTTTCACTTGAGAAGGATAAAGAGAGCACTTATTAAAGAGCACTTAGCAATGTTCAGCCAATCGGCTCATTCAAGTGGCTAATACTCTCAATCCTGTAATTTGGTGTCTAGATGCCTTGCACAAATACTGAACTATTTGTTGGACTGCCCATTATTGTGTGCCTGAGATGATACCTGTATTGCTACCAAATCTCATAATACAAACTATCCCATCTGATCTCTAAACATATGTAGTCAGAGAGTCTCAAGAGCACTGCAGTTGAAAAATAGACAGGAACATGCTGTGACATTGATCTTTCCAAAGTATCTCCTCCTTGCCCTAGTGGCAAAGAAAAATATTTCAGGTGACAGAGTAGGGAAAAAAAAAATGATTCACTACTCACTTGTATTATGTAATTAAGAGATATATGTAAGTTGCAAAGATACTTCTTCCCCTGAGTTCAACCAGATAGTCAGTGATGTGATGTCACTCTCTTACGGTGAGGAAACATTATAATCTATTTCTTTCACAAATATGTGATAATATTTTACACTGCCAATTAATAAAATGCATATTGCACACAAAGAAGGATACTCCTGGTTCAAACAGGAGTAATAACCCCGTTCTATGCTTCAGTGTCCCCTTTGTAAGGTGGTACGTACTTAATGTTTTATTTGATAATTTCTTCTACATAAAACCTGATTGGTTTAATTTGTAATTTAATAAGCAATTTACTGCATAGTAAGTATAGTCTTTGAAAATTGTATTGTCCACCACAAGTGGAAGTTGCCCATGTATTTTTTTTTTGCACTTTTTTGGATGTATTTGGATTCTTAGTTCTGCCCACTCTTTATCTATTTTAAATGTGTTTTGAATCAGTCACATGAGCTGACACTCAAGGTTTTCCACCTTTCTCTTTGCATCTAAGAGTGTGTGGGGGCTTAGGAACAGATGCAAAGGTCTAAATATATATGCTTAAGCACCATGTTGAGTTCTATAATAGATGTTCAACATTTTTTATATCTAACCAATTAAATCTTAGAACAAGTGATAGCTTTGAAAGGAAAACAATAAGAAAAGCTTTTATAGTAGTAAACTACAACTGTGCTGTTTCTTCTTCCTCTTCTCAACAGATTGCCTTCACATCAATAATTTTGTTTCTGGTTTTGTTTCACGCAGCGAGTTATGCTTCAATGTAAAATTGAAGATTACCAGCTTCTTAAAATGGAATCAAACTGGCAACAGTATTTTTGTAATGTTTAGTGACTAGAATAAATTTAAACTGTACAATTTGAATGGTTTCCATAACTTGAATCAAGTTTACTCAAAGCATAGCTTGATTTTCTTGAAATTTAGCTGAAGTTTATTGAAGTTTATTGATGTTCTATGGAGAACCTCTAAGTGCTTCAAACTGCTCAATTTAATATTCCTAGAAGAATATAATTAGACCTAAAAACTGAAAACCTTTTTAGCAGAAAAAAATCGTTATTTTTCGTATACCTCAGAGTCCAGTCCTATTCTCATCACAAATTAAGTAGTTGTTGTTGAAGATATCTCATTACAACTTCCATTTTCAGTGAGAATTAATAGCAGTGATTTAGACAGAATATAATTACATTCACAGCTTTAATCCTTTCTTATTTTAATCATTTTGTTATTGAACATCCAGTATATGGTGTATTTTGCACGAGTTTACTTGCTTCATTAATTGATTATCATTCCAGTGGAATGTAATTCCCTAATGTGCAGGGAACAATAGAAAAATGTTTATATGTGCTACAGAATAGACAGGCAATACAGAAATATCCTGCACCGCTATAGTATGGGTGTCTAGAACATCTGCTCATCTGCTCAGTCTAAACATTATCTTACATATCTAGATTGACTGACAGTGTACCCAAGCCTTCAGTGTGTTACCTAAGTAAAATCATGACAGTTATTACTTGTTAGGAATCTAACAGAGAAACAGAAGAGTGGACAAATTATTTTTCTTGTTGATCTTGCTGATCTTCAAAATGAGGATTGAGGCATTTTTCAGGGAAATTGTTAGAAACTCCTCTTGCTGCTGCTCTAACTTTACAGCTGATGAAGACAGTAACTAATTCCCATAGACAATTATTCTATCACTTTCTACAAGCATCAAGTTAACGTGAAATGAAATAATGGAATTAGAAATTATCCTGTCTTCATTATTCTTGGAGCAAACTTAAGCCTATCATGCCCCACCTTTGGAAAGCACCGTATTCTCCTTGCAAGAAAGCCTGCCACTTTATCCTATAGTTTTGCAGGGACAGAGAGCAACAACAAACATATAAGTGGTGTGGATATTTTGCTTAAATGAACAATTGTCAATGGTTGCTGACAGCTTCAGTTTCATTTCAAATTCTCAGCAAAATCTGGGTATCTCAGATCTTTGACTATACAAAAACTCCCCGCCTGACAAAAATGGCACTTATCGACAGAAGGTATTAAGAAAGGGTAGTAAAAGAGCCTGTATCTTCAAATGAACATGAGACCATGGCTATGGGGACCAAAAAGTTGACATGTGATGTGCAGCACCAATAATTCATTACATGAATGTAATTAAGAAATACCAGCTAAGTCTGCATCTGGATGCATTTTACTGTATCTGTGCTGTGATTCATCTCTCTCTAGGTGAAACATAAGTTGATGTGGCAGAGTGCCATATGAACGAGAGATTAGCCATTATAGGAACTAGAGATTGATTATAGGTTCAAATTAAGGTCTGTATGATGGAAAGACAGTTCTTCAATACAAATGTAAATACACACAATATTTCTAAGTGAGATGAAAACACAAGCAATGTTTTCATCCCAGCATTTGACACAACCTTTCTGTAAGAATAAATAAAATTGCTTGGGGAATGCTGAGAATTCAGGTTTAATGAATCATCTCTTGTATCAAACCTTGAATTTATCCAAACAAATCAACATTTTAGAAGAAGACTCACAGTGACAGATCCAACTACATTTGCTGCTTATGTTCTAGTGCTTATCAATTTATTCTCTTTAGAAGAACAATAGTATGTTGCTCTTTTGTAAAACAATCTCATTAGAAGTGTTAGCAACTCCATTTTTCACACATAAATTAGTAAGAATTTTAAATCTGGCTTAAATATGGTGTACACACATGTTTCTGGGTGTAACCTAGGCCATGATTATTTCCAGAGCTGGCAAATGCTGGAAGAAACATACTGTGAACATTCATTTGCAATTTTAAATGAATTTCATTGACTTTGTAGATATAACTATTTTATTCACTTTCCATCAATATCCACTCTTACAAACAAGTTTCCTGGCAAGAGTGTTTTCTAGAGCACAGGGTTTTATATGAAAAATATAGACTGTTAGCTACAAGCAGATTTTAAATTGGTAATCAAGAAGATATATGGACAAAAATGCATATTGTAAGAGTCATAGCTCTCCAATCAGCAAACAAAAAAATCACCATGTGATTATTTCTTCAACCAAAATAGCTTGGATTATGAATTTCAGTTCTTCACAATGAACTATGGATGAGCTGCAGACCAAAAATTATAGAAATTAGTTGGCAAATCATTTCAAATAACAAATAAATTAGAGTGAATCATGATGCATTTGTGAAAATGTCACAATTACTATGCTAATAAGTTTAAATTTACATAGTGCCTTTCATCCGAATGGATCCTAATGATGTATAATCTCAACATCCGGAGGAGGCATGATGTGACAAAGGCTGAGAAAAAATGTCTAATATTACTTTGTTAATACACAGAAAATGATACTTTATTTTTCAAGCTGTATTAATGTATTTAATTGCTATCAATAAAATAATCAAGTGCTTTTTGTTTCTTTTTCAGTACTCCTTGTTTCTTTCTTATTGTGTTTTTTTAAAGTATATTTTCTTTTACTTCCCTGTTTTTAACAGTTTTCTTTCTTCCCCACTGTATTTTCTTTTTTTTTTCTTGTTTTGCTTTCTGCTACTGTTTTTTTTTAATTTATTATCCTGTGCCCATTTTTTTTTGTATTTGCTTTATGCTTCTTCTTTTCCATCTGTCACAGCAAATTCTTCTATAAGCTGCCTTTTTCTCTCTATTGGCTTTTTGTACTCCAAGCTAGGAAACAGGAGTACTCCTTTTTCTCCTCCTCCTCTGACCCTGTGGTTTTACTATCTCTAAGCCATCTCACTGATTTTTCTTTCTGCCTTTTCCATCATTCCCACTCTTGTATACTCCATCAGGATATTGTCTTCTCCTGGCTTAAAAACCCCTCCCCCTTGCATCCACAGTCATCCAAATGTCTCCTATTATGCTTGCCCACGATGCATCATAAAAATGTATGTAAGCTATATGCAAGTGCTATATATACCTAAACAGCATATGTTTTACATATTGAACTTATGTGAGATCATATATTGACTCATAAGAGTGGTTCCCTTTAATTACAGTCCACACACATACCATATGTTATATATAAAAAACATATGTCAGACTATCTGTGTGTATGAAGCACTCATGCCTTTTCCACATGGGCAGGTCCTGGAGCTATCCTGATCTCCCAAAGCAGAGTCGGTATTACTTTTGCTTTTCCTCCTCAGTCTTCCAAGCCCCCGGGGCTTCTCGTTGACATGTGTACCCACTTCTCAGGTTTGCCACTGTGTTGCCTTCCTTGCCCCATGCTGATATGAATTCTAGGGTTTTTTTACCAGAAATGTGTTTTTGGTAATTTGATTTACAGAATATCCTTTTCAGAGCTTGTTGATAGAGCTTTCTCTACATCACCCTTTCTCTTTTTCATATTTCAGAGAGCTGCATTAGTTCTGCAACTCCCTGCCTTTTCTTCTCAGAAAACTGCTGTTTCCCAGATCTCATTTCTCAGTTATGATGGCAAGGGAGTTCAGTGCCTCCTTCCACCCACAACCTTTCGAAATCTCTTCTCCTAATAACTGCACAAATGAGATCGTATGTAGAGACAGCCTGATCCTTGATGAAGACGATTTTGTGTCAGGATCTGGTCATAGCTGCTCACGTTCCTTGTTACTGCAGTAAAGTAATATACCGATTTCCATTTCCATTTAGACAGGTTTTTATTTCTACAGGTTGTTTGTAGGGATGTCTTTTTTCCACTGAACAGTAAGCCCAATAGGACACGATAAAATAAAGGCTAAAGGGCTATGCAATGAGTACATGCTGCATGACACGTGTCAGAGCTATGACATAACATGGTATGACCATAGATACAGCACACATGAGGCCAAGAAATTAATTTCTGTAATGCTTAATTATAAAAAGGAAAAAAGCTTGCAAATGAGGAGTCTTACTGGAAGTAAATTAAAAGGAGCAGTAATAAGGAGAAAATATTTGCAAATGAGGGGAACTTTTGAAGATGTAACACTGATAGCTTGCAGAAGACACTGACTGTTAAAAGACTTTAGGTAGAAGCTAAAGAAAGCTATATAGCAGGAAGTGACATGCTACCAGAAGTAAGAGAATGACCTTGAGAGTGTCAAGTTCTGTTCAATGAAAAAACCCACAACAACCAACAAAACAAAACAAAAAAAGAAAAAAACCCACACACTCTGGTATGTAAAATGTAAAAACACTGAGGCAGTTGAGAATAGATAACATTTTTAGAAAACGTTTGGAAAATGCACACAAGCTAACAATAAATCCTTTTTCAAACACATCAGTAGCAGGAAACCTGCCAAAGAATCTGTAGGACCTCATCTATTGGAATAAAGTAACATTCAGAGAAGATAACGCTATATCAGAAGAACTAAATATGGGGGTTTTTGTCTCTGCATGCACCACAGGTAAACTTAGGAAGGATTCCATTCCATAATCTTTATGGGAGAAACACTGGGTGATCTGTCTCAAAACAAAGGGTCAGCAGAAGACATTATAGAACAAGCTGGACAAAATAAACTGACAGATGTCATCAGGACCTGGTGGTATTTAACCAAGAGTTCTAAACCAGTTTAAGAATGAAATGAATGAACAATTAACATGCTGTCTAAGACGTTGATGAAAATTGTCTTGAGCCTGCTGTTCATAGTAGGCAGACTGATAAAACTATACTAAAGAACAGAATTGCTAGAAAATGGATAAATATAGTTTTATCAAGGGACAATTGACATTGCTGGTGTGAATGGAAACCATTCCTCTCAAAACCAGTAGAGTTCTTTGAAGGAATTAACAATCTTGAGAACAAAAGATTGTCCTAGCTGATATCCCAGGAACCACCAAGCATGAAGATCAAGGAATACCTGGTTGATATAATTTAGCTGGATTTCCAAAAGGTGAAACCTTCTCACCAAAGGTTCTTAAGCAAGCCAACATGGTATAAGAGGAAGGGGCCTCAGAAAGATCAATATCTGGTTAAAGACTGGAAACAAAAAATATACAACAAAATAACAATCAGTTTTCTCATTGCAGGTCACCGGTGTGTGCCACAGGGATCTGTGTGAGGAGTTATGCCACAGTAAAGATTAATGAAAGATCTAGAAAGACCGATCATATACTGTGATGACAGTTATTTGATAATATTCAATACTTCTGCAAAGATGTGGCAGAGGGCCTCCAGAAAGATGAAAGAAAAACCTGAAATTTACGAAACAACAAATAACATTGAAAAATAAAAAAATCAACAAATAAATTTAAATCTAAATAAATATCAAATTATGCAAATGGAAATGATAGGCATCGAAATAGACTTTATCACTCTGAAAAGTATTTGGGTGTTAGCCTCTCAGAAACTTCAGCTCATTTCTCAGTAGCAGAAAAAGGTTAAAAATTATAAAGGAAATAATTGAAAACATAATCAAAGACACTCCTATGTAAAAATTCAAGATGTGACAGCATCTCACATAGATTATATAGTTCTGGTCCCATCATCTCAAGAAGGATATAATAATAAAAGAGAGATGAAGATTTCAGGCTAAGGGATCAAAGGCATGAAACAGCTCCTATAAAATGGCTGAGGACTCTTTACAGGGGGAAAGGTGATAACTGGAGTGGGTTTGTAAGGGTACCGGGGAGGAATGGGAAGTTCAAGAAAGCAGAGGTATCATTTGGCCATCCACAAACACAAGACACTGAACTGGGCAGACCTTTCCAGAACACACTGCTCTTCTATTCTTATGAATTATAGAAGAGGTTATCCTCTTTCCTGTGGCCAAGAGATGAAAAAATAAGTCTCTGATGACAATGGTCTTGTAGGTCAGAATTACTTTGTGTGCTTTTTATACATTTTGTTTGACTGCTAGTCATTCACTAATGTGTATGTAAGTGTGTTCAGCTGGTTCCATAGTCATATTAAAACAAGCACTCTAATAGTCATGGAAACATGCTCCATTTCCCATGTGTCTGCAGATACATTCCAAGCCTATCTGCCATGCCTGAGAGGTGGGAAAAATTATTAGGGAAAGGATTGTCTTAATAAAGGTTTCTGCATTATATGTTGAAATACCTTGCAAATACTCTTTTTGAGTCAGATTATGCCTTGACAACTTTGAAACAGTTTGGAATGAAAGTTTCTTGATGCTGAAATGGTCTGGGGAAATTAGTGATTTAGATGCCAAATGAAGGATGTAGTTACTCTCTTGCATAATGTGAAGAACGGCGAGTCATGTGGCTGAGAGTTTGTGTGTAACTCAATACAAGAAGATTGTTTGCCATACTAGACAATACCCTCTATGATACTAGCCCCCTCAGAAATAAAATGGTCACTGAAAAAAATATTTTTTTATTTGTTGTTCATTTTGATTTTGGATTTAAGCCAACCAGCCGTTAAGATCGTCCTGGGAATATGGAATACTTTTCCCTAGCAAATAATATTGTTTTATATTACAGGATAAGTGGACCCAAAAGGTGTTTTATATTAAATTGAGAGACCAATAAGTCAAAAGTAAATATTTAATACATGACACAGAATGTCACACTCCAGGATTATGGAGTAACACAAACACTGTGCTAAAATACAGACGGTCTAGGTTATAATTCTATTGAAAGGTTTGTACCATACAAACAATATGCTGTATTATTTCTTTAAGAAATGATTTACTGTGTTCCCATGGGTTAGCCTACATTTCAAGATTGTAGTGATGATAACATGCATGTTTTATGTCAAGAGTGGTAATTGACCCTAATGAATTATGATGGAGAGAGGGAAGTAGTGTATTCCCATGAATGTGTGTGTCATTTGCCATATTTTTTCAATAAAAATAGTTCCTAGGCAGCAAACCTTTCTCAAGAAGAACTGCTAGTTAGTAGCATTTATATCAAGATGAGACTCCCAAGGATCTGAACAGTTGAAACATAGTAGAGCTAGCAGCCTTTATGGCAAAAATCATCTTTGCTATTGCAGGGGCAAACGAGTGGCACATCAGTATGTTAACAGTTGTTTATTACCCAACCATTTCTCTGTGACTGGTAAACCCTATTGACACTGTCCTATAAAAAGGTGCAGTGAATTAAGTTCATTTTTGTGAAGCTGGGTGGTGGCATATTTTCTTACAAAACAAGGGCAAGTTTTATTGCTCTGGTGGGCCAACCTGTGGATGTCTCCTGCTGCAATTGTAGTGAAAGCTATGAAATAGAAGACAAGGTCTACTGTTAATCTACTTTAGTTTTAGGCCATAAAGATCTATGCTATGAGCAGACTCACTTGCTCTGTAATCAATATTGCCCTTACCTACTCATTTCTGTAATGCCCAAAAGGCATCTCAGCACAAGTCCGCTCTAATATACCTATTGTAATAAAGATGTTTCACTGTAAAAGCACTCTTTGTTTACCCATTGAACATTTTTTTTTTTCTATTTGGGCAATGTTTGTGAGGTCCTAATTCCATTTTATTTCACCCAGAATCATCCCCTAGGGTTCCTTGTATAATCAATAAAGGATGCCTTCCCTGTATAACCATATTTCCTAGCTTAGCAGTCTTTGTACCTGAAGATGGTTCATCCTGCTTTTAATCACAAATGTTTCATATCAGATGAACTTTGAACTCTCAGGAGTCACTGGAGGATGGAGCTGAACGATATTCTGTGCTCTTGGGAAAACTGGTTTCTTCTTACCACATGGAAACATGTAAGTAAAGTGTATTTATTGTCTATTTCAGTTACTGTCTCACAGTCCTAGCATTAGTCTCAGTTGGAAGCTGATTGCTTGCAAGAACAGTTTGTTACTGCAACATGATGCTATAGTCTACAGGTACTGTTGTCCTTGCTGTTTCTGAGTACCACAGCTGCCTCCAGGTCCACTCCAAGGTCGATCCAAACAGTTCAGCAGTCCTCTCATGAGGCAGCTATTTCCTGATGATGCAGCCCAGTGACCTCACCAGTACCTGAGGAGAGTAGCTCACTCCTGGGGTGGGAAAGTTTGCTGTTGATGTTAAAACAGATTTCTTCTATCCTGTACTGGGGAGCAAAGCTGCGATGAGAAATAACTGTTCTGGTGGAGAGAGAGTACATTGTGTTGCAGAATGACAACACGTAGGGCTCTAGTGAGGCTCACGCCTTTATACGCGTGCATGAAAGCGGAAGAAAAGTGGAGTGGCTAAGGAGCACTCTAAGGAACACTGAGGCCAGTATTTTCTAAAGCATGTGCAGGTCCCAATAGACACAGGCAGTCCTTACTGAGGACTCAATGGGATGTTGGTATCCAGGAGTATTTTCAGAGAGGGGGGCTGGCTGTGACCCACTTGGCTATGCACATGGTTCTCAATTTTTCTTGTCCAAAGGGCATGTGTCAGAATTTTAGGAGTTTCAGGTGACATATATGCCATGTAGGTGAACAACACGTACAAACTCTTCCTCTTCTAAAGGCTGTTGATACAAAGTTAGAAGCCATCAGCTTTGTTCCTTATTTCAAAAGGTAGAGAGGTCAGCAGTTTGATGCCAAAGGTCTGAAGTACAGTGCCTAGTGATGATGAATGTTTGGTATCAATTAAAAAAAAAAAAAAAGGCAAATGTTTTCAGTCACACAATCAATCTCCTTCTGCCTCCAAGTAAAATGTGGTGACCAGATTTTCAGAATCTGCTCAGCTCTTTTGATAATCAGGCCCATAAACACCAAAGACAGTATTTCAAGAGCTTGTGTAAGCAAAAATAACCATTTAAGCATCATCTAAATTCCAGACTGGTAGAATAAGTCTAAATGGCCACTTTGTTGTCAATATACTGCAAAAAACCTCCATAATGATAAAAATGCAAGAAAATTGCTTCCTTCTGTGAAACTTATTTTGGACCAAGAATGAGTCTAATTTCAAGATGCTGTCACATCCTGGTTGGAGGTGGCTGTTTGTTGACAATGAAACTTGTTTCCTACTTCTTAATATGAACCAGAAAATTATCTGTGCACATTAAAACCAAAACTAAAATAGGCAATCTACTAAACTAACAAAAGCCTTTGTAGTATGGTTGCTGAGGTTTGGTTCAGTTTTGTTTTTCCTTCCTTTTGCCTCCTTCCTTTTTGCTGATTCAGTTGAAGCAGACTTCTCCTGTTCATCAGCCAGGTTTGTGGAAAGAGGCACTATTTTCTGTGAGAACAGCTCATATCGTTGAAAAAGCAGAAGTGTTTGAGCACATAAGCTCCTTTGTACTTCGCTTAGCTGTTCTTTGAGGGCTAAATGCATGCAATGCAAGGACTTTACTCTCCTGCTGTTCTGTGACACTGTTTCTGTTTGATTCATCTTCTGTCTATGAAACTACTTTTAAAACACCAGTGCTAAGCGGTACCATGTCTCCAGGGCATCTTGCCAGCCGGACTCCTTGGGTGCTCCCCTCACACTCCTAAACAGGAGCAAATGCTAAGCTGACCAGGCAGGAGGGTCTCTGATCTGGTTACTGGGGATCTATTCCTCTCAAAGGGAAGTTTGCAAACAACCATCAAACTAGTGCATTTGCGGAGGGTTTGTATTTGGAATGAGATTTCTTTCATGCCTTTGCAATGTCATTCTAAAATGCTGAAAAGAAAAAAAAAAAAAACCAAAAAAACAAACCCAGTGGTTTAATTTTCTTGGCGAGAACTGTAAACGTATATAACAGACTAAGTGTGGCGTAACATAAGCAGACATCCCAACTGGTATATAATGAGCCAGATATTCCTATTTATTTATTTATTTTTTATTTTATTTTTAATAGTGTTATATCCATCTGTCCTGAGAAAAATTTGATGAGAATTTTTCTTGGTTAGCTTCATGTCTTAGTCTCTGGGAGAAAACCTGAACAGCTAGGGGTTTTTTTTTTCTGTGTGGGCTAGGCTTGTCTGGGCATTTGGTTCACATATGTCTCATAAACAGCCCCACCCCCACCTTCCTCCCTGTTTCCTGACATACTTTGCTGTTGCATCTTTTCAGGGGGAGTGTCTGCTCTACTCCATCAGTCAGCTACTGATGGTTGACTTTTCAGCTGAGAATCAGCGTAGCTAAGAGTATAGTATTGGAAGGTCTGCTATATAGTTTGCCACATTATTCAGTCATAAGTCGTAGCAGGGAAAAGATGCTTTTGTTTTGTTTTAAAGAAACACTGCGTAGGGTGTTAACAACCTTAATGTAAAGGCACTTACAGGTTTCCAATCCAAACTGTCACTTTAATAGAGCATCCCTAAAAAGGCATGGGGCTTAGATCCTTGCATCCCTCCCGCCACCTACAATTTTGTGCTGCTTCGGGAGAAAAAAAAAAGGAGGTTACAGAAAGAGGTCAGCTCAGATGAGGGGAAAATACTGGGTGTTACAGCTCTGTCTTGCCTTCCTGATGGTGGTAATTAGGATGAACACGTGTGAGGAGAACATTGAGGTAGGACCTCAAAATGCACAAGTGTAACTTAGATGCTCCAGAGTCCTAGAAGTATTCTCAGCTGTAAACCCCCCCTCTGTTAGTCTGAGTCACTGCTGTGGCATCCTTCCTCCTTTTCTGACAAGGGTCCAGCCGCACTGAAAGATCTCACCTGATAGTGTGAGAGAAGAAAGGAGGAGCAGGACTTGGCAAAAGGCATAATTGACTGTTTTCTGTCACGCATAGGTTAGTCAATTAGTAAGAGGAATTACATTGAGCTGCACCTGAGAGCAACATGCATCAGCAAATGCCAAGATGGATTCTGCACTCTTTTAGGCTTTACTTTGCAGCCATTACTTTTAACACAACTTAACTTTCCCTGTGGAATAACATGCAGGGGTTTTATGCTGTCATGTGACAGTGAGTTTTTCTTTGGTAACATAAGCTGTTCTTGAAGCCCCAGGGGCATGTTTTGACCTGTTTTTTTTATGGTGGAAAAAAGCAGCTAGGGGAGGTTCTGAGTTTTATAACCCTACTTCCAGGCAGGCATCTTCATTAGCATATATGGAGCTGTTTATCTAAGAAAGCCTGTGCTGGCCTGGAGGGCAGAGGTTGTTTGCACTGAAGAAATATCTTATTTGGGATCTCAGAAAGTGTTGGGGGTAATAAAAGAAACAGTGGCTCTTAACCTGGAAGATGAGTGAAATAATTACACTTCCTTGGAAGTAAGAAGAAGGTGGGCTGACCCACCTAAACCCAGTGTTTCCCTCTGAAGGGCTGCAATGCTATGGAAGTAGAATTAAAAAGGATAAATGTTTGCAGTGCTGATGATTGGAAAGTACAGCAGTTTGAGTACCTGTATTATTTCTGGAGAGCGCTTTGCATCATTACTTAGCTGCTGTTCACCCCTGTTCCTCAGATGGCATCCACGCGATACTCATCGCATGGCAGTGCAGGAAAAGGTTGCACAGTTGTCAGTCTTCAAGCATGGACTTCTCAGTTGAGGGAGGGAAACAGAGGCGAGATTTCAACGTGCCGTCCTTCCAGGCTCTGTTGCGCTCAGAGCAGAGCGTTACTGAGAAGCTTCTCAGCCCCTTACTTACAGGTGTCATGTTTTCCCTTTCAGTCTGAAGAGGATTGTATTTCGTGTATATAGTGCAAAAATAATATGTGAAATACAAAGTACAAACCAGTACTGAATACTAAAGCAAATTAAGTGAAACTCCAAATTGCTTATTAGGGAATAGTTGTTTATAACATGAGTAAACGTTGCACAGTGAGCTAAAGTTTCAGACCAGTGAAAGATCTCCTAGAGGACTCGAAGTACTTTCCTTTCTGCATGTTTTCTATTTATGACAATGGGCATGCCTGTATCCAAATTTCAGCACACTATGTTTCACATTTTTGAGTGGAAACATTTTACCCCTTCCACATCTAAGTTGTCCAGAGAGGCTGAACTTGGTGAAGCCAGTACCAGTGACTCAATGCCATAAAAGAGGGGAGATAATCTCGATGCCACCTACTTGGTACTAACCTAAGTACGTTCCTCTGCGGTATATAACGGGGTTAGAGACACTTTGTTCTCCCAGTTTTCATTCCACCAGTATCACTCAGCTTCACTTAAAGCTGAAGAGTTCCAGAGGGCCTGGGAGGGCCCTTGATGAAATCCACCCTTAGGGAATACTGTGTACTAATTAAAGTCTGTATTCACAGGATGTTTACAAAGAAAAAAAAGAGTGTAGAGCTTGGAATGGGAGAAGCTGATGAGAATTTCAGGAAAATTGATAAAAAAAAGCCACAAATAGGTAGAGAAAAAAGGCAAAGCTGTCTAATCTTAATTTACTTCATATATTCTTAATCCCTGAAAAATCAGATTTAAAAAAAAAAAAAGCTATTTTCCTTACTTTGAAGAAAGAGAGAGGGGGAATTAGAGTGTGGGAAAAAGAGTTGTAATGGGGAAAGAAGTATTTATTTCTGTATGTCCCCTTTAAAATGAAATATTAAGTATCCTTGAATACAAACCTACTTACAGGAAAATAGCGATGAATTGTTGTTGTGGGAATAATCAGACTTCGGAAAGAAGAAGAAATCACTTACCAGTTTCTTGAACTTAAAGTTTTCTCCATGGCAAAAGAGAATAATACTGGTTAGTAAAAATCCTCTAAGAAGTGAGAAACATAGAAAGTCAAAGAGATCTTTGTCTGGGTTTGCAGTGCCTGGACTCCCTTTGGAGGGTAGAGCATACAATAGTGGACAGAAAATAATGCACTATGTTGCTGCAAGCAGCTAGCTGGCCACTCGTGCTACCGATGGAGAAGAGCAATGAAATCTGGATTAAGATTTCTTAACCCTTCAGTTCGTTAATTCATCTCACAAAGTGAATTGTGGGAAGGGATGAGAGCTGGGAGTGGTTATGATTGCTGTAACTAATTAGAGCACTAGGCATGACACACGTTGGGTCATGTAGTGAGTTTGCAAGGAAAAAGGGCATAATAATTCAAAGGTAAAGTTTTAAAAAATTGAAAGGTAAATGAGGTTTTACATACTTCAGCCCACAAGTATCTTAATTTTTGCCAGCTGAGGCTTCCTTTACTTTCCTAATGGAAATCCCAAGAGTGAAGGTAAAGCAGGAGAAAGTCTGGTAGGCCCATCTGACTGAATAGTCCTGGTCCTGAAATCAAATATTTTCTTCCTCAGTCGATGGGCCAAGTCTGGACACTGTGGATGATACTGAAAACTTTTTCTGAGTATAGGGTAGAGACAAGGTAGGATCTCTTGCTATTAGCATGTCCTGTTTATCATTAGAAATGCCTCTCTGCACCTCATTGCACTTAGAAGGGATTTCCTTACCAGGGATGGGCTGCGTTACTCCCACATGCCCTGATATTTTGAAACTGTGTTCCTCTGGCAATGAGACGCCAGAGCTTCAGAGAGTGTTGTTATGCAGCACAATTGCCTTTCTAAAAGGTGACATGTCGGGGGATATTTAAAGAACGGTTCACAGGGATTTAACTGAAGGTTTCCCACTGATGTTAGTTTACCCCCTGCGAGTCTGACAGGGTAGATTAGGCCACGTTGGGGAAAATAACATTCATGCTCAGTCAGTCACAAAAGACCACTGCTATTGTGTCACTCACTCCTGAGAGGAGACAGTAGGTATTAGCCATTGCAGTCCCAGTTTTGTTGACTTGAAACTTGTTAAGCCAGTTTTATATTCATTGAAGGAGTGCTCGTGGTAATAAGCAACTAAGCTGAAGCTCTGTGATCCTGTAGCTAAGGCTCATAGAGGAACCAAACCAGATCTCTTTAGCTTAGTGCTGAGAGAGGGGCCGTTTTTTCCTGGAGTTTATTTGTTAAAAAGAAAATCCTGTTTAATGAGTTTAGAGAGCTGGCCTGCTGTGTTCATACAGAGCACGATGGTTTGGGCTGAGTCCAGCGGTCCTTCCTTCCCAAGCACTCTGGACATCTTTATCAAGTCCCTGAGGTGGTTAGTCCTCCTTTTTATCCCTTAGTTGTAGAGAGGGTTGTGGATTTCTGATTTGTTCTTCCTGCCTGCCTGACTCATGCTCCCATACTTCTTTTTTTAGCACTCGTCTATTTGCTTTGCTTCTGCTGTCGGATACTAAAGAGTTAAAACTGTTTGAATCCACTGCAGTCTCTCTTCCCAGTGATGGGGGGAAAATAAATGTTCTGTTTCTTTACTTTACTTGAGATATGTCACAGAGGTTGCAGAAAAATACAGTAAGTGACAGCATCTTTCATGTTATTCTGTCATTTTTCTGAAATAAGAAAATTTCAAGCACTTATGAGTTAGGAACACTGACTCATTACCAACAGAAACAAACAATTCCAAATGTCTGAATAAAAAGAAAAAAAAAATCCCACAATGTGGCTGTTACTGTCAAACAGCAGAAAATAACCTGCCGATAATACGTCTGTATGGCCTGACTTCCTGAAAGGCAGTACAGCCAATCTTCTTAGAGTCCATATACACTGTAGTTTTCTCCTTACTGTAAAATTTAAAGAAACACATGAAAAAAATGCACAATGTTATTGTGTTACAGTAGAGCATATATATACATTAAAAAAAATATTGAAATTAAGATCAAATGCAAAAGAACAGACAATATATACCTTAAAGACAGTGTAGCACTTAGCATTTATGTATGTCTGGAAATTCATGCTCCATTGCTTCTCTATAGTTTATTATGCTGTGGCTAAGTACCACAAAACATTCCCATGTACAGTTTAATAAGTAAATGAACAGTCACTAAACACAAAGCTAACTTGGTTTTATTTTTTGGATAACTGGACAGATTTAATTTTGCACTTGGAATCACCATATCTGAAACAGAAACAAATTGTCTTCCTCACAGAAATGATTTGAAGTCAATCATTTACATAACTGCATATTTTTTTTGTGTTCTCTGAAATAGCTGTGTTCAGGTCAGGACTCCTTGTTTCTTTGAGTGGACTCCGTTTGCCATTTTTCAATATTTATTGCCTGAAGGCATTAATCATAAACCATTTTCTGTGAGTAGTTGATATGCAAACAGCCAAAGTTTATATTGTGTTGCTTAGTTGTAGCTGGTCGGAAACTCACATATAATTTCTATTTCTGGATTGAATGACCATGCATGCTCTGCCAGGGTGAATATTTGCATGGGTGAATTGAAAATCCCATTTCTGTGTATGCTTACTTGAAATTCACTTCCACATTTGTGCCAGAAGAATCGGATTGCTGAGAAGGTGAACACAATGGGAAATTCATTTAAAAATTGAGTGAAGCTCTTTGCCTTGATCTAGAACCAACACTGCAAAAAGAATTTTAAGAATAATAAATATAAATCTGTTTACTTTTGAGTGGTGATGAACTGTTTTGAAGTGTATTTTTCTCGACATTATTATTTCTTCTCATGGGATCAATTAGATTTCTACAGGCTTAATTCTTTGCTCTTGATTTTAAAGAATTTTAAAAGCATTCTTGGCTGCGTCTGTAGATATGCTCTCATATGTTCCTTCTGACTTCCTGCTACATAGCAGGACTCTTGCTCATGTAGTAGGATGATCAGTTGGGTGCAGGGAAGCAAAATGTACTTACAAAATTGCTGCCCTTCCTTACTGACCTGAGTGTTTTATATACTAGAGGTTTTATCTTTAGCTACCTTGGTTCCCTCTTCTGTGAGTTTAAGCTAGAGCTTTTAATAAATAGTCCCTGCTGCATTTTCAAAACCATCCTTCATTGATTTGGAAATCAATAAACCATATCTAACAAATCTGACCTGCTAATGAAGAAGGATTTGCTCAAACTACTGTTTAAAGCCATGGAAATTTTATATTGAGCCCAGGAGTGATTATTTAAATGTTGGTTAGTTAACAGGTCGTATTCTTTTGAATGGCACTATTAATTTCAACAGCACTATTGATTTCCTTCCTATCAAATCTGAATTGGTAGCAAGTTCCCAGACCAGTGCTGTTGGTTTCAATTGATCCAGCAACTTGGTTTGGCAAAAATATTGTGAAAAATGTGTGCTGTTAGTGTGCAATAACTCCTGTTTCAATGTCAATTTTTGTTTCACTCCAAAAATCCCAAATCAAATATAACAGATATGAACATTCAGACTAAGGGCTCAAATGAAAATTATACTTTTGTCCTAAATAACATGTGTGACATACACTCCATGATGTTCAGCAGAAAATGAACTCCAAATATTACAGTTCTATTGAAAGCTTTTTTATTTGAAAATTGAGCTGGATATCTTTGAGGAGCACACTTCTGTATGAAAACCAAAAGACATCCTCTGTGCTGTTCACGGTACTTGAACTTAGTTTTGACCGAAACTAAGCTGTTCAGAGTAACTGGCTTTTCCCCTCTTTTTGCCCATATTCCTTTCCACTCCCTTTCTACTTTCCATACAAAAATGGTCAAGCCCATACACCCCAGAGAGAGACCAAATTTGCTGCATAAGAAATTTGCATTTTTTTTTTAAATGTTTCACAGAAATATGATGAATTAGTCAGGAGGAGAGTCTTCAAAATCACAATGAAGAGAAGTGTTAAGTGAGCCAAAACCCTGGTGTGTGCACCTGGCTCAGAAGAGTAGGCAGCATGAAGTATAAATTGCAGTGTAAGTGAAATATACAGATTTTCAGTGATTCTCTGAAGGCAAATCAGTCCAGTGACTGTGAGTCAGTCTGTGGTTTTTCTCTTCCTTTTACGTATCTGCTCGGCGATGTCAGTACTTATTTCTGTGGCACTGGTAAACCTCCACCGGCTGCTGGGCTTGGATTCTGTATTTCCAAATATCTGGAAATTGTGTGCTTTGGGTTTTTCTCTGCTCTGAGTAAACTGTGTCTTTCTTGACTGCCTCTGAAAGCCTTCCAAGAAACAGGAAGGATGTTACCCTTCATAACAAGGGGATTTCTCATCCCACTGTTGCTAATATCCTCATTTCTTATCCCTGTCTTCCCTATACACTAACACAGACATGCACACCCTTTACCCTCCTGTTTTAGCTCTCCGGGTACCTATGACAGTGAACGAAGATTTAGACTCCATTAAGGAGTCTGATCTCTCAGTTCCTGACTACAGATGCTCTTTGAAATCACATCGCGCTTTCTCTATCTGCTGCTTCTGCAGCCATCGCCTTCAGCTTGATCCTGCAGCTCAGGAACAGTCGTACTGGAATTTAAGGTAGTTATCTGTCATTTGTATTAATGATCATTATAACTTTATGCACTTACCCTTCTTATTTGCCATTGAGCTCAATTATATTCCATACATTGGCAAAACTGGAGTTAAACAGTGATGAATCAGGCTTTATCTATTACACTGATTCTTTCTTAGAAATCTTGGCATGTACTTTGAAAGTATAAGGTTAGGAGATGTTAGTCACATAACAATTGACCCATGCTTAGAAACACTGGAGGAGATGTCAGTCATACAGTGGAATTTGGAAGTAGTGATCAATAATTTATACTAGTGATCACTCGGCCTTTATCTAATAACCCGTTCTGTACTTTCCACAATATAATTTCATTTGGTGTTAGTGATCACTGCTTTTCCACTTATAGTGATCTGATTAGACCTTGAAATATTTCCATTTTTCAAGATATAGCACATCTTCTGCAACTCTATGTAACATATATTCAGGTAGAATTTGATTAGACTGGGCAATTTACTTGTGATTCATGCCTAGTTTAAGATACTGAAGCAGGCAGGAAGGCGCCAGTACAATTTTAAGCCATCCAGGGCACCAGTTAAAGAGCCTTTCTATGTCCTTGATACATAATGAACATTTTAGTTACTTTCAAAATCACATCAGATTTGCTGATTGTAAAAACAAAACTCAAACCAACCTGCCAGGAGCCCTTGCACATGTAATTTTTTTCCTCTTGTAGAAATCTAGTGTGCAGGAGAAACCTGCACAGATTACTGTACCAGGAGGGACCACTATAAGACTGTTTTGGGTGGTGGGCTAGGAGTTTATCTGTCTGAGCCATGAATGTAGCAGAAATTAGCATTGACATAGGCAGATATCACCTGTTTTTATAGAACATAGTTTAACAATGGTATTTGTTACTGGCCTAACTAAACATATATGTGTGTGTATATATATGTATGTATGTATTTATATATTTCGTGTGTATACTGGTGTGTACTTGTATGCACGTATACGATGTGTATGCACCTATAAAAATATATATATAGTGGGTGTGAATTTGTGTACTTATTCCTATACCTATCTATATGACATATACATACACAACAGATGGTGCAAGAAGATGCTGGGCCAAATTGGGACGCGGGCTAGAGCAGGATCAACCAGCAGGATCAGCCAGCATGACCTGTGGCCACTTTATGATCTCTGGCTATGGAAATGGCCTCCATATTGAAATTAAGGCCAGAGAAGGTTGAGGCTTGTACATAATATGCCAGCATAAAATATAAGGGCAGAGCTTAGCCCAGAGACTAACAGGGATGTTGGGCTTATGCCACCAGGAGTTATCCCTGGGTATGGCAGAGTCAACAGTCTCGGGCAGGTACCAACATGGGCCATCTTTTCAGTTTTATCATAAGACCTGGCAGTCTTTGATCTGCATTAAGGAATCAGCTCATGTCTTACATAGTTACAGGAGTTTGACTTCGGGATGGGTTTAGTGAGGAAATCTCAGCCCACCTGCTTTACTTTGCCCAGAGGGTCAGACTGACAGTGTAAATAAGTTGCTAGCATTAAGGTGACCCATGACGACCCCAACACTTATTTTAAAATGAGATGCAGTGTCACTTTAATGAACATGTCACCACCTTCATCTCAGATCTTTTTCCTTGTCTTTCTCTATATTTGTTAGGTTGGAGTGGAATTAGCTATACAAAGGTGGGAAGTAAACTCGGCTTACACAACTACTGAAAGCAAACTTCCTCACGATGTCCTGATCAGCCTGTTTCTCTCATCTACAGCACTTCATCTTGCTCTTTCCCCGGACTAAGTCTTAATATTCAGTTTCATTAATTTCAGAGGAGTCCCCAGAGTGGACTGGAACATAGAATAACCCCTAGTCCTATTTTTTCTTGGGATGAGTGAAAAGTAATTTACCGAAGATCATGGAAGTGTATAGCTTAGTACATTCATGTAATTCTCTAAACATTGATTTCATTCTGATTCCACAGTTTTCATAAATGGCTTTTGCTTTAAAAAGGTACATTTCAACATTATAGCTTATACTAAAATTAATTGCTGTCATATCTAAGGTGGTCTAGCATGAAGATAAAGAACCTTTGTGGTGTTTCAAAGGTCCCTGAATTTTGAATTTCATTTTTTTTTTCCTCCAATGTTTCCATGTGAAGTCAGTCAAGAAAATAACAATATGAATTAATTATTTATTATGCCTCATCAGTCTTTCTTTGGTGTGCACAAGCAGGGACTTTTTAGTATTCCTTTCAGTCATGTTAGCAGAACCCAATAAGAAGTAAACACTTTGATGAAACTAGTAGACTGTGTTCTTATTCCATTGGTTTGGTCTCTTTGCTAAAGCAAAGTTCAGCTGGCACTGATGATGTCCATAGTATGCAGGCAGAATTGTGTGGCCAGAGGGAGATGTTATCTACCACAAATCATCTATCATGAGTTACCTATTGCAGCCTACCATGCTATTTTGTTTTTTTGAAGTATTCTCAGAATTGTTCTGTCTTGATTGCAGTTATGCCTCTGGACACACATACCTTCAAAAATCTTTCACTTTGCCCTGGGTTTGATTAACTCTTTACCCTTTACTCCAAGTTTAATTAACTGAACCTACATCAAAACCAATAAGCATTATGGAGCAGAATTCAGATATCATTAAATGATGCCTCTTACTTTTCTGTCGGTCATCTAAGGCCTTTAACTACTGCAGAAATATGTACAAGAGCAATGTATAAAATACACATTTTTGCTAATATTATAATTATGCTTTTTCTTATAGGATAGAGACCTCTTGCCTATGCTTAATTAAAATGGAGCTACTAATATTCCAAAAGAACAGAACTTTCTACATTAGTAATCTGGGCATTCACAAAACGCACACAAAGATATATTTGAAACTGTTTTTCCATTGATTTTCTCTTGGAATTTGGAATTGATAGGTTGGAAAAACTTCATATTCTTATATTAACTAGATCGTAAATTTTCTGAAATCAGGTCAGCAGTGATCTAAAGAGGGATCCTCATGTCTTCTAAGTCAATCAATGTTTCAACTAGAAAACAAACAAGCAAAGAAAAACTTTAGAGAACAGTGTAAGAACAGTTACCAGCTAAATAAATGTAAATGAGCTACAATGGACAGACCCTTTTGTACTGTGGTTTAGCTGCTTTTTATTGCACTAATAAAGATCTGAAAAAGGTTGCTAATCTGTTACACTACAGACACACCCAAAGACTGTGCAATTTAAACAACCAAGAAAAATCTGTAAGAAAGAAAACATGGGGGTAGATAAGCTGTTTTGCCTGCGGGTGAACGACAGGTCCCATAATGAAAACTGGGTTTCCCATTCCAGTACCCCTCCAGAGTTCATAGTCTGTCAGGTCTTTCATCCCTCACACTCCGTTAAAGTAAAAGAAGATTGAGAGGTGACTTGATTATAGTGTGGATAGGAGTAACTTCACAGGGAGAAAACCCTGGCTACTGAAGTGTTCTTTAATCTAGAAGACAAAGGCATTACAAAGTATAATAGCTGGAAGCTGAAGTCAGATAATTGCAAATGAGAAATAGAGTAAGAATCTTTATGCAGAGAAGGTGATTAAGCAGTGGGGGAAAAACATATCAGAAGAATTCTTAACTTTCCCATCAATTAAAGGTTTCCGTAGCATTTTCAGATGAAATGAAAAACAAATTTTCAAAAGAAAATCTTTGTCTGGAAACATATGTGTGTTTTTTGATGAAAGCAGAATCTTTCATCTGTGAAACTTTTTTTGTTTACAGTTGTTTAGATTTTCTTTCACCAGCTGTTATATTCAGATTAAGAAAAAATAGACAATATTGCAACTGCATTATGTATTTCATTTATTAGTATAGAGGATGGCCTCCTGGAGCTATGAAATTATGTCAGAAACCCAGCTTCAGAACAAAATCTTCAAAAAACCATAGGATTCCAGCCTTTTGGCTGGAGAGGAAACTACAAACGTGACTCAGTATATCTCAAAGTCTCAGAAACCAAAAGACAAAGAGTAAGAAAGACAAATTAATGTTTAAAATCATATGAAAATGTTGTCGACATTAAGGGTTTGTTGAATACTTGAAAAGAAACTTGGATTCCAGGTAAAAGAAATAAGTTGAGGCGTCTGAAAATATTTGAACTTATTTTTTGTTTGACATTTTGATGTGATCTTCTTTCTTTGTTTTTTAAAGGAAAATGACCAAATACCCCATTTTCAAATAATGAAGAAACTCATAATGCCTGTTGTTAGGAAACATCTGAATTATTGTAACCTTACAAAAAGAGATACCTCTACTTTTCCATGTCTTTCCACTGTGGTTTACAATTTTTGTTCTACCCTCAGAAAATAGCAGCTTGATCCTTCTTGAGGAAGTTTTCACCTTCTGAACTCTAAGACTGGCTAGATCTTAAATACCACTAATGGAGGGTTTGCAGCATCAGATGGGCATAAGTCTTGCTTGTTCTATTTTAACATTTATATTTTTCACTGGACTCCCTCCTATGGCAGATCAGTCTAAAGATAGCCCCAGAAAAAGCCTGAAATGCTCCAATTAACTTCTGTTATACCAAGAGAATATTGGTCTCAGATTTGACTGCTTCAGTGGCTCAGATAAACACAAATCAACCTAGTGCAGTGTCCTGAATGACAGCGTGAACCCGATCCCAAGCTGTTAAAAGGCTGCAGCCACGTTACTTGTTTGTGCACTGCTGGGAGAGGATGAGAAACTGGAGGTGGAGGGAGGGAAATGGCTCTGTGGTGCTGCTGCTTCCACTGGTCTCCTGTTACAGACTTATCTCAGTGTCCAAATAAAATGTCAAAGGCTGCAAGAGACATGCAGAAGCAGAGTGATCTGAGAGTGATGGCTGTCCTCGGTGCAGGCAGAGGGTGAGGAGGGGTAAGGTCATATCTTACTTTAGAGTGTTCATGGTCTACCATAGCTGCCCACAGCTCTGCAGGCTTTGTTAAGAGGGTATGTTTTCCCAGCATTACCAGATTTCTAGGGGAAAAATTAACAGTCCTTCTCTTATATAATGCCCTGCTTGTTAACTAATTCTGAATTTCAAAGGAAAACAGCCTATTGTGCATGAAAACTTGAAAATTTTGTCTTGTATCTGAAAAATCTGGACTTCCGCTAGCAGGATGTAAGGGCTGCAGACCCTACCACTTACATAGTTCTTCCCATCCACTTCCTGTTCCTGGAGCCATTTGTTTGCTCTCATGGGAAAGGATGGCTCTTGCGAACGGCTCATTGTTTCCAGGACTGCATCCCTAGCACTAGGCAGAATGGAAATGTAGGAGATGTCAGGCGAAGTATTTTGAAAATTTGCAGCTATCTTTTTCTCCCTATTAAGAAAAGGGTCATAAAGCATTCTTCTGTCTTGCCCTGATGGACTTAACTGCCCACTTGAATCAATATTATAGAAATGATTTTCAGACTCAGCCTACAACAATTCCAGTTTCTCAGCCAAAATATACCAATCACTGCACTCATAGAAAAGCTGACTTTAGTTTATTGTCTAGTAAATTGCTTGCCAAAGTTGTGTAGAATAAAAGGTAGAGTAGGAGTACCTTTCTGATCTATGTGTGCATTGCCTGTAACCACAAGTTCTTAGTCCATGTCCGGGACTCACAGGTATTAATAACACATGAATAAGAAGGCATAATTATCAGATATTGATGGAAATTAATGGAAAAGACACTTACCTTTAGCTGGAAGAGGAGGGGAAGAGAAAGAGGGAGAGATTGCAAGGTTAGACATTTTAACATGGTTCATGCAACCTATTTATAGCAGCCTTCCAGTACCTGAAGGGGCCCTACTAGAAATCTGGAGAGGGACTGTTTACAAGGACATGGAGTGATAGGACAAGGTGTAATGGCTTTAACCTGAAGGAGGGTAGATTTAGATTAGATATTAGGAAGAAATTCTTCACTACGAGGGTAGTGAGGCACTGGAACAGGTTGCCCAGAGAAGTTGTGGCTGCCCTGTCCCGGGAAGTGTTCAAGGCCAGGTTGGATGGGGCTTTGGGTAACCTGGTCTAGTGGAAGGTGTCCCAGCCCATGGCAGGGGGGTTGGAACTAGATGGTCTTTAAGGTCCCTTCCAACCCAAACCATTCTATGATTCTGTGATTCCATGGTATCTAAGAAAGCACAGCCTTTCCATTTGATGACCAAGTCTCTCTCTCTCTCTCTCTCTCTGCTTGTTGTGTCATTGTAGAGCTGTTATCATACAGCCTTTTTGGTGCTCAGGTTTGTTTTCTTATATAGTCAGGAAAGTCATACAATGACAGTTCACACTTTAATTTTCAAGACAAATTAATGAAAAATCCTTATCTTGGGAAACAATGACTGACATGATATAACTACTGAGCAGCATGAAGGTTTGTGGCCACCACATACATTTGCTTCTGTAGTGTTCCTGATTCCAAGTAGTCTCAGTCTCTGGCCGGATGGGACTAGCAGCATGGAGAGGATGTGAAGCCATGTTCTGTATTTTGTCTGAATTAATGAGTATGAGAATTTGAAGATTATAAATCTGAAGGATATATAGTTGGGGTTTATGAGGACCTCTGCTAGGATTGTTCATATTTGTTGATTTTTTTAGCACTTCTGAAGTTTTGGCAATGATGTTACACACTGAAGAGATCCCTACAGAGGAAAGAGTAATATATTAATATCCCAATCAATCTGGCTTCCAACATTAAAAAAGAGAAAGAATCGGGGAAAAAGACTAAGAGATGGTGAGAGCACAATGCCTCGCACAAATGGATGGCACTGCCACTCATTGCCTTTCACACACAACTGATGTTGCTTTCCAGACACAGAGGTGCAGACCACAGCCAGGTCTGGGTTTACTCTTTTGGGTTGTCTTCCTTTGAATTATTTGACTCTTTCCTATAACATCCCTCCATAAACCATCAGCAAGACAATTCTCATCTTCTTCTTTACCATCTCCAAGGGCACATGCTGCCTTCGAGGTATTGCATAAGAGGGTCATAGTCAATACTTCACAGTTGTCTTGACATCTTTGACTCTTTCTCCAAGACTCGATGGACTGAGTTTTGTTCCTCTAAGTATCCTCGTTTCTTCTTCGAGATAAGTTTGTTATGCACTTATTTTTCAATTTCTTGGGACTAATGAGGTGGATTTGAACACTGCACTCTCCAACACAGTGTTGGGGAGTCACAACACGTACCTCTTTTTGGCTGGCTGATACTTTACAGTCACATTCAATATCCTATAGATACACTGCAATGGCACTGTAATTTGTCTTTGTATCTCACATTTGTGTGATATATAGTTGTACACTGTAATCTGGGCTCTAAAAATGCATTAATTACTCAGCACTGTGATTATGCATGGCTAATTCATCACTGGTATAGTAAACTTTTGTTACAGGTTTTTTTACTATGGTGTTAAGTGTGCAGTCGGATACACTATACCTGGATTTCAAAAGCAAACATTAAAAATATCAGACTGTGGGATAAATGCTAAGATATTCTATGTTGTGTTTCATTTTTATTAATGGCAACTGTCATATAATTTGCAATGAAACTGTCATATAATTACGCTCTACCATGAAGTGCATCTTCTTTCAGAGTGAGTTCTGCAATGATTTTCCATAAGATCTCTGTGCTACTGATGATTTTCTGATAGGCTTATTTCCATTCTCATACATTAACTAAATTATGGCAGAGGCACTTCTCTCACCACAACATCTTAAAGGGAGAAAGAATTTTATTTTTTTTTTTCTTTCCTGGCAGTCTCAAGGAAAATCTTCTCTTCTGTTTTCCTTGGGGATGGCTTCATTATAAAATGATTTCTTCTGTTCTTTCCTATCAGGGGATGGGTGTCTATATTTCCCTTTTCATTTACCCTTTTTATCTCCTCCTAAGCTTTTCTCTTCTGTCCCTCTTCTCCTTGCATTTTTTTACCTCGTCCATGTTCTGTTTCTCTCCCAGCTTAATATGAGCTGTCTCAGCTCTCTCTCCTTGTCTTTTCTGAACAAAAACTGATAAAAGAAAAACACTGCTGATCCAACAGACTGCTGGGAGGAACTTGTGTTTACATTTTAAGGTCTTTGGGAAATGCTCCCTTTGTCTTGTTTTACTAAGTGTAACACAAGAATCCAGGATCATGATGAGAGCTTCCTTGTGCTACCAAATTACACATAAGTAATGACAGGACATGTATATGACATCTGTGGTTGAAATCTCCTTATCAATATGAGTAAGGGATGTCTTTTGAAAAACTGAAGGACACACAGAGCAGAGATCTTATACTGGTTTTAGGGAAATTAGTTACTTCCTCATTTCATGACTACTGCAGTTCACTCTATTCAGGTCCAGTCTGTAAGGGTAAGATTAATTTAATCTGGTTTTAAGGATATGATTCAGGACACTGCATGAGCACTTAATGGTGTACCCTAGACAATCACACCTGGCTTCAGCAGGGTACTCCAGAAGGTCTTGTGGTCAGTAGCAAATCCTTATGGAAGACTATGCGAATAAAGAGAGAAAGAAAACTCAGTCTTCCAACTCCAGCAGAGATGTCTATTCTCAAAGTGTTTGAATTTTCTGAAATTAGGAGTTTCTTTGAAACTGAAGATGTATTTACTTAATTGCATTCCCTTAACCATATTCCCTTAAATGAAAATGTAGTCCCTTAATAGTAGGGATGTATGGTTTTTACATATGGTGTTTACATGTATTTATGTTCGTATTTTACTTAGAAACAAATTAAAATGGAAAATAATATTACTGCATCACTCCATGGCTATTGGTTACAGGAATACTGCAATTTGGCTTCTGTTCATCTATTTATTATTTATTTACTTATTCCAGAGACTTAAGCAGCCGTGGAAGATGATCATATGCTTGCAGGGCTATGAGCTCTGTGAGCTTGCTGCTCAAGTTATTGCTTTCTGTCTTGAAGCGGTTCATCCTAGCCCTGCTCCATTTGCTCCTCTCACCCAGTTCAATACACTGGAAAGTGATAAAAATTTTGCTCAGTGCTTATTGTTCCCAGACTAAAATCTTCCATTGATTCCCACAGCCACTGGATGAGCCCTGAAATGAATAAAAAAAAAAAAAAAAAAAAAAAGAGACTTATGCTGAGCTGATGGTTTATTCAAGAGAACAAATTATAGATGAAGCGAGGGCAATTACTAGAATGAAGAGTCCTGACCTGTGCCCAGCCTTGACTCAAGAATGACAAAGATTATCTAAACTGATCAGAGCTTGTGTTGGATTAAGATATGTTGAGGCTGGTTGTGGTTTGCCAAAAGGAAAAACAAGCCAAAATGGAAATGATTTATACAAGGAAGAAAGATTATCACAACAAGCAGCAAATGAATGAATTATTAATTATTCAGTCCTGGGAGGAAATTGTAACACTCTTTAAAGAAGCAAGCATGCTAAAGAAATGCAGCAATAAGGAAAGCTGCTCTCAAAGAAAGAGCAATACTTCTTTGACAAATCTGCCAAGGAAATATGAAGCCAGCCTCCTAAATTAAGGTAGAAAGTGAATAATTTGAATGGGACTATTAATACCATTAAAATTGATTGCTTTAAGATTTGTTGTTGTGCTGTTAGATTAAAAGATAGATCAATGTCAGTTTTGTATGGGAGCCCCTCCCACACCAATCAATCAATGACTCTACAGCTGCTGCCCTCCGTCCCTCCCAGCACATTCTTATTTCCCTTCCACCACTTGAGTTAGGGGATGCTCGTGTCCTTAAACCCTTTGTTTTTTCATGAGCACAATCTGTTCCACATGGGGGATGGCAGATAATCTTTGCTATAGGGTCCTCCTACACAGTGCTTACACTATATACAATGTGGTTAGGTGCAAAGTTAACCTATCTGTGCTCTGAGTTGAAAGGAAAAAGGATACATGAGGTAATTAATAAGGTGCTGAGCTAATGAAAGCTGTTGAGGAGCTGAGATTATTAGCACGTGATGGGTAATGCACTGACATGGGTCACTTAAGGGTTGGGTTTCTTTTTTTTTTTTTCTTTCTCCTCTCTCTCCTCCCCCAGTTCTGGACACAGACAGAATCAGCTCATTTGTGCCCACAATAAGCTCCCACTGATGTGCAGCATGCAGTGTAAATATACAGCTAGTGAGTGGCTTTTTTAGATAAAGAATGTCAGATATTAATCCTGACTTGAATGCAATTTATATTGGTGACGACTTTGCCTGATAGAAATCTAACCTTGAACCCTTAGCGTGTCCTCCCAAAGCCTATCAATAATATTGCTGACAATAATATCCCGCAAATCTTCAGTATCACAGGCCTTGATTTGTGCCTTGCTATAAAAGTTCCATTAAAAAGTGTCCTTTTACATACTGACTGGATTCAGTCTCTGGGCTCATCCACATTCAAAGTTGTTCAAAAAACATCTTGCCTTATGCAGGTATAAACCTCAAAAAGAGGATCATGTGAAGCCATCTACTGTGGACTCCCATGGGTGGGATGGAGTTGCTGTGGCTGCCTCTGGGCTCGTGGTGCGCCGTTCAGAAGAGTAACCCTTGGGACTCTGCTTCTGCCTCCAGGATACCCCTGCTGCTGCCACTGCTGTGAACGCTTGGCATAGCGGGAAGCTTATTTACCCTCTAGAGTTCAAATCTACTGCAGCATCTTATGATGCAGCTTGAAGTACTGGTTGCTGTCCTCTAATGGGAAGATTTAGCAAGTACATGTCATATCACTAATGCTTGCTTTCTGCCCATTTGTGAGAAGGTGTCAGGAAGGGTGTCTCAAGGGGCCAAAGCCATTGGAGAGGATGTTTTCAGAGTACCCTCAACAAGTAACATTGAAACTGGATTGTAGACTGCAACGCGAGGTATGACTAAACTATATGTAGGTATACCTGATTGATAGGAATTTAATCATAGCAGCACAGGATTTCTCTCTGCTTCAGTAATTTCCCACAGTACTGGACAAGCCTGGAGTTTGTGCTGCAATAACTGCAATGGTGCTAATGTTTGATATAACCAGATAAAGCATTTTAAGACTTATGGACAGCAACAACCTTTCCTTATAATAGTGTTGATTCATACTGACAAGACACCTGCAGAATCAGTGGATAATTTGAGCCATGACCATAGAAGATAGCAAAGCCTGTGGACCACAGCAGGAGTGCTTCAGATGAGCATCTGAGCCTCCTGAAAAACGAAGGGCGTAAGTCAAATCCATATGACTGTGGCATCTCACTGAAACCTTTTCATTCCTGGTAGTACTTTTGAGAGTGGTGATACAAACAAAATGATATGGAATCATATTAATAAATGCATGCAGGAATGGTAAGAAGTTGTAAATTGTCCACTAAAATATTCTACCAAAAATGTAAAAATGTCATCCATTCTTATCTGCTTTTTTTTTTTTTTTAATTCCCCTTGTAGTCGTCTTCTTCCTCATTGCACTGCACAATCCCCCAAACTGATCCTAACTTCAGAAAAAATACCGAGGTCAGTGCTCACTGAATTGCTTTATAATGCACTACCTTTACATTAGAATCACAGCAAAGGGTTACATCCTTCAGTAATATTAAACTGCACAAATGACTGTATAGGTATATAGTCCACAATTACAGAGGAGTTCTGGTAATCTTTTTTCAGTTAGGATATTTTGGAAACAGGAATTTCTTCTTCCTAATGTTAATTTGATTTCACTGATTGGATGTAGAAGGTATCTGTACCACCATATTCTGTCAGTGTTTCGAGAACTGTGTATGCAGGTCTAATCAATATGGTGCTAAAATGCTGACAGAAGTCAAAATAGGTTTTCTAGTCTAGGTGTGAAATTTCCCCTAAAACATCCTTACTGTAGACAAGGTGTGAAGTGCAAGGTGCCGCCAGAGCACGGTAACAGCCACCTTCAAGTTTTATATATTCACTCTTCTCTAGAATACATACTCGCAAGAGAATTGGCCTATTTACAGGAGGAGGAATTCTCTTGAAAATCCTCCGGGAACTGCCTGCAGTGAATGTGATAGAGCTACATATATTGCTCAAAAATAAGAGGAAGGAAATGTGCCCCATCAAGATGTTAACCAAAAAGGACACACTTTCCTCATCTTACACTGTAATTATTCTGTCTGCATTATATCTGTTATGGAGATTATGGCAACAAAGAAAAAAAATCTGCATTTTAGAAGGACATTGTGACCGGCAGTAAGAATGGGAATATAGTGTTACTATTTTCTTTTCCTTTAATGTTAACATCCACTCATCCTTATCCACAAAATGAGGTAGTACACAGGAATAAGTAAGAAAAAACTGAAAGGCATACCTACATCTCTGTTTGGCAGAATCACCTAATTAAATGAATCCAAACTACTGCTTGTTGGATATAACACTTTATAGTGAAGGACACATATTTTCAAAGTACTATTCTAAGAGGAAAATCCCAGAGAAGTTAAACATTGATTATAAGCAGACTACCCCGTGTCAGAAAACAAATATATGTACATCTTAAAAGAAACCTTTCTAGTTAGATAGCAGTTAAAGAGCTCTACTCACCAGAAGGTTTGTATGACATAAAGTATTGAAGATTTATTCTTGTATGCGTTCAGATAGTGCTGCTCTCTTGGTAGCTTATGATGATTTTTGGCTCATTGATTTATTTTTCATTGATTTGTATGAATCTAGATTTCCTGAGGATGTACTCTGTCCTAGGAGTTTTTTTGGAAGGTATTAAAATGATGAAAGCTGTTGACTTGATAGCCTTGGGGACTGAAGACATCTATTGATGCTCTGTTGTTTAACAAAACCTGATGTAAATTTCTCTACACTAATCCATTAATTTGTCTCAAATCTTGATGGGAGGGAAATTTTCTGGGGTGATATTTCATCTTCTATGTCTCTTACATCTGTGAGTCTGAAGCTGTCATGAAGTACTAGAGATGACTGGTCTTTTGATACACAGAAAAGTATTCAAGCATCACTAACACTAACCCAGATTAAAAGATTCCTTTCAAAATATTTTTATGGAGTCTAGTGGTGAAGTAAAGAAAACATTACAGTGCTTTCAGAATATCATCTAGTTCTTCCTTGTGTTGCATTCTGCTGTCGATTTAGAGGTGGAAGGCTTGGTAGTCTAGTGTTGTTCCCCTGACATATCTAGTCTCTGCATCTGTGAACCTCTCTAGAGCAATTCCATGGTCTGTAGTAAAATACTTACCAGGGGAATAAAGCTGATTAGCTGCAGACTTCCTTGCTGTGGAATTTAAATATAAAGTTGTGTGGCTTTTTCTCTTTCTTCCCAGAAACAGTGCTATGTAAAACCTCTGTTTGTTTTCTGTAACCTTATTATGAATTGTATTCAGCAGTACGTTCTACTATTTCCATCGGTAAACACATTTTTTGCAATAAAAAAGTGGAGGAGTCCTACCTCTGATAAATTTATTGAACTTTTGTCATATTTCCTCAAGGAAATATTTGCTCTTATTGCAGGAGAAAAACCCAGAATTTTTGCAGTAAAATGAGTCTGCAGAGTCAAATGAGTGACAAGACAATTAACCTCAAAAAAATTGTGACGAACAACAAGAATGTTTTTAATTCTCCCAAAATCAATGTGTTTGTATATATTTTTAAACCAGCTTTTAAATTTGATATGTATTTTTTTTCATACATAAATCAAACTGGTAATTAACATTATGGCCTAAGCATCCAGTTAGAACTTGGATTACTGGTCTCCTATATGGTTTAATGTATGAGAGGTTGCTTTGCCCCTTCTTAGGGTGGACCATTATTGAAAAAGTGAGAGGATCTTGAGGACTAGGGTACTAATTGACTCCTGAATTTCAGAATCTAACTAAGCCTCAGACTGTCACAATCTAACTTTTGTAAGGTACTCCAGGTGGGGTTCCTAAGACCACTGATGCCTTTTGGAAGTTTTACTCAAACAGATTTGAAAAGGTTAAGAACCTTATTATTATGGAAATACAAACATACTAAAAAAACCTCCAGAAACAGGCCTTTGTGAATTCCAAAAGAAATTGATCCTTAAGAAACTATACTTGAGAGTCTTGATTCAAATGATATCTAGGAAAATGGGTAATAACATTATCAGCATTTCTTTTTCGACTTTGCTATGATTTCATTTAGTTAACAAAGGATCTTCATAAACTATGATTTATCTTTCACTGTGCACGCTTTTTTATAATGAGGTTTCATCTGGCGACTTCTTCCTTCTATGCCTCCGCTCCACAATTTGAATCTGTATGCTGCATATCATTTTATGTAATTAGCCTATATTTAGATACCTCTCTGTGGTGGAACGTTTTTCCTGGAAAAAATATTTCTGTTGCAGCTTCTCTGAACTTTATTTGGACCTGATCTGTGAACAGAGCCTAGATCTATCTATTGTATGATTTGCAACACCATTCTGTGCAATTTTAAATTATCTCAGTGATTGAGAGTCCCTGAATGTATTTTAACTAGAGAGACATAAACAGCTTGTTTAAGCTGACCTTCAGATGTCCTTTCCTTTACAGTCCTGAGCCAATTTCATAGGTGAACAGTATGAACTGTATGCGGTCTGTTACTATTGGATACAGCAGTGAAGTGGCATTCCCCCTTCCCATGGTTGATGCCTGTCATGCTTCGTCAGTGCTGACAAGCAATTATTAGTCTTTGTTTCTTTTATACTATATATTGGCAAAACAATCATTGCAAGGAATTGTAGAGGTAGAAACCATTATCTTTGCACTATAGTGGTAACAGAGCTTTTAGGCTTACTGAAAATATCCATTAGGTTCTGTTCTCTTATCTACAAATGCTTTCTATTTTGCTTTGTGCTATTCCGGCGGTTGAATCACCAACTTTTGCTGCATTAAGAATGGATAACTTTATTCTTTCATCGGGTGATTTTCATTTTGCACTGGCCTTTGTTCAGGGCTGAAGGCATTCTTCATTTGTTTTGAGTCCCACTATATTAAATATAATTTGGATATCAGTTTTAGCTTCATTGACTTTGAAGATTTTGTTTTCCTCTTAGCAGTTGTGACATGAGAAGACATTCCTGTGCAAGTTTAAAAAAAGCAAAAAAGAAAAGAAAAGAAGACAATACAGACTGAGACAGTTTTAGTTTCTGAGCTGGGAGGGAGTTTTTTGAACTTCACTGTGCTAGGTGGTCATATCTGTATGACTCATAAATCATTGTTTTCAAGCACTCTTAATAGCCTTCAAGAGCTTAAGCAGGATGCAGCCATGGAGAACAAAGACTTTTTTGCAGGTGTCTTAGCTACTAGCACACCACAGTTACATCCTCCCACCTGAATTAGACCAGACACAAATTATCAAAGGTCTCCTCTCCAGCAGGAATGGTCCCTGGTTGAAGACACATGGTTGCAGAAAAACAAATTGCCAGTGCAGACAAAAGAAACAGCCTTTTGTACCCATAGAATTTACTTCCGCTCAGATCTCTGGAGAGGTCCAGCACTAGTTCTGGCTATGGATTTTCATTTTCTCAAAAACCCACATGATTGTGAAACCTCTTCCACCATCCCCATCAGAAATCAGTTCCCTCTACTTGCTTGCTCTTGCCTCTTAAATGTCCCTGAAGCTTGCTCTGCTGCCATTCAGGAGTCATCTGTTAGTCTGTTTTGTTGAGCAAAATTGTTTTCTATTTCATGCTGTCATTTTGGGAAGACACTTGGTAACCTCAACTGGAAATTTATCCTTCAAATCTCTTCCTGTGAGTAATTACCATGGGATCTACAAAATGAAATCCTACTTGTGAAGGAGAAACATGGGCATACACACAGGCTGAATTATTTAGAGAGACCCAGAAATTGACTTCAGGGCTAAGAAAACATATTTAATGAAGATGGAAAAGGGGGAAAGTATATGCACCTTTCCTGATTTGGTAGCACCCACTCTGTACTACAGTGTAGCAAGTTACAGCTTGGTCTCTGTACTTAATGTTCAATTCAGATTTTAATCAAATTCCTTAGGTGTTACTTAGGATGAGGTTTTCTGCTTGCATTTGCTAAAGCTGCCAGAACTATTCAACTCATATAAAACCAAAAAAGTGCTTTTCCATACCTCATTTATGACATGGTGTATGGACGGTTTATATAAAAGTAGTTATGGTCACCCATTGTTACAGTTTTAAAGGGTTTATTCTCTTTTATCTCAACTTCTGCTTCTTTTCTCCTGATATAGAAGAAAGGTTTTATAATCCTATTAGCTTTTGTACTGGCATTTGACATCTTTGTCTTTGACATTGTTGATGAACAAGGAGAGGGTCTGTCCAATATATAGCTTCAGTTCATCCCCCAAACTAAAAGATAAGTTGTGCTTTTTTTTCCTTTTTTTTTTTTTTTTTTTTCTTTTTCTGGCAGGTTTCTACTGTCATATTGTCTGACAGTAGAGGAATGAGGAGACATAGACCCCTCCTGCTGCATACAGACCGAGATGAGAGCTGCTCCAGCAAGAACGGACTAGCTTGTCAGTGCTTTCTAAACATGAATTATTCTGTCCCGTCATTCCAATCCTTATCTGTTCGAACACTATCTGCTCCCCATTCCTGTTCCCAGACTACTTTTAAATCCACATTCAATCCAATTCTCAGCCTGTCTCAAATATAATTTCTCATTTGCACATAGTAGAAATAAGCTACTTTTATTTCTTCTGACTTGGGACAGACAGCTCTGTTTCAGAAATACCTATTACACTTAGGTCTTCTTCAGTTGCAAGATGCTCTTTTCTTCTAGTTGCTTTTAAATAGGAGGACCGGAGACAGCTCAGCTGATAGTACTGTCTCTGCTGTCATTCCCTTGTGTAATTCTGTGGGAAGGCTACTGCCTGTCAAAGCTTTCTCCCAGGTGTCCTTTTCTGGATCACACAGAAGAAGCAGGGAGGCTCATGCCTAGGCACTTTTCAGAGACATCAGGCCAGGCACTGAGCAGCTGCTCCAGCCGGTGACAGTCAAGCAAGTACCTAGGGGAAGCTACAAACCTGCTTGTAAAGACCTGCACATTCAAAATCCCTCTCCAGGAGACACCTTTTTGTCCCTCTCCAGTCTTTTTCACCCATTATCTGTCTACTTTATTTAGGTCGTAAAATCTTATACTGCTGTGTATCTCAGTCCCCACACTAGAAAGCCTCTAAGCATTCATATTTTACCAGTAGTAAATATATGAGTATGCTTCTTACATCAAGAAAGAAATATCTGAATAGTCTCATTTAGTTGTTACTGAACTCCTTTAATGCCATATATATGGCAAAATGCCCCAAAGCACTGAGCTCTAATCACATCTTTCTTTTCTCTAAATTCTTTTGTGGAAGACAAGAGTAGGTATTGGCCACAAACCAGTTCCCAACAAAGCTTCCAAATTGTATCTGGGCTCTGGTGAAGCTGATCACTGGTTCTGCATGAAAAATATCATTGACGTATGTAAATATTAGTATTTCACAAATGGAGAGAGACTAAAACTATCTTTTAGGATGATGAACATGTACCAAGAAGTAGTTTTACATATAAAAGACCCTCAAAGTTGTCCCTTTGTATGAAATTTCACTCTGTTTTATTTGAAGCTATAAATCTATGTCAGCAAAGAAAGTGAAATACTTTCAGTATTATATTTAAATATTAGAATTGTTCTTGCTTATATATATCAACAGAAAATTAAGATTAAATCTGTGTTGTGGGACAGGAGAGTGTTTTCCAGTTCCCAGGTTTGCACCTGCATCCATGTTCCATTGCACATTTCTGTGCTAAGGAAATATAGAGCAGAGTCACAGAGCACTCCAGTTTGCACCAGCTCCTAGCTTCTACCTTCACAGATCACATGTTTCTTTCCTCACAGATTTTTGGTTCTGCTTTAAACATCAGCCTTTACAGTACTTTCATTGCTATGCTGTGTGTGCCCATGCAATTAATGCAAGTACCATTTACTCACTATGAGTCACTGCCCATCTACTGACTGATTTCTAAGTCACCAGAGCACTTTTTAGCCAACACCTTTTCCCCATTTTTCAAACTGATCTTTGCTCACATCTTTCTTCAACTCTCATTCTAGAAACGGGAAGGTGAAGAAAACACTAAGACTTAAAAATACAAACAATGTGAGGTTATGGAAGAAACAAGAAGGTGAAAAAAATTTATTTCTTCTTGCTTGCTTACTTGTGAGGGTTTTTTTTTTAATTAATATTCTGCTCTCAGTGAACCAAAGTATCCTAGAAATGCATGAGAGAAAAGCAGCTGAGACAGAAATCTGAAAATGTAAAGAGGGCAGTTATGTGTGCAACTCTGACCAAAACCTACCCATGTCTGAATGCCCTTTGTGCTTTAGAAAATCTCTCTCTGACATCCTTGTTTGCCAAGTTTGAGCCTTCAACCTGTTTTTATTGTCATTATAAAAGCCCTGTGAGCAGGGCCTTAAGCTAGGAAAGGCTGACATTCCTTCTAACTCTGATGGCACTAGCAGGTGCTGCTGTAATAAATACCTTGAAATGCGTAATAGCAGTCCATGTTGAAGTTTTGAGAAATCTTTTTATTAGCCCCCATCTGCTTTTCAAGCAGAGGGGTAGGACTCTATTAGATTAAGATGTTTCCTGCTGGCTCCTGCTGTTGTCAGCCAGGAGATTGTATACAATATTTACGTTCATTTCACCACTTCTAATTATATCTTTTCTTGAAGCCTTTGGATGCAGTCTTATTCAAATATTCTCTCTTGATTTGTCACTGCAGAATAGACTATGGTCCCCTCCTTCATTACCCTACATCTGATTTAATGACCTTAGACTTTTATGAACCTTACAGTTTAAGGTAAGTGCTGACAGAAGCAGATTGGCTGCTTATACGTAATTTTTAACCTTCAGCAGCACAATTAGTGTGTATCAGTGAGCATCACACTGGTCAATATGGAAATACAAATAACACTTTGCTTTAAGATTTCATGAGCACATATCTCAATATACTTTCAGCTGGTAGGATCAGCGTGATAAACCACTGATAACTTTTAGCTGTATTATGTTTTTCTGAGGTTCAGCCATGTAATTTAGCCTGAAGTGGTGTGGGTTACAACAGTAGCTATGATATTATTAGAATAGCTATCCTCACAGCGATATGCTTAACTGAGCAAATTAAGAAGTACTTGACCTGTCCTGACTTTTTTTTTTTTTTTTATTACATTCGCAAAAACCCATTTTTAAAACATGCTATTTACTTTCCTCCCGTGGCACTGCATGGTGTCAGTTCCATCAAAACAGCAAGGGAAAACCGCATATCCAGCAGGGGATGTCAAATGAGCAGGTACACAGGCTCTAAAAAATGAGAAAATACTTAATAATTTTGGCAATTTTCAGAATTTTGTATACTGTAAGGTATAATTCTTGTGATATATGGGTGATTTTTCTAAGTTGATGGTAAATTTTTAGTAGCCTCCCTGATTTCCAAGTTTTCAGTTCCAGAGAGATGCATTTAATGGCAGAGATGATCTTAAATTCCTATGCTTGATATGTCTCATGACATTTGTATCTAAAATTTTCATGCTTAAAAACCTTTATATGGGAAGAGTTTGCATACTTATTCCATTCGCCTTAAGCCAACAAATAAACCTGAAAAAAAGATAATCCATATTTCAGTAGCAAAGTAATGAATGACCGGGCTGAATTATTCATGGTCATTCCACCTTTTGAAACAAAATGAATTTGAGGAGGACATAACTGTTCTCAAGAAGGTAATCAGTGAAAGAATAGACCTGTCAAACAAATACTTCATGTTGAATTATTCACTGTGCTCTAACATTTAATTAACAGATGAAGACAGTTGTCCTTGCTCATGTCCAGTTACAGGAAACCATTATGTGTTCCCTACCATGTCTTCTTACTCAATTAAATACTGCAGGAAGATCTGTGTTGTGAGGAAGCTGGAGCCGTTGATATTTATTAATTCATGACTGGTGCTCGAAACACTGACCGCAGAAATAAAGCCATGAATTTGAGAAGGAACTGGCCATGCATTATAGCTGGCCCTTACTGATTGTTCGGTTCTTGGCACCGTGTTTCTGTTCTCTGTCTGCTGACCGATGGTGTTTTTTAAAAAGGGAAACTAGCATTTAGAAATGGAACGGCCCAGCTGTCTGATTGCTTTTTGGATAATCCCTTCGATACTTTGTCACTGAACAAAACAGTCAGGTGTATGGGCTGTGAATAAAGATATTTCATTTGACACATTGCCATGTTTGGGATTTTTGGATCCCTGGAATTTGTTTTTCCCGTGTCAATGAATCCTTACTTCTGTCAATTTGGGTTGTCGTCTACTGCAAATGAATTCCATTTCATCCCAACAAATTTTTAACCGGCAGATTTAATCTGGAAAGTCACAGTTTGAATTCAGGACCATTTGCTTCTGAATTGCCACAGAAATGACACACACTCATTCTAAACTGAGAAAAAAAAATATTTAAAAGCTTGAAAAATATTAAGCCTCAGGCTACTTGTCCTTTATGTATCTAGTAGTAAAAGAAAAAGACTTTAGGGGATGGTTCTTTCAGCTTTTGCTGCAGACTGACAGTTAAAAAGGAAATAAACTAGAAATATCTCCAACCAGGCTTGTGATGTGTTTCAAAGAGGTACCATATTTAGGCCAGTTATGATGAAAGTTTACAGTTATCAGGTGACAGTTCAGCTCAGCAATAAACTTGAACTCTCTCTTTTATTCACCATGCATAGTCTTTTTGAAAAAGTATTATTATTATTATTGATATTGACATATTTGTGCACCTTTAAAACCGCTGACATTCTCTTCTTCACATTTCATTTGGCAAATAGTTATGATTCCATCTTGCTCGTATCCTGGATAAGCAACTGAATGAGCCATATAAGGGCCATATTGGACGGCACCGGGAGCATTTAATCAATGATAACAAGTAGTGCATTGTGACATACTTTATCATGGGTGTTTCAAAGTATCTTGTTCGCAATTGGCAGGAACACTGCAAATATATGCAAAATACAAGTCAGTCTGGACTCACTGCTATCTAGGGAAAGCTTTACAATATTTTGGTCTCAGTCAGCTGTTAGTCAGCTGCAAAACACATGCACGGAATCCATTGGTCCATGTGAGGAACAACCAATGTGGAAATCACAGTTCCTTAATCCTAACAAATTGTTACAATCATGAAACCAAACTGAAATCTTTATCACAAACACTTAGGGAAGTCAAAGCCTTTCCCATTTCAGATTGCATTAGATTAAAATTAGAATATTTTAACATAAAATGTCTCCCTGCCAGGGCCCTGAGAGCACTTGTAAGGCTGATGTGGCTCTGCTTGTGCTCAGCACTGTTGTTTGCATTTCCTGGATTAACCTTGGACTCAAGGTGTTACTTGCTTTTGCCAGAAGATCACTGGACAGTCAGCATGAGCTGCTGCTGCCACCACCCTGCCCTGCTTGCCTTGCTTTGCTGCTGTGGGACTGTGCCTGGCTGGCGAGGGCTTGGCCCTCCCTGTGCAGGGGCTGCTCCCTTCCCTTCCCTTCCCTTCCCTTCCCTTCCCTTCCCTTCCCTTCCCTTCCCTTCCCTTCCCTTCCCTTCCCTTCCCTTCCCTTCCCTTCCCTTCCCTTCCCTTCCCTTCCCTTCCCTTCCCTTCCCTTCCCTTCCCTTCCCTTCCCTTCCCTTCCCTTCCCTTCCCTTCCCTTCCCTTCCCTTCCCTTCCCTTCCCTTCCCTCTCTTGATGCTCCCTTGCAAGGTCTTAGCTATGCTTGTTTCCTCGCTTACTAAGGAAATCTCTTACAATTATTTTATCACTTTTAAGCTTCTTTCACTTTTTTTTTTTTCCAAAAGCAAATACGTGGTTATTACATATTAAAAAACATTATAAGTTACCAATGCATTGTTGATATGGGTGAACAAATGCAAGTTCTGCTTTTGAATGGATGGCCTTATTTCTGTTTTCATGTGAGCTGCATAAACTTTCCAGAATGAACTTGGCCATTAGTTATTACATGTTGTTTATACGTTTTAGAAGATAGATGATGAAACAGCAGATATGTTCGTTTTCATTAATAGTCATAGATTTTAAATCCAGAAGAGACTATTGTGTCATTTACTTGAGCTCTGCTAAAGTTTGCGTTACTGCATTCATATCTTATCACTGACATCTTAAGACTGACACTCCAATTTATGACTATGATTACATTGTTACAGTCTCCATTTCCCTTTAGTTATATTGGTTACATGGTGGGCAGAAAAACTTAATTGCAAATCCATATGTATGTGTATTTTCACTGCTTTTCACCCATACTGATTTACCACCGGCAGTTTGACCTGCTAATCCTCTACAGTGAACTAGCAATGCAAAGATGTCACATTTCTTTAGAAGATGTTAACCCCAGGCAAGTCCATCTCTGCTGAAGCTGGACATGCCATGACGAAGTGTCAGTGCTAGATGATTGAGACCACTTCATGAGCTCTTTGATATACCAGCTCACAAAGCAATAAGCACCCTTGCAGCACTGTGACTCTTAATGGGCTTTTCAGGAAGCTGAAAGCAAGGGCTTCACCAAATCTCAACATGTAAAGATGATTATGTATAAAGAGAGTATAAAGACAGAAATTCTTGTCCTGTGACCTATGCCAGATATTTCCCTCCATCTGCTTCCAACACAACTCTGTAAGATGTCTAAGAGCCCAGTACCTGAGTTTTCCTGCTGGTCCATTCTGGGAAGCAGACTTCAAGTGCAATACTTGACAGAAGCTATGGAGGAGCTTAGGAAGGCTTGTGGAAGAGAGGTGGGTTGGTTTAAATTGGCCTGGGATTTTGTAGAGGATAATGGCTGGACCGTAGAGGAAGCAGGAAGACATAAAAGTGTGAGAACAGTCTGTTTCATGCTGCTCAGGAGCTGTTTTGTATCCTCACTAACACTGTCTTTCAGGTGCTGGTGCAGACTGGCAGAGCAGAAGTGGTGACTATTTGAACCTGAGCTGGAGGCTTGTCGGTCCCATAGTTGTGAAGGGTGAGGCAGAGCAGGCTATGCTGACAAAAGCTGGTTACAGCAGAGACAGACGGGCAGGTACACCTGATAAGAAATGTTCTGTCATTGTTTGCTGTTATCTCAGGCCCGATCTTTGATCATGCCCGTTGGTGTTCACCTGGCAGTGACTGAGCTGGAACCCAACACCCGATCCCTAAGAGTGGGAGATGGATTAAGCTGCTGCACTGACCTGTCCGGGCTGATCTCTACCCAAGACTGTGAGTGTGCTCATGGGGGCACACTGCATTAGTGAGGGTTTCCACTTTGCTGAGACTGGCATCTCTTCTGTGATGTGTGCAGGTGCTATCATGGCAGCAGTGCAGCCCAGGAAATGGGGTCACATGTGGCTGGGGATTTCTGAACACCAGCTTAGATAGCTACTGCTGCTGAGCTGTAACATGGTCGTGATGATGGTGGTGTCGTGCATGCTTTATGCACAGCTCAGGCACTGGCAAATTCCCCAGGAGAGGGATTGTGTTTTAAATTTTTCCACTGGCTCTTTAGGGAAAGGATCAGTGTCCCTTCAAGCTAATTAATATGGATAGCTGAGGAATTTAATGCTCATGATGTACCAAAGTGTCCTCTTACAGATCAGCTCAGACCCAGCTGTTACACCAAACTCATAGTCTTCATAAAGGAAAACATCTAACAGGGTTAATGAGTCTTTTTCCTATTTAAAGAACAAGAGATTGGGTTAAATGTGCAACCAGCAGCAAAACAAAACAAACCCCAGACTTTCAGGCTAGGCTTATTGCATTACACTAAAAGGTATTAGGACTTGGGACCAGGCACTGGAAGAAAATATTCTGCACAGAGACATTGCTACGAAAAACCCGTTTGGATTCGGAGTTCAGCCAGCTTGTACTCTCTGAAGTAACTTCTGGGGACAGTGTTGGGAATTAGCAGAGAGCGTGGACCATTCCTGGTAGGAAGCTACAGAATGGAAGGGTCCAGACTATGCCATTGACCGCAGGGCCAGGGAATGGGCTCTGGCACTGTTCGATTTAATGGTGTAGATATAGCCTCGGGATAACAATCTATAAGTCAAGACACTTAAGGAAATTCAAGTATGTTTAGAAAATAAACATTATCTCATGGACAGGTTTGAACAGACTGTTGTGAAATTTCTCAGTCTTTCAGGTTTGGCAAGATGAAAATACAGTATAAATAGGTTTTTTGTGATTTTTTTTTTTGTTTTGTCTTCCAGAATTTATGCAGAAAAATACATCTGAATAGCTTGCTTGGAATGTCTGGCCTTAAATGGAAGGGGTAGTAACTGCTTGCAAACTGCAGTAAGTCTTGATCTGATTTTCAGTTGAATGATCTATTCCACATCACCTTCTTCATACTCATAATGCTTATAACACCATACTATTTCCAAATACTTTAAAAGCAGACATCCAAATTCTAATAAAAAATTAGCAGGTTTTAGTTTTTATTTTTATTCAATCTCTAGGAATCGGGTTTTAGCCTGGGTGCAATAGCCACGACAGTTCTTACTGCACTGGGATAGGGACTGTCACTAATTGATGTGCATTGTATAGTAACAGCAATAATATTTTGTTTAACCGTAGGAAGTATTTTTGCCTTCACAGTTTAGGCTTTGAGTCACTGTCAGATCTGCTTCCAGTTACCAGATTGTCTGTTTCTCCTGGCAAAGACTGATTGGAAAATTAAACAAATACTACATACGGGTTTTGAAAAACCTTACATCAAATGGCACAAATTAGTTTAGCCTACTGTCCCAATGCAAGTGCCTGGATGTTAAACTACAGTGCTAAGAACGTTTTTTTGTTGTTGTTAAATGTTTGGAATTTACCTAATTTTGCAATCATACAGCTAAGCTTTATCCATTATAAAGTAGAATTAACGAATGTAAGCTTGTGGAATGCTTTTCCTTCCTCTCACTGAACATCAAACATCAGGAACCTTTCTGCTTAATAATTGGAGATAGAACAAAATGACCAAAGCATGACACCAAAGCTGCCCAAATAATGTAATAATATGCCCTGTGGTCGCTTTCATTCAGAAGCATTATTGGGGGAGACTGCTGTTATCATGCAGCGCTCCATCTTCAACGGAGTAAGCTGCTCAGATGAGGATGGTGCACTGCATGTCAGCACCAGTCATATCTGCAGATTGTGCCAAAGTATTACAAAGGAGGGCAGCTATAATGTACTCGTTATTGAATTCCTGAGCAGCTTTCAGTGCATCAGTCTCTGATGGGAGTTTTGGACAGAATATATCTCTTTAAGGCAGCCACATTCCTAACTGAATACCTGCAAACAAGATTCCTTGTCAGCCAGCTCTGGGGCTTGCAGGGGTGGTTCCTGCTGCTCTGCCCCCTTCTCTCACAGGACATGTGGACGGGATCTTAATGAGTCACTAAGGCTCCTCTCCGGAAGGCCACTGTGCTCCCAGGAGCTGTGATCTCTTTTGTATCTGAAAGCGGTTCTAGAGTGGGAGAAAGCTTGTGTAGTGGCATGTGGTAACCTAACAATACAGTGCAGTGAGAAAGGTCTGCTTCAAATTAGCTTTTGAACACATTTCACGACTGAATTTAGTAACTATGTGTATATGATAAAAGTAACTGCAGCTTGCCATGCATTAAGTAATTAGTTGCTTTTCAAATTCTTTGAATGATGTGTATTTTCTAAACAGTTTACTACGTGCTCAGATTGGCTTTATAGAAGCCAAAGTCACCGCATATCTGATAAAACTGCACAAAAGCAAGGAAATGGAAAGCTTGCACAACTGGACAGTTCTAGGCCTTTGCTAGCTGTGACCCACTTTAATTTAGCACTTCCACACAGGCCAGCAAATGTACAGAAAGGGATGATATTTTAGATCTGGGAAGATAACAAGGTCCCCCCTCCTTGTCTGAATAGCAAAAACCTGTAATGTAAGTAACACCAAAGCTCACTGTGTTAAGCCACCTACCCTTATTTCTCTGAACAGAGTAAGAAATGCTGGGTATAAAATGGATCATACTATAATTGATAGTCTTGTCCATCATCCACTTAATAGACTTCATTCTCCATATTGCATTTCCAGGTACCTTCCCCAGCACATTGTAAAACAGTGCTCACATGAGGATCCTGGTACTTCTCTCAGGAAACTACTGCAGGTGAAGCTTATTGTGTATAATGCTTACAGCATGAAGGAGAGTGGAGAGGTCCTGAAGTTCAGAGACGTGGGTACGTAGGGATGAGTTCCATCTCTACTTGCCCTGGAGAGAGTCAAGGTACCATGTATCTCAAAAGCAGTCCAGCTCTACTTACTTTTAGAAACATTTTGCTGTTTACTTTATGGAAAATTTGCTTACTTAAAATCTATTAGTTACAGTTATTACTGCTGAATTAACAGAAAACGTATCTATATTGTAGGGTGAATCAGTAGTGTCAGTATATCAAATAACCTACTAAATAGATATATTTTAAGACATTGAAGAGCAAGAAATAAAATTTTCTTGTGACCAATTAAACCCTGAAACTGTGACAAAGAATGAGGCTGTCACCTCTACTAAAGTCTGCTTTCTACTGCTTTGGATCACATGGGAGCTATGCATATTTTTAACAAATACCATATGCACCTCACTTTCCCTAATTGTTACTGTCTTGCCTGACTGCAAGGGGAAACCCACATGAAAGAAAATAATGACAGAGTCTGAGGAAAATGTCCAAGGTCCTTGTGGGAACTAATAGGAAAGCTCTGAATAGGAAATCACCTCTGCTAGGTACCAAATTGGTGGGCAAGTTTACCCTTTCCAGGCCCAAGCAGGACACTAAAACTTTTCAGATGCTGATTCAAGGGAAAGGGAGGTTAAGTGGGCTGTCAGCAGCTGCACAGGGGGGAGATGATGACTGAGTCTGAGGGGCACGTAAGCGCGCTGAAACAAAACAAACTGTCTCACCTACCCCCACCTAGGCTAGAGATGGAAGTAGCAGGATAAAGCTGAATTTACTGAGGCTCAGATGGAAAGATGAAAGCTGAGGTAAGGGTCTTTTGTTTGTTTAAGCCCTTCTCTCTGTGTTTGAGTGAATAATGCTTTGTTTTGGAGAAGCTGGCTTGGGGTCACTTCAATTCATCTGCTGTCATAGGCTCTTGGAAGAAAAGGCATATTGATGACAAACACAGTTGGGTCTGTCAGTTGAACATGAGTAGTAAATGAGATATTGCCGCCAGGATTTCCAGTCTGAGAGTGGTGGGACCATATGGCTCTATCCACAGAAAGTTGAAGGTAACAAACCTCTTCTCAGGAAAGTGTACTTGAGAGGTATGAAAAGGCACTTCAGTATAGCTTATCTGTCGTTGCAACTAATCTTACAATTCTTTCAGTTTAAGAAAGCAGAATATTCTCTACTGGAAATCCTTTCCTCTAATTTAAGCAATCTAAAAAAGAACAAACATTTACTTAAAAAAGTGTAAAACGCTAGCATCTTTGGCTTCCTGCCAACAGTTGATGTGCACAGCAAATGATCCAGAGCTAGCACATCTCAGCTCCGTGCTTGAAAAGGAATATTTGGTAGATATGTTACTGTATGGGGTTAAGTTTTGTTCTGAATAGCTGGATTTCTGCTCACATGGTTTAAAAATATTTGAAGAAATGTAATTTGCAATGGCCTTAAAAAATGAAATTTTTATATTTGTTTAAGGATATTATCTTCCTTGCAATTTTCTCTGAAGCATGACCTGTAAACACCTACTAGCCAGTATCGATTACATGTTCCCAATTAATGGAACGCTCCTGAAATCAGACACCGGCCCTGAAGGCAGGGGTGGGTGTGTGGCCCAGAAAGGTTTCAAATCACCTTTTTTAACAGATCGAGATAGATGCCATCATTTGAAATGAGAGGTAGGGGAATCTTTTTTGTGTCAATAAACAGAAAGAACAAGAAGGTATGCTGAGCCCTCATTAACATGTATGAGGCATTAGAAAATCTAGCAGCAAAATTGTTTCAGGTTATCATTAGTTGTCTGCTGGAAGGCCACAGACAGAATATTATGGGAAAGAAAAGGCAAACTGCTTCACCCCAGTCTTACTTTCATATTTGTAGTTCAAAGGGACCTCTATTTTTTTACTATTATAGAATGAAAATTTGATCTTATTTTGTTAACTTTGGGTTATACAGTTTGTTCCACTGAAACTAGAAATGGACTATTTTCTTGATAAATGCACTGTAAGTAAATGTTTAAACTGGAACCTACAGGGATAGAAATTCATATTTAATGTTGCAGATTCATCAGTGTATCTCTTATTCCAGGACTGATATGCCAGATAGCAGATTTTCCTTTCCATTGAAGGGAGCAAGTGAGGTGTGAAAAACAGGAAAAATATTTTTCCCTTGAAATAAGTTTCAGAGTTCATGATTAATGTTTAATCTGAAAAAATATTTAACAGCTTCAGAAGGGAAATGATCTATGATCTGTCTAGAATTAACATCCTACCACCTCAACAGAGGAAGGGCCACAAGGGCCACAGACTTTGCAATACAAACAATGCCATGGAAGAGCCAAAAAAAAGTAAGTAGTTCTGGGAGTAACAAATCATCTACTAAATCCAAAAGCCACTGGAGATGGAGGGAATTCAAGACAAGCTCACATGCATGTGCATGCAGGTATTTCTAGGGTGATCCTTCACTAAATTAAAAGATCTGTAATGGTGTCTTGTATTATGCACCTGGCTGTGTACGGGCATAGGAATTGAAGACTCTTTTCCAGACATCTCACTGGTGTTCAGTGTTTCTTCAGACAAAAGAACACATGGAGGTTTCTCTGGAAACCATCTGTGGCACCTGGGGCAGGTCCGAGTTCTGATCTGATGCCAGAGCCCATACAAAGCTAGCTGTTTGAACATCCTTTTCTGAAGACTGTGAAGTACTGTCCATCATCATGAATTCCTGAGACTCATAGCTCTCTGTCAGGGAGCAAAAGACACTTTCCTAAACATAACTGTGATTTTGGAACAAGGGTCTTGAACCTTTATACTCTGAAAGTTTGGAAAATTTGCAGCTAAATGCAAAATCTGCCTTTTTTTTCTTTTTTTTTTTTTCCTAGCATACAATAATATATGTTAGAAAAAAAGCATATTAGCAAAGTTAGGCCTCAGCTTACTGCAAAAACTTTGGCCCATGTTCATCTCAAAGGAAGGTGTAAGGCCTGATGAACATTTAGTATACCTGTCTGTAGCTATCAAGCAGCTCACACTCCTGCAGCATGAAAATTGTTGGTTTAGTCCTGAATTGAGAAGCCCAATCGTTATTTAGACCCACATGTCTGAGACTTGGCTGAGTCAAAATAAGTGGGACTGCTTTCAGAAGTAAATGTATCTATTATCCCCTCAAATAGATGTTGCTTTCCTTTTGGACTCTCAAGCTGAAATCCTTGAAGTGTTTAATCACTTAACCTTGCTTTAAATAGGAGTTAGGCAGCTAATACCTTTGAACTTGAAGCTTTGCAGTCCTGGGTCACAATGTGTGGCTACTCTCTTCCTGTATCACTAATCTACACATTTGCCACAATACAGGGCTCTGCTCATTTCATTTGTCCTCATACAGAGATAATCTAGTGAGTCCAATATTTTATCTGAACTTGCCGTTTTTTGCTTCTGGATTAGACAAAATAAATATAGTAGCTCCCCCCCCCCCCCCCCCTCGTTTTTGCAATTAACCTGAATTTGGACAATTTCAAAAAATTCAATGGCAAATAAATAATTGGAAAAGTACAGTTTCTCTTCCCCTCTCCCCTTTTTTTCATCATCAAACTCTGCTGCTGATGTATTAGTCTATCCTTGGGCTTTTCCATTCTAAAACTACTTTAGAATAGCAAAGAAAGGATCTTTGCACACCTCACATTTGACGCTTCCTTGTTGTGGTAAATCTCAGTCATGGCATGACATTGTGAAATAAATATGTTGAAAGAAGACATTTTCTGTCCAGTGTTCCTCTGACATTGTTTTATTTTTTTTGTCCTTTAACTGCAGTGCTAGAAGATATCATCTGGGAAGTTACCTGCCTGTGCTCTCCCTCATTTAGCCTATGTCATGAGTTGAAATAATGAATTCAAGACAACCCTTTTTTCTTCCTCTTTTCTTTCAATGTTTAATCATAGTCTTTTCCAAGGGACCAGTTAGCATCTTGTAGTTAACTCATACGCTTTCTAGGCTGCCTAGAAAGGTCATCAAAGATGTTTCTGAATGTCTTCTTGCAAACTTGGAGGCTTATCACAAAGATTTGAGAACTGGCTGTTAATTTGCTAGTTTTGGGTTTTATAATCTTATTTTGAAACTCTGGAGGTACTGTTCTTTCAGGATGAGGAAGAGCAGAGTTCTTTCCGGGTATCAGTAAGAAAGGCAGAACAGCAAGTTGAATAAGGTAGACAGTAGGAAAAGAAATATAGATAGCAAGTTTTTCCTCATGTTGAGATGGAACTTCCCGTGTTCCAGTTTGTGCCCCTTGCCCCTTGTCCTGTCGCTGGGCACCACTGAAAAGAACCTGGCCTATAGCAGATGTGGCTGGCTGAAGATCTCTAACTCCCTGAATACACTGTCTTCTGCAAGACTCCTAATACAGGTACTTATTTGTATCCTGAAGAGCTGATTTCCTCAAGTGAATCAAAACTGATTCAGAGGAAATCCTCTAACTATTCTAAGTGCGTTTTAACAAATGTCATCACCTGCTTTTCTGTTAATGTGTTCCTATAAAGACCACTGACTCTTCATTGCAATATAGTAATAAAATGCAACAATTATGTTATTTTAGAATAGAGGCCTTCATAAATTTATAAAAGTAATCGTATAAAGCTCTTCTGTCATTGTATAGGCTGATGATCAAAAGTAATTTCCTTAAAAATATCTAGTAGACATTCTGTGTTTTGGAAGGAATGTCTCTCTCCATTTTTATTTGCCAGTAGAAGGGCATCCTGTCAAATAATTACTGCCAAGGAAACTTCTGATTCCTCTTACCAAATAAAGAAATGATTGATTTAAAAAAAAATCAGAATATTTCTAAAATTATCACATCTCTTTGTGGTGTGTTTGTATCTGAGGGAGGTGGAATGAAGAGACATGCAAGGTAAATAATATATGAACTGTTTTCTGTGGAGTTACTTCCACTGATGAGATCAGAAAGGCTGAATGTTGAGTTTTCTACTTTCCCCCCGCCCCGTTTCATTTGTATTTTCAATTGGATACCTTTGGTAATTTCACTGATTTGTCTATTTGTAGTACCACAAGGTAGAGAAGGGATGATCTACCAAATCAATTCAGTCCTTGAAGGAATGTAGTTTTCTGGTAGTTGTAGGGTGGTTAATTAAAAAAATACCTCTTTCTGTAGGCTAGTAAAGGATATGCTTGTCAGCAGGGGCTTGTGGGAGAGGTGGTCGTCAAAGTGATGGCTTGTTCAGAGCAGGTAAATCTGCCTGTGAGGACAGATATTGTCAGAGTGTAGGTCTTGTGGCTTAAACTCAGCTGAATGGACATGTCAATTTTGCAGTGATACAGAAGTGAGAGAGGCCAAACCTCTTCCTCCTTCAGCGGTGGGGGAAGAGAAGGGGCTTTTTTTGAATTCTGAAACCATTTTTTTTTCAATAAATGACTTGAACAGTTAAAATATTCTGAACAGTATTCTTTTCTCCTTCTTTTCCATTCCCACATGCCTGCTACATATATCTGCCCAGCTGTGCTAGTAAATATGATAAAGTATTTTAACAGTCAACAGTGAATTACTTACCTGCAGTTTTATCAAAGAGCATAGCTGCAGAAAGTAATCACAGCTTCACATTTTGATGCATAGTGTCATATTTCCTTATAGGTTTTGATACATCATTGACTTAGTTTCATATCTCATTTCTGCAGTTTAATTGACTATTTCTTGGGATGAAGCAGATCATCTTTAAAAAATTTTCTTCTGACATGTTATAAGGTATGGTGTGATACTATCTGTGTGTCTTGATGCAGTTGTGATGACTGAGCTGCACTCTGCTAATTTACAAGATCACTGGTCAGACACAGGGTGTTTTGGAGACACTCCCTCTGCTTGGACACTCTCCCTCTGTCACAAAAAGTGCCCCATGAAATAGTGTGTCACGTTCTGCTTTTTGATACACCAGTTGAAACCTGAACTTTTTTTTAAATCACCAACAGAAAAGCGTTCTACTGATCTAAGAGAGTTCAGAGTAGAGTCTTAAACCTAAAGATACAACTATTTGTGGTGGGTTACCCTGGCTGGGGGCCAGGTGCCCACCAGAGCCACTCTCTCACTCCCCTCATTCACTAGACAGGGGAGAAAAGGCATAACGAAATGCTTGTAGGTCGAGATAAGGACAGGGAGAGATCACTCACTAATTGTTGTCATGAGCAAAACAGACCGAACTTGGAGAGGGAATTCATCTAATTTATTACTAGGCAAAACAGAGTAGAGGAATGAGAAAATAAAATCAACTCTTAAAACACCTCCCACCACCCCTCTCATCTTCCCGGGCTCGACTTCACTCCCGGCTTCAACCTCCTCCCCCCTCAGCGGCACAGGGGGACGGGGAATGGGGGTTATGGTCAGTTCATCACATGGTGTTTCTGCTGCTTCTTCATCCTCAGGGGGAGGACTCCTCTCATCGTTCCCCTGCTCCAGCATGGAGTCCCTCTCACGGGGTGCAGACCTTCAGGAGCAAACTGCTCCAGTGTGGGGTCCCCCACGGGGTCACAAGTCCTGCCAGCAAACCTGCCCTGGCGTGGGCTTCCCTCTGCACGGGTCCACCGGTCCGGCCAGGAACTTGCTCCAGCGTGGGCTTCCCACGGGGCCACAGCCTCCTTCAGGTGCCTCCACCTGCTCCGGCGTGGGGTCCTCCACGGGCTGCAGGTGGAATCTCTACTACACCCCCTCATCCTTCCTCCATGGGCTGCAGGGGGACGGCCTGCTTCACCATGGTCTTCACCACGGGCTGCAGGGGGATCTCTGCTCCGGCGCCTGGAGCACCTCCTCCCCCTCCTTCTTCACTGACCTTGGTGTCTGCAGAGTTTCTCACATCTTCTCACTCCTCTCTCCGGCTGCAAAAGCTCTCTCTAAGTGTTTTTCTTCTTCTCAAATATGTTATCACAGAGGCGCTGATTGGCTTGGCCTTGGCCAGCGGCGGGCCTGTCTTAGAGCCGGCTGGCATTGGCTCTATCAGACACAGGGGGAGCTTCTAGCAACTTCTCAGAGAAGCCACCCCTGTAGCCCCCCCACTACCAAAACCTTGCCACACAAACCCAACACACTGTTGAACTGAATCTAACTGAATCAGAAGTTGACTTTTCTTTTGTAATTAAAAAAAAAAGTTACGCGTGTTTAAAACAAAATCTAGAACAAGTGTCTGGACAATATTTTCTTGTTTTCCCCATAAGATAGTGTGGTTTTTTATATTATTACAAAACAGTGTGACAGTTAGAGGCAGAGGTAGAACTTCTGATATTTGGTCTCTCAAGGTCCACAACTTATCCAAAATATGAAGGAATTTCAGTTTCTACTGTAATATAGGGCTATGAACACTCTATAAACATAGAAATCATAAATCAAAATACATACTTAACATTCACCCCTCATTCCTGTGTTGATTAGATTTCTAAAGCCAGAAGGAATAATTAATCTGACCTAGTGTGTAACAAGGCCATTTAATGTCACCTGGTAATGACTACACAATTTTCAATAACCTGTCTTCCAGAAAAAGCCACTACACTAGATGTAAAGACTTTGAAGAGATACTTGTTTTACCACTGATCAAAAAGGATTATCTTTGGGTATTCTTGACTGGCAAAGCTTTGGAAAGGCAGAGACAAATGGGCAATTTCCATTCAGAATACACAGTACCTGGGTTGTCTTGTCTGTCCCTGTTGATTTCATGTACATTGCAGCAGGCATTGGCAAAAAAAAACAAACAAAAAACTACCCATTGAAAATACAAAATACTTAAACAAACTTGATAAAAGACCTGTTTTAATTTTAGACTGAAATTATTTTTCTAAACTTCAGCCTGGAATGCATATATAAGAATGACTTATTAGCTTTGGTTATCACTGAAGATAGCAATTTAGAACAGAAATGCTGACCTAATCTTAGCTGGAAAAAATATGAATGTCTGTGCAGTGATCTGCTTGCAAAGAGTTTTTAGAGTGAGCAGAGGAATTTTGGGGTGTTAAGGTAAAGGAAATGAATGGTCTCATTTTATTAAAAAATATCAACACCAGTTTTTGCTGTTTCACTTTTCAGGGAATCTCACCAATAAATATTTCCAGCAAGAAGTGCACACATTCTCATGGTCTTTTGGGGTGATTCAAAATTTTAAATGATGTTCAATTGACAATTCCAGATCCATATCCACATTTTTCATAAATATCTACTGTTGAAAACCTTGGCAGGGAAAAATCAAAACTTTTCCAATTCACTGTATGGCCAGACTGACACATTCATCAAAGCTTTAGTTCCCACTGACTGTTCTCCATTTTCACACCAATTAGAATGTGACACGCAGGGTTCATTAAAAAAATGAACTTTAAGCATTGTACATAAAGTTGCTTGGTAGGGTTTTTTTTTTGCCTTCCCCACATTTAAAAAAAAATGTTTGTTCATGTGCATCCTATCATCAACAAAATCATACCATATATGGTCTTCCACAGTTTTCCACCTGTGATTCATTATCTGTTAATGCTATGACATGGGACTGCAATGTAATGTGAGTTTTGTTGTAATAGGCATATAAACACGTACAACCATTCATTGTTTTGGAGCTGTCATAAAGGTACCTGAGTCATCACCAGAGGACGCTTTCAGTGATGCTGGCTGTCTAACTCCCATTGTCTGAGTGCCAGTCACACATCTGAAGACTGACATTGTAAGTAATGTTATTACATAATTTTAAATAAATGAAATACAGATGACATCACCTTTAGCTCATCTTCCTGTCTTGCAGCTCTGAGTCTCTCTGTCTTTTACTATGTTAATCCTTAAGTTAATTTTGTCACTACATGCACAATTCATGGATATAAGATTGGTAAAAGTATAAAGTGAAATCTTCCTTCTTATCTGAAAGATCTCAAAGTCTCGGTGTGAAACAATATTTACGCATTTAAACAAATATTTCGTTCTTGAAATTAAATGGATTTGAACAGATAGCTGTGCAGAGGGATCTTCAGCTTCACTTGTCTTTCTACGTAACAATGCTGAAAGTAATGATTTAAATGCTTTCCTGACAAATTTAGGTCTGTCAAGTTCTCCTAGGATCCTCTTTCACTTGTCTTGGCACATGCTTTAGAGAATGCACATTACATCTTTTACTTAAGAGGCAAAAAAGCCTTTTAGAAGCCTGTGGACAGGTATTCGTTGTTCCAGTTTTGGTTCGACAGTGTTCAGTTATGACTTTTTGCTCTTTCCTGCAGTCAACAAAGGGTTCTGGCAGAGGGAAAATCAAGGAAGTTCTTCAATCTAGGAGAATCTTCTTTCAAGAGGATAAATTCAATCAGAAATTCACAGAGCAAAACTGACACTCAAGATTGTCATTTCTGCATGCCCAGATGTCTTCAGGCAGTACTTCCTGCAGAGCCGTGTGTGGACAGAACCTCCACACACAGAGTATAACACAACTGAGCTTTGGGCTTTCCCTTGAAGGAAGGAAAAAAGAAATGTATCAGCTCTCCATTTTCCTTGTACAGTATAGATGTTGTCATAATCTCTAAGACACTGAACATGCAGAATTCTTATAAATTTCTAATTCCTTTGCTTGTAGATAGGAATAGAACCCTTAGTCTTCACAGTATTTTCTGTGCTGATGTTTGGATTTTTTTAGAGGGGCCTGCTTTGACTGCTTCATACTTTCCTGTTACTTATATTACTGAGAAGAATGATAGATTTCTTAACTTAAATAATCTGAAGTATCGGTGCTACTGTCTGGCAGGAGTCATTGATCCTATTGTACTGATAAATGACTGTGGAGCTGTGTAATCCAAGGCTGCCGGTGTATCTGCAGTACCAACACCTTTGAAACGATGCTAGAACATGGGGAAGATGTGTTAGCCTCCTTCCCTGGAGCTATCAGTCTATATGTAATCTCATGGACATGAAAAATAACAATTTTCCTTTGGCACTGACCTTCCCATGAAACAGAATAATTAAAATGCAGTTGATGATAGGTGATTGAATAAAGATGCAGGTCAAATGCCAATGTGTTGAGTGTCACTGTAACTTTCTGAGGACTGTCGGTGTAAGGAAGCGGTAGTATTTCCTAGGCTGCACTATGAAGGCTGCTGTGCTCATTCCACAGATGATACAGAAAGAGTTACTGAATTCCTATTATTTGCTTTATATCCATTTCAGTAGAATTTTACTAATTTGTAATTCCTAAATCTTGTAGTCTGTGGAAAGCAGGCACTGCATGGTTATACAGCTGGTCTATTGTCTACATATAGCATACGCATTTTTCTTCAGGTACTGAGAAGTGGTAGTTATCACTAGATCTGTTTGTGGCAATTCAAATGCAGAAAAAAGAACCCAAATGCCATTAATGAAGTCATACTCTTCAATTGAAAAATATCCCCCTGTTTTCCCTTTCATGAATTCAGTTTTTGTCTCCTTTGCTGCACTGCGTCTGTTTGTGCAATATTCAGTATCCATAATGAGTTGTTAATGAGCTGTCAATTATGAATGCAATTTATAGACAAGAGAGATTGAGGACTCGAGGTACTCTTTCAACAACTAGTTCTGTATCTGAGTTCTCCTTCATGTATAAATATACACTGTTTCTGTTATAGTATCTCTTATACTAAAATCATAATCTGAGTCACTCTGAATGTAGTTACACATTTAATGAGTTTCCTTTAATGATATATTGACTATATCCTGAATATTGCAATGAACAAAGACTACGGTATAATGAAAACTCTTTGTTATACCAAGAGCAGACTCAAAGAATTACGCTCATTAAGCTGTGATCCTGAACCAATGAATTTAATGGGAAATTTGCCATCAAATTCAGTATGAACAGAACCAGAACCTAATTTCTTAAAGGCATTCAGAAATATGGTCTTTAATAACAGTTTTGTAATACATCATGATACAAAGAGAATTAGCTACAAGCAACCTAATTATACCGGAGAATGAATTGGCTAATGCACTGTACATATAGCTAGGACTCCCCTATGCACAAAACTTGAAGTGATTTGAGTAGTTCGGGGTTTGAGGTGGGTTTTTTTCTTTTTTTTTTCACCTTTTCTGTACAGTCAGGAGTAAGTGAGGCACAGATGCTAAAGCAAAATTCAAGATTATATATAAACAAAGGCAGAAATGAACCCAGATCTCTCAGCCACTAACCCGTATAATCATGTTTGAACACAGCAGCAAACCCTAGTATAAGAATGGGCATCAGGTGGACTGTGCACTCATCAGGCAAATGAGGTCTAGTCACTCCATTACCATTAATTACAGTTTAGTGGTCTGAAATTGAGGCAGCTCATGAAACAGAACTTCTTATGAAAAAACAAGTTCATAGACAGATTACCTTGAATGAACCCTGAGATTTTATGAGCCCCATTCCTTCTCTGAGTAGAGGAATTCCAGTATGAGCTTTTGCCATCATCATAAACTTAAATATTTATTAGAGATTGGATAGAGCTGCTTTGAGAGAAATCAGTTACTGGTGGTTAGCAGAGAGGATGCTGAGGTCCTAACTTGGTTACTTAAGGCATGAGATTTAGCCCTCCAAACATCCAAAGCAGTCAAATGTCAATTGGGTGTGTTGTGGGTTTTTTCTATTTATTTTATTTTAATTGATATCTTTCTGCTGGGTTAGGAAATGTTACTTGCGCACAGTAATTTTCCAGAGCTGTAGAACTAGAGATTTTATTTATATTTAATTGATTGTTTTGCACTAGCAGTAATCACCCATGCTGAAGTTTTGGAAAAACTTGGTGCTTTTTCTCCTGTCAGAATCAACATCTGGCAAGAACCAAGGGTATGGAAGCTTTCAAATGTTTGCTCTGAGTTTGAGAAATGCAGCTGTGGTACTGTACTTACAGCCCTGCATTGCTCTTCTGAAACCTGGGGGAAAAAAAAAAAGGGAAAAAAAAGCTGTTTAAAATCATATGACAGGTTATTATTTTGTTTAATGTGAAATGTTCATTTGACAAGCTTATTGAGCTTGATTTGTGTACAGAACCCTTCTGCAAATCTACAGTCTATCTGATTTCCCTTCCCCCTCTTCTTTGCTCCCCCCTCTGCCACTAGCACTGACATCAACCATTGTGCCATCTGAGGAAAAAAAAAAGGCACCTGGAGTATTAAAGTGATTTAACCAGTTTGATTTATGTTAATGGTACAGAAGAGAATATTTTTTGGTCCTCAAAAACATAACAGGCAATTGATGTGCCATATTGCAGTATGGTTTTAGCTATCAACATGTCAAGATTTAGTTTTGCTGTTAACATTTTACGATTTAGAAGGCTATAAGAATATGTGCAGTGTAGCAACAACTCGGGCATCATTCCCTCAGCTATATTTATTGGGCTTTCATTTTTTCCTTTTATAGAAGAAATTGAAAAAGAAAAAGAGGAAGGGAAAAAAGACAGACATTTTCTGTCTTTCATTTTCTTCAGTCTGTCAAGTTGTGAGAATAAAGAAAAAGAAACCTGACTTCTAATGGTTTGTTTTTGGACCAAAGTATATTCAGGGCAGAAGAATTGAAATGTACAGTTTGTTGATTTCCCACTAATCTAAAGATAACTTGTGCATAAACTGTAGCTTCATTGCTTCTAACCCCTCTATTTATACCTGTAGCTGAAAGCTGCATGCTTAACATGCTGTGGAGACGGTGATCTATAGAAGCCAATTGTCTGAAAACTGGAGGTACCATGTGCAGCATACATGGTCATATAGAATTTATTTTCCTTCTAGACCTTCATTTCCTTCTACTTCTCCTGTGGAAAATCAATAAGATGCACTTCTTGGTGTGTAAGTGGGAAGCTAAGTTTTTCATACTAGAAGAATGACACAGTGGCTAGAGCTGTTAAAGTAAGGTCTAGATTCCTCTGTGAACTTTAGTGGGTATTTTACTTCCCCCAGGTTTTTAGTTGTTGCCTATTGAATAAAAGTTATTGCTGACCATTTAGAATTGGCACTGCAAAGTAAATGAGGCACATAAAAAACTGACCTTCACCTACTGAAATGTCTGTGCTTAAACTTCCAAATTAAAAAAAGCAACGTGAAATATGAGTAGTAGGAGACAGTACATATTTTAGAAAACATTTCAAACTTCTTTCCATGTACATTTCAAATTTTCAAACTCAATGTCAGGAAGGTATTGAAATTCTCTGTGAAGGTCTAATTAATACCTTTTATTTTTCCTGTTGCTTTGAGTGACAAAGAAATGCCTAGTATTCAGGACATGAGACCAAGAACTCTATCTTCCCAAAGCTGTGTGAAAGGATGTGAAGACAATCTGGAACTTTATAGAGGCAGACGAGGAAAATGTATGCTCCCACTACCTGTTGCTCTTATCTCAAGGCATTCTGCTTTTCATGTCAACAGTAGAAAGAAGGACATACATACATACTTGGGTCTCATCTGTTTCACAAGGGGCTCCGCTGAATAGAAAACCAATTAAATGTCTTTTTACTAATTTTATTAATTTCTGTCCTTCAATTTCATAAACAATTGAACATTTTAAAACATAGCAACTTAAGGTTATATAGCACCACAGGTTTCCTCATAGCTTCCACTTTTGATATTCTGGAGCTCAGTTTGGCATGTACTTATCTACTATTTATTTTACTGTGGTTTCCTTAAATTGCCTTTGGTTTCGGAGGACAGAACTTCTTCTCTTCAAACAGCGATGATGGTTATGTTGTATTTCTTTTATGTGATAATCAAGGGGCTCGATCTGTTGCCTACAAGAGGAAGATCTGCACAGGCTCAAGCTGCATTTTCCGTCTTCCAAGAGAGTGAATCCCTTTACACTTTTTATCTTTCCCTTTTAATCTGAGCTATTGTCCTGCTGAGCTGCTTTGGTGAAATGCTAAAAAATTAGGAAAAGCTACAGAAATCTGTTCCTCCATTTGTGCACATAAAATCAGGGCAAATGCCAGACCTTTTGTCTCTGATCAAGTTTGCACTGTGGAACCCCCAAAACACCTTTCCAGCTGCCAGGTCCAGAGGCATGGCTTCCACGTTGAATGGGACCTAGACATGTGCCACTCCTCAGCTTCTTCTTTCCCATTCTGTGGTTTTGATCGAAGTCCAAAAGCATGGGCTAGAAGGATGGTCAGGAGAAAAAGACTTTCAGATCCTGTCAGAGATCAATTGTTCCCTATGTCTTAATTCTCCAAAGGTTTTATCTACTGAGGATACTGCAAAGATGAATTATTTACCTTTGAGTCCTACTGTGGTGACAGCAGTATCACAAAGAAGCCTATTGATAAATAAATATTATTCTGCTGAGTGAAGAGACTCTGGAATAAATAAGGTCAGAACTACACAATAAATGGGAGGATAAGAAGAAATATTGATTAGCTGCTTATGAAGAAAGAACCAGTCATTTTGTGCATCGTGTTGAAAAATACTGGGTAATTACCTAATTAAAGATTGTATCACTAATACACATAAACAGCACAGTTGAATTAATAATGTACAGGGAAAATTCTGATGTCAAAGCAGATAAGTATGAAAATGCTATAAAATCTGTGAGGATTTTGCTATTGATATTGATTTTGTATGGGAGATATTCAGCTCCCACAGTGATGGACTTTGATTTACAATCTAAAGTAGAAAAAACCTGATTTCTAGCATTTTTTATTATTTAAGGGATTAACTTGCCATCCTTAATGTTCCTTTAATACAGTAGTATCTTCTAAATGCAGAAGAGTGTACACAGTCCTTTATTCAAAAAATAATTTGTATGGGGAAAGGTAAAGTAGGCCATGCAGGTTTGGGTTTTTTTTAATAGAACATCTGATGCCAACAAACTTCTTTTATGAGGCATTTATGAGCATCCACTTTCCTTTCTAAAAACCGGAGCTTTGTAGTTATTTAACATTCATGTTTACTGTAAAGAAATTGGTTTACCTTGACTCAAGTCTGCGTTTTAAGAGGGGAGTTGTGTGCGGATAAAATGATCTGTTCCTTATAAGGCAACAATACTGCCCTTTCCCACACCTCTCAACTGAGCTGATGCTTAGGTTAGGAAGGCAGGATTTTTGGTTGGTTCATTGGTTTTGGAGTATATGTTGTCATGAGGCAGGCTTTTCATAATACCTTTTGTTTATTAAAAAAAATAAAATGACTCAAACATGTCACTCAAAATGGAGTTAATAAAACATCTGAATGGACCCAGATGACACAGTTGAGATTACAGTCAGGTTGGGTACAAAAGTGGCATGATCTAAATTTTAACTAGAAGTCTGGTTTAATTCCGGCTCAGCACCATATTATGGTATCTTCTGTGTAAGGAAAAAAAAAATAGAAAAAAGGTAGGTACAGTAATTTAGAGAAGTTCTTATTAACAAAATGTTATTCTGTATGGAAATCAGATTGTATGTTTTGACTTTATGCATGAGGTTTGGTACCCTTGGGTATTCTTTAAGGAACAGGAGCAGCTGATTTCTTCATTTGCAAGCCAGAAACCTGACAGCCACAGATGCGAAGTAGTCCAGCTTAAGGTGTGAAAGCTGTTTTATGAAGCCTGAATCCAGGCAATTAAGCAGGTTCCCCTCCTGGTAGGCTGGTATTTAGCCAGACTGTCAGTACTGACTATGCTGCTCTAGGAACAGAGAGGCAGACTGTGATGGACAGAACACCTGAAGCATTTTCTTGAGAAAAAAATTAAACAAATAGCTAGGAATTGAGATTGCATATTATTACAAATGCATTTGTGCCTTTGGTTCCTCGATATTTCCACCGAGATCCTTAGAGGTATACTGCACAAATGACACAAACAGGTTGGAGTGCAAACTCTTGGTGTACCACAGAAAACAGAATCTAAACTGAGGTTATTCCTGAAAAATAAAGTTGTTTACCCAGAGATACATGAGTAATGCAGGGCAAAACAATCTACCTCAATCCACCTCCATTTCATTCCTGCTTATTAAGCAAACAATTGCTCAGGTTAATGTGTGCTTTGATAATGGATTTGTGTGTGTAAGAGCTATAAGTTTAACCTCTGTTTTCTGTAATCCAGTGTGTTTGTTTTAAACGTGTATTAGCCTTTCCTGACAAAAGCATTGAAAAGTTAGCATTCATACCAGGCAGCACTTTCTGATGGTTGTTCTTGTACGCTGCGTGGCTCCTAAACCCTTCCCCCTGCCCTTGGCCCTGGGTCTGAAAGTGTACTTAGAATATGTTCCTCTCTGCTCTGATGTATAGGAAAATGCTCTAATGAAAAAGTCTAGTGGTGTTATGCCAATGTAAAACAGATGTAGTGAGTGGAGTACCACTAATGAATTTAAGGCCTTGATTTTCCATCCAACTTAACCTTTCCACTTATATTGCACGTCTAATATTACACCTCATAACTTAAACCTAAGATTGTGAGCACAACTGTTCTTACAGTGCTCCTGATTTTCTGAAGTCTTGATGTCTGAGTTGATGCACTGCCTCATGAAATAAGACTACATGCTGGGGTTTAAGAAAAGGCCTTCCCCACATGCAGTGTCATCTACTGGGGCTAGCCCTGGTCCTGGACCATATGACAGGTGAGTGCTGGATTGCACAGCAAATGGACACAAGATTATGAGTGTGGAGGGTGTCTTGTTCCTCCTGCTGACCCTGGCTGGGGGACACATTCCCTGACCACAACAGGGCAGGTGTAACTCCTCTCTTATTCCAGCCTTCTGCTGCCAGTGTGGCACTTCGCTTCCCAAAATGAGACAATGACAATTCTGTGCTACCCCTACTAACGTGGCTTGCTGTGGCCTCCATTACAGGGGAAGACATGAAGTAAGGGCCTTCAAGTGAATCACTGAAGGATAGCTGACCGATATGCATTTAATTATTTTCCTTGTCTAGGTGATATCTGGTACTAAGGCAAGTGCATGACTCCCAACACCAGAGGTTAAAAAACCCTGAAGTCTGAAATACTAGAGAATAAGTATCCATGTTTTCACCTGGCAGGCTTTCTGGTAATATTAAAAACCACATTCAATTTAAAAAAAAAAAAAAAAAAAAGCAAAGACTTAAAATAAAAATTAGGAAAAAATAAATAAATGGATTAGCTGTGTGATATAGCAGACAGAATGTAATCTAATCCTGTCTCATATTTTCTATATATTTATCTGGAGTCCCCCCATAAACCTTCTCTGAAATAGCCTGAGTCAATTCACCCGTGCAAGAGCCTATTGACAAGGCCATTCAGTTTCAAAAGAGATAACATTTTTAGATGTTAAGATGTTTGTTATCTGAATAGAAATGGATCATTTAGCAAAGCACGTACATCATTTTTATTGCAGTCTTTTTTTCAAGAGCACCATAGTGGGTCAGAACTAGCATATACTTTTCCTGTCAGATTAAAGAGTTCATTGTTTGAAAGGATGTTAGAACACAGTTTATGAGTTCTAAGATAGCTTCTGTTACATATTTTAGAATGTCTCTTCCTTTGAAACGCATCTGACAAACCTACCATTCTCTTACCCATACAGAACATTCTTTTCTGGACATTGTTTTTGAAAGAGAACAAGGAAACCTGTTGACTGGCTTTCAAGGAAGCTTTATTTCTCTGCTGGGAATTCACTGAGGACAGACAAAAATTTGATGGTTATTGCTGACAGCTTACTCAACCATCTTAATGTGCATCACAAGCAACAGATGCCCTCTATGACTATTACCTCCTCTTCATGAGCAGCATGTTTTTGCTGTATGAAGTTCAGTGGACATTTGAAAGGATGTAGCTTACATATTGTCCAAATTATTTTATGGCTAATACATATGGCGAATGAGGGGTGTGGTGTCAGACAGCATTTATTACTGTGGTTGATATCTTCTTTTGAAAATGAAATGCAATATGAGCCTGGAAACAAGTTGGACAAACCTCTTACAGGTTGATCTTGCTACTCAAAAGTCGTCTTTGGCTTTTTTTAGAGTGAAATCATTGTTATTGGGGACCTGTGTAAATAAGCACCTTGAGGAGCGATAGCCATGGTGACTCACACTTATCCAAGAATGCTACATCATCATCTCCCAGTCTGAGATTTGAATAAGAACAATCAAGCAACAAAGCTCGTTGTAGTAGAAAAGACTGCACTTTGTGATGACTTTAATACAAAATATGGTTTAGTAATAGCAATGTCTGAACTGCTGGAAACCTGCAACAGATCTTTAGAAAGTATAAACTGGCATAGTTCCCCATAGTGCTCTGCTGCTGTAAGCCAGCTGAGGTAGTGCTATTTTAACTTTTCTGTTGCTTGACATTTTCGTATTTTAATTGTGTAACCTCTGCGTTGGACTGTATTCTGGCATTAAAAGCCTCGCCATCCCCCTCTTTTGATTGCTGCTTTTTAAAGCAAGAGGAATAAAATTAATTGCCTCTGATCCACCACAATGGTAATTACATAGTCCCAACTGGGACCTGACCAAGGATGAACTGCTGTTGTTGCTTTTTGGCTGGAGACACTAAACAGGGATAATAGAGAAGTATGTCTGTTACAGCACACTGGTTGTTTCCTGTAGAAGAGAATGATAGAAGTCTATCGCTGTACAATTAGAATGTAGCATTTGCAGGTTGCAACAGCATCCAACAAAGACTGAGATGAAAACAAAAAAACAATTCCATTGTTGTATATCTCACTTTGCTAAGTGTATCAGTGAAAATGGTTGGCCTGCTGCCTCTTTACTCCTTGAATCTTCATTAAAATATCACGCTGGTATTGCAAACCTAGCAAAATTATTAAAAACACAGCTGGTACACTGTATGGCCTTAGAAGAGAAAATGAAGCAGTAATGGTAAAAAAGGCCAGGAGTGGGTAGGAAATGCTAGCATCCCAAAGGTGCCACAATCACTGTATTTAGAAGCAGTTGTCTATGTGTTATCTCTTTTAGAATCTTAAATAGGAAACTCATTGAAAGTATAAATGTCTTTATACAAAAGGTATATACATTCTACCTTCAATTATTTCTACAGAGAGCACTAGGAAAAGAAACTTTGAGAGCAGGTAAAATGTGTGTGTGTGTGTTTTACACTGCCATATTTCAGGAAAAATAAGAGGAATTTTGCTGATCTTTAAAAAACCCTAACACTACATTTAAACAGAAAAAAACCATGTCTTTAGTAAGTATTGTTAAGTGTAAAATTAATGCATCACATTGAGATTGGTCCCTAAATTTGTGCTGCTGACTTAGAAATGGTTAGGCTATTAAATAATAATACATTTTATTTAACTTTCTGATTTCTGTACCCTCAGAGTACAATTTTTTGTATCGAGCAATGGTGGTCAGGAAAGTTTTTTTCTTTTAAAGCTGATTTTCTAATATGATCTATTGACTTAATCTAAACCTGTGAGACTTACCATTAAATTACAAGGTTGAGCAACAAGAATATCAAAAGCATTGTCCTGATTATGACCAAAACTGGAATGGTTTCTTCATTTAGCTCTGTGAGTTTTGCAAAGAAGCTTTACACAAAGAATATATAAGATGTAAATGATGGCATGAAATTTCTTGTTGGCATGTAGTCTTCTGAGAAAGCACAATAAGATACAGATATCAAAATGCTTCTATAGCTGAACTAAGGCTTTACGTGACATAATTGCATGTGCTTGCAAATACATGCCCTTTGAAGATCTTGGTTTGGATTAGTTAAAATCTATTAAATGTATCAAATTGAAGGCATTGAATATGATATTCAACACTCTATATAGGAAAGAGTATGGTGAAATTCCACAAAAACCTTCAAATTATTGTGTAAATGTGACTGAAGTTCCACAGCTTTCAGTCTCAGCAACCTAGCACTGAAATAAACTTTGGAGATAAATGTCCTCCTTCCTTTCCACGAGATTTTGAAATGTAATTTTATTCTATTAGATTTCTGATTTAGGCACTTTCAAAGTGGACCTGAGTAATATATTCAAGATTTTCTTTGCACCACAAAGCTAGAAATTTACTTAAAAAAATATAACTTGAATAAACCGGTGGCTGCATGGTGCTTAGTTGCTGGCTGGGGTTAAACCACAACAGCATGGCATGCAATTACATTTTTAGAGTAACTGAAGCTTCAGTTGGCAAAGAAAATGTATTGAAACCCCATCATCGAACAAATAACAGCCATTTTCTCAAAGTGCAATTCTGCAGAAACCTCCATTTTCACCCGATTACCATGCCATCATAAAAAATCATGATGTGAGTAATGTCTACCATATCCTTAATCTCACCTCCATCCTGCTTTACAGGCACTTTAACTTTCAGGCAATTATACATATACCAGGGCTTCTGTGGTCAAAACACTATCTGACTGCGTAAAGAGTTGATATTAACTTAGGCTTTTCTCAGGGGCTTCACCTTTGCTATGACCAGTTCTGCACCCTGGAGACTGGGCTACACCTCAGTCCTCAGGTGAACCACCTTTGCTGGACCAGATCACCTCTACCAGACCCAGTGGCCTTGGAGGTATCTCCAGCCATTAATGTCCTCCCATTCTTGTGCCAGCGGTGACTGTAATATCTAAAATGGTCTTTCAGGCCACCTGCTTATCTGTCAGAAATAAAACAAAATATATATAACGCAAGTTTAGAGGAATCTTGTGCAGAGGTCCCTAAGCAGTACATAGAATTCAGTGACAGCCAGAAATATCCAGCTACTTATTACAAAGGCTGAGTGCAGTTCAAAGAGCAGACTGGGAACAAACAGCTGCTTAAGTGGATGTGTCAGGATTTGCCAGGGATTCTCAGGGCAATCCAAATCCACAGCCTGCATGAGAACAGCAGGTCTCTCTGAGCAGTGCCGTTGCTCAGCTGACCAGCATTGCTAAGCCAACGTCAATCAGGAGCAAGTGATATCAATGAAACCTGCTAAGCAGAACACTTGCAATTATTCCCGGGAAGGACAAGCAGTGAAATACAGAGCAGTGGTTGCGCATTTGACGGTGCATCACTGTAACTCTTTGAGAAGGCAGGTTGGTGTCAAATGTTTTCTCCATACGTCCTGCCTTGGAGATAAAAGAGCAAGTCTGGGGGAGCGCCGTTCCCTCTGCCGGCCATGCGCACACCTGAGGAGAAGGGCTTGTTTGGAGAACGCCTGTGCTGCTGCTCTGTGGGCATTGGCACACATGTAGGCTTGCTGGCTTCTTCTGTTGGTATCCTTGAAGATGAATATTTTGGGCTTACTCCTGACTTCCTCAGCACTGTTCAACTGGAAGGAGAGGGAAGCTGTAGTATAAACCATGCATGCCTTGCTTTTCTCGGATGGAACTGCCATTAACAAATAAGAGGTGTGAAAACATGTGCTATCTACAAAAAATGATGAGATTCTGTTTATAAAACGGTAGGTTCTAGTAGGATTCTGCTTTTCAAAACAAAATCCCGCTGATGAAAAAGAAATATTACAGATGCAAAAATGGATATATAATGAAATAATAATTGCTAGTATGGCTTTATAAGTTTATTATGAAATCATTTCAACTACCATCATCCTGTCTGAAAGACCCACTGCTGTCTATGATTCAGATGCTCATATTTAGACTTTTTACGTGACTTTTGCTTCATTTTCTTCATTACTGGAAGCATTTGCATGATAACAGGATCTTTGCTTTTAAGAGTTCATCAGCTCCTGCCACTTAGTTCCCACTTGAAGTCATAATCTTCTGTTTATAATTTCATAATTGTTTGCAGTAGAGGTGATTAAAATCTCACAAACATAACATTATTTTGACTTTAGGCAGGGAACAAGCAGCAGATGAACTCTTAAGGAACAAAGATGATGTTTTCATGTAAATAGCCCAAACAGTACAAAGTAAGGGGAAGAAATGAGTAAGTGGAACACATCCAAATGCAACATTTTTCACTTTTTCTTTTAGGCAACAATAGCTCTTTGAAACCCGTACCTTTCAGAACCTCTCATCTTCCTGTAGAATACTTCCCTCATCTCTTATGAAGTTTTCCTGTTTTCCACTCTAGGAACATGTTTCTAAGCACAGGCAAAATATTAATTAATGCATTAATTAGGCACAATAAACTCTCCTATGCATTAATTGACACAAAGTTCACAACTCTTCCAGACAAGCCAGAATTTGAATTTCACCCTTGCAGAAACACAAGTCAGTTCAATGTCACCATTTGGATGTTCTAGCAGGAGGCGCCGAAGTCAGGAGTTTGTGCTGCTTGCCTTTACTCCTGTGCGGTCTGTGGAGCAGGCTGCTGGGGCTCATGCAGCTCTTTGTGCAGATCCTTGTTTCTCGTCCCAGCCACTCACTGGTGTTTACCCTAAGTATCCCGCTGGGACAGGGCCATGTTTCACACTATGTAAGCAGACAATACTTGGGAATTTAGTACATCTAGGGTCTATCAGATGGGCGAGGCAACAAATTCAGGGTGACTTCTTCATAAACATACCCCCTCTTCAGGTACTAGACTGCAATGGGAAAGACAGATGACATTTTATATGCTGTTTAAGTTGCTGAATACCAAGAAAATTCATTTCCCTCCCTCTCACAAACCCCAAAGGAACTTGTGATCCAATGATAAGTGATTATCTCTCAGAAACAGTAACGATAGAGATATGTGCCATTCTTTTATGCACACGATAATTTAAATTCACTAAAAGATGTACTGATTTAGCCATTTTACTATTTAAATAAAAACATAAAAAATATTGAAAAAACAATGAGGCATTTTGGTTTTGCTCCTCAGTCACAGTTGTTTTGCTACATGTATTACTTCATAAGAAGAACAGAACTGTGAGAATGGAATATATTTCCCTGGGAAATGTACAAGTCCTGCCTTGTATTTGGGTATTTTTTTCAAAAAAAAAAAAAAAAATTCCCCAAAGACAGACAAAGTAAGTAATGGGAATTGATTGTTAGTTATCCTCTTTGCCTGGTGACTCTTCATTTGAATGTTGAGAGATGGGTTCAGTAGTCACTCAGAGGCAAGATACCTGAAGGCTTATCTCAAAGTACCATAGTAAAACAAGCTTCTCCCGGCTGGTCCTGAGTCATACCAGGGCCTCTTGAATATGAAGTCTGTCAGCTCCAAGTTCCCTGTAAATGCAAACATTGGACACCTAAAGATGGCATTCACAGGAACAAATGGCTTTGGCCAGCAGCTACCTCAGAGGGTAAGAAATTCCTAAGAGGGGAGTAAAGAGGCCCCTCAGTACTGTGGACGAGGTAAGACCTTCAGATGAAAAATCAGAGGCTGGAAAGGCTATCCTTGGCATGGGCAGTGGGTAAGTGCCATTGCACTCCCCAGGGTCCCCACCCTCTGATGGGACATGGCCTGAGTCCCCTCTTGCTCATTCCTAATCCAATCACCTGGCAGCCTCGTGCCTGGGTCTCACTTTGGGAGGTCCTGCCCAGGCAGATGTCCTTTGTGAATACCAGGCTGCCCTGGAGCCCAAGGAGGATCAACGAAGGTAGCTCAACATCCTGCTGGATGTATACTGAGGAGCACCTGGGAGTGTGATAAAAGCCCAGAAGAAACACACCGGCACCAGTGAACAATGAGGTGCCTACACAATTGTATGGGCAGCTACTGAGGTGTTAAGGGACTGCACTACTGTTCAGGACATTACATCTCTGTGTCGGACAATTCAGTGTCAGGCAATATTACTTAAAATTGTAGATAGCTGACAAACTCCCTGTGTATATTTAGTATTAGACTCCTAAATATTTTTTTTTTCATTCAGAAAATCATTGCTTATTCTAATATGCTTTGCCTATATCAGTATGAGACTTTCCAGGAGAAATTTGGACAAGTTCCCTATTTCCTTTTTTAAGGAAATCTGAAAGAGAGAAGTTGAAGACTATTCCTTAAAATACAGATAATTTTAAGTAAATTATTAAAAGGATAGATTTAAGGCAAAATGAAGAAAATGAGTGAAGGGTCTTAAGTCTAAATACTATCATCTAGGTTGTTTTTGCTTGATTTGACTTTATTTTTTCCCTGAAGAATCATATTGTCCGAGTACAGCTTTAGCAGAAAACCTCAACTAGAACCTGCTAAGTCTTTACAGTTAGATTTAAATACATGATTAAGAACAAACAGCTAAGAGAACAGAAGAGAAAAGAGAAAAGAAAAGAAAAAAAGAGAAGAGAAGAGAGAGAAAAGAAAAAGTTAGTCAGATGATCCTGGCAGTGTATAAGTAGGACTTCATCACACCAAATGCAGGTCACTTCTGGAAGCTGCCTTTCTCTCCTTATTAAAGAAACACACCATTTGTCTGGCATAATTAAGAAGGGACATATAAATTCTTTCATGCTGAGCTTCTGGTCTGAGGGCCAAATCTTCTGCAAGTGCAAATTATTGCAGTTTCAAAGACATTTTATGTTGATTTATGTGAGCTGAGGTGTGGTATGAGTCCAAAGTTGTTGCTAGTGGGAACTACTGTTCGGCTTGGAAATGTGTTCCCAATTTGGTCAGAACACTTTTTTCTTTTGCCCTCTGGGGCGATGCTCAAAAAGATATGTAGAGAGGAAGAAGAGGCTGATGGGCCTATATTTCAACAGGATGTCATTTCTGGAAGAGGGACTTTTGGGAAGTAAATGGAGACAGAAAAGGGTGAAGACGTTATCTTTCTTCTTGTCATTAATGAGAACAATACTGTAGTAGCTATGGTCAGAGGTGAAGCTACCTAAACTTAAACAGCTTATAAATCCAAGGGGTAGAATATTTTGGATGGACCTTTATATGTCAGAAATGTAAAAATGTGCAGCTGTTTTTCTGTTGTAACTTTTTTTTTTTTAAATATGTGGTAAAATTGATGTTGGGGCATGCAGATATATGCATGCACTAATTAAATGTATGTACAGTTTTAAAAGGAAGGGCATGTAAGCATTTCTAGATATTGATACATTAACTGAGACTTTTCTTGTTTAAGAAGTACCAGCTTAGAAAGAGGAAAACAGTGCTCTAATTTAGTTGGACAGATTTGCAAAGATCTTTGAAAGTGTGAAAGAAAGGGTAAGAAGGAAATGTCTCCTTTACAATCTGTTTATGGCTTTGGGACTGTGCTTTATCTTGGCAAATAAGATAAAGATCATTTGACAGCAATCCACTTATTCTTATCTTGCTAGCAACTTAAAAACTGAATTATTCATCCTCAGTGTGAAATTTTGTGTTTTCCATTCTAAATTCAACTGCATAGTTAGCACCTAGCCTCCACAAAAATGTATCCAATGCAATAAAACGAACCTAGTGCAAATTACCTCTGTAAGACTAGCATTAGCAAAAAATATAAGCATTATATGAATTAAAGAGCTTTCACGAACTAGTAATATGTCACGTAAACTTAGGAGAGTTACCTACAACATAAATATTTCTCTGGTTTCTTTCAGTATCTTTTAGATTTGAGGAGGGGTGCGTGAACTTGCGAGCTTTGCTAAATCATGCAGGAATTTTCCTCTTCACGAGAAATCTCTAAGTGAACTGATGTGGCCCATATGAAATTGCAAATATGTGTTAAACTGGGTCATATCACACAGGTATGTGAACAGGCATGATTGCTGACTGCCAACTGTAGACGTACAAATCCCGTATTACAGATGCAGTTGTACCACAAACTTTATTTTTCTAGAAAGGTTTGATGAAGAGTAATATAAACTCTGCCAGTGACAATGTTATATTAATAAAGCAAATAAATAATACAATTCTTTATTTCTGTGATAAAAACAGTGCTTTGCAAATACAACAGATCTATAATCTGTCTTGAGCACTGTTTAGAACTGATCCAAAATATGAGACTAGACAGTTTAAAATTAAATACACAAATTGCATGTAAAAGCTAATAAACCTTGTTAAGAAGAGGTCTTTCATGCTTTTTAATAATGGTGAACCACGCAAGGCTTTTCCTCAAGAACTTGTTTTCTCCTGCATACTTTTTCTATTGCTCATTTATATGTGTATATAGATTATATATCAGTTAAACATTAGCATCTCTTGAATTAAGATCAATTGCTTAACACAGGTAAGGTCAAACAAGTCAAATTAGAGCAAATTCTAGTCACCGCTGTTCAAAACTCACTTCTCTGGCATGTTTGAACGTCTCCAGCTCTACAGTTCCCCTCCATTTTTAAATTTAATGATATGTCTTTGTTAAAGCCTGCTTTCTCAAATCAGTCACATCTGTGCGCGGAGTGAAGGCGAGCAGTCTCGGCTCAGGAGGAACGTGGTTTGGAGAGGTACGAGCAGCTGAGGAAGGATTGTCGTGGGCACAGTGTTTGAACACGAAAGTGGCGGCTATCTTTCCCACTACAATAAAAAGGAAACCGATAACAATGGTGTGCTATGAAAAGCAGAGGAACATTCTTCTTTGTCAAACAACCGCACCTCTCCGGCAGCGCTGCTGCTGCAGTACACTGGCTGACATCCACTCCGCATTTGAACTCTGCTGTCGCTGAATTTCAATTAAAACTGAAAACCACACAAAGGTAGCAGGCACAGAGAATACCAAAAAGAAACAAGATGTTCATTTCCTTGGCTGTTTTTGTTTTAGGGCTTTTCTTTGTGTGATTGGGAAATAATAATCTAAGAAGTTGGATGGTGAGGGTATCTGGTATCTGCTGTTTGGGTCAATTTTACCTCATTAAAGACAGACAAGAATTATGGCAAGTTCTCCCAGAACATCAGAGCTGCCATTCAAAAGCAAAAGTCATACTGGGGTACAAAATCCCTCCAGTTCCTGCTTCAGTCCATTAAAAAAATATGTATTTGAAGCCTGGGGGGAAAGTACAATTTAAGAGAGATTTTTTTCCTTATGCAATGAACCCAACAAGGCCTTATGTATGCTGTAGCAAACTGCAGTACCTGCAGGGTGCTCATCTACCATGAAAGTCTTCTATTATCTCATTCTTTACATGAATGAAATGTGAATATAGTTCCTTCTTTCTTGAAAACCATTACACTGATTGGATTGTGTCTGGAAGCAACAGAATGGGTTTTTCCACACAATTATTTTCAACAGATTGAAAATGTATGGCCTTCCTCATAGGTGCTGATGGAAGGTACTCTGGAGTTTCAAAGACTGTGTGAAAAACAGTAGCTCCAGTAACCTTTAAAAATGTTCTAAGTGGAGGGGAAAATACGAGAAAAAGGAAATTTTTTAAGTGGTTAAAAATATGTATTTTTTTACCGTGGACTTTTTTCTGGAACTCAGTTGCCTTTATTGCTGCATGTTATTGGTATTGATTGTAATAAGATCATAAGCTTCACAAACATTCACTCATAAGAAAACAAATACCTTGTGATAAAATTAAGAAAATTGTAGAATGATTATTGATAATAAAAGTGAAATCTAACAAGACAATAGAGTAGTCAGACAGGGAATACAGATATATTTTCTTGGAACTGCTGTCTGTATTAACATCAAATAAAATCGTGTTCTGAGAAATCTGGGTTCTGAGTGAAGGATTGTATACAAGTTTTTTAGCTAAACAGTAGCCATTACTTTATCACAGGAAAAAGATATTAGAAAAAAGGCTGTTTCACATCAGCTGAGGACATGTGTGTGTGTGTGTCTGTGCATGTATGCATACATGCATAACTGTATGTCTATAAATATGTTCATATATTTTCTGAAAACTTCTGAAGTGGTGAAAAATTGAAAGGAGTGGAGAAAAACTTAGTTTGACTAAAAGGCTCCTCATTCCATTTTTCTATGTCCTTATTCATCATATCAATATTTTAATCATAACTCATTCCCTACTTTCTTCCTTGGATTGTCTAAAACCTATTTTCTAATTCAGTCCGGCAGCTCATCTTTTAATGTCATTTTAATAGACCTTGTCTTGCTTTCATGGAGCAGTAAAAGCAAAGGTTTCATTGTAAAAGAAAATTGCCTCACTTGCACCGAGTTTTCTAATTACTGTATCTGGTACCGCCATTGAATGTTTGGAGAAGGGGAAAGGAGAGAGGAAATAGAGACTGTTATTAATCAACTTTTACTGGTAATTATGGTCCTCATCTTCTCATTGATTTTTTTTTTTCCCCCTTTTACATACCTTGACGTCAGATAAAGCAAATGACAGGAGAAAAATCTCAGCTGCATAGTCTGGTCCACAGGCAAGTCACTTATTTTAAAAACGCGAACATTTTATGACATTACATGAAGGATGATGCAGGAATGTGGATCAGTGAACACACCCAGTTTTTCCCAAAAGGGTTGTATGATAATACAAGGTGGATCAACTCAAGTGACGCATGATTTTGGCAAGAACAGCATTACTGAACTCATCAGTGAACTTGGATTTGCAGTCCCCTCCTGTGGATTTGCTGAATTCTGTATTTGCAAGGATGAGAAAAGAACAGGGTGGTCCTTCAGATTAGGATGAATGAGCAGTTTACTTACCTTATTAAAAAAAATCTGACCCAGAAAGACAGAATCCCCCATCACCATGTACGTAATTTACAAATTTGCCCACAGTCACTGTGAAAGTGACCTTTTGGCATGAGTGAAGATCCACATTTCTGTAATGACTGTAATGACTGTAGAGTCATGAGGTAAGAGGAAGAAGCTGGGAAGAAGTGCTCCTGCCTATGTGAGGAAATACATTAACACTGATCCAGCAGGCCACCTTGATGACAGTCACTCACAGGACAGCTGCAAGGGCAGGGAAAATGCTCCATTTCATGACAATTTGCTGCTTCTGGTTTCCTTATTTCACCATTTAAATTATACAGAAGCCCAGCATGTAGTCAGGGGTCTGGTAAAAATTTGCACAAAATTAAATATATGAATACATTATTGAAGAAAACATTGGTGGGTGATATGAAGAGATGAAAGTTTGTTAATGCTGGAGAACTATTGATCCCTGCTGTTTAATCTAAAACTAAATTTGATCACACTTCTTTGCTTTACCAGGATTACCTGTAGAATGTGAAAGTCTCAGAATATGTACTGCACATCTTCTTCCTCCCCTGACCCCCCCCCCGACCCCCCTGCAAGTGTTGGGGCCTGTATCAGCAGTTGCATTTTTCATCACTTTCTCATGAGATTAAGGCACAGTGAAGACAAAGTATGACATGAAAAATAATTTGCCTCTAAAAGGAAAAAAAGAAGCCAGGCTATTGCTAGGAAAACATAATTTGAAATCCTACAAAAATACAATTTATTTTGGTTTTCTTAATCCTTTTAAAAGAGAAGTATTAAGCCCAAGAAGTTGTTTAATTGTGTGTAGAGATCATGATGGAATTTATTTTGATTGGGTGACCTCATAAAATTATTCACCACTGCTGTGATTTTTTTGAAGGCAGCTCAATAGAGTTTGACTCCCAGTTCCCATTAGAATTTAATGAGAGCTGGGCCTGTAAGTCCCCCAGATTCCTTTGAAAATAACCCAGCCCATGATAAAATAATACAGTTCTGTGCATCCTTAATTTTTGACAGTTTGTTCGTGACTGGAATATTGATTGCAAGAGCTACTGCCAAGTGCACAGCTCCCATCACTCTCGCCTGCTTTTCCATTATGTCATAAATAGATCGTCCAGCTCAATAGATTATACAAATAGATGGGGCTGGACTACTTGCATGGATTTGCTGGGGAAAAAAAAAAAGAAAAGAAATAAAAGCCTAATAATAACCAAGCGTCTAAGTTCCTTGAACAAGTTAATTGTATGAATTTTAAATGCTCTGAAATGAGTAACTTCAAAGAGTGAATAAGGACCAAAGCAAGGCCAGGTCCAACATTAGTAATTAGATTCAAGTCAAAAGTAAGCCTGATTGGACAGTTTAAAAATGTTTGTGCTATGTGAGAAACCTGGCAAGTGTGTGGTACTGAAAATAAGAGTTCAATTAAGTCTTTGGAAAGGCAGAAAAAACATGCAAGCAGAAACATTTAGTATCCCGCTAAGCTGAAAATGCATTCAAACTAAAATGAGAACTGAGGTGACTGAATAAGCAATAGGAATAAAGGAAGTGAGTTGTCAAAATAAAATATATTAGAGAATGGCCTGAGTGAAATTTTAATCCTTTATTTAATTTTCTTGCATGTTTGTACATTTGTTCCCAGCATTAAAAGCATTATGACATTTGACAAAAAAGGTAAGGCAAGGAAAGAAAATAAAAAGTGCTGATGATTCAGCCTCCAGGCTCTCCATAAAATTTACTGGAGAGCAGAACGTAAATATATGCTTGCATGTCCTATTATGGTTTTTTCATGTTATTAAAAGTAATTTATTTCCCAACACTGCTGACGAAGAACTGGGACAACTCGGGATAATTATTAGAACACTTTCGAACATCAGTCTTCCATGGGGAAAAAACAAACAAACAAAAACCCCCAAACCCCCCTGTGCTTGACAGTAGCGCGTTACAACATTGCATCGAGGTTAGATTACGTATTCATTTTACTAACAGGACATTACATCTGCAGGACTTTTTGCTGGAGTAAGACTAGTGGACTAGCCTGGCATGTCCTGCTTGTATGCAACAAGTCAGCAATCTCAATGGGCTGGATTGATTTGGATTTCTGACACCTCAGGGAAGATTTTAGAATTGGTTTATTAAGTTTTGACTTTTCTGGAGTGTTTGTTTGGTTGTTGTTGGGGGTTTTTTTTGTTTTTTCTTGTTTTTCAATTTAAAAGAGAACATTGTCTAGAAATGTGTCAGGAATGAGGAGCCCTTTGTGTCCCCAGCGTGTGGGATCTACTGTACAAGCACGAAACCGAAAACATAGTCTGTGTTCCTTGAGCACATCTAATAAGGATGAGAAAGGATTAAACTGGGATACACAGGGAACGGGCGTCCAAGGAGCCAATGGTATGTGCAAAGCCAGTTTAAAGCAAACTTAAATACGTTTACACAGGCTCGAATCACCCTTCTGAACATATCTGGTGGGACAAAATCAGTCGGGAGTTTAAGTACAGCCCCTGCATACCTACTGTAAAGGGGTTTTATTTGTTTGTTTGTTTGTTTGTTTGTTTCAAAGCTGTTGTGGCAGAAGAATGTTAAGCAATGACTTACAGACCAAGGAGATGGTTCATGGATGATGATGATGATGATGAGGAAGATCTCTGCAAAGCAGGTAGGCTAGCACCAAAGAAAATACAAATATACTTGTTGGAAAATACAATAATTACATACTATTGTAGGGCAGACAGATGTTAAATTGACCTCCTGAGACCAAATGAGAGATGAAAGACAGATGGAGGCTGATGATGAATGTGCTTGAGAGTGAAGCAGTGAAGTTGGGAACCTTATACCTGATGGATAGAGAAGCAGGAACCTTTGGATGGGTGTAGATATAAGGGTGTCAAGGGTGAAATTATGGAACTTCGAAATACTTTCTTCCAGCACAGTTGTATTTCAAGTCTGTTGACTTGAATAGAGATAGTGTTTGTGAAGTGGAAGATTAGCTGCCACTTGTGAATTAGCGGTAATTGTCCATGATATTGTGTTGGACCAAGACCATTAGCTCAGGAACACGCTCAGGAAGAATTTTCACTCATATCATGAAGTGTGTGAAAATATGGAAAATTCTGCAGTATTTTGAACATGTTCAGGAATGCTTGCAGAAAACTTTTTTTTTGTGAGCAACGGTCGTTTCTTCCCTTGCAGAAGAAATACTTCTGTGACCATTTACAGTCAGTGCCAGGTTCCAGGGTTGAAACCTTAGTTGGAGCTATAGGTAAGTACACACCAGAGCAGGTAGTGCTTCTGTTTCTGAGGATCCATCTAACCAGTGGTGATTTCACATCTGTGTATTTTTTGTGCTTTTTATGTACTTTTGGATCTCCTGCATGATGATGGTTCTGATCTTGCAAGCTGCTGCATGTAGGCAGCCTCTGACACTGGAGGCGGTTGCTGCCGGAGTCAGAAGGGCTCAGTGCAGATGGAAAGGTCAAGCTACACAAAATAGTTTGCAGGTTCAGAGGCCTGGCTGCAAACACTCTTACCGTAGAACAAACCCAAATTGCCTTGAGAGTGCAAGAGGCATTTAAAAGCATTTAAAATGAGACCCAGCAAAAACTGGTAAAGGTTTTGTACAGGGTAGTCTAACATCAGGTAGCCTGAGGCTTGAGCAGCCGTTAATCAGAGTGGCTCTAATGTCTTGAAATTCTGGTCTATGACATTAGCAAGAGCAGCTTTAAAGTTGAAAGGATCACTCTGTGTTTGCTTTATCACTAAAAACTGACCCTTCTCTTTGAGAAGACAATTCTGAACTGAACAGATGTGAATCTAACAACCAAAACCCCACTTTGTTTTCCCAACAGAAACATTTATTTGTGTTTGGATCCTTGAAAGGTTGTAGCCCCCTTTTAACTGTCTTAAGAAATATAATTATTTCTGTTTCTCCAATTATTTACTCACCAAAACTCCAGAGCATGTTTGTGTGCTGTGTAATTTGAACAACGGTTAATGCTGCACTGTTCATTTCCCTACAAAACCTTTACCTCAAAATCTGCATTTAAATAAATAAAATAAAATAGAATTTAAAAGCTCAGCCTCAGGATAAAGCAGAGTTTCAGAATTCTTAGCTGCCCACATTTTAAAAAAGTCCCAACTGAAGCACAATCTCTTTGGCTTGCATTTATCTTATACACCACGCACAAAAAAAGGTAGATTATCATGGACATATTCTAAGTTGAACAGTATAATCTCATTTCTAAAAATAATTATCCCAGTACTGCATACAGTAGGCATGAAAGAAAGCTCGTTTTGCCTAGTTTCAAATTCACCTCAGCTTTCTCAATTTTGCACATTTACCACAGACAGCAGCAGAACTGAGTCTGTGTTTGAAATGAAAAGATGTGCAAGAGCGGAAATGTGAGGAACAGCCTAAAAAATATGGACTAACTAATACAGGCACACTGTGAATTAAAAGAACGGAGATGGTGAAAGAGATATAGGTGAAAATAAATAATATGAGGGCAAAAAAGCAGTGTCCATTTCCCTATCTATTTAATAATTTGTTGTTGGAAATATGTTTAGTCACAAATTATGGACTAATCGTTAATTAACTATCTATCTACTTCTAGATTCTCATGTCATTATTAATCTTTAAAGGTATCTGATATGATGGTCATTAATGAGTTCCATATTTTTCTAATAGCTTTGCAAACCCTGCATTATGACTGCTCATTTATTGACCTTCTTTTTGCCGTGTGGTTTGATCAACTTTGAATTATTAGTATTTAAATATGCTAACAGAATATTGAAGTCTCATAATACAATGTTGTTTGTAGCGAAATCATTAATGTGATAAGATGCAGATCAAAAGGAGTGTTCACCAAAGTGAATACAAATGATAAAATACGGAATTAATATGAAAAGATGAAACACAGTGAACAATAGACTTCCATTAATGTATTAGTGAGCATATTAATGACAAAATTGCTAAAAGATATGATGGAAAGTCTCTACTAAGGATACATAAGGAGCATTTCCCAGAATATAAATGCTTTCCTAAATGAGACAATTTAAAGGTTGATTTGGTATTTTTTCCTGCAAGCATGTGTCAAATTTACTCATTTGTCAAAAGCACTAGTTTACATAAATAATAAAACAGATAAATGCTTATGGTAATAGACAGTGTTCCAAATGCTACTTTAAAGTGATCGTGCAGAGTACTTTCGTCTGGGCTGGTGAGTCATTCAGGGAGTTATATAAGCTTATCCCTACAGACTGAAATCTAAACCAGACATTTACAGCTGGGGGTTGCTAGATCACGTGTATTCTTTCAAAGAAAGCTTAAGAGGAATCCTCTTGATGAGGCACCTTTGCTGGTCAGGGTAATCCTGATGTCAGTGATGTAGAAACACTTGTGAACATGGAGAACAGAGTCTTTCCAGTCCCAGCTTAATTTCCAAACTAGTGAGTTATTAGCTATTCTCTAATGAATGGGCAGGTCTTTCACTAGTGTTTTATTAAAAAGTTCAAAGAGTCTCAAAAATGGCATTGCCCACCTGCCACAGTTGTGTTGTGCTATCAGGAATATTATGATACTGACATAAGCTTCCTGATCATTTTCCCAAAAGAAAAGAGGAAAAACATGGAGCATACTAGCCTTTATATTTAATATCATGTTTCTTCATATTCCCTCACTCTAGCTATCCTCAAAATAACTCTGTTTGGGTCTGGATCCTTATAGTCTTTAAAGACTTTGTAACAACATCATCAGTACGACAGATGTTCTTGTGTGTAGTTGTAACTCAAAACAAAAACAGTATATTGCTGATAAGATATATTTAGATATAGATAGATATAACAGAAAACTCACATATGGTCAACCATAAGGATAATACTCATTCCTACATCTCCTGTATTCTGAAATGTAAACTTCCAGCCCTAAATAAGTGGCAAAATTCTCACATTTCTGCACAAGAAAACTAATATTGCCCCTTCTACACCCCTATCTGGGTTTTTAGTAGTATAGTCCAGTGGAGAAAATTGAGCCATAAAAATTGTTTTGCTTCGATGAGACATCTCAGAGAGAAGAGTGGGTAAAATGGATTTATTCTGATAATGCGATGCTGCTTCATGTATCAGAAATCACATAGTTGACAAACGCATTTGACTTACAGTAAACTTTTTCAATGTTGTCAAATGGCACATCACGTATCTTCTGAGTTTCTTTAATAAAATTGAAATGTTTGCTAACAATTTGGGGTTACTGCTTGAGAGTTTTATAATCTATATTCACATTAACTTAAAATGCCTGAGATATGTGAATTTTAATTCTGCATCTAGAAAGTTATATAGGCCAAATACAGGGAAAACATCAACAGGAAAAAAGTCAACAGGAAGAGAAGCAAAAGGGTTTTAGGGAACTTTTTAACCACAAATCAGTAGCCTTGCCCCAGATAATCAATTGCTATCTGGAGTTTATTAGAGTATCCAAGGTTCAGGGCTGAGAAGGACTGGAAAACTGCTTGAAAATTTTCAAAAGCAAGCAACAGCTGTGAGAGGGAGCAGAGACTCATACCTGTGGCACACAACCAGTGCTGTGCCTTCCCATGTATTACCAGATGCTCAAAAGAGAAAAAAATTAACTCTGGAGATGTCTCAATAAAAAGGAAGGCCTGATATCTTTCTCTTTGTAATACAAATACTTTGTAATGCAGCTCAACTTCACTCAGATCTTTGGAGATAGGGACTTACAAATACAGCCTGGAATGTCTCAGAATATCTGATTCTCCCCTTTGAAAAATAATGTTCTTGGTTGCAAATCAGTGTTGATGTGGAAACTGAAAAGTAAGATTACTTGAGCTGTGTTTGTAAAACAAGCCAACAGTATGAACAAGAAAAACCTGAAATATGCACTTTTAAATAAAGTTCTTTTCTGATTAAGTTATTTACAGAAATTGTACAGGAATGCTTTTGGAGTGCTTGTGTTGTAAAGGGAAGATTGCTTATAAAAGGGAGAACAGGGTTTTGATTTCTCAGGTGGGACAGAATGGTGTGGTTCTGGGTGACGTATGTTTATAAAGATTTGAAACTCTAAAACACGTAGTTCCTGAGAAGAGGAAGTAATGAGACCCTGGTTCCTGTGGATTTGTTCCCTAATTCTTTAAATACACAGTGGCAGCTTCATAATTACTCTTCTTTTCCCTGTGGTACCCTCCCCTGAGCAACCGACTGTATTTGTGGTGGGTAACCTGGTGCTGCAGGTGTGCTCCCTGCTGCTGCGCGGGTCTGCCTGCCTGCCTGCCTGCCTGCCCGCCCTTTGGCAGGGGCAATAATTCTGGGCTTTCCTGCACCTGATTTTTGACTTTTCCTCACAATTTACATACTAACTTATCTCTCAGATTCCAACCTCTCTTTCAGATCTGATAGATTACAAAGTTATTAGAAGGGGCTCAGCGGACAGGCAAGTGTGACAAGCAAGCCTTATTTTGTTAGAAAACCAGGCTAAAAAATGAAAAAGTAACTAGTGAGAAGTAAAACAGAAAACAATTATTTCCATATACACTACTGAGCAAAAAATTATTAAGACATTCCTTAGTCGTGTACAAATGAGTCAGAGACTGAATGGCATGGAATTGAACATGGGAAAACAAGTAGGGTAAACCAGGCCAAGGTAAACCAGCACCGACTAACCTTTGTGAGCAAAGGCAGTATGAGAAAGATAAGACCAGATGCAATGCAAGGAAGTATAAAAAAAAAAACAAACCAATAAAGCCAGTGATCTGAAGGAATTGTTCTGAGCTCTTCACTGCTTTACTGAAGTGATACTGTTTTTTAAATCCCAGTGTGCTTGGGTCAGCCTCTCAACTGTAACGAATAGAACTGGTGGCCTAGATTCTGATAGTTTTTACACTATTGTCATGGATAAGTAAGTTCCCTGAAGTCATGGAGTTATTTGGATTTGCAGGGTAAAAAAGAATCCGGTGTGGGGACTTACACCAGTGTAAGTGCTTGATCCTTGTTGTAAAGTTATAGACTGGCATTTTACTGTGCTTTCTTAAACCAGAAAGGTGACAGAAATCAGGTAAACATTAAAAGTCTACCAACAACATAACTAATTAAATAGTGCAACAATAATATGAAATCAGAGCCTTTGCTTTGTTCTGAATGTCTTAACCAACTTGAAGTAGTTTTCTGTTGTCACATGTTTTAAAAAGAACTAATCCTCAGTTAACGCAGAAAACCTTTTAAGTCCCAACTATTGCAAAGCTTTTGTAGGGTTGATTATTCCTGCTGTGTAGCTTTTGCAGTTTTGGAGATGTAACTGTATACAAGCATGCAAACATACATGTAGAATGCAGTTCTTCCTTACCTCATTTCACTAGTGGTAATTCTAGGTGTGGTAGATACTCTTAGTATATATATATATATTTTTAAATGGAAATATGTTATCCAAAATAGTGTCAAGTTGAGCAGTTGCTATTATTTTAGTGGAGGAAGATAGGCAGACTTTCCAATTTCCATGCCTCTGTTTTCTACATTTTAGAATAAAGTCTTGAGACGGTTCCTTTCATTGAATATATTTTCCAATGTCTTGTGCTTATTCATGGCCTCTAGTTGCTATTAAGCTACTTCAAGGTAGCATTTTGCCGGAAGCGCAGAGTCCGGGGATTTTCTGAACTCAAATGAACATCAACTGTGCTCTGATCATGTACATATCTGATAGCACATTTGAAACTAGAATGATAAATCTGAAAGGTACTCCTGTCGTAAGACAAACTCTCAAATTGCAATGAGTTGTTTGCCATGTTGCTACTAATCCAGTGGTGCCTGTTACAATGCACCAGCTAAGTGGTATTTCTAGACTGCTCATTGTGTCTTGTTCTTTGTTGATTTTTCTCATTCTGTGTATTTGAACTACTTTAGCTGGAAGTACTTAGCTGAGAGATTCACAGAAAGAACACATAGCATGGGGTGGGTGACCTATGAAGTCAGACATGAAACATTCCTGTTTGGCTATTTTTCAATGCTGTTTCAGTTGAATCTGAGGCATTACTAGCTGTGACATTGCACAGCAGTCATTTTGTTTCCTCATAGTAGCTAGACAGATTTATCAATTTCTTTTTCCTTGTCCTTTATGATTTTTTTTCTGTTGTTATTCTAAAAGGAAAGAGGAAAGAAAATGCAATATTGGAATCTGGAAGACAAATTCGTTATCGAATTCCTTTTAGAATTGGTGCGCTGGGAGGAGGGTCACACTACAGAAATATTTGAGGTTGGGGTAGAATATCTATTTAATGAGTTCTTTGGCAAGTGAAAAGCATTTGTTGCTAGCAAAACCTTTTTTTTTTTTCTTTATTTTCTTTTTCCAAGCAAAAGCTGTGCAACAGAGTGGAACTGAGGGTCAAAGTTTAAATACAGTTTGCTGTGCCACCTGGTTTTGATCTAGAGCTCAAGCGTGTGACTGGCAACACTCACTGTCACAGCGGGGAGACTTGGTAAGGGGGGACAGAGCAACATTTCTCTCTTTATTTCTCAAATTGTGAAAGGTGTGAGATTGACAGCCTTGGAAAAACAAGTCTCCTGTTTTATTCACAAAGAAAAAGGAAGGCAGGACAATCATAATACAATCTTCTCCCACGGTGCTTTGCCCATTTGTTTCAGGCCTGCTTTAGCTGAGCTGTCTGGAGGGGGTGAGGAGATCACTCTTTCTTTCAACCAATTCAGTCTTTGTCCCACTGCTATGACTCCCCACCGGGGTGCCAATTGTGGTTGTCCTCTTTTCTTGGGTAGTTGCCACCTGTCCATTAGAAACTGGCCAGGGACCAGGAATTCACTTCACATTGGCCGCAGAATAGATGTCATAGGCTCAAATTAACATTTTAGACACTGGGTCCGGATTTGAAACAGCAATTTAGAGATGAAAGGCAATGTATCTCTTCTTCCTTGATTACTTATTTATGGAGTTACTGCGTATTTGAGCTACATCCACATCCACTGGACTAGTCTCTGTCTATTGTAAACTTTCTCTACTATTATTCTTGGTTTTAAAGAATCATTAAAGGTCTGAGGCAGATTAGGACCCCTTTTGCTGCAGGCTGTACAAACCTTGGTTTGTCTTCCTCAGCTGACAGAAGAAATTTGCCTCTGAGTCTTGTAGCTGGCTTAAGGGTCTCTTGCACCATACAGGTCTCAAAGCACAGTCTGACCCAAGGAATTAAAAAATCCCTGAAAACCCATCCTTAGTAATCAATGATAAAACATTATTATTTTATTGAGGTATCATGACTGTGGGAGAAAGATCACATGAAAAGCAAAAGAGATCAGTATCAGAGATAAGAACAAACATAAAGATGGGCCAGAACAAGAAAACAAAATGAACAGGTAGCTGACTAATAAATATGGAGCATGGGTATCTTTTTTTTTTTTTTTTCATGAGTTGTCCAATTGACTATAAAGAAACTTTTTAGGGGATGAAATATTTGTCACTGTGTATCAGAATCTAGTTAGTGATTTAGGGACCTGTCAAAATTGCACAGCTGTATCCATAAGGTCTATGGTCATAGCAGTGATTTGTCTGTAAGACTGTGGCACTAAAGGAGCTATGATATATAAGGGTATTGGTAATGTACTGTACTGTGGACATCCAGAACGAGATATAGATGTACTAAATCTACCACTGTTCTGTCACTGGGAATAGCTATCATAATAATATACAAAGCCATAAGCTAGGAGATAATATTAAAAAAAAACTACCAAAATAAGCATTCCTGCCATATTTGCACAAAACCAGGCACACTCCTTCCAGTTTTAGTCAGTAAAAGAAATGAACATGAACTGGGAGAAAAAAATAGCGGTGTTGGCAAAAAACTATTTTCTCATTATGGAAGATGGAGATGGGGTCACTTCTTTTTTTTAACCTTTATAAAAAGCCAGGGTTTTGCATTGATTTATACTTAAGGAACTAAATCTTCAGAAGGACATGGTGCTTTGAAATAGTTTGCTTTGAGATACCTTTCTGGCCAGTGCAATCCTTAGGTGCTGTTTCCTGCAGAGAGCATCTAAAAAGCTACACTGCAATAGCATATTCCTGTGGTTTGGATGAATTCTGCCAAGTGATGTGCAGCTCTGTGAAGACAGTTCAAAAAATTTCTTACCTCACAAATTATAAGACAATTTCTATTGTTTATTTAAATACCTATGTTTATAATGGTATTCTTATTTTATAAAGGACAGTGTTAGTCCACTGGAAGGGTAAGTGGGAACCTCTTGGTTTTTCTCATCTGAAAAATGGATGTCCAAAGTTGTCCATCACTGCAGTTGTTACCTTTAAGTAACAACTTATTTTATTTTGTACCCTACTTAATTGCCACAAAGTTGTTCTAATCAAGAAAGAACATATTGTTTGCTTACTCTAAAAGTGCCCACCCAGCCTGCCCACCAGTCAAGGTCTCAGCACTGATATCGATTCCATGTTTGACATGTCTAATGAAATCAAGCACCCCATTGCATTCTTCCCGAGGGAAAGAGGTATCCACAGTAACCACTCTTAAACTGAACAAAAATGTTTCATTTTTATTTCATTCAGACTATACATTACTCATGTTTTTTGTTGGAAATCTGATCCCTGTAATTTAAAAAAAGAAAATTCTCACTGCAGTGATAGCAACTGGTTAGTTCAGAAAGAAGCAATGTTTAAGACACAGTCGTTTCAATGAGATGCTGCATCAGCTTTACAAACTACATACTTCCTTAGTGCACTCATCACACATGATCAAATGTAATGTTTTGTCAGTTTTTAGACACTTTGCTATTAGACTTACATCTTTTACTTCATCAAACTAAGGCTCTGTTGAAGGACAGATTGTACAAATAAACATCAGTTGGAATGTTTTTAAAGAGCAATTGTTTACTGATTGAAATACAAAAACTGTTGCTCATGCCTGGAGATCAAATTACATGCTTAAGAGAAAGCAAGCTACATAATTCATTGACTCATGACTCATAAGAAACATCAGGCTGTATCTTTTGATGTGCAGCGTTGCAGAATCTCTTGTCTTTATTAGATGGAGCAGTAGATGACAGGTTTTTCTTAAAAACAGTGCTGCGATACATAGTGATCTCATAGCCACTAAACTGTAATCCCTCTGTGAAGGGGAGCTGTGAGGAGGATGATCTGTAACATTCAGGTTATGGAGTCTTTTGTTTTAAGACGAAGTATTATACTGATGTTAGACTCCACCTAAATTCCTCAAGGGAATTTTTTGCCACACATTGTCTCCCATTTGGGGTCATTGGGAACTAGACATGGAGCAGCTGTGCAAAAGTGGGAGGATAATTTAGTAGATCCCTTTCCCTACGTACCATGAAGCCAGGCTTCCAAAAAAAGACAGTGCAGAAGGAAGGATGTTAGGATGTATCTGAAGGGTTTGCAAGGAGTGAGAGGCAGAAAAGTGATATCAACTCAGATCAAAGGTCAGCTGGGCCCAATCTCCAATCTTTTGGCAGCTAATAGGAGAAGACTTCAACAAGGAGGAGCACACAGTGATATTTCATAGAATCATAGAAGCATAGAATGGTTAGGGTTGGAAGGGACCTTAAAGATCATCTAGTTCCAACCCCCCTGCCATGGGCAGGGACACCCTCCACTAGACCACGTTGCCCAGAGCCCCATCCAGCCTGGCCTTGAACACTGCCAGGGAGGGGGCATCCACAACCTCTCTGGGCAACCTGCTCCAGTGCCTCACCACCCTCACAGTAAAGAATTTCTTTTTAACATCTAATCTAAATCGACCCTCCTTCAGCTTAAACCCATCACCCCTTGTCCTGTCACTACACTCCCTGATAAACAGTCCCTCTCCAGCTTTCCTGTAGGCTCCCTTCAGATACTGGTAAGCCGCAATTAGATCTCCCTGAAGCCTTCTCTTCTCCAGGCTGAACAATCCCAACTCTCAGCCTGTCCTCATAGGAGAGGTGCTCCAGCCCTCTGATCAGCTTTGTGGCCTCCTCTGGACTCGCTCCAACAGCTCCATGTCTCTCTTGTACTGGGGCCCCCAGAGCTGGAAGCAGTACTCCAGGTGGGGTCTCACAAGAGTGGAGTAGAGGGGCAGGATCACCTCCCTTGGCCTGCTGGTCACACCTCTTTTGATGCAGCCCAGGACATAGTTGGCTTTCTGGGCTGCAAGCGCACACTGCCGGCTCATGTCGAGCTTCCTATCAATCAATACTCCCAAGTCCTTCTCCTCGGGGCTGCTTTCAATCCATTCCTTGCCCAGCCTATAGTCGTGCTTGGGATTGTCCCAACCCACGTGCAGGACCTTGCACTTGGCCTTCTTGAACTTCATGCGGTTCCCACGGGCCCACCTCTGCAGCCTGTCAAGGTCCCTCTGGATGGCATCCCTTCCCTCCAGCGTGTCGACCACACCACACAGCTTGGTGTTGTCAGCAAACTTGCTGAGGGTGCACTCGATCCCATTGTCCACGTCACTGACAAAGATGTTAAACAGTGCCGGTCCCAGAACTGACCCCTGAGGAATGCCACTCGTCACTGTTCTCCACTTGGACATTGAGCCGTTGACCACAACTCTTTGAGTGCGACCATCCAGCCAATTCCTTATCCACTGAGTGGTCCATCCATTGAATCCATGTCTCTCCAATTTAGAGACAAGGATGTTGTGTGGGACAGTGTCAAATGCCTTGCACAAGTCCAGGTAGATGATGTCAGTTGCTCTTCCTTTGTCCATCAATGCTGTAACCCCATCATAGAAGACCACCAAATTTGTCAGGCATGATTTGCCCTTAGTGAAGCCGTGTTGGCTGTCACCAATCACCTCCTTATTTTCCATGTGCCTGAGCATAGTCTCCGGGAGGGTCTGCTCCATAATCGTGCCAGGCATGGAAGTGAGACTGACTGGCCTGTAGTTTCCTGGGTCTTCCTTTTTTCCCTTCTTAAAAATGGGGGTTATGTTTCCCCTCTTCCAGTCGGTGGAACTTTGCCGGACTGCCACGACTTCTCAAATATAATGGAGAGTGGCCTGGTCACTTCATGCATCAGTTCCCTCAAGACCTGCGGATGCAACTCATCAGGTCCCATGGACCTGTGCACCTTCAGGTGCCTTAGATATTCTCGAACCTGATCTTCTCCTACAGTGGGCGGTTCTGCATTCTCCCTGCCTCCTGTGACCTGGGCAGTGTGGCTCAAGCACTTGCCAGTGAAGACTGAGGTAAAGAAGTCGTTGAGTACCTCAGCGTTCTCCATATCATGGGTAACCAGGTCACCCATTTCATTCCGGAGGGGACCCACATTTTCCCTCGTCCTCCTTTTATCACTAACATACCTATAGAAGCTTTTCTTGTTGTCCTTGACATCCCTGGCCAGACTAATTTCTACCAGGGCTTTGGCTTTCCTAACCTGATCCCTGGCTGCTCGGACAGTTTCTCTGTATTCTTCCCAGGCTACCTGCCCTTGCTTCCACCCTCTGTAGGCTTCCTTTTTTTGTTTGACTTTGCCCAGGAGCTCCTTGTTCATATTTGCCTCCAGATTACCTCTGCCATACTGTGATTTGCAGCTCAGGACCTTGAAGTGAGGTATGGTGTCCTTGTCCTTTATAGCCTTTAGCGACCAATGCCACAGCACTATCCAATTGCCAGCAACCCTTGGGAACAATCAGGCCATGAAGAGAGGAGGTGAGGTCCTCTCACAGGGGTGCATACTTGTTGATGTTGGCTCCTCATTATGTCTTTCAGAGAGGTCCAAACTGTGAGCACAGAGGAAGGACTGGAGTTTCAGATGATGCTGTTAATGGAAATGCACTGAGGATTCACTCAGAGTATTTTTCCTATCCATGCCTGTGGATAAATTACTTAGTATTTTTCCATTACAGTTTTATATATGTGGTTAATAGTGCTGGCTGTGGCACCAGAGCTTTTGTGAGAGAATAAATACACCTGAGTATGAAGCACCCATAAGATACAGAAAAAATGCCTGAGGAAGAACTTGACCAATTAAAAATTATTTTCTTGAAATGGATGTACCTGGTCAGACATAACTGAAATTGGCAGCAGTGGTATAATGAAGTAGCTTTTTCAGTGCTGTTACCTTACTCTCATGCTGTAAGGGGATTCTCTGAAGATCTCAGATATTGGAATCCTATGACTCCAAGAAGATCTAAAATAAAAAAATAAATATATCTGTTTTTCAAGACTGTAAAAGAAAAACTTGAACTCACATTTTTCAAGAGTCATAAAATGAAAATAGTGAACTCCAGACATGTAACTATCTGTTTTTAAGATAGCGCACTATTTTCTATGCAGTGGGAAGAAGGTTGTGGGGATTCGATTAAAGAATCTTGGTCTCTGTGATTCATGATTCAGCAACATTCACTGACCTCTTAGTTGACCTTGTTTTGAGCAGGAGGTTTGACTAGAGACCTGAATTATGCCATGATCCTGTGATTCTCCATTTCTGTAGAAGCAGAACCTTGTGTAGACCTCTTAGGGGATAGTATTGACTGAACAAAAGCCCAAGACTCCATACAACTTTGTTGTTATCAAGCTTAGAAGATATGGTCAGGCATTTGAAATGCTCAGGAGAGATTGTTTCATAAATTTCTGTTTGTGTTTGGGAGCAAATGGGTGTCAAGTTTTGAGGTCTATTTTCTATTTCACTCACCATAGCCACAGAAAAATACAGGGGACTGGGATTAATGTGATCAAAACCAGATATATACTGTACAGTTGTCTACTGTGATGCTAGTCACCTCAGATTACCGTAATAGTAATACAGAAAAACGGGTGCTTTTGGGTATTAATGGTATAACCTAGTTTAAGTATCTCATTTAAGATAAGATGAATTGCTTGCTAGAAGGTCTGTTTCCTCCTCCTGACTAAAGGAGCTAAGATAACTAGCTCAAAAGTAGAATCCCATCCTTGCTGACCCCAGTACGTTATTACCCCCTAAATAAGATGAATAAAAGAGAGAATTAAAAAGGAGCTTATGATTCCATTCTCATGCTGAAAACTGAGGGAATGAGCTTGTTGATGCATTGCAAAAGAACTGCAGAAGGCTTTTGCATGTTCCAGCCAAAGGATGGGAGCTGAATTCCTGTGTTCAGAGTCCCATGCCAGTGTATTTCTTGCACGACTACGTTGTCTTCTTTTATTCTGCTATAGCAGATGAAGCACGTAGGCCTCAGACCTGCAAAAGTCTATACAGATCTTCCCACTTTCCAAGCAGAGCTGCATCCGTTTCAGTGGAGCCACAACTGCTGCAGAGGAATGTCTGCTTGCAAGGCCAGGGTGTGGATGAGCGAAGAGGAGAAATTATTCATTCAAAGAGCAACACAACAAAATATAGAAAGAAGGGATTTAACTTTCATTGTACTAAGCAAAGACAAATCTCTCATATTTTTTGTACATACAATCTACAGGTCATCTGTTGAAAGAAGTTCCCCCATGTTTTACTAGTTATGTTGTTGATAGGTAGGTGAGAGGGTAATACGACTAGACTTGTCCTGGAAAATCTTTTCCTCCTTTTGGCATCTCTCTGACTGCTCAGAACATGTTTCCTTTCCTTACAGAGCCTTTGTCCCCTGCTGCCCCCACCTGTCCCAGGCTCTGATTCCCCTTTGCTTCTGACTTCATGAAATTATTGAAGGTTTATTTTCAAGCACCAGTCTTCTCAAACAGGCATAGTGTTATCTGAGGTATGGGTTATGTTTGAAAACAGTGAATAGCCATGGATTTGAATCAAGGAAGGAAGTATGTGAGATTGAAAGATGAACAAGTGAAATCTGATGTGATTCTAAAGAAATCAACCCACACCAAGAGAGAAAGCAAAGAGGTTTATAACTTCTATAGAAATAATTGGGAAAGGAACTGAAAAATCCATATGTCTATTTTTCCCTTCCTACTGTCACTGTCCTTTTCATATTTTCTGTTAATTGGTTTTGCAGTTTCTCTGTCAGAATGTCCTGATTGACTTAGGGATACTGAAATGTATTAAAATACACGGTTTACAGGTATTAAGGTTAGTCCTGGACATGGCAGCATTCCCTGTGGTATTTGGGATCAGCTGGAGGAAATGCAATTGCAGGATTTGTGGCTAGTCACACAGCCATGAAAGCATCTGTGCTTCCTTCTACACTTCTGAGCAGGACCATGAAGTTCAGGGAGACGTTAGTGTGCATGAAACAGCACCTGATAAATTCGGCAGAACAGAGATCTGTAAGTTTCTATGTCTGTAAAATGTTTACTACAGTTTTGTGACACTCCAGGGGAAATGACTAGACAACCATGCAACCTACAGAGAGGTATCTGTATGTGCTATAGGGCAAACAGTACTAATAGTTTGTGAGATTAATTCCCTCACAAGGTATAAAAAATGCCACTGTGAGTCCAGAGATAATGGTTCTACTGTATAGATAAACTTGTTGAGCAATTTCTTTCTTTTAGAACATCTTTACTAAACCATCTAATATTTGAATTACAGAATTACCATGAAATCTATAAGGTTTCTTTTATTGACCTATCATGAAGAAAACCCTGTAGGATAGATTATATGCCCTGGAGGAGTACTGGTCACTAACATAACACAAGTAGACACATAAAACTCTGATAGCTGTAAAATCAAAGTAATGTATAAATATAAGAGTTTATATCAACCAGCCTATTGCCAGCCATTCAGGTATGTTCCTGCTTATACTGTTGCAAAGCTCAAATACCCAGAGACCCTTCCTCATTCCCTGAACCATAAATTGTGTTTTTTAAACAAATCTGCTTTAATTCCTATTTTTAATCTAATTTTCTTTTTCTCTTTTAAAACATAGTTTAACACTAGTTAAATCTTTACTCTGTCACTATAGATACCATTATGCCAGTAGCCCATTTAAACAGAGTAGGGCTGAGTTCTGTATCACCTGTTGAAATAGTGGGAGACACCCCATCAAGTTACTTACTCCTGGTTTAATTTTTCTAACTTTGGGGCAATTGTTTCTGAAACTAGTTTGCTCTCTTGCGGAAGAAGCCTAATCATCTGAGGCTCAAGTCCTGTCAAAATCTGACTGGTTGAGCGGTTACAACCTGATCTACCACTAAATTTTGCCATCTCATTTGCTTTCATACCCAGCTTTGAGATTTGTTCACAAAAGCCAGTGCCAGACTGAACCAGCTCTCCAAACCCCATGGTGCTAGTGATGGCTAAAAGCCGTTATGGGCCTGTGGATAAACAAAACATCCTTCCCCTTCCAGCGATTTCTCGTTAGCTGCAGGCTGCCTTTATGCTTGCTGACAGATAGCTCAGCACAGAAACCATGAGCACGTGGGAGCAGTGGTATCTCAAAGAACTGGAGCAGACTTAAACATAGAGGGGTGGGGTGAGACCTGTAATGGGGAAATGCTGCTTGAAAGAAAAGTGAAGTCCTTCAACAGTGCAGCTCTTCCTGGGCACAGAAAAATATTTTATGTGGTTTATAGCCCATTCCAGTAGCTACAGCTACTGAGTTTATACAGAGTTACACAGCATGTGCCGTTACCAGTAGTCCTTTGTTTTTTCACCAATAATAGCAATTATTTTAGACAAAGATTTAAAATTTTTTAGAAGGGAATTGTTATGAGTAAAGAACTCCTCTCTTGTCCTATCTCACTGCCCTTGCCCTTATCTCCAGTGTGATTAGAAGATATGTCATGAGTTTATTTTTGCATGTGTGAGTGTAGCTCTGTCTTTACTGCTGTTGAGGCTATGAAAAGAACTATGCACTTTAGCCAGAGGAGAAAAGGGACAAGGAAAGTGCATTTTAATCTTTGAGAGTATAAGCAGATTGAGATACTGAAAAAAAGGTGCAGGACTTGGAAAATAACAGAACATGGAGCAATGTCAGAGAGGGGCAGTAGCAGCAGACTGCAAAGGAAACCAACAAAATATCTGAGATTGCCTCATATGTGTTGGTGTTGTGGAGGATTGTGTGCCATCTGTGCTAGGATGTGCATGAGAACCTTGTGACAATGGCCATCTTGCATGGCCTGAGGCAAGGAGGGTCTGAAATGTACCTAGACCACAGATCAGTGTTGGATGAGGATCAAACATACTGCACATCACAGGTGTTCTTCAAGATTCAGATACAATGGCTCTGGATAAAGCAATAACTCACTTAAGGTATCAGATTAAAGCATAGTGGCTCCTGAAATAAAGCTGTTATTTGCATGACTGTATCGGCCCTCTTTCCCCTTCCCAGTGCTTGACAGCAGGGAGCAAATAAAAGCGCCTTTGGATCTTGCCAATTTACAAGTACAACTTGCATGGGCAATCAAAAGCAAAAAAGAAGAAAAAAAAGCAGATAATATTATTAGCAACCCCCAATTATTCCCAAATGCATGCTTTTGCCAGTGCAAGCAGTTGGAGTTTCTAGCAACATAAACCAATACATTACTGAAAATCATGCCTAAGCATTCAAATAAAATACATGGACAATTTAAAATTATCCTTGCAAGCTATCCAGTAACCAGTTATTTGGCTGCAGGGTTTTTATGAATAAAATTGTAAAGTAAACCTACAATGTAAATATCCAATCCAAACTGCCCTAGCTTTCCAGCCGTAGAGTCCAAAACAAATTATTTGCATGCTGTGTCTGAATTCTGAGGTGGACAGAGAGCTAGTTTGCTGCTGGGTCAGAGGGTGAAGCTTTGAATTGGCTCACAAAATGAGACCAGCCTGGCCATCCTTCCCTATTTGCAGAGCTTTGGATTTTTCTTGGCACGGGAATTCTTTTGTTTCCCAGCATAACCTTGAAAATATTTTCAAGCAGTTTAAACCATGCTTGTATATTCCTGGGGACACATCTACTTGGGACGTGCACAGGCAGACCTCTACTCCGGTCTGTATCTGCATTATTGTCAATTAGAGGTAGCAGGTGTTGAGCAAAGAGTCCCTCTATCTTGGTAATAAAGCTTCTGAAACAGAAGTCCGGCTGTCTGGGAATGTGGGCAGAGACTGCCCTGGACCATCCACATCCATGTGGATGTGCTCTCTGTAGGCTGCCCTTTTTCTGTAGATGGGACAGTTTTCCGTGACCCTCTCCTGCCAGCTCAGAGAGTAGCATTTCTAGGTCTTTAGCAATGTCAGTTGGCAGCTTTCTTTGAGCCTTTAACATCTTTATGAAAGACACATCAGCTACGATCAGTCTATACCAGAGTGGGCTTGGCAATATTCATTCTTATCTACATTCTATTTACTTTACACCCAACGCTTGAGATACCCCACAAAGTCCCATCATCATCTGAAGCGGAGAAAATTACCCATGCACTCACCCTGCTGACTCTAAATTGTGATTAGAACAGCCACCATGATACTTGTTTCAGTTCGTTATTTTGGAGAAGATTTTTACAAAAAAAATTTAAGAAATTTTCTCACCAATCTTCTTTATTTGATAAATCTCTAAAAATATCTTTCTTAACCTATTTTCACTGTTGGCCTCATTTCAGATACCTGTAAGAGGCATCCTCTCGACAATGAATGAAAGACCAATTTTATGTCAGAAGAAGAAGAAAAGAAGAAGGAGGGAGGTGTCTATCAAATGCGCAAGAGTGTTATGAGCCTGTGACCCTTGATACATGGGAGGGAATGAATGAAAGGGACCAAAGGAAATGTAAGAAATCGCTTCAAGACAGCATGTAGCTCCTGTGCCAGAAAAAGCAGATGGCAAAAAGGACCATGTAGAAAAAAAGATGCAAAGATTTGTATCCCAGAAGACAATACACAATACGAATAACGGTGCACAGATCCTTTGCAATCCCAAACTTAGTTTCAGGTGTAACATAACAAGAAAGCTCTTCCATTCAGCCTCAGAGGAAAAAAAAAAAGCCACAGGTATAATACTTACAGATGTTACAGTCAGCAGGAGCTATTGGAACATACCAATTTAAATGGTTTTCTTCTGAGGCATTTTTGTTGTTTGTTTTGCAATGTCCTATATATTAACTTTTCAGAAGTTAATATTTTGTTTTGCTTCAAAGAATACTTATTAATTCTTCTCAGAAGGACATTTCTCTCATGAAGTCATGCCATATCTTATCAATCACTTAAAATCAAAACCAAAACCTGACAGAACCAGACAGTCAATATACTCTTAAGGCTGTCCTCAATGAACTCATACCATGATGTGATTTTGCAACTGCCTTTGTAGCTAACTGCTCAAAATTAACAGGCAATGCCTTCTGTGCCTCCTTCACTTCTAATATATCTCTTCCCTTCTTTTTTCACAGGTGGTCACAAACTTCAGCAATAACAACAGGGACACTTGAAATGCCGAGATTGAGCCTCCTTGCAGTGCATGTCCTGAATGCCTTCAATCTAACAAATTGTGTTTTTGAAAGCAGGCTGTGTCTGCTCTAAGATTGCAGGCTTTCTTCATATTGCAGTTCTAGAGCCTCTTTTACAGCTTTGTGGGCCAGGGTAGCTCAGAGGATGCTGATATTCACTGATGGTGAACTGCACTCCCACCCTATTTGCATTTCTTCCACTGCAGACACCATCACTGCCTTTTGATCACCTACATTAATTTCTGTGAGACTTCCTTGAGGACGAAGGTACTTAGAGGAAAGGCAAATCTGAGGACTAAGTAATGGTATTAGAATATGGGCAGCCTGTTAAATAATTCTCCTATTCAGAAGAGGATTGAAAGGGTACTGTTTTGCAGGACCCAGTTAATGGCTTTACATAAGAGAGGAAAGAGCATATGCAGCTTAAAAATTAACCAGGATAACGCCTACTTTTATGGACCCCACAGATAAAACTCTGAGTTCTGCTTCAAAGTAGTTCTGATTTTAGCATGGCACTGCCATAGGGATGTGGCAAGCTTAACATACAATACCAAAAATGTGGCCCTCCCTGTCTGAAGTCAGTAAGTCATCCCAGCTTTGCATCATAATTCAGATTTAATTGTTATTTCCTCAGCCCAGAATGACCATTCTGCCATATACAGACGGTCAGTGAATGCCCTCAGCACCCATCATTTTCTATTTACTGTCTGTCATCCTAACACTCTCATTTTTTCTCTGCTATCGTGATATTCAACTTCCTGACAACTAAATGTGCTGTCTCTTCACCAGATACAAACCATGCCAGCAGCCTCATATCTGAGAGGGAGGGAGAAGCTAGCCCTGAAGACAGAGTGAAAAAAGACCAAATTATTGACCGAAACAAGAACAATTCGCCCTCAAATTCTCATAATCTCTTGGAAGTCACAATGGTATCTCACAGTTCAGAGCAAAAATGGTCCCCAGTGGCAACAAGCAAAACAGTGGGGTAGGAACAGTGATGCCCATCCTCCGCACAGTGCATCTTCTCCTCACACAGCGACTCACTACAAGGCCAGTCTGCATGGGAAAACTGTGATACTAGTACTTGTATGGCAGTATATCTGCTAACCATGATACTTCTTAATGCAGACACAAGGAAAACAAAGAGTAGGGAATTTCACTTCCTTTCTACTTTTCTGGGGTGAATTGTGCTTCCAGATGCCAAATCTGTGTCAGCAAATTAAATATGTCTGGGACTGTTCTCTGAAGCCAACTTGAAAGGAGCAGCCCATAATCACACTAACCTGCTCTCCTGGACCCCCAAAGAGGATGCCTGCCTCTTCTGAGTCCCTAATAACGCCTGAGCTGCGACTGAACACTGATCAAGAGAGAGGATCATTGGCCTGTAATAAACCCATAACAGTGTCAGTGTTAACAATTTAGCCAACAGTATCCCAGTGTTTGGGAACATTCCTTTGAGTTATTTGACTTACTAGTGTATTTGTGCTGAGAGTGAGGGTTATGAGAATGACTATTCCTTACACACACATTGTTGGCTTTGCCTATTCTCTTTTGTAAGAAGTCTTTTTCATCAGTTTGTTGCAACTTGACCTTATTATAAATGAAGACAGTGTGTAAAGCTGCTGATATTCATCAGCAGAAAATGATGTTTCTCTTTAAGGGGTTTATGTCATATTTATTTCATTGCATCTATAAAAAAAGCTAAGTAGAAAGCGTTGGAGTGACTATGATTTTTTAATTAAACTTCTAGTATATCAATTTTTATTATTTAATTAGGCTTTTTATTTCTATAGGCAAGGCTAAGTGGAAATGCCATCAACTTGCATGCTAATTTACAGGCTGAATTAATGCTAAATCCACCTGTGTCATGTCTAGAGTTCGTCCAGTGAATGTCTATATTTTGGTGTAGTCACATCTTTGAGTTAGGGTACTTAGAAAGCTGAAGATCTGTCTGTGTCATCACCCTCAATTTGTTTATTCATTTCTCTCATTACTCTTTTTCATTTCTCTGAACAGCAATTCTTTGCACTTCTAATGAGCTGTGACCTCCTTTACACCAACAGAGACAGTATTTACAGGGCTGTTGGTGTCTCTGGGTATGATATGAGATGATTTGACTTGGTTTCCTGCTGCTTCTTCTCCCTCTTGTGTTTGCTTGCATGCAGTGATACGTGCCTTGTGCATGCTTCGTGCACACAAGGTTAGAGAAGATAGAGCAGGAATAGCACTAGAAGACAGATCCAGTGGCATAAGGAGAGCATGAAGAGCTGTCACTGTGAACCAATGATGACCTAATGTTGTTGTCATCTGACAACTGCTCAGTGACTTACATGAAGTAACTTTGGTGATCTCAGCCTGAATCCTTGTGGGCAAGTGACTACATCACAATAACTACTATTGTAGCTGGCACTAATTGGCATTACTGGGAATCTCCACTGGCCACCCAGGCACTGAACAGGCTTCTGGATTTGATCACGCCTACTGAGCAGGTCGAGGTTGGGCCTATGTACTTTCCCTGGACAAGGCTGGGCTCTTTTGTTGAAAACTTCAGCTATTTCACACTGTCATTGATTCTTGGGGGAAAAAAAAAAAAAAAGAAAAAAAAAGGAGTCAAATGTTTAGTGGTGCAAATTTATAGATAATGTAAAACATCTGGTCCTTGATGACCATCTCTGTTTTGCCTCCCACTTGGTTGCCAGGAGTAGATAGATCCAATTTTTCTGAAGAACTATTAGAGTTCCACTAGAATCTATTTAACTAATATTTAGTCCTATGAAATGCATTTGGTTGTAGAGCAACAGGCACATTTATTTCCCTGCTCACATTTTAAATGTCGTTTCCTGTCTATTGATTCTCTTGGCATTGGTTACTGATCATATAACTCCCAAATGGTGTAATCCAAGCTGTTCATATTATTTGGCTCGAACTTTATTTTGAAAATCTGTAGTAATCTAAGTTAAATAAACATAACACTAGAAAATATACTCTAGGGAATAAATCCACATTGACAGGGAGATGGGTAAAATAGATCTTTTCCATCTCTGCATATGACTTTCTGATTAAAGAAGGTAATAGCAAAAGATGGATGACTACCTAATTGGATATTAGTAGGGAAAGAGTGACACATGTTATAGGATACTGCTAGAGGATGACTCTGAGGGTTGCAAAGTGAAGTATTTAGGACAAATGAGCCTGTCACATTAGATAAAGTAAAAGAGACAGTCGGGATTCCGAGAGCTTCTCTGACTCACAATTAAGAAAATGTCTCCACAGGAGTCTGTGCTAAGCATATCAAAGATAACAGATGCAATATGTTGAGGGCATCTAGCCACCTGTATGGAGGAAGCTGCCTTCCAAAGGTAACCAGAAAATGGCAGGAATTGGGCTTGTTCTTGCCTCTTTTGAGGTTTCTTTTTCACCCTATATATCTGAAAGTATGTCTGAAAAAATTGTTGGATAATTATGATTATTTTTAATATAAGGATGCAACTTTCCTGTGTGAATGTCTGTTTTTACATTGAGAAGTAAGATCTTGTTTGTGGTGAGAAAAAAATTACGAGAACTAGAGAAAGGAAAATATGGCAAGAACTGAGGAACTCAGTAATTGAGATGGGAAGGGATTTCTAGTGAGGAATTGCTGGCTCTTTGGGTTCATTTCTTTTCACTTAATACTTAAAGTATGGAATTGGCAGAAAACCAATGCTTTTAAAACCAACATTTTCCCTCTTTTTTCTTTTTCTCCCAATGTGATTTTTAAAATTGTTTTCAAATAAATATATGAGTTGGTTGACTTAATGAAATAAAAAAACAACTTTCACCCTTTCACAATTTTTAAGCCTTGAGTGAGACAACCACTTTGTATGGAATTTATAGGGTCCTGTTCACTTCAGTGAGAGTGCCCCACAGCCTTTATTATATACACTCTCCAAACACAAGACCAAGGAAAGGATAGTTTTTCTTTGAATCCCACTAAAATCCTGTCCTGTGGTTAAGTAGCTACAGACTCTGCAGACTCGGCTTCTTAAACTCATTGCTAAAACAAGGGTGCCCAGTTCATTCAAATACTGTTGAGACTTCAGATAGGATAGTTCATGGAACTGACCTCTTGGTTTCTCAAAGCTAGCATCCTAACTAGTTCTCAAATGGCGTCATCCAACTTTATTCTCACTTGTTATAAGAGAGATCTCCAAAACATTACTATCACCCTGGAAAGGTCAGAGTCAATACTCTTCACGCAGTGATATACTAGCACAATCTGGAGATCATTTGAAATTCAATGTATTTGCAGACACTCCATACTGCCCCTAGGCACTATTTGCTCTGGAAATCAGTAGATGTTTACTTCAGTTGGGCTATCGCACTAAAAGCTCTGACTACTCTTGATCCCCCTAGTCTTGCAGCTGATCCTGGTGGGTCCTATAGCTTCAGGCAATTCAAAGAACCTACGAGCCCAATTCTACCAGATGTGAAATGAAGTACCAGTTGAGAGGTAGGTCACTTGAAATTGCTGTCTGTAATGTTAGAATAATCTAATGCTGTACTACTTGTAGTACTGAAACAGAACAATCAATCTAGAGATGTATAGGAAGAATGAAATATCTCTTTAGTAGAAGATTAACAGCTGGACTATGATGAATTTGAAAACCTTGCACCAAATAACTTATTCCCCCAGTGTTCTATACAATCAATACAATCCTCTATCAGTACAGCCCAGAAATAACATGCCTGTATTTGTTTAAGGAAAAAATTAAATAAAAAAAAAATATTAATTTAAGATTTTCTTCCAAGGAACATTTTAATATATATAATGCACATAAAGGTTAAATGGCAGGCATATAATACTGAGTTAATTATCACATATATCTATTAATCCATTCATAATTGCTCTTTTTTATTTCTAAAATTTAATATTTTTAAACTTACACTTTCTTTGTTTTCAACCTCTACAATTAAAGTCGATAATGAAAAGTATAAACAGAGAAACAAATGGCTTTTGAAATTCCAGTGGAATTGAAGTCACTTGTGTGACATGAGACTTTATCTGATATTCTCATTTATCCATCCAAATAAGAGTTTGACATGACATTCCAAAATATACAGAATTTAGTGACAATTTTTTTTTTTTAAAAGAGAGAGATCAAGAAACAGGATTGAGTTTTCTGATGTAACATCTACAGTGTTGAGAGGAGAGGACATGGACCGTAACTCACTATTGATTGGTAAAATGAAAATGTAATGATATGATAGGTAGGAAGTCTATAAAGGCTTCTAGTTGGGAATGAGTGTGGTTTTAATTTAATATATATTATTGTATGATTGATATATGTCTGAAATGAAACTTTGTACTCTTGCAGTGATGGTATCTTGGTGCCTTATACTTCTACTGTGAAAGTGGCAACAAAACCCATGATAGCTGAAAGTGATGTTTTTAATTTTAACTGTTGGGTCAAGCATTGCTAGCATGCCTGACCCTCAAAGGCTACTGTGGATTGAAAATGAAGTGCTGCAGTTTCAATTTTCCTCTTGTAGTAATCCTAATACTTTTGTTTTTCCCAGAAATGCAAATATTTAATTTTTTCCTTGATATTTATGGCATTAAGCAATTTTTTTTTTCCTTTTGCATTACTGGAAAATTTAACTGTAAAAAATAGGAAACATTCTTTACCTTGTAAGTATTAAGTTGTGATGTAAAATTGTAGCAGTATGTGTAATGAGTGATGTCAGAGTATGTAGGGCTTTTTTATTATGAAAACAAAATAATTCCGTTGGATCTCATTGTAGTAAGATGCATATCACTGAAGTGAACAATACAAAATTTTGAAGCCATTGAGTGAAGGAAAATGTGAAGATAAGGAATGGTATAAGGAATAAAAATTGGCAACCAGCGAGACATTTCCATGTGGAAAAATAATTCCACTGATCATTCCATGTATATCATATATCTGCATAGTCAAAACATTAGGCCCCATGGAGTATTCCCTGCTAGTGTGTCACATAACTTCCTGGCAAGCATGCATGGAAAACAGAAGTGGGAGAGAAGTTTTTTTTTCAGTTGATCTATCTGATGTAGTATCTATCTGCTGTCTTTAGATGTTTTCTAAAGAGGGTACTCTGAATTCTTAGTACCATTAGGTGAGTAGATCTCTCGTGTATAAACCCATATCTGAAAAAATTTTTGCATTGGTATCCATTTTACTGTTTGAATGATTTTTACATACCATACATTCTTTCCTATACACATATATTATTGTACTGTAGGGCATTATTTCTGTGCAAGTTATTGCATTTTGTATATGTGCCTTGGGACATGTTAGGGCACATTTTCTAAAATAGTCGATACATAAATGAGACTGTTCAACCATTACTGGTGAAATATCGAGGTAGGTGTTACATAAGGAGATTATTATCACTAGTGTGGACAATGCTGATTTGCACTCTTGAGTATTAAATATTCTTAATTCTGGCAGTTGATTTGATGTGCTAATTAGTTAACAAACTGGGAGGTCAAGTATTTGCTGTCCGAATAAGTTAATGGTTAAATACATCATGAGTTTGCTGGAAGATTTAAATCAATTTTAAAAGTTGTAAGGCAAAGTTTCTAGGACTAGGAACTGGTATTTCTGATTTGCTGCTCTTTACAAATACCAGGAAGAAAAATTATTATAAGTGAACTGAAGTTTGTTTGGAAACCAAATACCTGCATTAAACAAAGTGTTTATTCTTTCCCTGAGGTCATCTCTGTGTATCCCCTTAAGGTTCATTTAAATGTTGAGTCACTTTGTTTTCTCTTACTTATATTTTAGCTACAGAGCAACTTAATATACTAACAATTACATATCTTTTAATATGTTGTTCTAATAACAACATAATAAATAATATTATAATATTATGGGCTACAATCAAGCTGCATAGATCTGTTCCTTAACATTCAACTTACATATATAATTCATTTTCATAATGCTTAATAACTTTAGATATTTAATAGCTAAAACTTAACACATGAATGTTCTTAAAGAAAGGAATCACAATAATTACATGTATGCACAGGTCCATAGCGTAAGTCAGTTGTTGTTTAATGTCTGACTTGTTAAAATATAAATCTCATGTTGTTGTGAAACTCTCCTGTTAATTTCTTTATACCTTCCATAAAGATTCAGCAATTAAATGATTAAAATGAATAATACTTAATTTTATTTTATTTGCATATAAGCTGATCAGTAAAACCATATTAACTGTGGTTTAAAACATTCTTTGTGTAGCTAATGTGTGGCTCTGACTCAAAAAAATAATTAAGCATGTGTTTAAGGCCGTAACAAAGCATTTTGGGCCAAGATTTCATTCCAAATATTCATTAAAGACAAAGTCAAAACTTCCTCTGATTTCAAGGAGTCAGCATTTTAATTTGTAGAAAACTGTAGTTGTGTATTTGATTTATATATAGATTAAAATATTCTCTGTGTGTCCATACCCAAAAGCTGCACTGCACATGTAGAGTTCCAGTCATGAACTCTGAGTAAATCAAGCCATCCCCTTAATCAGTGATATACTTCTTGTTAGCCTGAGAAGCTTATACTACCACAGTGGAGGCATTCATGGTATAGCTGCTATCTGATCTAAAGATGAAGTTCGCTAAAGATATATGGTGCCATGTAAGGATGATTCATGCAGGGACACATGGATACAAACACATGTACTTGTACTTTGACCACACAACCGGGCACACATCTGGTCATGCAGAAGAGGAGGCAAGCATGCTTCAGGAGGTGACCTGTGCAGCAAGGTCCAGGACGGGACCAAATTTACAAATGGTGTCTTGACACCAACGACATTCTGCCAGGTGACATCAGATATCTCCTTACTATGGAGGGTCTGCGAAAACGTGTCAAAGAAAGGGAGCAATTCGGAGCAACTCATCAGACCTTCTCATTTCTGGGAGGCTTCCTTGGAAGAATGGTGATAGGGAAGGGGCCAGGCAACTTGTTCTGGTGAGCCACCAGGTTTTTTGTATACGTGGACGACCTCCTCCAACACCTCAGCAAAGAGTGTATGACATTCAGTAGCACTTCAAGAAAGTGTTAGTTTACTCTCCCTTTTCTAATTCCTGCCACATAATAAACAAAATAGATGCCTCCCTAGTCTATGCGCCTGGATCTCACAAATCTGTAGGAAGTGGCAAATGCTTAGGTGTCACTCCTAAACAAATGCAACATCTTATTCCAGACAGTGCTGAAACCGCAAATCAGTATAAATATCCTTCTGAGTGGTAAATAAGCATATTAAAAAAGGGTAATTTTCAAAGATGTCCATGTCATTTGAAGAGTTGATGTCCTGTGTTTAAGAGACATTTCAACATTATAAAATCTCGAGTGAGTTTTATAAAGCCTCATTCTAACTTGTGGAATTTTTAATGTGTAACATAACCTAAACTTAAAGCATTGCCAGATAAAATATGCAGAGCGTTATGGAACTGTTAACGCATGTAATACAGTAGATGAAGTATGGGATGTGGAACTTAACGAAGCTTGTTCAGCAGACAAGTGTATAACACATGTAGCTGTGCAAGACACCAACTGAGGAAGCAAGCCAACTTTTGGAAGCTAGTTAAAATGTTTATACAAATTTCTTTCCACCTCAGAATCTACAGCAATTACATTAAGCTAGAGGTTTTCTAAAGCATAACGAAAGTCCCAGTATCCAACAATTTGGTGAATGGAACTCATTAGCCACTTATAACCTAACCTAAAGACAACCTTTAACTGTTGAACAGCTACTCTGCCATTGTTGACTTTATAATATCTTGTTTGGACAGACAAAGCTTAATAAAATTTTGTAATAGAATAGTAATAAAATAGGGATAGAGAACTTAAGAAAGTGTGGAAGAGCACAAAAACTGCAAATGTGAAAATGTTTCATTCATGTGTGTCACACCTCCTCATTGTGGCTTGACAATACTACAAATCTGGCTTTGAACCTTATAGTAGTGAACAAGAAACACCAGTACCATGACAAGTAGGTATTTGATAAAAACTTGTTCTGTTGGTCCAAACTGATTTAAAATATGTGTCCACATGTCAGGATATGTGGACTATGTGTTGTGGACCCTCCTGAGTTGAGTATAAAACTGACTCCATGCTATGTTCTCTTTGATTAATTTGACAGAACTGTGATCTTGTCTGTTTCAGACTAAAAAGTATTGCTGAGTGATCTGTCAGGACAATCAATAGAGAGAAAAAGTACCTTCTGATTTGTCTGCTAAAGGGACTTCTATCTGTTGATTAATCCTATCTGTCTGCTTTGTTTCTACAGGGAAGCTGGCTGGCTAGGTTTGCTGCCCACAGCTGCACCCTATATGATGATGCCTAAAAGTACAAATGAAATATACATAGTATTAAAATAAAACTGCATTGTCCTAGAAGGAGAAGCATGTGATACACCAAAAAATTGTGTTCAGAAGTTGTGTTAGAACTATTAAAGCAAGTGATGCATTCATAGATTGAAAACAATCAGACAAATTAATTTCTCTACCCTTTTTTTTTGCAATTAGATGTATCTTAACAGGATACTTTTGCTTCTTTCCTTACTAGAGTAAAGACATTGTATGGTAGATTAGGAATTTGTTGGTTTCATTGTCATTATCAATACTATAAACCTCATAGCATTGGTCTTTCTTCCCCCTTTACAGTAAAGAGCAACAATCAAGTGGAAACTCTGAAAGATAAGGCATATATAAAGAGACAAGCACTTATTCATGCCACATCTCTGAAACCAATGGAATTGCTACTTTTGCTCTCTGAGGGGAAAAAGGGCCTCCTAAGCTGGATAAACTTCAGTCTTGTTTTTTTTCTAGTATACTAAATGACAGAAAGTTTTCTCAAATATTTTCTCTTTATCATTTGGTTATACACTTCCTTCGTATTCCCTTGTTTCTTTCATAGTTTAGTTTATCCTTTTCCCCCTGTTTCCTGAAGTCTCTCAATCTACAGGCAAATTCAAGTTTCTTTTAGCACTCTTTGAACCCTTCCCATAGTTATATTTTCATGTATTTTATGTTCTTTTAAAATTTATTTTATGCATTTTTCATTAATCTTCTGCTTCCAGAGAGGGTGTTGGTTTTTTTGTGGTTGGTTGGTCGTCCCCCAGCCTCCATTGTCCCCCCGCTAAATATCTTCATGGTTATTTAAGCACAGCAACATAAATGTTAACTTGGATTGAATAAAATAAAATTGAGCATGATAACAATTTTTATTTTTCTACTTTATTTTAAGTCAGTTTTTTGGCTTTAGTGTTAAGAGCAAGCCTTCTGTTTTAAGGGATTTGATGATCAGTAGCTGACAAATGTTAATCAGTGTAAGATTTCTAGAAAGCTGTTGACTGCTATGAGAATCTGAAAGTCGAATCTGAGACGGTGTTCACCTACAGCTCTGGCATTGAGGCATTGCTACTAATATATAGAGAAATGGAAAGAAAAAAAGTAGTGAAAGAAAGTCAATCTGCTGAGACAGCACCCAGTGTAGTCTCCTCATCACTACTCTAAGGGAGGAGGAATGCCATTCTTCTGAAGATGGGGAATAGCCCAACAAAGAAAGGAGGTGTCTGTGGTTGAACAAAAAGTCTGTGAGAAAACAATGAGAATTGAGCTGGACCTAACCAGCACTCAAGAACAAAATCAGCAAAAGTTGCTTTTTAAGTATAGGGAGTAGGTTCTTCATCAGCTATCTGATGTTTGTATAGCATACAGGTAGAAAACAGGTCACAGAAGCTTTTAGGTTTTAGTAAAATGTGGAAGTATGATTTAAATCAGTGAAATTTGTACAGTAGCATCTTAGCAAATGTTTTTCTACTTGTTACGGATTCCTCATTCTGTCCTTACCCTTCATTTCAGCTGGTAAGAAACACTCATGCTATTATTATTCAAGGGCTGACAGATGTCCATTAGTATGTATGAGAAGGAGAAGTGAATATAGTGAAATCTGGACACAAACATTTCTTTCCACCTTTGCAAATTTCTTCATCCTACATTTTTAATATTCAACTTAGGAAAAAGATAGCTTGCACATTTAAGCTGGTCACAGTTTTGTCTCCAGGGTGAACTTTCCAGCTGTCCTTGGCATAGATTACTAACCTTTTCATTAGCCTTTGATCATAAACCTGGCCAGTTTGCCTTGAGACATCTTTCTGGATTTGATAGCCACAATTTCAATTTCTCACAAACAGCTGGAGGAGGAAGCAGCTGAACTGACTGAGCAGCAAGTAAAGATCTTTGTGACAAGACTTTCCTATGCTATGAAGACTATTTAATATCTGGGTAGCAGACTTGCAAATTCATCTGTCAGCACTGCTTTTGAATATTTTTTTAGACAGATAGCACTAGTGACACCTTAATGTCTCTATCAGTCTTGGCTCAGTAAGGGGAAAGTCGAACTGTAACATCATGTTCCCTTGCTTATTTTTCTGCCAGGATCAAACTGAAACAGGAGGCATCCCTTGGCTATAAAAATACACTAGAATTTTTACTATAATGACTTGATATTACCATTGAGTTTGGTCTGACCGTAGCCGAAATATTTGCATTCCAGAAGACTCATGTAATTACACTGAAGCAGAAGATGAAGCTTCTGGCATCTGAGAATGACTGAGAACCTTCAGGCAGAAATCAAACTGTTATTAGCTTCTTAAGTACTTGTTGCCACATTGACTTCTATGTGATCTTTGCCACAGTCCCGTATACAAGGCATGTTTCCTTCTGAAATACTGATGCCAGAGAGCTTCAGTGCTTGCATCTCTTCAATGATGACAGCACTCAGTTCTGAGGTCATGCCTGGGCAGCAGTTGCCTACTGGGAGATGTTTCTGAACTGGAACATCTCACTTAAAAATAGTAGAAATGATTGACAATAGGGGGAAAAAAAAAAAAAAGCAAGCCAAAAAACCCTAGCAGTAATAATGGACTTACTGCTTGCAAAACACTTGTTGAGGAAGCAGGTTGGGGGCAATTTGCTGGGGGCAAACTCTGTGTTTCCAAGCCGATAAGTTAATGAAGTGTTAAAGCAAGAAAATAAAACCAAGAAGGTTTTTAGGGGGTTTGTTGTTGTTGTTGTTGTTGTTTTTTCCTGGGCCCTGTGCATGGGACAAATGCAAATCTTCATGGTCAGATGCAGTAAAATTAGGGATGAATCAAGGCAGAATTCTTGAAAATTGATAGTTTCTCCAAATGCTGCAAACTGCGAAGGTCCTTTGAAACAGAGTGGATGATAGATGCTATACGTTTCCATTTTTCTATCAAGATGAGTTTTACCAATATGTAGTCTGAATAGAGTTCTTTTCAGTACCTTGCTGCCACTTTTAATGACAAAGCTACTTTTTAACATCTTTGCCATCTACACTTCAGGCTGAACTATCAGTTTGAAGACTGTTTCCCTCCTCCTTGGACTGCCTCACCCCAAACTGACAGTTTAATAGACGTAGTTTGCCCAGTAGACTATGATAAAGAATTATGGCAATAGAAATTGATGGTGAGTAAACAAGTGCTAAAAGATATGGAAGGTTCACCTGGGATTATGAGTACAAAGATAATCACACTAACTTGGGTGAAGATGTACTTGAAATGTAAAGGTCTTTTTTCTGCCGCTAGAGAGAGAAAGTAGCATGAGACTTCCTAAAGAATGGACCAAAAATCCCTATGAAAGCAAATACAATGGTGGGTGACCAGAGAGACATAGCCACATCTTTGTGTGAGGAATTGTACTGGTTTTGGCTGGGACAGAGTTCTTCACAGAAGCTTGTATGGTGCTATGTTTTGGATTTCTGACCGTAAGGGTGGTAATAACAACCCCCCATTTTAGCTGTTGCAGAGCAGTGGTTGCACAGCCCCAAGGCCTTCTCTGTTTCTCATGTTGCTCTCCCAATGAGTAGGCTGGGGGTGCACAAGGAGTTGGGAGGGGACACAGCCAGGACAGCTGACCCCAGCTGACCAGAGGGATATCCCAGACCATGTGACATCGTGCTCAGCAATAAAAGCTGGGGAAAGAAGGAGGAAGGGAGATGTTTGGAGTTGTGATGTTTGTCTTTCCAAGTAACTGTTCCACATAATGGAGCCCTGCTTCCTGGAGATGGCTGAACACCTGCCTGCTGATGGGGAGTAGTGAAGGAATTCCTTATATTGCTTTGCTTGCATGTGCAGCTTTTGCTTTACCTATTAAAAGTTGAGTCTTTACCTCAACCCATGAATTTTCTCACTTTTACCATTCCAATTCTCTCCTTCATCCCACTGGGGGGAGTAAGAAATGGATGCGTGGGGCTGAGCTACCTACTGGGATTAAACCAGGAGAGGAATGAACAGAAATGAGAGCTGCCCACGTCTGCATAGGTTTTTCTTGTGGCAAAACATTGAACAGACCTCGGTGGCCTTTTCTGAAAAAAGATGCCAGCGATGGTGCTCTGTGTCTTTTTACTCATTATTCCCATTTTTTAGGCAATTTGTCCAGGAAATAAGGCGAAAGCTTAAGTTCATTTGGACCCGCATCTCCAGATTGTTCAAAACCTTACAGGTTTTGGGAGGTTAGAGTCATCTTCTCCCCCTCTGCCTTGAACTTGAACAGAATGGAAAGCTGGAGAGCTGTATCAGCCTGATAAAAGGGCATCCCACCTTCTCCTGGGAGAGGGTAGATCGCCTGCTCTAGCACCTGCTCTTGGAGTGGAGAGTGAGCTCCTTCCTCCATCCCTTCCCCATACTGTCCAACCATTTGCTTTCTGGTTAGGCACTTGCATGACTTGCAGACCTTTTGGTCTTTCCTATGGGACATGAGCAGAATGAGTGGTATTCTCTGCTGAAGCCTAAACCTCAAGAACTGCTGCAGAATTTCTGAGCACAGCTAGGTATGTAATTTTAGATGCCAATGACATTTTATAGAAATGCCTGGAAGCTGCCAATGGGCCGTGCTTTGCCTTGACTAAAAAGTTACTGAGGGAAAGATTGACTTGTCTCTGGTTAGCATGTAACTGCAGATAATGGTGGAGGGGGAAGGCTCTGAATCATTTATAATTTTAAAAATAACCCTCCTAATAATCCTAATAAACCTTTTGGTTTATCTGAAAGCCAAATGAGAAATAATATTAATGATTGACTTGTAAACTATTGCTTAATAAATAGAGAAGTGAAATGAAAATCAATTTGTTTCAAATCCTTAGGAATGAACTCAAACTTGAGACTTGAAAATACGGTATGAAAATAATTTTCATTTTTCAACCAGCTGTAATCCTAAGCAATTAAAATCTTTAATAACAACTAGTTTAAATAGAAAGTAGTTAATTTTAGTCAATATCTTTTGTTGACCTGAAAGCCAGTTATGGCCTGATTTTCAGAAGTACTAGCAGCTGTAGGTATTCAGAAATTCTGAATGCTGGGCCATGTTTTTCATATCTAATATTTATATCCAAGTTGAAAAGTGTTAATCTTCATGATTGTGTCCCTTTTTTTGCTTTCTCATCTGAAAAACTGAATAATAGCCATTTTAAAAATATTTTGAGATTCTTTGATAAAAGGCACTATATGAATGCAAATTATAGCACTTTTAACATGCTGGCTTTCAGTTTATTCTTCTTTGTGTGGGAGTTATCAAATCTGATTTTACTTTAGAAAGTCATAATTTTATTAATACAACAAAAATGAACTAAATGGAAGAAATGTTCGAGATCTGATGGAGTTCTATGACAGCAAGAACATTTTCACAATGAGGAAATCCATACTAAATTACCACCTTAAATCTCTTTGTGCATTTTTTCCTTTATGCTGAAGATCTGTAAACTACTGCTGGAGGTTCACAAAACATGATTCTTGATGTCAGTAATTGTACCTTTACTGAGTATTTATCCTGGGTATGATGCAAAGTCTGGTGACTGTCCCTGAGCTCACTGTTCACCGATTTTAAATACAAAACCTGACTAGTATTTGTGGATCTGTCATTATCCCCTCCTCAGTCATCTTCCACAATGGTCAAGGGGACAAGCTGGGGGAGAGCTCAGATCTTCATACTGTGTGAACACACTATGAAAGATGAGTTTACAGAACTGTTAGTTGTTGACCTACCTCTAAACATGGTACCAACCATGTGAGCAATTCTGTTGATCTGTTTCAATTCAAAGAAAGGAGGTAAGATCATGTAGGATTCAGTTTGTTCCTCTTCAGGTGAAAATACAAAGACTTCACACATACAGTGCCCATGATAGCTATCCATGGAGACATATATCCTGTGTCTTAATTTGGATAAAATAATGGGTTTGGAATATGGCTGGGTGACATGGTTTAGCCCCAGCCGGCACCTGAGCACCATGTGCCGCTGGCTTACCCCTCCCTGGCAGGATGGGGAGGAGAATGGGAAAAATAAAGGCAAGGCCTTGTGGGTTGGGATAAGGACAGGTTACTGGGATGGCAAGGGAGAGGGAAACAACAGCAGCACTGAAAACAGGATGTTCACAATGGGTGACAACAGAGAGCAATTTACCGATCTGACAACCGACTGACCGGATGCTCAGCCCACACTCAGACCATCCCAGAGCCACATCGAACCCGCCCCTCCCCAACTAGCCCCTTTTTATGGTGAGCATGATGTCGCATGGCATGGAATAGCCCCTGGCCAGCTTGGCTCACCCATCCTGGCTCCTTGTGAAAATTAACTCTATCCTCACCAGAACCAGGACACTGGGCCAAAACCCAGGCTGAGGTATGAGATTAGAGATGCAGAGTAAATACATGTCTTGACTATATCTGACTATATGGTTTTGAGACACCTTCAAACAGATTCATTTTTAATATATATCTACAACAAAGAATGCTGTAAGCATTATCATTCTTTAATGCTTTCTCTCTGCTACTTAGTTCTATAATTTTCCCTTCCGTTCTGTTTTCTTTCTTCATCCTCACTTCTACTAAAATGTCTTGGGTGGATTTCTGTGTCTCCAGAATCTATTTATTTATTTACTTATTCTTCTTCTCACTTTCCTTTATCTTTCTTCTTGGCTTCTGACACCATTTCTATTGCCAGCAGGAGGGGGCAGAGAAAGGCAAATCCCACTTACACTGTAGGATTTTTGCACCTCGTTCTCCTAGTAGCAGTGGTCAGAGAGAGGATACTGGATTAAACACAACCACATAGCATGATCATTGTACTCAGTATTGCCACACTCTGCCTAGACCTGGCCCCAAGTGACTTAACCCAACTTAGGCAGTAGGTCTGTGGCAGGATGTAGGATTTGCCTAAGATGAGTGCTAGGACTGAGAAAGATAAGCAGCTCATGAGACCCGTAATGGGATATAAACACTGATGTGCTGCCAATCTTTTCACAATGGGGACCAACAAGAATTTTTCCCACTGGCTTGTGACAGAATTCATATCAGGTGCATACACTTGCAGAGGAGTGTCAAGGGACTGGCAAATGTATTCCTTTGCTTTTGCAAGCAAACAAAAATGCTCTTTAATAACTAAAGAGGCACTACCTCTTGAAAAACTCCTAGTAAGCGTGCTTCTATTTTGCATTGTATTCTATTTGTATCACTTGATTGAGAAAGAGGTTAAAGATATTTTAGGAAACAACAAATGATAAAATCTGCTGTATTTCAGAGCCAAGAAGATGATCTATATGAGCTCCATGAATAAAAATCAGCCTTACAATTCTGATTTAGCAATAACTAGAAGGGCAGTGAAACATAAAAAAAGTGAAAAAAGTAAGCCCTGCTCTCCTTTTAATTTTGACATTGGTGTCCAAAGGGCATTCCTGAGTGCACGGAGACCTTCATATTTATGTAATGACTCTAAATTTTGGAAGCAGTGACAAAGTGCTGGTGGGATCAGCTGGGTCATTGAATCCAGTTTCCTTTCCACAGCGATAGATGGACGTACAATGAATGTTTTAGAGAGACCCACTAGAAAGTTTATCCTTTTCCCCCTCTGTGTCACACTCTTCAAATTGTCTTTTGTCTCCTAAGACTCTGTCATAAACCAAAGGCTTTAGGTGAAATTCTGCAAACAAGGAAAGATCAATATTCAGGAGAGAACAGAATTGTGCCTGTCTTATCACTTTTTGGAGTATTTTATATGAACAGTGCAATGGACATAGTGTTTTGGTAGTTCGTATAAAATGATGTTATTCATGTGCTCTTGTTCATTTCTTTCTGCCCCACTATTTTGCCATGCACTGCAAGAACAGAACAAAAATACCCTGCTATATTTAAATTCAAAGTTTAAGATGAAATACAAAACTTGGATCTCCACAATGAGGACTGAAATGGTAGTGATCAGTATAATAAGCAGTTTGCACAATATCCCAGCTGCTTAGTTAACCAAGTTCATTGCAGGGATCAGGAGACACATGTAAAGGAAAAGTTCGCGAAGAGAATGGTTCTTTTAACATTTTTTTTCTGGAGAACCTAGTCGCTGACAAGCATCCTGTCCTTTTAAAGGGGAATAAATGGGCTTGTGACAGTACCCATCCTATCTTGACAGTCACTTACAGCTGGCGTTTAAGGGCCAGGACTGATAGACAATAGCATATTGGGGGCACTTTGCTGTTGCTTGTCCAGATGGTATTTGTCTTAATCATCCGTCAAAATCTTCAGTGATGCCAATCTAAGGCCTTTCAACAGCAACTTTCTGTTTTAAAGATATAGCCCTATTCTTAGACTTTTTTCCATGCTCCTATGGTTAACGGCTCCTGAATGGTGCTGACAAGGAAATTTTTCTTGTGAAACTCCAGAGATATTTTGACTGTTGTTATGAATTTTTGGGAAAGCTGATTGCTCCTCGCAACCCCAACACTACATTAAAAAAAATATACAGCTCAACAAGTATTCAGTAAAGAATGTAAAAATGTACTTAACTAGACAAGAATGTAGCTGGCCTGACTTTTGCATTACATTATATCTCATAGTTCAGGCATTTTGTTTGCCTTACAAGGTATTACAGGCAACACTGTCAATGCAGATCAGAGCTGCAGTAGCAGAACAGAACATAGCTAAACAGCTGATTTAATGAGGTAGGAATTTAACACAATTCTTTATTCACAGAATTTGAGTGTTGAAGGCCACATGGTATCAGCAGTATTTCCCTCTGACTCTACATCCAGAATTAAAACAGATTTCTGTATTATCTTAAAATTTTCAGTACAAATTTTACCTTTTGCTTCCAGGTAAGACTTTCCTGGATTCATTTTCCCCTTTGCATTTCTACAGTACATGCCGAGTAGTTAGTTCATGAGTCATAAAAAAATCTGGTGCTCTGTACACCAAAGATCAACATAGTCAAGGGACCATCATGTTTGGGGCTTGGTCAACACAGCATGCTAAATGAAGTAGATGTTCACTCCTGACTGGTGAATCATTCATGGGTAGACAGAGTTCAGATCCTTCTTTCCATGCAGGGATCCTTATATAAGGCACTCCTAAAGGCAGAAAAAATATTCCACAAAATGTTTTTTGTTGTAGAGAACTACAGAACAAACCCAGAGACTCCAAAGAACTAACTCTTAACCATTTTGACTGTGGAATAAAGAACAATCACTGCAAGCAGGTCAAAGTTCCTCACAGTCTGCCGAAGACAAAAGACTTGCATTCACTAGATTTGATTTCAACCAGAAACTGGATGACGCACTACTCACTGGAAATTTAACAATCTTATTGCTGCGACACAAGAAGTCAGACTGGATTTCTCCTTATCCTGTATTGACTACCTCTGACAAATCATTGCTGTGGTCAATTCTTTGTAGGCAGGTGTTTTCAGCATTTCAATCTGAGAAATTGTGTGAAGATGTCAGGCTAGCAGGAAAAATAGCATGATCAGCTCTCCTCACATACTGTGCTCCTAGTTTGTATCAGTAAATGTTTTCCCTCTCAATAGTGCTAATTCATCTGGCTTTGTTGCAGGAGATGGATGTAAAAGTCTGATTCTGGTAACTTTTCTGGGTTGCAAATAATTCCTTCAAAATAATTCCCAGTGTCTGAGATCTGTTCTGGTAACTGAACCACTTTTTGTCCCAGAAAGCAAAACAAAGTCTGGAAATTCCCTCGAGACAGGGTTTATCTTTGCAAAAATCTCCATCTTAGAGGAGAGGCCTTAGAGACCTCAGTGAAGAAGCTGCAATTATCTCCTCACCTGTGGTCTTACTCTGTCTCTTCTTATGCCCTCACACACAATCTTTTTGTACTTTAAAGCATTTGCCTAGCTTGTTGCTTCAGCAGTTGGGCATTCACTGCCTGCTGTCACAGAATAAGCAGTCCAATCTGGTCCTCAACTCAAAAGTTCAAGGACTGGAAAACACTGCTTGTCTAATGGACTTGGATAGAGATACACCAGGATGGAGGAGGGCGCTGGACAGATGTTTCTGGGGAGTTTCTTTCTGACTGAATCAGATTTTTTTTTTTTTTTTTTTAACTTTACAGTTGTTTTCTTGTTTTCGTGTTCCAGCAGTGATGAGCAGAAAATATAATCGTGCCCTGAAGAGAAGTGAGTGGGTTGCAAGTGGCTGGAATGAAATTGCTTTCCATTGCCAAGAACAGAACAAAATATGGGGGTTTAGGGATATGATCATCTCCTGCAAGGCCAGAAGAGTAACAGTTTGCCAGCGCACCTCCTAAAAGCATTACAAATGGGTGAGTAAGTGTGAAGAGGCTGAGGGGATGATAAATAACACTTTAAAACTAGCTCAGTGCAAATCAGAAGAGTTGGGACATACTGAAGAAGTTGCTTTTAGTCTTATAATCTTTAAATATTGAATTACTTTATATTCAGATATATAAATATTAGAATCCTTGATAATTATCTCAGCACTACCAATTCCTGATAACTGTGATTTACTAACTTATCATACAATTATAGAATAGCCCAGGCTGGAAGGCACCTCAAAAGATTATCTGGTGTAAGCTTTTGTGGCAAAGGCAGCCTAGAAGAGTTTATGTAGCACCCTGTCCAACTGCATCTTGAAAACCTTCAGCAATGGGGACTCTACCACATCCCTGGGGAGGTTGTTCCAGTGAATGGTTGTTCTTACTGCAAAAAATTTATTTCTTACGTCAAGATGAAACCACTCCAAATGCACTCCCTTGTCTTCTTTATGTGGTTCCTTGTGAAGACAGAGCCTCTGTCCTCTTTGAAGCTGCCCTTTAAGTACTGGAATACTGTGATGAGGTCCCCCTGAGTCTTCTCCAGGGAGAAAAGGCCTAACTCCTTCAGTCTTTCCTCACAGGGCACATTCTCCATCCCTTTGAACATCTTTGTCACCCTCCTTTGGACCCTCTCCAGTCTGTTTGTGTCTTTCTTGAATTGTGGGAGCCAGAAATGGACACAATATTCCAGGTGTGGCCTGACAGGTGCTGAGAAGAGTGGGATGATCACATCTCTATGTCTCCTTGCAATGCCCCCATGGATGGAGCCCAGGATCTGATCTGCCTTTGTTGCTGCAGCAGCACACTGCTGACTCATGTTCAGCTTGTTGTCCACCAGGACTCCCAGGTCCCTTTCAGCAAGGCTGGTCCCCAGCCACACAGGTCCTAGCCTCTACTGCGCTCTTTGGTTATTCTGACCCATGTGCAGGACTTTGTACTTTGTCAAACTTCACACTGTTCTTGGTAGCCACTCTTCCAGCCTGTCCAGTTCTCTCTGTAAGATGGTTCTCTCTTCTGATGTGTTCACCTCACCACCCATTTTGGTGTCGTCAACAGGATTCTGCCGATCTCTTTGTGCTCAGGAGAGGTGAATTACAACCGAATCGAAAAACATTTGTTTAAATTCTGAGAATGATTTGTTTTGGTGTGTTTCTTATGCTCAGATTTATTTGAAAATGTTAATATTTTAGTGTGCAAGTATTTGAATGAAAATGTTACTATAGATACATAGGTTAAATGGCTATACTTGATGAGGATTTTGAAGACCTAATGCAGCTTTTGGATTGGTTGCTTTCTTCTTATATGATGTCTGAAAAGCCATTTCAGATTTTTGTGCCTTAGCTCTCCATCTGTAAAAAGGAGTGATGATGTTCAGCTTTCACCTATCTTTTCTAACTATCTTAATTACAAATCCTATTGGGCTGCGACCTTCATTACAGGCACTGCTGGAATTTAGGACTCTGAGCAGTGCTGGAATTTCTAAAATCTATCACAGCATGACTCAGTTTGGAGAATGTCTTTCAACAAATGGATTTATCCAAACAGCATTATTCATACTCAAATCATCCTCTTGTTTTCAGCCTTTCCTTGCTAAGGTTGCCTCCCACTGTTCCCCTACTCACAAGCAAATAATAATATATAAGTTGGGATGCAATAAAAAATTCCTGAAGAGTTTGGAAACAGCAATTCAAACACATCCAGTCCCCTCCTCGGAAACTGGCTGCTGTAAAAAAGAAATGAACAAAGTAAGACTTGGCCTGAGTAGTTTGAATTCTGGCCTTGCTGAATTCAAGGGCAGAATTCCCATTGATTTCAATGGAGTGAGGATTTTACACTTTGTGAATGACTTTTTGTGAAATGAAAAAAAGAGCTGAGACTAGGATTTTCAAAGGTACCTAAGGAGATTAGGTACTTCTGGGATGCTTTGAAAATCCCAGCCTAAATCAGGTTCATTGTTCCAACAAATGACTCAGCCACCCATATTTGATACTGGCTTTCTGTCTCTAGTAAACTGGATGGATTTGAACTGGTATCCTAAAAAGGAAAGACCCAGCCTCCATTTAGCCATCATTTGAGTCATCTAGACTTACAATATAGACCATAATTGTTTCTGTAATCCTTTTGTAATATCTGGAAATTAGTTATCCTGAAATTATGTATTTTAATTTATTTTCAAAACATTAAATATTAAAAGTGCTAGCACATGACCTCTAGATGTAATTAATATAAGAAATGATAAACCAGGCATATAATTAAATATCCTTTCTAAAAATAGACTACTGAGGGAAGCAGTCATTAACTAAGATTATATTACCAAAAGGGAAAACATTAGTACAGTCAGTCATCATTTTGAGCAGCAGCACAACAAGGTTCCTTCCTATGCCTGTGGATATCTATTTATAGTATAATGACATGAGCTGGAATGGCCACATGACATCTCTTCCAGTAGCTGAACTTGTGGATAACTATATCTGGAGAAAGAACACAGCAGGCAATATTTACATTCCCTGCTCTTACTCAACTGAAAACGTGTGAAAAAATAAAAACCTCAGAGAACAAGAGCACAGTTTTTATTTACTGCTTTGTTTAAAGGAGTGTATTTTTAACTGATTCACCTGTTATCAAAACACTTTTTCTTCCACAAGAGAAATAGCTATCTCTCATTAGAAGGCACAGAGAAAATACAGACTGTGCCAGCATGATCTAGCACAAAACAATCGACTCTGTCAGGAATTTGAATTTAATGTTGTCTAGTTTAAATTCATAAATTTCAAAGAGGGTAGCTGTTGTTTCAATGCAATTTGGTTTAATAAGCATTGTATCATTAAATTCTTTCATTATTCTGACAAGCTAGGAAAATAACTAATCATGTGGTGGAGAACAGGGACAAGTTATAGATCCTATTTCTTAAATTCCATCCCCTTTCAACCATTCTGTGCAATATAGAGATGGTGCTGGGGAGAGAAAAAAGAGAGACTGGACTAATCTGTATTTAGGTAGAATGAAGAAGACTGAACCCTTTGGGAACAAGCACGAAAGCTGGCTTGATTTCAGCTTGGCTACATCTGTGAGGTGGAGGGATAAGAAGGCAGATAAATACAGTGAGGAAAAAGGAATGACAGAAACTGTCAGATCTGACTAGTAAGCAAGAAAATAGCCTATCCTATATAATTTAGGGAAAAATATACATGTATGCTCCAAATAAACTGACCCCCTTCCCCCCCACTTCAGACTATCTGCCGTAAAAGAGCTAGAGAAATTAATATGGTAAAGGTGAGGTGTCCTGAGTTACAATGAATTTTCTGGGACCAGACTGCTCTGCATGTCAGTGGCAGTGGGCTCTGGGAGGCCCACTTGTGAAGAGAGATGCAGTTTACTGTTTCCCTGTTGGGTAAAGGACTTATAATGTAATATATATTTGTATGGTGCCCATCTTTTCTGGCATTTGCTGTCTGTTTATTCTGGTGATAGGCTGATTTGTCTTCTGGGTATTCCTTGTTTCTAGAAAATGAGCTAATAAAATTCACAAGTACATTTCTTCCTGTTCGTTAGTTACCTCTCAGCATAGTCCTCAGCATTTTAATCCTGGCCAGCTGAAAATACGCTGTTTCTTTGTTAATTTTATTGAGTTTTCAAATTAGCATATGAGTAAGCTATGGCATAGTACAAGTATATCTCACCTGGTGTAGTACCAACACAATGACATCCATAATTTACACTACAGCAAATGATTCTTCAGCAAATCATCAGGACGCATGGGCCAAAAAGTGCAAATGCACTCCATGAAGGTCAGCAGCATTTATCACTAGTTGTTCCTTTCATGACAAGTTTCTCTGGGCTCATTAAAGCATTCTACCACCTCCCCTCCCTCCCTTCTTTCTGAGATTCTGTGTGTTTGCGTTTCCAGACTTCACACTTCTGCTTTAGTTTCTTTCTTCTTTCTATACTTTTGCAGATGTGTGTTTCCTCCACATTACAAGAGTCCACCACCAACAGTTTCACAGTTCCTTAAGGGCTAAGGTTGGAAATCCATCACTATCTACACATGTGCAGCATAACTGAAATGCAATTTCTTGCAATATATGTGTTCTGAACTGTCAAGTTTTTCAGCCTTCCTAACTAGCAGAATGAGCACTGCTATCTTCTGTTTACTGGAGATATGTACTATTCCTTGTAACTATCTTGGAACATACACCATTACTTACATGTGCCTATTTATCTTACTTTTGCTTTAAATTTAATTTTTCCTTTAAATTTTGCTTCATATACCCAATTTTTGTCTCTATTTGAATAAAGAAAAGAATGGAAATTCTATAAGCTGTGTGTAAGCTTACACTTCTATAAGGGTAAGCTGTGCTTCCACTCAGGCTGGTGATGTGTCTTCCTCCTATATTGGCAGCTAAGCAATACAGATGTTTCTTCTTAAATTACAAAGGCTCAAAACCACACAGAAATCATACCTTTGATTGTTTCTGCTAGTAACTTACTTACAGGCATGGCATTCAGATCTTCCACCCTTAGTAGAGCTGAAAGAGTAGATCCACTATTGTCCCAGAGGGACAAGCACTACTGATTTTTAAATGTGCGATATTGACTAAGGTTTCCATATGTCCAGAAAATGACAGATTACTTTCCAGAGTTGTAAGATGGGTTACTACTAACATTGATGATCTACAGCAATGGCAAGGTTACAAATTTCTTTACACAGTTTAAAATCCACCAGCCTCCATATTTACTTTACTGTTTAAAATTAAAGCCCTTTTGTCAATAAATTATAGGAAATTATAGATCTACTTGAGATTGTATTAGCTTCCTTACATAAGGCAAGGAATTAAACTTTTTTCAAAGAGAGAAACTTTTTATTAGAGAAAGCCTAATATTAAAAGTCCACTATTTATAAAATATTTGTTCTAATGATAGAGCTGAATGTTTCTAGAAAGGATTCTAGTCCTGATCCAGTCTTCTCTGGTTTTCATGCTCAAATATGTTCTCATAGAAATAAATATGAGCCAAAGTAATAGATTTGCTTCAGCTGTGTACCACCTGTAAAGCTTATGTAGGACTTCCTGGCAGACTTTATGATCTTGTTTTGGTTTTCTTTATTTTTACTTTGGCTTTTTTATTTTATTTTATTTTATTATGGCTTAGTCTCCTTTCTATTTCAATATTTCTGCAAGACTTCTGTAGTTAAGTGAAATTTGGAATTGTAGAGTACTTCTCTTTCTTTGATCAAATTATGTAAACATATCTTATTAAAACTCTTAATTAGAGAAAGATGACTTAAGTCTTGAATGAATTACAGATTTTATAAAATGACATAATTAGGTCAGGGCCACTGTCCTAATCTCCTAGGGTACAGGAGCCCCAAAAGTTGAAGGCCATGAAAATAATTACTTGAAACTTTCTATTGCTCAACAAAAACCCATAAAGGGTTATCTTGGGAATGCATCTTTTAAAATAGTAAGCAACTGCAGACTGTCTTTGGAATATGTTAAACATGGCATTTTCATCTTCATAATTTCCACTTGTTCCAGGAAATCTGTGAGTGTAAGATGCCAAGAAGACATTATTTTTTTCTTTTTTCTTTTAGTTAAATATTACAAAAATAAATTAATGATACAGGAAATATATTATTAATCTTGTTTAGCAACTGTTGGATTGATTTTAAGAAGCTATGGTCAAAAATACTCTCCCCTCAGAAAAAAGAATAAAAATGCACGATTCTTTATGTGGTTGCTCGCAAACACATATCTTCAGCAAACTTACCCTTGTTTGTTGGGTGTGATGCATGAGTTCTGGAAAACATCCCCACTCTAACAGCACTCTTAGATACTAGTGATGCACCACCCCAGTAAGAAATCCTCACCTTCATACCTGAAATTACATAATGCAAAATATGCTCATATGTTTAGAGCGTCCTTACACAAGTTTTAAACAATTTCAGACACTTTAAATCTTTGAAAATTTTATATGAAGAAATTAATTATTAAGTAAGTCTGCTCTGTGTCATCTTCCCAAAGACACAATGCAGATAAGAATAAGAGCTATTTTTGTGTTTCTGGAAGAAAGTTAGCAGCAACTGACTTAAAATATTTTTATTATCTTGTCTGACAATATTCTGCTTGGATTCACCAGGAGTTCATTATCGGTCTGGAAATCTGGACTGTCTGAGGATCCGGATGACACACATATATGAGATTGCAAAATCTGTATTTCCTTCTTTGTAGCTGAGAAAAATGGGACGGGTTCCTCATCTTTCTTGCCTGCAGCTAGACCTGATTTTGAGGGATTCTGCCACCTGAATATGCTTTAGGCATCACTGGTTTGTCTCCTCAGTCATCAGGTCTCTGACACCTGTGCACTCTTACTGCTGTTGTATAATGAATATTAATTCAAATCCTGCAGATTTGAATCCTCAGTACTTTTTGCTCAGCTTTAGCAAGGCTGGCTGAAATATAACAGCTGAGTTCTTCCCTCCCCAAATTATCAGTATTTTATATTTCTTTTTGTTCCTATGCTAGTCAAATTTGAGACCATAATTTTTCAAACTCTGCCCCCCCCCTCAAAAGAAAGAAAGAAAGGAAGGAAGGAAGGAAGGAAGGAAGGAAGGAAGGAAGGAAGGAAGGAAGGAAGGAAGGAAGGAAGGAAGGAAGGAAGGAAGGAAGGAAGGAAGGAAGGAAGGAAGGAAGGAAAGAAAGATTGATTGCACATCAGGAGTTATCTTGGATTCTACTGATCTGGTTAGATTCATCTGGATCTAAGGGACAGACTGTTAAGATAAAGAATGGGAAGATGTCACCTGCATATACTCTTCTGTTGTGCATACTGTATTTGAACTAGTGACCTAAGGTTCTCTTTAGAGTCACTGGGGGAAAGTAAGAATCTGTTCTCTTTTCAATGTCTGATTTAAAGTGGGATGAACTGTGCTCCTGTCTTCATACTTGAAAGGTGCTTATGTATACTTCTCTTTTCATCCATAGCCTGATAATTTCTTTATGCAAATGCAGTACCTTTAGATGTAGTGCTTATAAAATATGGAGTCTGTATCTTATCAGCTAGACACTTGCTTGGGAACTGCTAAACCTAGAATTACATTCCTGCATTAACTCAGTTGGATTTGAAGTAAGGACACTCACATGCAGGTGAACGCTCTACATTGTCATCTTAAGCAGAAATTTCCTAGACCTAAGTTTCATTGATGTGTATTTCTACAAAACTTTTTTTTTTTTTTTTTTTTTAAATGGCATTTTGGAGAGGATTGTATTCATATATTCCTAATCTATTTGGTCATTGTTAACTCCTATCTCTTCAGAATAAAACCTCTTCCCTCACAGCTGTTTTGCAAATACTTTTACCTCTATACGACTTCCTGAAGACTGTATTTTGTGGTCCTGTTATCTTACCACAAGTGATCTTCTCAAGTGATCATGTCGTTATTATAAAAACAAGCTAGGCTGGGCACTGAAGTATAAAGAGTGAAGCACTGATTAACAAAACCAAATCAAGTCTGTGACTAGTTATTTCCATTTGATCTTTGATACTTTAGGAAGGAAATAATGCCAGTATTTTCTCTTTGTAAATAAAGTGGACAACTAAACCTTCAGCAAAACTTTTTTACTTTCTGTCACATGTGGTCCTGAGACATGGAATATATTTTAAGTACAGGAAGTAATACAAGGTTGAAGGTGAGCAAATTTATTATTTTTAGAGAAGATAAGACAGAACAGCAAACAGTTTCTCCTGTGTAACCTAGTTTCTAATTTTCTCTGGAGGACAGTGAGTACCAGAATAAAGATGTGATTTAGGCTATGGAAATTATGCTTAACTCTGTTTTGAGCAGTCCCAAAGAAAGATTTGCTGCTCATTTTTCTTTCACTAAAATATCACTGTATTGCAGAACCCTAGAGCCTTTATGTTCCAGGAGGAATAAGGGGATGACATCAGGAATGATGCTGTACATTTCTAATTGCCACCTTGCTTCGTGTGTGGCTAGGGACAACTTCTTGTAGCCATACTTAGTGCATCCCAAAGTACTGAAAGACTTGGGAATTTGCAATGTGGCTCCTACAATATCCAACACAGATCCTGAGAGCTGGTGAATAATATTGTCATAAAGAGCTTGTTAGCATTTTTTTTTTAAAATTGCCCTTACTGTTGATTTTTCCCTCCCCAAACTTCTGCAGCTCCTAAGAACTGATGCAGAGCCAAAGGAAACCATCTCTGCCCTATCCTGTGAGTCTGGCAGCTGAAGGCTTGGGAATGCAGTACAGACTTCTCAGCAAAGTCACAAGAGCTTGAAGTGCAAAGGAATTGTTTTAAATTCTTTCCATTCATACAGTAAGATTTGCTTTAAGCTGTTAAAAAAAAAAAAAAGTTATGCAATTGATGTGTATGTTTCTATCTTTCCCTTCCTGCAGGAATAAGAGGGGGGAATGCCTCTACAAGGTGCACACTTAACTGACCCCTTCATTCAGCTCAGCTAGTTTCTTTAGTAACACTCCCTACACGTTCCTCAGGTTAGATACAATCAAATCATGCTGCTTTTGATGACATTTTAAGCTTGGATTTTAAGCCTCCATCCACTAGCTCAAATGTTTTTAGCATCACCTGAAAGGCTTGTTTGCTCTCTTCTGTTCCTGGCATCTGAAAGGAAATGTTCTGAGTGTTTCTTGCCTGCAATTCTGGAGCCAGTTCCTCTTTGCCTCAGTTAGAATAAGATTCAGTGAATGCAAGAACTGGACACTCTTTAAGTGTCTATGGTCACTCATTCTCAGCATCTTCTCTTTCTAATCCCATGATTTCTGTATTTGGACTTTTTTCCTTCTTGTGGTGGGTTGATCCCAGCTAGAAACTAAATATGCACCAGCCTCTCTCTCACTCTCCCTGCAGTGGGATGGGGAGAGCATCAGAAGAGCAGAAGTGGAAACCTCATGCGTCAAGATAAGAACAGTTTAATAAGTGAAAAAACCCTGTACAGGCAAGCAAACCGAAAGAAAAAAAATAATGGACTACTTCCCATTTTGGGCCAAGTTCCAGCCATTTCCAGCAAAGCAGGGACTCAGCACACCTAACAGTTGCTGGGGAAGACAAATGCCATAACCTGAATGTCCCCTTCCCTGCCACCCCCTTCCTCCTCCTTTCCTGAGCTTTTATTGCTGACCACAATGTCATATGATATGGGATATCCCTTCGGGCAGCTGGGGTCAGCTGTCCTGGCTGTGAGTTTGGCCAGCCTCTTGTCATCCCCAGCCTACTTGCTGGAGGGGCCGGCGTGGGAGAAAGAGAAAACCTTGATGCTGTTCAAGCACTGTTCAACAATAACCAAAACACTGATGTCTCACCAACACCTTTTTAGTCACAAATCCACCATAAAAGCTGCTATGAAGAAAATTAACTCCATCCCAGCCAGACCCAGTACACTTCCTCACAGGTGGACATGAATTCCAATGCAAGTTCTCCTTTTTACTCATCTGTCCATCATTTTTATTGGATAGATTTGACCGCTGAGATTTCTTCTCCACTTCTGTGAGGATGTTAACTTTTACTCACTCATTTGGTACACTGAGTTGCCACTGCTACTATTAAAATGTATAATTTCTATTGGAGGGCTTAGTTTCTCTGGAACTATGATAATTGGGGAAATGGATTATTTCCTAACAGATTTCACTGGATTTATATTTTGAAATATTTTAAGGCACTAAATCAGCACAGGATATACCATTCTCTTCAAGTGTATCCACACCTGTTAGAAAGTAGTAGCCATACACACTGTAGTAAGAAAGGTAAAATTGTATGTATTCACAAGCATGTGCTTTCGGCAGCTGCATATGATTGCTGAGTATCAAGGTGAGATTATGTGCTGACAGAACTCTGGTCTAAGTACAAAGAGGTTATGAAGAGACCACAGAAGACTTTTGCAAGCTGATGGAGTTTTCTCCTACCTTTGTTTACTTGTTAAAATACGTCCAGCACTGGCCTCTTTCATAAAGCATCCCTGCTACATTATGTTGTAGCACTCTGTTAAGCAAGTGTTTTAAGTTCTAATTAAACATCTTTGCTAAATCAAAGCCACTGCCTGTAAGCACCTACTATTACGAGCTGCTGTTACAGTAAGTCACAGTTGCTTGTGCAGTTACTCATTGCTACCCCGTTACTGTTACGTTGTTACCCTGGTCCATTCAGTTCTGAGTTATCGATGGCCGTACTGATTATTGGCTGAAGAACAGCTATGGATTGGTGCACTCTTTCAACTCATAAAATGTGCTCTAATTGAACTTCTGATATTAATTGGACAGTCTGTGTCAGGATCAAGGGGAGCTGAAGTTCGCTATGCTTCTGATAATCCTTTAGCAACAGTCTGTAAAGTTGTCCTCTTTTCCTGCCCATAAATTTGGGCACAAGTTAGCAGGAAAGAGAAAAATGTGAATGAGGGGAAAGTTTGCCTTTATCATGCTGATGTTCAGCACTGCAAGTGTGTAACTCTGGTCTGTCATTCTGTGTTCGCTGGTTTCAGTGCTTTTACCAAATTTTGTTTGTTAGTTGTCAGTGGGGCCTGTAGAAGATTTAATTAGAAAAGATAGGCTAAAAACTTTCAGATTCCACTTAAGGAGCTCTAGGAACTTGTTACTAAGAGGGTTACTTAAGTTACAGAGCTTAAGAGAGACCAGTTAATTAGGCAAGTACAGCAAACTCACTGATGTTGCTCCAGCAAACAGTTTACTTCACCTGACAATCAATAAATACCAGGTTAAATAACAGACTGGTTGAGTAAACATCTCAAGATCATAAGACAGGCCTACATGGTGCCTCATTTATCGTATAGGCATGTTGAAGCCAGTGAAATTTTGCTGTTGGAAATCTACAGGTGAGGTAGCACCCTCTTTGGCATTTGCCACAGCATATTTATTCTCAATTCCCCTGCTCAAATAAAGACAGTTTGATAGCTTGATTTGCCTATAAGTGGCTTAACTACTTTTCCAGTTGTAATAGTTATTGTTAGTGTCATAGCAAAATTGATTGAAATAGTTTTTCCTTATTATTGCCATACTACACCCCTAGCTCAATCTTTAAAGCCAGCAGATGGGACCATGGGCAAATCCTGTTTGACATCGGCTAGGGCAAAACTTCTGGACTTTCTCAGCTGTCATATATCAGCATAGTTTCACTGATATAATGGAATAATGCTTATGAACCTCCTGCCGAGGATTTGTCTAACCACTAGTTTATAATCAATGATCCGTTGTGCGGGAAGACAACTAAACGGTTCAGAAAACTAATAATGGGTAATGGACCCTTTGATATTGCTTTAAATATATCCTCCTTCTGCCATGACAAGATCTAATTGAACAGTAGGAAAGAGTTGATGAGCTTGTGCTATGATTCTCATCAGAAAGCTTTCAGAATTTCCTTACCCTCAAAATACAAAGGAAAGACTGAATAGGCTTAGAAACTTCCTTATTCCTGTTACAGGTTCTAACGAAGCTAACAAAGCACCTGGGATCAGCAACAGAAGAGGCAGCAGTTGTTCTGTTCATGTTTTGTGGTTAAAAAGCGGGTGCTAGTCTATTCCTTTATCACTAGCATTCATTTAAAAAGGTATGGGATGAAGCACCCTGCTCCATGTCTGTATCCCTCTCTTTTACCCTCTGCTGCTTTAACCCAGGATGTGGAACACAGGTAACAACAGTCAAACTTGGAGCAATTGTTTTCAATTTGTTTTTAGCCTTGCAAATTGCTACTTCAGTCTATGTCACACCTGAAGGAAGGCTTGTGTGCTTGAAAGTCTATCTGTTTTGCAGCAACATCATCTGGCATAGTAAAAAAAATACTATCTCTCCAAAGTAATAGATTCTGAAGTCTGACCCATTGCATATCATGGGTCATTAAATTCCCCCAGGTACCCTGTAGTGGAGCACAATAACCTGTGTCTCAGCTGAAGCACACTGTGTTTGGCTAGAGCATAAGTTCCTGAAAGACATCCGATGTTGTTCCTGAGACCATAGGAGCTCAACAATCTATTGATGCCTTTGGAGCTTGTTCCAGTTGTTTGCTTCCTTATAGTTAAGGAACGGTGTGCTTTATTTCTTATTTAATTTGCTTGACTTCAGTTTTCAGCTCCCAGCTTTTGTTATGCCTCTGTTAGATTAGAGAGCCCTTGTATTTTCTCCCTGTAAAGGTATTTACATGCTGTAATCAAGTCACCTCTCAATCTTTTTGATAAGCTACACAGATTGAGCTCTTTAAGTCACTTGCAGTGAGGGCTGAGAGTGCTGCTGCTAGCTCAAGTATTCAAGCGTGTTGTGGTCAAAGATTGCTAATTAATGTCATTAGAAATGGACAATTCTTTGTGAGTGAGTGAGCCTCACAAACAACTCTCAGCTGATGAGTTTAATAATGTGGACTGAAATACCTGTAAGCCAGTTATCTATAATTATGCATATACTCATGAAGACAGCGGATGCCACTTCTTCATTTTAAAGTGGGCTATATAAGGGAAGGGTATTTAGTGAAAAGAATGAGAATTAGAAGCTCTACAGTGTCATTATTCCCTTTTTTTATTTAAATGCTTGCTCCTGTCCTAGCATTTCCTCTTCTCCTTAATTTTTTTAATGCTGCTTTCTGATAAGACCAAACTGATGGCATAATTACTAGGTAGAAATTGTAGGTATCAAGTACCTTCTTGAAATCACCTCCTCTCAGTTTCCTTGCAAGCTAGACTAAATGTGAATATATTTAAGATTGACAGATTGTTCAGCTTTTCATGTTTCTGCACCTCTGCAAAAAAGTTTGGTGGCAAAACATCCAAGGCCATATTTATACAGGAATAAATATGCTTGTTTCACTGCTTCAGTAGCAATGTACTGTGTCTGATTTTATTTCTACAGTAATTAGCAAACTACCCTTAAGGTATCATTCATCATGAGCAAATCCTAGAGGAATTTATTTCTATTTGTGGTCTGAAAGCAAGACTGAGTTACTATTTCCCTAAGTTTTGGCTTCATGACTACCTTAAAGCAGCAACTAACTCATCATAGAATCATAGAATCATAGAATGGTTTGGGTTGGAAGGGACCTTAAAGATCATCTAGTTCCAACCCCCCTGCCATGGGCAGGGACACCCTCCACTAGACCACGTTGCCCAGAGCCCCATCCAACCTGGTCTTAAACACTTCCAGGGATGGGGCATCCACAACCTCTCTGGGCAACCTGTTCCAGTGCCTCACCACCCTCACAATAAAGAATTTCTTTCTAACATCTAATCTAAATCGACCCTCCTTCAGCTTGAACCCATTACCCCTTGTCCTGTCACTACACTCCCTGATAAACAGTCCCTCTCCAGCTTTCCTGTAGGCCCCTTCAGGTACTGGAAGGCCGCAATTAGATCTCCCCGGAGCCTTCTTTGCTCCAGGCTGAACAATCCCAACTCTCTAAGCCTGTCCTCATAGGAGAGGTGCTCCAGCCCTCTGATCAGCTTCATGGCCCTCCTCTGGACTCGCTCCAACAGCTCCATGTCTCTCTTGCACTGGCGCCCCCCGAGCTGGACGCATTGACCATCTGTGGTCAATCTGTAAAGTCTTTACAATTAACGTCTTGTGGAAATACAGAGAGTCAGTCTTGAACCTGTGTGTGCTACTCGGTTCTCTCCTCCGTGTTGAATATATTCACTTGGGTTCACAGAGCCAAAACATGTAATGTTACTAGAATCCTATCTGGAATATTTCTCTTTTTGCTCTAGTCCATTGTTGTCACCTGTCAGCACCAACCTCTTCATTGTCAGCATTGTCAAACCTGACAGCACCTGAAGCAGGAGAAGTGGACAGAACAGAATTTAATGAAATGTCTTCACATTCACTTTTAGCAATGTCAGTTCCTCACCACACTCGGTATTTCAGGTTTGCTTGTGACAAGATTGCCATTAATATTGGAAATACATTCAAAGCAGAAACTTTTGAATGACTGGACTGCAACAGAGACGTTCTACAGAGTGCAGAACATGATCTGTGTGGGTACGCTCCACACAGCTTTATTCTGCCTGCATGTGTGGCAATGGCACGAAGCAAAATGCTGGGCAGGATTGCAGTATCAAACTCTGGTGATGATGTTAGCGTGCTTTTTGGCTGACTGCCCTGCAGGGTTGTAGTAGGAGGGTGAAAACACTTTCTGGTTTATTGCTAAGATCAAATTCAAACCAAAATTAGGGTCAATAATGAGCTTTAGATTGTGGTGACTAATGATAAAGAATGAATTTTTACTCTCAAATGAGATGTTTGGAGATGATGCAAATATGCTATTTTTATCATCTACATTAAATGAGCTAGAGAGTGACCTGTAGGTGCTTTTGGGTGTCCATGCTGAGACAGCTTCTCACCCTCTGAGTCGGAGAGAAGGACGCAGGCTGAAGCCACAGCGTTCGCCGGGACCTGGCACGAGTGTGGTGCTGGGAGGGTGCTGTTCTGTACGGGCAAAGCCTCTCCCAGGGGGCCAGCTCTGCATCCGTCCCTCTCACAGGCAGGCGATATAGCAGCATATTTGTTATACTGTTTTTATAAGACAGTCAGCTCAACCTTGTAAGTGCTTGTTACTTTCAACAGTTTTATTTCAGTATCTTGATTAAAGTCTCAGCTGATGGAATCCTGTGATTAAATAAGCAACTTTATTCTTCCCATTTTTCTTCTGTTTTTCCAAGTATGCAAGTATAACATTGTGACTGCATCATCAATAAACTGTTTCTGGTTTTCATTTCAGTCTGGAGAGAAGTATGAGTATGTGAGCAGAGTGTACCCTAAAGATACAAAAGCCACACACAAATAAAAAAGAAATACAATACATTATCATTAAAAAAGATTTCCATGACTAGTCGAAATATCATTATTCTTTTGTAACTGGTTCTATGATTTCTGAACATTTGGGATTGCCTTAGTTGATGCTATAATAATTTCTATTTGAACCAAATGTCTGGTCTTTTATGAAGCATGACACTTCTTGTTTCCATTCTTTGTTACAGTCTTTTGAATCTCCTTGGTGTTTCTCTAATAGTGTGCGGAATACTTTCAAGGCCAAATCATTCAGTGAGAGACTAAAGTAATTATTTTTTTTCCTCAAAAAGTCTGTTAAGTATGCTTTCTTGACATTTTGAGATTTCTTCTTTTGTCTATCATGTTGATATTCTGCATGTAGTTTGGAACAGTCTGGGGAGTCTTTATGTCTTCAAATCACTATTGAAAATGATGATGCTATGTATTCTGTTCCTAAACTAGGCTTTAGTGTGTATGTACATACACTAAGAATAGTACTGAGACATGACATATTTGTTTATTTTCTTCCTTTAAGAAAAATGTTCCCTGACAGTCAAGAAGCCAGAGAAGGGTATTTGGAAAAAAACAAAACAAAACAAAACAACAACAAAAAAACTCCAACCCCCCCAAAAACCCAAAACATCAGGATGAAGCAATCTTTGTGAGAAGTGGTTTAACGTTGTTCCGGAAAGTATGATGCTGGATTTATTGATGGAGTAGAACAATGTTTTACTTGCATATTTGGAAATGGGTGAGGGAGCAGGTTAACAGAACAAATTGGGAGGATCACGTCTGTCTGCTTTCATGTCTGTTTGGAGGGTAGTAGTCCAAAAAGACATAGCGTTTGATCTGGAGAAATGCTTTTCTCAGGCACACAGATAAATAGTTCCTGACATGAATGATTTAGCAGGACACAATGCAGTGGTGAGCCCCCCAGAGAAAGGAAGTACATTTCATATTTTCCTTCAGTTTTAAGGTAGGAAGAATGATGAAGATGAGCATTTAGCCTGTAGAGGCTTCTAATGAGAAAGAGGAGTGTGTAAGGGGATGAGAACCCAAGGGCTGTCAGCAGCAGTGGCAGGAAAAGCCTAGAAGTGCTGTGGCAGAAAACAAATTTTAAGCAGACAGTCGGCTGTGCCAGGGACAGAAGGTGAAAAATTGAGAGCTGAGCAAAAATCTCAGACTTTAATATAAGTGGAACTGTCTGCCAACAAACTGTGATCTCTTCACGTACAGTGACAAGCGACTCCAACAAAAGGTGGGATCTACAGTATTTAATCACTCTCCAGAGGAGTCTGGGTCAAAAAGGGTTAACAGCGCTAAGGCAGAGAAGTCCAGTTAACAATCCTCTTCATTAGATTTTCCCAGAAGATTGATGCTGGAAGACAGTTTTGGTCATCCTTTCTTGCATTTGTTGTCAGTTGTTTACAGGATTTATACATTCTATCAAATGTCAGCCTCAGTTAAAGTCCTATCTTCCTTAATATGTGGGTTAATAAGATCCATTTCCCCCACCTTGCCTGGATGCTGTGCACACCTTGCCAACAGGATTTGTAGGTTGCAAATGAGAATTTAAGAATCTTCAAGTTTTGTCCCCGTGGTAGCACTGAGGCAGAGATATGTTTCATTCGCTTTTGAATTTGATTCAGGTTATACAGGAAGTTTATTATTTTATCCACTGTATTACAGAGCTAAGCATGGGATTGTTCACAGCAAGAAATTCCACATACTGCAACACAGACCTCTTACAAACCGGTGACAGTCAGATCTGTCTTTTGCTTACTGAGCCAGTCTGTGCTTTTGTAATCTTCTAGCTATGGGGCTGCATCTTTGTTACTTGTTAGGCGTATGGTCTAGGCTGTGGTGGGTACTCTGTGTCTTATTCTCTTGCAAACTGATTCAGCAGAACGAGTGGGGATGGTGAAATCTGAACTGGTGATAAAAGGAGTTTTCTCAGGTGCCTTGCCAAATGGGTCCACAAACGCTGAAAGGGTCCGTTTTTGGAAGGAGGCAAGCTGCCCTCTATTGGCCAGAAGACAAAATTTGGCCCTTTTCCTTTCTTACTCATTGTAGATGAGGGATTAAGCATTTGAATCTGACATTGTCTCTTTGTCAGGAAAAGCAGACGTGTCCTTTTATAGGCTGCTACATTGACAAGTGGTATGAAATTGGGCAAAAGATAAATAAACATGAAGATGTCACTTTCACACTGTTTAAAATATTTCTCTGATTTTTCAGCCTTGTTGCAAGGGTGATAAAGAAACACAAGAATCTGAATTTCCATTTAGAAGGATTTTCGATTGCATGTAGTTCTGTATTAATTTTATCAGTGTGAACAGGAATCCAGGAACATGAGCAAAACTGAGGCAGTGGATACTGTGCTGGGCGAGTAAATGTATACAAGTGTATGAGCTCTGCTGGTAGCGATAACATACAGTATGAGGGTAAACCTGAGCACAAAACAAATCTGAGGACGTCAGGAGCTGGGACCTTTTCATGCTCTGAACTGTATTTTAGTAATTTACTGTACTTGTTGCTTCAAATCACCTCCTTGTGAGCAGAGCTTCCTGCTAAGTCCAAACTTTAGGTGACAGCATTAGGTGACATCCCCACTGAATACTGCAGCAGCTGGTACCTGGGGAAGTGCTGTGTGAAATGTTCACATTTATTGATCTTTGTGGAGGAGGCTACAATTTGCAGGAGTTTACAGAGCCTTGCTAAGCAAGCAGAAGTGCTAGACTCAAGTGTTTGTGTGTGTGATGTGTTCCAAGTCCAGTAAATATTACTGTTTGATTCAGCTTTATGCTCCTATAACATACACACTTTTCTTCAAATCTTAATGTGTTATACTGGTGGAAAACCCAGGCACTGAAATGAGTAAATAAATAGATGACATTATCATGTCCAAAGGCGTAATGAACCTATTATGTCTCATGTTTCTCTCATGATTTGAGGTAATCTTTAGCAGTGGGAAAAGTTTGGTTTGAATACATTTCTATCTGTACATGCCTGTACTTCTTTTCTGGATGACAGACAGTAACCAACCATCCTGGATTGGCCAAGAGAGTTTTGGGATTTAGATTACTGCTCTGGCAGCTTGAGAAATGTCTTTAGGACTCTAACGAGATGAAATGTGCCCCCTGCATAATCCAAGGCAAAAGGCAGATCCCTGAAGAAAGGAGAAATGCTCCAGTTGCTTTGTTTTTGCTTAAAATGGTCACCCTACCTTGATACCTATGCTTGCCTGTCAGTAACTGCCTAGGATGCTTTTGTGGCTGCTAAATTTCTTTGTATTTTGTTTTGTTTATATATGGTGTTAGGATGGTTTGTTGTTTGGGTTTTTTTTTTTTTTTTTACTCCTAAAATTTCCTTGCAAACTGATATTGCCCAGGAAAGTGTGGTGAGAGGGATGGGAAAGATACAGAAGAATTATAATTAGAGGCAGGCTCAGGATTTATTGACAAATGCTATGTTTCAAGTGTATAACATGCAGTTCTTACCAACATGTTGTTGTCTTATGCATCTAAATTACTTGCAAGTATTGCACAGTTGGAAGTAGTTGTTGCTATAGAAGCACTGGAGCTGCTGACAGTGCTGGCAGCAGAAACAGCAGCAACAGCAGAAGGTACATGATTATCTTATGGGTTTGAGAATGGGAGTTTGCATTTTATATCCTATTGTTTCTCATTGCATTGGGAAAACAATGGAGAAGAGAAGAGAAGAGAAGAGAAGAGAAGAGAAGAGAAGAGAAGAGAAGAGAGAAGAGGGAAGGGGAAGGGAAGAGGGAAGGGAAGGGAAGAGGGAAGGGAAGGGAAGGGAAGGGAAGGGAAGGGAAGGGAAGGGAAGGGAAGGGAAGGGAAGGGAAGGGAAGGGAAGGGAAGGGAAGGGAAGGGAAGGGAAGGGAAGGGAAGGGAAGGGAAGGGAAGGGAAGGTCTTATCTATTTTATTATTTTTGGATTTACAAATTTGGTTTGAACTTTTCTCAGGTGGATCAAGTTAGCTGAATTTGCAAAATGAGGACATAAATGTTCATAAAGTTTTGGGTTTTCTCAAAACTGTTTCCAAACAGCTGCCAAACAACTCTGAAAAAGATGAAAGTCAAACAGTCCCAAGAGGAGCTGTAGGAGGCAGTAGCTGTGGTGGGGCTGTGGGGACAAAGGGAAGAAAGAAGCCTCTACAACAGTAAGAAGAACTGCCATCAGTCATAAAGGACATCGGATGGATCTGTGTATAAACAAGAACTCGCATGGAAAATTGCTCCTTAGGTTGTAGACCTATGCCATGACTACTTCAAAAATAATCTCTAATGTGGGAGAAATCACTGCTTAACAGCTTTAAATTTTCCTCTTCAAGAAAGGTATACTTGCATGTCAGCAGGGATGGGTGGGAACAGTATTCTACAGGAGCAGATGAATTCTTGTGTTTCATCTCCAGATTTCAAGCAGTCCCAGAAAGCCACTCTCTGCTCTCTCACCACAAGCAAAGCAGGAAGGTGCTCTCCTTCCCCAAAAGTTTGTTATGGTCTTTACTTCCTGGCTGTTTGTGACTCCTCTTCTGCACTGCTGCATCCAGCCAACCCCCCTCCGCTCCACCTCCCTGGCACATTTATTCAGGGCAGAGCTTCTGCCCAGCCTGCTGGGCTAGGCGGGATCCCTGTGCGGCTCTGCTCTCTCTTCTTTTCTTTCTATAGGACATGAGCAAGAGAGGGCAGTGGGAAGGACTCTCTTGTCTTCTGCTATCCAGATTTGAAAGACTTTTCCTTCCTTCTCTCCTGTATAGCTGGGGAGGAGCCCCAGCCTGAGAGCAGTCTGTGTGCACGCCCAGTTTTAGGGCACTGCACGCAGCAGGAGAAAGCTTTAGTGGGAGTACTGAGGAATTCACACTTCCACAGATTAGAGTCTGTTCCTAATTTCTGATTTAACAATAATATTTGAGAGGATCCAAAATGCTGCGCATTTGCTCTTCATTAGTTTCAAACAGTGAAGCATTAGTGTCAGTCAGAATTTCATGCTTTTTTTCTTTTTGTTGTAACCATAATGTGAGAATGGAGATACTGAGTCTGAATAAAAGCCCATCCAGAACAAGAACCTCAGTGTAAACCCAGGGTAAGCAGATACTGATCCTTTTGTTGTATATTCTCCTAACCTCAAGCCATCTGGCCCAGGAAATTTTTAAGCAAGAGGTGCTCATTTTGTATTTAGTAGTCCCAGACTGAGTATTCTTCTATGAAGTTCTCCAGATGTTTTCCAAATCTATGTGAATGTTTGAATCCACAATGCTGCAAGCAGGTCCAAGGCTTCAGTATGTGCCATGGGACAAAATGGCACCTCCCGTTTGTCTGAGCCTGCGGACTGCAGGGAGGAATTTATTTGATGTCTCCTAGTTTTTCTGGCAGAAGAGACAAAAATGTCATGATGTAAGTCATGTCTTTGGTCAACTTTATAGCAAAGAGTGAGCAAAAGATAATGACCTGATGGTTTTGTGTGGTGGAAGAGGATTTGATACTTGTATGTATCTTACCTGTGTATATACTGTGTATATCTGAACTATATATATCCAAACCATGATGCACTTTGCCATTGCAAGATAACCTTGAAGGTGGCTCCAAATAAATCTAACCCCTGTCTTTCAGAACACCTTAATCTTGCATCCTGACAAATACTGCCACACATATTTCCGTATAGATAAATGGGAACTAAAGGCTACTGAAGTTTACCAAACCTTTTTCCATCCATGAAATCCGAAATAATCTTAGTATAGAAAAGTGGTTTAAGGTATCTTAGTTTCATTCTGTGAGTGGCTTGCAAGGGTTAAATGATGGCATTCTACCTTTTGAAAATACTTTTCATTAGAGGAAAAGATACACAAGATTAATTTCCACCTCCCTCTTCCCCCCCCCGCCCCGTTTGAACCTGCCTAAACAAGGATTCATTATTGTTAATGGGATTTTTGTTTTCTTTAGTGTCACTAAATAAACTCTACTTGGATAGCAACAACAATAACAAAAAATGGAGCCAGAAGGGACAATCCTATTCTAGTGGAAGATATCACTCATGTAAATAGTTTGCTTGAAAACATTCTATATCTTTTCAAACTGCTAGAAACACTGTAAGCATTTCAGATATTATTCCATGCAGTTAACAAAATGCCTAGGAAAAGAATGAATTTGTTTAAAAAAGGCGTTTGCTAAAGCAGAAAGAAAAAAAAAAAGCCTTATACATAATAATAAAAATGAAGCTTCTAAGTGAATAGTACACAGCTCATTAGAAAGAATAAACTCCCAGGGTCCCTGAAGGTAAAATACAATAGAATGTAGCCTATTTAAAACTCCATTCAATGAATATGACTTTTGCATACTAAAGCAAATCATATTTCATAACTCAATGGATTATTTTAAATGACTCATTTTTTACTATTTAATGTTCTTATTATATAAGCTGCATTTTCCACTGAACTGTCTTTAAGAAATCATATTTTTGTAAATGCGGTTTACTAAGGAGTACATTTAAAAAATGAATCATCAGGCAGTAGTGAGACTTCTCTATTGTTTATTGAACATATAAATATTTGGTGATGTATTTAAGGTTAAAAGACAAGTATCGTTAATAAACAAATATTTCAAAGTTATGTACGGAAGCCATTGGCAAACAGTGAGCTATGTGAAAAAATACTGACATAGCAATACACCAAGACCTAGCTGAGTTTCTATGAATTTACAAGGTATTGTCTTTTTAACATTTATCCTAGACCATTTTCAGCTTCGCTTTCAAACCACCAATATGTTCAGAAGCCTTAAAAGAGGAGATAACTCAAAGAATAACATTTTCATTTGAAGTCAGGCAAAGCAGTAGATGAATTTTGTAGTTGGTCTAGATCACGGAAGGAAGAGTCTCTTCATGTCCAGCATAACATCCATAAAAGGATGACCCCTCCTGAAAGTGAAGTGCTTGGTTAATCATTAGTTTGCCCCCAGTTCAGAATTCTTATCCTATAGCATTGTTGATGAGATCACAGCAAAACAGCTGAGGCTTTTCTTTAATGCTGCCAGCCAGAAATGATTAAAGGTGTTGAAAGGCACAGCCCCCACTGGCAGGTGGGTGAGCAGTGCAAGGTAAGAGAGTAAGGCAGAGGCCCTTAGTTTGAGAAGTCTCCTCCAGCTGATGTACGGTAGCCAATGCTGGCTGCGCCAGATGAAGTCTGTATTTGCTGCTCATTTGATTTGCAGTTCAGACTAGTCTACATGACATGTGCCATGAGTGTGGGCTCATGACACATTTCAGGGTCTGTTCTACGTAAGCAAGAACTGTGTGCTGGGTGGTCAAACTCCGAGGTCAGTTCTGTTGTTCTGCTTGAAGACATATGATGTAACTACATTTGGCTATCAACACAGCAGACCATTCTCAATCAATCAGAAGTCATTTGGCTGTCAACACAGGAGACCATTCTCAATCAACCATAATTTGAGATGCATAGGAACAGCAGATTTAATATTTTTGGAATATTTCATGGCACTTGCATTCCTGCATCTCATCTGACTTCTTTTGTTTTTTTTCCGAACAGTTCAGACTTACACAAAGAGGCTTTGGATTAAGAAACACACATTCCGAGACCTAGTTTGGATAACAATGGGATACAGCTGTAATTCAATAAGACATACCATTTATTAACTTTGTTGGTAGTCTGAGAATCTTACTGAGTGTCCAGATGTGCTGACTGGGCAGAAGAGTTCTTCAACAGTTCCAACAAGTTTTTGCTGGTAAGAGAGCTGTGACCTTTCCCTTTTAACAGTATTGAAGTCTACGTCATTTACAGGTGGAATTACTTCAAAAAACTCTACACTGTGTTATGACCTTAAACAAACAATCATTTTCATCTAGCATAGGAGGGGCTGTACACCTCAGCAATCGTCACAGATGGGTGAGTGATGTGTCAATGAACAGAGGATTTTCAGTTAACCAATTCTTAAGTAGTATTAAAGGTGTTTTATCTTCAAAGTCCTATATTATGTAGTTACAGCTACCTCAAACACCTTCTCTTTCTTTCTACTGTAAAACACAGTACATCTTGAGATGAAAATGGAGGACAATTGCTGTTATGGTGGGTGCTTGGCTTTTCTATGTGTTTTCAGTGGTTTTGGCTTATCGGAGCTTATGGTCAGTGATTTCCACATTTTCTGTCCCAGTCGACTTTATATGCTGCTGTAGGTAGGAGATTTGAGATAATGTACAAGAATGAACTAAGAGGAGAAGTGGTTTTAAATCTGGAGAAAGTTATGGTTTGAATGTGTATGTTTTACATGCACTACTGTGCATATTATGTATTAAAAGGTGAACAGTGTATTTTAATGCACAATATGATTCCATGTTGTATACATACCTAGAGCTCAATAGCGGATGTGTGAAAGGCTTTGACTTAGATGCAATTTCTTGAAAACCACTTTTTTTTCTTTTCTGGTTTTTTTTTTTTTTGGTGTGTGTTTTTGTTTTGTTTTGTTTTGTTTTTTTCCTGTAAGAATAGCTGAACCCAAGGATTTTGGTGTCCTGTTTCTTTGCAGAAAAGTTACATATTTTAAGTTCTTCACTGCTGCTCCCCACCAACAAACCACAGATGACGTGGAACAATCTCTCAGGTGGCAGCACGTTATCTGGTCTCACTTAGAGCTTGGACATTTCTTCTCATGATACCAGAAACGGTGTCAATCTCTGGTAATAATAAAGACAAGATCTGGAAGAAAATGCCTTTCCACTAGGTGTTGACTAAGTCCCACTTACTTAATTTCACAGGTCACACTGACCATCATACTGTTGGCTGCTACCCAGCCACTAGTGCAGCCTGTCCACTGGAGATGTAAAACTAGTACACAACATTTATTTGTTCCTGGAAAAGTGGTAGGGGTTCCCAGTGTTGTAAAATTTTCATTCTTAATAGTTTTAATTGAAGCAGGATTGTAGGAATACTAAAATTTTTAAAGCAATCTATTTCAGGAGAATAAAAAAATGAGGCAATGGTGGAGATCTGTTTTGCTGTTAATTTTTTATTACCAAAATTTCACTTAGAATAGGAGGAGAGTATATTCCCCTCAGTTTATTATGGGAACAGTGGAAATATTCAAACATAGGCAAAGATTGAAATAATGTCTTAGAAAAGGTGAGGGAAAGAAATGTTATGGAAATTACGTGTTTTCAGTAACATTTATTGTTTGTAACTATCATTTATATGCTAAGCACACTCCTAGGTAATTACTGTCCTTATCTGGTAAGCTTGTGGGCTATGCAATAAGTGTAGTTTATTAGGCATCTTTCGTATCTTTAATAGTCCAAATCTCTGGTCACTGTCAAAGAGCTGCTATTCGGGCTGTTCTTTTATCTTTTTTTTTAAGTCATTGTATTTCACTGGAAAATAAGCGTGAACAGCCTCCCGTGAACAATCTGTGTGAGATATGGCTAAAACTCAACTAAAATTCATGGCCATTTATTGCAAACTCTTGTAATTTATATGTTTAACGCTGGATGTTCTCAGTTCATTCCCCTATCCAAAGGGTAGTCACGCGCCGTTGTAAGACGACGTGTCTGGCTGAGTTGGAGGGACAGCATGTGTGTTTGGATATAAAATTGTGTGTCTGTCTTTTGAGTGTAAAACATTATCTGCAGTTTCTTTGCAGGAGAGTTTCTACACCACGTGCACGTCCACGCAACACGACTGAGCTAGCTGACTGCTATAGCAGCGCTACGAGGTGTCAGGCTAGTCCCAAGGCTGCAGGCAGGACAGCAGCATAAGCATGGTACTCTGCCTGAGTTAATAAGCCTTGTGTTGGGTTAGAGGTCCTGCGTAACTCATTGGTGACTCCTTGTGCGTGACTAATGCAGCCATTATTTTCACACCACATTGCATACAACTGAACTTCCAACATATAAACGTGGACACCTCTAACTGGCATATGTATATATTCAGGAGCTTACTTACACAGACTGCACAGAGAGGGGGAGGATAGAGCTGTTGAAGGTATCCGCTCCATTTCGGTATACCAGAGTGCAGTGTGGATGTTAGGAATTGGACGTATGAGGTGGGTAGGAAGTAACCCTGGCATGCAGGTTTGCCACTGATTTCAGGGGCTGAGTGCTGGGGCTAAAATAGTTTGAATTGATGAGCTGTAGTCAGCTCCTTGGAGCTGCCTGTCCCTGCTACAGCTTGTGTATAAAAGGGATTTGGGACCAGAATGTTTAGTAAATATTTAATTAACTGAAATGTTATTAGAGTGCAATGAATAACTGCAACTTAACTTTTAGCTTCCACTCCTGTCACTCCCCCACAGTGTGGGAGATGCAAATTGGGATAAGGAGCCATGCGAGTTTTGTCAGCAAGACTAGCTGTGACTTTTAAATATATTGTCTAACACCCTAAGGGGAGCCTATAAAAACTTGAATGTGAAATCATTACACTGTTTTGTCATGCCCAAATGACAATAACAACCATGAAACCTTTTCTGTAAAATGCCTTTACATAGGCTAACTCGATTTGCAATGATTTAAATACTGAAACAAATTCCCTCTATTTCCATCTTGCATTTAAACAAAATGACAGCATATTGGCACCATCACTGCCTCATCTTACTATAAATCAGCAGAAATGAACAATCTGTCAAGTTCCTTATCTGTGCTCTTTTTAGTCTTATACAGTATGTGCATCTCCAGAAGAAAAAAAAATCATAAATACTTCCATGCTCCCTGTTTGCCTGTTTTTAATGTCCTTGCCATAGCTAAAGCTCTAGAGGACTGGAAAAACCTCATGGGTAGATGAGTGGCCTTACTGGTGAAGAAAAAACTGGAAAGGTAAAGCAGTAATGGTAATGCTCATCTGGCAGTATTGGTAATGAATAAGTATCATGATTTAACTGGAGATACTTCCTAGAAGTAACGGTGTGATAAAACTCAACTTCCACCGTTACAGGGCACAAACCAGTTCTTCTGTGGGGTGATCATTGGCCAGACTTGCAAATAAAGCATAAGACTCTCGTCTCTGAATATTCCTGTTGTTTTAACAGAGAATATGCAGGAAGCAGCGAGCTAATGCATTGTGCCAAGAATCTGGTCGAGTGAAAATATATGATTCAGTCAAAAAGCTCACTTATAAATTGAATTTAAATTTAGATTTACCTAGGCTGTTTAAATTTACTAAATTACTTAGGCTGATTTAGATACAGATGAGTCAAAGACGACTTGCACAGCATTCAGTAGCGTATAAACCATATGTATTGATGGATTGCTTCTATTAATAAATGGATGAAAGTTTTTGTTTTCCGTGATGATATTTGCATATGATACAGTGCTTTAAATAGAAAAGGTGTGGTACTGAATTTTGAGTATAAATATAAATATAATCTCTATGTAAAATTAACTGAGAAATCTTCTTATATGAAGTAGTCTATCAGATCTACAGTAATAATGCCTTCCATTGCCTTTGTTGAGATGTTCACAATGTGACTTTAAGGTGGCTGTTCAAATAATCATGAGGATGAAGCCTCATGCTTTCCAGGTAGCAACAAGTATGCCGTCTTCTTTTTAATTTTTTTTTAAGTCCAGTGGAGTTGAACAACAACATGCATAAAGTAATCAAGGTGGTTATTATTCCTGAATTCAAATGGGAGGTATAAAACAGATCCAGACTGTGTCTGTACCAGTGTGAAAGTGGCAGAATAGAGGTAAGCATGTTACAAGAAGATAAAGAGAGCAAAGGGAGAAAATGTGAGAGATTTTACCGTTGATTTTAGCATTTCTTCCCAATAGGTTGCTCTTCAAAATATATTTGAAGTCATTACATCATAATGTCTGAATCTTTGACTTTTCTGCTTATTATTCAGTCTCTGATGATTGGAGAGTATGGTTCTTAACATACTACTTTTATCTGGCTTATATGTGATACATTTCCCACTGTCCCCTTTTACTGCATGCAGAGCCTCCAAAGTAGCACAGCTGAAATAATTGTGCTGCATGGAGTTATGCTGCTGTAGAGGACGACTCTGTACGTGCTGGGGAGAAGTGGGAGAAGAGAGTCTATAGATCCAGGACACTGTAGGAAGAGGGGCTGCGGCAAGTTAATTGTATAGATCTGCTGATAGAAAACATGGGGCTTGTTAGTCGCGGCAGGAAGGAATATAGCAGTTTATCTGATCCAGGGTCACATGGGAGCACAGAAAGACACTGAAGATTCAGACTAACATCTGAAAATATCAGATGAATAAGCCAGTTTGGACACTTGACGGCAAAGCGAATGTCTTCTCTATTGTAAAAAACTAAAACAGCAAAGTTGTGAATTTCAGCTTAGGAACGCAAGTAGCAGTCTGGCACATGTTTATCTAGAATGAGCAAAGAAATGGTTGAAGAACTGACAATTGCAGTAATAAACACATGGACAGATAAGAAGAAATATCTTACAGGAAATAATGTGACTCTCTGAAATGGTGCACCTGGTGAAATGATTCAGGAACTCACTAATGTAAATAACACTTCATGATTATTTATTGAAGGAAAGTGGCATCTAAGGTTCTCACCGAGAATCAAGACTTCATTCAGTTACATACCGCACTAATATGCAATGATTATTCCTGCAAAAGGCTTAAGACCTGCTTAAAAGCAAGATCTAACAGAGGGAAGCACTGAAGACAAAACCAACATGGAACTACACAGCCTGTAAAAAACCCCGAACATTTAAAGAAACCTACAAAACGTATCTCTATAATATTATCCAGAACAGACTGTGTTCTACTAACATTTCTCACCAAATTGTTACCTACTGATAAACCTTAGCCTTTCTTTTTCTACTTCCTCTCCTTTCCTCTTCCCTCACTCCTCCATTCCCTTTTCCCCTCAGCCATTCCTCTTCCCTTTCCACTTCTCCATTCTGTTTTTTGATATGCTTAAAAGAGTGGAAGATCTGCTGGCTCCATTTTTCTTTGGAATAAATATGTTGGTTTTTCCTTTACATCGAAATGCTTTCTTTTCTCCTCTTGTGTATGGAAGTGACTTTGCATTACACGAAACCCTCAGTAGAGTTGTGGGTTCTGACAAGCCTTGACAGTAACATACTGGAAATAATTTGCACATAAGTTGGTGACCAGTATCTGTCCCATGTCTTACCAAATAGCTCCACTACTCATGCTTTATGCAATTTATAGTGGAAAAGCTACAAGGATATTTACTGTAGCGTCAAGTATAATATGCAATATACAAAAGCTGTAAGAGGAAAAAGCAATGCAGAAAAGTATAAAGTGACAAAGCATTAAGCTAATCCTACAAAGATCTTGACTGTCATGCAGTACACTTTCCAAATACTTGGGAGGCACGGAGAAAGGTTTATTAATGGTTCATCATCCTGCCAACACTGCCTACGCTTCTCATATGCAAACATTACTGTTTGGGGAGGGAGTGGGTGGGATTTTCCATGCATCAGATTGTAGCCATGAAAATGACAGTATTTTTCCAGAGTAATTGAAGCATTACCAAGCAAGACAATGATTGATGGTGTCTTTAACAGTATAAGAACAGTGCCTGCTTTCCTTACAAATATGTTACATGTATATGAAGAAGAAAAAGAGAGTGGGAAAAGACTTATACCACTCAAAAAATGATGCTCACAGTATTCAGTTGATTTTATTCATTATCATTTTCACAAACCACTTGTTTGATTTCCCTTTTTTATTATCAAATCATTATACCATTGACAGAAAGCAAAATTACTGCTTTGTAATATATGCGACATAATTAACTGGATACATTAATGTTTGTGACAGAGGCACTTCTTAAGTTTTCAAGCATTCTGAGAGTTACAAAGTCGTTGCTAAAGCTGGCAACAACAAACTGATTTTCTGTCAATACAATGAAAAGGAGATTGCCTATACTTCCTGTGTCTAATCAGCTCCAGACAGCAGACACATGCATATAGGGTGATGTATGGCTGAGGACTATGCAAAAAGTGATGCACCATTATAACTAATTTACAATCTTGAAAACAGAAATGAGTAGAAAATAAATGGTATATGGCTTTTGTGCTTTCTTCAGCACAGAGTTAAATTTCCTTGGCAGAAAGGAGAATTTTAGGGACGAGAGAGTAAGTATGGGATAGATTAATTTATTTTCTCAGACCGAGTAATGCCATATTTCCATACTTGGAAAATGAATATTTTTTAAAGAAAAAATGTATAAGTTTCATAGCATATGTTACATTAATCTTTTCTGAGACGGATGACTAGGAAATCAAGGCTAAAAGATAGGGTCTTTCAAGGAATATTTTTTAAATGTGTGAACTTAGTGCATATGTTTCTCTTCCGAGTTGCAAAAATATTTTAGTGAGACACTACTGCGATTGTATCTGGGATCACAGAATCACAGAATGGTTGAAGCTGGAAGGGATCTCTGGAGGTCATCTGGTCCAACCCCTCTGCTCAAGTAGGATCACCTAGAGCTGGTTGCTCAGGACTATGTCCAAATTGCTTTTGAATATCTCCAAGGAGGGAGGCTCCAGAGCCTCTCTGGGAAACGTGTGTCAGTGCTTGGTCATCCTCACAGTAATAAAGTACTTTCTGATGTTCCTAGAGGACCTTCTGTCTTTTGGTTTGTGCCCATTGGTCCTGTCACTGGGCACCAGTGAAAAGAACCTGTCTCCATCTTCTTGTACCCTCCTTTCAGATATTTATATATATTGATGAGATCCTCCCTGAGCCTTCTCTTCTCCAGGCTGAACAGTCCCAGCTCTCTCAGCCTCTCCTTGTATGAGAGCCTACAGTCCCTTAATCATCTTTGTGGCCCTTTGCTGGACTCTCCCCAGTATGTCTATATCCATCTTGTTCTGAGGAGCCCAGAACTGAACATAGTACTCCAGGTGTGGCCTTACCGGTGCTGATTAGAGCGGAAGGATCACCTCCCTTAACTGGCTGGCAGCACTCTTCCTAATGAACCCCAGGATACCGTTGGCCTTCTTTGCTGCAAGGGCACGTTGCTGGCTGATGTTCAACTTGGTGTCCACCAGCACCCCCAGTTCCTTTTCAGCCAAGCTGCTTTCCAGCTGGTTGGCCCCCAGCATATACTGGTGCATGGGATTGTTCTTCCCCAGGTGCAGACTTTGCACTTCCCCTTCTTGAACTTCATAAGGCTCCTGTCAGCCCATTTGTCCAACCTGTTACGGTTCCTCTGGATGGCAGTACCAACCTCTGGTGTATCAGCCACTCCTCACAGTTTTGTGTAATCAGCAAACTTGCTGAGGGTAATCTGCCTCATCATCCAGATCATTAATGAAGGTGTAAAACAGGATTGGACCCAGTATTGATCCCTGGGGTACACCACTAGTCACTGGCCTCCAACTAGACTTCATGCCACCAATCACCATCCTCTGGGCCCAGCCATTTAGCAAGTTTTCTATCACTGTCTCCTCCAGCCCATACAGCTTCTCTATGACAATCTTATGGCAGACAGTGTCAAAAGCCTTACTGAAGTACAAGGTAGATGGTTCAGCTGCATCCTGGGAAGGATGACCTGGATTAGTGGCAGCTTAAGAGGTGAGGATTCAACTGTGCCATTGATGGAGAGGAGCTGTGCAGCAACATACCCCTTTTCACCACAGCAGAGAGTGGCCAGTCACCTGGGCAATGCCAGCCAAGGGCAGTTGTAGGGTGGCAGGGAGTACCTGGATAACCCACTCCAGAAAAGTACCTCTCTCTGCTGCTCAGGACTTTAACTCGGGAGCTGTTGATTGTACGTCTTCTTGGCAGCCAGCATAGTAGTGCCTGAGCAATGTTAGTGCTGATTTACAAGGACCATAAAAGCAGAATAAAAGTAATCCCCAAGATGGCAATAATGAAGAGACAGCTCCTAAAACCAAATTCTTCTTCTCACCTCCTGCACTTTATCATCCTTTTAAAACAATTACAAATCAACAACATTTCTGTTTCCTTTCCTTCTCCTTTTCCTCCTCTTCTTTACGCTGTCCTTCTCACTGTTATGTATTTATTAACTTTTCCTCTTTTTACTTCTCCATCAGTCAGTTGTTTCCATGGTCTCTTAGACTATAAATTTCCCCATATTCCATTTAACCTTTACATAGAGCTCACCACTTTATTAAGGCATGATTTTTTTTCAGCACCTATACCACTGTAAATCATAAGTCATTCCATTGGAGTTAGTGGAGTGACACCACTGTAAAACAGATTCAATTGGGAGAATCAAAGATCCTAACATTTACAATGGACCTAAGGTAAAAATGTAGTCTTTGAGTATTGATTTGGAGAGGTTAATAAGATTTACAAGATTAAGACACTAGGGCTGTCAGAGTGATATCAGGATAATTCACTTAAAAAGAAAAGAGCAGACAGTTAAAAAACACCAAAATCAAACAACAATTTTTTTATCAATTATGGATATGCTAAAAAGCCTCATTTTTCTAATCTTAGTGTGGGTTCCCTGTATTTCATTTGCCAGAGGAAGGGCAAATACTTTCAGATGTAAGGCATCACTGCTCTGAGGTTGCCAGGATAGCTCTAACTCTGTGCCTTTTTCAACTTCCCTTTGCAGTTTGCCACTGCAACAATACGGTTTAGTATGTACTGGAAGTGTGGTTTTATTATTTTGTGCCTTTCTACTTTGTATTTAAGACCACAAATAAGCCCTCAAGCTGATTGCAACTAGAAATGCATGAAGAACAGTGTGTTTGTGGTTGATCAAAGAGAGGGGGTAAATCCTTACTCTCCCACATTATTTTCTTCTAGCCCACTTAAAAATATCTCTTGTTTAGTACTGTGGTCGCTGAACTCTCCTGGCTTTAGTGTTCAAAGATACACATATTTTGAACTGGAAAAAATGCTTTGAAGAAAAAAACCTGACTAGATTTTTGTCATGACTAAGACAAGTTCTGGAAGACGATTGCTCTGTGAGGACTCAGAGACTCGGAGTTAATGAAGCCAACCAGGACTAAAAGAACTTTCCTCACAGAAATATTTCAGGTGCTTTCTAGAAAGGCACCTCATTTCATTCATGCAGACACCTTTTATGCCACACACATAATTTGACCAAAGACTTTTTAACAAACTTAGGATATGTGCATCAGAATGAGGGTGTTGTCCATACTGAGATTTATGCTAACTTCCTATTCTCAATATAAAATAAATAATAAATAAATAAACCCATAAAATAATGGGTTAAAATTCATATTTTTTGCCTTTTCTTTTATATAACTAAATTGAAACTTTCCATTAGCCTGCCATTTGTTTTTCTTTTTCCCAGGAAGAAAAGCTGGAAATCCAGTTGCAGAAACAAAGGAATGTGGTTGCAGAAATACATACACAGACAAATCTAAGAAATTATCTTTAGTTGGTTTTGTGCCAGTCATCTTAACTACATTTTTTATGCTATAGGCCCAATATCCCTACTAGACCACTGCACAGGTGGAAATATGTATTTGTGGGACATTGAAGAGTAAATTTCCCCAATGCATCACAATTATAGAAACATCTGTGCAAAACAGCTTTGATCCAGTTCACTGTGAAAATATACATCATTCATGATGGTCTAGTGACTGCAGATTTCCCTGCACCGTAAAGCCAGAAACAATGGGAAATTGGTTCAAGACACACCAATAAAGAGTTTTCCTTCTGGCACCTGTACATCTCAGCTGTTGTTCCTTGCCTGTATTATAAGGGTATAATTCCATTTAACGTTAGAAGGGAGACAAATACATTTTACATGCATTAATGAAAACACACAGACAGCATGTAAACACAGTCAGGAAAAGCATCTGAAAAGGTCACTTGAATAAAAATAAGTTGGACATATAACCCACTTTTGGTAAAATAAAAATCACTTTATGCTTCTACTCGGATCTCGAGCCAAACCTCAATTGGACCTTGTTTGAAAAGTTTCTGATAATTTACCATTCCTCCCCTGCTTTGCACAAATTGGTTCAGGCTGGATAGGGAAACAGAATGCCAACTTTTAATGAAAAACCTTATTTTAGCATAAGAAAATAAGGGGTGTTTTTTGTGATTCCTATCTGTCTCTTTCTGCCCCTAGAAACGTTTGTATCTGCACTTTCAGCCAAATCTGCCAGTTTCAACCAAATTAGACAGATGGGCTGTAGAATCTTACTGTCAGTGATATCTCTTACTTCCATTGAAATATGTGACTTAGTAGACAAGAGAGGTCCTGCTGATGTCCCTTCTAAGGGAAATGCTGCCACATGAACTAATCCCTTCTTAGATACCAGAGAATCCACAACTGCAAGAGGCTCAATAAATAGCCCATCTGTGGAAAATACTGTTGGAGCACCAATTAGCTACTAGAAGATCAAGTAATGAAAGTCATAAGAAATCGGGTTTCATTAATTTTCCAAACCTGGAATTTTTTATTAGGAAATATCAAGGCTAGTTTCATAAATATAAACTTTTGTATTACAGTGAGATCCAGCTGAAGACATGTCAGCTGAACACATAATCAGTTTAATTTTCTGTTGCAGGTAAAGAAAGCACAGCAGTTGTAGACTCTGGGCATTTCTTTCCTTCAAGCTTTATTTGTAAATCACATAAACACAGGGGCAGGTAAAAACAAAATGATGGCCCTGAAGGGCGATTTTGATATATTGTTCCATGGATCAACATGTTTATTAATACTCTGGAAGATATGGAATAGGTGTTGACAGTCACTAAAAGTATGAAATTGCTTTTCTGTCTATCTATTAATCTCTCAGTCTGTCACAGAGAATAGAAGCCTAACTGGCTTTCACATCAGTAAGGGTTTTGCAAGTTCTAGATTTCTCTGTTAAAGTGACTGTTTTCTCCCCTTTCATCCCTTCCTCTTCCAAGAGTAGCACCGCTGCCTACAAGACAAAATTTGGTTATCCTTGGGGAGATGTGCTGCAGGCTGGTGATGTACGCAAGGAGGTAGGCAAAGCTGACATCTTCAGTTGTCATTAGACCTAATTTGCAGGAAAGGGTGAAGATCAACCAGTGCGTCTCAAAAAGCAATAGGCAAGATGACCCTGCAGAATTTCTCTCGTTAGAAGTGAGCTGCAAGTATATACCTTACTGCTGAATTCATTCACTTTCTTATAAGTAAACAGACCATTTTAAATTGCCCCCCCCCCCAATATTAATTTCAGAAAACTGCAGCATGAGAGAGGTGGGTGATTATATTCCTAATTAAAACACAAATACAGTAATTACAGTTTATATGCCATTATCCTGAATCTACACAGGATGACTTTAAACAGCAAAACAGCCATTAATTTTACTGTTCAAAGAAATGCTCATAATCTTTTAGAAATGTCATATAAAATATTCATTTTGAAATGCCCTACGGTGGTTTCTGAATTTATTTAAAGTGGGCTGTTGATAGCTCTTTTATAAATAAGCAATTACAGTACACTAAATATATCATGGCCCATCACATTATACATTCTATAATTTCATGGATGAAAAGCCTACAGCTGATCTGCATAAATGTGGTGCGTCTCACAGCAGGTGAAGAGTTTGATTATACAGGATAATCAGTGTTATTATTTATAGTAACCATTTATACCTGTTATTTATTAAAACCCAGCAAATCAGATATTGGTTTATTTAAGGAAGTTGCTGTATTGTAGGCCAAACTAGGCATAAGACTATTAAACACATGTAAAATGCACAGTTACCTTAGTAGTTTGAAATCAGCCAAGGTCAGCAGGGAAGGAGAGTTGATAGTACTTGGGGGCAGCGGACAAAGCTGTATTGAGTGAGCGGCTGGGGTCTGTCCAGATCCCCCCAGACAAATATCATCACTAAAACATCATTGCCCCACTGGCAATATCAGATACCCTCGCTAGCACATTAGATGAAGCCAAGGGCTGATTAACTTCAGAAAGGTTGAAACAACCTCTGATACATTTAGGTGATTTTTCTAGACCCGAGGTGAAGGATTTTTGTGAGGGTTGCTCTGTACAGATTACAATACTGCTACTTACAGTGTTCATACTCCTCAGTCATTTAAGAGAACTGAACATTTCTTATAAAACAATGTAAATCAAAGGATAGTCTTTTTGATTATTTGAGTGTAGTCATAAGACCTGGAAGATTACATGCACAGAGTTTTTCTGCTGGCAACACGCATGTGTTTTTGTCACCTTGTCTGAGTGAGTAGTGTTATGCTTTCCCCCTCTTGCTCAGCTCCTCACACAAGTGATTGCATGCGGGAGACAGAAAGGGTCATCAGCACGGGCACAGCAAAAGAGGCGAGGTACCCGCAGTGGGTCCTTTTGGCATCTCCCTTCTGGCTCTGTGCAGGTGCTGCCAACCTCTGCTGAAGGGGGAGAGCAAAGGGGAGACTGGCCCGGCTTGAAGCCATCATCCCAGGGGAAATGTCAGTGCTGTAGATGCTCTTCAGCAAGCTAGCTAGATTTCAGCTTTCGGTCCTTGGGGATGGTGCCTGGCACTTCTACTTAGACAGAGCTTCAGAGATCTGGGAACTGCCTGTTCTTCAAAGAAGGGAACAGCGTCTCCAGAGAAAATTCAGACCTATAACTGACAATAGGTGGGATGACAACAAGAAGTTAGTTTAGAACAACAGAAGAAACATATTGAGAGGACAGCCCACCTGGAAAAACACCTACCCTGAACAGTGCTGGCATTTTGGTGAGAGTAGCATGGCAGGTGACCTAGTACCCCCAAAGTATGTTTCTTAACTGATTATTTGAGTTTATAGCAGTGAAAATTGTCTCAACATACAATTTCTATTCCATTTCTGTGGATATACCTTTTGTTTTTAAAAGTATGTCAACTCTGTGCTAAAATTACTGAGTATATATGTCCAGAAAGAGGTCCACTTCCACTTCAACTCTTCTGTTTGAAGGAAACAGAACAAGTAAAGGCATGGCTGTACAGGGTAAGAATGTACTAGAAAGGAAAAGAAACTTCTTGTTTTCCTTGCAGTTTCAGGGATTGTTCCTATGATCATAGCAACTGAGCTAGACTGAATTTCATAGGAAGATAAACTTTTTATATTAAACTAAACAGAAGTTTTGTGCATGCATATATTTACTAACTACACAGAACAAAACTGTTATGTGATTTGGAAACAATTTTCCTCTTTGCAAAATTCTGTAGTTTCTAATAATAAATTGAAATGGGTAATTGTAATTATTGCAACCAATAGTCAAAGATTTAAAACATTCGGCTCATCTATGCCTTTAATTTCAAAGTACAAAAAACTGAGAAGAAATAGATATCCTGTTTCAATGCAACATAAATATAATCTAATAAAAATCTATTGCTAATAGAAAAAAACCAAACAACTGTGTGTGAAATTCTCACCTCCTGTGAGTACTGGTATTAGACTGTCCTGAATGTAGACAATTAAATATATGGTAGGTATATCTCACAAGTATTAAGATGAAAACTAAATATTCAGGACTTTGAAGTGAAACTAGAACACTGAAATTATTGAGAACCTAAAAGTTAACATTGTTATTAATGAAGTAAATATAAACCTTAAATATTTGTGTGCTGAAAATCTAATAACTAGAAGTATGCAAACTGCAAATAATAAAATTGAACAATCAAAACAGTGAACAATGATACTTCTCTTTTCTATATAGGAACATTCTTGCATTAGATTTGCTGCATTTGTGGATTACCCTGTATTATATAGGAAATGCTAAGCCATAGCACTACAGATGGAAATATCTAAGAGCTTTTATTCTATTCTATATTCCAAATTTCAAAATCATTAATTTGTGATATTTTTCCAAGCAATCAAAGTCCCTCGGAAGATCAAGTTCTGCTTGGAAGAAATAGCTGTATAAATAACCTTATAATGGCATTATAATATGAAAAGGTAATTTATTATAAAAATACATCACATTGTCCTTTTGTGTCACCTAATTACTGGTTACTTACATATTACAAAGCAGAAAAACAGAAATTTGACACTGAGATGATATGAAGAAGACTTATAGATATTCTGAGACTGATGTACTGAATCTGAGACTGCTTAGAAATATCCTTTGGCACAGAGAGGCTTTGAACTGGAACCAGTTCCTCTGTTCTTCCATTAGCCTGGGTTGAGAACATGGTAAGAGTCTTAAGACGCCTAAAGAGAAGAGATTTTTCAGTTGAGCTCTTTGTTTCAATGGACAGGAGTCACACCGGTACCAATCTGAGTTTCAGTGAGCTTGTTCCTTGCTGAAAACAATTCAAATATGCTTACAACTCTTTTCACAGAATCACAGAAGGGCAGGGGTTGGAAGGGACCTCTGGAGATCATCTAGTCCAACTCCTTTGCTAAAGCAGGATCACCCATAGCAGGTTGCACAGGATGGTGTCCAGGTGGGTTTTGAATATCTCCAGAACAGAAGACTCCACAACCTCTCTGGGCAGCCTGTTCCAGTGCTTTCTCACCCTCACAGTGAAGAAGTTTTTCCTCACGTTGAGATGGAACTTACTGTGTTCCAGTTTGTGCCCGTTGCCCCTTGTCCTGTCACTGGGCACCACTGAAAAGAGTCTGGTCCCTTCCTCTTGACATCCGCCCTTTAGATATTAATAAGCATTGATGAGATCCCCTCTCAGTCTTCTCTTCTCCAGGCGAAACAGACCCAGCTCTCGCAGCCTTTCCTCATATGAGAGATGCTCCAGTGCCCCAGTCATCCTCATAGCCCTCCAGTGGAATCTCTCCAGAAGTTCCCTGTCTTTTTTGACCCGCAGAGCCCAGAACTGGACACAGCACTCCAGATGTGGCCTCACCAGGGCAGAGTAGAGGGGGAGGATAACCTCCCTTGACTGGCTGGCCACACTCTTCTTAATGCACTTTTCTACGGAAACATTTTAGATGCTTGGTTTAGGAACAAAAGTGTCAATTCTGACTAATAAATCTTCTAAATTACATACAATTACATATAATAAGGCCAAAGAGACCATTAGATCATGTATTCTTATCTGTATTATCTAGACTGTACAACATTACATTTAACTGATATGTTTTGCAGGGTAGCATCCGATCTTAACAGGTAGATATCAAGAGATAAACAACCCCTTGGCAGTTCATGGTCATAGTTAATCATGTTCATCAGTAAGAATTTGTGACACATTTAGATTTGGATCTGTCAAGCTTTACCTTCCAGCTGTTAGAATTTCTTTTTTTTGTGGTTTGTTGTTGTTGTTGCTGTTGTTGGGGTTTTTTGTTTGGGTTTTTTTGTTGTTGTTGTTTTGTTTTGTTTTAAAATCTCCCTCTGCTATATTTAGGGGTAGGACAGTAGAAACAGTCAATTTTTCAGTAAGTGATAGTTGATGCTGAAAATGAAAAAAATAAAAACAAAGATTGGAAATGGTGTCAGGTAAGGATTTATTTCTTGTCTAAAGAAACATTTCACTTAAAAACAAAGTACTTCCTTTCTGGAAAGTTGTAAGAAAGGCAATGAAAATGATGGGTTTTGTTCATAAATAAGTCATGGTATTTCACCACAGTCCAGTAAGTGAGTCATTCACTGAGGTTACAGGGGATTTGGTTCAATTTGTACCTTTGCCTGGAGGGGAAATGAACACACATCAAAAAAAAGGTGTAAAGATGAGAGATCTTCTTTTCCATGTTCTCAACCTAAGGCAGGATCAACAGCACCTAAATCCAATAAATACTTCCTATAAAAGAGCTAATTCAACAAATTATCAGTTACTCTGGGAGAAAATAATCTCATTTTTATCTGTTGATGCTGTTCTACTTTAAAAAACAACTCACCAACCAAATATCCATTAGACAAGGATTAAGGGAATATTTAGATATTTGGTGAAAAGTGGAAGAGATTGATGAGGAGGAACTTGCCATTCACAATACCTTCTAGGCTGAAAGTTAAAGCATATTTTCTGGGAACCTCTTGGTGCAAATTGCCTTAGATAGAAAAGGGAACTGAATCTATGTCTCCTTAGGTTTATTTAATTGCACTAACTAATTTCCTATTGAGAAAACTGTGAAGAAAACTTATTAAAGTACTGACAAACTCATAAAAATATTAAGGATGACTTAAGTACATTGTGGGGGCAAAATTGTCACCTATCTTTATTAAAAAGTTACTTGCCAACCTAGTTTTTTCCTGTAAGGAGAGACTTTGTGTACATTATGAAATCATCTCTAGAGCTGCTTTTTTAGGTAGTGTGTATATTGGTTTGCTTTTGTCTATGTAATTTTTTTTTTTTGTAATCACAGTTCTAAATATTAACTTTTGCCATCTTCATACTGTACAAAGAGGTCTTGTTTGTTTCAATTTTATTGAAAGTATGCTTTTTGTACACAAGTCTTCCATTCAAACATTTTTTTCACCTTTATGTATGGATATGAAAGCTTGAAAGCCAGCAATGATGTAGATAGGCATCTAAATGTCTTTAAAAGCAAATGCTTAAGGAAAATTCTAGGTGTTAAATGAAATGAAGTTATAACAAATGTCAAAATTAATCAGGGATTTTAACAAGTTCTTATCTCCAAAGATATCCAAAAAAAGAAAGTGAAAATATCTGGGGTTTGTTAAATGAAACCAGAAGATCTGCCTTGGCTGACATGCAACTGAGGAAGAGCAGGAACATGTAAAAAGGGCCAAAGAGAAGAATCTTTCCATAAAAAAGAAGTGAGAGAAGGGATACTTAACATCAGAAAAATAGAAAGTGATCACTGGTGTAAACAGCAATGAGAAAAATCTGTCTGTGTCAATATCTGTGGTGAAGAATAATTCAGATTCAGGTGAGAACACTGCCTTTGACTGAAAATCAAATTAAAAAAAAAAAAGCAACATGTTTTGCCTTTTTGCTGTGATTTTTCACCGCATAGAAATCAGGTACTGTTGAGCTAGGGTCTACATATAGATAATAAAAAAGACAGTGTTGGTTCAAGATAACACATTAACAAAGAAGATGACAAGGCATAGGAAATGAAATGATCACTTTTAGTAAGATAAGCCTGAGCAGAAAATAATGGATACTGCTCATGAGGTCAACCTTGCAGTTTGATAGTCAGCTCTAAGGTACCAAGAGAGAAATGTAGAGCAGGAGACACAACTGTTAAGTGGAAAGACATTGAGAGGGATGTACAGTGGAGAAGTCATGGTGCTCCTGAAAGTTATGGGAGGACCATGTAAGAGTAAAAGAAGCATGAGAATCATGGTGAAGGTGAGACATCCAGTATGACCCAATATTGAAGGCTACATCATAAAAAGAATGTGAGGAGACAGGAAATGTGATGCAGACAATGTTAATGAACTCAGTGTTTCAGATAAAACATATTCCTACTGTAGGTGACCCATAAAGATGTTTTAATTCTTTGCCTTTAAATTTTGTTTTAGCAGGAACCTTATGGGTAAATACTGAGTAAATATTACAAGGAGCAGATTAGAAAGCAAATAAGGAAAAGATCCCTACTGTTGCTTGCAGGGGAATAATTGTACAAAGTATAAAAAATCATTTGGTATAGAAAGCACCTTGGTGTAAAAGTTTTCTGTAAAACTCCAGAATTAATCTGGTAAAGATGTTTTAATAAAAAGTTGACTTTAAATCAGTAAGTTGAAGAAAAGTAAGGCATTTTCATGTAGAGGTGCAAAAAGAAAAAAAAAATCACTGCTATATCAAGATTATTTAGAAAAATAAATTAGTTCTTTTTTTTCTGGAATTTTCTAAGCACTCATTATCACAAAGATGATGTGGATGGTTTTCCCAGGGGTAAAAAAAGTGTTTTAGCACAAAAAAAATTGCTTTTCAGTGCTATCTGGCACTTTATGGACAGCAAAGAGGAAAGATTGGAGCACAGGTGGGAGATTATTTATCAAGAGGGGTTTTGTAATAGACAAGAGGTAAGAGCTAGGTGAAAGGGGAATAATAACCAAATGGAAGATTGAATGCTTTGTACTGAAAATAGTGATAAATGGAAGCTGAAGGCATAGAAAATGGAAAGTAAAGTTGAAAACTAATGATGCCAATAAAAATGAGATTTAAATGTTCATTCTAGAATTTTCCATGAACTTAATTTGTAAGAAAAATGCCGCTTCTAAAAATTTGATAGTTTTTCATAGAAAAATCTTCCAGTTAATTTTATATGTAAAACATCCATGGAAAAAGTTTTATTTTCTTTCCTTGTGAAAATACTTTTTTTTTTTCCTAAGCAGCAGAAAAAGGTTACTGTATGAATTCTATCTGAATTACAACAATCTTTTTTTGTTGGACAGTCACAATATATTTAATAATTAAAAAAGAAAAAAATCCCCACCAAAACCAACAGTAAATTGTACAACCTTTTTAGCATATTGCCTTATGGGTATAATTCAGGGAACTCTTGTCGTAATACCTACTGCACTGAACAAGCTCTGTGGAGTTTCATGATGTGGAAAGCACTGTGGGAAATATTGTATAGCTGGGAATTCTCATACTGCTTTTCAAGCTGAGAGACCAGGCACCTTCCTGAATAAAAAACCCAAACCAAAACAAAGCACTAAAGAAAGAAAAAAGGTAGCCTTCTACAAGGTAAAATCATAAAAGGTTGAAAATAGTGATTTTTATGGATTGGAATTCTTCTAGAAGTTATTGTGGGGTGAACATAATGTAAGAAGGAAGTCAGACCTGGAAGCATGTGAAAGGTGATAGAACATTTGAATGATGTTTAAAAAAAAAATAAAAATCTAATCGTTGATGTGGGTATTTGTGACAAGTTGGTGGTCACAGATAGGATTAATGTAAAGTAAATAAGAACCATAAAATCTAACCTCAGCATCACACAGGGATCACCTTTGATACTGATTCCCTGAAAGACAGAAATACAGATATTGTATTTTTCAAAATAGCAGTTTTATTATTTCTATAGGAGTTTCCCAAGTTATGCACAAATTTAGTCACTTGCATTTTTGGCTTCTTTATTTTCTATGAGAAAATTTCAAATCCTCCAAAACTTTGTGTTGCAAAATGAAAAATATTCTATTCACTGTTTTTTCCCCCTACGAGTTTTAAGAATCAGTAACGTATAATATATTAATTTCTGTGTCCTGTTGGATAGAGTCAATTGGGTCTTAAATCTCTATATTTCTTGTGTGTTAGCTCTTCATCTGTAGCTGTCAGACTCCACCTTGTCAGAACTGAAGATAAAATGTGCAGCAGAAGCAGCAAGGTGACAAATTTTATCTACATCATGGTTGAGACTTTTCCAGGTTCCTCTTAGGGTATGTAAATCAGTCAATAGATAAAGACTTAACTCTTGGCTCAGTTGATCTTCAGATCCATAGTGAAAGGTAGATTTCAGTTACGAACAGATCTAGACAAATAAGACTAAGGTTATTGCGAGGTGTCTCTAGATCTGAATTTACCTTTACTTAAAAATTTTTGAATCTGATCATTTCATTTGGAGTTTTTACACCAAAGCAAGGAAGATAGGTTAGATCATTTGAAGTGAAGCGAAGAGCAAAGCCGACTAGAATTATTTTAACATCATAAGGAAAATTGTTCTTCCCATATCAACAGTTTACATCCTCCTTGTTAAATAAGTAGATTTTCTGAAGAGTGGATGTTGGAGATATTGAACACTAAGAATTCAGGGAATTTCCCTGATGGATGTATACTATAACGCTAACTTTTCATTTATCACTTTTAAGTAAGTCAACAGTCAGAGACTGATGATGCAAACTATACAGTGGTGGATGCAGAAATGTGAGTTAAAAAGACAATATTGACAGGCAGCAGTCACTAAAGCAGTCTAGCAAGGTGATCTTATGATTATCTCTTCATTATCCGTCTATGAATGATCAAGAACTATCACACATTAACTATGTACCATTGTTGCAGAGACTTTTTCGTATTTCTTTAGCTTTTGAACCAGACAAGGTCAGACAAATATTTGAATGGGCTTTTCAAGATCTTTACTCCAAAAAGGACAGATTACATAAGATATGGGCTATTTTTATATTTTCAAGATCCACTGCAGTATGTGACTGGTTTTTTTGGGTCATGACATATACAGTTATATGTATGCATGTGTGAGAAACCATGGGAGTAGAAAGAAGATGATATTATTTGATCTGCCGTATCAGCAGTAACGGTGATGATGGGTTTGAAAGACTGTAGTTTTATTTTCAGTGTCTAGCTGGGACTGTTCCAGACAAAGGAGGGGGTTTCACTTAGCCTAAATAACGGTACTGAACTTCCGTCTAAGAAGAAGAAAGGCTTAGCTAGCTGAGTTAGGAGAATATTTTCTTTTCTTCTCTCTCCCTGTCCCTACCTCTACCATAACTACACATCACACTGATGGAAATAAAAGAGGATGGTACCATAACCAGAAAAACTAGTTATGCTGTGGTGCTGGGCAGACGTGATGAGCTAGTGGCTGAAAGATTTTGTAAAGGCAGGACACACCTTCACAAAAAAGATATTTCTCCAGCTGGTGTTATAGGAAAAAAAATAAATAGTGCAGAAGATACTCTTAGAAGGTTGAGGAGGTGTAGTAGCACTGTATAATCTTGCAAGATCGGTAGTGGGCAGAGCCTGGGTGTGGTGTAAAACAAACGAGCTAGGAGTTACTCAGCGGGGAGCAGAGTGGCAGACATTGGAGTAGCTTCAAGAAAGTAACATTGTTAGAAATAATATCATTAATCCGAGACCAGTAGACCAGATTTGCCTAGCAATGAAAACTGAAATATGAGAACTTGTGAAAAGAGCATTGCCATTTTTAGCTTGGATGGTGGCAAATGGTCGAGTAAGACAAGGAACAAAGCTGATTGCAGTAGCTGTGTAGGTTGGTCAATGGCTCCTAAGATGGGGAAGAAGCACAGACTGAAGATTCATGTTAGAAATGGCTCCACCACTGACTGGGAATTTGTCATTTGATTCCTTTCTTACTCTGAATGAGAAAACCTTCGCATGACACATGCAGAGTTAGCTACTTACATTAAAGTGTATGAACATTTAAAGTCTCGCTTTCTGTTTGTAAATTATACTGAGTGTGCTTAAATATTCACTCACTTCTTGCTGTTAAAGCTATTAAATAAATAGCTTCTTATTTCAGTAAATAGATTACTCTGAACTCTTTATAATTTTGTGTATTCACTTCTTTAGTCACTGTTTTTCTCATATTTACATATTTCTTATTTTCACACCTGACAGTCCAGACTGCGTATACATTTAGTTCTACCAAGATTGATATGCAGATGTTTTCTGGGTTAAAATCTTCTGTATACCTCCCAATTGTCTTTTCTGCAACCTTTTGAAGACAAGATATCAGTTTCTTGAATGTGTGTGTGAAGCATTCAGGTGGTGACCACATGTACTACTACTTTTTTTAATTTGGTGATACTGCAAAGATAGTTTTGTACCATTTGACCTGTGACACAAGATATGTAAGCTATAATGACTTACAAGAATCTAAGTTATAATGATGATGTAAGTATGAAATTAAAATTTGCCTTGTTACAGCTGTATTGTAGATGAGCATCCAGGTCATGTGTGTGTGCACACATATCCAGGACACTCAGCAATTCCTTGTTAGTCCAGGAACTCCCCAGTTACTGCTTTGTAGGTTGAGACAATGGACTGACTTGAAACAAGATGATGAACTGCACTGGAAGCCAGCTTCACAGTAAAGCATTTGACTCGCTGTTACAGCAACTCAGACAGTCCTGGAGATGCCCCCAGACAGCTACTGCTGCCACCAGACCAACTGGTAGGCACAACCTTTATACTTCAGATGTGTTGATTAACTCCCTGGGTGAATAATCTGGACATGGCAACCCCTGCTATAGAATTGACCAAGCTGCATGTAGGTAATTTGAAATAGCATAAACTGTTCCTGCAGATGCAGTTACTGTCATATAGGACAATCTTCTCTATACAGTTAAAACAACCAGGAGATGTTTTGTACGTGATTTAAGATAATAAATAGAAATGGATCATGCACGCACTGCAGTGGTCGCACTGGACCACGGACCAGCTGGGCTCCAGCTCCCAATCTCGCTGGAAATGCTCTTGCAAGAACCCTTGCAATGGAGACTCCTGTCAACATTCCAACAGTGACTGGCCACCGTGTATGAGAGATTTCATTCCCCATGTGAGCGTTACCCCATGGAAAAGTTGGATACATTCTGTGAGTGTGCAACACTCCTTCAATTCTCCATTTGAATAATTTGAGCAGGCTAACTTCCAAAACCAAACTCAAGTGTAGCCACCAAAGGGACTACAAAGACAGAGTACTTTTTTGTGTGGGTAACATTTCTGCTATCAACATCCATCTGAAGCTAAAGTAGTCCAAATCCATGTAATTAAAGAAATGTGTGTAAATTAAAACTGAAAAAATAGGGAGAAAAAAGCAAAAAGCTATGGAACAAAAACTTAAAACATTTAGAAAGTATTAGAGTAATTGCATTGCATTTCCTTGCACACATTTCTGTCTGAGATGTTAAATATGCTGCCTGGTGACCTGGAAATGAATTGGGAAGTTATAGTGCTAACTGGACAGTTGAAGTTATTCATTTCATTGGGTTTGATTAATGGCTTCACTTTTAATGAACTATTAGGATTTAATTCTGACTTCAGTTACCCATGAGTAAAAATCTACATTGAAGTTTCAGGTTTGTTTAGATTTGACATTAATTTAGCAAAGATATATGACAACCAGATGACATTTTCCATGCAAATATTGGCACTTGTGTAAAGACAAGGTGTAAGTGTAATAAACGCAGCAAGGAGAACACATTACTGCTTTCGAATAATTCCTGCATATTTTTTCCCTGTGTCTTCTAGCATTTTCAGATTATTCAATCTTTTTTATACCTAGCAATACTTTGTGCTCTTTTTTAGCATATTTTGATATCTCTTCCTCCCCAAGGTGATAGTCAAATACCACGAAGCAACAGGGAAAATTTAAGATTTCCTTAATATTTTCTTAAATTTCCTTATAGTTTGTAGTTTATGGAATAATGCTCTTTTAGGAGGCACATTGACAGGAGCAAAAGAGACCAGTCCAGTGTCATCAACATCCTCTGCAAGGAGTGCTCCACCAGATGCACTACTGGGAAGTCAAATTCTGTATAGTGTCCAAATTTCTGCAACAAAATAAAGAAATTCTAATGTAATTGTTTAAGACGAACTTCTGGAGCTCAGTCATCACTGTTATTCTTTGAAATAGTGCTATGCCAGAGTACAGGAGACTCCAGGTGCAAGGTAGAATGCCACTGCAAATTTCTGGAGCCTTTCTTAACCTTTCAGGGACTTGCCTTGCTCCATATCACATCATGGTCTGAAGTGTTATCCTCTAGAGCAGGATACATGCGAAAGCGCTAAGAGAAGGCAATTTTTTTTGCCATAAGCCTTGAAAACCAATGAATAAAATATTAACAAGTACAAATCTATACAAAATTCAAACTGTAAACTTTCAGTGCCATGGGCAGCTTTCTGGGAACACAGGAAGTTACAACAGGAAAGAAAGTGTAACGAAGTAAAGGGAAAATCGGTATTAGATAAGTGAGGAGCCCTAGGCCAAAATTTTTATCTAGAATTAAGGCTTTTATCCTAATCAAAGCACACAGTCATAAGCTATCAAGAATATTATTATTATTAAGGGGCCAGAATAGGAACATTCTGAAAGGAAATATGAAGAAATTAAAAGTTGTTTAGTGATAAACCCACAGTATTTAGATGTACAAAAAAAAGAAAAAAAAAAGAAAAAGGAAAGAAAAAATCCAAAGTCCTTGCTCTTTCAGATTAGTGTGAAACCTACTATTTTTTATCCACTGAATTTCCTATTGCAGAGGAGCAGAGTCCTGTTGCTGCTGAGGTGACGGTTTCTAAACATAAATGTTCCACAGATTGTACTTTGTCTCTCTCTGCCTCTGTCCCAGTGGAGGAACACAGTTAAGCTGCTCTGTGACTCATTTTTATTAAGCAGACCTCAGATGCATAGTGCTTAAATAGATGCTTTTTTTTTTTTTCCCCCCAAACTGGCCCCCTCGTTTATCTGCCATTTAAGCACACAGTAGTGCTGTTGACTTAAGCGACCTCCCTTGGCTTCAGCGGGAATACTTAGACACTTAAAATTATTTTTTTTTTAATGTTTTAAAAGATTGGCACTTAGGAGATACACATTTTGTGCATCTTCTTCCATGAATAAGGACTAGTAAATTGAGATCAGCTGTCATTTTTTTGCATACATGTGGCACCACTTTGTAGTTTATTATCGCTGTGCAAGGTGTTGATAGTTAGTCACGAGAATATATATTGTCTCAATTAAAAGTAGTATAATAGCTGGCCTCAGGGTTGGTATTGGGGAAGTGGTCCCAAAAGGCCTGATATAGCATAAGATCCCAGGTTAGATGAATAACTTGCCTCACAGCAAAAATTTTGGTATTCCTGCTGCAGTTTTAAGTAATGGGTATTTTGACAACAGTTTTTAGGAGAAAGTGTGAAAGCTCTGGAACTGCTAACAGATGTAGATCTGATGACAATAAAAGTTATAACCAAAAAAAGAGCATAGTAAAGGGACAGCAATTTGTTAGCATTGATTTCAATTCAAGATCTTTAATGTTTAAGCTTAGTGGCAGAGCAACTCCAGATGTAATAGTGAAGGTAATGTTTATGCCTCAGTTTTGGTAAGATAAACACAAAATAAAAGAAATCATGAAGAAGCCACTATTTTGGAAGAAAACTCCCCAAACACTGGGTAATTGCTAACATCTTATAACATTTTTCAGGCTTCACCACAACTTAACTATTGAAGCAATGCAGACACAAGCTATTTATATTGGTTTTCTTTTCCTTATCATACTATAAACTGTTGCTTTGGCTTTTTTTTTTTTTTCCCCTACAAAATCTCACTGATATAATTTGTTCTCTATACAGTGATAACTTCTTTGCTTTAAACCTAATCTGGAAGTCAAACCTTACCAAATTGTAGCACACTACATTGTGATAGACTGTTTAACTGACATTATAATATATTAACTAATAATGATCATTGCATAATTACCTAATAAGATTACATTATTATTATCATCATATATTTTTATTCTAATGTACTAATATAAGGTATTAAAAATCAGAGAATTAATATACCAGTAAACTGAAATGTGAAACTGATCTTGACAAACTATGTGATTAAGATCCCACTGGGTTAATTGGGAGAAGAAAAATGCTCACAGAAATTAAGTATATTAGGTGTCTGAAGGTGTTAAAATGCAGCTGGTAGAATTTTTCAGATGTGCTAAATCCAGTTTCCAACATAACCACCATGGAGTTTACACTTTAACTAATCCTGGAGAAAAAGCTTTACCTCTTAAGATGCTGTATTATGTCATTACTACAAAAGGTGAAACAAAATCATTGTGACTAGCTGCATCAGAAGAACAGAGTGTACTTTTTCATATATGATTACTGCATGTAGCACTTTTCATGGGAGATTCTGAATAAGTAATTAGGTGTAAACTTCACTGACTGCATTTGGAGATTTAGATTCCTGTAAATCACTGCAAAGGTCACTTTCTATGGATTTTCAATGAGGTCTGAATGTCACTAAGTATTTGTTATCTGCATACAAATAGTTGCAGGCAACATCTTGACTATTTTATGCACTGACTTACATTGTTGATTTTTATCTCATCAAAATTACAGTAAGAATAAATGAATTTATAAACTAAAAATAGTGACCCTTATGTAAGTAGTTCTGTTACCAAAATATTAGATATATTTAACTATGTTTTCATATTTGTGTTACTGTGTGACAGTTTTGGAACTAAGAGCAATGTAGAGTAAAGATGCCTTTAATTTTTGAAGGAAGCAGAATGAACTGAAGTAATTTTACTCTGAGGGGTTTTGTAATACAAATGTGTTTCAATAGTCTGCAGATCACATCTGCTCAGTTTACAAGTAATGTGTTATCAATTTGTATGGCGTTGCATTTCTGCAGCTTTAAACTCTTTCTGAGATTTGAAAAAGCAAGCTGCATTGTGATCTACATCAGCATTAGTGGTGACTCAAGTATATTAAACACAGACAACCCAACTTCTCTCGTACGTGCCTAATAATGAAACAGTTGGGAGCAGAATAACAGTGATCATCCACAGACAAAATGTTGCTGGACTGCTGCACAGATCCCGGGTGACTTTGCCATTGGAAAAACATTTTAAATTACTCCTTATTAGTTAAAACAAAAGGAAAAGAGAACAGAAGCAAAGTTTCTTCTGTAGTCTTCAGCAGTCTCCCAGAACTCCTAGATGTCATTTCTAGTCACAATAGGAATTAATTTTAAAAGATCAGCTAATTAATTGTTTTTAGAAACTATATTTCTTTAGTTACATGTTACTCATAGCATTCGTGTAAAAGCTGATAGCAGTTATCCTCCCAGTACAAATTAAAGGTAAGCAAAATGCCACAAATTGAAAGTGATACTTCTTTAGCTCATTGATTTTTTTTTTTTAATTGGGTCTTAAGGAGAACTTTGAAAGAAAGGCCAAATTCTGTGAAATTCCCGTGGATAATGATATTTTCTTCACTTGCGCAGAAATGGAAAAAGTATACTTTCCAGTTGCATTACTTCAAAATGTGTGTGTGTGTACACAATCATACTGTCGTGGTTTAACCCCAGCGGGTAACTAAGCACCACGCAGACACTCATTCACCCATCCCCTGCAAGGGGATGGGGAGGAGAATCGAAAAAAAATCCTGGGTTGAGATAAAGACAATTTACTAGGATAACACAGGAAGACAATAATAATAATAATAATAGTAATAATAACAACACTAATAATAATACAAGTGATGCACAAATGCAATTCCTCACCAAATGCAGAAAAAAAACCCCAATACCCAGTGTGTTTGCAAGCAGCAATCCCACCTCCCAGCTAGCTTCCCCAGTTATATACTGATCATGCCGTTCTATGGTAGGGAACATCCCTTTGGCCCGCCTGGGTCAGCTGTCCTGGCTGTGCTCTCCCAGCTTCTTCTGCACCTGGCAGGGCACGGTGAGAAGCTGAAAAGTCCTTCACTTAGTGTAAGCACTGCAACTACCTAGCAACAACTAAAAACATCAGTGTGTTATCAGTATTATTCTCATACTAAATTCAAAACACAGCACTATACCGGCTACTAGAAAGAAAATTAACTCTGTCTCAGCTGAAACTAGGACAAATACACTTTTATATACATTTAGATAACTGATGCATAGGAAAAGAAAACCCAGCATGAATAATCACATATTTAGGTTGCATACTGACATTGTAAACATAAGATGCTTAATGCAGTTATATGAATCAGGGTAAATGTAATTATCCCAAATTAACATATCAGAAAATTGAGACAGAAGAATTATTTGAGGAAAAGACCACAGAGGCAGCTAACATGCAGTTCTCCCTGCTCTGCATGTGTTCTGAAGTTTGTCTGTGAATAGAGAGATTTAGGGTATAATGGCTGAAGCCTATTGGAGTTTTGCTAGTGACCTCACTTAGTGCCAGGGTTTCGCCTTCAAAATGGGCTTTTCACTTTGCTCCCAGTAGGCAGAGGCAAATTTTGCTGTTGCCTTCAAGGGGTAGAAAGTACCCGTCAATCTCTGATAAATGCTGTAAAAGTTCCACCTAAAATACATACCTTTTTTTACTTCATGCTCAATCTCGAATAAGCATAGTGTTGGCACAATTTACAGGCTAATGGTTCAAAAGACAGAGGTTTCTCAGGCTTATAATAATTCTGGCAATGGCAACACCGGTTGTTCATACATTGCCCAGCTCTTCTGTACCAGAATAATTGTGGGGAACAGGCTTGGGAAGTCTCTCTGCTTGTTCAGACTCTTGAGATTGTCAGCAGGAGTGCTTGTTTTGATGTGAACATCTGTGCCAGACTAAGAAACACCAGCCTAAAGCTGCTGAGTGTCCATCAGATGGTAAAAATGGCTTTTAGCCACTTCTGACCTTATCAAGATCAGACTCTGCCAAGTGAAAGCTTTTACAGCTTTCCTCCAGTGTTTCACAAAGTCTACTCTCTAATTCATTCATAAAGGTTATCTATAATTTTTTAATTTACCATGCTCTCAGAGAGACTTTATTCCAGGTCATTAATTTTTTTTTTTTTTTCCTGAGTAATTGCAACACTCTTTCTTGCATACTCTCTAGTTCTTCTGAAATACTGTGTATAGTCTGTAAAGGATTTAAGAACACCTAAGACAAAACTTCCACCCTGAGAAGAGAGGAGTAATCCCTTCAAAATTTGAGCAACTTTAAGCCCTTCAGTCTGACAGTGGTAAAAGCAGCAGCAGACATGTTAACTACAGCTTTGAAAATAGAGCTATTTTTTTTTTCAAAATTTATAGCTTGAAATTTTGAAATATATTACCATTTTCCTCCCAGAAGCTTCACTGTCAGTTACTAAGTAAAACCATCATTAATCACAAGTAGCTATAGTCATGTGCTGATTGTAATTTGGTCACACTGAGCAAAAGACGAATGATATAGAATACTATTAGCAATGATGGTTTTAATGTAGACATTTATCATTGATTCAGGTTCACTTGATATGACTTTGGGATAAAAACAGGGAAAAATTGCCTCGCTGTTGAAAATTTTATTGCTATTAAATCATAATTTTGGCAAAGATGTGCAAATAAGACTGGCAGAGCTTTCCTTTCCCATTTTTCCTCTCCAAAAAGACACAATTACAGAGGACTCAGAAGAACCCAGATGCAGTGCAATTAGAAAAGTGAATGCTGATTAGTTGTCATCTATCTAATAGCTAATAATAGAAGCACAGTTTTTGGCAAGCTGTCTATTTATAGGAGTCACTCAGCTTACCCGGCTCATCAGAATAGGTAAGATCCTATAGAAGGATAGATCTATATGCACTTTCTGCAAAGGCTTTATTCCCCCCCCCACCTTGTAAAACTCTTTCAAACAGCTCTGCATAACAGCGCCGGTGGCACTGAGACTGATGACACACTTAAGAAAATCTTCATTATCTAACTTTATTCCAAGGTAGCAGCTGGAAATACAAGGCAATTGTAAGTTTGTGTGACAGAAGAAAAACAAAATGATTATATGTTTTTCTTGTAGAAAATATATTATGTTGTATGTGCTAGGCACCATTTCTCTTCTCTGAGGTAACCTTATAGTTGTAAAAGTGACAGGAGCAACACAGCATAGAAATGCATCTGTAATTCAAAATTATCATTAAACCTTCAATGTGATCTGGACCTAGCTGACTTCACAAATACATGCAGTCTTGGAATTGAGTCCTAATTCTCCATCAAGAAAGAAATATACCAGTTTGCATGTAAAAAGACAGAAAATCAAATGTGTGTCATTCTTGTTTTGGCTTGGACTCTGAGGATGGAATCCAGAAGGTCCATCTGTGGCTGCAGGATGGCCAAAATGTAATGGCCCTGAGTCAATTCAGGCAGGCAGGTGCACGCTGGGACGAAGAGGTTACTGTGCAGCGTAAACCTGAGGTACATGGTGGGACTTTCCAGGGAATTGTCTAAGGGAGATTTAAAGCAGATTGCAGGGTGGGGGGCAGAGCCAGAGAGAGAGACTTAGATAATGAGTTTGTAAATGTCACAGATATGCAGGTCACAAATGCCATACGGATTCAAAGAATCACTTGCAATTAATACAGCCCATGAAGGTTTTTCCTTTTCCATAGTTTTGGGGTTTTTTTCTGTGTTGGTTTATGCAATGAATGAGTTGCATAGCTGGACGTTGTCTGCAAACTCTGTGACCTGTGATTAGACCTCTGTGGAGACCATGTCCATAGGCCAGCATGTGTGAAAGAAACTGTGGTAGTATTTATCCAGAAGAAAAAAAATTCAGTAGCAAAGGAGGAATCGTTCTGTAGTCTTTTTGGATAACCATGCTTTGAGAATTGTAACTCTTTTGCATGTTTTTATGGGAAAGCGTTTTATACACAATATTAGGAATTATTTTCTAACAAATTCTAACAGTATTTGGGAATAAAGCTCTATTTGTTAGTAACCTAGATAAATTCTTAAGGACTTTTTCTTAAGGCTGTGATCAGATAGTACTCTCATGTTTAAACAACAGCAGTGTTATTCCTTTCTGTTTGGTGTCTTAAAGCAGTTACACAGTAACTGAATACTGAAGATGAACTTATCAAATAGCCTAATCAAAACTTATTAGTCTATCTCTTAGTAGATAGGTTTTCCCCATTTCAATATACACAGCACATATTTTTTGTTCTATTTATCAACGCATTTGGATTGCATTTCTACATTTTATAAAGAAAACTGCTTTGTAGGACATTACTCACGGGCACATTTTTAGCTTTGAAATCAGCTGTGTGATGCAAGATGTGTAACATAGAATAATCTTTAAGATTCCTGCTAGCTGGCACTGAAATGTATCTTCAAATTCATTGTTTCCACTTTCCTGAAGGACTCCCTGAAGATTACATGGAAAACAATTCTGTCTTGATGTCTAACACAGTTCATATAAAAACTCCAACCCACAGTGACATTGGTCAACTCCAGCAGTAGGGTACACTAGATAATTTTGTATATACTGTATACTAATGAAGTTTGAAGAATTTAATCCTTTGCATAAAGCTTTCTAAGATGTCAAGCTGCCTCACTGGGTGGGCAAAGACTGCTAGCCAGTGAGTGATGGCATAAGGCAGTATATGTTTTGGAGATAGTGTCTCTTGTGAGAAAATGGGGAGTGGGCTGCTTCATTACACCTCACAAAGTTGTAGGAAGTGTCCCGTAAGTCCAACCTGACCATACACAAGTGTGCCAACAACAGCCAAGTCTCATCCAAGAACCCTTAGCATTTCCAAAGCAAACAAAACTGACTTCTACTACTTATGCTGTGAGAGACAGGGCTATGAGTGGGCAGCAATCCCATTTCTGTTGTTATGTCTGATACACAAATGAAACAAGGGTCTCAGAAAGTAAACTCTTCACCAATCATCAGGTTATTTAAATTTATAATTCTTGAAATGTGTGTTCTTACTGCATATTCTGTAAGTGCTGTTCTGAACCTTGCTGCTTTTTTTTTTTTTTTTTTGAGATCTGGGTTTGTTGGGTTTTTGTTTGTTTTGGGGTGGTTGTGTGTGTGCAAAAATAGGGAAAACACCATCATATTTCCCATATTATTAGCTGATCCATCTATGTCTGGTACAGTAAGACTGGAGCTGTTGTTGTTGTTCAGGAATAATTCTTCTCTACTTGTGTCTGAGTGCCATGTAGTTGAAAGTGTAGTTAGAGGTTTTTGCTCTTAAAAATCATGTTAGAAATGCATTTTAAAATACCTTCCCACAATTATCATTTCTGTTACTGAAGCCACACGAAGAGACCTTTGGATTTCCAGTGATCCAGCTAGACAATCATGATGAATTTGGCAGCTCCTTGGAAGACAAAACCTTCCTTCGAAAGCACGAGTATGCGTGTGATCGGCCCAAGTAGAACCTGCCCACCAGTTACCAAATTTGCCCTGGGCTCTTTATCTGATTACAGGAGAGTCAGCAGCCATTAACAGCACTGAGCTGAAATCCCCAAGCAACTTCAAGGCTCTGATGATTTACTAAAACCTTTAACAATACAGTTTATGCTTCTTTATATTTTTCCTGTCACTGCTGCAACTGTGATTTATATAAGGAGCGCCTGTGCCCACTTTGGAAATACAGACTATATTGTGCAATCACTTCTGAACTGTTCTGCTCACTGTGTACTTTGATGAATAATACTCACTTTGCACAGAGAGACATTCCCAGCAAGCTTGGAATTTGGGAGGGAAAGGAAAAACCCAACCCTGTCTACTTCTAAAATTGTTTTGGTTGTCTGGTGAAGGTAACCACCAATTTGTGTGTGGTGGCTTGCTTCCACTGCACACTTCAGACAGGTCCTGACGGCTGCAGGCTGTCGTGCTCTTGCCCTTTCCTAAGCCCACAACCAAAGGACGCGTTGCCGGCACCTATATCTATAATACTAAAGGTCCAATTTAGATGCTAGATTAAAATAACCCTTGGGATAACATGAGTCTTAAGTGTATTTAAAGTCCCTGGAGTGTGTTTAACAGAAAGAAGTTGGCGATGTGATTGACAATCATTACTAACAGGCTTAACCTATGCCAAAATTTCTGTTTGAACAGGAGCATTGCCTGTACTAAACTGTCAGCCTGAAAGCCGTGGAAAAGTTCCATTAGTGTCCTGCAGATATTTGATCAGTGGCCATTGAGGCTAAGGATCCATACACTTGGAGCTTTGCAGGAGCTTCTTTCCTTCTTTTATTATCTTTGCAGGCTCCTTGTACATATATACAGCCTGAATAAAATAATCCTGGCAAAGATGCAACCTAACCCCTGTAATCTCCAGACACCTGTAATCTTCAGATGTAGTCTTAATAGTGTTTCCTCTTGTAATGACTCTTCATTTGAAGATGCTACTCATGTCTTCAACTGTTTCATACTCTTCTCTTACTCCATGTTGAGTTAATCGGTTCCCTAAAACATTAAGATTTATGGTTCCTTCCTTTCTTCTTATCACATACAAGTTAGTAATGGTGGCTGATAGTAATTAGTAATGGCAGCATATTATTATTATTATTATCATCATCATCATTATTATTAACATTCTCATTACAATTTAAACAAAACCTTTTGTTGTGATTTTCACCTTTGAGATAAAATCTGAATCTCAGACCAAGAGCAAAAAAGTTTTCATATTCCTGGTCTTTAAGGGTTCTTTCATGGTGGTTGTCATAAGCAAGTGATTAGCTATTAAGCTATCACTACTGAATTATATATAAGACACAAGAGATCTTTCCTAAGGGGGGAGTTAGATTAAATATGACACCAGATACTACTGTGTGTGGTATTTAAGGCTGGCCAGAAAACAAGAATTCAGTTTTGCCAAATCATATAAAGATTTCTGGGCTTGGTTTTGTCCCACACTGAACAAATCCCAGACCTTTTAAAGCCAGTGGAATGGGATAGTGAAACTGGATTTCCTACATCCCTGTGCCGTAAGCACCAGCCTGGACGGTCAGTCTCCTAAAATATTAGGTTCTCATTTAAGAATTGACTGGTCATTAGGTTCTCCTGAGAGGAGAGATGTCAAAGCATTTACCTGGGGAGAGAAACTTCCTGCTTCAATTTTTCTGTGGAGCCAATGCAGAAAGTGATAAAATCTTTGATTCTTCTGCATCCTAGATGAGTGTTCTCATGGCATCTTTGCTTCCCACCAAAATCCTTACTGTGGAAGAACTGCAGACTAGTCTTAGTTTAACTACTGGTAAAAATTATTCTTTCAGTGATGGCAGCAAAGAATCTACACAATGGCAGACAGCAAAGAGTGCGTTTTCACCGTGATAGATAGAAATGGGGAAGAGTTAATATGTATTTTCTATCATGTCAAGAAGAACTTAGCCCCTCTTCTCTGTTCCTCCCCCTGGACTCCCCCATACCCCTCCAACTTGTGAGTTTGCCTTGTGGAAAACTTCCTTGGGATTTTGTAGAAAACAGCTTAATGAGGTATAGGTGATTCTATTCTGTAATTACCTTTTTAGCAGAGTTTCAAACTAGATGGCAAGCTATATCACCAAGACAAAGTTAGAAGATTAAGTCCCAATCATGCTTCTGAAAAGAATCGCTGTGTAGTGATCCTCGGAGTGAAAACTGTATGTACACCAAATGATGTGAAACGCAAAAGACAAAAAGTATCTTCCACACTGAAACTGCAGCTTTCTGAAAGGCAGTGTGATTTTGTGTGGGTGATAAAGTTTACACAGTTAGAGCTTTCTGAAAACAAATCCTTTGAGAGAGTCTGCTGCTGTGACTATAAAGTATGTTAAACAATTTTTAAACCCCTTGAATTCTAAAGATGTTATTGGATCAAATAGAGTTATATTTATTTCTGGCAGTACCATTTTTTTTGTGTTATCTTCTTTTAAGAAAAGCCCTCTTGACTTATCTCATGCTGGATAAATGTCTTTTATTAACCAGAAATTTCCTGTTTTGAGACATTCTAGAAGTGATAGAACTGTTGTAATAATACATAATACAAGCCTACGAAACCTAGTCACAGGAAAGAGATCATCAATTAATAGTAAGAGGGAAAAATCCAGTGAATTTGCTGTATAATAGTTACCGATCATGTGTCTATCTTCTTTTTATACCTCACATGATAGGAAAATGATCAACTATTTGCTGTTAAATTCTTCCAGTTTCTCAATATCTAAGAATACGTAAAAAGCTACTTTTGCTCACCAATTCCTGATTTGTGAATTATGAAAAAGCTAGAAGAGAAGCGTTTTCCCTAAAGGCCCCTGGATTAAGCACTTCTCAGTCTAAATATTCTTTGGCTCTTAGCCATTCACTGGCTTTATCAATCATTTGCACTTATATAGCACTTTGCAAACACTATTAAAGTTATGTCTTGCCTCATGCCTGTGTGAAAGGTAAATATCATGCCATATTCATTAGAAAATGTAGATGGATTTATGTAGATACTAGAGAGAATACAGCTAACCCGTAAGTTTTCTTATACATATTTGTCTGTGTTTTCCCCTCATTTTGTACTTTTGCAGAGAACAGGATTGCCGTGTCATTTAACAGATGAGCTTATGCCTACAGATTGAACCCATTCTAAATTCGTAGGAATGAATATATATATAGTCACAGCATGATGACTCTTGATTTATGTTGGTGTAACCCCTTTGAAATTATAATGCCATGATAGGGCAGGTTCCTCAGCTTCTGCCTGGGTCACAGTTAGCGTTCCTGCAGTAAGCTTCTAGGCTATCCTAATCACTGCAGGGGGTTAAAGTAGCGATATTGCCTGTTGAAAAATGAAACGTGGGTGTTAGGACAGGGTGACGGCCTGGATTGGAACCTGTTACCTCCTTGCTCGTATTGGCAGGTTATGGGGAATGTCAGAACTTCCTGGTGTTAATTTATTTATAATATATACTAGTCTTTGTAAGATATACATGGACAGAGAGAGTGGGAGAGAGCATGCTATAGACAGGTAAACATATATGCGTGTATATAATGGAACATACGCAATGCATTCAACTTTATGGTTATCTTTGTACACACTAAAAGATATTTTTACTCAGAGAGGGCATTCTGGAATCAGTGTGTTACAAAAAGCAAGATTTCTTCATTCGTGTTTATTCTCAACAAATTATAAGAATTACTGAAGAGTTCTTCTCTCCCCTCCCCCTGCCCCAGTGACACTCTCTTCTGGGTTATGTTAAAAGTGGTATGATACAAACTTCCTAGCCGAGGGAGGTGTTAAAAGGGAGAGATGGGAACACATAGTCAATCTGGCTACACATTGCATCCCTGCATCCCACGCTGATTCCCGCCAACACACGAGAGCAGGCTTTTCCCTCCTGCCCCCACGTGCAGCCTGGCAGCCCCACACTGGTTCCCCGGCAGCCCCACACTGGTTCCCCGGCAGCCCCACTGATCCCAGGCTGGCCCAGGTGCTTCCACTGAAAGAGAGGGGAAGCACAGCCTAAGTATTGGGGGAGACGAGGCAATTACTTTGAGGTGCAGGATATAAAAAGGCTTTATTGAAGAACACCTCCCACTTGCTTACTTTTCTGCATCTTTTTCCCCTTTGGGAAGGTCGAGGGGGCTCAGCCAAGAGTGCATGCCTTCTGTAAGCTATGGCTTTTCATGTTGCTATGGATTTCTATCATATTCCAAGCATGTTCGCTGGACTGTCTGTATTATCAAGAATTTAGAGGAATAAGTAAGGAAATAAGAGAAGAGAAAAAAATCTGATACCAGACCAAAATATTTTTGTTACAGTTCTGACCGCTATGTTTGACCTGCTAAATTGAATACTAAAACGGGGGCAGGTAGATCAGAAGTCCTGTTTTGCACCTCTGGCTTCTGATTTAGAAGAAATAATGGTAACGCTCTCAGCCAAATTCACAGTAGGAATGCCATTCAGTAAAGGATCGAGACTCCTTTTCTTTAATCTGCTACCAATTTGTCTTGGAATAAGCGGTAATTACTAGCCAAGATTTGAAAAGCTTATGATTTTTTTCCTCCTTTTGGCATTTAAAACGGGGTTTGGTTTTTTTTTCCATCTTTTCCACAGCAAGCTAACTGTTTCGTAATATAAATATTTATTATTTTTATTAGTATACATTCAGTAGCACTACTATCTGCCTACCGCGTTTTTTTGATGTATGTCAGTGTAGATAACAGTTATCTCAATTGCTATCTACAACATAATTAATAGACAAGATTAAAAGAGAGGGCTATCTGGACCTAACATCATCTAAGCTAAATGCTATGATTGATTTTTAGTACTTTATTTATAGAAAATTAATATGAAATGGTCATTAATTTCACCAAGAATGAAACATCTCTTTTCATGAGGAAAACCAAGATGTTTTATTTTTGAGTTAAGCATTTTATTTTTCAGTTCTGCCAGCAAACCCCAAAGCAGTTATTCATAGAGTTTTTGCAGTGAATATCCTGGTCTTGCTTCAGAATCTGATTTTCTTGCATATTTCTTGCAATATAATAAACTCCATTCTTCTCAGCCAATAAGCTCTCTTTCCCACTCCCAGCTGCAAAGAAGATATTTATGATTCAGGCTATTGTTGTTCATGCCCTACACATACAGTGTTGGAAAAGTGCTTTTTTCCTTTTTTTTTTTTTTTAGCCAGCCACCCACTCCACAGTGACTTTACAGAATAGACAATAGAAATTCCACACTCTATTTATTTTCTGGGAGTTCCTTTCTCCTTTTCAAACACAAGACTAAGAAACTTATACAGCAGTAAAATATGACCTTTACTTTTTTTTTTTTAAAGCCGTTTCAGAGATAATATTCCCGGCCCGCAATTTTGTAGTGTTTCAGGGAACATTTTGATCTTTTTGGAAAGGAAACAATACCAGTGAGGTTGTGTCATCTGTCTGTGCTACAAGAGCTGGGTAGAGGAGACGGGCCTGAAGTAAAGCTCCATAAGAGGAAAATGCAAACTGAACCTAACACCACACGCTCCAGGGGAAAGGAACCACTTGGCCAGTCGGTATGTGCATCATGATGATTGGCACCTGCCAATCAGTACTTGTGCATCTCTGGCCGGCTATCAAACAGATAGGGCTCACGAGATGAAACTGTGAGCAAAAGAGGAGGCTCATGTTATGTGTGAAGTACCAGAAGGAGAAGTAAAAGTCTTGTGGAAGGGTGCAAGAGGTGCAACTGGGGGGGCAGGAGACAGGGAAGACCATCCTTACCTAGGTCTGCTGGGGTAAGGGCAGGAGGCACAGAAACGCAATGAGTTCAGCTGCCTCCTGGATCCAACTAGCAAAAGTTCATTATTCCAGATGTTAGAATCTGTGGTTAAATAAACTGGTATCTCCATCAGTAAGTATGTTAGGTATGAAAAAAATGTGTAGCAAAGTGGATTTTGCATCTATTTAGTGTGTAAGTTGTACATATGGAAGAAAGTGAGCGAGTACAAGGAGGGGATAATTCTGAAAGAGAACACGGCAAGGCAGGAGCGCTTGCAGGTGTGTGTGTGGTCACCTACTCTGCCAGGAATCAGAGAAAATATACTTTTATCATTTTATAGCTTCTCCTTGCATACCTTCTTGGTACTACGTTCTTATATATTCTCTCTGGCACACCACTTTCATTTACCTTCCCCACCAATTTATTGCCATGTGTAACATGCACTATTGTTTAGTCACCAATTAGTCACAGCACTCCAATGCGATTTACAGATGCTTAGTCCATGGGTAAATTTGGCCCACACCACCTGCTCAGCTGAACAGGGATAAATTAGGAGTGAACTCACTTTGTAGAGCTATGATACATTACATTTGACCTTAAAACTGGCTATGAATAATAAAAAAATAATTATTCCCCAAATGCTTGATTAAAGCTTGAGGGGTAAATTTGCAAAGATGGGGGGGGGGGGAGTTCCATGAGCAAATCTTCTTATTGTTAACAGGATTTGGGTATTTATCTCCCCACATAGCATTTAAAATCTCTCAATAACACTAATAATTTAAAAAGGCCCACTAATGGCATAAAAGATGTAAAGAACATGTTTGCAAAATTATCTTTTCCTCTGCTTTCAGATTTGGATCAGAGTGGGTCATTTGCAGTATTTTCCCAATTCAGGTAACAAACTACGGTATATTTACTCTATCCCACGACAATTGATAACATGTAACTTGCTATGTAACTTTGGGGCAGATCTTTTCCAAATAACAGAATATGCTTGATTCCCATGATATCACTTAGGCCTTGATCTTGCAATCACATTTGCACAGATGGACTCCTGTATCCAGACCGAGCCCACATATGCCAAAGAGGCTCCACACAATGAAGGCATCGGCTCATGGAAATCCAATTGCAAGATCAAGACCTTAATTCCCTTTAGTTTTGTCTCAACCTAATGAGAGCTGTCAATTACTTATAGTAATTAGGTGGGCAAAGGATGTTAATGGGATGAGATTTTAAATATGCTACTTCAAAATTATATGAATAAATCATACAAATTTCTTTGCCTGTCCTTTACCATATGTCCTCCTTCAAATCTGTATCATTTCTTTTACATCTGTTGAAAAAGGCACATAATGTACAGGTACCGCAGTTGACTTTGAAGGACTTTAAAGATGATGTGCCAACTTTCAATAACTGTCACAAAAGAGACCTTTTAGCTAACAATGGAATTGTTGGGTTTGAAAAGAAAGTTATGATTTGCTAGTAAAGATGCCCCATTCTGTTCTTCCTTTTTTATGTTGCCAGTGCTCACTCATGAAACAAAACTTTCTATGCTAAATTGCTCTTAATTTGTACGTCAGAGGGAATGAGACTGTAATGCTTATTTTGGTTATAAGGGTATGATTCACCCCTCCATTCCTTATGTTTAGGGTTAGTGTCATTTATTGACATCAGTAGTTGATGGGGTAGTTATCATTTCCTCATAAGGCAGATATCATGCAAATAGTTGGCTTTAAAATGCAGATTTTAATCCATTTTCCTGAATTCAAAGCAACCTTATGCAAATGACATATTATAATATGCATCTTAGCATGCCAGTCCCTGGATGTCTCCTGTGGAGAAAACAAGCTTAAGTTAAGCAGATACGCCTTCACACTGCAGAGTGCTCAGCTGCTGGATCAGGTCAGTGTTAGACATTTACAGGTTCCGATATTTTAAATAGAGCCTTCGCGGAGAGCACCGTTAAATAACTGCGCAGATCTATTCATTTTTCCAAGCAGAGGCAATAACTGTTGGCATTACGTACAAACACTGTGTTCCTCCAAGAATAGCCCAGTGTGATTAGCTCTCAGCAGATTGGCTGTTCTTTTACGAACTCTCTTGAGTGGCTTTTCGTCTATACGCGTTTACAGATAAAGCCACTGTAACTGAGCACAGCTGATGAGTCATCTCGCTGAGTTCTGTACATCTGTTCCAAAACAGTTCATTGTTTTCTTGAAAAAAGAACAAACTTCTATTTTTAAGAAAGTCTGGGTTCATAACATTGTTATTAAGAAAAAACTCAGGCGGACATCTTATAATCTTAGCCTGTGAGATGAAGAACACTCCCGCTTCAGTCTAACAGTAATACTTAGTCTAAAAATGCCTTTTTGACATTGTTTTTTTATCTGTTGACTATTCTCTTTCTTACCTAAACGCAGAATTCAAACTGTGTTTTCCTCCTTAAATCACATTTTACTTCCAGGGATTAGGGATGATTCAAAAGTAATTGAAAGCAGAATGCAGCTGGAGTGCTCATCTAGTTCATGTATAATAAGGACCCTTACCACTTCTGCCCATTCCTAGTCCTTTGAAATGCAGTATTTCAGCAGGCTATTTAGTTCACACTTCTTCAAACAGCCATGGATACACACAGCTAAAAGGCCAAGAGTTTAACCTTTTCTTTAAAAATAGACAACTGTGTATCTCTGCGCTATCGAGGAATCTGGAAGGATAATAAAAATGTATACTTGAGCTAAATCATGAACTATGTCTTAAAATTATTAATTACAATGGATAAATTTAGATATATGGCTACTGGTCTACTATAACAGAATGCTTTAACTTGCAGCTCTGGTGGGTAGAACTTAAATGTTTCCAGCTTGTTTAATATTGATTCAGCAATCACCAGAAGAGCTTTAATGCTTACAAATGAAATCATTTGTTTAAATATTTGTTTAACTCTTAGACACTAATGTCAACTTGATGCTTGCTAACTCAGTTGTTGAATAGGATCAAAATTTGGGAATTGAGGATGTAAAGCTCATCAGTCGTAGCAAAACTGGAGTATAATTGATTCTGCCTTTGAGCTGGGAAATAGACTTGACTTCCCAAAGTTCCTTGTACTGCTCTGCAAAGATCAGACTCTCAAACACTAAACCATAACACTTTTGCAAGCAGTAGGATTTCAGTTTTCACAGTGAATGTATTATGAATTTATTGAGGCTTTTAGGACAGTAACTGGAGCAAACTTGCTTGGTAAAATTACAAACGTGAGCACAGACAGAGCTGTTGGTAGTTAACAGCATTCTTTGGAATAATAATTAAAAACAACCACAGCTGCAGATGTTTTCTAAAAGATCAAACCAGATGGAAGGGAAATTATAATGGTGGAATGGAGAACTGGTTTGAAGAGTTGGATGGGGTTACAGAGTTACAGGTAGAGTAAGGAGAGGACTTTTTTTCTTCCTCTTTGGAGCTTAAAGTAGAAAATAATATTTTGTTCACCTCAACGCTGCAAGAATCGGACAATTTCTCTTTCTGAAAATGTCCCTTGGACTTCATCTTTGGCCTGCTGCATTTAGATACCAGTAATGCAAGAGTCCATAAGATTTTACGGGAAGGCAAGATTGGTGAACACCACCTGCATCTTCAAATTCAGTCTCTTTCCAGGCAAGGATGTCATAAAATCTCATAAACAGATCGATTGCCAAGTAAAAGCTGACCTTTTGAAAACCACTGGCCATATAGGGACACCATTGAGAATCTCAGTGTTCTTACAGCTGGAAAACAGCAAGCTTAATTTTATTCACAGATGAATGTCCTTGTGTTGATGTCCTTTAGCTTAAATAGCTGTCCATCTCAATACAGTTATGCATTGTGGCCCTGCTCAGTATTTGCTCTATTAAGCTAAAGAGCTCAAGCTTTTTTTCCTTATTTGTTCTATCTTCTTCTGATAGAGTTAGTCTTACTTCCTCTTCCTTCTGAGATCGGAGCATGCTACTCCAGCCGGCATCTTTGCAACGCCTCTCATACAGCATTCAGTGATTTCCCAGGTCCCTTGGATACTGAAAATGGTGAATGTGATGTTCATATTGCTGCTGTTGGAAATGAGAATGCAGGGTTATTTGTTTCAGAAACCATCTCCAGGTTTTGTTTTTGCATTATAAAACCTTCAGCAGTTAGGTACTGTTTTGAGATGTAACATCTTGGCCGACTTGACACTCCCAAAGCTTTGCACAGCTGAGTGAACTAGACTGAAGAAGTTTCCTCAGTAAAAATGAGATGTTACTGGGGCCCTTGTGTCAGCAAAGGAGACTTGAACCTTAGAATTTATTCCCTTCCTGGATTGTCTTTTGCCCTTCACAGTCTAGATTTATTAACCTTGCACACTGCAAAGTTTGTATTTCTAATCTGTCCAATCTTAGGGAAAAACACTTGTTGACAGGTACAGAAACTATTAAGCCTAGTTGGCCAAATATCCATTTATTTTATACTCTGATTTCATAGCAAAACAAGGCTTACATGGTTACACTGTGTGTGTGGCTACATGTAACTGTATACTCATATCAAAGCTGTCTGTCCATTTGTCCCCCACACCTACAGAACAACTGTAGAATTAGTTTCCTGATTCCAACCAAATTTGACTGAAGGGTAAAGTTTACACAGATTATTAAGTTCCTGTAGGATTTTGTGAAAGTAGGTGGGAGGGTAAAAGGTGGGTATCAATTCCCTTCCAACTGTGGGAAAAGCTGCACTGTGAATTCAGCCTTTATGAGACACCAAAGGCTCCATGCTCAGGAGAAATACTTTGCGAATGCTCAACCTTGGAAAAGTTTCAAGAATAGGTTATATCATCTTAGACTCTGATATCCATAAGAAAACCTAGTTTCCTTTGTCTTGGAGCTTGGGGAGCCACTTTGTAAACTGTGTTAGAATTAAGCAAAACTGTACGTCAAATATTTGACTAAGTATTCTGCTCTCACATTGTGTAGGTATGTCACTCTTGACTTCTTCTGAACTCTCGCTATTTGTTAGTCTGAGTAATCAATCACAATATATCTAATACTTATACAAAATCACAAGTTCCACATCTGGCTGCTTGCCTGTGCACCTGATGATTTCTCTGGAGAAACTGTATAAATTAAAGACAGAAAAGTAAAGGGTCTTGTAGAAGTAAAAGCATCACAAATATACTTAAAATACTTACAGTTCAGAGGAAAAAATGTATGGTCTTTACACTTGGGGTTTAGCTGAGGATTTATTTAAGGAGCCAGAAGAGAGCTGACAATAGCGCAAAAGGAACAGTAAAAAAGAATCACAATTGAACAGTACGAACAGAGAAGTAAGAATGAATAAAACCATCTGTCAAACTCATGTGTTTTTGTGCCTCTGGAGAACGCTGTGGCCATAGCCCTTCCCCCAGGCTTGGTCATTAGCAAACTTTTTACTTGTGAAAACAGTAAAAGGCTGTATAGTGGCTGTGGTAAAGTGCAAGCCACAGAGCGAGGGAAGTAAGACTTTTAGATCAGCTAGAAAGCACACATGTTGCTTGGTGTGCTAGTCATTTAAAAAAAAAGTCTGAACTGTCATTACTGAAAACTTTCTCCTGTCAGAGAATTTCTGTGTCTCTGACTTCTCCCGCCACATTGTGTGCTTTTGTTAGAGAAAGGAAACAAAGTTCAAATAAACAAACAGCTCTATCTATGATATTTTAGTTGTGCCAGTGTTAATTGGGCAGGGATTTGGTTTTTTGCTCACCGGTTGTAACTTTCAGTGTCTCATGTGTTTTTGTTTTTCTTATTAAGCTTTCTTTTTTCCTGGAACCCGGACACTGGGAATGTTGAACTGGCTCTTATGGCTGAGTCGTATACAATGAACTGAGGACTGAACTTTTAATGCTTCCTGTAGAAACTACTTCAAAAATGTCATAGAAATATTTTTATATATCTATATATATATTTCTAGGACGGGTACCAATCCTGTAGAAGTCTTCCTCTGCAAACATACCTATTCTGTAGAATCTCTCTCTCTCTCCCACCTTGTACAGCCCCTGTCCCAGGGATATATTGTGTTCAGTTAAGCTCTTCAGCAAATGTGGAATCATCCTGGAATCAGAAGATGAAAAACAAGAAACACGATGGACACTTTTCACAGTAGATTGTTTATTTACTTAGAGAGTAATTATCCTTTTATTACCTTTCCAGGAATGCTTCTTGGTCCCAAAAGGAGACTGGAACAGAATGTCACTCACAGCCACTTGCCTGATTTATTTTTACTGTCTGCTATAGTGCAGGTGCAATACCTTCAACAGGAATTGTTCTTCCAGCTGCAGAAACGAAGCAGAGAGACAAGTTCCCTATTTTGCATGGTCTTGTCCTCATATGGAAAACAGAGCCACTTGTTCCTGTAAAGGTCTGCCCACTTGAAAAAATATCTGGGACTGGGAAGCAAAAGAAAGCTTTGCTTCCTGCATTCATGCATAGGTGAACCACTGTGTGGCCCGTATTTATTTATTTAACAGTCTTACCTTTATGTGATTAGCTTCTGTACTTCACTTTTATCCACGGTAATGTTATTTTGGTTTATGAATTAAATCACCAGATGTCAGTTTAAGATGACAGAAAATCGGCTTTTAGAGAAATTGTTCTTTCCCCTCTCAGTTTTGAAGAACTTGTCTTCAAAACTAAGCCTTACCTGTCATATTCAGGATAACACTATTGTGTCCTTTGTCTGAGATTCTGACGCAAAAAGTATTTGTTGCCTGCTTGAACGCAAAGACAGAACTCTTCTACAGCCCCTAATGGTATCCTGGTATCTATTTTTGTAATGTCTTTGATTTGCATGTGAATCTCAGCTTGTGATGAGCTATGAGGAGACTTGTGCACCTTCTCACCGCCTGTGCCAAACCCATGGGAACATGATATTGGACTCCAGTGCGATACCAAGACTTGAATACACTTCTGTTGCTGTTCCAATCCCATTTTAGTCCAATCAGTATCTATTAACATGTAGATTGTGAAAATTCCAGTTGTTAAAGTGATACCTGCTATTGACAATAGCTTTATGTTCAAACCTCAACATTTATAAATGCTCCTGGGTATATTAGTTAGAGGCACACTACTGTTACAGTTTATTGGAAACAGTCGGGGTGGATACAGGAGTTTTATAACTCCTCTTTCTAGTGAGGTGCTGACAGGGAAGGTTGAGCTTTTTGGGACATAACAACATTGGGATTTTTTCAGCTTCCAAATGGGGAAGGTCTGTTTGCGCACAGGATTCATTCCAGAAAGGTCTGCACAAACAGCAGCCCTGTTTGGAAATCGGGCAACGGACAGGCATTTATAGCAATGTCATGTTTCCTTTACACATCACGGCTGGAGTGGAGCAGAGTAAGTAATCCATCAATTCAGTTTGAACTTTGGCATTGGGCACCATTGTCAGGCTCCACTGAAAATACATTTTCAACTATGGAATGAAATGGATCATCTTAACATCTTCTCAGGTGTGGAAAGCATAGTAACAATCTGAGGTTTGAACAAAGTATTTTCCTTCAGAAAGCTGAAAGTCTTGCAACGAACAGAAGGCACAGTGAGAACACTCCCAGTTTTACCAAATCCTGCTGTTCTTACTGAATGCACACACACACGCGTGCACATGCACAGAGCTTGTGGCCAGTGGTTGCACCACTCTTTTATGAATCAAGACTTCTGAACTACCAGCTGGCCCTGACCTGCTGTCTGGTTGATGGTTTGTCATTGTGGAGAAAAACATTTGGCATATCTGATTAGAAGCTCGCAGTAGATTGTAAAGTGAATTTGAACTATTCCTTCTAAAACAAATTACTTCACAAGGCACAGACTTCTTTTAACGTTTAAAACACTGTGGGGGAAAATATTCTGACCCTGACACTACCTGTCAAAGATGCCTTGAGAGTTTTGTTATCACTAAAAGTGCACAGACTCTATGCTTATATAACTCAGTATTTTTAAGTACCTACATGATCTAGAAGACTGTGCCTTATTTTAGGAAGAAACTTAAACCGCAGATTGTCCAACTTGCTCCCAGATTAAAAGATTTCAGATGCTTTAGAAATGCACACTGATATTAACTGTGGTTTATTTAAACTTACTTTGGCAATTCATGTAGGGATGAGTAATAAAAAAAAGGTATTCCAGATATCCTATTTCGTCACAGCTCAGGATGCTTCAAATGCCACATCTGCTCACTCGTCTCCCAGCAGTGATTCTTGCCCCAAATTCCTGAGGTCTCCCTTGCTCCCTGTCCTGGCTCCCCCTCAGCCCCTGTCCCAGGCCCTTCCTGTGAGCGGCATTTGCACATCCCGTCTGTCCCACCAGCAGCTTTGCCACTCCTGCGGGTGTTTTTCTTTCTCAGAGGTAGGTGAAGGAAGATCCTGGTGGGAAAGAAAGGGCAGCCTGCCCATGCCGGCCCCTCATTTTCCCTACTGAGCGTGGCAGGTGCCAGTGAATGGGTGATGGAAGAGATCTGCCTCTCCCTTGGAGCAAGCTCTCAATCCCAGGAGACCGGGCTTTTCCCTTGGCATGCCAGAGATGCTCCTCTGTCCAGAAGACAAGGTTTAGCTCCCATCAAACTCTTGTCATATTCCCCCATGGCTCCTAAAAAGATGAGAGTTGGCAGCCTTTTAAGTGAAGGATTTAGGTGATGGAAAATGTGCTAATACTTCCCAGCTGAAGTAAGGAGTTATTTGTGTTTAATGTTTCCTTTTTTCCTAAGGCTTTGGAAAAGTTTTGAATTGACAGCCTTTTGCTAACCTAGTAATGCCTTGCCCACAGATGTACAGTTTAATTTGACAACTCAAATCCTGTGGACAGCAAAGAGATGATAGTAAGACTGAGGCGATGGGTGGGGTCACCCTGGAATCCAAAAGCAGAGCGGGGCATGTCTTCTCCTGGCAAGGGGATCCACACAGCAGGTCCAAGGAGGTCCCTGTCCAGCCTTCGCTGCCGTGCTGTGCGTTCACGCCCTGCTTTAACACCGGTGAGATCCAGTGCTTCATTAAAACAAACAAGATTTGCAAGACCTTTTTTTTGTGTATGTAAACTCAGCAATAACATTAATGCTGATATCGAGACTTAAATAATCAGCCTTACAACAATCACACACGGATTAAGGATACTTAGCTCTGCAGGAACATTTAGATCTTTAGATCAAAATGAGATACTTCAGAATAAATCTGTTGTAACTTTCATTTTGATCCAGGAACATCTTGGAATGAATGGGAAGCTTATTCTTACTCCTGAGTACTACACAATAATTGATTTTTCTATGGGTAATAATTGAAAGGGTGTTAGGAGTAGTCTTAAAGGTCACAGACCAATAATAATATAATTTTAATATCTTAAAGAAAATCATGCTGATGTTCTAATGACTTCGTTCCCTTCTACTTTAAAGGATATATTTAGTAGTATATGATGTTCCTTAACATTTAGCAAGTACATGTTTTGATTCCATTTATTCAGGTTTACAGTTTAACATATGCATTTACACATACTGCTTTAAACACAGCAGGAGGGAAACACTTTTCATTTTATCCATCTTAAGTTTTTGCATTTATTTTAATCTCTTCCCACTGTGCTAAGATTCTCAGAAACATTAACATTTTTGATCCTGTAATATTAATGAATCACATCAGCATCATGTTGCAAGTCAGTATTTCTCTCCCCCAATTCCACAGTACCTTGGCTTCCTCCCCACCCTATTAGCTTAACTCACACCCCCAGAGTTGCATTGATTTTATCACTGGTGTTTAAATATGCTACTGTTACGGAGGGGTTAAGCAGGTAGGATGATTGCACTAATAAAAATTGATAAGTAGTCAGGTTATCCTTCCTAATTTATTGCCATGGCAACAGACAGCACATGTGGCTTGTTGCTGAAGAACAGAATGCTAATAATCAAATGTGTCTTACCCAAATGAATATATAACACAGCTTACTAATACAGTGCCTTGACATTGTATACATTACTGAACAGCAGCATGCATTAATTCTGCATCTAAGTTACTTGATGCATATGCTCTGGAGAACAGGAAAAATGAAAAAGCACGTCTGCTACATCAAAGCTGTTCATTAAAGTAATGTATTTTAAATAGTATATACAGTGAAAGATCCAATTCTCCAACACTTATCTTGTTTATTTCAGTAGGTGGTTGGTATACTAGGAAAATGCAGTAATGCATAGTCATTGTGAGATGGCATAAAAATAACCAATACAGCACAAGAGTTCAATTAAGCAATAATCTCTGGGAAAAAATGGTCATTACTAGCAGTTAATGGTTGGTTTGTTAGTTAATGGCCCAAGGCAAAGCTGAAAGCAGTTAAGCCTCTAACAAACTGGTTGTGAATTATGGCAACAGTGGTTTTGTTGGGGATTTCCCCCCATTATATATTACATGTGATAGTTTATGATAGAAATAATGTATTTTTAAGACAGTAGTTGTTACACAGGATGTTATTGGAAATGTCAGGTTTTTCAAGGAAATAATTGATTTTCTACCCAAAAGCAAGAAAAATATGCACTCTTATATTTATATGTAGTATACATATTATACATGTATATTGCACATGTATTTAATATTAAATAAGATATGCTATAGACATTATATATATAATATATTAGAGACTATATATAATATATGAGACTACATGTCACTTTGGAAATTTCTATATCATTGAAAGTCCACAGAGTATATATGTGTATACACACACATACGTATATACTTATATATACATAGATGCATATATGTACATACATATATGTACTTTATACACATACACACAGACACACACAACCTCAGGCTTTTGCCCAATGTCCTCTACACATACTTCAGTGAATTGTTAAGGAGAAGAAAGGACACAAGAAAAATCTTTCAAATTTGGCAAATCAGCTCATCCCAGTGTTTTACAAACATAAAGCCTCTGCTTCACCTGAAATCATCAATACCATCATTAAGTTCCTTAACCTGAGATCTTGTAACACACTTTTTGTTTTGCACCATAATCTCAGATTAATTTCTTTATCAGCCATGCTTTCCATTAAAGGCCACAGGACTTGTTATAACCAGAACAAGCTATGGACCCAAACATGAGGCTTGAAACAGTTACGCTGGGGAATGTAATGTTGTGTCTATTTTAACTCAAAGCTTTGTGTCCTGGTTTAGGTTGAGATAATTTTCTTTCCAACAGCTGGTATAGTGCTGTGTTTTGGATTTAGAATGAGAATAATGTTGATAACACACTGGTGTTTTAGTTGTTGCTAAGCAGTGCTTACGCTAAGTCAAGGACTTTTCAGCTCCTCATACTGCCCTGCCAGCAAGGAGGCTGGGGGTGCACAAGAAGCTGGGAAGGGACCCAGTCAGGACAGCTGACCCAAACTGGCCAAAGGGATATTCCATACCATATGATGTCATGCTGAACAAAAAACCAGGGGGGAGCTGGCAGGGGGGCAGTGGCTGCTGCTGGGGGACTGACTGGGCATCGGTCAGTGGGTGGTGAGCAATTGCATTGTGCATCACTTGTTTTGTATATTATTTTATCATCATGATCATTATTATTATTATTTTCCCTTCGTTTACCTTTTTCTTTCTGATTCTCTCCCCCATCCCACTGTGGGGGGAGTGAGCGAATGGCTGCGTGGTGTTTAGCTGCCTGCTGGGTTAAACCACAACACTTTGTTACATTGAAAAGGATATTTTGCTCATGGAAATTGTTGGGATGCAAGTGCAGTCTGCTTCCAGAAAGCAAAAGGGTGATGGGGTTTTAATCAACTTCCTGGAGATTTAAAAGTATCTTGATAAACTGAAATGGTTGGTGAAAATTGCCATGATGTTATAGTAAACCAGCTTCACAATGAATCTGAGGTGAGGCAATTTCAGATAAGACGGGGAGCCATAAAACTGTCATGAACATAAAGAAAACTATATTTACAGTATGAGTACCATATATTCATTCTGAAAATTTTCATGAGTACAGTTCAGTGTTAGATCATTTATTTAGATGCCAGGGTAGGTAGGAATTCTAGGAATGGTGAATTTGGAGTAGATTGAGTTCTGGTGTTAGCTCTATTTGTACTTGTAAAATAATTTTAAGTTAGATATAAAAAAGTGCTTCTTCCAAAGATTTGCCAGGAGTGAAAGTTTCCCATAAGATCTTCAAAAGATGGGAAATTATATATGAAGTACTTCAAAACTATTTTTCACTTTTGAAAATTATTCTTAAATATGTGTGTATATTTATATGTATGTATATGCATGTACACACATAAACACACAGCACTACATAAGAAAGAACAATGCAAAGATGTTAATTTTTGACCAAATTCAAGAAATGAATGGGCAACCTTCAAATACGCATACGTGCTGTCTCAGCTTTGCCTTCTTTTTCAAATTTTTTCACAGGACCCCTAGTGCCATACAGCAAAATAAAGAACCACTGCACTGCATAGTCTCTTTGTTGTCTAGGCTCATTTCTGAAAACTGGCAATATTCTGTTCTTCCTGTGACAAGCTGTCCAGCAGAGCTTTCAACTTGAGCTTTATGATACTTTTCTTCCTTTCTTATAAGGTGCTTGAGCCCCACCAGTGAGATCTGCTTCTCTGAGCAGGAGTCACTGGGATTGCAAAGGAAGTTGCTGTTGTGTAGGATCTTTTGCAAGTCTGAAAAACAAAGTAGTTAACTATGAGACACTGGGGAGAAAAAAGAAAAAAAAATTTTTTTTTTTTTAATCTACTGAATACCCTTATAAAGACTTGGAGCAAGGAAAGGATTCAGTTCCTAAGAGATACCAAACCAGTTCTATAGATCAAGTTCAAGCTGACGTACCTTGGAAGAAAAGGCAGGACCATTGGGCTGGCTCACAAAGCTGGGCAGGCACGCTTAAATTATAGGGTCAAGGAGACACTAGTTCTAACATTTCCGATAAGAATACACTGCACCACTACATGTTCATCCTACACGAGGCTTTACATTGGTCTCAAAATGTCAGAAACCACAACTGTTTAACTATTTGAAAATGTTAAAGGAAATATTACCTGCAAGACCAGAAGCCCTATTATCTTTGACAAATAGCTATACCAAAAGAGGTCCTCACCCAAAAGTAGGGTAGTTTTTAATTTTTTTTAGATCATTGAGGTTAGGTGAAGCCCATTGACAATCTATCCATCTTATTTTTTTAGAAGAGCATTACCAATTTTAGTATCTCAAATAATCACTGAATACAGGTTTGTTTTTAGCTATCTATGGGCTAAAAGGACAGAAAATATTTAGTGTTGGTGAAATGATTGATGACACATGCAGAAGGGTCTGCAATATACAACCTGCTAAAGCGAGCCTTCTACAGCAGAGCATTCTCGGGAAGATTTCCATGCATCTTCCCAATGTTTTTGATGTACACAATTGATGATGTGAAATACACTGATTTAGATAACTTCACTCAAGGTTTCCTGACAGAGGACTTCTGAACTATCGCAGTGAAGACCTGCTGTTATACAGGGTCAGATTGAAATATTTTATCAGCTGTTAGCAATCTTTACAAAACCTTGATTCACCTATCTTAAACCCCTTTCCTCTGAAATACTAAAGTGAATATGGTGCTTTTTCACACAATGGATGTCAGATAAATGAAATTTAGATTATATGGACTGAACTGCACCAACTCTTAAGTGAACTTTGGAGTTAAGTGGTCACTGAACTTCATTTAAATGGATTTTGGAGTTAGAAACTTTGAGTCCTTGATATTTTCTGTTTACAGTGTTGCTTAGATGCCAAGGGCTAAATCCATGTGGGATGTAGGCATTACAAGGATGAGTGCCTAAAATGGGATGGCTCTACAGGTTCTCCACAGTGTACAGGAAGAGCTCAGCATTTAAGAGGGGAATACAGAAAGCCAATGAAATAAGGTGAGCACTGCTGAAGCCAGTCAGTGGGAAATAATGAGGAGAACTTGGGGCATTGCAGGAATTCCTCTACTAGACCACAAAGGGAAAAGGGAGCCTCCATCTGTAAATGAGTGTGTGAAACGTCTCTTGATACAAGGAAAATAAGCTGGAACAGCCTTTTTTTCATGTAAAACAACATACAAGACAATCTTACCCAGTTAGGAGTCTTCTTGTAAGATGTTAAAAGACCCAAGTTAGGCTCCCTTTTTGGAACTGGCTTCTTTACCTGTGAGGCTAAATGGTCATATTAATGCTTTCATTATACTCTCTGCTAGGTGTCAAACCTCAGGGGTCAAACTCAAATAAGCGAGATCTTTCACAATCCAGATGAGCACTCTAACCATTGAATTATTGACTAAAAGCAGACAGTGGGTTTCATATTTGTCTTAGTTCTCCTCTGTGTAAGGCTGAAAACCAAAAACAAGTTATGATTTTGTTTAAAAATGAAAGTGGAAGAAATCTAGGTAACAACATCCCCAGAAACTTCGATTTCAACAAACTTTATGGACTTAGACACCTAACGTACCAGTTTGAGAGCTGAGCCCTTTTCTGTATACAGCCCCAGGGTCTTGCTGTCCAAACATAAAATAAAAAGGCAGTTCTACACTCTGGCTTCATACCTGTGGTGCTCTTTATAGTTCTGTTTTTCTGTATATAAAATGATAACTAGAGATATTTTTTTCTGGCGATATTGAAACACTAATTAGATGGGTTCTCATTTTCAGAAGCATTGAGCAATCACCAAAAAAAGCTAAAGCCACTGAGCAATGAGTGCACAGGACCTCTGAAAAATCACTCCCTTAGTGTTAGTAAAGCACTTTCATGGCTAAAGATGCTGTATAAATGTTCAGTATTATTAGTGCTATGTGTACATTATGTTGCCTCAGTTGATTCAGATCATGTCTAATCATGATTTTTCAAATAATTCCCCTCTGTGTCTGGAGAGGAAATTAAATCAGAAAGTCTTCTGTACATCTGAAAGTATTTTGTATAAGAGTTCGAGAGAAGGTAGAGTCAGACAAGAGGACGGGGTGGAGAAGGGGGAGTTGTATTTGTCAGGAGACAGCAGCCTTAGGCAGTGAACTGTTTGTTCAAACAGCAGCGAGAAATAGGAGCAGAGACTGAGAGCCATATGTACAGAAAGTATCAAAACAGGGGCAAGAGACAGAAACAGAGACAGAAACATGATTCTGTAAATGGGCAGGGATGGGTAAGAAAGAGGAAGCTGAGGAAACAGAACAGTGGAGGCTGGGAGGGGGAATAAGGCCTTTTGATGGGGAGCAGGATAGGTGCTGAGGAGAAATTAAGCAATCAGAAATCATTACAGAGCTGCCTGCATGACCTTAATTTTGCCCTCTTGTGCATGCACATTACGAGTCTATCTTTCGTTACGTAATCCCATGCTATTTTTTCCCCAGGACGGGCCGTGTCCTGGGGAGGACCCGGAGCTGTGCGGCGGTGGAGACAGCTGCCACTTGGCGTGGGGCAAAGGGAAAGCCATGGTTCTGGGAGTGGGGCTGAAGGAAGACCCGTTCCTGAGCTATCAAAGCCTCTCTTAATGGAAATAAAACAACACATTTTGAACGTAATTCTGACGGTCTCAGTGATGAGAATTTCAGACTAAAACCTGTGCATTCTTTCTCAGAATACACTTCTCTGGGATGTAAGAGCTATAGGGTAAAGACTTTGAGCTTCTTAATGGAGAAAAAGCATTTTAATCCTAGGCCATTCTGAAATTCACAGCTCAGGGAAATTGAGGGATCGATACTCAGAACTGGGTTTCAGTATACTTCAGAGTGCACCACCATGACATCCAGCGTCATACATCAGCAGAAGAAGGTATGACTATTGAATATAGAGGATATGAATATTGAATGTAGACATGAATATTGAATAGCTATCCATTCAGTATATATAATCTGCATATACCATGCAAAGATGATGTCAAATCTATTTTAAATGTTTTAGGAAACATGAGGATAAGCAGTGATTCTGGGTGTATCTTCAAGAAGTGGGTAGAGAAAGGCAATGCAACTTTTTCCTCATCATGTAGACATGTTTTGTATCAGGTGGTAATAGAAGGGCTCTAGCCTCCCTAGTTCTTCTGCTAAGTTCAGTCTCTGAAAATGATGGATGAGGAACTGCGAGGGGAAAAATGGCTGCACTGGCAGGCCAAGGGTTAGGAACTGGTGCGATGAAAGGCATAAGATGGAAAGGGGAAACAGATCTAACTAGACAAATCATTTAATATGAAATATGTGTGGAAATACACAGCCTTAAAGAGCTACAGTTCCTGAGTTGTGAACTCTCCATCCTGCTCTTTAGTCTTCCTTCAGTAACTGATGTCTGCTCTGCACAGACCAAGGTGTGCATGGTACAGGAATGACTTATCAAGGTTCAGAGCTAATTTCAGTGACAACCCTCCTTCCTGCATCCTTCACCTTTCTGTCTCAGTCATCTCAGTCTGCTACGAGGGATCCCAGTCCTTCTTCTTATCCCCCAATCTTTTTTTTTTTGCCTCAAGTTTTCCATAATCATCCTCATTTACTTCTCTCAGTTCACATGTCTTTCTGCCTTACTCAGATTTCTTTTTTTCTAAATTATAGGAGAGAACTTTCCATTTTCTTCCCACTGCCCAGGAGTGGCAGGTACAGTGTTGTGCTACCAGCAGAAGAGAGACATTTTCTCAATCCTTCTGTTCAAGGAAATGGCAGCTCTTGAGCTTTTGGGCAGCCAGAATTGGAAGGGAAGCCCTGCTTCCCTCCTACACTCTAGATTGCAAGGTACATAGTTTGGGTGGAATTGTCAAATAATTTATCTGCCAGAATTGAAGCAATCTCTGTTGACTATCTGAGTTAGCTAAGATTTAAGTACATTATTTGGTGGATTTGAGAAAAACAGTAAAAATGTGGAAAATGATACATAACCGATAGAAAGATCGCTCCCTATGGATTTTCACTTCCCTGCTTCAAAGCCCATATTTGTTAGAGCTTATGTGTGTGCACACATAGTTCTAGAAAGTAGCTGAAATAATAATCTGAGAAAAAAAAGTAGCCTCTTGAAAGCACCTGCAATTGCTAAAATATAACAAAGTTTTAAGCAATTGAAGAAAATGTCTTATAGTGGGAAGATGGTGATATCTATGCCACCTATAATTACGAAGTCGCATAGCAATGAGTTGATGCAAGCACACTGATGAACATGATATAAGCATCTACAGTGTATAGGAGGATAGAAACAGACACACAGAGCTAGTTAACAGCTAATTTCTCCCAAAAGATTAAATGAAATTATTAGCCAAGATATTTGAGAGGTTTTGACAGTCTTTTACAGTGTATATTTTTTAACTGGGAAAAAAATCTGATTCAACTTTTGAAGATGTAATATATATTTAAGACTAAGCTGTAATTAATACATGCATTGTTTTTATAGTAGGAATTGAATGCTTCAAAACCAGAGCAGTGAGATGGGACAGGGGAGAGGGTGGGACTTAGCAGGAGAATGAAAATGACTATGGTAAGTATTAAATTTGGAGACAACATTGCTAGATAAGGGGAGAGAAAAAAGGCGGTGAAGCTTGGAGAACACCTGGCACCAGCTGGCATTTGCTGGACAAATTTTGACATTGGGAGACTGAGACTGGAAAACAGGACAGAAAGGAAAACGAGTGGTGGAGGGAGTCCTGGAGAACAGGAGGCCAGGGTTGGAAGGTGTGAGGCAGATGGGCTTATCTGCTGAGAGGAATACACAGGCTGTAAAATGCTAATTTAAAATAGCATTAAAGTAGCGAAGTCACACAATGAAGAGCTAGAAGATACAGTGACAGAAGTAACCTGTGCAAAGACAATTTGTTGTGGAACTAACTCCCTGGGAGCAATGCCAAGTGCCGAAAGCCTTCAGGACTGTGAGTGGGAGCTCTGGGGAAATCGTAGTCTTTGAGAGTGGGTCATCTAAGTAGCCTGTACTCCTTGTGGTTGGAGCAATGTACGTATTTCACCTCTTACCTTCACCTCTTACCTTTCTTTGAGTGGAGTCCAATCTTTTGCCCAGGCCATGAGGTTATACCAGTGTCTCATACACAAGAGAAAGCAATCAGAGAAACCCTTGTTTGCCCATCTTTGGATGATGTGTGTTAGTGCTTAAATTATTACCATCTCAATTCTCTGGTGCTGTGATGCTATACCTGCAGCTGTGGTCTATCTTTGTAAAGGAAAATCCCCGTTCAATTATCAGCCTCTACTGAAATATTTCAGATGATCTCAGCAGAGAAGTAAGAACACAGCTGGGTGAGAATTTATTTGCAGATGCTGAAAAACATAGAAGCTACTAATGGTGATCTAAATGAGGGGTTTCGCTGTGTCCAGCTTTTATTCTGAAGTAAGAACAACGGCTTTGTCTGGGTTGGGACAGGGAAGAGGGTATGTCTGTACTGCCTTTTGAAGCTATTCCTAATCCCTATTTGCAGGTGGTACAGACAATTAAAGTTGGCCCAGGGAGTGTCCCCAGAGTATGTGGGATGCTAGGAAGGCGAACAGTTTTGCTCCAATCGGTTATATAGAAATTCTGCATAATACAAACAGGTGAAAAGGCACAAGAGGACCATGGCATTTTGTGCATACAGCACTCATGCAGCCATGGGTCCAAAGCCGATACATATGGCTAGTCTATACCAGGTATTGCCTGGGCTGAAGAAGCAGGATACCATTTGTGTGTAACAAACTTAAATCATTGCTTTACAGAAATTATTTTTAGAGAGGAAAAAATTACTGTTATGTTTGACACAGAAAACTGAGAATGGCCTTATGATACAACATGATGAGAAGGCTTAAAATCAATTGGAATCAGGAAAAATCTGAAAAGAAAAAGTAATCCAAGGGACAAAGTTATTCATGTGAAGAGGAGTGTTGTTTTCGCCTTCTGGTTTCATGAATTATTAAATCTCTTTTTATAGGTAAGACTCTATAAATAAGAATGAAAACAAGACCCATCCCACAGACTCAGCCCTCCCTACTGCCTGAAATAATAATAATAATGATAATTAAAAAAAAAAAAATAAAGTCTTGTGCAAAGGTGTGTTCAGCAGCCCTGTTGTTTTTTCTTTGATTTTTCTGAGGGGGAATTCATCTTCTGGAATGCAAGTAAATCTTCAAAAGGGGATTTTTCCTTTGGAATGCAAATTATTCTGATGATGCTTCCCACACCACTGAGGGAATATAGTAATGATACCATGCACTGATCCAGCTATTTCCACTTACAGCTATCAAATACTCATAGATTTGGGTTCATGACCTCCTGTGAAGCAAATAAACATTGTAATTGGAGTTTTACTACTGGGGAAACTGACACAAAGTTTACTATCCATGATCTTACAGTCACTGGTGAATGTGTTCAGCTTCTGTGCAAACCTACTCTTGAACAGTAAGTGAGCTGCTTACAGATGTTAACACTTGCATTTGTGGGATCAGGAACTACATGAACTACAGATACGGGCATGCTTATGTCAGCATAAGCTTGTTCTGAAGATCAAATCTGTAACTGTCCACACTGCTGACCACTGCATCTGCTTGTGTGGGCCGCTTGGCATTGATCTTCCCTATGGTCAGCAGAACTCCGGAAGAACAGAGCCTTAACACGCTTTTACCACATCTCTAGACTCATATTTTGGAATTAGGAATAGCCTTTTTTGTCTACCTGAACATATCCTGAGGTCAACTTTTCCTAATCACAATGTTTTGCAGGAGTTTTTGACTTGGCTCCACACACACCAGCAATACGAGTGGGAAGAAAAGAGATCCCAAGTTCACCATGCTCAGGTATGGGCTTGAGCTCACTGGTTATCAGTGAAAATGGTCTTGTAGTATTGGGACTGAGTCTTAAATCTCCCCTTCTCCTAACTGCCACTAGTTTGCCTTTGCTACATAAATTTATGCCCTTCTTTCTGCTGAACTTTTGGAGGGATCAGAGACCATCCCTCTGGGGACACCTTTTCTGTGTGAGTTTTATTTGTCTATGCCAATGTTTGAGGCACTGCTGCCAATGATAAATATCTCTGGTTCAAAGTGAGAAGATGCAGGAATACCTGCTGAGACATATGTAACTGTTGTGTGAAATTGATGCTATGGAAGAACTGCTTCATACATCACGTTTGTGCCTGTAGTTTAAATTAGGGAGTGTGCCAATTTAGCCAGTGCTTTTCATCACTTTTTTTGTGCCATGTGAGATGAAATCAGACTTCGTGAGAGAAGTTCATTAGTCAGTAGATGTGCCAATCTTCTGGCACTTAAATCTTCTCATTTATAAGCAAAAATTAACTGTTAGATCTTTCTCAAGCTAGAAACCGTTCTGACCTTAGAAACAGCAATGTAACAATATTGGCTGCAAGCTTAGTTATTGAAATAACTGTTTTGTTAAACCTGAAAGTGGGAGAAAAGTTCATGTTTTATTGATCTGTTGTTCATTCTGAACTTAGTGGTTTGGTACCAACCCTTTATGCAGAGATTGATTATTTAGTAGGACAAGGAGCAAAAAAAAAAAAAAATAATACAGGGCTTCTTAAAGAAGTTAAAATACCCAGTGAGAAAGTCTGAGGTGCCCTATTCAATGGAAAGACCAAGGCATATTTACTTGGAAATGCATATGATTGATTTGATACATTAACATTGTGTGAATGAGAATTTATTAGAAAGGGAAGACCTAATGGCAATAGAGATGTAAACTGGAAGCAGAAATCCCATTCAGTCTAAAAGACACAGAAAAGTATGCTAAATATTTTAAAATATGTTAAGTACTATTTAAAGGGAGCCAATAGCTGAAGATCATTATCAACATTCAGCAATGTTTTTTCCCCTCTTTTTTCGTCTGTCCTGTCTTTAATTGTTCTGTTCTGAATAGCAGCCAAGTTAATGAGTTTTCAGGACTAACCTTCAGATTTTCATAATGATCTTACATGAGGAGAAGTATTGATTTCCTTATTTATTGTCTGATTTTATTAAAAAGTAAAGTAAGTCAACATAGAATGAATTGGTAGAATTCACTGCCACAAGATGCCACCAGGCTCAGTGGGATTCAAAGAGTGATTAGCCATTTGAATAGATAATGAGAACTTCCATAGTTTCAATAGCTCATTAGAATGATCGTATGATCGCACTTTTTTTTCCTTAAAAGATGAAGCATGACCCCTAAGCCTCAGAGCAGAGACCTGGTTTGCATTATGGAGAGTTTTTTTTCCTATGGGGAGAATAATCCTTCTCTTGATTTCTCACATTTTTCTTTGAAAGACCACAGATTAAATACTGGATTTGATATGTCACTAGTGTGATATGGCTATGAAAATTCTAGTATTGCTATCATATTACTGTGCACACTCTTTTATGGACATCAGTTTGGATTTCTTTTTTTTTTTCTTTGCTCCTGTTGGTAATTTTTCTGACAAGATTTCATAGTGGGTTGTGTTGAATCTTAATGCTCTCAATACAGTCCTGTAACTCCAAACTCAATATTCCAGACTATGCTCATTTTTAGAGTTGAATCATTCACGCCAATATTTTACAGGTTACATTATAGTACTTCATGAAAAATATCAGGGCATACATATACCATGGCATCAGGGAAGAATCTTGTCCAGTACTCAGTATGGAGATCCAGTGGCAAAATTCAAGATTGCCCATTTTTTGGGGGGTCTTATTTTCCCTTCCACTTAGTTTGTATAGATGAGTATTTACATGTAGGAGATAAGGCATCAGATTTGAACTCAGATTGTTCATACTCTGTAAAAGCTTATTTGGAGAATAAAAATGTAGATGGCTGAACTTTATGGAACATTGTAGTACATACACCAACAATGACTTCAGAAGGAAAGATCTCTGGTCAGTGTAGAAGTAAATAAATCTTTTTTTTTCTTCTTTTTCTATCGACAGGGTTTTCTTTATAGGCCATATGATTTGCTGCTTTCCTCCATGCAGTTGGGTGAATAATCAAATGATTACTATCATTCCTTAATTTGATGGCACAAACATCCTCTAGAGAAGTCACAGTTCCCAGCTGTACTTCTTCTCTTTGATAAACACATCTCCACCTTGTTTCTTTATTTAATGTGTGCAGCAGCTTCCTTTGTTTCTCTGCCAATGAGGGCTTTTTTTCCTATGCTTCCTTTTTTCTGTCATCCCCAGAACAGAAACTCCTCCCTATATAATATCCCTATAGCTATTATGAAATCACTCAGAAAAATAAATGTTAGCATGTTGTCTTGGATGATTGCTATCACTAAAGGCATAGGTGAGCTGCACTATGCCAGGGAAGGGTGCTGTGAAGAACTACTGGTAGAAGACGTCCCTCCCAGATTCCCATGTTGGGGTGCATCATGCAACTGATCCGCCCCATTCTTTGCAACTGGTCGACCCCTTTGTTTCTGCTTTGCACTCATGCGAGTGGTCTGTGGAAGAATGGGGCTATACCGTTCCCCAGAGCTGTCTGTGTAGTCCTTTCATCTTCTCTCCTCCTGCCTACTTAGGGAGCAAGCTGCTACTATGAATTGACTCATGGCTTGTTCCTGACTACCTAGAACAGAAAAGCTTCTTGTGGTCATATGCTGATGAGGAAGGAATAGTTATGAAGCTAATGCTGAATTAAACAACAAATTCCAGTCATTGAAAATCAATATTTTTCTCAAGCTGCCACCTGCAGGTGTTTAGCTGCAGACCACTGATGCACTAGCTGAGTCTTATGCATGAGATGCTGAGACACTGCTGGGAATTAATTGGTGAATTAATTAGAATAAAAAATGAGCAAACAGAATGAAGTTCTAAAAACAGGTCTATCTGTGTGGATATTTTCACCACAGGAGTCTCCCTTTACCCTGCTGGGCTCATGGTGTCAATCTGTAACCCTAGGGTAAGAAAGTTCAGAACAGGCGGTCCTCTGAAATAGCTGCCAGCACTTTATGTAAACGTAGAAGACTGGCATAACCTAATCCTTTACTTGTATGGCATGATTCATGTTCAGGCATTCTGTATAAAGTTAATAGACAATTACATGAGGGAAGTAGATTGTTCTATAAAGCATAAACACCTATAAATTCGGTTGTTAAATTCCCTTGCAGCTGGTTTAAATTTCTTTGTAGAAGACAAAAGTAAAAATGTATATATCATGTTGCCAGTTACTTCTGAGAACCATAGCATTGCAACTGTAGGTGTGCAGATACCAATTATGTCTTTTGCAGGCTAGATAAAGGAATAGCAATAGTGTGATGTTTGTAAATATTTATTACAGCTAAATTAAACCTATTTCTTTTCCAAGTTAGTCATTCAGACTAACAGGCATTTTAAGAGTTTGTGGAAAAGAGGACTTCTTTTTTTTTCCCTTCGCTGTCATAAACATGGTTCATCTCTTCCACTTCCTTTTCCAGCATCTGCTTGCCACGTTCCCTTACTGGTCTCTGGGCTACATTTCTGACTGCTGTCTGCAGGATTCAATAAGACTTTCATGCAGCTTTCAATGTTGTGCTCTGCTCTGCCTCTTTTAGGATGTCCTCATATCCTATAAGCAGGGAGCTATCAATCAGCAGGGTGAGGTAAAGTTGGCACTAAGGATCTGCTTGCAATAGGTGAAAAAGGTTCGCAGTGCCCCAGTAGGTGACATACCTTGAGCTTCTAATGCCCGCATAAACAACAGAAAAACAGTCTTTGGAGGTACTTTAAATGCCGCTTGTAACCAAATGACTGAAAGATGCAGGCTGAGAGCATAAGCTGAACAAGGAGGAGGGACTACTACAGCACCATAAGAATAAACACATAATAATGCACCTCAGTGCAGCAGTGTCCAAGAAGGTTTTAGAAAGACAGAAAAAGTGGAGGAATAGGAAAGGTGAAAATATGAAAGACTATTTGGCAAAATGCAGAAAATTCCCAGCAATATTTCCAGAGATCTCTTTGCCCTCATCTTTGAAAAGGCGAAGCCTCCTAGCTTCCCTAGCTGCCATGGGGAATACAGAAAACCTTTCCTTGGAGAGCAGACTCTAGTTACCTCACATCCAAAAACAGAAAAGAGAAGAACGAGCTGCTATATAGGAAGAGGGAAAAATAAACCAACCCAGAAAATTATTTCCAGATGAAGAGTGCCCTCAAGCACATAGATCCTCCAGTCTTCCTTAGCTGCATTTGTAAGCACACACAAACTTCTGGAGCCTGCCACTGCTACAAGCCCCTGCAGAGGGAATATGGAGTAACCAGACATGGTGAGAAGACCTGGTATAGGATAGGGACTTGGAAGAGAGGCATTTTACTTTCTAAATTGATTCACAAAAGTACTAGGCACATAAGTCTAAAATTAGAGCCTGAAAATCCTGTGTTTGGCTCAACGTTGGCTACTTGCAATACTCAGACAGAGTCTGAGTCCGGTAGGTAACTAACTGTTGAGGCCTCCAGATATCTGGATTATGTATACATCATGCATGTACTTAAGTATAGCAACCTCTGTGACCAGCGTGCGACTGCGTGCAGTCTGCAGCTGTTGCCTCCAGCTCAGCTGCAAACATTGCTTAGAAGGATCAGAGGCTGGGACATCTCACGTCCAGTTCGTGCATGGTGCATCCTGATCAGTGAGGCAAGACCTTGTGAATAACCATTGGAGTTCTAGGGCAACTTGGAAAAGATCTGAACTTGTGCTGAACTGATAGCACAGGAACACCCCAGCAGGGCTGGGGGCAGTTCTTCCCATAAGACATAGCCCAATACAGGTTGATTGTCCCCCTGCCACATCGGCTAGTTATTGTGCTCTTGATGTGACTCTCCTGTGTTTGGTAAATTCTTTACATTAGACTTTCCCTCTGTGTAATGTAGATGTAATTTTCCATAGGAGCTCATTGACAGAATTCTCTTCCCCTCACCCAAAAAACTCTATCTTCCTGCTACACTCCTCCAAATTATTAGCTACAGCTGTCTTACTGTAGTAGCCTTGAAGCTGACAACAGTTAACTAGTGTCTTTTAAGAAAGACCAGTTTCTGGTTTAGATTTATCAGTGGGTATATAGTTTGCTTAAGAAGTCAGCTGTCTTCCTCACTGTACCTTTAAAATTTTCATACTGGATTCCTTCATAGCACAATACTTTTTGTATTGCTGGTATTGTGGTCAATGCAGCAGCGATTACTTTGCCTGAACTATTTTCTGGTCTGGGCTGTGCAGGCAATGCCCCATTAAACAGCCTCCTCAATACGTGCCAGTAACAATATGAGAATGTTCTTTTCGGCTTCCGTCTGACCTACCTTCACATGTTTCAAGAGAGCTTTCTCTACCATAGGGACAACACAGGCATTGACATAACTACACTTCAAACATAGAACCGGAAATAACAATTTAAGACTTATTCCTATAATGCATTTCATATTTGAATCAATAGCCACTTTTGATTTCTGATGAGAGTAAATATTTCATTTCCAAACACACCGCAGAGATGAAATTTTACTAGTTATTATTCTGTTATTTCTCTTTATCCTTTGCCAGCCTTATTAAAAAAAGAAGCGATACCATCAGCCCTTTTCCTTGACCCTTCTTCTCAGCAGTCATCTAAATCACACCATATTTTGCTTTTGTTTGTTTGTTTGTTTTGTTTTAATCAAATGGGTGCGGAGATAGAAGCAATCTCAGAGGAAGCTGTTTCAGTGGGACTGAGAGGTGGGATAGGATGTTACAAGATCCCAAAACAAAGTGAAACACACAAAAACTCCAGCAAGGCCACAACAATTGCCAGGGGCTGTTTGCAAAGGAAACTCAGGAAAAGCAGACAAAGTTTAAGATCAAATTAATTGCAGTGTTAAGTCTGCTTCTCTAAATTTCCAATCTAGTAACCCAGTTTATTTGACTGTGACTGTCTGTAAAAGAGATTTTCACAATGTGCTAAGTGACACAAAACAACTTGGCAAAACCTGAGCCTGCTAGTTGTACCCTATAAAATGATTAAATAAAAATGACATTATAGGGTTCTATATCCATTTTCCTACTGATTTCCAGCTCAAATTTGTTCTGCTTGTCAGCTGAAGAAAAAAATTGCTGTTATTTCCCTCCCCTCCCCCCAGTAACAAGCCGTGCGATCACCCCCTAGATCTGGGAAATAAGCCAAGATTTTGTTTTGGTTTAGACATTGCATTCAACATTATTAGTAATGCAGGGGCTGCTGGCCAGATTAGGTCTATCGGGACACCTGTACAGTCCCTCGTATTTTTATTATGCTCTTAGTAACACCTCTGCGAATACATAAACCCTTGTGGTTTTACCATGTAGGGAGGGTATAATCGGAAGACTGTGGGTTTGTGTGAATGTAGTCAGTGATTTCCTGCAGACAGCTCTGTTCAGGTGTTGTAGAACATCTGATAAAATGAACCAACCCTGGCCACTATATTCAGGGTTCATTTGTAAAGGGAAAAGAAATTGAAATCTGTTTACTTTGGAATGGTAATTTATCAGAGCCAAAACCAAAGAAACCTTGTCTTCCTTTTTATCACCTGTATTTGTCAGGTAGAAATACAGTTTGTATGAATGCTAAGATATTATTTCTTAGGATCAATACTTCCTGTGTATAGTCTTTTTTATTCTACAGAAAACTAATTATTGTATGGGGTTTTATATTTCTAGCTGTTAAAAATTTTCTTAGAATCATCTTCAGACTACAAGCTACTTTAATATTTTCTAATTTTCTGATTAGAAATGCTCAGTATTTTAACGAATTTTGAAAAATTGCACTCAGCCATACTAGTTCCATTTGTTTGTGGCTATGGTCAGATTTCTATAGATCTAGTCTCTGGCTGGTTACTTAAAACATCTAAAGATGTAGTCCCATGTTATGCACACATGGAATGTGAATATTTATAATGTTAGTCTTCCATTGGATGCAACAAGATTTCTCCCGTGAATAGAGTTAAATCTTAAATGCTGAGAGAATGGAGCACATTAGTTGAACAGTTAAGTCTTATAGAAAGTATTAGCTGGCGGTTTTGCTGCATTGTGCTGATCATACATGTAAAATAATTTGTGAAAATACTTGTAAGCAGTAAAGACTTCAGCCACTCAAGGCAGTAATACCCTTTTGTTCGCCACTAGGCTCCTCAAACCGCAAAATGTCTGCAAATTTTTTTCTTAATTATTCAAAGCATTCTGCTTAAGATCACTGAGCCAAGACATTGTCTTAACTGCCCATGTGTCATCAACAGTTAAAGTCAGATATTTCTGAGTTTTGATTTGCTCAAGTGCAGAAGATACTACCCAGTATCTCTGAATGTTTTCTGAATAAGAGACTCTTAATTCAAAAGACTGTTGACAGAACTGACATGAGTAGATCACATCAAGCACAATATGTCGTTCCTTATTTGGAACCGTACATATTGTTTTTCTTCCTCTGTGGATGTTTATTTGAAGGATGAATAGGTCACTCTTAGCAGGAGAGCTCATCACATGAGTGCCAGATACAGAAGACAGATGAGTCAGTTCCACACAGACTACAAATTATGCATGCAGGATAAAACTATATTCATATTTGCATTTGACCTAAACTTCAACTTTCAAAAATAGGTTTAAGAGAAATTATTCTGAAATTCAGAAATTGTTTTGCAGAGAGGAAGCAGTTTAAGCAACACAGCTGAAGAACAAAGAAGTCTCTGCTGGTAGGAAAAGAGCACACTGAGAATGAAATACTGTATGTCAGTCTGCATGAGCTCAAGCCTGTATTTAATATACACTTTGAAATGTGTTTATCTGATGCATGATTGATTGATACTGCTGCAATGTTCAGATCTCAGCCACTGTCCAGTCATTGCTTGTCACTGTAAAATATGGCTTGGTGTAGAAAAAAACACTCTTTTTGTGTTGAATGCAGTACAAAACCTCTGTCTTCCCAGTGCCTCTCTTGCATATGGTCCAAAAAAATTAATTTTTTCTTTCATGATTTCTTTCTTTCTTTTTTTTTTTTTTTCTTTAGACCCGCATGATTTGGATACAGGACTGTTACTGCCTGCTTTTTGCAATGTGTACAAATGAACATGAGGTGGGAAAGTCACACAGATCCTTACAGGAACTGCAGCAAAGTCTAAAAAAAGAAAGCTGCAGTGAACAAGAGCACAATGCTGAATACGACACTCATATTTGTATTCTCTCTCTTCACTGCCTTAAGAAATGGGAGCTACTGGACATGTGACCCACAATGTCTCTGTCCAGGGCTGCTGTTGTGCCATAATAGAGCCATTATATTATTTGCAACATGCGCTCAGATTTCAGAAGCGTAACGGATGATGAATAGTATAGCAAATAAAGATCAGGAAAAGAGGCGAGGCATATTTGCAGCAGAGTTGCAGGGTGATGGGGATTCTAATGTGCACATGTTAACCAATTAAAATGGAGCCACATGTACTAACAATCTCAGGAGAAAGGCTAGTGATCTTGCAAATAGCCTCATGAAATAAAAATGTGTGCTTGAATGTTGAACGGGGGGAGTCTAGGGGAGTGAGGGAAGAGGAGAAAGTATTAGCCTACTAGGTCAGCTAATTATACCCATTCTTATCCCATTCAAATGTAATTGGGAATGGGAATGTGGGTTCCCTGAATGACCTACATTAGCAGCAGATTTCTGTATTCCTCCTGGGCAGTGAGCATTTTAATAACTGCAGAAGTCCAGACAGTGCTGTGACTTCATTAGGTCCAGACCTGTGATGGGAGGTGCCCCTAACAGACTGGCATTGGCCATAACCTCACGTAAGCATGCAAGGATCCTTTCTTCTGGCCCACTTGGTCAGCATGAGTCAGAGTGCTTCATCAGCATACCATGCAAGCACTGCTAGCTCACCGTGCTGGCTTTTAATGACTCAGAATATTAGGGAGATGGCCTGACCTTCTGGTCGGTGATAATTAGGTGCAACCTGGAGATGCTAGCACCTTCAGGAGAGAACATTTAGACTGAACATCATGGGTTTATTTTAGTTGCTAATAAAGCCAGTTCCACCCTTTAAATGAGTAAGTTTGATTTTATGAAGCATGTGTAATCTTTATTTGGAACCAGATGAGAACAGCAGCTGCCAATTATAATTGGGGAAAAATAATTCCTGACCCTTTTTGCAAGCAGTAGTGCAGTTAGCTGCCATTCCAGAAAACAATTTATAAACCAGAGAAACACTCATAGTGGGAGCTTTGGAAGAGGGGATGTTGCTGAGAAAAGACAAGTGGGAAAAAGAATGGGTCTAAAATGCTTGCTCTTGAATTGATGGTGCAGTAAGAGGAGGAAATCCTTGCTGAATCCCATCTCCTTCTACTCCTGTTTATAAACAAATAGAAAAATTGAAGATTATGGCTTCCCAGAAGATTACATACAGCTTCTCCAGCAGGCAATGTAAGTTAAGTTGTGCAAACCAGAGTTTGGATGCCCTGTCTGCCCTGTCTCTATAATGTACTTTACTTTGGCAGTTTCCTTCTTCTTCCTTTATTCACACTCACATTCCCAGAGTGGTGTCATCTCTGTACACATAATTTGGTTGTAAATGGTGACCATCTCTGTGCTGCCAGACAGTGTCCCCAGAGGGTGTTCATCACCATCAAGGTTGCTTTGGTGATTGTGTCACTTAAAAGTAAAACTGAACAAACAAGTGGAAGGGTTTTTTTCTGCCTTTCCTTTCTTTCATACTTTTTCTCAACTGAACAACTTAAACTCCATTTTGTGTTCTAATTTTAAGCACATATGGGCATGACAGCTTTTTAATGAAAATCTCAGTGCCTGAATACCTGTTTCTGACACTTTCATAAAACATCCCATAGAGAAGAAATAGACCTTAACATATGTTAAAAGCTGTGTAATCCAAAGAGTAAGTGTGAAGACAACCTAAGTGATACATCTTTCTTTTCCACAGCCGTAAACAAGTTGGGTGTAACTTTAAAGTAAAATATCTCTACCTCCTGCTTATTCTTTGCCTCGCCTATGGGTAAGATTGCAGAACAAGACTGGTCACTGCAAAACAGACTTCTTTTCCAATAACCTGTCTCTGACCCCAGTTGTTACCAGAATTTTTAAGGAAAAAAAAAAAGAATGAGGCAAAATTTTTTTGGCCCTATGCCGAGTAAGAATGTAAGTAAGTCTACTAGTCTTTTCAGTTTCTGTGCATATACAAATCTTTCTACACTTTCAGCTCCCTTTGGTGTCTGGGTCAACATTAACTATTTCTGCCGGTGTATGTACGACTGCTTTTGCAGTCCTTGAAAAGTCATCCTTTTAAGTTTCTATTTGGAAGAAAACCTGAAACAGCTGCTAAACTTGAATGTCTAGTGGGATGTGCTTAGTAGCAGAGACTTTTAAAGTGAATAATCTACAGGACTGGTCAGTATTCATGCTTGTAGGTCACTTCTGTCACATAGTCCCTAATTAACCCCAGGTTACAGAACCATTTAGCACAGAGCTGTGATTACTTTTGCAGTGTTAAAATTATTTTATTTGGAAGAAATTACTGTAACCCTCTTTTTACAGAACAGAGAAGACACTAAGGCAGAAGGAGAACATACCTCTCGCTTCCCTTTTTTTCTTACCCTGGGTTACAGTAGTGCTATGAGGCACAGAGAGGAGTGACATTTACGTAGTTATAGAGGACGTCTGTGACCGAACCAGGAACAATTTCTGCATTTGTGAGGAAGGCGAAGTGTGTATAGCTTACAACGGGTCTGCTTAAATGCACAATTTATAGCTGCTTAAATGGCTAAAACAATCTTAGTGTAGTTTCAAGGGCATTTGATTCCATATAGCCTTCCATGAACTGTCCAGGGTCTCTGTGAAGGTCTCCCCATCTCCTCTCCTTGTGCAAATCTGGTGTGAAAAATAGTTTAATAAGGCCATTTAAGGAAATCCTATACAGTGAGTGTGGAGGTAGCTTTCCTTCAGCTTCTCATAACACATGGCTAGATCCTATACTGGGTTTTGTTAATGCATTTCCAGGGTCTTTGGAATCTCGTCTGTCTTATAATGCAGAGATGCTCCGTCTCTGTTTGTCACCATTGGGCATCATCTGTAACAAACACCTCTGTGAAGATAACCTGGTAGAAACAAACATATATTGATGAGGATTCAATTCAACCACACAAAACACTTGGAATAAACCTCCACCATGATTTTATGCCTAGACTCACATTAAAGTAGGAACAAAGCTTAAACTATTAGCTAGATAATGCATCTGTGGTAAAGAAGTCATTCAAAGTGTTTAGGCTGACTGCTGTTTACTCAATAGTCTGGTTTATTTTGTTAGGCCTATGACAGCTAGTGAGCCAAAAGCAAGCAAGCAAACAAAATATTGTTCCCTAAACTAATAGCAAACTCCCATACACTGCTGTTGGCTGAATTGTTCACTGTATAAAGTAACATTGGTTATGAGATCAATGAACTCAGTAATACTTGCAGTGCAGTCCCAATTTGTAAAGCTCTATATCAAGTTTTTCAATTTCCTAGGCTTAGGGACATCTAGAAACACCACCGTTTTATTTCAGGCCTCCTGAGGTGAATTTGCATTGAAATGCAGCATCATGGTGTGATGATGTGCATCAGAGTGTGACTACATGATGCAAAAATGCAATGTCATCACCTGATGAGATGCTATGAGGCATATATACAAATGTTATGATGCAGCAATGCAGAGCTACAGTGCTTCCCCTCTCCCCATAAGATAAAACCAAAAGGTATCACTCATGTTTCATGCTGAGCACATTGCCTGGAGGATGATGTTGTGACAGTGTCAGAGAACAGAGCAGAGAAAAGAGCAGAGGACCCATAACAGGTGGCTAATGCATGTACAAATGTGTGTTGAAATGACTTGCAATGACTGCTGCGTGTTAAAGAACATATTTGAAATAGACAAAGTAGCATTTTAAAAAATGCTGAAATAACTATGCCCCCTTTCCAGTGGGTGCTTAATCCAAGTATGTCTAGCTTGCAGTTGCTGCTGCCAGTGAATTATACTTATGCTGCTAAAGTGCAAAGCAGATATTTGTAAGTATTATCTACCTTCAGTCTATTTCTAGCCAGAGAGCACCAACCAAGCTGCTTTAAAGCTAGTTCAGATATACTGAACATAACAGAATATTACTACTACTCTGTAGGTGTAAAGTACATAGACTTGTTCATAATCTCAGTCATTTGGGCAAATGGGACTACAGTTAATTGTCAAATGCTTTTGTAAAATGTTCCTTAAGATCAGTATTTGTAATGCTGTTGTGTGAACAGACCTGCGGCACTCTTTGCAGATTAGATAAAATAATTCTGATGGAAATGTTTTCTATAAATGTTAACACCTACTCTAAAAGTTAAGAAAATAAAATTCTGTGAAATAAGAATGTTTATACATTTTATGAATGCTGTGAATCTTTATGGATCTTTAAAGGGGATTGCCCTTTCAAATATATACTGAAATATATTTGAAAAACTGCAAAAGTGAGTTCTCAAATAAGTTTGTTTCCTGGTGTTACAACTCTAGTCAACTTGGAGGATATTTTCTTTCTTTCAGAGAAATCTGCCTACTCACTTGAGTTTTCCCAAGGTCACCAGTTCTAATTAACATGCAGTTTTCATAGTTGGTTGATATAACTGTGAATCATTAAAGCCTAAAAATGTGTAATATCATCCTTGGTAACTCTTGCCTTTTCATATACTTCAAGAATATGTCTTTCCCTTCCTCCTGCTGGAAAAAAAATAAGTATGAACATGATGGTAAGGAAAGTGGATACCTGTGGGTATTTTTTTATCTGTCACCTTTGCTTCTGCCAAGCTGTTGTATACGACTGATTTTTTTCCACTTGAAATTAACGTTCTGAACTAGCTTCATCTTCCAGCCAAGCTTATGGCATATCAAGCACTGCCCAAGTTCACAAAGGAAATCACGACTTTTACCCCCAAAAGAGTACAGTTGGTTAAGGATGTTACCTGTTCATATTCAATAGAGCCTATAACTTAAAGAGATAAATCAATTGGAACAAGTTTATACTTGATCACATTTTTCCTATATCAGCTGTGGCCATAAAGACTTAGACTGCTTTGACCAGCTATTTAACTGTGTTATGTTTTGTCTTGTTCTTCTGTTCATTTCTTGATCTTTTTTTCTTTCTAGTGATTTCCAGAGGAAAACATGATCTTAAATGGGTTACAGTAAGTACTGTAGAGAATATAAATTTCCTTCTGATTGGGAACAGTGCGTCATATGTGCTCAGGTAGAGGAAAGGTATTTTCAATTTTTCAGGCATAATGTTGGTCAAGAGTGCCTGCTGATTCATTCTGAGGAGGGTGAGTCAGAAGAGCTAAATTAGGTTTCTGTTCTGAATCATCCTCTATAGGAAACTATCTTACTCCACTGACTATAGACAGAGCCTAAAGAGATTAGCTATACTAGGCTAAAATTGCACTTTGTCAATACCCATTTCCTAACTGTCCTTTCTTGAAGTCCATTCTACTCTGAACTCCGAGAGCTAATGGATGAGAATAGGTTAGCTGATACTTGACATTTTTGGTTGTTCTTAAAGAGGGAATAAAGGCAGAAATTATATAACCCTGAAAGTATCCTTATTTTTAGTGTAGTAATAAGTCTACTTTTTCAGTAGAAGCACTAACACTACTGTCTTGAAGTAGTTGTATGGTTAGGAAGAAAACAAGTATAGAGATATCGGATTCAGAAAATATGTATATATTTTGCAACCCACTAAAAGTTCATCAAAGTTGCAATTTTACTTGTAACTTCTCACGTTTATTTTCAAAAAAATAATATAGCTCCCTAGATAGATTTTTTAAGTGCAGTTGTTTAAATAGAGCTGCCCTCAAAATATGAATGCAGAATCCTTAACAAAATGGACGAACACTCCCTCTGACTCTGGTAATAATGCCTTGATATTCATGGCAATTTTCCTTGGTTATTTTGTTGATTGTTTAGTCTGGATGCTGATAAATGGCCAAAGCTGATAGCATTGGAGGTGGACTACAGGTGTCCATTAGTACACAGAACAAATATTTCATGAAAAGTGTCTCTAAAAGTCCTCTACAGTCATACACTAGTTTTTATTCCACTCCAATTTCATCTAGAACAGCTTACATTTAGCTATCTGTATATTTATATCTTTATCTACATCTTTATATGTACCTTTTAAAATTAAACTTTCAAATGGTTAGCAAAAGCATCACAATTAACATATTTTACGACTCCAAGCCAAAAATATGTCCTTACTTTCTTGGTAAAATATAAGATGTCTCACCTTTTCCAGATAATGCATTTCTAGTTTTCTCAGCCCAGCTTGGAGTTTTAGAGTTGTTGGCAAAACCCTTTTTATTTTTCCTTACTGCATTTCTAAGCAGTACCTTTTTACCCAAGTCTAGGGGAGCCCACTGAGTTCCTTTGTCCTATTCTCAGAGACAGAAGCAGAAGAACAAGGCAGATTTATATGAAAGGGGCGCGAAGAAATAACCTTCACTAGCCCTGACTCTATGAAGCATATTTTGAATTGTGCGTACCAGCTGTGCCACCCCTCAGCTTCCTTTCACCCTATTGACATTGCAGTCGCATCCAGCTTTGACAACTTCTGTGCATTACCAGGGTGTTGATGTGTGGCACCGTTTTTACGACTTCTTTCTGTTTGCTTTGATCTCATAGCTCTTATCCTCCAGAGAGTTCAATTGCTAGCGAAAATACAGGGCAAACATTTTTCATGTGGTTGATATAGAACATATATTTGCAACCTGCCTCTCCAAGAGTATATTGTATGTAATAAAGGCAGCAAACAAATAATGCCTTCCACTGCAAAACATGAAGGAGGGCTTAGGAAGGCTGGTCTGTGTCTGTTCCATTTGAGATTAGTAGTTGGAGAAGTTTGATTTGTGCCACTGACAATAACTGTTCATTTTAATCTGGCTAATGCATTCAAACTTCACAACGATGGTGCATTACAAATGCAGCATAAAGAACTGCAGCATTAAGCATTATTCAAGTTGCAAAGTCAAGAATTTAAATGTTAGGAACTATTGGAATCCAGGGGGCCTATGCATCATTAATTTGGTCTTCCTCTGCCTGGATGGGTTTAGTAACCTCAAGATCAATCTGGATTAGGTGCTTCAGATCCAGATTCATAAAAAGACAGTTTTTACCTATTTCATAACTTTTTTCTACAAGAGTTGCTATGTCATTGCATGGGATAAATCTTCCCTGGGGATGCACATGTGTTCTTGTTTTGGTCTCCTCCTTCCCTCATTCTCACCCAGCTTGGCTAAGCTTTCCCTCTGGGGTCTGTATCCTTGTGTGATCTTGGTGTCCTGTGCCAACCAGAGCCCCCTGTTGCTGTGTGTCGGCTTTGGTTCTGCAAAGCCTTTTGGACCAATTTGCTTTTCCTGCTCTATGATTCCTCCTATTTTTTTTCTGGTTTGGGTCCTACTAGGAGAAATACTTCTAGCTTGGAGGAAAAAAGGCTCCCAGCTCTCTCCTGGCTGCTGGTCTTGCACCAGCCCTGTGCAGCTGACAGCAGCTATTGCAGACAACATCTGGTTGAACGCCAGCAGCTCCTTGCTTCAGGAGGTCTGGCCGGTTGCTCTGTGAGTGTAAGGCACATAAAATCTCAACACCACCAGTGACTTGCTAAAGTTAAGGGAGAATAACTTCCTCAGAGGTGTATAGCTGTTAAAATTGAAAACACCTCCACTAAGCACATGTAAAACTGCAATTTACCACAAACATAAGAACTGACCAGATCTGCATGGATTTACCAGGGTATGGCATAAAAGCTCTTAACAGATATTTAAACAAAATCACATTTTTTAAAATTCTCCTCGTCATCAGGTCATCTAAAGCTGGGAAAAGAACAGTTACCTGTATTTAATGAAAAATAACTCAACACCCATCTTAATATTCAAACAAAATCTGGTTCTGGAGCATCTCCCAAAATAGTTAGCATGGGTAGATGTATAGCCTGAAAAATTTAACTACAATTAGACTAGCAAAATTAAGAGAAACAATTTCTCTATCAGGCAGGGCCAGTTACATTGCTTGTACAAATGGCAGTACTTCATCTCCAGCCATTGAATACTATAAATGATGCCTTCAAATACTATTTTAAAGGTGCCTGCTAGTATATAGATGCATTAATTTTATATTATGGTCTATCTACCAAAGACAGATGTCATTACTTCTGTTTTACAGCAGTGTGAGTGGTAAAAGAGGCAGTAAGACTTCTGGAATGCCGTAATCTAAAAATAGTCAGTATGACTATTCCACATTTACTGTATTATCTTTTATTTATAAATGTATGTTTTGCATTTATTGCATGGAGCAAGTGTAGGTAAAGGTAATGATCTTGCCTCAAGTGTGTTAAAAATTAGGCAATTTACAACACGAAAATGAAAAATGAATTTAGAATAACACAAGAAACAAATATTTACCATATGTTTTTTATCTGTTATTGTTCCTAGCTTTTAAAAATCTATCTGTTTTGCTTACTTAAAGGAAAGAATTAGTGTTAATAAGCTTTTGAAATGGGTAAGTCTTCTGAGACCCAGATCTCAATGCCTACAAGATAAGAAATGCAGAGAAAGACTCTTAGCTCTTATCAAAGAAAGCCTTGTCATCGGTGTTTCTTACTGTGAAAGTGCCATAGGATGAAAATATGTGAGGAAATTTGGGGGCTATGCTGGATTTTTCCCTCCCACTGTAAAGCTATAAAAATGATAGTTTCAAGAAATGTAGCCTATGTAAACAGAAAATTTAATTGCACTTAATTGTAACTGTTCGGTGGTGGAACATTTAAATCTAAAAGAGAGCCTATAATTGTTTCAGTTGCATTGACTGACTTTAATTAACATTGAGTTATACTGTAAATGTACAAAACTATCAATGAAAATGAGTGGACCTTTTTAAGGTGAAATGCACTGCACATGACCACAGTAGTAGAAGAGAAGAGCTTTAATGTTGTGAAAATTCAGGAAAAAATAAAACCTTACCCCTTTTTTAGGTTAATTCAAGCAGTTGGGATGTAAGCTTTCCTTACATTCCTTTTTATTTACTTTCCCATAACAGAGATGAATGGATTTTTAAAGGATGTATGCTGCTGAGTTTAACGTTTATATGCAATGGCTGAAAGAAAGTCTTTTAATTCAGAAATGCATTCAAACTACTTATGCCTTCTTATTTATCTGCATTTAGACTCAGATTTGAAATCCACTAAGTCAACTGAAAAATCTCACACTGAGTTTAATGGACAAGGACTCAGGCCCTTATCGCATGGTCATTACCAGAGTCTCTGATTCTGCAACTGACTCCACGTGGGAGTCAATTGAAGTCAATGAGGCTTCAAGAGGGCAGCTGAATCTGTCTATGCAAAGTCAATTGCAGGACTTATGCCTTTGTAACTAAGCATTGTGTTTGCATCAAAAATGCATTGATCTACTCTGTGAAGAACATAATAGGGGCCTCTACTCTCAGGGTAGTATTTCTCTTCTCCTGCCATGTTTCATCTTGATCTTTCCTAATTCATATGTATACATACTCTGGTTTTTTTAAGATGTTTTTAATATGATGTGAGTTACTGCATTCATTTTTGTTGGGACTTTGAAGATGATGTACCTGTTTACTGAGCTTTTTTAAAAGAAAATGAAGATGAAAAAGAGATCTGTAAATATATTGCTACTCTATAAGCAAAGTGAATATAATAAAAATCTGTGTCGAAACCTCTGTTATATATACTAATGGTTTACAATGTAAATTGTCTGAGTTTTATCTAATGAATTGATGTAATTGAAATGCAAGGGAACTTTAGGTATTTTTCCTAGTTTTTCTCCCTTCTGCGTAAGAGGAAAGTGTTGGTTATTTCTCCAGCTTTATACAAGAGCCATTACTAATGACTTCTGATTACCAGATACAAACAGCAGACACAGATGTAAGGACTATTTTTAATGACTGCTTTTCAGACAGGCAGAGATATCGCTTGCCCTGCTGAAAAACACCCCAACAGGCTGTCCTGGCTGCATAATAACAGGTTAGGGAGAAAACAGCCTTTGGGTGATTGGTGAAGTCTGAAACTTTATAACGGGATAACACAGAAGTAAAGCTTCTCCCAAGTCTTGGCACAGAATCTGTGCAGAAGGTACAGTGGAGGAATGAGATGGCAACAACTGACATTACTAGCAAAGAGGAAGTCCAACTTTACTTTGTGGATATGAAAGAGCAGAACTCACTGGCTTTCTAAACATTGCTTTGCAGGCATTCAAAAAGGCTGCATTTATGGTTTGGATCTGGCCTATCCTGAAATACAAGTAAAACAGTATTTTCATGTTAAAATTGAATGTCTGGATACTGCTCTTCCAGCTCGTGTGCGGCTTTAGGTACCCATTTGTCTTTGCATAACTAGGCAACCATGACCAGATGAAGGTTTGCAGTATTTTTTTAAACAGCCTGTAGGTTTTATTAAAAATCCTAAGACTATGTCTTGAAGTGGTTGCCTATAATTAGGAAAACTAAATGAACAACTTAGTAATTGTGGATCTCCTATATTATGATGCAAATTTTTGTTCATTTTTAAGATTTTATAGCTAGAGATTAGAAAAAATTCAATGAGGAATGTAAGAGGAATATATTTATTTTCTGGTAATGTTGTCACAAACTCCTTCAAAATTTCAGGTTAATTTCCAGATGATATAGAACTTTTCTTGTTTGTTACTGATCATTAACAGATTTGTTTCCCCTGTCGTTCCTGTGAAAGCTTTCGAAACTACACCATGCAATTCCTGTAGTAGGAAACCTGTGGGTGCTCTGGGTCACCATGTATTTGTGTAGATTTGTATTTTGATTTGTTGTTGACAAGTCTCTCGAGGTTACACACTTATCGTTAGATATCCATGAATTTAAAGTGAGTCTAACAACTTCCCAAAATGTTTATCTGAATGTCCAAAATAGAGTATATAATTTTAAGATTGTACAAGACCTTAAAGTAAAATAAAATATTCATAAAAGATCTAGGTGAAGTAAATAAAGACAACCACACTTCATTTACTTAAGGATATCATGTGATAGTTGGATGTCATTAGTTGAAAAAGTAACCAGCCCCTCTGGGAGGACAACAGGTGTTGGAAACTGTCTTTCCAAGGGACTTGAATATTGTAGGAAGCATTTTGTCTTGTTTGATATTGCCAGCCTTAATTAGTACTGATGGGAACAGAGTGACAATGTTTACCCATTTTGATGTTTGACTAGTGTATTTCTGAATCTTTTTCAGACCCCTCTTTACAAGCATGCACATAATTTTCGTAACTTTCCTTCCTGGATTTGCTCTGTGTATGGATCTGTTAGTGCTAAGCATGCAGTCTTCAGCCACATGGCCCAGCTTTTCCTTGCTGTTGGAGTCAGTCTGGAGTGTTACTCTGCAGTCTTCCTTCTGCCCCATTAATCGTGTTTGTTTGTTTTTTGTTTGGTTTTTTTTTTTCCCCTTGAAAGTGCTCATTTATAAAATAAGATTTGTTATGATTTTAGGGCAGTTTCTCCTATATCCTGTTGCTTTTTCCTTCTTTTAAAGGCACCTAGTAACTGGTTTCTTCCTACCTTTGTGTCAGGCACTGCCTTCAAGATCTGAAGTTTTCTGTGTTGCATTCATGGTGTCCTAAGGTCCCCATGCGTACTCCATCATTGTTTCCAGATGTAGTTCTGGTTTCCCCTGGCTGTTCTCCACCACAAACTCTAGCATACAGTACTTTATACACAAACATGTTCCGCCATGTACCTGCTCTAGTGTACATATACACACAGATACTGCACCAAGGGATTTTTCAGTGGGAGGGGAAAAGAGAAGATGGGACTTACTCTCCTTGCATCCTTTCCTGCCTCAGCAGATACCAGGAGCAGTAAGAGTGGGACAGCCCCATGAGGAGGCCTGAGCTGGGAGCTGAGAGTGACCCCCAACATAGGCAGGGCCCTCGCCTACAAGACCCAAGTCAAGGTGCAGGCAGGGTCAAGGTCCATCTACAATCCTGTGATCGTCAAGCAAATGATAGGTGACAAGTCTGGACCAAGATCAAGCCAGAAGCCCAAGGAGGAAGTCAGGAACATCAGGGAACACATCTCAGGGCAGGTGTGGGTGCTCTGATCCAAGCCTGAATGGATCAGGCCATGGGCTGAGAGGGTCTGCCTGGGAGTCCCAGTGGGGCCAGTCAGGGTGAGGTGCCCATGGGTGCACTCAGGCTCCTGACAGTAGTCATGGCTGTTTTCTTTTCTGAGGACTATCTTTTAAAGGGAGAGGAAAAAGGTAACCTTTTTGCTACAATCTGCTGCTCTCTGGTTTCTGTGGCTAGGGTTGCTTGGATGCTGACATCTCTGACTTCTTGTCCCTCATCCATTTAATTTTGCCTCAGTAGTTGACTGTCCAGCACTAGGCTATCATTCTCTTTCCTTCTGCTGAATTATCGCTTATAATACAACCTTCAGACAAACTGTCACAACTGCAATAGCAGCTAGCAAAGCAGTAAACAACATCCTTATTCAACTCTTTCAGCAGAGCAAGGATTGATTCCTTCTTTAAGATAAGTCTCTCACAAACTCATCTCACTGCCATATTTTATATTTCAGGTTGGTTTTGTGCTAATAAAGAAAATTTCTTCTGAGGAATATGGGCAATATCCAGTTACTTTATCGATGTCTTTCATGAAAGGTTAGCATTGACAAATGCTGCAAGAAGTAGAGGTGTATAATGATTGTCCATGCTGTTCATTCAGCTTCTGGTCTGCTCACTAGTGTGACAATATTCTTTCTGCATTTGAGAAGATTTTACTTTGGATGTTTCAGTAGATATCTGCAGTTTTCTTTGTGTGCAACTGACAGCTCTCTCTGGGCTTACAAGGCAAGGAGAGAACATGATCACATCAGCATTGCAACAGTTTTATTTATGCACCCTGGATACCTGTGGTACAGCCTGTGATGTGACACAATTGCTTTTACATATAGCTTTATCTGGAAGTGTGTTTTCCCAAATTCACATAGGTGAAATTACAGGAAATTGGACGTCATATTTCAAAATACAATTGAACTGGCATGAATGGATTCTTTAAATGCTCTGGGTAACCTATGACTAATAGCAAAGACCAAGCTCTTCATCTGCATTCAGGCAGTCTACTGATGGTTGTCTGCTAGGATATGAAGCACTGGGATACTAAGGCACTGGGTGTGCTCAGATAGGTGAGCTGAATCCTTTTGCGTTCATTTCTAAACAGACTTTGGTTTTGGCTTTGAGGACAACCTCAAGATGGTTTAGAAGACAGTACTGGCTTATCTACTGAGATCCAAATCATTGTTCCCTTTATGCCTTCCTGGATAAGGGAAATAAGAAAGAGAAATGGTCTAAAGCACCAGGGACTGTTCCATGGAGGTGCCTGTGTCCTGCTGCATTCACTGAAGAGCAAATGAATAAAAAAACCCCCACTTTCGCATCATCTAATGACTTCAGCAGTGAATTGTTGGTCCATAAATATTAGTTCTTTTACCAGGTAATACCTAACCTGCAACATGAATTGGCCAAGTCAGTTTGCCTTTTGATACTTTCATTCCAAAAGACTGGTTTACCACTGGAAAATTCTGGATTTGTTTCTGTTTGTCACTGTGTGACATGCCTGCACTGAAACGTGGATGCATTTGTCAGTACATTATACCACAGACACATTCTTCTTTTGCCATGTCTTACTCCCTTCTCTCCCTTCTTTTCCAGCATGTATATGCTGTTTTCTTTTTTCTTGGTACCTCTTGTTTTTCCTTATTGCTAATAATACCTATTTTACTTTTCATGGCAGTTAAAAGGATATCTCAACTTGCTAACTGGTAGAGAACAAAACCTCTGCTTATTTACAGACTCACATAATCAGATTTGTTTTGTTGTATAAGCACATCCTTTTTTTAAGTACATTACTAGACTGCACTGTTTCCCCTTTCTTTATCATTGATTGAATTGGTTATTTAGTGACAAATATCATAATGATTCTACTGATGTTTATGGAGCTACAAAGGAGTATTCAATTTTTTTTTTACTACCTTAGAAAAAGGCTTTATTTTAGTTTTACTCTCTGAACACTTTTCTTGGTAAACTGAACAAGAAAAAGAGAAAACAGTAGGAAATCATTAGTTGGTACTGGCAGGTCAATGCAGTGAGATTATTCCTATAGACTCTAGACTTGCTGTGTGTTTAAAGATAAAAGGTAACATAATTGCATGTTTTTTTCATGGTTTTACTGTCCAAAGATAATGTATTTTTGTAAATAGGGTGATTTTTTGCTGAATGAGGCTGCAAGTGTTCTCAGAAATTGCAGCTGTAGAAATATTTAGGTACTGGCATAAGGTTTTGTACAGGTTTTCCAAAAATTGGGAATCAACCCATCGTTCTGCCACTAAAGTGAATATGGCTGTATATATATTTTCATTTCATCTCAATTTTCAGATCATTGATGTATCTGCCAACAAGATACCTCTTTCCAGCAGGTGGAAAATTATTCTCTGAATAAAGCAACATCATGCTGTGCCTCCCATGGAATCCTTTGACAGTGAGAGGAAACTGTAATATTGTCATTATAAATGTTCCCACAATTCAGCAGTGCATTTACCAGTTTCCATTTAATTTTCTAAAACTGTAGCCTTACTAAAAATTACATTTGAATTGCCAAGAGTTGCCAAATATCAAAAGACATGCGGTGGTGGTGTTCAGGTGCAGATATTAGTTTTATTTTTTGGACCAGTCATCTTTGAAAAATTTCAGTGTTTGTCAATTAAAATATATGTTTTGTTGTTTCCTTGAATGGGGTTTGATACAATACTTTAAAAAAGCCAAAAAGTAAACTTTAGAAGAGACTTTAATACGGTTTGGGTTAGGACCTGCATTTGTGAATGTCCTGTAAATTTGCAGATGATAAACATTTTTTTGACCTATCGTTTGGTTGCAGATTGTCCTATGAAAAACCACTGCAGAAAAATCCACTATTGGAAACAGTGATGTTGTAACATTTCTTCTAAACAGAAGCATGTTTAATGGTCAATAAAATGAGCTCTTGGCAGTCATTCAATTTGATGATTAAAGAATTCCTGCCTTTACAATAACAATGTTATAGTAGAAAATAGCATTAGGAAACTGACTGCACTGATTGGTTTGCAATGAGTCATAGCTATGCAATTATGGCTCTGTAATTGCCCAGGCATGACATCATAAAACAAACTGTCACAATAGAGACTTAAAATTATTTTAAAAAATTATGGTTGGTTACTTTAACTCCTGTGAGTATCCTGTGTGTTGCACGTCTTTTGCCTGGTAAAATGTATCTATTGGCAGGTGAGGTTTCCATTGTAAGCCTTTGTGGGTCATTTTGCTGAAATCACTTTTAGTGAAGTGAAAAAATAGAATAAAATGAAATAAAAAAAAAGATCAATGGATGGGAATCCTGTGTAGTCGTCTTTGAGGGAAGAATGTTTTCTGTGGGTCTAGTTTTTATCTGCTTTCCATCAAAGGTCAAGAATCCTGAAGTATGTGGCTGGCTCTAGCTGACTGCTTTTGCCATTGCTCTGTAGTCTGAGAGCTCAGAGACACTGGCAAATTTAATATTTGATGACATCTTACAATGTACTTTTGAAGTCCTACATTGGACTTCTAATTTCCAAACTATTTTCAAAATTCCTACCCTCCTGTTGACTAAATCCAAAGGGGTTAAATAGCACTAACTACTTAATGCTTCACCAGCATTCAAGTATTTGACTGTTCCCTGAATATGTCCTGTGACATTATAAAGAAGAAAAGAGTATTTTTTCACATATGAAAAAAAGAAATATATTAAAGGAAGACACCACTATCTCTTAGCTCCTCTGTCCATCTTCAGTGCAGAACTTCTGCTTGATCCCCTTCAATCTCTTGCCTACCTGTCTTCTTGCTTTAAGAAAATCATAGAATCATAGAATTATTTGGGTTGGAAGGGACCTTAAAGATCATCTAGTTCCAACCCCCCTGCTGCCATGGGCAGGGACACCCTCCACTAGACCACGTTGCCCAAAGCCTCATCCAACCTGGCCTTGAACACTGCCAGGGATGGGGCATCCACAGCTTCTCTGGGCAACCTGTGCCAGTGCCTCACCACCCTCACAATAAAGAATTTCTTTCTAACATCTAATCTAAATTGACCCTCCTTCAGCTTAAACCCATCACCCCTTGTCCTGTCACTACACTCCCTGATAAACAGTCCCTCTCCAGATTTCTTGTAGGCCCCCTTTAGGTACTGGAAGGCTGCTCTAAAGTCTCCCCGGAGCCTTCTCTTCTCCAGGCTGAACAAGCCCAACTCTCTCAGCCTGTCTTCACAGGAGAGGTGCTCCAACCCTCAGATCATCTTTGTGACCCTCCTCTGGACTCACTCCAAGAGCTTCATGCCCTTCTTATGTTGGGGGCCCCAGAGCTGAATGCAATACTCCAGGTGGGGTCTTATGAGAGCGGAGTGAATACTGTTAATAGATTCACTTTGCTTACGTGATGTATTTCACATGGACATAGATACCAGCATTAGAGGCCTGTCGCTTCTTCATATTCTTCTAGTCTATTCTGAGAAACTTCATAATTTTTCCTGTAACCAATCCCCAAAGTATTTATGGGTATCTTAAAGTCATTTTAAGAGGACTGCAATAGACAGTGACAAGTCAAAAGAATATGAGTAACAGAGGTAACAAGGAAATACCTAAGATTTACCTTAATTACCCTCTCTCTCCTGTCATTGTTTGAAGTAAAAATGTTCGCAGAGCACTTTTTCTCTAAATTCAAAGGGAATCTAAAACTCAAAGGGAAATAACTTTTTAATCCAAAGCATGATTTTGAGATTTTTGAGAAGAAATAGTTTTCAGTTAAGCCTAATTGTGGAAGGGAATCTTGTGAAGTTTTTTTGGAAAAAGGTGAGACAGATAGACAGATCGTGGTCAAAACCACACTAAAAACTTAATACCCTGCACTAAATTCTCAGTAATCTGAGGGTAAGGTTTATTGAGTTTAATATCATGCATGAATGTCTTAACCACCAGGCTATAGAGCCTGTGTCTTGTTTTAATCACTTAATCCACTAGTATAACTCAATGTGATCTGGGGCAGAGCTTGTGCTGTTCATGTTCTCTAGTTTTGACTCTGCTTATGAAAAAATTTTCCAACAAAGCATTCATCAATACCTAGTACAAATCTGTAAAAGACAAATGAAGCTTAGAAAAATCTTTGCCATCCCTTGTCAGCAACTTTTTCAGTGTTTATCTCCAGCATCCAAAATGACCTCTTTCAGGTTTCATCAAGTAGCACTGATTTTTTCACTCTTCCTGGATCCAAAAAAGTCTGAGATAAATTGTTGCTCTGGACTTTTTGTGATGAAAGGGGAGGACGGTAAAAGGAATCAGCTGGTTTTGCTCCATTTTCTTTGCTGGAACAGGAACAAGAAAGGCTCCATAAACAGGATGCAAAGCAGGGTCCCTGCTGGTATTGAGAAGAACAAATATGAAATGCTGGGACCAACGAACACACGTCTTTTCACGCAGTGTCTGTCAGGGCTGGGTAAGAAGAGGCAGTGATGGGAGGAAAGCATTATATCATACTAGTGAGGTAGATTTCATAGGGCTAGTGAGTCTCTCTCTTTCAGTCCTAATTAACAATCCAGGCTTCTGACTTCTGGCATTTCTCCCTAGAAATTGTAGTTCTGATAGTAAACTCTTTACCTCAGGCTTCATGGACCTGTCAAAAGGCTGCAGTCAAATATCTGCTTATCTACAGGTAAAGAGGTATCTGTATGCGCTTACACTGTTGAGATTACCATGTATTTTCTGGTTGGAACAGCATATCATCACAGACCATGCTCTGCTTTGTCAGTACATTTTTCCTTCCTCCTTTTTGTGGTTAGTTTCTGGAGCATGAAAGTTCATCCCTGATCTACCTGGATGATATTTTTATCACAGCCCTCCAAGTAACCTATCCCTTTTTTATGCTTTAGCCTTGGTTCATTAACTTTTCACCTGGGGAATGTAGTAAACAGAGAAAAATCAATTCTGACTCAATCCAGCTCTCTAAACTTTCTGGAGTTCTTGTTCAACACTGAAACCATGACCCTGGAGACTCCTCTTTCATAGAGAATATATATTAACTTTGTCAGTCAGTCTGATTAAATCTCTCTCTCTCTCTCCCCCCCTCTCCCTCTCTCTCTCTCCTCTCTCACGTCTTCTAGGCTCTTTTTAGCCCCTTTTTATGCCACTCCTTACTGAAATGAGATATAACAGAACCACACCAGTTTTACCCTTAGGAGATAGTTGCAGATATTACTTGATTGATGGCTATTTTCTTTCTGAATTTGTTTTTACTCCTGTCACCTTCTCTTTTTTCCCCAAAACTGTTGCTATACCCAAGTAAGAAAAGGGAGACAGTGAGTAAGTCCCGTTAAAAATTCACATTACGGTCCTCTGCAGCAGTAAAAACTAAAGTATCCCTTATTCTGAAGTATAAACTACATGGGGCAGCGAGTGCTATGGTTTCAGGGGAAGTCTGAATAAGACAATACATAGGACCTTCAAGACCAGATGTAATTAAAATTTCTCCCAGATACGGCACATCAGAATGGAATTTCTAAAACCCTTAGAGCAGAGCAATAACCTTTTCTCACATTACTTTATAACCTACTCCACATAAAAAGACACAAGACAAAAAAACCCAACAAAACAATGATAGGAAATCTTCCTGAAGAAATATTTCAAACTCTTTAAACTTGTAGGAAAAAAAATTATTGAAATATTAATTCCATGTAGAGAATGAAGTTATCTTCCAAATGACAATAACATCTTTTGACATTAGGAATGCCACCTTACATTGTGTCAAAACACATTTTTATTACAGTTCTAGGCCATATTCCTCATGTTGTTTCTAGATCACAGGCAAGATACAAATAAACTAGTTTGGACAGAAGAATAGCATAGCCTAGGTTAATTAGCCCTTGCAGAGCTGCACTGTAATAGTCCTTTATTTCTCCTAGAACCTTAACTGGCTCAGAGGTTTTTACACGGCAGTATGTTGCACTATTCAGACATACCCCTAACATATAGATGCTAGTTATTTATTACATAGCAAAGCTTCTGTGAGTTCCATGCTGATCTAAATAGCATTGCTTTTTGACCTCATATAGAAATGGCCCAACTTTGCAAACTGTTTGTGAATCCTCTGTATTATAAGTTCAATTCATGGGTAAATAGAGACTCTGAACCACAGCTTAGGTGTTAGAAAATCCTTTGTGAATGTGAATACAGGCAAGCTGCAGAATGTCTTTGGCTCTTTCTTGTAAGAGGCATTCTGTGCTCCAAATATGGATCTTAATCTGAATGCAATACTGTGTTGTAGGATCTCTCCTATAAACTGGTGTATTTATGTAAGACACCCATGTCCTATCAACTCCATTCTTCTTTCCCCATTCATTTTATGCTTAACCTACTAATTTCTTAAAATGTAAAAAATATGCCAAAATGGAAACCATAAATTTGGAGGGCTACACCCTCTAATATTATCTGATGGCAATTATAGATCTAGAAGCACAATGGGAGACCAGATGAATATTGTTGTATTTTCTCTGAACTAGTGGAAATAACATTGGGAACGCACAAGAGGAAAGCTTGGTCGATGGGTCCCGCACCATTAGCAAACCTGCATTAGAGGCCAGGGTGATGGCCATTTTGCTAGAGATGATACTTTAGCATCCCATAACTCATTCTATAAGTAGATGCACACTGCTACAGCAGAAGAGGCCAGCAGGTCCATTCAGTTGACCCTATCTCTACCAGAGGTCAATGCCTAAAGCTTTGGAGGAGGTAATAAAGGCTATGTTATGTACCTAATTTTGCAATAATATACTATAGGGATAAATTTCTTCCTGGTTCCAGCTGGTGATCAGTTTATGTCCAGAAACTATGTCTGAGAATATACTTAACATTTTTTTTCTTATTGACAACATATAATTATTAGAAAGCAAACACATCCAGTAACATTAAAAGCACCTCTGAAACATTATACATCTTGGGGTTTTGGGGTTTTGTTTGGGGTTTTTTTTTGTTTGCTTGGTTTTGGGTTTTGGGTTTTTTTTATTTTTTATTTTTTTAAATAATATCACAGATGACACTAGTGTAGAATTTTCACAGCTTAAAGGCTGTTTTAATAAACATCTAATATCAAAGTCAGCACTGGAAAGAGCAGGTGTAGCTTTTTATTTGCTTCTGTATCTTAATCATGATCCTCAGTCAGAGATAGGAGCCATTGTGTATGATACTGTGAAGGAGGGAAGACAAAACACTGTGAATTACAGTTGATAAACCTGTATTTACAATATAATACAAATTATTTATTCTTCTCTCACAGGATGGAAGTGTTAATATTGTGAAGTGCTGTATAGAATTGATGTTTCCTAATGGAGGCATTATTGTTATGTATTAGCAGTGTGGTATGTCATGAGTCCTCAGTAAATAAGTTATGTCACTATTGTATTCATTAGTCTCATTACCTAGCACTTCATTCCATTGTAACTTAGCTTTAATTGTTCCCTAAGTGGCCAAAAAAATGTGACAGTTCACAGAATGATCCATTAAGCAAAAGATGAACCAAATAATACTGGAAATTTGGAGACACGTTAAGATCGATACTGTCTCCCGGAAGTAATAACAGATGCATATTTTATTGAAACATTTATTTCCATAATTCTTTTTCTTCCATTTTCTCCCAACTCCCACATACTGTACACCTTCACCTAAGGGAATTGGCATGTGTTTATGCAGGATATTATGAGATGACATGCAGAATACATTTTTCCAGTGGTTTTCCCCTTTTTTTTTTATTTTTAATTAGCTTCCCAAGAAAGGTCTTCACACCTGAAAGAACTTGGAAAAAAGCATTATAGATTAAACGTTTGGAGGAAGAACCAAGGAATCAGTCTGTATGCTCAAAACTGAAAAGGCAGTGACAGCTGCAATGCTTATGTTGATGAGTTTACACTCTCCTCTCTACAACTATTCTACTTCCTGGAGCCTTTCCATATTATTTACTTAGCATATTAAATAAAATATGGTGCTAATGGGCAGTCTGGTGAGACTAACATCAGAAAACAAGAGAATATTTAACAGGCAAGTGTGACTGGGTGTAGAAGAGGTGCAAGTGGATGCACATTAGGATTTAGTTTCTAAGCTTGTGTAAGGATTTCAGGCCTCAACATGAACTGTAAGCCTGAAAAAATGGAGGCAGAGTTTTCATTTTATCTTGTAAGCGGTCATTGAAAAGGTAGGACATATAATGACACCAGAAACACTATCACAACTGACAAATCTATTTTGATTACTTTGATTTAGAGCAGGAAGGATTTTTTTTTAATTATCAATTTGATTTTAAAATGAGAAATAGAAGACAAAACAGCTGTTTATGTTATTGAACTGAGTAATCTACCACTAGACTATAACTTGGGAACGTGACAAAATATTCCTTTTCAATTTCAGAAATCTAACCAGAGGGATGTTTTAATCACAGAAATGGATTTAGCCACAGGAAAATGCTTCCAGTTAGCAAGAACAGAGAACCTGTTCAGACTCAGAATGAAAATTACTTACAGTAGTATACTTGAACTAGAAAAATAGCATAATCTTCTGTGATAATGCTGTAGCTGCCTTACATTTGCACATGAAGTTTTTGTGTCTGCATTGAAGACTAAAATCTTCCATAAGCTGAACAGATAGACCCTGAATACACTTGTACTTAAGAGGCTGACAGCTTTTCATTGGTCATATTTACAACCCTGCAATAGTTTCCTATATATAGTTGAAATATTTTATTTGAGATGGATTGTGGAGAAAACTGTAATGCAATCGTAGCAATACTAATATCCCTTTTACACTGGAAAAATAATTAAAAAATGCTGATGTTTTATAATAAAAATCTGAGACTAGATATGCTGGGGAAATACAGACTGTCAAGAGATTTAAAAAACAATAGAATATCTTTAGAGTTTATAGTACAACAGTTAGGAGCAAAATATAAATCTTTGGCAAATAATGCATGACAGAAGGAGGAGAACATGAACTGCAGGCCTCATACTCTATTGTAACCAAGTAAGGACTTATGACAGGGAGGGAGTCTGATGTTAAATTAGCACTCCCATCCATTTGTCCTGGAGGAGCTTATGCAAAAACAGTCCCCTAGTAGCCCATACAAAACCCTACATAGTGAAATCAGCACACCTTAGAAAGGACAAGAAAAGCTTTCAGCTGACGTGAGAATTTGTGTAAGTTTGAATGTAGGATTCAAACAAATAGCCATTGAGAAGACTAGCACTGAAACGTGAGCTGTAAAAGTAAGGTATTAACAGAGTACAACTACCTAACTTTATGGAGTGGAAACCTTTATTTCCTCAGTAGTAGCATCTGACTAAGGCCAAAGAAGTTAGTCCAGGACCAAGAATGCAAAGATGCTAGTTTGTGACAACTCCTAGTTGAGTATTTGAGACTAGATCATGAGGTGGAATACAAACTGAAGTTATCAAAAATGAAACTCCCTTATGCCAGGTGTTGCTGACTAAAGCTATTCTCAACTAAAGAGTCTTTAAAGATATGTCCACATCAAAGTATGTTGTGGGAGTCCATTAATGTCTAATAACAGCTAGTTGTCATGCCAGATTCAGATCTATCAAAAGTCTATGAATAGGAGTGTTCAGGAATAGCTCAAAAAAATTTTTTTTAAATTAGAAAATGCCAGTTCATTGCAATCCATGCTTTCCTTGGACATAGGAGCTTTTACCAAGCCTGCCAGGCTTTCCTAGCTCTCATACATTGAGACAGGCTCTTGCTGGTGAGGATTGTGGTAGTTTACCCTTGGCTGGACACCAAGTGTCCACCAAGCCGCTCTATCACTCCGCTTGTTCACTAGACAGGAAAGAAAGAAGTATAACAAAAAGCTTGTGGGTTGAGATAAGGACAGGTAGAGATCACTCATTAATTATTGTCACGAGGAAAACAGACTGAACTTAGGAAATTCATCAAATTTATTACTAAGCAAAACAGAGTAGAGGAATGAGAAATAAAATCAAATCTTAAAACACCTCCCACCACCCCTCCCATCTTCCCGGGCTCGACTTCACTCCCGGCTTCAACCTCTGCCCCCCTCAGCGGCACAAGGGGACGGGGAATGGGGGTTATGGGTCAGTTCATCACATGTTTCTGCTGCTTCTTCATCCTCAGGGGCAGGACTCCTCTCATCGTTCCCCTGCTCCAGCATGGAGTCCCTCTCATGGGAGACAGTCCTTCACGAACTGCTCCAGCATGGAGTCCCTCTCACGGGGTGCAGACCCTCAGGAGCAAACTGCTCCAGCGTGGGGTCCCCCATGGGGTCACAAGTCCTGCCAGCAAACTTGCCCTGGCGTGGGCTCCCCTCTCCACATTCCACAGGTCCTGCCAGGAGCTTCTTCTAGCGTGGGCTTCCCACGGGCCACAGCCTCCTTCAGGTGCCTCCACCTGCTCCGCCGTGGGGTCCTCCACGGGCTGCAGGTGGAATCTCTACACCCCCTCATCCTTCCTCCATGGGCTGCAGGGGGACGGCCTGCTTCACCATGGCCTTCACCACGGGCTGCAGGGGGATCTCTGCTCCGGTGCCTGGAGCACCTCCTCCCCCTCCTTCTGCACTGACCTTGGTGTCTGCAGAGTTTCTTACATCTTCTCACTCCTCTCTCCAGCTGCAAAAGCTATCCCTAACTGTTTTGTTTTCCTTCTTAAATATGTTATCACAGAGGCGCTGATTGGCTTGGCCTTGGCCAGCGGCGGGTCCATCTTGGAGCCAGCTGGCATTGGCTCTATCAGACACAGAGGAAGCTTCTAGCAGCTTCTCACAGAAGCCACCCCTGTAGCCCCCCCACTACCAAAACCTTGTCATGCAAACCCAACACAGGACCCAACCTTTACATGTCTTTCTCTCATGTGGGACTCCCAGCACCCCAACCTTAGACAGCAGCCATTCCTCATTGATCCCTGACAGATAGCTCAGGTCGGGGGCCAAGGGCAAAAGCCTTATTTTAAAAGCAGCTCCCAAGAGAAGGGGAGGCTCAAGCATTGCTGAGTCTTGTTCTAGGTTTCTTCACAGCAGCTGTCCCTGAGGCCAGCAGCTGCTCCCAAGGTTACCCATTATACTCTTTCTGAGGTGCCCCGCAGCCGAACTCCTAGGAGCAGGCTGGAGTGAAAGGCAAATGCAGGGCCCCCATACATACTTTATGGAAATCTGCAACGCTATGCTAAAATAAAGGTCTCTTGTATGGCATATGACTCTGTAATGAAAAAGTAAATACTGTCTTCTACTCAGCCTTAACTAAACCTTTAGACAGTTAAGACACAAGATGTGTCAGAGTACTGGTCATCAATTCAGGAGCTGTCATCTGAAGGAGTAAAGAATAAGGAGTACCTTCAGGCAACAGAGGAGCTACAACCAAGCTGTAATGCTTCAGAAAGAAACCTAGAAAGAGTAATGCTGTAAATCCAGCAGCTCCTTGGGCATACAGCCTTAACAGAAAAGCAAATTGGCTTTAATTTGGGAACGGAACAATGTGACAATAAAACCTGCACCTTTGAGTACAAGATGTATACGAAGTTCAACAAGTACGAAGAATTTGTCAAAAGAATTCTTGTTGGGAGAAGCCACTCTTGTGTTCATCTCCAAAACTCCAAAATATGATAGTCTAGTGCTGTGATGTGAAAAAGAGAACAAATTTTCTGATAAGCCACTGCTGAAAGCAGTGAAGAGCACACCTTTCGGAGTGCAACACTGGTGCTTTCTAAGAACTACGAAAAGAGTCTATCAGCATGCGACAGTCCCTTTCTGTTTCCAAAAGAGAGGTCCAATACAGTCTGGCAATACATGGGGCAGGACTTGGTGGCTGTCTTCCAAGAAGCAGCTGCTGCTCTGGGCTGTGTCAGGTTGCAGGAAGCAAGTAATGAAAGTAATATTAGAGGACTGTGGAGTCTTTGCGTAAGAGTTAAAAGTGTGCAAAAAACATGGTGAACTTTTAGAGCAGAAAGTGAGTCAGGTCTGTTCATTTTAATAACAGGATAGTCACAATCAATTGCTACTTTTATTTCTGGGAAGACAATTTGGCAAAGAATGTGATCAGGAAATTGAAGGCATGCTATCTTCAGACAATGAGCCACAGTACACTTCAGGAGAATTCAAGCAATTGACTGCCAAATAACAGGAGAGCAGAGCCAGCACTGAAGAAACAAAAAGACTGACAGAAGAGTTGAAACAAGTGGGGATGATGTTACCTGGCAATGTTTAACCTTTGCAAGTCTCCTTTCCATGGTCCTTCTGAGCACGGAAATTTAGAGTGAAGATTGATGAGGTGGAGGACTAAATTATGCTTCTCATACAGGCTGTCTTATACATATTTGCTTCTGTTCAGTACAAAAAATAATGAACAGCAGAAGGAGCTGAGGATATACTTGTAAACAGACTACTCAGTGCTGCAGAAGAGCTAGCTATCCATGTCTAGGACTTACAAGTTGCAAAAGCAATTTCAAAAGGCAAGACTCCATACCACACGGACCATTGACCACAGAAGATCTCCATTGGCCATCAGAGCTCAGATCAGTTCTGAAAAATGTTCTGGGCAGTCATATAGAAGCTGGAGATATACAGCATGCCCACATCAACAGGCAATCAGCCCATGATCTAAAGGGCATATACATGCTGTCACAGGTATCACTGTCTTGTGCAAGATAAGAGAGTCAGGAGCTATGTGAAAAACCGGCTGGCCATCATGCAAGGCTGGAATGCCAAAAAGTAAAAGAAAGTCCCTCATGTTTGGATATTGTTTTAGCTGCTACAGTACTGTTTAATTCACAGAGTGACTGATTCACATCCAGTGAAACTTCATGTGAATTTCCAGGGAATTTCACTTTCACATTCTTGCTTGGAAGCAAGAACCACTGAAAACCTCAGTGTTTGGGTTATCAGACCTTATTTCCTATGTCAGCTGTATATTGAAATCTCTAAATCCCCTTTAAAAACCTGGAACCTTTCCCCTGAAGTAGCCAGGGTGCCACTGAAGTTGGAAAATGTTTGCATAAAAGATGTAACAGGAGCAAAAATACCTAGAAGTGAAAAGTGAAAAAGAACCCCACAACTGGAGGGTCTTCAGGGCATCTCCACACTGCTAGCAGATGTGACACAAAACTCAGAGGTGATCTGCAACCACCAGATCCACAGCTGGAGAGAAAACAAAAACCAAAAGCAAACTGAGAACACAAGCATGATCCTGATTATTGACAATCAAGGCATCTCAGCACAAAGAAGTATTAATAAAACATCCCTAAATCTTGCTTCCAACTCTGGGTCCTTCTCCGTGATGAGATGACAGACATGTTAGACTCCTGAAAGGACACAGAAAAGCAGAGATTCAGTGACAAATGATATTTTTTTCTACTTTTGTATATGTTGCCAGAAAGTTTTCATTACAAAAAATAGAGTAGAAAGCCTATTTTGTGAAATCTTGGTGGTGAAACTTTTGCCATTTTTTAATAACTTTTAAAAATGAATGGTTTTAAATATGTAGCAGCCTTCCAGTACCTGAAGGGGACCTCCAAGAAATACAGAGAGGGATTGTTTACAAGGGCATGTAGTGATAGGACAAGGGGAAATGGCTTTAAACTGAAGGAGGGTAGATTTAGGTTAGATATTAGGAAGAAATTCTTCACCGTGAGGGTGGTGAGGCACTGGAACAGGTTGCCCAGAGAGGCTGTGGATGTCCCATCCCTGGCAGTGTTCAAGGCCATGTTGGATGGGGCTTTGGGCAACCTGGTCTAGTGGAGGGTGTCTCTGGCCATGGCAGGGGGGTTGGAACTAGATGGTCTTTGAGGTCCCTTACAACCCAAACAATTAAAAAAACAAAACAAAACAAAAACAAAACCAAAAAAACCAGCTAATAATTATTGTTCTTTTGAAAATGTAAAGTCCTTTGGAGTTACAATGGAGATACTGAATTTAGTATTGTTGAAAAACATATGATAATATAGGAAGTGGATTGCTGCCTATGTATTTTATACTTTCTTTTGCAATCTTAGGAACCTTTTACAACATTTCTATTTTTATTGCTTTTGTTTCCTGTTCAGTACATAGACATTTATAGATTATGTTTCTCAGCGCAAAAGGAAAGTTAATGTGACTGTTGCCGGAGCTGCCAAGTGTTTGTTCATTAAATTATTCTCCACTTTAAAGATGTATAAGTAGCACAGTAACAAATGCATTCCTGTACTGCTGACTAATTGACCAATTGCAATAACAAAAATATTGTCAGAACTCCTTTTCCTTTGAAATGGGAAACATTTGTAGTGTTATTGCCCTTATCCAGTAATATGAAGGAAGAAAGTCTATGCTGTCTTATTGTAGAAGTGCTTAGTCTCTTGAATATTGTGGAAACAGGAACTTAGTAAAAGAGCTGTTCTGCATTTTAGGGCTGTGCTAAGACAATTGGGAGCTGTAAGCAGAGTATTATGTAAGTATCCCTACTGGTTCCATGGCTGGAGAGCTGCCCTTCCTTTTATCTTTTCACCTAAGGGAGCCCTCAGTTTATCTCAGAAATACCTTAGCAGCTGGCTTGTGTGTGCATGGCTGGGTAGTGCATGCTGACTGTCTGTCTTTGCAATGCAAAGGAAGGTCCATTTTGGGTAGATGCCAGCAGAAGTCCAGAGGGTAGATGCCAGCAAAAATCCAAAATCTTGAAGCGTCCTTTGAGATGCACAGTGCAATTCACATATTCCTCAAATAGAGCTTCAGGCAGAAGCAGGGTATGTTTCACTGGTAGAAAACATTCCACATGTACAAGTATCTCCAATAATTTTTTTTTTGGTAAATAAATAAAACATGTTCATTGAAAATCAAAATATTCATTTCAGAATCTTTCTCCACCCTCTGTTCACCCTGTTTTAAATCAAACACCTTTTAACGCTACTCTCTTCTATGGGTGGGGTATTCTGCCTGCATTACACATCCCATGAGTCACTCCGTTAATCCCTATTTTCTAAAATTATAGTTATTGAAGTTGAAAAAATAATTTATTTTTCTCAGTTGCTGAATGCACTATGCTCAGTTTATGGTTCCAATTATTTTTTGTTGTTGGTGGTGGTGGTTTTGTTGTTGTTGTTGTTTTATTCCAGGCCTTTCCACTCTTTATGAATGATAAAAAAAAGCTTTCCTAAATGAAAACTTAAACTGTTAACGTACATGATTTTACCAAATGGAGTTTGAGATGTGGGGTCTTTGTGTAAATAAAAAATGGGCTTCCTTTTTGACAGATTTATTCAATTGTTGAATCTCTTTTGGTTTTGAACTGTAGGAAAAATCACTTTCACTTCTGAAGTAAAAATTGGTTTCATGACCCATTCTAACTGTCTTTGAGCAAATTTAGGTTTTGTGACAGAGTTCATGACTGATTAGAAAAGTAAGAAGATATCAGTTGCCTGTCTTGTATAAGATAAAACTTGATTTATTTTTTTTTTTACCTCATGCTAGCCAGTGCTCAAAGTGGAATTCATGCTAATATTGAAGTGGACACATGGAAAAAATGTCTTGTACAACCCACTTTCTACCGACCCCGGCTCTTTTCCCTTGAATAAAAGAAAATGTGCCTGAACTAAGGTTGCCAGCCTTTCCATACCCTTAACCCTGGCAGGAAAATACTCTCAGTAGTGGATGCATCATCCTCTTCTTTTCCACCAAAGGTGAAATTAATCCCATTCAAAAATGTTGTCTAGCAGCGGCAAGCTGTGGCTGCTGCTGTTGCTGCTTTATTGACTGTTAAGACACCTTTGAGTATGGTTGAGAGAGTGGGGAAAAAATAGAAACATTATTGTGTAATCAATTTAGTGTGTTGCAAGGTGATAATAGAATTGTAACTTACAGCAGCATTTTGTTCTCACAAATCATAAATGTTTCTTAAAGGAACAAACAGCCCACAGACACTTTTCATGATTTGAAATACTACTTTTAAATTCCTTGGTGCTTCATTTTAAGCATGTTTACTTCACTGTTAGCTCTGAGTGACTGCCAGATCTAACTACGTTGATTGCTTGTCCTCGGTATATACTCCTTCCTGGGGCTAACATCCTTCCTGATACGCCCTGTCAACTTTTGGGTTAGATCGACTCGGGATATGGATCTCCTGTTGTCTTATCTCTACCTATCAGATAATTAATTAACCTCTCTGGCAAGCTTTGTATTCTTCTCAGTCTTTGATGGATCTTATAGTTTATCAGAATTGCAATTCATTAATATTGCAGACCCTTTGGTTAAGACTGTGTCCTCAGGGCTCCAAGGTTTTTCTTGCACAGTGTATGCAGGAAAAGAAATACAATCCTGTTTTTCAAATCGGCAAGTAGTGAATCAATGTTCTTGTCCCTTCTTGCATGCTTACTCCCTAATTTCCTCTTCTCTTTACTGCACCTATCAATGCCTGTAACTTTGTTATGCCTGCCTTTTTTTTTTTCCTGGTGTTCTGTTTAGTTTGACTCTCCTGTAGAAAATGTTCTCAGAACATTGTCTGTTTTTATATAATTTTGTTAAATTTTTATTAGAGTTTTGTATCCTCTGCATAGGAGCAGAAAACCTGAACTGCTGTGGTCTTTTGGATTGATGCTTGTTGCAGGCTGGAACTTAGGTATGTGTACTGAGAAGACTGAGGTGACAACTTAGATGAATTTTCCAGCAGAGATTAATGACCCATAAAGCACTAACTTTGCCATTGCACTTCAATGGTTTGAAGTCAGTGTGGGGATGATTCTTAGTCTTGCAAGCCTGTTCTGCCAGGTCCTTTCTCACCTGAATTTCTGTTTACGTAGTGATAGGAATAGACATAAATATCAGACGCTATTCTCCAAGAGGCCAGAGCACAGTGTCTACCAATTTGGAAAAATAAGTCCCTGATTGCTACTCACTTGAAAGAAGCCTAAATTTTTGTTGATGTAAAAAAGATGGTGCTTTTTCACTTTTTCCATATTTGTAACTTTTTCAGCTTTTAACAAGAAAGTTGTCATCTGCTGGAATTTTCTAGCTCAACTGAAGCTAGAAATACCTTCGAGTGGTACCAATGACCTTCTGTCTGGGCTGAACTTTGTGACCGAATGAGTTGCACTGGTTCTTACTGGGGCTAGCATTTTCATTGAAGTAAAATCACATGGTCCATGCACACCTCTGAGCACTGCTTCAGATGCAGTGATTCCAGATCATATCCTGCTTTCTCTGGTCATATCTGTAAGTCTTTCAAGAAAAGTAGGAAGCTTTTTCTTGCGTTACAGGAACGGCAGCAGAAGCTTTGCTAAAAGCTCGAAAAACTTCTCTCTTTGTAACGTGTGCATTTTAGCAGATGTCAAACCCTTGATTCACACTATTTAATTTAACAGCTGGGCAGAGTTTCCAAACCATCTACTGGTATGCAATGATATCAGTAGATGGCCAGGAATTTCAATAACCATGAATATCTACAATTGCAGCCCACTTAATGTTCTCTGTATTCTTATGAGGAATGTAATGTTCCCAATTAAGTTTAGCACTTATACACACTGTGTAATATGGCCTACTATTCACATCCAGAATTCTTTAGAAGTAATAAACCTGGATTGTACATTAAAATGTGATATGACTCCCAGCTGTATGCTTGCCTATTTTTCTGGCATTTGGCACCACACATTATTTTCCACTGGTTCAGATGACAGGCAGAGCCCATCTGAGGCAAAATGAAACAATTTCCAACTGGTGGGCTTGATAGTGCAGGTGACATTAAATAATTAACAAGTTCTCTTTCAGAACCATGCCTCGTGCTTTAATTAATATCGCTTCTTAAAATAAGAAGTTGTTTACCATTGCTGCTTCTGCAAGCTGATTGCTGCTTGCAAAAAACATCTGAGACATGACTATGCCCAGGGGATTGCTTTCACTTCATTGTTTATAATAACTACAAACAAAGAGCTGCAAAAGCTCATCTCGCCATGAGGCGTCCTGACAATCTGCCAGTTTAGTCACCAATAATAATGAGACTGGCACAAGCAATAAGCTCAGCGCTAATCTAATGAGGGCCTGTTTCCATCGCCCATTGATATTACAGCAGCTGCTAAGCACCCGATGTTTAGGACATACAAACAAGAGGTATGCCTCCAACCAGTTGAAGGGTAATTAGCCCCTCAATATGGCTTTAGTCCTATCCAGAAGCTGTGTCACCTTTTTTTTTTTTTTAAAAAAATTTCCGTTCCCCCATCTCAGAGAGCTGATCTAGGCTAGCCCTGCTCAGCCAATGGCTGTAAATCAGATCGGCTCCCAGGGCCATGAAGAATGGTGGAGAAGAGGCTGAGCTGGAGCTGGAGCAAGCACCCATGCGGAGCCGAAGGCGTGTGTGATTTACTGAGCCGCCTGTGCCAAGCCTGGGTGATGTCACTTCCGTCGCTTAGTTCCTGCGGTGAATGCAATTATGAACAGATGGGCAAATGACACGATTCCACTGCTAATGAACTTCCCTACTGAGGAGGAGGACAGTGCATTACCCTTTTGTACTTCAGACTCTTAATTATCATTCTTAGGGTTTGGTGTGGTGTTTTGGGGGGTTTTTTGTTGGTTTTCTTTTTTTTTTTCCCCAAGCATAATTATTACACATCTTTGAATCTTAAGTTCTTTTGGAGATGGTTAACTAGTTCCTGTCTTGTCAGGAAAGTTCTGAGGAAGCAGCAGAACAAAAGGGTTTTCTTTCTGAATGGAAGCAATAATATTTAAATGCATAGCTTAAGAGAACAAGAAATCTGTGCTAGCCCAAGTTCTTAAATGCCATTTTCTTCTTTCCTCAGTTCCTACCGCCCTCCTTTCCAACAAGTTTTCTCAAAACGGCCTTTGCAGATGAACTCAGTGCTGTGGTTCATACATCAGTTTAGCCATGTCTGGAGGAACAAGTAGGAAGCGATTGATTTGTAAAGGATTAAATAGCATTTCTACTAAGCCAAAGCACAAGCAAAATGAAAGCCAGAAAAGGTTTATGCTCAGGTTCTAAATTTTATATTTCACAGAACTAAACTGATAAAAATGCATTCTGTAGCCACTTGAAATATATATATGTCAGCATCAACATATCATGAAAGGAGTGATGCTAAGCATCTAATTATAGATCTCTTTTCCCCTGTCTTCAGAAATAGTGTTGGGGGGGGTGGATGGGACATTTTACACTTCTGTGAAAAAAATGTCAATAGTTCCATCATCCTAGTTTGCATTTGTTCTTCATTTTGAAAAGACATGGTCATCTTTCGGGTAAGAAATTTGAATGAAGTATATCTAGTCCAGTGTGTGATAATACCGTAGTGCAAATTTGAAAAGAGAATTTTAACTTCGGAGATTCAGACTGTTGTTTCTTTGCATTGTTGCTTGTCAGAATTGTAAAGTATATAATTGGATTTCTAAGTTTCCCACTATTGACATGGAAGCACTAATATATAAATCTCTTCTCTATGTCATCTTTTAATCTTATACTGTTATTATGCAGCTAGTGACTTGGCCTAACTTTAATCACTTCTGTGAGGCATCTAAGAAAGTTGATCTCCCCAGATTATTCCCTCTTAGTCACAGCAGGAGGGAGAGTCAGTTTTCCACAGAGCATTTCAGAGCACTTGTTAGACATCTTAAATGTAAACACTATCAGTGACTTCATAAGGAAGGAATAAAAAGGTCTGTTATGTCATAATGGAGAGTGTAAATGACTCTCTAATAGTGAGAAGCAATTGGAAGAGTTAATGTCCTAATACATTATACAACTGCAATGACTTTTAAAAGGCTTAAAAACAAGGCAGGGGGTGAGGGGTGGGGTGGGCAGAAATAACCCTTGAGCTTTAGCTGCTACCTTTGGACTCACTCTTGTGAAACCATTGAGTTTTGGTGCTGTAACTTTCCAGGAGCACGAAGAGGCTTACTTATTCAAAGTACCACAAACTGTTAATGGTTTCCACTGAAACAGATGGCAACATTATGATCATTTTTGCAATTAATGCTGACTGCAGATTGTTCTTGAGGCTGCAGTCAGAGTTCTCCATCTCCTGTGTTACCACAGTATTATTCAGTAACAGAATTTATTTTATAAATTTCTGATAACTCCTTCTTTCCCAAGCTATTGAAAATGCCTAATATATATGGAGATGCTGTGGACTGCCTTCTGCTACTTGCATGCCAATGGTCTTGCAAATTAAGACATGTCTTTCTCCTGTGACCCTGAAATTTACAGTAAGATGTGATCTCCTTTTTCTCCTGAACAATAAAATTGATTAGAAAGCTAAGCACATCTAAAAAAGACACTCATTCTGGAACAAACTATATGGCTGAATATGTCTGGCAAAATTCTGATTTACTGAATAAGTGAATATTTTTTGTCCATTTGGGTTTCTCACAACTTTTTGAATTTCCAGGTAATCTGAGTAAGTATTTATTTATTTTTTTATTTTTTAAACAGAGTGTGATGCTCTCACATGCATTGCACAGATTGAAACTACCTCCGTTGCAATCTTTTTTCATATGCCCAGCAAACTCTGTATGGACCAGAGAGCTGCAGCAAAGTCATCTGCAATTCCTTTGAAAATAAATATAATCATGCTGAAAGTTTGAGCAACCTGGTCTAGCGGAGGGTGACCCTGCCCGTCGCAGGGGGGTTGGAACTAGATGGTCTTTAAGGTCCTTTCCAACCCAAACTATTCCATGATTCTGTGATTCTATGGTCACTACACCCCCCCTGCCACAGCACACATACGCGAGTGCCCACAGAAGGCAGTGGGGGAAGCTGCTGTCCTCTCCCAGAAGGAGTGGGGCTCAGGTGCCAAGGAGCTGCTGAGATCAGCAGGAGCTGCAGCCAGGAACCCTCCAAGGGGCAGCGTCTCAGTGCAGAGCCTGGCAGCTGGTCCCGCTCCCTGAGCATCATGTGGGCCATCCCGTGCCAGGAGAGTCCCGTGGTTGGTCTACCTTGAGCTCAGCATTCAGAGCAGCATGACATTGATCTAGGATCCTCTACCCCAGCAGAAGAAAGAATTTGCCACTTGAGTCGCAGTGTTTCTCAGCTCAGTATTTAGTGGGAACTTGGACCTAGGAGCCAGGTCTTCCAGCTAAATAAAATAGTGCTGATGGGCTGCAACTTGCCACTGTGAGAAGCAATTGCTCCTCCAACAGTCTGCTGTGTTTTGGAAGGCATGCCTTCCAAATGCAGCATGGAAAATAGCACAGAGTGGAAAACCTGGCAGAATTCTGAGCTGCCTCATTAAAAAGTGAAGTTTTGTGAAATCCAGTTCGTTAGAAAACCTGAGGTTGGGGACTGATTTCTACTTTCAGATCTTATGAAGGTGAACAGTTTAAAGTGACACGTTAGCAGAGTTCAGATGTTTGTTTTTCCAAGGGTGGCATTGTACAAATGTAATTGGATCTAAGAATCCTTCATAGAGTCATATCAAAATAATAAGTTGATAACTGTACAATTTTTCTTGATATGCAACTTCTTGTAGTGGGAAAATACTCCCCACCCCCCACAGTATTACTGTAAAACTGTAAATTGTTGAACTACTTTGCTGTGTAGATGAAGTCTTTGTTTCCTGGGAATTGTTCTAATAAAATAGATAATTTATAACAATGATATGAAACTATTTTAACATTCATGAGTCAGAGTAAGAGGTAATCATGCTGTATGTTTGTAAACAATGGACATTTTAATAACAGGAAAGTAGTTTTAAGAGGATTTTATTATTACTGCAAGAGAAGAACTGAGATTTAATCTACAGGAGTGAATATCAAATGCTGTCAATTTCAGGGTGAAAAAAGGTCACAGATAAACTCTTTTCAACTGAGCACCACTGAAATGATGAAAGTTGCAATGCATTGAAGTCTACCATATACCTTGAAGATATCTCTTGAAAGATTTTTGTTGATGTTTCAAAGTTAACAGTTTCTGGTTTTCAGGAAACGTATTAATCTGAGGCTAAAAATGATATCTTGTTCAGTTTTATTTTTGCTAAATAAAAAGTATGTTAGCTAAAATAAAGTCAATAAAAACACTTCACAGCCAGAAATCTCGTGTGGGCCATGAAGGCCTAATGTGACAGCCATAGAAAATGCCAGTAAAGGTTTATCTTAATATCTAACTTCAGAGTTCTAAGTGTAAACCAAACTTGAGATCATAGGGTTGCAATTTAAGTGAGACAAATAGAGTATTTGGAAAGATAGATCAAAATGTACAGAGGAAATTTGTTTAGCTTAATGCATTCATAAATATTTAAACTCTTACATGGATTATGGAAAGAAGTTTGAGGGATGCACAAGAAATCTCATTAACATCTGCCTTTTTTTTCTCTTAGGAGACACTGGCTAAAGAACCTTTTGTTTAGTCTGGGTATGATCTGATCACTGATACTGTACATAGGAACCGTACGTACTGTATACAGCATACTTGGAATCATATATATTTATACAGCATATACACTAATAGGGCTTTCCATTTAAATAAAATCAACAAAATAAATCTTGAGTTGACGTATGAGAAGGGCAAACACAAATGAAAATGAGGAAAATTGTCCCTAGAGAAATATCATGTAATCACTTTGCATTAAGTTCATTCAGCTGTGCAATGGGTGAATTTATATCTACCACATAACATTGTGATGCTCTTTTTATTAATATTTGTAAAAAGCCATGACATTCTTTAATTAAAGAGGTATGCAAGTACCTGGTGGTGTTATTTATCCATCAACAATTGACGTTCCTAAGGATTTTGTTTTCCCCTTAATCCTTGAAATGGACAGAAAGAACAGAGCTGGAAGTCAGGAAATAGCCTAGCTTACCTCTCCAGGTGATGAAACAATTTGCTCTTTCCATGTTCAAGACAAATGTTTGCCTAATTTATTATTATAGATGCTACAATCTCTCCAGCAAATCTACTACAGTGATTATCTAGCCTTACCAGTAGAATCTTATTCTTAATATTTGACTATTCATTGCTGCAAAAAAAGAGGTTTGTCTTCTTCCTTCCTCTTTCTCAGCCTTCCTCTAGTCTATCCTTCCATTTTCCCTTGTGGACCATCTTCTCAGGACCTCTAATCATTCTGATTGCTCTCCATCAGAGTCTATCCATTTGCTAAGCAAAGTCTCCAAAAATTGGAAGTGAAATTTTAGTAGAGGTTTTATTATACAAGCTCAAGCAATAAGATTGCTTCATGTACAGTCTTGCTGCCTGTCTTCTTGTATGTATATCCTTGTTGTGATTGTGTGGGATGACTCATATTCAGCACGTAATTGACCCTAAGGCCCAGAGTCTTTTATAGGACTTCTACCCAGCCAGTTGTTACACACACAGTATTTGCAGCTGATTATTCCTCTCTAAGTGTAGTATCCTGCATTTGAACCTCAATATTTCTTAATAAAAAAACCACTCCAAGGCAGAAAATTTCACATCTGAGAAAAGGTCAGGTATCCTTCTTCTTGTATAATAATAGGTTTTTCTCTCAGTTAGCACATACTGCTTGCTTTCATTACTTTTGCCAATGGAATCATTATTTCATACATTTATTAACCCCAAAGAGTTGGCTAAATAAAAATATTGAGTAGCAAGGTCATCATTCAAACACTGATTAGCTTGAGACTACTCAAAGAAGCTTGGCCAAAAGGGAGCAGTACAGAGAGAGGCATTTGCATGCTCTTACGAACCATTTTCCACTTCTTTTGACTTTTCAAATCAGCTGGACTTAGTTTTGTACACTTCCAGCTTGAAGTGCTACTTATCTTTCCTTGAGATTGAAGTAACTAACTACATTGTTGTAAAATTATAGAAATGAGCTAATTGTAAAGGAGAGAGATTCATCACACAGCCTTTAAAACAACAGTTCTTGTACAATACATTGCAATATGTTGTACAATCCAATTTTATTTATTGTTAGTGGATAGTAGGAGACTAATAGTGCTAGAAAAAATTATATTTTTAACAATTTGGCCTCATCTTTGGTTATCTGGCAAAAACACAGGCACATAACACTGGTTAGCTATTTTTGCATGGAAAATACATCCATTAAGCCTACCATGTGAGACACTGATGTAACTAGAGCAGTCAATCAAAGATGAAATGGAGCTGTACAATGAAAGAATTAATTCAGACACTAATAGACAAGAGGAAAAAAGCTTTCATCCTGAAGTAGGAGATTACTAGTCATAGCAACATAAACAAACACTTCTTGATGTGTTTATTTTCCAGTTATATCAGATTATTTACCAAACACTGAAGTAGATGAGGATACAGATTACCTTGTATTTGGCTTATTTTTAGAATCACTTTGTTGTTGTTGTTTTCTCTTCCAAATGGCACTCTTTGCTAAAATAAATGGTCCACAATCCAGTCATCATGCATGTATACACGGTTAGCAGACTCCTCACTGCTGGTCTTTTGTTGTGTTATAAATATAGTGCATTTGAATAAACTGGAGTGAGGAAATGAAACCTAATATAGTGCTTTTGCTCTGAATAGTGCTGTCGATATCCTGAAAGAACTTCTCTTTGTTCTGCATTCTGTACTTTTTTAAAATGGCTGTCTCCTGCTCTTAAATTTCACACAGTGCTGGTGAGATGAAGCAGCAATCGAGCTTGCGTGTGCTTGTCAGATGCATTAATATGTTTTGCAAATTTTAAAAAATGAGATTTAATTTTGTAAAGGCTGTTCCCCAGTGAATGGAAATAATCCATGTTAATTAAAAAGCAACTAAAGAAACCTTAGTTTTCAAGAAGAGATGATACTTTCTAGAGAAACCAAGAAACATGACTGTGTTGTCTTTGGCTGATCTACAGAGGAATGGGCTTATCACTAGACCTGAAAGAATTCTGGAGATGTGATATCTGCTGGAATGTGGTGGGAAGTAATGTCTCAGAAATGCTCAATAAACATTCAAGATCATGACAAAAAATTCTTACCTTTTTTTGTAAGCCACATATATTGGACTATTTATGAAAAACAAGCTGGCCCTTTAACATATACATAAGGTCTTGGTCTTGAACTTTTTTTTTTTAAACTGACCGTAGCCTCGTTTCTGTGAGCTTACCCTTCTAAAGCAAACAGAAACATAATTATCAGTTGCAGCTGGTGTACAGCCAAATGAATTTAGGACTCTGATTTTAAATAAAAAAATACTCCAGGGAATTTTATGCAAAATTGTTAACTTATTCATCTGCACTTTTTGTAATATTACATCTCTTGTGGTTTTTTTTTTTTTAATATTAAAGAAACTGTAACTGTCTTGGGATATGTGATAGTAAGTAATTTTTGTTCTATGATCTCAGTTAGGCAAACACTAAGTACATGCATGGTTTAATCTCCAGAGTAGTTCCATTCTACTGATTTTCTCACTCAGGTTCTTTATTACTTTATTGCCCCAAAACTCAACTTGTCATCTCAGGGGCTGGATATTCCATTACATGTGGCAGGACTTCATAACCATCACAATATGTAGTCTTTCCTTTTTTCCAGCTAATCCAGTATCACTAAATTTTTGTTTCTCTGTAGGCACAATGGAATTACTCATGGATTTTGAAGTTGGAAAGCTGTGATATTAGGAATGCAATGCTTTAACTTATCTAATGTAACTGGAGAATAAAGCCTTATCTGCCCCAGTTTTGATTTTTGCAACAAACTCTTTCCCATTCAATATGTTTTAATGGTAGCCCAGTTAGAAAGAATGAGAATGCATTTGTAGTTTAGTTTGTAATGTAGTCATAACACATGGCATCAGCAGAATTAATATCCTTGGAAACGTAAGTCTCATATGGAGGTCAATATGTTTGCTTTTCCGCATGGTCAAGTTTGCCATTTTTAAATTTTAAGTGTAAGCTGCCTATATATATATTTATACATTAAATACATATACACACACTTTACACATGCTATATATACACACATTAAACATATACACACATTTATACACTTTATATATATGTTTAGTGTGTATATTTATATGTATATAAAAACATATACATAAGTTTAGGCCTGCTTTTCATTCAATTACTTCTTTTTAATCTTTGTTGATAACATATTTATTGCCAGTAGTCAGTATATCACAGCGTACTAGAACAAATCGTTAAGCATTTCATTACTTTTTAGCATTGAGAAATACGTTATATTAAGTAAAACTTGAGACAGATCTGGAGCTAACATGCTGTATCGCCTCTTCACCGCAGATCACTAGAGCACTTCTTGCAGCTCTCTGAAAGGATTATGTGAAAAACGAGAAGTTCCTGCCAAGCTCTGCAGGAAGTTTATGGGGTTATGTTGGGCGAGGCATGTAAACGTGGAGAGTTTTCCTGTTTCTGGGATAAGTATAATTTTCCTTCTTGCAGTCTCCAGTTCTGGCTTCCTCTCCAGCCAGGGTGGGAGCTGTCCCTCCCCTCAGACCACTCACACAATGCACTCCAGCGGCGGTGCAGCTGTTTCACGCAGGAGGCTGAGGACAAATCCTCGGGTGAGGTTGCCATGGCAAGAGGCAGTCCCTGCCCTGCGCTGTTTACACTGCAATGCGAATGCCATGCGCGAGCTCCACTTTTTATCTTCATTTGTATAATCAGTGATTAATTTACTGTGACTTAATTCTCAACAATGTATTTAGACTTTGCACACTTCATTTAAAGGCTACACCTTTATTATCTTCAAACCCATGCAAAGATATCTGCAGGGAAAGGGAAAATTTAAAGGCATCTTTCTCAGTAGTGACAGGGGCATAGAAGGATAGAAGGAGGGGCTATTTTTTTAATTATTATTTTTTTTTTCCCCCTCTGGGCATTAAATCTCTCTATGAGCAAAGCATTTTCTAAACATCTGCACTATAAAATAGTATACAGCAAAATTTAACTGCGTGATTAGGAGTCAAAGGCAACTATAGCAACAGCAAGTCCTGTCAGACTGCTGTTTCGTACCAATGGATTTGGGACCCTTCCTGTGGACTGATGGAGGGCCTGGCTGTACCCCAAGGTGACACAATATCCAGAAGGAAAAAGGAGAAGGAAACTGACTGCATCACTAGGCAGAAGGGCCTGTGTTTCAGCTGATGAAGCAGCACTGACAGCCCTTCAGGAATCTGTTTGCTGCTTTTATACATGAAGGTGAGGTACCAGGAGGTTTGTTGATGACAGGAACGGGGTAGAGGGGGATTCTTCTTGTGGGTAAGACTAGTTGCAGAGACTACCCTTGATATCTAGGGAGAGTTAGAGTTAGCAGAACTCAGTGCAGCCACCATCACTGCGGACAATAGAAAAAAGAAGAAAGATTTTAGGATTCATGTGCTGAATGATTTGAAAAGTGGGGAAATCTAAGAATTAGGAAGTTGGTTTAAAAATTAGCAAACTGAAAAAATACCCAACCACTTTATTAGCTCATGTGTTGGATCAGCATGATATTTCACTTCTACACTTTCTGACCCATGCACTACTCTTTACAATGCAGGTCTGAAATTAATTTTAATGCAGATGCAGTCTGTAAAATAAAGACTGAGATCTGCCAAGGTAGTTCAAATTCAAAATTCTAGTTCAGGGCTCATGTCTAGTTATGCCATTTGTTAGCAGATCTCGGAAGTTAGCGAAAGTTAAACAGTCTTTTGTATTTCTCTGCTCTCCGCCATTTAAGCAGTTTCAGCACTGCACAGCTGTCAAGTAGAAGGCATTTTAGCCTGCAGAACAGTGAAAAGAGAAAATCCATTCTGTATAATAAATGACCAGACCCTGTTATGACATTTATCGTGTCTTCACTTATGAGGAGATATTCTATAGTGCATGTGTGTCATAACAGAAAGATTATCCATCACATCTCCTCCTCCATATATGGCTGTGAAGTATTCAGGTGTGTATTTGCATATCCACATCTATACAAAGACAGATGAAAAACTTGGCCTCTAAGAGGCTTCTCAAATCAACAAGTCCATTCCCTACAACATCGCAAGACTGTACACTAACCATAAACCTTGCTGACTTGATGTTATCTATTTAACCTTGAAGACCTCCAGTGAAGGTGATCGAACAACCTCCCCGTGTGACTTATTCCCTAAAGCCTAGACTGTTCTTATAAAGCCTGTGTGTTTATCTGAAGAATACTTTGCTCGCTGTAGCTTCCCAGTAAACCTACTAGTTGTCAGTCAATGAAGACTAAGCAAGAATAATTGCTCACTGTCCCTTTTGTTACATCCCCTAGCATATTCTGTAAGTTATCATGTCTCCCTTCAGTCTTTTTTTTTTCCTTGATGGTATCCTGTGGGACCTATTTTCTAAACGCTTAATCATTTTTTTATTTTCTCTGAACTCCCTAATTTGCTTGTCATTTTTCAAATGTGATGCTTAAAAGTGAATGTAGGACTCCAACTGGTGCTTAATAAGCACCAAATAGAGCAGGGCAATTAACTCATTTGGGTTTAGATTTATTACTCTTAATACAGCTTAATACAGTGTAGCATTTTCTTCCTTTCCACCTTTTCTTTTTTGTGTGTGTGTAAATGCTGTTTGTTTGACTCATAAGTACTTTGTCATCCACTACAAACTCCTGTCCCTCTGATGCATCTATCTTGTTACTCACCTTGCCTTCTGTGTTTGAACACATCATTTTTCTTTTATCTTTAAACCTCAGTTACACATTGTCCCTATTGGAGAGGATTTTTTTTGTTAATTCTAGTTATTAAGTCATTAAGATTTTATTATTACTAGTTACAAACTATTAAGATGCCTCTTTATGTACCCTCCAAAGAATTTATTGTCTTCCAGCTTCAAATCAGCTGTGAATTGGCTTAGTGTTTGTTCTGCCATATCCCACACAAGGGCTAATCAAAATATCGAACAGTCTAGGATGGACTCCATATAGAAACTTGCTTGACATTTGTGTCAGTATGACACCAGATGGGTTAATAATTATTTTCAATTTTTTACTTGCTTTGACCAACTGAGGAATATTTCATTCCTTCAATCCTCCCGTTGACTTCAGCTGAACTACTTGTAGAATACTGTAAGTTTAGTGTTAGTAACTCATAATTTCCTTCTTTGCTGTTGCTAATCAGCTGAATAAGTGAAACTGTTTGGGCCTTAAGCTGAGTATTCTGTTGAAGCATCCCTACTATTCCTAACAGGTAGTCTTCTGAGTCACACTGACATCTAAGCAGAATCAAAAGCTTGGGGAACTCTCTGGCTTGTCAAAGCAAGGCATGAGATGGGATTTCTGATTCTTTTGTGTGTATGCGACAGGGAGAAAGAGTGGCTGGGCGAAATGGAAATTTGGAGGAATGCAGGAAAAAAAGTACATGCTGGCAAGTTTTCAACCGCCTGTGTGTTCAAAGATGGCAGGTGTGTTACTCGGGAATTTCCATGTGGCCCAAAGGTAAAAATTAGATTGATTTCACTCCTTTGTGCTCACTTTCTTTTTATCAGAGTGCTTAAAAACTTGAATCCTTGTGAGGAGTTATAGGCTATTCATCCCTTTGACAGACTTCTTTTTTTCTTTTGCAGGAACGTTAGGAGGACAGTGGGTTTTTCCCTTAGCCAGCTAACAAAATAAGTCATATTCTGCTTTGCTAGTAAATATTTTTAAACCCAAAAATAATCAGAAGAAGCATGTATGTCATAGGCACTTTTAGAATTCATTTAGTCTTCATCTGCCTCTGCAGTCTCCGTGCTGTGATATCCAAAATTTTATGGGTATTATAAAGGCATTACAGTCAAACCTTTGGCACCCCAACCTTCAATTCTGTAACTGTATGTAAGTCCTATCAGATAAATTAGATAAATTAGATAAATTAGATAAATCAGATAAATTCAATTATTCTGGAGACAAAGTATGACATCATTCTTTCTCAGGTGTGAATATATACTTATCGCTTTCCTACTGCTAGTCTGCATAGTGCTGACCTTCTGTACAAGTGTTACACAGTAAACAAACAATAAAACCTTCTTACAAAGCAGATGGACTGCACATTGCCTTCTGTTTGGGGAAAAGACAAAAAACCAAAAGGGTACTTATTTTATCTTATTTTTCAGTGAGGTTGTTTTCAAGGCACAATATTTTAAGAGACAGCAAGCTTATGTATGCATTCACTGCAGTAGGGGAACTTAGAAAAACATTTGATGCACCCTAAATCTTACACTGTTGGGTTTTTTTTATTTTGTTGGTGGGTTTTGTTTGTTTGTTTTTTAATAGATGCTACATGAAATCTATAGGTCAGAAGAGAAGTGTTAAACTGTTCTCTGTCTTTCTAGTCTGGCTGATGTCATACAGACTGCATTTTTCAGTCTGCTTTGCATACAGTATTTCATCCCCTGTCGCACTGAGCTGAAGTTATTGATACTGTGCTGAAAAGAAGCACAAGGGAGAGGATACTTCTATTGAAATTTAATGACCAGTTTCAAATTGGGGACTAGCAGGTAGAAAGATTCAAGAAGTGAAGTCAAAGAAAGGCAGGTACTTAACCACCCCAAGGATTTGGTCTTTGTTTTCTAAGACTTAGTGGAAATAATACCATAAATCCAGGCTTCTTCTGCCATGCCTATTTAAACTGTAAGCTCTGGCACTCAGCCTGTAAAGCAGCACCTAAGACAGTGAGGTTATCATCTTTTGGTGGTGGCTTTTCAATCTGTTATGGTAATGTAAGCAGCCACAGTATCTCATGCTGTTGTTATTACTATTTTCTGATTTTAGAGCATTAAACAAAAAAATCTTTAGTGCCATTGCTATGGTAATTATTTTTGTATTATAAAATTTTAGTCCAGAAAAATTGAAATGGATGTCTGGTTCCTCTCAGTTAACTTGAATTTCCAAACTGGAAGTTTTGTCAATTTCAGTGAATTCTGATGACTTACCAAAGATATCAATCATCGGATTTCCTCATGCTAAGAATTATGTTATGAGTTATAAAATGTTATTTGGTTTTATGAGTGTCAATAATAAATGACAAAAGAAAAGTCTTCTTTTACCAAGAATGGTCCAAATCAGCCTTTAGGAGATCAAAGCACGGATGCTCACTATAAAAAACCAAGATGACAGGAGTTGAGTTCAGCAGACTTTAATCAGGCTATCACTATTTCCTGAACTGTGTTGGGTTTGCGTGGCAAGGTTTTGGTAGGGGGGGGGGGGGGCAGCTACAGGGGTGGCTTCTGTGAGAAGCTGCTAGAAGCTCCCCCTGTGTCTGATAGAGCCAATGCCACCCAGCTCCAAGACAGACCAAGGCCAAGCCAATCAGCGCTTCTGTGATAACAAATTTAAGAAGGAAAATAAAACAGTTGGGTGGGGGCTTTTGCAAATGGAGAGCAGAGTGAGAAGATGTAAGAAACTTTGCAGACACCAAGGTCAGTGCAGAAGGAGGGGGAGGAGGTGCTCCAGGCGCCGGAGCAGAGATCCCCCTGCAGCCCGTGGTGAAGACCATGGTGAAGCAGGCTGTCCCCCTGCAGCCCATGGAGGAAGGATGAGGGGGTGTAGAGATTCCACCTGCAGCCCGTGGAGGACCCCACGCCGGAGCAGGTGGAGGCACCTGAAGGAGGCTGTGGCCCGTGGGAAGCCCACGCTGGAAGAAGCTCCTGGCAGGACCTGTGGAATGTGGAGAGGGGAGCCCACGCCAGGGCAGGTTTGCTGGCAGAACTTGTGACCCCGTGGGGGACCCACGCTGGAGCAGTCTGCTCCTGAAGGTCTGCACCCCATGGAAGAGACCACACTGGAGCAGTTTGTGAAGGACTGTAGCCCGTGGGAAGGACTCATGTTGGAGCAGTTCGTGAAGGACTGTCTCCCATGAGAGGGACTCCATGCTGGAGCAGGGGAACGATGAGAGGAGTCCTCCCCCTGAGGATGAAGAAGCGGCAGAAACACCGTGTGATGAACTGACCATAACCCCCACTCCCCGTCCCCCTGTGCCGCTGAGGGGGGAGGAGGTTGAAGCCGGGAGTGAAGTTGAGCCCGGGAAGATGGGAGGGGTGGTGGGAAGTGTTTTAAGAGTTGATTTTATTTCTCATTCCTCTACTCTGTTTTGCTTAGTAATAAATTAGATGAATCTCCTCTCTAAGTTCAGTCTGTTTTGCTTGTGACAACAATTAGTGAGTGATCTCTCCCTGTCCTTATCTCGACCCACAAGCTTTTCGTTGTACTTCTCCTCCCCATCCTGCTGGGGGAGGGGTGAGCAAGCGGCCGCGTGGCACCCAGCTACTGGCTGGGCCTAAACCACGACATGAACACAAAGATAGCTCAGTGGCACCAGGTTCACTTAAACAACAAAAATCTCAGGAGACATTTTGCTAAAGTTTGCATACCATTTTCAGACATTTGGCTTCTGAAGCAAATAAAAAAGAAAAAATTAAAAACGTTATTCCTAGTTCTTAAACTGTTGAACATAGCCATATTGTTAATTGTATATTAGATGCACTCAAAAAGAAGAACCTATGTGATTTATTATATGAATGTAAGCTGGAATTCTATTGCAGAGACAAGACTTGGACTTAAATATCCTTTAACGCAAATTCTTTAACACAAGCCGACCTCCACTTTCCTGACCAATTCTTTTATTAAAATACACATATGTTCTGTATTTGTGTTTCTAGTAAACAGTCAAGAACCCTAACACCAAAACCCTTATGTGCAGATATTTGCTAATGCTTGAATTTGATAATGTCACTTTTTATAAAGCTTAAAATGATCTACAGTCTAGTTCCTAAGGCTTGTTGTAGCTTGCAGCAGTCTTCAAAGAGTGAAATATCATTAAAAAGAAGCCAAGTACAAAAGTATCTGAAAGTTTTCTCTGAACAGAAAAAAAAAATTTCCAAATGTCATTTCTTGCTGTGAAGATCAACTTTTCTCTGAGCAACAGTTTCAAATTATTTACTAGTTTATCCATAATTGATGTAAAACACTGCCAAGCAATCATTTCTTCAGTGTCTTCATGGTATTCCCAGGCAGAGTTTGCTGTGACCAAGAGGCCTTTTTCTGTCTTAAAAAGCCACTTCTTAAAATGTTAACAGTCAAATTAAAAGAATATTGATTTTTAATTATTTTTTTTTACATATATGAAACCTTTCCAAGTCCTTCTTTTCACAATTTTTCTAGTAAGCTGTCATGTTATTTTTGCTGATATGATAGCTATATTCAGTGCTGAACATCACTGTTGTCAAATGTACTGATAATTCCTCTGATGTCAGTGACAGAAAGATTGTGTCTTGTCGGTAAGGAAAGCAGATGCCTTGGGCATGTTGAAACTGAGAAATTAGATTCCCCTAGGAAAGCAACCATGTGACAACTCTGAGCGGTTACCTCCCAAGCAGGAATTGGTGAACTGCTTTATAAAAAATAAGAACTGACACCTTTGCTTAAAACTAGAGTCAAGCATGCAGAATAGTTTGCAGAAGTGTGGGTGCATTTTTTTTGTTTGTTTGTTTCAGTTGTGCTGGTTTGTTTATGTTCTTCTGTTTTCCTCTAGACAGGTTTAGCATGGACATGTATCGAGGAAGAAGGTGTTAGTATGCAGCTTCAGATATAGATAGACTAAAGGTGTAAGTGATAAGTTCACTCCTGTGTTTCTGTACCAAGAAAATTAATTAAATATGCAAGTGTTTACTGCTTTACTAATCCACCAAGCTTTCTTAGATTCCTTTCAAACATTTTGCAAAATAGACTTAATGCTTCAGGAATCGTTTGAAGATGCTGGATCCAGCAAATTCCAGGGGGTGGATGTCACTTTCAGCTTCCCCCTGGGACGATTTGCAAACCAGAGCTGAGTGTGTGCTGAGGGGCTTTGCTGTAGCAGATGAATGGGGCTGCCAGGGTTATTGCTCCATTTGTGCAGGAGGGAAAGAACTACCAGAGACTGTGCATCCTCTTCACCTATTGTTTGGTCCGGAATTAGATTAAGGACAGACTCTTCCTCTGTTATCTACCCTGTGGACTTCCACTTTTCCTGCTATCCATTTCCAGCACTACACAGATCTATTTGAATAGAATTAATTTAATTTAAGCTTATTGACATATCTTATTTTCATACTAGAGTGACTCAGCGGTATAAAAGATGAAAACACATAAACTCTTCTTCGTAACTTAATTCCATGATGTGGTTGACAGGATTGGGTCTTACAGGTAGCAACCAAAAGATGGTTCTAATTTAAATGTAAACATTTTAATAAAGAGCACTGCTGGCTGTTGAGACAGCATATTTACTGGGGTGGATCAACATTTTAAGCACTTTCAGAAAAGTGAAGAGTCTTTGTTTAAAGGTAGAATCCAACAGAACAGATGGAAGCATAAGCCAGATGTAGTGTGTGTTCCAGACTTAGGGACAGATTAGGAAAAATGTAAAGAATTGAGAAAGGAAAGAAATGAAGCCCGTAGAGAAGGCAGAGGGTATCCCATAACTGAATTATCTTTCATACATGAGCAATGGGAATACAATTCAAAGCAGGAGAATGCAAGAAAGAATTTTCCCAAGAAAATAACATTATGCTGTCTAAAATATTGGCTAGAAATAAATCTGTCCTGGTGGTGAATATTAATTCACAAGACAGATCCTTGTGACAATGAAAGACATAAGACAAACACCATAACTCTGAACATTTCCCCTGTTCCTTCTTCTTCCCCCAGCTTTACATGCTGAGCATGATGTCACATGGTATGGAAGATCGCTTTTGTTGGTTGGGGTCAGCTGTCCTGGCTGTCAGCTCTCCCAAATTCTTGAGCACCTCAGGCTACTTGCTGGTGGGGCGGTGAGAAGCAAAAAAGCAAAGTGTAAGCACTGCTCAGCAATAATTAAAACATCCCTCCATTATCAACACTGTTTTCATCACAAATCCAAAACATAACCCCATGCAAGCTTTTAGAATTCAGTGGAAAAGAACAGTTTGGGTGAGGAACCATAACTCAACAATAAAAGGGTGTTTAGTTTCAGACATGAATAAAAATGATGATGAAAGAATCTCAAACACTGAGCTTGGAAAAAGGAGGAATTAAAAGATTAGTACAGTATGAATCTCTTTTTCCATCCTGTCAAGTCTGTGATTCCTTCACATATTGTTGTGTACACTCTGTGAGAGAAAGTGTAATGCAAAGTGAAATCTCATGTGCAATAAGGTCCAACAAATATGGAAAAAAATTAGAATTATGGCCATATCAGTAACTCATAGAAATAGATGGGATTATTTTCTTGATCTGCAAAAGATACAGGATTTAGTCCTGTGTCTACAAAGGCCAATGTTTTTAAATGTAGCCTGGGAAGTTAAAACTGGGAACATACAAGCTGACTGGCTCTTATCTCAGGAAGTAGAAACTCAGTTTAGAAAAAAACTTTAAAACTGTAAGATTTTAATCTTCATAAATCTAGTTCTGTTTTGATAAAATTGCTGGAAAAAATATTCCACTGCTTGTACAGAGTTTAGCTTCATATCTCCATAGCTTAACTTCTTCACATTCTTTCCTATCATTGCTTTACTTTTTCAGAGCAGTTACTTTTCTTTTCTACATCATACATTCATTTTACTACTCAAACAGTGGCTAAAAACGATGCTATCCAGTTGAAGAGCTTATTTGAGAAAGAGTATTATTTAGCATGTTTATTTCTTCCTTTAAGTTTTGAAAATTTATATAAAAATGAAGATTGATATAAAGAATGAAATATAAAGATTTGGTTTATAAATCTGGGGAAAAATTTGAAATAGTACAAATGGATTCTGAATGTGACTATTCATGTTTTATTCACTCAAGATCTTCCTTTTTCTTAGATGTAATTAATATCATAATAAGGTGAACCAGTTCTTCAGAGTTGTTTTAATTTTGACATCAGAATGGTCATTAACCTAGGTAGAGATTTGCATTTGTCACTGCTGGTGTTTGTGAAAGCTGAGGAAAATATGTCACAATACACTACCGTGGGTGTGTGTGGAAGCTTGTCATTCCCTTCCTCAGTTCTCCCTGAAATCCAGATGGATGCATGATGCCTGATAAGTAGTGTATAGTGTAATGTTTTTAATAATGCAGGAGCCTGGTTCATAACAGGGCATGGCTACCCCCGGCACAGCAGCAGTGTCTCTTGTCCCTCCCTAGGGAACTCGTTGCACCAGAAGGCTGCACTGCCATTCAGCAAGACCCAGACAGGCTAGAGATTTGGGCGGAGTGGAACTGAATGAAATTCAACAAGAGCAAGTGTAGGGTCCTGCACCTACGGAGGAATAACTCCCTACTCCACCAAGCACCAGAACAGGTTAGGGGTTGACCTGCTGGGAAGCCGCTCTGCAGAGAAGGACCTGGGAGTCCTGGTGGACAAGTTAACCACGAGCCAGCAATGTGCCCTCGTGGCCAGGAAGGCCAGTGGTATCCTCGGGTGCATTAAGAAGACTGTGGCCAGCAGGTCAAGGGAGGTTATCCTCCCCCTCTACTCTGCCCTGGTGAGGCCACATCTGGAGTTCTGTGCCCAGTTCTGGGCTCCTCAGTTCAAAAAAAGACTGGGAACTACTGGAGAGAGTCCAGCGGAGAGCTACAGAGACGATGAGGGGACTGGAGCATCTCTCATGAGGAAAGGCTGAGAGAGCTGGGTCTGTTTAGCCTGGAGAAGAGAAGACTGAGAGGGGATCTCATCATCAATGCTTATGAATATCTAAAGGGCAGATGTCAAGAGGATGGGGCCAGACTCTTTTCAGTGATGCCCAGCGACAAGACAAGGGGCAACGGGCACAAACTGGAACACAGGAAATTCTATCTCGATATGAGGAAAAACTTTATTCTGAGGGTGACAGAGCACTGGAACAGGCTGCCCAGAGAGGTTGTGGAGTCTCCTGCTCTGGAGATATTCAAAACTCTCCTGGACATGATCCTGTGCAACCTGCTCTGGGTGATCCTGCTTTAGCAGGGGTTGGACTAAATGATCTCCAGAGGTCTCTTCCAACCCCTACCATTCTGTGATTCTGTGTTTCAAACTTTGGAGGTTTCCTATCCCAGCGCAGGTATGGCTCAGCTGCTGTGTTTGTGCAGGAGCTACTGCAGACGAGTAGAATATAGTCACATTTATGAAGCCAAAACCAGCATCAATTTCATCTTTTCTTGCTATGCCAGACTGTAGACCCCTGAGATTAAGCAACTGCAGCACACCTGAATAAAGAACAGGCATATCTGAGACAGGAATGGGACAAGCAGCTGCAGCAAAAACCACAACAAGCACGTGTGACTCAAGAATCTTACTTTTTTCTCATTATGAAGTGTATGTTCCTACAACTAAAGAAAGTTTTTCTCCCTGTTTTGCGTTTTTTTTCTTCTTTAAAAAAAAAAAAAGAATGACTAGAGGAACACAAATACAGATTCTTGAAATACTGTGAGTGAGAGGTGAAGCCAGAAGAAAGTGCTATCTGTACAGTGCATTTTAAGGATTTTAAGGATTGGCTTCATCTTCCCTCATCTTTTCATGAAAACAAGAATATGCATTTTTGTGTCTATGATGCCCACAAAACTCCAGAGCTTTGAAGCCTCTAAAGCTCTTTTGCCACTACTAATACATGTTGTTAAATTTGTTTTGTTAAAAAATAAAAAATATGTTGAGAAGTATACCCTGAAGGTGAGTATGATGTGCAGTTGGACCAAATGAAGGCAGATCTTGTTCCATGTTTGTGTGTTATTTAAAACAACACATGATTAATTATTTTGCATCTCTTATCTGAGATAACTAAGGTTCTATAAGGAGAGGAGTAGGTAGAAGCAGGTAATTAAAACAGCTGTTGGAGAGTTCATAATAAACCATAAAAACTTTAGGTCGACAACAACATGGCCATGTTGAAAACAAGTATCTGTGCTTGCCCAAGTTCTGCCTTTGGCGTGGGGGTTTCATTTAGACTTTGCCTCTCAACAGATAAAGGAGATGGAGATAAGGAGTCACTACCAGTTCCATCAGGACCTCATAAGATCTCTGGCATCTGTCTACAACGAAGCATTGATAAAGCCCGTAATTACTTCCTGATTTTTCATCTTCCTTTCTTTGTCCCAAACTCCTGCATAGATCTATGGAAAAGCATAAGGTGCCTTAACTACTATGGCCCTCTCCATCATTTTTTATCTAGGATATATCTTTTCCTGGATGTCTTTCTGTTCAGTTTTTCTCATTCAGTAGAGTCTCTGGGGAAAAAGCCTGAATTATTCAGCTTCTTGAAATTTGAAATATGTAATGGAATGATGTAAGATCCAGTTTAATGTTATCTGTAAAGAATTGTCACAAGACAAATGGCTGAAGTTCTTGACTGCTGCAGTATGGAAGTTTGTTTCTAGGGTAGAACGATTTCCACCTGGGTTACTGTGAGAAATGAATCCCCCTAAATTATGGTTCCTGTGATCAAGGCCAACAGTTTTGTCTGTGGATCTATGCTAGTTCTATGCTGTAGCTGGGAACAAATTTTCGGCAGCTCATTGTAGTACTGAGTCCTGCCAGCCTAAGTTGTGATTGACAATAGCCAAGTTCCAGGTGCAGCTGCAGCTATGCATGAGAAGGAAAAATACATCTTTGTTGCCTTCTTTCTTCAAGCCCTGTAGGCTGAGAGTTGCAGGAGTCTTGGCTGAACCTCCTTTACCAATGCCTCTGCAGTTTAGCTCTTCCCTAATATCTGACCCATCCTCAAGCCCATTCCCTCTGCTGGCCCTTGTAACTGAGATTCCAGGAACTTTATGTACTGTGAAGCAGAGGCTGCTTTATTTTACTTCACTTCACAGCCTCAATTGCCCCCACTGAAGACAGACATGCTCCACTTCTCTGTTAGCTGCTGTAATTGGACATCTAATAGTCAGGGCTAATATCGCTGGGAAAATCCTTCAGGCAAACAGAGAAATAGTCTGTCTCAGTCAGGAAGTAACTCACCGCTTTTGCTGTTATTCACCATAAATGCCTCAGTCTGTTGTTACAGCCTGTTGGTCTGTGACAACCTGTTCCAGGAACAATATTGCTATCTGGAAACATTATTATTAGCCCTGGAGATATCAGATGCCTTCTCCAACTGTACAGAGGCAGATGTGCACGTAAGCAAACTGAAGGGCAGAGAGTTAAAGAGGAATCTAACTTTCATACTTACTGGAGTAGGAGGGATGATTCTCTTGGCAGCCCCTATTAGAAAGCCTTCATCCTTCTCCTTTCTCTTATTTTCAAGAGAAAAAAAACCCAAATTCTACATCAGGTTGCTGAAATAGAGATAGAGGTGGTTGAAATGGTCCAGTCACATTTTTCTCCAAAGCAGTGGCTGAAATATTTGTGTTTCATGAAAATTTTAAGGGATCTGTTTTGTACTGAAGATATGAGCCATTGCTTAGTAATGAATGCAATCAATAATGCATGCATTGACAGAACATATGAAAGTGGATGTACCTGCGGTTAAATTCGGAATGGATGTTTACAGCTGGAGAGCTATCCTTTCAAATGCTTCCTGAGGTCGTCTTCATAATAAATCAGGGCATGTGGATTTCTTATTCGGTTTAAGCCTGAGAACAAAATGTTTTGTGAATTGTGTTATGCGATTTTTATTTTTAGTTTTGTTTTTAAGTGCAGGTAATCACGTGTGGGAGCCTCTTAGCCGTATACAGTCTCACAGATTTCACCACTGGCTCAGATACAGCAATATTAAACTTTGCCAAATCACAAAAGGCCTAAGTATGACAGAATAAGGCAGGAGAATATTGATTTGCCTTAGGCATTTTGTTTAAACTCCTAGAGTAGGCAGTACTTAGAGCATTTGAGGATTTCATATGTTGTCATCCAAAATACAGTGTATTTTGACTTTAACATGAGAAAGAAAGGATTCTTTTTTTGTGGATATTTTTGTGCAGGGGAAGGGAAGAGTATGGAAGGGAAGGAGATTAGAGATCTGTATACTGTAAGTTTTTTCAAAATTTTCTTTGGAAGGAAATCTTATTATGACCATAGTTTCTGCTTAATAACCATATACCCTCTGTCTCATTGGTCACCATTATTTCTCTGTTGTTTAATATTGAGATCTTCTTTCCTGTTTTTTTTTTTGGTTTGTTGGTTTGGGTTTTTTTTGGATCAGCAGACTAGAACTGGGAGCATTTTCTTCTAATTACAGAAAACTATGAATCTTTCTCATAAAAAGTGTTTTCATTTGAGGATTGCTTCTATAATCACTGCTCTCAAGAACAACTATCTCATAAAACATTTTGACAGGATATTTCCTAGGCTACTTCATTTATTAGTGTTCAACAACAAAGCTTTTGAATTTGCTACTATTTGTTGGTCATATAAGTGTTCCTGAGTTAAATTTAATAAGAACTTTGGAATTTTAAAGATATTTTTTCCTTAAAATTCAACATATATTTCTGGATAGTTTAGGAAATTTTAAAATAAATATTTAAAGGTTATTTGGAATTATAGTAAAAGTGGAATCCTAGATTGCTTTTAGGAAAGAGGAAGGCAATATTAAGTAATTTCAGAATCTTGATTGCATCTTGAAATGATTAGTCTCCCGGACCTATATACCTAAGTCATGTTCACAGGTGTTAGTTTCCCTGCCAAGGTTTACTTTTCAGTTGGAAAGGGTTATTGTTTACTGTGTTTGATACACCGCTTGTTTTTGAAAATAAGACCATGGTCATTGCCTTTTTGGCCAGAAGATTCTTCATGTCTAAGAAGAAATGTGCAGTAACCAACATCTTTGCTACATGTTGTAGCTAAAGATACTAAAATAAAGCTTTAACTGGGTCAAATCTTATAGTCTGTATTCAGGCAGAAAGCCTGAGCCAAACTTTATGCATCTACAATTGTCATTTTTCAAGACACTACCTTTTTTGTAATTGCCGTTGCTTTTTTAGGCAGTAATTTCAGACAGTAATTACTATTGCCTTTTTTGCTTTTGTGTGAAGCAAAATGTAAATGCAATAAGAAAAAAAAAAAGTGCTAAGATCAGAACAAGGTGGAGGACTTGAGAGAGTAGGTTTAGAGTCCAAATATGTATCGGCATGACATCAACTGATGAACAGGCATGCTGAACCAAATTCCAATGTGAACAGTAAGAACTTAAACATCAGAATCCTTTCCCTGAGGTAAATATTTTTGTTCCAGGAAAGTGAAGCACACCATTATTTTGCTATTATTGTGCTACAGCCAAAATCTAATACAAATTTAATAGGCAACCAATTTTTATAATTTTTAATACCATTTATTGGCTATTTCAATTGTACCAGGTATCAAACTTGTGGTTACTGACTACCTTGCAAAGATTTGATTGTAAATCTACTGGTTAATGGTGCCAGTGGTCCCACTGCAATTAATTTTTATAAAATTTAAAAAAAAAAAAGTGAAGAACAATTCATCTGAAAGTGATAGAAATCTAAAATTCCTAGGACTATTCACAGGAGTAAATATTTTGTTTGGTAGTAAATGCAGGATCAAGCAGAAAAATAATGGTCTTGTTTCTGTCTCTCTCAAAATACTTACTTTAAACAAGCACTTTAACTTCTCTGTGGAAATAAAATGTTATAGCCTCAATACTGAGAAGTTTCTTAAAGACATGCTGCATTAGACACAGCAAAATAAGCTTGTTTCTTTCAAGAAAATGTAGATGTTTTTCTCTTTAAGAGAAGTGGTTTCTTTCTATAGAAAACGTGTTTCAGTTTAGACTATACTAACAGTATTTGAACTGGCCTTCAGGCACTTTAGACTTCAGTAGTGTCAGAAAGGATTGTCTAATTTAACAAACATGTTAACCATAATTCACCACTGTTTCTGATAATAAAGTGGAATTTTCTGTTTCCACTGGTTTGAGGTCTACCTAAATTAGACGGCATACTGGGAAGGAAGTGGGGAGGAGAGGATAAAAATAGTCATTTCTTCCGTACAATATTGTTTCTTTGTCCTGCAGAACATAGGTACAAGTAGTGACTGCCTCCTGCAAGGTGAGCTTCTGCGTGTGTCCCAACCTGAACGATGCTGTAACTCCTTGCACTCAGGAATTAGAAGTGGGCTGGAAGTGCAGTGAGAACAATATGTGGGTGAATATGTATTCTTATATTATTTCCAAAGTACTGGTTAAGCTGTAATAGGAGGAACAAACAGTACCTTTTATCTACTGTTGCAAGTAGGTGGGGTGAGGAATATTATCTATATAAAGATAAGTATGCATGTATTTGCACTTGGTTCTTGCACAGCACCGTGAAGGCAGCTCATGCTTGCACGAGCTTTCACGCTTTTATAACTTTCCTCCTGCCATGGACTAGAGGCAAGTATGTGCTCGCTCAGTGGAACTCAGCTGCTGGTGCCTCAGTAGAACACAACGGCTCCATCCTTTCTTGTCCCAAGCTACAGACCTGGGAGACAAGGCCAATAAAGAGATCACGCATCAAGGCAGTGGCAAAAGCAATATCACACCAGCGCTTCCTGACTCCTAATATATATTTCTAGATTATTTAAAACTGGACATATTGGGCTTTTTTATGTATGAGACAGATGGGGAGGGAGAGAGGGAGAGAGAGAGAGAGCCAGCCACAGCAGTTCTGGGAAGGATCTCTAGTAAATTATGGATTTAATGTTAACATGTCATGCAGAGTAGAATAGAATGGGAAGTGGCCATTAGAAAGTGTGCTGAAATACATGTAACAAACAAGTGTACACAGTAAAAGATTACGTATTGAAATGCTGCTGACACAGGAAAGGGAAAAAGGGAAAGGGGATTAGGTGGGAATTACATTAATGAGATTCTGTAACAGCTAATTGAGATGACACAGGAACAATAACTGAGGAGAAGCCAAGACAGAAGCACCACAGTGCCACGGGATTTTATTAACATATGGGGGAGAATTTACCTGAGCTATTAAGTTCTACTTGTAGTAAATTCCAAGGGCAGTGAATCCTCAATTAATTTTTCCATAAAGCCTTAGAGGTGCTTCAGGGCTTGTCCAGATCATTAGGATTGCTTTACAGGCCCATAACAAAAAGATTATGAAGAAGACCATTTTCCAAGTAATCCAAGACAAATTCAGTGCCAGATCAGGCAGAACCTGAATATTAATTGCTCCTAAGTACCAAAATAATTTATTGTTTTCCTCCTTCCATCTCAGAAGCAGGTCCAACATCATAAATGCTTTAAAAACACACGTTTTTGCTTTTCTGACCATAAAAAAGTAACATGTTCAACTACGAGCACTTAAACGGACGGCAATAATAACGCATGTTCAAATGGAAACAGGATATTTTCTCTCTCCATGTAGAATTGCACTTCACACAGGCTAACAGACAATGGAATGTTTAAGTATCTTGTTATATGTGTAATAAGTTGTGTAAGTGTTCACCACTGACTGATCCGAGGGTATGTATGCCGCTGTTTGTTACATTATAATATGACAGAACAATTATTACTTTGAATAGTCCTGGAACACCTAGTGTCCCACAGCTAATGACACAAACACACAACTGAGACTTGTAGGAATACTCTGTGTTATTAGGTTATGGTCCAGAGGAAAAGCCTCAGAAGAATTTAAGGTTTGTCTGAGGTGACCTTTTAAAAAACAGTGACCTTTGTTACATACGGAGACTATTCACAGCTTTCTGACACTTTCTCTTCTATTTAAGGCAAAACCATGCCTTTCACACAATTCTAGGGTACCCTGTGAATGCTCCAGGCTCAATGGTTTCAATACTTCTCTTGTCCGTGGATGTTCTCTTTTTAGTTATAAATAGCATCCATATCATCTTGATCGTTTTCTTGATGTCATCTCCATGTTTTACAAGACTATGCATTGTGAATGTATTTTCCCTTCCTTAGACCTTAGACAAGACCTAGTGAACTCTGTTGGTGTTTTCTGGTGAAGAGGATGGAATAAAACATTGGTGCCAGCATAGTAAAGAGATTGTATCATATTTCTTTAACACAGGGAACCACATTTCTTTAAGTACAGGAAAGCTTCCCAAACATGAACTGCTCATGGTAGTTATGCAAATGTCTACAGTCTGCAAAGTGCAAGTAGCCTACACCTAACTCCTGGGTTGGAGGGCTGCTGAAGTTTATGATAATCTTCCTCAGCCTCACTTCTCCACTCCATGTTCATTAGAGCTCCCTCCTATTTCAAACAGCAAATCAGAGCAAAAAATGTACATAACTTATTTTAGCAGATACTGCTTTTAATGAGTGGCATTGCTGCTTGCCTTGGTTTTTTTGGTACAATGGAGTAAGGCTGCATTTGCTTTCTATCTACAACAAAAGTAAAGTAGCCTTCACAGAGCTGCTGTTCTCCTTCCCTTTGTGCATTGGACAGCAAGGTGGACAGGGCCTCCTACTCTTGACCACTCCCCCTTCCTTTGGTGCTCCTGGAAAAACATGGTCTCAAGGAAGAGGGAAGGAGACAACAAGCAAAGCTTTGGATTTCCAGTGATTATTCACATCCAATTACATTTGCTCAGGGCTCATAGCAAAGTTACAAGTGCAGCCTGACTTGGGAACATCTTCCATATCTCAGTCAAAACATGCTACTAAGAGTTAAAACTGGAGTGGAAAAGGTAAGGTAATTTGGCACATGATGGGCAGATGAAAAGTTAGAATTTCCCAAGAAAACAGATTTTCAGTTTTGGAAAGTTATAAGCTGATATAAAATGATCAGCGCCTTGTAATTTGTAGAATTAAGTTTCCAGTATCATATTCCAGTTGTATCTCACAGTTCAGTTTCCATATGGTATAATTATGTATAAACATCTCTTTAGATGAATAGTACTGTCAACAAACATTACTGTTGAATATTCAAGGAAAACAAACAGAAACAATGAGAAGACAAAAGAATATTAAAAGAAAAGGCATATATATGAGTAATCATGGAAGTTATTGGGGGCTTTCCACTCATATTTACCAAACTCTTCATAATATACTCCCTGCCATGGCAATATTTCATTATCAGCTGAAACTGGGTAAGGCTCAGTGAACCACTAGAGAAAACTGAATATTTGTTTTTAAGCTTTTTAAGCTCACAGAACAGAGGTTGAATTTCTGGACATTCATTTTTGTTCTGAAATTTGAGGGGTTTTTTGAAGCCCCTCAGTAAAATATCAGAAAGAGCTGCTATTGTTTTTTTCCCCAGCTTCCTTGTTGTTCAATCAAAACCAAAAGCACGGTGCTTTTAAAGTTGAAGCATATTATATTATTTTATGGTAAATTGTTTCTTGTATGAAAGAAAACCAGCAAAATGCATAATGCATGTACTACATTTTAATATATTTGCACTTTTACCAGTAATAAGGATTATATTCACACATTTCTAATTGTAGTATATCTAAATTAAGTGTAATCTTTTTCTTTTCCAGTGTACTTCATAAGAAAAGGCAATTTTGAACTTCAAACTGTTTTGTGTAACCTAATGTAAGCATATAGAGAATGAATTAATGAAAACACTGTTTTCATGTTATTCATGAATATAATCTAGTGTTTGCTTTTGTGCTCTACATCAAGTTGGAGTCATAGTTATCTTCTTCTTGATAGCTATGAATCATACATGTTATCACATTAATTTCTAATGCAATTCAATCCTGGGTTTAGGTCCTGTTATCCTTATTTGTATCCACAGGACCAAGGTTTTACACGTAATCTTACAGATTAGGTGGTTATACAATCTGTGGAGAAAGCCACATGAGCTGGGAAGAAAGAAATTGTTCCTTTCTGCAATCCAGTTGCCATTACTGCGTGCAGATCCTGCGGCTGCTATAGAAAATAGACATTTACTCTGTGTAGATGTGGATTTTCCTGTCGTAACACTACTCTAAAAACATACCTACTTGTCTCCTGGCTCTCCATGTCACAGAACGAGAGGCCTCTTTAGTTTTGAAAGTAGGACAGATTTTGACCAAAATCTCTCAGTAAGAAAGGTCAACATTTTGAGTGGAAAATGGGATAAAATCTTTTGTCTTATTGTTGACAAAATCAGATCATGTAACCATTTCTTCTTGATATTCCCTATACAAGGAAGATGATACTGAATTATCAGTGAGTTGTGACTTGTTCTGAGGCTTTGTAAGTAACAGAGGTTACAAAGTCATGAAAACAGTGTTAAGGAAAATAGAAATCCAAATCAAAAAGTCAGGCACTTAAACTATACTCTTAAGTTTTATGGGTGGTCCTTTATGGGGTAGAGGGGTTTTTTGGCACATGCCAAGATATGTTGTCTTTGCCTGCCTTTATTTATATATAAGTATTCATATATAAACATACATACACACACACATACATACATACATCTGTAGTAATCAGCCAGCTGACCCACAAAATGGTATAAATAATACCAGCAATTTGTTAGACATGAACTACTGAAACTTTTACAGCTCCATTTTGACCACACAGTTGAAGAATACTGAGAGACTCCCTGTGATCTTGAGAAATATTATTTATTATAACCACAAGACAAGTTTATAGATGACATTACAATGCACTGTGGGTTGTTAAATAGTTGGTGGGCATTTTCAAGAAAAAAAGAAAGATTAATGAGCGGCAAATACTGAATAAATGAAGCTGTACTTTGATTCCAAATCTCAGTTTACACTTAGGATATACTGTAATAGTCTAAACTTGTCATGCAGCCATGAAAGTGCTAAAAGCTTTCAAAAATAAACATATCCAGATGACGGAAGCCACTTTATCCTCAGGGTAAAGGATCTCTGTATTAAATACAGTAACGTATTTATAATAAAACACGTGGAATATGATATTTGCAGAACCATTTACAGAACACTATGTACAGGTGTGCAAGGAAGATATAAATACCTCAGTCTTGATAGATGAACTCTTACAGAATCGGGGCCGCAGTTATTGCCCCTGCTGTGTGTCTGTTTGTAAGTGTAAACACACTGGGGAAGGAGGATACTCACATATGAACTAATTGTAAGCTTGCCAAAAATATTCTTTGGGAATTCAGATTTAATTGCTTTCTTGAACTCTTGTATAAGGAATTGTTCTCACCTTGTTCCCTGTGTATTGCTGCCGTTAACTATTAATGGGAGTCCCACACCTAAAGTTCGGGGAGAGCATCAGTTTGCCTGTCTTCGGGCACCTCCTGCTCCTGCTGGAAGCACCATTCCTTTGGATACAGATTCTCGGCTTGTTTCTGGATATGTGTTCACTTCTTACCCAAGCAAAGTCCCACTCAAAGAGTTCTAGTGATTTTAATTGTTCACTCTCCACATGGCTATGACTGCATCGTCTTTATATTTGAACTGCTGTACTTCTGTGAAAAGTGGCTATGTAAAAATAGCACTGCCTAACTCAGCTCTGCTCCCTCTAGGTATTTGGAGCCGCTGACCAACATAAAGGTATTTTTAGTTTTACTCCTTTTAGCCCTGCAGAATCAACACGGGTATAGAGAATGTATTTATTCCATAGACTCACTGAAAAAGTTTCAGATTTTTTTCAGTTAAAGCTTTTCCATCACAACTGAAAACAAAGAAAGTCTTCTTTGATCAAGAAAGGAGTATGGAACTTCTCTGAATGACTATACATTAATATACTGTACCAATGCTAAAATTGCACTTAGCTTCTCCTTGCTCCTTACTGTGTGATTACTTACAGCTTGATGGTTCAAATAATTTTTTATTATCTTTGGGTTTATTATTGGATGTATTGTTCTTTGGGGTTAGATCCTTGCTTTTGCTGTCTGCAAATCAAAAGACCCACAAAAAAGAGTCTTCCAAATCTGCCAGTTAATCCTGTCTGAGTTACAAATGAGAGCCATTGACAATCTTTTGGTCACCCTCTGTTTGGAAAGTGTTCCCCTCAAGCAGCTGGACACTCTCCATTTGACATATCTATTTTGCAGTAAGAATTGTACTTTAAGATCCTTGGTTATGTCATCAGTTATGGTAAATTGAGAATGCTGTCTTGATTTCTCTGAAGAATCTGACCAAGAGACACTACACTTTTATACAGTTGTCATCATGTCACTCAAATAATATTAAATAATGTCTGGATGTCACTGGAGAGAAGCAGCCTGCTAAGAGAATTAAGTTGCAATGATCTGACGTGCTTGAATTCAAGGGAAACTTCAGAAGTACTTGATATTTAATGTTAAGCTTTCAGTTGCAGAATCCACATTTGTTCAGATCATCTTAACTCTCACTGACCTTGGCAATGCTACGGGGGGTAAATTTTTCTGTGTATGAGCTATTTTTGAATAAGCACTCTAGTGCATTGAGCACCTAATTTTTAATAGCAGACTTACTGCTATACCTGCCATTTCTCTTTCTGCAAAGTAGTCTTTAAAAAACACAACCACAGTTATTGTGGAAAATAGTACATATAACAGTCAGGACACTCTTTTTTCCTGTCCTTGCTTTGTGAGTAAATAAAATAAATTTCAATTTTTCCTTGGTGGTATCATGGGTCATGGAGTCTGCAGCCATGGCCAGGCATCAAGTACGGTGGAGGACCATGAGCAAACTCAGTTAGTGATTTTCTGTACATGTAAGTGAGACTCCTTTTGCTCTGCCATCATTAAGACAAAGACACTCGTTGGGGAAAATAATGAAAAAATATCTCCATCCCCATAGACCTGGATGAGGATCTTTTTCCCCTATACTGCTGTGGGTGGATGATTCATAGAACTACCTCTCAAGGCATATATTGAAAATCTTGCTGCACTGGAACCCTTAAAATTGCCAACAGGTTTCTAGGCAAGTGCAGGATGTATGCCAAGAAAATCCACTGCAAAGGCAGTGATTAGAAATATATTTACAGATTGGGATGAATTTTTAATGAATATCTTAGCACTTCTTTAAGATGCTTTATAGGATCCTCTCTGGAAATTCTACTATTCAAGAAGACCGAGTACCTTGAGTTTTAAAGAGGAAGTGCACACAAAATCATGTGTCTGACATCTCCTTGCACCCTAATACTACTGAAAATAACTCAAGTTCTGGCAATCACAGCTGATGATACAGTAGAGCAGAAAAAATGATATACGGTATGGAAAAGAAAGAGAATTAGAGGAGCTAGAATAAATAGAATCAAGCTTTGAGGAAAGCCGAAGAGTGCAAAAAACGTGAAAGAGATAAATTTAGAAACCTGACAGGCCATCAACACAACAGTATGGAAAGGAAGAGTGAAAAATGACACTTCGAAGATATGACCGCAACAGCCATAATAAAATGCACAAATGGGCATTCTTCCCATACAGTCTTTCTCCCTCCTACACTCCAGCTCTATATGTCAAGGCCATGTAATTATGGTATTTTAAAAAAAAAAAAAAAAACCCAAAGAAGAAAGCCTAGTTAAACTAAAGCCTACTCAAGTATATGATATATCTCTCAAATGGAGAATTGCACTGTGTAGCAATTTCATCTGAGTGAGTGAGAGTCAAAAGGGAAAAAATGAAACGAGAAGGAAATGAAGCTAAGTAATTGGAGGAAAAAGAGATGTCATGAATTGGAAATGAGTTTTGCTTTGAGGTGCTGACTCAGATGCATAGCTTTCCATAAAAGCTACAGTAAGAATAAAAATAGACCAGAATTTTAGTTATGAATAATAATAAAAAAGACTTTTATTTGCTTCATGTGCTTCAGAAATACCCAATTCTTCTGCTTATGAATAGGAAAATAGAAAATCTGTGCTATCCTTCTTTCAGACTTTGAGCCTTACTCTCAAATCTGAAACCTGTAAATAGAAAATGAAACATAAAATATCAAGCTTGCTTTATTTCTTCTTTATTTACGATCATTCAGATGGGTGGCAAAAGAAATGAAGTTTAGATGGAAAAAGGAGATCACCTATAGGCATTTTTATACAGATGATCAAATAGATAAGTACCAGGTCCTTTATTCAGGCTTCATTTAATAAATTTGTCAAAAAAAAGCAGTGCACATGGATGGTAAAAAAACAATCAAATACATTGTTAAGGGAAAGTGTTGAGCACTAGCACTTGGTGCTTTTTGCTGTTGTGTTCACAATATCAGGATTTCTAATACTACCTTTATCTCTGGAATATGTTTTCAGACTTTAGTTTCTTTGTTTCTGGTTTCTGAACCTTCACTGTTATTATTCTTCCATTGTCTGATATTCTGTCTCCAGCCATTACTCTTCAAAATTCTTTTTAGTATCTCTCGTCTACCATATTCTATCTCTTTGCCACTTTTACCATCCTAATCGTAGGTCCTATTGCACAAAGTATGTTGGGACAGATTCACCTGCACAGACATATATTAGCAGGGACATAGCTGATGACACACACATATTGTTAATGGTGAAAGTTACACAGGGAAAAGAGAGAGGGAAAAAAAAAAGAGAGAGCTAGAGATGGAAGAAATGAGGGATGAAGGAGGGGAGGAGAAGTAGGCAAAAGGGAGAAAAAGAAAAGTTAAAAAAAAAAAAAGAAAAAGAAAGAAAAAAAAAAAGAAAAACTCCCTAGTAGCCGGTCAGGAAGAGCAGCGATGGGGTCCTCTGGCACAGAGAAGATGAACATCCTCATCTGAGTGTCCTCTCTCATGCAGTAGGTGATGATGGCTAAGGAAATAGGGTACCTAAGGACCTGTGCAACAGTTCTTTGCCATTCTTACCAAAATATTTAAACCTTTTCTTGTCAAAGGCCTTGGTCTTCCTCACAACTGCTCAGCCACAGAGTTAATTGCTCCAAAAGAGATATTCATTTTTCTTTCTGGTTACCAGGAAGGCTTGACTTCAGGAGGCTGCAAGGCTCTGTAACAGTCCTACTGATAAAGACCACTAAGGTCTGGTAAAGCAGAATATCTTCCAGGTATTGTCTTTCCTCACTTTCTGATGCTTTTAGTACAGCTGCTTCAAAGTTGCTTTTTTCCATCAGCTCCCATAGCGTGTTTTCGTTGTCCCAGAGATGGCAGAATGAGATCCACTGTAGCAACATATCTCTGTTGCTCTAGGTGCAGCATGAACACAAATACAGACAATTTCCCTGAATTGTGTAGAAATATTAGTCAAACTGCCAAAAAATACATGCCTTGGGAGTTTAGTTAAAGCTATGTTCTTCAAATATTACTTCAGACCTTCTCTGAAGATAGTTTTGGAATAATCTCTTCCTTTGAAATGGAATCAGTGTTGGATGTGATCATGAGAACTTTTTCTTCCTGACATTTCTTTAAAATATCATGCAAGGGGAAAAAAGAAAAAGAACATTAGAGTACTAATTGACTAGAGTTAGAAACAGTTTAGTGTTCTCAGGTTCTGATGTTGTCTGGTAAGTGGAGGTAGCTTCTTCATTGGCTGCTCTCCTTTTCAGTATCTGTGTTTTATAATAAATATCTAGTATAGCTAGGTATTACATTGTCAACAAATCAGTCTTTCACTGGGAAACACAGCTCAGAGACAAATCTACCAAATTGTTATTGACCCAAATAAGACTGACGGAGCATTCTGAAACGTGCGGACAGCTTATAAGCATTTGCCATAAAATAGTTAGTCAAAGTCGCTTTTCCCCACAAGTGAGGTTCTGGAACACTGCGAAATCACAGTTCTATTTTTGGCTGACTCAGGGCAGGGATTTGAATTAATGTATCCTGCCCAGAAGAACACCTGAAAAATCAGGCCACATAGTCATTTTTATGCTTTCCTCTTGACCGATGAATATTTAAGTAGTCTGTGTAGGATGTCATGGGTCTGACAGAAAAACTGAGGGAGAGCTACCTCTCCCAAAATATTTGAGACTGCTTTAGTAACCTCTGTATGCTGTAAATGGTCAGACACCTACATCAAGAAAGGTCTTGACCCTGTGCATTTCATACCTTTACATGAATCCCCTGAGCACTAGGTTATTAAATAAAAATGTAAAATCAGGATACATTTTGCTTATCTAAAATGTGGCTTCTCTTGCCTTTTATTTCAAGTATGCCAAAATAAAATATTCTGTTTCAGACTGAAAAAATGTTTTGCGTGAACCCCAAGTGACTGGGTTTTCTTTTCAACAAAAAGGAAAAAGAACTATACCTGCCAGAATGAAAAAAATGACCCAAAATGAAATATTTATATTTCAATCCAACCTTCAGATAAAAGGATACATCTCTTGAACAGCTCTAATACATAGGTCTGATTTGAAGAGCTGCTGAATATCTCCTCTCTAATTGACTTTAACCCAGGTGCACTGGTAAAAGCTGAGATATGCTGCAGCTCTGAGAATCACCTCTGAAACATTAAAAAGCTAGAGGCACAAATGTCAGAAAGTTTAAGTAAACAAAGAGAGAGTTATGGTAATTTACACTAGAAAGAGCTCAGCACAGTGTTGCCAGGCTCAGGAAGGTGTTGCAAGGTTTTGTTACCTTTTGTTTTCATTTTATACAGTAAAGGAACAAGGTTAATAATATCCAAGTTAGCCCATGGCTGGTAATCATAGCAAAAGTGAAAGACAAAAAGGTACTGTGGCTTTTGCAATTCTAAAGTAATTACTTGGTATTAATAATCCCACAGGTACCTGAGACAGGTGCCTTGTACAGAAAAAAATATGCCATAGCTATCACAGAGGAATTTGAATGTTAAACCCAATAGACCTGTAGGATAAATTCTGCCTTCAGTTATACCTAAGTCAAAGTTTGAACCTACTGCTTTGAATTTATACTTGTACAGAAATAGAAATAAATTACTGTGAGTGTGTCAATGCAGTTTATTGCCAATTAATATCTCTGATGAGAGGGAGAAAAGTATCTAGCAAGCCTAATCTACTGGACCTCCTAAAATCACAACAGTGGTATAAATGGCACTGAAGAATATGACACAAATTAGCAAGGAAATTTGGAGAAATTCATGTAATGGGAAAATTAATAATACTGACACAGGAGGTGTTGCAAGAGGATGAGGGAGCAGTTGTAAGTGCTGGGCATGATTTTAAAATTTAGGCTGTAAAAAGCAGATCTTTCACCTTTTATGCAGGCTCATATACTTTACTGATAGGACATGTATGTGTGTCTATATGATACTTTAGTTGCCCATTATATACAGAGGAAGAGTTACCTACTTACATTTTAATATGAAGAAGGAGCTGAAGGGAACAGAGGATATTGGCTAGGATCTAGTCCTGAAAGCACTAATCTACCTGTTTATCTAATGAAAAGTTGCTCATCCGTAGAGAGCACTGGGAGGTACAGGTACTGCTGAAAAAGATGTTGGGATTCAGGAACACAAGAGAATTGATGCTAATGAAGATGACAGCTTGAGTGTCTGGCTGTTGCATAAAAGCAGGGAACAACTGCTTAAATGTCCCGGGTTAAAGCCTTGTCTTATAAACTGCGTTGGACAAATATGAGACAGACTCTGCATGTGATGTGATGTTAGCATCTCCAGAAAAAAAGTTGGAATAATTGAATCTAAAAGATCAGAAGAGAGCTACTTTAAAGCACTCATGGCTTTGTGGACGACTTTGAAATGCAATCTGTTAGGACACAAAGTTGCATAAATACTTCTAACCAAATAGAGTCTGTGTATCTCTTCCTTGATTTTTCTTAATTAACAAAGGAAAATTGAATGAGGACTTTAATAAACCCCAGACTGTCTCAGCTCTTTCCTTTATCCTAAAAAGGCAATCAAGGATAGATGAAGAAAGTCAAGACCCTCTCAGTTCCTTTGCTTCCCAATATTATTTTCTTCATCAGATCTTATTTGGTTCCAAATGTTTGAGTATGGATATTTTTCTGGTGCCCCATGTTATAGTTTTGATTCTTTCTGTCCTGCTGCTTCTCTTCTTATTATGCTATTTACTTTTTTCCTTCCTTTTACCTTTTCCACTACAGAGATGCTTGTAGGCATTCCTGAACACAAAAGCTATTTGTTTGCTAGCTGCAGTTTGCAATAGAGGTACCGGTTAAATTTGTCAGAAGAATTTCTCTCTAGCAGACTAGCATTACAGGCACTAGGCATCACCTGAGGCATTACTGGTCCTGAGACTCATTTGCTGTGAAACACGCTAAGAAAACAGGGCCCGAATCCTGAGACTATCAAATGACATTTTGGGTGGAGTGGCCACTGAGGAGACTATGCCTGAACACAGCTTCATCTATTTGCCTCTCAGTTAGGAACAAAGTACTCAGTTCCTGTCACATCTCCTTTGAAGTGCTCATTACCAGGCAAAGGTAATGATGAAAAATACGTACAGTTATTCTAGAACAATAAAAGATGATGTTCTTAATTATAAAACTGTAAACATAATTTGAAAAAACCAAAGCCAATCCTAAAAAACCCCTCGCAATCTTGAATAATGCTTCCATGGGAGATAGTATCTCCTATAAGGTCTGTCCCTTCATCTTTTTCAAGGGTAGATTAGCCTTAGTAAGTAAATTTAAATTCTATTTCTTTGTCTATAATTAATATTTTCTTTCGTATCTCTTATCTCGTCTATTGTCCACACATGTACAACTGAAGCATCATTTGAACTGGAGAGCCTTTTAACACTCCATCTGTTTTTATTAAAGCTACATTCTCTTGGGGTCCTCTCTTTCTTCTGGACTGAGGTGCAATTGGAATATCCAGCTTTTTTTTTTTTTTTTTTTCCAGGGAAGGGAAGGGAAGGGAAGGGAAGGGAAGGGAAGGGAAGGGAAGGGAAGGGAAGGGAAGGGAAGGAAAGGAAAGGAAAGGAAAGGAAAGGAAAGGAAAGGAGGGAGGGAGGGAGGGAGGGAGGGAGGGAGGGAGGGAGGAAGAAAGGAAGGAAGGAAGGAAGGAAGGAAGGAAGGAAGGAAGGAAGGAAGGAAGGAAGGAAGGAAGGAAGGAAGGAAATCTCTGGAGTTTACTGCGACTGTTTTTAATTATCACTTTTTTTCTAGTTCCGTATTTGCTTACTATCACAATATTTTCAAGACTCTAGAAAAATTAATCAATCCCCTATTATTTAGGAGTATTCATTTTACAGATAAGTTTGCATGTCCTGGAAAATCTGCATTTCCGTATACTTCTCAAAGCTAACTCTAAACTATGGAACTTGAAAATGTCTTTCAGAAATTAGACATCTTGGATATCACTTTCTAATTTGGGTTCACATCCCAGATACATGTTGATTGTATATAAGAACAAAGTGCCTAGTTATATGCCAACGCAATCTTTTTTTTTCCTTTTCCACTCCCCATGTAGTTTCCTCTGCAACCCAGGTTCTCTCAGCATGCATTCTCTGCTCAATCTCCTAGTTGGAGGACTGGGGATTGCTGAGAACATTTTGGCATTACCAGAGAAACCACACTTGATTTATTCATAACAAAGATGGCACTGTCACTGCATTGTGTGTTTTTTTAGAATTCCTAGCCTTATTGCACTTTTGGAGATCTATGCAAAAAGGTCATTCTAGTCCAGTATTTCTTTCCCATTCCCACTATCCTTTCTCCATCTCTTTTAGGTTCTCTAAAATAACCTGCTTTTTGACAATAAAATCACTACACTGGCTTACAGGACATAAGTTTTCAGTTTCAGCTACCAACCAGGCATAACACTACCGCTGAGTATGTTGCTATTGCAGTATTGTTTATTTTGGATTTGTGGTTGTTTCTTCACTGAAAATTTCAAAAGGTCAGCTTTGTCCCAGTGAAAAATACGGAAACTTTTGAAATCACAGTCTGGAAAAACTTTTTCTTGCCCATTTCTATTTTTACATAAAATTTCTTCCTCTCTTAAGGTTTTGGGGGCAACTAATCTGAGGTCAAAGGCTCAAATAACCCACTGACAGAACTATTGCCAGCTGCCTCTTCTGCTAAGCCTACCAGATGTGAAGCTGAAACCACATGAGTGAAGATCCAAATGAAGCTTTAAACCCTAAGTGAATATTAGAAAACAAAAAATCCTGTTGACAAATCTGGATTATGCACTGTTCACCTTGACTTCCTCTTCCTCAGAGGTTAGGTGATTAATCATAATAATTCAAGGACCCCACTGCAATGAGTGGAAAACCCCAAAGTCTTATGATCACATGAGAAAAAATTGTACGGCTAAAACAAGAAGTGAATGACAAACAATGCATAACATATACATGGCAAATCATTTGCTATGTCAATATATGTAAAACAAAATCAGTATGATTTTATGTAGATTATGTAGAGAGAGAATGAGATAAATAACTGATATTGCAGATGAAATGTATATATGTAATATCAAAAGTAAAATTCAAAAGAGCCCTAACAAGGACATTTCTATTAGGTGGCAACTTTACTTATTTTGCTCAAGTTCAGCAGTGAAGTTTTAAGAACATTTCAGACATCTTTAGGTGGGAACCTGTGCCTCATCTTAATCCAGGTATGACTATGATTTTAAGATTTTGTCAGCATCTGAATAAGGGAAAAACTATATTGGCTACTTGGACTATTTCTTCTATCTTTTGCCCTTGGAAGGCCCTGACTCTTCTCATTTCTGCTTAGCCTGACCAAAGATAATATATCAAAGCTGCTTATAATAGTGACTCATACACTAAACTGCTGCTAATATTCTTTACTTATTCAATCTCTAATTGCTACTTTTTATTATCTGATAGTAAGTACTATACCTAGGCATACTGAAAGAGTATTGCCACTGACTAAGAAAAGCAAAGATACTCAGCCATACCAAAGGTGTATCTGGACTGCTGAGGTATGCATTCACTGGAGAATTAACTTTCCCATAATTTCAGGAAGAAAATCATCCCTTTCACTTTGGGGTCAGATGGAAATTAACAGTAGAAATCTAGAACTTGTTGAGTTTTCACAGAAGTATTTCATATTCATACTAAAAGTACGTGGAGAAGAGTGAGTACCTTCACTCACCTCAGTCTTTCCTGGTAAAACTTGCCTTCAGCAGTTCCAGGCCCCTGAGACCAGTGAGGAAGCCTACTGCAAGGAAGACTTACCCTCAGTGGAGGGGGATTGTGTCAGGGAACACTTAAACAAACTGAATATGCATGAGTCCGTGGGACCTGATGGAATGTACCCGTGAGAACTGAGGAAGCTGGCCGGTGTCATTGCAAGACCATACTTGATCATCTTTGAAAGGTCTGAGGAACTACAGGCTGCTCAGCATCATCTCAGTCCCTGGGAAGGTGGTAGATGAAATCTTCCTGGAAGCCATTTCCAATCATATGAAAGACAAAAAGGAAATTGGGAGTAGTCAGCATGAATTTATGAATTTGTATGCTTGACCAACCCAATAGCCTTCTATGATGAAGTGACTAGCTCTGTGGACAAGGGGAGAGTATGTGATATTGTTTGTCTTGATTTCAGCAAGGCTTTCAATGTTGTCTCCCATAACATTCTCACAAACAAACAGATGAAGTACAGGATAGATAAGTGGACAGAGATGAACTGAAAGTTCCCTGAATCAGACAAGAAAAACAAACCCAGCTACCAGAGTATATAAATAATATGGCAAGGTTGTTAAATGAGATAAACCAGGCCTTTAAACAAAGAACCTATCACTAAACTATCAGGCTCAAAGGCTTTCAGTCAGCGGCACAAAGACCAGTTGGAGGCCATTCACTAGTGGTGTACCCCAGGCGTCCATAGTGGGGAAATTCTGTTTAACATCTTCATAAGTGACCTGGGTCAGCAAGTTTGCAGATGATATAAATCTGGGAGGAGTGGCTGGTATGTCAGATAGGTGTACTGCCGTTCACAGGGACCTGAACTGTCTGGAAAAACAGGCAGAAAGGAACTTCATGAAGTTTGCAAAGGGAAGTGCAAAGTCCTGCACCTGAGGAGGAATAATCGCCCACAACACTACAGGCTGGGTGCCATCTGGCTGGAAATCAGCTTTGCAGAAGAAGAACAGGGGTCTGAATGGACCCTAAATTGACCAAGAGCCAGTAATTTGCCCTTGCAGCAAGGAAGGTCAATAGTCTCCTGGGCTTCATTAAGAGGAGTCTTTGCAGCAGGTTGAGGAAAATGATCATTCCCTTCTGCTTAGCCCTGGTGAGACATATCTGGAGTGCTGGGTCCAGTTCTGAGCTCCCCAGTGCAAGACAGACATGGATATACTGGAGCGAGTCTAGCAAAGGGCCACAAAAATTAAAGTACTGGAGCATCTGTCACAAAAAGCAAAAAGAGAGCTGGCATTTTTCAGCCTGAAGAAAAGGCTCAGGGGGATCATGTCAATGTGTATAAGTACCTGACTGGGGGAAGTAAATAAGACAGAGCTAGGCTCTTCTCAGTGGTGCCCAGTGACAAGACAAGAGGCAATAGGCACAAACAGAAATAAGGAACTTCCCTTTAAACATTAGAAAAAATATTTACTGAGATTTGAATTAGAAAATGTTTACTGAGTCAAATACAGGTTTTCCAGAGAGGTTTTAGAGTCTCCACTCTTATAGATATTAAAAACTCAACTAGACATGGCCCTGAGGAAGCTTTGAGAAGGGGGTTGGACTAGATAATCTCCAGAGGTTCCTTCCTATCTCAACTCTTCTGTGATTCTGTGATACAACAAAGAAGTCAGTTTTACACAGGACCCTGACTCATGGTAGGACTTGTACAGGCACATATATGAGGCTTTCATCCCAGCTATAAAAACACTTACAATCTAAACCTTATTCAGTCTGAATTTTAAAACCAAGCTTTTCTCAGGAGGTTTTTAAAATGCAGTACAAGTAGCTTGTACATTCTGGGAACGGATTAGCAAAATTATGCAGGAATTTCAGAGAAACAATGCAACAGATAGTGCCCTATGATGTTGTTTCTGTTTCCTAATTTGGTGTTAGACACTGCCTAAGAACTGTTCGATATAAGTTAGGAGACCTTCGTCTTCATCTTCTGTCTTCTTTTAGCCAACAATATCAGACTTCAAAACTGTTGAAGCTGAGGATCTTTCTTCATTTTCTAGAGCATCCTTCCCCATTTCCCAGGATTTATTAATCTTTACCAAAGTTCCACAGTATAGAAAGGCTTTTACTACTCATTTATATGTAATATGCATTCTCCCCCCCTTTTTTTTTTTTGCTTTTCCTATATGAATATATTTCCTTTATATATAAAGCATAATATATAATCTAGTCTATTCCCCCTTTCCTTCCCTCCACACACAAAGCATAGTCTTGCTTCCTTTTTTTTTTTTTTTGTGTTTGAAAGCCAAAAGTAATGTATTCATCTGAACAGCTGGGTAACTTTCATGCTACATGCAAATCAGTTTAAAAAGTAACAAACCTCAGGAAAGTGTGACAAAAACCTACAATAGCTCAAATTGTAGATCTGATACAAATCTCTCACTGTTCAGGAAACTGTGTTCATTGTCTTTTATTTTTAGAAAATTCATTACAAGAACTTAAAAAGGAGATGTATTCTTTTGCATTGTGGCATATTCAGGAATTCCATTTTTATCCTGTAACTCTATTCATTTGGGAACATGCAGCGAACCAGCAGGACAAGGTTCATTTCAGAAACTTGGCAAAGTAGGACAGTGTCCTATCAATGACAAAGAAAAAAATAAAAATAAAAATTTTTAAAAAGGCTTGCTTCCAGTTTTCTATTTACTTGTGTTCTTGTTTTTATAATAATACTGTAAAAGATGCAAATGTGAGATGAGTGCTGGCATACAAATACTGCATTTTAATGCACAAAGCTTATTTCACATGTGGAAATACACATGGAGTATGGACTTTCTCCTTTCTGGAAAACAAATGATAGGACATTAAAAGTTACATATACAGCAGTTTGGAATGGTGGATTAGAATTTGCTCTCATTATAGCATTGAAAATGATGCAATTTCCCTGAGTTAATTCCAGTATAATTTGAATATGGATTTAAATCCTGACAGGTCAAAGAACTGAAGCTAATCTTCCAGAATGTCATTGCTAGTAAGTAAAGATTTTACTGGGCATACAGAACAATTAGTTACTCTTGAAAATCTTTGTATTCTTTTCTAAAAATTCCATACACTAAAAAATGCTAACCTTTCCATTTATTAGTTTCAACAACGATGTTTGCCTCCTCCTCTTCTCTCAGAAAGTAGCTTGAAGAATTCTGAATGAGAAATCAAGATAATCCAGTCTAAGAGTTCAGTGTCCAAACATATCCAGGAGTGTGAATTACATGGTGAGCTTCTTTTGTCTTGTCTAATCATCCAAAGGACTAACCCTTGCAAATGTGACACTGATCGTAAGTATAGCTCCATTTTTCTAGCTAGCTTTTAAAAACTCAATACATATTTCTGTTGCTGTTATTGTGACCAGTAAATAGCAGTGTTAAGAATGAGGAATTGAACATCTTCAAGTCGTTTGAAATATGGTTAGTACATCTTTAAAGAAATGTCTGTTTTTAAGGTTGATAAATATCTTTATCAATGTCATTAGATTTCTGCAAGGAGAAATTCTGCAGGTGTGTAGGAATGAAGCCACAAGCTTCCATTTAATTTAGCTTGTTAAAATCATCAGCTGTAACTTCTTCAGGATTATAACCTTTCAAAAATCTCATACATTACCTGGTGATCCAGCCAAAATAAAGGGGCAGAGTAGAACTGGGACATGGGTGGGAACTTACTTGTTAAAATAGAAATAATTATTTAAAAGTAGGTTAATCATTATCACTTTTGTACTGAGTGCTGTGTTTTATCCAGTAAAACTAGATTAATAAATATTCACTGTGCAGGCTGTATCTGTGAGCCTTGTGTCACAATGATGCATCCTTTCAGTTGCAAAATTGCAGAATTATACTTTTTTTTCTATCAGAAGTCACAGAAACTTCTGAATTATGTTATGCTTATGCAAAAAATTTTTACTCAGGTTTTGTTTTATTAGTAGGCTAAATTTAATGAAAAACATGTTATTTAGTTTTAATAGATGGGTTAGAAGTATTTTCAAGAATTATACCTGCAGCTGATTGCTCTTTTTATTGCTTTATGGTTTTACAATCACAGTTCCTGTAACCTCAGTGTGTCTGAAATGCTTTTGATTACAGACTACCTCTCATTTCTCTGCAAGACTGGCAATCTGACTTTCACAGCTGCCAAACACAGGTACAGGCTCTATCTCCATCAGTCTTATTCTCGAGCGGATAGGCTTACCATTGACCTCATCAGCACTGATATCAACACATCACATCTGCAGGGTCTCACATCCCATGCATTTAGGAAGTTATCCTGACCTAACACTGCTGATCTCCCAGTTAAGATTTTTTGTTAGAGGTCAAGTCCCAAACTGAGAGCTGTCATAGTTTCATATCCTCTGTGGAGCAGACACAGAGTTCTATGACATGTACACAAACTCAGGCAAGCAGAAACAGCCGTGGGCTTTTTTAAAAAAATCCAAGATAGTGACAGAAACTAGGTTTAATTTTTCTAACTTTTACTGTAGTTTAGTGATAGCATCATTTTTTAAAGACCTGGTTTATGGAAGTCTTGTTTATCCATCTTACTATCTTATATACTTTGGTAGCTGGGTTTGTTTTTCTAGTCTGATTCCTGAGGTGGACGATCAGCCTGGACCCACTCCATCCAAGTTCCAACATTTCATGAAACCGGGTTAGGAATCTAGATAACCCCCAGCTTTCTGCCTCATCCACCTTCTTCAGCAGCCAGTGAAAAGACATGACATTTCTAGACAGTGATTCGAGTCTGCAGAGGTATTATTTTATTACCTTAAGTTCAGCTGGAAATGATCAGACCTTGTTGATTAAGCTACAGGAGAGGTTTCTCTGAAAATGAGCAACTGGTGAGTGACTAACTATATACTTATATAGTATATAATAACAACTACATAATTTGTCAGAAGCAGAAACATGATATAGCTTTGCAAAACATTTAGGGTTGGAAAAGAATAATATTTTGGCAAGAATCCCCTTAAGGTCAATGTATTCCATTCCACTGTAATTATACATTTTCAGTGATATTGCCTAAGCTCACACCTAAGGACTTTTTAAGTAGTAGTGCATGTTCAGTGACAGGGGAATTCATCTCACTTTGTTGAAAAATAAATACCCAAAGTTTAAAATATTCACCCTTCACAGACTGTGGAGAGACATTTAGAGATGACAAGGCATCTCACCAATCTTAAACATGAGACCAATTGCCTTTTGGAAATGCAAGTTTCTCCCCAAGAAAGGAAGAATTTGCTGAAGAGACCCTTGGACAACAAGCTTAGATGTAGACTACTAACTTTTAGATATCTATATGAAGTGAGATGCATCCAACAATAGCTGTTTGTACCCTAAGAGCTCATAACCTCAGGGGAGATTTAAAAGCATTTAAAACTAAGATTTGGGCTCCTGATATCTTATTCCCACAAGTTCATAGCTTCTGTTCATCATTGTAGTTTGTGAATACCTTATAGCAGTCATGAAATGAATCACATTGGTCATGTGCTGTCTGATCTTTTCCAAATCCTGGATTTTATTTTTAAATATTATTAAACTTTCACCTCTTGCATTTGTGTAGTACATCTCAGGAGTAATGATGTTTGTCATTAAAATTTGATATGTTAATGTTGGTGGCTGTTTTTTTGCAGGCAAATAAGAAGCTGTGGTATACGGAGACATGAAATTGTGGGATATAATCTAATAATGAGTTTATGAAGAACAGTGCTGTACTCAAAATATGTGTCTTATACTCTTCAGATTTTTACCAAGGGGTTGCATATGAAATTAAGACAATCGAGTGAAAAAAGTACCAGAAATTTTTTTAAAGAGATTTTGTTATTCTTTTTATTTCAATTTATTTTACATCAAGACACCATGAAAAATTCAAAAGAATGCTTTAGGTTTATATTCTATGTTTCTGTACTTTCCACTTCAAATATATATTTTACAGAATAGAGCTTTAACTCATTTATTAAAACTGACTCTGCCACCTACCCTTCACTGTGGAGCAGGCTTTAGCTAATAATTTACTGTTGAGGTGGATTTTGTTTACGTGTATTTTTAAGTGCCTGTCACATTTCTGTATACCTAAATCATTCATAGTTCATCTTAGGGAGAAGAGAGGAGGAGAAGTGCAGCCAAATTCCCTTTGCAAACTGCTGAGAGGGGGCTGCTGAGAGAACCTGTGGCTGTGGAGCAGAAACAGACGCCTGTGGCTGAGATGAAGTTTGAAGGTCTGTATGATGGGGCGAGTTTGGATGCCATGGTAATAGAGTGAAATCCTCATTCTGATGAGAAAACCCAGCAAAAGTGCCATTTATTTGGGGTTAAAATTACTCTTTGGGAATGTCTGTTCCCAAGCAAAAAAGTCTTCTGGCTCAATTAATGTTTTTTTGACTGCATTTGTTTACCAAAGAAATTTATTGAATCAGATTCACTGTGTCTTGAGACCTTTCAGACCAATGCTTAGTTTGTTTCCCATTGTGAACATAAAATACACCAGGTGCATGCAACAATCTGCTTTAGAACAGTAAAACCAAAAACTCTCCTAGGTTTTCTGATTCCAGAGTAATGTGGGAATTTGGAAGCAAATAAAAGGAAAAAAAAGCAGGGTATTTTTCCAAGAAACAGAATTGATACCCTTAAAAATAGGGGGAAAAAATAATAATGAAACCATCCTTAAACAATGGAACATTGGCCATACATCAGAAGCTTCATTAAGAACCAAAAATGAAGTGGCTTGTCAATAAATATTAGCAGTATACTGATGGGAATGATAAAGAATTAATACAGTTTTTAATTAATATGGAATTTGAGTCAGCAGCTATAGATGAGTGCTGAAGATAAGTAAACCAATTAATTGATTTTAATAAATGTCCAGGAGTCTCACAAAAGTTCAGGAAGCTGGTAGAGACTTTGACTATCTGCTTGGCTATGGCATATTAATAAACAAACATAGGGTCTTTCTGTTTCAAATCTGAAGAGAAGAAATTCACATAATGCTGGCAGTGGCTCCTGCTGATTCTTTTGACACTACAGCATTTAGAGTTAAGCCAACCTCCCTGCTGCTTTGCAATGCAAACTGAATGGGAAAATTAAGGGTAAATTACCACCAGCACGCATGATATTGTAGGCAGTCTCAAAATCTGCTCCTGGATGCAAGATCAAAGCATTTTACTTTCAGCAGATGTAACAGGAGGCCATTATGAACACTTGTCTAATGAACCATGTCCAGCTCCATGAACCATATCCAATTGTGCGGGTTTTGACAATACTGTGCAGAGGAGTCTGCTGCAAAGATACATCCAAGATGGGCTTTTTCTCCCAGTAATATTCCTTTTTATTTCTGGAATCCTCACCAGCCCAAACCTTGCTGAATTACTCCAACAAGCTGTATAAAGAGTGCCCGATCTGAGCGTGGGGATACGCTATGACACCCTCACTGCTACTCTTGTGGAGGTCTTTATCTGAAACGCTGTGTTTCTGCTTCCCACTCCTCCACAGGGAATGGCACCTCCAATTATTCAAAACCACAGTAGGAATGTGGGAGCCACTGGCTCATCTCTAGATTGCCTTTTGCAGAGCATTTTTATTGTAACAATATGGAACTACCTCCTTGCAATACCCTGTTTCTACGGTAGGCACTTGTTAAAACCTCCCTTCTCTGCGAAGCAGGTAACACAGTTTTGAAACGTGCAGCTGTGCTTTCGCAGAAAGCCTTTGCACAGATAACGCAGGACTGTACGGTGTGGATTGTGCTGCTCTCTGAGACTGTATCGGACATTTTTGGGTTTTTACCCCAGCAGGGGGGACTGTTAATCAGTTTTTCTTCCCTAAGAAATATGATCAAAGTTCAGAGTTAATTTCTCCAAACAGTTGAATGGGCGAGACTAGCTATTCTGAAAGGGGCCCACATTTGCTCTCCTTGTACCAATTTCAGGTTCACTGCACACTGACAGGCCCAAATCTGCATGAGAATGTGGCCTTGGCGGCTTGCCCCAGCCCATCAGGGCTGCGCCGCCATGGCATCCTCTCCGCTCTGCAACCGGGGCATTGTTCTGGGCTGGAAAATCCCTCCCTCCCGCTGAGGAGCGGCTCCACGGCAGCCCATGAATATCGTTCCACCAGCCAAGTTCCCTCTGCAAATGACATCCTGCGCCACTGCGCTCTCCAACGGTCCGCCATCCCCAGGAGGTGCATCTGCCTACCCGTGGCAACAGCTTCAGGCTAAGCATCACTCTTGGCAAGGCCAGCCGGCTCCGAGTGGTCCCGTACCCAAATTACCTACTGTCATATGCTGGTTCGGCTACGAGTCAAACTGCAAATGGGGCTCTACTGAAGTTTCACATTTCTCCACTGCAGTGCCATAGACCAGGGAGGCTTTCAGAAAACACCGACTGCTGAGTGGAGCTGTGCGATGCATCATCTCCTCCTCTATGGTAATAAAACTTAGTTTTCAGTCAAGTTTTGTTTCTCGCAGTGAAGTCTGAGGCCCTACAACTGCAGCCTGCTGAACTCTTGGCAGATTTGAGTGTAAAAAGAGAGACAGACAATTTCATTGCACATGGATTTCAAGATAACGCTGCCATTTTTTATAGATTTGTCATGTGACAGAAGTCATATGAATAAAATTGAGAATATTATTTCACTATTTTATTACAGTTCTGTTGTTAGTTTAACTCTAAGCCTCTGATTTGTCATTCAGATTTAGACTTTTATTTAGTCCTGCAAAAGAGGCCATTGTTTTTGCAAAGGGACTCTGTTTCTTAACTAGGAAAACGTATGAGCCCTGTGAATCCTACAGGAACTGCAAAAAAGGCCTTTGTGAACTTTGAAGTCAAATAAATGTTTCTGGTGGGGTGTTTTTCTGTTTGTTTTCCTGGTTTTTTTAACAGTTACCTAAGATTTGAGAAATTCTGATAAATTATCCAGAATGAACATATTTTTAAAATACTCTAATATTGTGTGAAGGATTAGAAAGACAACAAGGAGCAATTATTCAGCCATCATCAGGTGGTAAGAATAAGAAGAAGAAAGGGAGAAACTGATGTTTTGAGTTTCTTTGAGAATTACTCTTTTAGGACAGACAAATTTGTAGTGCTAGAATATATTACGTATATATGTATGTATTCATGCATGTGTATATGTATGTATATGTACATCCGTGTCAGTGTACAAAATTTAGTGTATTTTTTCTTTTATAGTTCAAGTATGGATGCATGACATGAATGTATAATGCATTCCTTTATGGTCCATATTCCTACGATAAAAAGTGTAGTTTTTTGCTTGGTGATTTTCCTGATGAATTAAATGACTTATTTTAGTGAAAGAAGAAGAAAGAAAAAAAAAAAAGCTGGAAGGAGACATGTAATTTTATTTTAAATTTCATTTATTTCAGTCTTAAAAGGATGAAAAATACCCAGATATCAAATGTCCTCAAATAAAAGTATGTGGGGAATTTGCTATTGATCAAGAATCGCTTGCAGATATAATAGGCTTTCATTTTGAAAAGTAATAAAATGTATCACTTACTTGCAAGGTGAAGATTGAGCAGGACATAAAGGGTAATATTAACATGAAAATCCTTTTGTCCACTCCAACTTCTCTGTAGAAAAAATTACACGACCCCTTTGTACTAGGTGCTTTCTCTTCCATATTTGCATTCAGAATTTGCAACAGAGAATTGACTTTTTGCTAATTCCCAAGACACGTTTTTTAGAAAATAAAATGCATAATTATTTGCATGGGAAAGATGGTTTTAGAGAATGTACAAAGCGATGAATATTTAGAAAATCATAGATTTATAATGTCTTGGGTGCCATCCAGATATTTTTTAATGTTAACATCTTAAATTAAGCAGCTCTCTATTAAATTTAAGATAAGCCTGTGCCAGAACTTTTAGCTTGGATGTCCTTCACATTTGGAGCTTCAGGAGGCCAAATTTTAATTTCCATATCCAAATATGTTATGACACAATGAATCTGTTTGATACTGGAGATACTCCATGAGCCTGTGTGTTAAGACTGTAAAATGCATTTTGTATGTGGGACTAGTGTCTCTATCATCTTTTTACATCCTTTTTTGGATTGTGTTTTCCATGGTGCAATGTCAAAGGAGGGTGATCCAAGGTGACATCAGAGGGTTGTTAAATCTTGATGATCCTCTTTTCAGGTGGAAGCCCCTTTGGACCAGATGTCAACTTCTGTTCAGGACAAAGCAGTTTGTCAAGTCATAACTCCAGGGAGTTGGTAACTAAGCAACAGATCAACTGTTGCAAAACTTTGATCTCTTAATGATGCTCATTTGGGAGCCTTCTGACAAGGAATTCTCTGAGGGCTGGTGAGTCTAGAAGGAAGAATCTAGCATCAGAAACCTTAAAATAAAGTCTGGCAGGAGAAACAATGGGAGGGGAGGGTTTGTGAATGTGTTTGGGTTGGTTTGTGGGGTGGGTTTTTTTGGTTGGGTATATTTTTCAGTTGGTTGGTTGATATTCTTGTTTGATCATTTTGTTTTTATTTTATATTAAAGGTAACCTTTTTGATTGTATGACCAGATAAGGAAGAAACAATTTGGACACACTGTAGATAGACCCTAATTTGCAAAAGAAGCCCATGTGTAGGGTCATGAATCCCTGGAGGAGTCTGACCTATGCCCTATAGTTATAATTCTTGAAGACTTGGAAGAAACTGAGATACTGAGTGCATTTCTTGTTTGTCTTTGCTCTCTATCAGCTCAAATTCAACTGCCTCAATATAGGCAATTAGTGCCATTCGAGATATGCTGATTTATGAGAGACATGTAAACGGGACTGGCATGTATGACACAGGACCTAGAGGGCACTATCGTACTCCCCTTTTTCTGGAACAACAACTGGACACCTCACAGGACGCACAAGGATGTTTCAAATGGCACTAAACACTTATTTAGGCAATTGAATCCTGTCATATTTTTCATGGTGTGGTTCGAGTAAAATGTGATAAGGTTCAGCTGCACAAAACTTGTGAATCTATCTTCTTCTACTACTGTACAAACTCTGTTCTACCTCCTTGAGGAGATCACCTGTACAACAGTGTTCCTCAGAGGGATGGATCTCAGTGGAAACACGTGTTTAAATTTTGACTCTGACTCAGGACACCAGGGTACCTGGGTCTTGGTGTGCCATTTCCACAGAAGAGGAAAGAACCCAAGCAGTGTGCCAGATAAGCCACTAATGAAACTTAGAGCTATGAAGTATAGATATTGCATGCAGGTCTAATTCAGTCTAATTGCAATGTTATTTTAAACCCAATTCAGGTATTTATGTATCAGCTTATTGAGTCATTAAGCCTATTTTTCTTTGGTATGGAATTATATGGTAAATATATATATATATTCTACAGTTTGGGAGATCAAGCTAAATCCTTATATATTTATTTTTCCATAATGAATGTCCAAGCTACATTTTTATTCTTTGTTTATTTTATATTTATTAGATTTTTTATACTTTATTTTCTCTAAAATATAACTCATTCTGTTCATTGCTTGACAGTGAGCAGTGAACAAAATCATCACATAAGATTTTAGATATTTTTTACTAGGGATGAGGCATACCTCAAGAATGGAATGAAAAATTAAAAAAAAAAAAAAAAAAAGAAAGAGGAGAATGTGGTAGATGGGAATGGAATGACCTGCCTAAAAATATGTTCTCAAAACACAGCTTTTAAAGGATATGAAATAATTCAAGCTTCCATATAGCACAGAAAGATGAAAACCGTGAGTGTTGAAAATTCCAAGTAATAATGTTTGTCCCAAAATTTATCTTTCTTTTTCCAGAAAAGTCAGTGATCTAATGGACATACTGACTCTCTGGACAAACTCTTCCTTGCCTGTTTCCCTAGCCTGTCACAACCGTAACAGCTGTACTATATTAATCTTGTAAATTGAAGATATGTTAATAATTTCAATATATTATGAAGAACTATGAAAGCTAGAGAGAGAAATTTTGGAAATACAGGACTAAAGGACACTTTATGACTGCAAGAATAATTAATTTCTAAGAGCTAAATAGTCTTGAAAGATCAGGAGAGTTCCTAGTCTCATTCACTCAAGACGTAAGAAATCATGTTTTAAAATACATAAGAAGGATGCATTTTAAGGAACACTAGATATATATCTGTGTGTAAGGTAATTCAAATTTTTGGTATCATTTAGTATAGAATGAAATGCATAGTGATTTATACTTACATTTATAGATATAAAGACCTGAAAAGTCTATTAGGGAAATGACGCTCATTTTATAGTACGATACCAAGTGGAGAACTTTACTGAATAAATTTTGAACCATGTATATAACTTGAGAATAGAATATTTTTATCAAGTTATGCAGTCTTGATCTAAAATGATAGGGACTCCATCACATCTTTTGATAGGTTATGCCAGAATTTAATTATCTTCCAGGTGGAAAAATACATCTCTTTCCACTCAGTCTGATTTTGTGCAGGTATGAAAATCTGATCTCTTTCTGCCTTTTTATTTCACATAAGAGAACTCTCTCTTACCATAAAACCTCTTTTGAGGCAAACCTTTTTGAGGGGCAAATAGAATAGATTGATTTGTTTAATTTTCACCCTTGAAGTCAGGTTTTATTTGAGTTTTATATTTTTTGTCAAGTTCTGTTTAGTTTTTTTGTCATATTTGTTCTGAATTTATTCATAATTTCTGGTTTTTTGTTCTAATTTCTCTGTTTTGCAATGAATCTTCAAATTATTCAAACCTACAGCAGCTGTATAAATGTTTCTAATAATAGTCTCACTAATTTCATTTACAGAAGTAACTAAAAGAAGTAACTACACTGCCTAACTATGGAAGGCCACATTTGCTTTGTAGCAAAAGCTTTGGTTTGAAAGTCTCTTGTCTAGAGGCAACAGATACCCTCTAAAGTAGGATTTCCTTTTCTGCTTTCAGATATGTGACACTGGCTGCACAAGAGCCTATTGTTCACAAACCCTAAGGAATTCAGTTTGGTCTACCAAAATGATCCAAATTCATCATTACTTATCACTCCCTTCTCCTGTCATACATGTTGAGCAACAATATAGCCTATTATTCATCATGAGAGAGTAATATACAATTTGGCAAGAGAAGGATAGCTGAAAAGTCACTTCAGGAAGCGATATTTCCAAAACCTTCCTTCTGATCTCGTAGAATATAAATATCTTTGGTAGATGATCAGATAATCAGAAAGTGTAGCTTAAATATGGAGAGATGGATTGTATTTCTTCTTAAATGAGTACAATGCAAGGAGGTCATACGACATTGTTCTCTTTGCTCCTAGAGGAACAGAGGCATCATGTAGGAAGCAAAGAACACGGTGAGCCTTGGCTCCATTGCATTATGTATTAATAAATGTCTTTGGGAAAAACAGAATAACTGGCAGTGAACAAAGGCTGCTCGGCTCTGTATGACTGAGTTGCTCCAGGAAATGTTTCTGTCTCTCAGCTCAGTCTCAGACAGCTCTAGCTGATACAGTGTAACCTTGCTAATTTATTAGCTTTTCTGTTCAGAATTGACTAAACTGTAAAATACAGTAAACCAGCCAAATCTCAACTGTGGCATTCTGCTATAATATTGATGTTTGCTTGATGAAATAATACAAGTGTAAAAAACAGGAGAGCATCCTGTTCCAGAAAATACAAGAGAGGAAGAAAGAAGAGAAGATAACAAATATTTTTTTAAAAAATACAAATAGAAAGTCTAGTCTGCAGAGATACCCAAGCTATTTCATGATCTCAGAGACCTCAGCCTGGAAGTCCTTCCTGAATCTGTTGTGTCTGGAAAGGTCTGTAAACTGTATGTGACAGAGGGGCGATTGTGCAAAACAAAGGCCAAAAAGTGGTCTTCCACAAGGAAAGTAGTTTGAAAAGATTTCTTTTTCTGTGGCTTTTAAAGATAGATGGGCTCTCTTTGTGTGTATAAATTCCAAACAGACACTCTAATTCACTTTGCTGATGGTAGTACTGTGAAGTGGCTGCCTGTGAAAACAGAGGCGGCCACCAGCAGGAGACAAATTTAGGTGACTCAATAATAATAAAGACATATCTGAACCTCAAAGTGCCGCAGAGGGTTTCAGCTTTGTATCTCTGATGTACTAATATCATCAGTGTAGGCTCAATGGCTCATCCAACACCAGTCTGCTAGGTGGAAACAGAAAAAGAACACCACCCAGGACCAAAAGCAGTCCTGCAAAGACACATTAAATCCTCTCAGCAAGGCAGCCCAATGCATCCATGGATTTCCAGTTGTGACACAAGAGGAATGACCAAGTGTCTCTTGTACAGCTGTTTCACTCTTTCACTGTGAGTAGCAAAACTCAAATTTATCTGGATGTCTAGCAGTGCTGCCCCGTAGGATTTTTAATGGTTTGTTTCCCAATAGTTCTCCAGCTGTGACAGAGACCACTAACTGAATCTTGCACTGGTCCAGAGTATGCTTGAAATATCTTTTTTTCCTGCTTTAAAAAATTTGTCCATGAATACAGAGTTCCACAACTGCATCATATTCTCAGCTACATTTTGGTTACAGAAGATGCTCTTGCTTTCTAGGTCTTGCTGAATTTGGACTAAATACTGCTTACATCTTCAGTGGCACGCTGTTTTTTCATTGTTCTCTTTGTTTACCTTACTGTTATATTTGCTTGTTTTGCTGAAGAACTGCTCCGCATTGCTCTTTTATACTGCAACTATTCCTTGCTTTATTGCTAACCCCAGCACTATACATAAAGGACTACTGCACAATGAATAATTAATCTGACAAATTTAGCCTCTTCAGATAGATTTCCGTTAATGCCTTTATTTCACAAAAGTATTTTTGGAATGTGACTGAATTTTAGTCTGTATTAATCATGTACCTATGTGACTATTTTCTATTTGTAATCAGAACACGTTGATTACTTGTGAGAGCTTAGCTAAGTTACGTGTTATTGTTTCTGTTCTGCATTTGGCTGTACGCACAAAAACTGGCAGCCAACTGCTTGTGTGTGCGTGTGTAGAGCCAAATTTCTGTGCTGGCAAAATTCCACAGCTGCACCACCAGAGAATTAGGCCCTTCGCATTCAGTTTTTGTGACTCTCTGTATGGAGTTTAACATTTACTCTCCATTAATGTTTATACCAGATCAGCAGGAGTGGAAAGAGATACCAGCAGAGCCAAATACATTTGTCTAAAAATTTGGTTAAGTAGTCATGGACAATTGCTTGAAATAATAAGCCTACATACCATTTGTCATCATTAGTGATCGTTAGTAGTATTAATATTAGAATTGTTACTCTTTCTTGTGTCCAGGATTTATTACGTAGTGAGGCCTCTTAACTTTTAATGAAATGCTAATGTGTAAAGTCGTGTTTAAAAACTGTACTTTTCCCTTTAAAGCCGGCATTCTCTTAAAGATAATGACTGACTGTGGATATGTACTTGAGTTCAACAATAACTATTAAAGCTTTCAGAGAGCTCTAGAGCTGTAACTGATTTTCTTTTAATAATGACACATACCATTTTACATTGTTTTTTTCATATTCAGCAGTCCTTTCAAACACTAATTACTCCACAAAAACCAACCTTGCCAGATGGATCAATCATTATCCCTACCTTTGAGGTAAGAATAGAAAGAAATCTTCAGGCAAAGCTTTTAATTTTGGCTGCCTCAATTTGGAGCTTGTTTCATAAAACCTGGGTGTCTTTATGGGGTGTTGAACCATTTTGTTCATTCCCAAATGGGAGCTCTCTGTACATACAAGGTCTTCTATGTTTCGTGGCTCTGAATTGATGGATGTGAGCCAGTTGGAAAAAGCTGATTTGGGGCACCTGCCCTTAGAATTGTCAAAAGAGAACAATACTCAGGTGTTTATAATTCCCACTTCTGGGCTCAGCTTTAGCTTTAATGTGCCTGTCACATAATATGATCTATTAAATTTTTATGCAATGATTGCTCTGTTGAATGAGCAACAAAATTATATAATCTATGTATACCGAAGAAATTTCAAACATTGTATAGTTTCCATTTCCAAATTTACACATGACACAGCAGGTGGTTACACTGTCCATTGAATTGTTGTTTTAAGCACATGCCTTATAATTTCAGAGACTATTTATGTTCAAATATCTAATCAATGGCAATTAACTTATGTGCTAATATGTATAGAAAGGACAAAAAGATTCACCAAGATTTTTAAAAGTCACTAGTGGTTTCAGACATGTAGTTGGAGGAGCGTGGTTCTCACTGGGTGAAATCTTACCATTTCCTAAAGACCTTATGAAGTTTCTTTAACGGAATTCCCAGAAGAAAACTGGCTCTCTTCCCCACAACAGCTCGCCATTTTAGAAAACTATTGTATTGAGTTATGCTTTTTATCTACTCTATCCATATACCTGTCTGGAATCTACAGGTACTGTCCCAATTGCCTTAGTCTGACTGACTGCTTTGACATAGCCACAGTAAGAAGGTCTCTTTGACCTACCAATATGAGGACTGGTAAATACATATTTAATAAGCTGTAATTGTGTCATGTTTTATGTTGTTTGCATTGCTTCATATGTAATGCTGTGCTCAAGGCAAGACACACACATTTTGAAGCTCAGACACGTTATGAAGCTTAATGGCAGCCTTGGCTGCAGTGACCATGAAAGGGTGGAGTTCAAGATCCTCAGGGCAGTGAGAAGAGGGCACAGCAAGCTCACTATCCTGGACTTCAGGAGAGCAGACTTTGGCCTCTTCAGGGATCTGCTTGGTAGAATACCATGGGACAAAGCCCTGGAGGGAAGAGGGGCCCAACAAAGCTGGTGAGTATTCAAGGATCACCTCCTCCAAGCTCAGGAGTGATGCATCCCAACAAAGAGGAAGTCAGGCAAAAATGCCAGGAGACCTTCATGGATGAACAAGGAGCTCCTTGACAAACTCAAACGCAAAAAGGAAGCTGACAGGGGGTGGAAGCAAGGACAGGTAGCGTGGGAGGTATACAGAGAAACTATCTGAGCAGCCAGGAATCAGGTCAGGAAAGCTAAAGCCCTGATAGAATTAAAACTGGCCAGGGATGTCAAGGACAACAAGAAAAGCTTCTATAAATATGTCAGTGATAAAAAGAAGACTAGGGAAAACGTGGGCCCCCTCCACAATGAAGTGGGAGACCTGTTTACCTGGGATATGGAAAAGGCTGAGGTACTCAACAACTTTTTTGCCTCAGACTTCACTGGCAAGTGCTTGAGCCACACCACCCAAGTTGCAGAAGGCAAAGGCAGGGACTGGGAGAATGAAGAACCATCCACTGCAGGAGAAGATCAAATTCAAGACCATCTAGGGAACCTGAAAGTGCACAAGTCCATGGGACCTGATGAGATGCATCCATGGGTCCTGAGGAAATTGGCGGATGAAGTTGCTAAGCCACTATCCATCCTATTTGAGAAGTCATGGCAGTCTGGTGAAGTTCCCACTGACTGGAAAAGGGGAAACATAACCCCCATTTTTAAGAAAGGAAAAAAAGAAGACCCAGGGAACTATGGGCTGGTCAGTCTCACCTCTGTGCCCAGCAAGATCATGGAGCAGATTATCCTGGAAACTATGCTAAGGCACATGGGTAATAAGGAGGTGATCCATGACAGCCAACATGGCTTCACTAAGGGCAAATCATGCCTGACAAATTTGATAACCTTCTATGATGGTGTTGCATTGGTGGATAAGGGAAGAGCAACTGATGTCATCTACCTGGACTTGTGCAAAGCATTTGACACTCTCCTGCATGACATCCTTGTCTCTAAATTGGAGAGACATGGATTCGATGGATGGACCACTTAGTGGATATGGGATTGGCTGGATGGTCACAAAGAGTTGTGGTCAATGGCTCAATGTCCAAGTGGAGAACAGTGACGAGTGGCTTTCCTCAGGGGTTGTTATTGGGACTGACACTGTTTAACACCTTTGTCAGTGACACAGACAGTGGGATTGAGTGCATCCTCAGCAAGTTTGTTGATGACACCAAGCTGAGTGGTGCAGTTGACACGCTGGAGGGAAGGGATGCCATCCAGAGGGACCTTGACAGGCTTGAGAGGTGAGCCTGTGCGAACCTCATGAAGTTCAACAAGACCAAGTGCACATGGGTCAGGGAAATCCCAAGCACAACTACAGGCTGAGTGGAGAATGGACTTGGGGGTGTTGCTGGATGATAAGCTCAACATGAGCTGGCAATGTGCACTTGCAGTCCAGAAAGCCAACCATATCCTAGGTTGCGTCAAAAGAAGCGTGACCAGCAGGTCAAGGCAGGTGTTTCTCCCCCTCTACTCTGACCTTGTGAGATCCCAGCTGGAGTACTGTGTTCAGCTCTGAGGCCTCCAGCATAAGAAGGACATGGAGCTGTTGGAGCGAGGCCAGAGGAGGGCCACAAAGATGATCTGAGGGCTGGAGCACCTCTCCTGTGAAGACAGGCTGAGAGAGTTGGGAAAGAAGAAGGCTCCAGGGAGGCTTTACAGCAGCTTTCAGGCTGGCTAGTGAAGCTGTGGATGCCCCCTCCCTGGAAGGGTTCAAGGCCATGTTGGATGGGACTTTGAGCAACCTTGTCTAGTGGAGGGTGTCCCTGCCCATGACAGGGGAGTTGGAACTAGATGATCTTTAAGCTTCCTTCCAAACGAAGCCATTCTATGATTCTGTGAATATGATTCTATGATTCTATGATTCTACAATTCTATAATTTGCTTCTTATTTCTGTAGGGTAGGGAATGAAGGGTCTGGCACTAGTTGAATGACTCTGATGTAACCTGAGCAGCTAAAAGTACTGACCTGCATTCAAGCAAGCAGATTTTCCAGCTGCAGTACTTTTATGGCAGATATTAGAGTGATTTACATTAATTTTCTTAACAGAGATGTGCAGATGATTAAGTTCTAATATAAGAAGTGAGTGTCTATTGCAAGACTACAGTGTATATTTTTTTATACAGAATTTGTTGTTTTCAATTTTCATTAACCAAATTGTTAGTTTAAACACCATTCCTTGTTTATTGATTGATATTGGTATATAAATAAAGTTTTTCACTGCAGTAGCATAATCTCAGATTCTGTATACACCTCAGAGAGTGTAGCTATTTTCTCGCAGAATACAATGTCATATTAGCCTAGAAATACAGGAATAAGGAGCTGGCTAACATCATACATGTTCACCTCAAGAAAAGTGCAGAGACAGTTGATCTTCATTGTCACTGAACCTGGAAGCAGTAGAGGCATTTTAATGTGGTGATACGTGCGCTCATTAGACCCAGTGCCAAAAGGGCACTGCCTTGTGGACCAAGTAAGTATCTTGTCATGGCTCTGTCCCACCCCATATGCACTTCTGCCAGGCAGAGGCTGCAGAAGACAACAGCCCTTGCAGTGCAACTTCAGCACAATGGTCCGTTGCATGTCGCTGACATACCCCAAAACAGTGATGTCTCCATCAGGCTATGGTTGTATCCCTTCCTTGCTTCCTGTCACAAACTTCCAGGGGAAAGTAAAATGATGATCAGAAAAACTATCAATAAGGCAGACAACAACCAAACACAAAATGTAAAAAGTAAGGGAAAACTACCCTCGTTAGCACTGAATATGAATGGCTGCATCTTGGAAAGCAAAGGAATCAGCTGTCTTGCCACTGCAGATAAATAAGGGTTACCACACCCTTAAGACAGTCAGGGTGCTTGCTCCTTAGATGGTTTTGAATCCAGAAATCAACAGAAAAATCCTGACAATGACTCTGCTGATACAAGTGTATCAGTATTTTATATCTAGTTTTCCTCCATTTTCACATGCCTTCCTGGTGCTTAAATGTGAATTGAACCATGTGTAACGGAGAAAAAGCAATATTTTCAGCTGTAACCACTTATTCACATGTGAAGCTTGACAATCTTTTGCTAACACTTACAAATAACACAGTCATCTGCCCAATTCATCTTGTAGGCACACTCAAAACTTAGTAGGTCTTTCTGTCTTTGAAACAGTATCTCCCTCCTGCAATTCTAGCACACTTTAACCAGTTCTTGTGGTATTCACCCTGTTTTATGGAAAAAATTGCATTATAAATAAAAACAATTTTCCCCAAAGTGAATATGGTCTTATACAAAAAGTGTTGCTTGTTTGGTTGGTTGTTTTTGTTTGCTTGGATGTTTGTTTGTTTAATTTGGGAGTTATGTTGGAAAACTATTTATGTCTCCGTTTCAGGATGATATCTGGTAACCGTATTATGTATTTATACTAAGAAATGTCTTGTCCCTTTGGTCAGCCTTTCCTTTCAAGCCTAGAGTTCAGCTTCTATCGCAAAAGTACTCCCCTAAATGATGTTGTACAAGTGGTCAGCTACTTCTTTTGGGATATTTTATGTATTTGGAGACAAGATATTTGTAGACACCTAGCTAACAGGTTCTTTAAGTGGTACAGCAATATCCAGAATAAAAATTTGACCTAAATTGCACTCAAGGCACTCACTAATCTTATCCGAACAGGTAAAGCGTGAGCACTGTAACACACAAGGATGATGCTTTTACATCTTGTGGTTGCATCCTGTGGTATCTGAGGTGCAATCTCCTTCTGAAGCTTCCATGCAGTGGGATTTTCAAAGCATCTCTTTCCCTTGTGGAATCTCTGAGAGGCTGTACTTAGAATTTCTGCTTTAACCCCTCTGTTGGTGCATTAATCATGTCCTTCTCTTTTTTGGTAGCCTAGGAACAGAATAGCTTTGAGAACCTACATGGCTGGGTGTTGGGTTTGTTTTTTGGTTTTTTTTTTTTTTTTTTTTCCAGTCAGGCAGTTGGAGACCTTTGCATGCATAAATACATGCATATTGTGTGGATGTAAGCCTCATATCCTTAACACCACCAAGCTGTCCCTAGGAATTTAACATAGGCAAGATCTTTACTTGCTTGGACAATTAGGGACATTAAGAAACTCTCTACTGAAACATAAGTCTTCAAAACATGATCATAAGGGAAAATTATCAGTGCTTTTTCCTACGTTACACTCTTTCTTAACTCAGATGATCTACTGAAAATTTGTATGTGTATTTCTGTTGTATTAAGCATCCTTTCTGTTGACAGAAGACACGGATACTAAGTCAAATAATACCAGTAATCACAGTAATTCAACAGTTCACTGGTCTGATAGACCAGTGTGTACGTGGCTTGAGATGCTGCTAAGATTTTACGGCAAGGTATTAGTTTCATGAAGCTGTTTAAACATTACTGCTTTGTACTTACTGCAGATAAATAAGAATTTATCTTTATGGAGGATGATGCTGACAAGAATTAGGGATTCCATAGAAGTGACAAAAAGAACTGGATATTTTTTTTCTAACTTCTGATCTATATGCTTTGAAGGTCCAAATAGTTGGGAGTACATATTAAGTTGTCCAATTAAAATTATATATTTATTGGTATAAAACATTTAAATTCTAATTGGACCAATTTAAAGACACACAAGCTTCTCATCAAACAAGTCCTCATATTTATAGGAACCTGCAATGCTCTGTACATTACTAAAAACTCTTAGGGAACTCTGGAACTTCGGAAATGGCAACTGCAGACTGACTCTGGTTTTACTATCCTAATTAGAAGAAGATGGTTAGAAACAAAGCTTTTTAAAACAGTAACAATGCAAATGTTTAGCTACTTATTACCTTAGGTTCTTCATAGTCAAAAAAATGTTCTTCCTGCAAATTAACTTATCCCTTTTCATTTTTAAGGGTTGCTATGCTGGAGCTGGTCTGTGAGTTGTAGTATATATTCAAATATGAAATTATAGATGTTGCTCTATTTAAAGTATCTCCTGGCAACTTAAAAAAAAAAATCAGTATTTTTTAAAAATAATAGGCTAGCAAGTAAATGGGAGTTTTGCCGATTGAATAAGGTACTGGTACTCAAAGAAATGGTTAGAATCTTGTTCTTCATTTTTGTTTCCCACATAGCAGAATATCAAGAATTTGAAGCTGATAATTTCAAGGTCTTTTTGGAGTTGGTCATACAGATATTATGCCTCTGAAAGCATATACACTGGCAGTCAAAGCACGTTGAAAGGCTTCAGACTTCAGGAATGTTGCCAAGGATTTGTCAGATCTAATGTAGTGCAAACTGCAACACTGCAAGTCACTGCAAGCTGCAACAGGCGCTGCAAGGAAACGTTCTCAGTAGTGTATAAGTAAAGGTATTGATTTGCTTATTTTAATTGGGGTTTTTTGCTGGTTGCTAGCATACTGCAAACCCATATATAAGAAGCATATGACAGAACGTGGCACCATCAGTTTTTATTTCCTCTTCGTGTGGGATGCTTTTACCATTGCCATTCATGTGCTCTATAAGAGGAGAGGAGAGGAGAGAAGATCAAGTATTTTTTTTCATCCTGCATATCTGCTTACTATTTTTTCTGCTTGTATGAAGGGGCGAAGTATTCTGCATCCTACTTTCCCCCCTCATTTGGAATTCTTTGGTTTCTGTGGAAACCATGCATTCTATTGTTGTAGTTGTAAATTGGGGGGACAGTAGTGCTCAAGCATTTCATAAAAAGCAGTGGCACAAGTTCTCTGTGACTACGTGGAAAAGCTGGTTTGCTCTGTGACGCTTCTATACGGAAGTGTATTCTGAACTATGATCAGAAGTCATCTACTGACCTTGGTATTCAACACCAAGTTACAGACTTTATTAAAATATCTATTATCTCTCTCAAGATTTCCTAACACATGAAGTCGTCATACAAGTATTTGCAGTATTTATACCTGCAAGTATTTAATGAGCCAAAAATTCATGTCCATGATTCATCAAACCCCTTGATCTATATTTGTCGGTTGTATTATTTGTGCAGTATATAGTTGCTCTGCAGAAATGTAATTGATATTTCACAAGAATTTTGGATTTCTGTCCTGGGTTTTTAGATGTTCGTAAATGCTGGAGAATAACATTAAAAACAGTAGGATGTTAAATCAGTGCCAAATAGCTAGCTATGACTGAATGCACCAAAATAACATATCGATTACTCATAATGCTGTAAAAGAGGATGATTTAAACAAAGAATTTCTTAATCACTTCTCTGTATTACTTCTCTCTGTAAAAAACAGACAGAAGGATAGTCCTAATGGGAAATAACTCCCTTTTCCAATTCTCAAAGTGTTTATTCAGAATTTCTGGAAGTAATTTCTGAACTATTTTAAAAATCTCTTTTAGAACTCTTAAAAAAAGAAAAAAAGAAGTTATGGAGCCTTAAACTGCAGATTATGTTTTATTTCCATTTTTGGATCAACCTTGCCTTCTTCATTTTAAAACTGAAAATATACAACTCATTTCTATTTACTGGACAAATACTGCAAAGATATCATCATTGTCCAACCAAAAGTTAGCCTTGGCACACTTTGCTCCCCCTGCCACATATACGTAATGAGTTTGGTATAAAGATCACAAGACACTTTGAGAAACTAATGCATCCTAATTTCTTTCTAGATACCTTTTGGGCTTATCATTTTTATGTTTGGGTGGGGTTTTTTGGGTTGGGTTTTTGTTGTTTTTTTTTTTTCTTTTTTCAACACAACTTGCATATTTATTAAAAATTAACTTTTAGAAAATAAAAATAAAAGTTAAAATAGGAATTTCAGTGAACAAATTTATTAAAACCTAACTCCTTTAAAGGTGTAATTATAAACAGAGACCCATAATAAAGTGATTGCATTTTAATAGCTCCCACAGGGAATAATTCACGACCCTGTGGTCTAACTTTTTATATGGAGAAATTAGGAAAATGGTATTGAATTACTGCCAATACAGGTGCAACAAATACAAGCAGGGGAGAAGCTGCCAGTAGTTGTGATCTGGATCAGTTTTTTACTCTGATAAAAATATACTTTTTATTAATATATAAGGTCCTATATGTTGCAACAAAAGATGAAGTCCATGGTCCTTCAAGAAGAAGAACTTTATTCTGGAAAATAGCAACTGAAAAAGTGATGGGTACCATAACGGGACCAAAAGGACTAATATAATCCTGATGTATATAAACATGAGAGTAGGAGAAGAAAGAGACTGTATTCTTTCTGATCTTGATAATGGCACAAATACTTCCGGAATTCTGTGTTCCTGCCTTGTATTGACATGGGAAACATTGAAATATTGGATAGAATTTAGAGAAGCACTATGAAATGTATCTAAGTAGAAAGCCAGAAAACCTGTTTTTTAACAGATTATTTATTTTATCAAGAGAAAAAAGCCAAAGAATAATTTTGGCAAAATAACAAAGAATAATCCTAATTTATATATATTTATAAGGAAAAATAACAATATAACAAGGTCCAGTGACCTGGAAACAGAAGCTAGATGTGTTCAGTAGCAAGAAGCAAGGTAAATATTTTCTGCAGCAAAAAAAATTAACCACCAGAAAAACTTGTCATGGCCTGAAACAGATTATCCCCATCACTGAAAATGTTTATATGAAGGCTGAGAGGTGTACATATATATATATATATATATATATTTAAATATGGGCTGTAGTTCAATTTAAAAGAGAAATTAATTCAGGAAACTCCTTTATGAGGAACAAAATAGTCATAAATAGCCTCAACAGTCCCTTTTCAGCTTTTAAATCAATGAATCTTGATTGTTTTAAAATTCATTGCTTTATGCTTTTTTCTCTTCACTCGCAGTATTATCAATGCGTATGTGTATGTGTATGAGTACGTGTGTATATATATGTCTATGGTCATGAGTGCAGGTTTTGGAGTTGGCGTTCTCCAGCAGTCTCTTATATATGGACATTTTCTGTTTGAAGATCACTATTTTTAATCCTCAGCTTCTGAAGGAAGTCCCTGGAGAAGATGAAGGTGGGTCTGGAAGAGAAGATGCTCCAGAATATTCAACAGCTAAAGAGAAACTTTCCTCTAAAAAGCCCTAACAGGGAAAGTGTGATATCAGGTGGACAGGTCCAGAGCAGCTAAGGAATTTATGGTAGATGGATACAGACTTCCTTAATTAGGTTCTGATTAAATATTTGTACCTTAATCAAACACAAACCCAGTGGACCCATGACTGTGTCCCATCCCACAAGCACAGGTGGAAGCCTTGAGCCATCAGCGGCCCAAGCAGTAGAGTACCTAATTGTACTAAGCTCTTACTGCATTGCCTCAACACTTCATCCCATACTGTTCTACACAGCAATAACATCCACGCTTACTCATGGTTATCCAGTGGGCCTGTGTACAAGTGTTTCATCTGTTTGGGGAAATCAGATCCTTCCTAGCATCAGCAAGTTAATCTTTAGGAAGTCTTAACTAGATGTATGTACTTTAGTGATGTAGGTATTTCCTCTTCTTTCCTCTTCATAAAATGGCAAATGTATTAAATGTATTAAGTTCTTCTGTGCTCTATAGTCTGCCCTCAGAATATTTTATTGAGGTTACCCACCGGGTTCATCATTTCATGGGACGCTCTGCAAATAATCTATGGGGTTACTGTTACTGCCATGTTTCTGTATTATCTCAAAAGATAATCTTGCTGTCTCAATCCTAACCCTTCTCTTCTTGCGGTCCTTTTCATTTTAAGGTTTTTAAATAGCAAAATCAAAACTTCATGGTGTGTAACTACTCAGAAATAGGCTCCATTAAGTGAAATTTAAAGGAGTTCTCATTTTCCAAGCTGGTGCTTTTATCTCTGCAATAGCTGTCGTTTACTAACAGTCCAAAGGAGGCTTTTCAAAACTGTTCCTATAACACTGGTCAGAAATTATCTTTAAGCTCTTGACAGATGAGCTGAATTCAAGATATACTCTTCTGATTTCCTTCTGCAGGCAATTTATATGTCATGGTTATCAGAAAACTTGTGTATTACAGGAACTATTTTTATTGGATATGATTGAATGCAAACTTAAAATTTTAGCAGAGTCATTAAAAGTGGCATTTTTTGAATGGATTTGTGTTATAAGATTTTTTTAAAAGAGGACAGCTAAAGAAATGCTGGTACTTTGAACAGCAGTCTGAAAAGTTTGAACACCAAGACCATCGTTAGGTCCTTTCCTGGGATTTCCAAATTTTTAAAATTTAAGTGTTCTGTTAGACAGCTAATGGTATGAGTTATCATTTATCCTTTCACAAGAAATATTCTCAAAATCAGTAATATTTTATGTGGCAATCACTTCATGCAAGCAACTTTTTAATATCTTCATAAACATTAGTGCTTATGATATTCTGAGGGAAAATATTTACTTATTTCTTAATCTAACCAATATGTAAATGAGAACTAATGAAAGAATGTGAGGATGAGAACACACCATTCTTGAATCTTTTGTATGCATCTCATACTGGTAGATACCAAGAACAGGTATCTAATGTTAGGTATGTAATATTTAGCCTAATCTGAGTGCAACACGTTTAGCTAGCCCTCTCCATTGTTATTAAAAGCACTTTTCGGCTCAGCCTAGTACTTTATGGTATGAAAGGTGATGAGAAATAAAAGCTTTTTTACTAAATATTTAAGTGCAGATGCATTATTTTTCTCATTTACTTTCCACATCTGTGGTGTTCTAGACTTTTCTATCAGAACTCCACTTGATGGAGGCAAGAATGTATTGAAACAAGCTGAAAATACGCATCAGCACTCTAAACCACATAATACAACTACAGTTGCTCTTTTCCTTACAGTGCAGACTATTCAAAGGAAAGAAGGACCCTATGGAGAATCCTCATTAAGAATTCGCTTCAGTAACCGAACCTTGCTGTGCTCTTCTTGGGAAGAACAAGGACAGAAGACTCTTCTGAAATGGCCTCTTGTTTATAGCATTAAGCAAGACGCTCACCTCTCCTGGCCCGGCAAGGCTGCTCATAACAATTTTCTTTCTCAGACTTCTGTTGAACCCAGCCCTATAAAAGCACTTTCTTAGGAAACCAACAAACAAATGCAGTTTTCTTCTTTTTTAGCTTTTAGCTTCCTGAGTACAGTTAAAATACCTCACACTCCTATTACTAGTTTCAGATATTGATGTGTAACTTTGCTTCTTCCATGTGTATTTGTAGCCAAGTTAGAAATGATCTGTTCTGCTGTGCTTTGTCCATATATATGGACTGTGCTTAGCCCTACAGTCTTTATCAGCCTCATGGAAGCTGCGAGCAAAAAGTCAAATACAAGCGTACGCAGGTTTAGTATTGAATGTTAATCAGTTATCTTAAATTCATCATTTCATCCTCCTTTGTTCTTCTTTAAATAAAGTTCTGGTAGTATGAAATCATCACTTGTTCTACTTTGATATACATTAACTAGACCAAGAAAACCAGCTAGTCATCTGTCCAAAACCAGGATGTCTTTGAAATAGCCTTTGCTTTGTAGTAATCTGATATAATTAACTTTGCTTTCTACTATAATCTATATATGTTCTGCTGTGTTGAGAACAAGAAAGACAACCTCTCAGACAATACAACAGCCTTAAGTCATCAGCTGGTAAAGGTGCTTTAATGGCATCTAGGGAAAAAGGAGTTGTGTAAGACAGTTATGCACAAGAAATAGGTCTTGAAACACCACCTGCAGACAAATGAAACATTAGTCTCAGTCTGGAATAGACTGGAACTGACTATGTTTGTCTCCTTCTGCTAAAATAAAATTCTGTGATGTGGCTACTCAGAGAAAAATGTGTGTTCTAAATGACAGATTCACCACTTCTTCCAAATCTTTATTAGTGACAAGATTTCAATGGGAAAAAATCTTAAGACTTGTTCAATCTCCAGTTCCTTAAAATTTAAGGTCAAGCTAAGGTACATACAGATTCAGAGATTCAAAGATTGGTAGGGGTTGGAAGGGACCTCTGGAGATCATCTAGTCCAACCTCCCTGCTAGAGCAGGATCACCCATAGCATGTTGCACAGGATGGTGTCCAGGTGGGTTTTGAATATCTCCAGAGCAGGAGACTCCACAACCTCTCTGGGCAGCCTGTTCCAGTGCTCTGTCACCCTCAGAGTAAGGAAGTTTTTCCTCATGTTCAGATGGAACTTCCTGTGTTCCAGTTTGTGCCCGTTGCCCCTTGTCCTGTCACTGGGCACCACTGAAAAGTGTCTGGTCCCTTCCTCTTGACATCTGCCTTTTAGGTATTTATAAATGTTGATCAGATCCACTCTCAGTCTTCTCTTCTCCAGGCTAAACAGACCCAGCTCTCGCAGCCTTCCCTCATACGAGAGATGCTCCAGTCCTTTAATAATCTTTATAGCCCTCCGCTGGACTCTCTGCAGTAGTTCTTGTACTGGGGCCCCCAGAACTGGACACAGCACTCCAGATGTGGCCTCACCAGGGCAGAGTAGAGGGGGAGGATAACCTCCCTTGACCTGCTGGCCACACTCTTCTTAATGCACCCCAGGGTACATATCTGTTGATTTCCAAACTTAAGATATGTACGATAACTTTTAAGGATCACTATTTTATCTTGATTTGCCTATAACCTAAGTTGGAAATAACAGGTAATGAAAAACTATCCAGTAAAAACTGCTTCTACATATAGAAATTTTGCTGTAAACCAGAATATATTTGTTTATGTATAAAGTGTTCATACTTCAATCTGAAACAACTGAAAATAATGCTGGAGGAATATCTTAATTTGCTGCAATGTTCTGTTCCATTCTTAAGAAAAAAGGGATTGGTTTTTAGAGCAAAAATACACAAAATTACACATTTCTTTATGACATCATGTAAGAAAAATATAGCTTTCACAGATACTTTCTGCAGTACAAAATAATTAAAACTCAACTTCAAAAAATTCAGAAAAATATTCGTAAGAATCATACAGCTCTACTTGCCATATCATAGTGTTCTCCATTGTAATATGTTGCTTTATAGCACACAGTCCTGTCCTATTTCATTCACACAGAGTTTAGGCCTCTAGTTCTCCAAAGATTAATGGATGTGTACACTCTTTGTACACTCTGAGGAGTTCCATTGATGCCAATGGAGCTGGTTGCAGCACAGAAAGTTAAGACAGCATTAGTCTTTTCAGGATCAGCCTCTAAGCCTATTATATCAAGGCACAAAATTAGGTTAGATTGCACTTTCAGTAAGGTTAGTGAAGCCCTGTTGCCTAAATCATTGTGGTGCAGCTGAAAAGAAAAGTAGATTTTAACACAATGGATAAAATATTTTAAGGGAAGAGTGCACTAAGAAGGCTTTCAGTGTTATTATGTAGGATAATGCAGGTTAGGCAATTAAATCATCTCCTTTTTGGTGAAAGTCATGATTCTTTTGAGTGATCATGTGCCAGAACCAAATCTTAATGGCTTATACTCTATACTTGAAAACAGTCTGACTCATTTCAGCCAAGAACATTCTGTTTATTTTCTTAGTTCTAACATTATCTGATACTGAAAAAATGACCTTTAAGTGGTCCCCAGTGCACTCATACTCTTTGTTCTAGGAATACAAGGAATCTTGAGCATAGTCTGCTGAAACAGTTTTTTTATATACTTTATTTTTAGCAACACCTAAAGTTCATCCTTCTCTGACTGAAAGTATCAAGATTATAAGAAGATCAAAAGCTGAGGCAGAGAAGACTTCAGGAGAGAATCAAAATTTGAAATCTAGCATTGTATATAAATTAAGCTGCCATTCAAGCTGCACTTATTTATACTGTGGTTTGTAGAAGTGATTATTATGGAAAGAATAATGCATTTAATTTTCTTGCAAATTACATTGTAGTACATCTTATCTCTGTAAAGTCTGAATAATCAGAGAGGGGGTCAGTTATTCTTTAAAAAACCAGTAATGGCAGTCTCCTATGGAGTTTAGAAGAGGAAACTTTGCCCCAAAATGTACTGTTCAAAGTAAAACTAGGGATACATTTGCTGGAATTAATTTCTTTACAAACTCTCATCTGGCATTTTCTCCAAAACTGTTGGTGTTGACCAGGACAAAGATGGTCCAAGCTGCTGTGGGCCTGGCTGGGTCCCTGGGCTTTGCAGCTGTCTTAGGTACATGCTTTCTCTTGTCCAAGGGTCAGTTTTCTCAGAGGAAACAGAGAGTAAAAGCACAGGCTTTGTTTTTTTTAAATGTTTGAAATCAACTGATTAAATGTTTTATACAGGAATTAGGTGCTATTATGCACTTTATGTCTCATCCAATGTCTTCATAACGCTCCTGAGAATCGTGGTAGCGTTGTTCTTATTTCATAAAAAGGGAGCTGGTTCAGCCAATTCATCCATTTCATTTTAGACATATACCTCAGGTTCAGACAAACCTGGGAGACTTTTTCTTTAATTGACTCCAAAGGGAGTGTAGATAACCAACTCAGAAATATCTACACCGTCTATCAGTAGGTAGACCATGTATTGGTAGACAGTACCTGTGCTGTTTTTCAAACTGGGACTAAGAAAAGTGAGAAGCGCACAACTAGAGTACTTCTGGGAAAAACCAGTGGTGGTAGTTTATTTGTCACCACAAGGGACACTAGAAGAGATAATGAAAGAAGCTTTTCAGGCCTTTCTTATCACTCACAAAACCATCCTTCCTTTGTCTTCAGTTCCCTTCTATTTGGTTACAAAATAAAACCTTGTGGCAGTATTGTCTGTTTTGGTTTTGTTTCATAAAACGGATTCAGTTTTCCTCTGCTTAAACAAAGATTTGCCCTCTCATACAGGAAATCCACAGACAGACTAGACACCGCACCGTTGACTCATGCCATGTGCTTTCACTCTTGTGTTCAACACTTGGATTTACAGTGAAATTCACAAGAAGATTTTAACTTCCACCAAGCAACTCCTCTGAAGGAGCTATTAGCCTTGTAGAGGTATCTCGGGGCTGATCAGCCACTGCCTAAGAGGTAGCTACTAGGTAGCAAAGATCTGATTAAATCCCCTTTAATCCTAACAGGCTGTTTTAAATATAATAAATTTGTTTTACGTTAACTGAATCTAACCTTTCAGCTCAATATAACTCAATACCAACTTTCTCCTCGTGTGTTCCATGAGATATATTTTTTTCTGTTAATAGTGGAGAAACTACTAAATAATACTTTCAATGACTTTCTACTTATGAGCTGAAAAGAACTGATTTCTGCTTTTATCTTTTATTTTACAGTCTTGCCCTAACTGTCTATTTTTAAGATTTCTGTAAATTAGATTTTTGTGTTATGGATGGTAGAATAAGATGAAGAACCATGGTTAATACCCAATTGTTCTTTAATTCTGTGCACATCCATCTCCTTTTAGCCAACTAAGTTTTCATGTAACTAAAATGTAAAATGTTATGGAAAATATTGTAAAAAGAGATATACTGAGTATTTTAATCTTTAATACCTGGCAGTTAGTAGAGATTTCATTAAAATTTACATTCAAATCTTAGGTATTTGTTGGTATGTTGCCCATCTCTACCCATTATCAGATACTTAAAGAATAATTTATTATACTCGGAAGAGCATTCACTTCAAATAAAGAGGCTAATAACATTGTTAAGGTGGTAGAAGGTGTCAAAAATTAATGAATGAGAAGGTACGCTGAATATTTGAAGTGTATTAGACAGATGCAAACAGGTTTTTATCGCCATTTAAAGTATTTGAGACACAAAAAATTTCTGTTCCTTAATCTAAATTCTAAAGTGGATGTGTTGTGATTTATGTAAGAGATTAACAAATACCAGCATATGTATAAGATTTTTGTATTATCAAAGTTAAAATCTTTTCAATACATAGTTTATGAAGTATGTGTACTGAGATAGAACCGCTCATGTTTTTTCTGTATAATGAAAGTACTTCTGGTCAACACTTGGCAAAATTCAGTGTATCTGTAATTATTTTGATCTGTAATCAATCCGTAAAATAATGAGATCAATGCTTTGTTGCTGCTTTTATCAATAAAGAAATGATAGTATATTCCTATCACTCTTCAGAAAGACATCCAGAATCTTAAAATCAAGTCAATATCTAATTGCATACAACATACAATGTAGATTTTATTCAGTAACAATTAAAGTAACCACTCTCAGTTTTCATTTGAGACTTACCACTTCAATCTCCCTTTTCTGTCAGAGTGTCTGTTGACTATTATTGGAGAAATTTGGATCTACTTCTATGTGTATTCTATAAGAGAACCAATGCCTTTCTTATCTTTAAATTTGGGGCGGGGCGGGGGGGGAAGTTATTCTTAAAAATACAAGAAACATGGATGTCAGAAGCACAGCTAACAGGTTGTTATTTGAGAGGAGGTCAGCTGCTGGAGGGAAAATCTATGAGGATATTTAACCTATAGCAATAGCACATGTATGCAAAACCCTCACAAAATGTTGTGGAAGCTACTCTTTTTAAAGGGTAGCCACAGTGGATTAAGTTCAAGGTGCAACAGCTAACAGAAATGGTGTGGGGCTGGAGCACTCACCAAATCTAAATGGACCGAAACCCACATCCCACAGGTGAGTACGTCAGTAGCTGAGGCATCATTTAAGTGTTGATGCAGCTTTTAAATGAGTCTACACGATTTAAGGTCACTTAGGCCTAGGAGGCTGGTTATTCAGCCTCAGACTTGATTGCTCTTAGTGGATTTTTACATTTGACCAGTAAAGCAACCATCAAATACAGATACATGTCAGACATGCCTACAATAGATCAAAGATCTGGCCTACCAAGATTTATATTTGTCTGTAAAGTGGTGGAGATCCCAGAATTAAAAAGCAACCATTTCATATTTATTCTTATTTGTTGTTTAATGAATTGGTTGCATTCAGCACTACAGTAATTATTAAAGATAACTTTCTATAAGTGAATTTCTTATAGGTGACTTTAATCTTAAAATACATGTACACAAGAGAAAATGGATAAAGACATTTCATATTGAGACATAGTGAGGAGAGTGATATTTTCCAAATATTGCTGATTCTAAATCCCACAATACTGTAGAAGAGTGTGAAAGCTTGTAGTTGGCACACTGTGAGAATGATGACAGCAAAGTTAGTTTTTCTCAACTGATTTCACATCTGTAAAATAAGTTATCATCTTATATTAAAAAAAGCTTTAAAGCTTATTATATTGCTTATTATTGAAGAGTTTATTAAGATATGCTGATGGAAATAATGACATTTAAATTATTCTTAGGCATATTTTTAAATATGAATATTAAAATAATTTCCTAAATGATGATTTGCTCTGACCCCACCAGAGGTCATGACAAATCCTGAATTAATTTCCAAAGGTCAGTATTTCACCTAGTGTCAGCTGAGTGCTTGTTGGATTGTCTATTTCAATCTCATAAAGGTTATTAATTATTTGTATTATTTTAATTCCTATTATGTCAACTTTTCTAATTTTGTATACACATAGAAACACATAAATTGATCTGTTAATTAATACATATTGTAGTGTTATTATTAAGTTTAAATTAACTGCATCAGTGAAATGCATAATTAGTTTAAAAGTTATCCAATTTATTTTCCATGTTATCTAAATGGTATATACTTTTAAAATAAGAAATCTTACTCTGTGGCTAAGTGAAATTGTGTTTATCTATTCTGTAATCACAGTTTATGTATGTGAGAAGCATAACCAGAATTTAATGTAGTCAAAGTACAATAAAAGCACTGTGGTTTTCAAAGTGGTTTCATGCCTACCAAGTCAAAGGGAAAACTTGCTATGTTCACTAAGCTTGAAGCTTAGTTTCTGATATGACTGAAAATAATTGATCTATTACATAGAGTGAACCTTGCTTTTATTTCTCCACATGTTTGGTTTTTTTCTTTTTGTGTTTTTCCCTTCATCCAATGCCATTTCCAACACCAACAGGAGATCATCTCTATTGATCATTGTTTTAAGACTAATACTTCCCATTCAGTTGTTACAAATGCAAGTAGTTGTCTTTTATTTTTGCTTTTGTGTGTGTATAGACATAGGTGGAACAATAACTATTTGTCATTCTTAAGAAGGAAAGAAAAAAAAGGAAAAAACCCCACAATTCATATCATTAAACCTTCACTTCTGGTTTTCAAGTCAATTTCCTATATATAGGTTTCATTGCAACAGAAAACCTCCTTGCAGCCAGCATTCATTTCTTTCACTATTAATTGCCATTCATTTGAAATCCCATAGGTTAAAACACCGTGAAAATTGATTTGTGACTGAAATACTGTAGGCTTAATCCTATTCTAATAACAATGACATATTGCTTCACTACCTGATGACAGAAGGAAAAAGATCATCTTTTAGAAATGATGTCACTGGGTATTTGTATTTGTCATTCCAGACCCTTTAGTTATGCTATGTTTCTACTCTTTCAAAAAAGCTGCATCTTATGTCCTGTATACTTAGAAACATGGTGTAAATTTTAACAAATGGCAGTTGAATAACAACATAAAGATATTTTGCTGATTAAAAAAATTTCTGAAGTGTTCTAGGAATTATTTTTTTTAGATTTTTCTATAGGATTTTCATTAAATGTCTTCTATCCTTAAATTCTGTCAACTTCTAGTGGAATTTCTAAATAAGTCCGTTAGCTTCTATAACAGCCCTGTCCCTCTGTTTTGTCATTAAGCTCTACAAGGTGTTCAAGAATGTCATCTAACACGAGCACAATATTACAGAAATAAACATGTACCAAGACAGATTTTTTTCATATGACTTTTAACTAAGAAAATATTTGAATGATTTTGCGACCTCCTCAATGTCAAAAAGGAAAATTTTGCCTGAGGGTTAATTAACATCTTAGAGCCTTTATGACATTACAGCTGTTCATTTTACATTTCTGGAGTCTTGCTAACAGTAAGAACTATTTCATATTTATGTTTATATTCAATTTTTTATTAAATTAAAAAATCTCATGCATTGTCTTTGACTCAATTAATGCATACACTATCATAGAAGGCACAAAAATACACTAAAATTAAGGTTATTTAATGACTTGCTATGCTTTGTTAACTCAGTAGTCAGAAAGTTGTGTTGGGTTTTTGTGTTTGTTTTTTTGGTTTTTTTTTTTTAAAGTAAATGTCTAGTCTTGGTGTATGTATGTTCTTTTACACTTAAAATTAAGAAATTTTTCATTCTGGTAATCTCAGTTGCATGTTTATGCGCTATTCCTCATATAACACTTTCTAAAAATTGTTTTGTAAAGCAGCGTGCTATTACGTCTATGCCAGAAAAAAATCTTGTATCATTTAAATACAATTATTTATATATGGATAAATAATAGCAAGTTATATGCATATAAGAGAAGAAAAATATATGCAATCAGACATAGCAATACTGTCAGTAAAATTGTTTGAATATATATATTTATTTGTTATAAGTAATTTAAAAGCTGCTTTATAATAATCCTGACATTTTTTTTTTTCCTTTTTTCTTGAGTAATGGATAACTGACCATCTTTAATAAAAGGACAGGCAGAATTTTGTACAATATTCCACAGCTACTTGCTTCTTTTTGAAGGTCGTGTTCTTTATGCACATTGTTCGTTCAACACTGAAAAATATACATGTAGAAACACACATCAAATATGGTTTATTAGTTTCTTTAAAGTTTTATAATATCCTGTAACTTAAGCATTTGATATCTTATTTTCAATTAAAATCTCCTTTCTTCCTTCCTGGTCCAAAAACCAGGTATATGAACTGTCACCACAGAAAGCATTTGCATTTTACCTGACCCTTGAGTCAGAATCTTTGCTACCTGTAGGACAGGAGACAGGTCAGCATTTTATGCCATCATTTGCCCTCAATATTGAGGCTGCTGTTAGACTGAAAAGTGCCTGACATTCCCTAGCAATGTTTATTGTGGTATTGATGTTCGCTAATGAAAAAAGGATATAAGGTCAATTTATTTTATGCAGACCAGAAAACAGTTACTTAGGATAACTACTTTTGATCATGTACTCCAGATTTTACAGCTACCTCCTAGCAGTCAATGATTCTGTATTCATGGCTCATAAAAAATAACATCATCTCTAGCATAGCTGGAGAGGTCAGGTGAACTGTACTTAAGAATGTTTCTCACGTATATCTTCAAGAATGCTAATCACTCAACACTGATTAAAATCAGAGAAGCTGCCCACTTTGAAAAAATAATATATCCTGAGAATCTTTAAATATGCATGCAAAATAGTTGCACAGAGATGAACCATTGTTAACTGGAGGTGAGACAAAACCATTGTCTGCACAGTTTTGACTTCTTGGCGTGCCTGTCTTATACAAGTCTCATGTGAATGTATTTATAAATCTTTCAGGTTGTATGACTCAGCACTCAAAAGTTAGAAAAGGCCAAAGCAAAAGATTCAAATTATGCCTCCATTTAGGCATTTATTACCTGATCATGCATTACTTTTTTTAGACAAAGTTTTGCATTCATATATAAGGAGATAATTTTATATTTTCTTTCAGTGAAGTGATGAGAAGTGTACAATCCCAGTGTGGGATAGTGTTCTGTAAATGTTCTTCACCCTCAACTTTTTTACACACTGCTCCCCAGGACTGCTTTTCATCTGAGTAATACCGTATAGCGTATTTCAGGATGGCCCCAAGTCAGGGCCCTGAGGACACTAAATAGGTCTGAATGGCCCTGGCCAACCCCACCTGGGATCCGCCACCCATGGACCCAGAAGCCCCATTTCAGCTCAGCCCAGGACCTCTGATCCCTGCTGAGCTATGCTGAAAGTGTCTCCAGCGCCTGGGTGGACCTCTGGAACATATCCTGTGGTCTTGTCTCCAGCCCTGCCTTGTGCTGCTCCTCACCAGGTTGCCTGGCTCTGGTTCATGGCTTACTGTTGATGGACACTGTTGCCAGCACCAGGCTCTGCCTGCCACGCTCAGGCCTTGTGGGAGGGTGCCCCACTGCTAAGGGTGCTGGGGTCACCCTTGGCTCCCCTTCCCTTGGTGAGCAGCCAGGCCTCGATGCTTCCTGACATCTGGATACCTGAGAGTAAAGAGGAAAATCGTTGTATTTCAACAGTAGCAAGTACCAGTGTCATAAAGACTGGCAGAAGTAAGGTTGCATTGGTAACTCCTGCCTTCACGGCTGAAGTTTTCCTTCTTAGATTCTCACTCTGGATTCTTCCTGTGGCATTTTTTGCCGTTAAAAATATCCCCAAAATAATACAGAAGATTTTCCTATTTTAGTTAATTAAAGGCTACAAAATAATTGCTACAAATTTGAATAAAAAGAGTACATTAATTTTTCAACTAAAATTTCAAGACTTCTCCAAAGATGCCTCTTTTTTGGCTTATACACTTTCTAGAAAAATATTTCCTGGATTCACTTTTTTCCTTGGAAGGCATTATTTTTGAAATGACTAAGGGACTTAGTCCTATGCATACCATGAAGGGTTTAGCAAAACCTTTTCTGAAGACTTAGACATTCATTTTAGGCTTGTATTTCAGTGGTACTTCCTTTATTCTTAGATCTAAGGGGACTGGAAATCATTACTTGATCATATGCAATAATAATTAAACCAAGGTAGGGCAACAGAGAACACACACAAATTTCTAAATAAAAGGGATAAAGCAGCCAGGAAACTTCCAAATGTACAGTGTCTTCAAGTGTAAACTTCTGTTACATTTTAGCAGACCCCCTTACAAAGACCTCCTAAAGGAAGAGTCTAGCCCTTTAAATTACATTAGCATTCACTCTACTGTAAAGCACACATGCATTGTCATAAGTCTGCCTAATGTGTTTTTGGGGTTTTTTTCCCCCACCTAAGATAAACTAGAAAGCAGCAGACTTGCTGACATTAGTTTTCATGTTGCTCAACAGTTCTGACAAGCAGATGTGAAAATTCAAGTGTATCGTGATTTACAAAGCCAGCTTCTGGCTTGCCCAGTCACAACTTTGCCTTAGCAACGTGAACAGGATGCTTGCCTCACTCTGCATCCTTTTCCTGCATGTCCAATGTCTCTACACTCAGCTGTTTAAATGCAGTGCACAAAGAAGTTTCATCCTGCTACACCCTGCAGTACAAGATTCCCCTCCATCACTTACAGACTAAACTCAAGAGCCAGCAAAACATAATTTGAAAGTGGAATTAAAGGCTTGGATTTCCTCTTCCTAGAGATAAATGTTACCCAGTATGGGTTTTATTTCTTTTCAAAAGTCAAGTTGAAATTCAGCTGCTGCAACTGTATTCATCGCTTTGCCATCTCAGCAAGTTTGTCCTGGGTAAATAGTGTGATCTTAATAAATAAATACTGAAGCACAGCTGGTGTTGGCAAGATATCACTGTTAGGTTGCTGCAGCCCTGCTATCACCAGTGGGTGTTGCTAATTATTCTCAGAACTGGGAAATACAGGGGAAAGGAATGCAGAGGAGAGTCAACAGAGGTCAGAACAAAAATAAAAGGATGTTTGCCTCAGTCCACAGCAAAGACATCTGAGCGCCATGAAGGCAGGCATTTCACCAAACTCAGTTCTGAATTGTTTCCTTATCAAAACAAGATTTAACAGCCACAGTAGTATAAAGCTGCAGCTACATATTTGCTGCTTAAAATTCATACCATTTGTTTGAGAGGGAAAGCAAGGAAAGTTGAAATACTTAAGAAAGCTAAAAAAAATATATAATTAAGCCTACAAAAGCCTTGAACGAATGAGTCAGCTGGAAGATATAAACTTTTTTTTTTTCTCCCCCCTCCCGCTTTGCTGGCAGTATGTTAATAATCTACCCTTGGACATACAAGTGGTAAATTTTGGTTACCTGCCATGAAGGGGAAGCAGGTAGTTTTCAAACGTATATAAAGTCAAGCAGCAGAGAAGTGGACACTTTTCTAGCTAAAAAGTAATTTTTATACCTTCATTTTTTAAATAGATGACGGCTGAAGAGAGTGACCACTACACTTTGTGTAGATTGTTCTTGCATTTGCTTTTCAGACTGTTGCTGCCTGTCAACACTGATGCTGTTTTGGCTTGCAGGTGTGTTATTGCCTAAATGAGCTGTGCCAAGTAGCTGAGGCAGTGTACAGCCCAAGTTTCCTCATCTAATTTTGAATAAAATTTTGTTCCAAAATCAGGGGGTAAATTTATTCCAGTATTAAAACTATTGAGTGTATTAAACAGATGTGATCTTAACTGTGTGACTGACAACTTTAGACAGGGTAAATTAAAACTGTGTATTTGATGGCAGTCTTCAAACACAACTTGCATATCAAAGTAACTTCAGCTCCAGCTACTGTAGAGGCAAAACTACAACACATTTTCTGGTTATTTCCTTTTCTTATCGTTCAAAATGCATTTGAAACCAAACAAGATGCTGAACATGGAGCTTCAATGATTTGAATTAACTTTCCTAGCCATTCATAGTCTACTAACTTACAGATCTTCAGAACACAAATTCTAGAGATCATCAAGGAAAATATGGGGTAATACTGAGAATATTAAATAAAAAAAAAATAATGAAGAAGTTCCAATAAAAGTAATGCAAAGGTTAAAGTCTAGGGGTGCAATTATGCGAGGACTAGAAGGAACAAATGTTAACTGAGGAGAGAGGAAGAGCTTGGACGATTGTATTTATATGAAGGCTAGTAGGCTGGGAATAGTAGAAAGTAATGCAGTAAAGGCAGAAGTACCTCTGAATTTCAATTGCAGCTGAAGGGAAAAGCTGAAAAGGAACGTGAAGGAAGCATTAAAAATATGACGGTATATATGTTAGTCCACTAAACCTCCCTTGCTTAACTTTGAGATTATTATGTTATATTTAATACAGATCATCTTAATTTGAGCAGTTGAGAGAAACTAAGAGACTAAGACTTGTGAGCTATGGTTATGTATGTACGGAAAACCTATAGGGAGCTCAGTCCATTATAAAAGAAAATTCATAAAACTTTTTTTTTCTCCTTTTTAAAGAACTTAGTTTAACGTGTATATCATGTAGAATACTATTGTAAGACATGATCTAGAAGTGTGACTTCAGGTGCTACTTAATTCCCTTGCTAGTAGGCACAGAGCTCCTGGTTTGAATACTCTTGTGACTGTTATAAATAAAAAGTTTTGACTGCCTCTCCACCACTGAGACATGGAAGATTCCCTCAGGCTCTTAATGTGTTTGGAATAGTTAATTAGTGAATGCTACTCAAAAATGAATCCCAAATCAGTGTTATTTCCTGTTTTCCCACTATCGTTTTGGGTTTTTTTAAATGGTGTCTGAAGTGATAGGGCTGCAGTTTCAGATCTCATTTGGTAATTGAACATTTTTATTTACTGGTAGGCTGTCGCTTCAAATGAGAACGCAAACTGGCTAGGGAGTTACCTAGCCAACATAACGCGCATAGCAGAAAACAATAAAAATAGTTTAAGATAGGCCCGATGAGGAAAGGCTTCATTATGATACCAGAAGAGCTATTAATCAGAGGGGACAGTTCTCATGAGACAAGGAGAAAGCTCAGGCATTTAAATTTTTTTCCTCAGCTTTAGATGTGGATTAGAGCTTTAAAAACCTTTCACTTACAGCATGTTCAGTAGGGTTTTTGGAAAGTATGTGTGTAAACAGTGTTCTCAAGTTTGCTATATTCAGAGTGGTATTTCAAAGTATATTTTAAATGTTACATGTTCTCTTTAAATACACTTTTGTGTCACTGTGATACTATGTTATCTATTTGTTTTGGATTTGTGATGCTTTGCCCTTTGCAGCTACAAACCATGAGCATAGCTGGTTCTAAGGCATGGTCTCAGCTGTGGGGGCAGTGAGTTATGCCTTGGTAAATCAAGTTTCCAAGGATGACCATCAAGCCGTAGCTTTCTAGAACTGCTCGCTTATTCCTTGTAATACATCAAGAGAGATAAGACAGTTTCAGATTACAGGGGAAGTTGGAGAGAAAAGGAAGAGTTGATCTTTAACATACAAGAAGCTAGAGGGGCCTGATGGTTGCAACAGAAAACAAGAGAAACACTTTAAAACATGTGTCTGCTTCAACTACTGTAACAGAGAGAAAGTCATTTAACTTTCCTTTGCATGTTACTTTTCTCCACTACTGATCTTAGAAATAGCACTTAACACAAGAAACAGATCTTGGACTGACAGTTGTCTGAAATAACTTTCTTGGCATGCAGTGGTAGCCGAAAAAAAAAAAAACCAAACCCAAAACCAAAACCAACAAATGAACAAACAAAACCAGCAAAAAAAACCCTCAACAAACTCAGCAGAGCTTAGCATCGTCAGGAAAGCTGCAGGGAGCAGGACACAGAGAGAGTTTACCACACAAGACTTTGATGTGCTTATCTCTTGAGCGTGAAGGGCTGTTCTGCATCTCAAGAAGGACACAGTGGAGAAAGCAAAGGGACAATTAAAATGATGGAGGTGATGGAACAGCTGGCTTATGAGAAGAGAATAAAATGTCAGGGACTTTCCAGCTAGGAGCAACGTGTTAGCAAAATTTACAAAATCATTAAGATGGCATGAAAGAATAAAGAAGAATCTTGGTACAAGAGCCTGTAGTAGTAAAACTAGGTGGCACTTCTAGAAAATTGTAGGAGTTTAATTTAAAACAGATAAAAGAGTATACTTCTGCTTGCTGGTAGTGAGCTTCTGGAATCTTCTGGCACAGGAGGTTGTGGTTGCAGGTAATACAGACACCTGCAAAAGGAAGTAGATGGGTTATTGGACAGCAGGTCCATGAAAATATACTGAAGAGGCATGGATGTGCCCTCCAGCATCCTTACTGCAACAATTATAGTTGATGGGGGAGTAGGTACAGAAAGTACGGCAGGAAGTGGCCAGGCTTGTATGCTCTCCTTAAACAGCTTCTCTTACAGCCACAATCTTTATCGGATTCAACTTAGACAACAGTCCAACAAAATCCTCCAGCCCTCTCAATGAAGGGTTGGGGGAAGGATATGGAGAAAAGAAGAAGGAGGACTCAGGTGACTAGATGTGCCAAGAAAGGAAAAAAGGGAGGGAGTGTGAGATTCAAAGGATCAAAAATGTAAAAAAGGGAAGTGTGAGTGGAGGGACACCAACAAGCAATTTCACTGTTTCCTGAAAGCATCCAAGGGGCCAGCAGACATTGCCTGGCAGAGCTCTGCCCAGAGATGCAAGAAAACAAGGAAATGGAGACAGACACCATGGCCACGGACATCCTCCCTTTCGGGCCTCCACTGCCCGGTGCTGGGAACAGCCAACCTAACTGGGGCCAGCAGGCTGATGAGAAGGTCACACTGCTTGCAGGGCCCTTGGACAGGCAGGGAGTTAGTAAGAAGGGAACGACGGCGTAACATTTCAAAGGCATGTTTAAGAACCGGGGTTGGGAAAGTAAGTGCTCTAGCTCTCCAGGAGGTGAACAGCAGATGGGAAGGGTACAAAAAAAAGAAGGTGCAGGGGAAGAGCAGAAAGACTGGGGAGGTGGAGGGAGAATAAGCACCAGAAAGAGGGAAATAGGAGGTATGTAATTTTATTTCTTTTTTAAATTAATTTTGTTTGAAATCACAGAGTTGTAGAAGGGGAAAAGAAATATGAAGCAGGGAAGAGTAGGGCAGTGCGGTTGAATGTGTGGAGCACTGCTCTGCCTCTTCCTGCCTCCTTTCAGAAGGCTGTCCTGTCAAAGGGCTGTAGTGCATTCAGGGCAGCAGGATCCAACTTTCCAGAGAAAAAGTTGTTGATGGTGCACCAAAGAAATCTACAGCCAGTAGTCTGGCTCCAGCTGCATGAGTACAGTCCGGATGCAGTAGATAGTGGTGGTGTTCACAGAGGTGGCAATGGAGTGTGGATGTTTTGCAGGGGGACAAGCAGGAATGCAGGAATGTAACCAGCGACATAGTCCTTGTGCCACAGACAGGTGTTGTCCACTGTGGTGATTACTGCCATGGTCACCACCCAAACAATGCTGACTGTGGTGGTCTCATGTAAAATGAATATTATCCCTCTCTACCTCAGCCTCACTGTAAAGTGATCTAGAATCGATGAGCAAACAGGTATTTGCAAAAGTTCAAAGGTGTTTTTGGTAAGGAAGGGAAAAAGTCAAATCTCTTTGAAGACTCTCATTGATATTTTTTTTTTTTTTTTTTTAAGCAAGGAATTGCAGGTGATGAGATAGTAATTATCATACTTGACAGAAATTCCAATCTGAACTTTACAGAAGGTTTTCTTTTTAGGATTCAGTCCTAACTGAAGTCCTGAAGCTACTGCATTGAACTCAGCCTAAACAGAATACTCCCAGCACAATCAGTATTCACATCTGTTGAAGAACATATCAGCTTCTTTAATAAACATTTTTACACCTATCCAGTGTCATAGCTGGTTTTCACTCTTGCCTTGGGTTTTTTATGAGATCATGACACAATGATGACAAAGGCCCTCCTAACATTATTTTGGTTTTTTGACAGCAGCGTGGAGTTATCTGTGCAAGTCTTGGCTTTTCACCTTTCTTTTCTGCTTCATTTTCCAGAAACTGGAAGATCACCTTTAAAAAACCAGGTCTTGTTATGCAGATGTGAGGTGCGGTAAGCTTTTAGATACTTCTGGATGCAGAGGAAGATGAGGTTATTTTTTCAGGAGTTTGTATTTTAAGAAATGGTTTGTGGGATAAATATGTGGTTTAAAATTATACTATGCACATATAATATTGTCCAAGCTTCATATTATAACTTAAAAAACACATAAATGTGTCTGAATTGCAAGGATTTCCTGTTTTTGAGGGACTGTTTTGATGACCTAGATAATTACATGGGAGCCTGAAATGTGTCCTGATTTCAGTATAATTATCCATCTACTCCTTCAATGCTTTTCCTCCGTACACAATAGCTATGGGGCTCAGCTGCTTCAGACTATCTGCCACTGAGTTTAATTAAAATCCTCACTAGCACAATGCGCATCAAGATATTCAAAGCCATGAAGCATCCTGGCTTGTGCAAATTCCCCCAGATGAGCTCAGGGGCTGGCAGTCTCCATCCCCAAATCTTCTTTTAAACATGTGGATGTTCAGGGGAGAGGATAAGAAAAAAATATTAGTAGCCAGGAAGTGAAGATTTCAGTGGTTACAGACAGAAAAGAATCTGGTAAGTTTTCACTGTGTGGCATAACTGTTCCTCTCTTCACAATTCATGTTGCCTTCTTTTAAGGTAGTAACTATGGCAGTGCCTTTACAAAAGTCTGACACTTGGGAGGTAACATCAACTCTTCTGCTTTCCCAAAAGTTCTAAGAAAGGTGATGATGGATGTGATATCTAGCAGTTCTTAGATTTCTTTCACTGTAGTCAGTTTTAGATGCAAAAATGGTGCAGTCTGTGGGTTTCACTTCATCAAGGCTTGCTGATGGTAATTTTTTCCTTGGTACAGTTCAGAGTCCATTGACATGGGCCATTGCCGGCACAGGCAGCAATGCATTCCTGAATGTCTCCACTCGCTCAACCAGAAGCCTGAAGATATCAGAATGGAAAATTTCCCCCTGCTGGGCATTGCAAAATTCTGTATGTGTACAACCGCCAATATTATAAACATGGATGTTGGTGATAAAGACAGATGTGGATAGGGCCTATAATTTAGCCAGTGGCAAACTAACAAAAAACAACTGGGTTTTCTGAGTAAAAACCGCAAGAGAGAAAACCTTTGGAAATCATTAAATGAAATTAGATTTAAAGAGAAATCATGGAAATAAAATCACTTAGGTAGAGTAGTTGAGCAGATAAATGGAAATGAATAGTGTGGAACACAATTTCTTAAACTACGCTGTAGGTTACAAGACATTTACTTAGAATGTAGGGTGATTTAACTTAATCTGACACTACAGTTTCAGAGAGGAATAAGTATAGAATTGGGTTAAAGTGTATGAGAACACAGCTAGTCTATGTAGTTTTACAACAATTTAATTCATTTAGAGTAAGATATATGAGCATACGTGCTGGCCAGTGGTCTAAATGTAGATGTGGTCCACAGTATACCTCTACGTGGTAAGGGAATAAACTTGGCTAATATCTATGAAAACCACTTTCGTTCAAGTTCTCGGCAGCAGTGGTAAATGCAACAGAAGTTTTCTTTTCTTTATAAATGATTACAGGCAGAAAGAAAGAAAGGTGTGGTAATAAATGAATTGAAGCTGTAATGGATACTGACAGTTTGGAATAAAAGCTAGAAAGGTGGCTATGTGCAGTAACTAAACTGTGATTTCACATTCTGTAGATTTTATGCCAGTGCTTGTGTGACTTCCGATATCTGTAAAATCTATCCTTACTGTATCTTTCTTTTTCTTCACTGAAGTTAATCTAGCTATTTTCTTTATGCTGATTGACTGACATTAGCTATTAAGAGAAAAATGAAGCTGCTGAGTGAAAGAAGAGAGAACTAGAAATTCTTCAGGAAGGATCTGGAGCAGTTTCCAGTACTGATCTTTCTAGTTAGAAATGTACACGTGCCTGGAGGGCCACAGGAACGGGGTGGAGATTCCTGCGGTGAGGTATAGTCTTGAGGGGAGAGGACAAGCTCTGGTTTGGGTTCCTTTGCTTTTTCTACTCTTCTGAAAAAATGGGAAAAAAGCAGTGAAATATTTATGTTTCATCATTTACACACATACATGCACACATATATACATATTATATGTATACTATGCATAACATGGTAGTTGTAGATTAATAAGAGGGAATTAAATTGCATTTGAGGTGGGATAAACCCCTCATTTGATCCAAAACCTAACTAAAATTAAAGTGAATTTCAAAATAATATGTCATATAATAAAGTGTCTGACAAAAAAAATGGCAAATGTTCAATTATTTCAATTGTTCTTGAAATAGTTTATTAAAGTTGACACAAATTCATGAACATTTTTGAAAACTTGTTCATCTGAAGTTTTCTGGTGTTTTGTTATGATTGTCTATGGAGCACAGAGAAGAGCGATGCTGGGAAGAAGGGAAGAGATAACGTATGAAAAAGCTTCCTGATTTCTACTACTGACTGCTAATGAGACTGCTCATTCATAAGCATGGAAGAAGATAAAGTTGCGTTTTGCTTTGAGATAGTGTTGAACATACATTTTGTAATGTCTGTCAAATATATCCACTGATTTGTATGGTTGCGAATTGTCTATCAAAAGTTCAATACTTCCTTAAGCATATCAGCAACTTCTAAACAGACAGTTGTTAAAAGACAAATGAAGAAACAAACCAAAACATTTTAGATCTTTATTTTTTCCAGTTTGCAATGTGACAGTTGAATTGCATTACTTAACTTTCAAGCATGCTATGAGGTAAAGTGATATGGTTTCATTACTGTGATTTGATGGACCTTTTAAAAATAGCTAGATTGCTGGAACTCAGAAAAGCTATCTGATAATTCAGTATTGGAATATTTAAAGTCATAAGCTGAAAATTGGCGTTTTTCTTGGTAAAACTGCTAATTAAATCCAAGCAAGTGAATAGTCATAAAAGATATGGCTGAAAATAATTCATTCCAATAGTCGAGAGAACAACTTACAGAAAACATTTATACATTCGTTATTTCTCTAGTTCAGAGTTAACATTTTATTTAATTAAAGTTTATTCCAAGTTAAATACTGTTTTCTACACAGCTTTTATATAATGTAAAATATTCTCTCCTATAAAGAAAAGTGGCTTGTGTTATGAATTATGTCTTTGGCTTTCTGTAGGCATCAAATCATTATCTACGAAATAGTCCTCTCCATTTGTATATGTCAGAAACCTGTGCATGCAAAATCAATCATGATTCCTATCACACTGCCCTGAATCATATCTTTATTAGATTACTTCAGAGCTGGATGAGTCATAGTGCAAGACGATCACTGCAGGGTGGGAGAGCTGCACCTCATGACATTGGCTGGATGCCCTCTTTAGAGCTGTTCTCACTTCTGCTTTCTCCAGCAGTTGGTATGGGCTACTTCAGGTGTTGCTCTCTTCCAGGCAGAGCAGCAAACCTACTGAGTGAACTAAATTTGGGAAAATACTCCCTTTGTTTGTCTTTTTACATATTGTATGACCTCATAAAGAGATAACTGCCCACAGGCATTGGCTTCTTGATTTTGAGTGACTTCTTAAAGTGTCTGAGAGATTCGTATTTCATAACTCAATAAGCTTATATTTTAATACTTGAAAACTGTGAACTGTACAAAAGATATAGAGGATCTAATTATGAGACGACTCACAAACTGAGCCGGGCTACAAATAAAAACCTGGCTGTAAGGAACTGTAGCCATTGAATTAGGTGGAGATCAAATTCACATACATTATATGAAATTAGTGCAAATTTTTAGACATGTTAGCATAAGTGGAATCAAGCCTTCCCATAGGCAGTGTTTACCCTATTAGATATTGTCGATGTGATACTTTTTAAAACCAGAAAAGAAACAGCGGTATTCACAAGAGCAGAAGTTCAATGTTCTGAGTGTCTACGGCTAAAGCATCTACAATCAGAAAGTCCAATGTTTAGAGCACAGTATCCTTTTAAGTTATAAAGCAACTAACTAAAGTATTTTAATTGTGTTTTTTAAAGATTACTGGCCTTGTTCCCAGATTTCACTATGGTAAGTGAGCTACTGATCTTTCACAGTCATCAAATACATGTCATAAAATATTTCTGTCAGTGCTATAGACTTTTCATGTTCTTATTGTACAAAAGTGAGGATGTCTGGTGTATTTAACTTAAACCCTTGTTTGCATAACATGAATTTACATGCCTTCTATTTGCATCTATTTTGTCTCACCCCTCATAACCGCTTTCTTTTGTAATTTTTCTGCAGGAAGGCATTTTTAGGGCTTGAGATGCTGTCTCTAGTTAAACCAGAGCTTGCTTTAGATAAATAGGATTTACTTTTCCTTTCAAACTTAATTACTTTTCAGAATCATGATCAATTTCCCGCCTTGCTTGCTTGAGGGGAGTGACACTGTAGGAGACCCTTACGCATTTGCTTTGTAATAAGCCTTTATTCGTGCACTTCAGGCTATACAATCAGCTCCTCTGCACCAGAGCGTGCGCCTGTGCGTGTGGCTGCAGCCGGAGGCCTGCAGATTGGAATGCTGATGACGGGGAGCAGAAGTGCTGAGGAATGAATCTGTATTCGAGGAAAGCAATAAACTGGCTGTGAGTGTCCACACCTCTGATTATATAAAATTAAGCTACCTTTGATGGCCTTTTTTTTAGTAGAGATTTCCTACATAATACCCTATCTGAAAGAGTTTTACTCTACTGTTCTCTTTTTCACTTGTAGTGAAACAGGAAAGTAATAATTTCTCCTCTAATAAAAAGGCATACTAATTTGAGATCCTAATAGTTAAAGTAGGGCGTTTTCTTGTTGGAACAATTGGTTTCATGTCTCAACTTCTGGCTTGTCATCTTTGTCTGGTTTAAAAGAAAGTCAATTTTAAAGCATAAATTTAGTTCCTAGGGAATAAAAGTTTATGGAAAGCTACAAATATTATCTATAGCTTTGCTATGACAGTAATATTTCACATGGTCAAGGAACTAGTTATATTTATATTACTAGAAAAGCCCTTTTTTCTAGGGAAAGCATGAAGACTTATGGGGGGGGGGAGGTGGGGGAAAAGGGAAGGGGGGAAGCATTAAAGATATTGCAATCCCACTGGAAAACAATTTAGTTTGCACATTACTGCTTCTTAAAAGTCAGCTTCTTGTCAATTTTACTTGGTATCCAGAGCAATTTTCATGGTTGGACTTTTTTAAATGGACCATAACATAACCATTTAGTAAAAGTAATAATCTTTGCATTTTCACCTAAGTGTCAGTTAAAAGAAATGGATAAAACAGAGAGGCCCATATTCAAAGGTCTCTTCTTGAACATAGGAAAGGTTCTGGTCCTTATCCAACCATGGTACCTCGTAGACAGCTTGATTTAAATGTTAAAGCAAAAGTAAACATTTGTAAGTAGGTAGAGCAAATGATCCTTCATTGCCTCTTCCAACCCTATTTTGAAACTACTTTCTGTAGTTTTGGCTGCTTGTCTTCACAGTAGGACAGGAGAATATTTTGTATTTGCTTTACTACAACCTCAGATACAAAAAAGCAGTTTTTACTAAATTCTAGAGTTGTGCAAACCAAATATGAAAATCAAACATTAGATCAAATTTTATTTCCATTGGGATTTCCATCTCAAGAACTGTAGTGTCTTAACTGTTGTAACACGGGTTGCCAAAAGGCTTGGTTTTGAATCTTTCCTGTAATCTGTCTTGAATCTCTCCTGTAATTAATTATTACAAAAGTATTCAATGAATGGCTTCAGACAATCTAAGCATGGAAAGAGAGAATGTATGAATTACAAGGGTTTTTCTCCTACTGAGTCTTTTATACTCGTCAAATGTTTTAAAGTTGTATTTTTTATCTGTTTAACAATGAGTCTTCCATCACTTCCCTTCAGCTAACGGAGTGCACTGTGACAGGAAGCTTTTCCTGTTGACTTGATCTAAATTTAAATTACTGCATGCCTTAAACCATGGGGCATGCTGTCTCAAAAGATCTGACATTTCAGTCCAGGAATAGGGTGGCACATCTGTGAAACTGGATGAGCTGTTTTGTTCTCCAGAGAAGGGTGAGGGTGGCATAACAACTTAACTAATTGTCCCTTGAAAAGCATGCCAACTTCAAAGGAGCAAATATTTCTGCAGGAGGATTATACAGAAATAGACATTAAAGATCAACTTGACTTACTGATACAATTCATTTTGTCCACTTCTTTCCAGTGCCTGTTAATCTTCACATAGTTTTAAGGATTAGATAGGTCCATACCAGTATCTTTTTGTAACTCAAATATAGTAACTCCTCCATATTTTCCTACACCAGATCTACTGATGTTTATGACTGGTCTGACAGTTTTTAACCTATTTTCTCTAGTCTCTATTTTCATTGCAGTTGTGTATGTAAGATCTGGTCTCTGCTCTAAAGCAAAGAAGGATCCTGGTCCTTGCATAAAAACGCAAATGGATCCTAGTCCAACGGACACATATAAATTATTGCTCATCTGGATTATAATTTGTTTTTTTTTTCACACACGTGTAAAACCTAGGAAAGATACTCATGTTTTGGTTAAGAGTAAGTAGTTCTTATTTGCTTTAAGATAAACTTAATTTTTTGACTTAAAACAATATAAAACAGATTCAGGAATTTTTTCATGGAGGTCCTTAATTTTTTTTCTGGGTATAACTACACTGATGTTTACATTTGATAAATTTATGCAATTTCACTGGTAGTGTGCAGCTGTTCTTTTCTGTGGCATGATTCAAAAAGGTTTTCATGAAGCTAAAAGTTACAGATAGTGGTTTTTAAATTTAATAATGAAATAATGGTGGAAATGTCATGTTCACAGTTACGGCAGGAGAATGAACCACAACCTGCAAAAAAGAATGATATACAAATAAATTATTGTGATATGAACATAGCACAGAAACTTGTCTTGCATTGTTTTATCTTTATTTCTGCGTGTGATTGTGGCCTCTTTTCATTTTTAATGCAAATTCTTTTGATTTCTATTAAGGTAAGTGAGGTAGACTATAAAACCATACTGGAAAGCAGTGCTAAGAAGTATTTGGTCCAGTTGTTATTGGGCATCCATCAGCAACATTTAACTCCAGATGCCATCAAGAATGGAAGGAAGGAAGGAAGGAAGGAAGGAAGGAAGGAAGGAAGGAAGGAAGGAAGGGAGGGAGGGAGGGAGAAAGGGAGATGTCTTTCTGACATTTCAAAGAGAAAGAGCTCTCGGAGCTCTTGATTTCCACTTTTCATCATTTAAAGTACTGTCTTGGAACAATAGATCTTGCTATATTTTGAAAAGAAGTTAATGGAACTTGTATAAATGAAATTCCCTGACTATGTAATAGAGCCTCAAGCTACCTATGGCAGGAAGACTTATATCATGAGAACTGCAAGCAAATTTCTAAATCTGTAATTCTAAATTTGATATCTTGCATTATTGTCAATAGAGAGAGATATTAGAAAAAACACAAACCAAATTCCCTAGTATTTCCATTAAGCAACAGTTTCTTCTTTATTTTTGTTTGCAGAGCAGAAGTTTTTATGTGCCACTGGTGATTTTACTTTCCCTTCTGTGACTTAGTGGGGCAAAGTAGAAAGGCGAGGAAAGAAATCATTTTATTTCTTCTACCTCATCGCTGCAGTGTGGGAATTCATCAAATTCCCATTTCCTCTTGTATGGATATTGTCTGTGTAACATTACTGCTCACATTATAATTACATAAAGATCCTTTTATAATTTTGACTCGAGTAGGGGATCACTTTCTCTGTGGTATGTAACAGGAGGCTAAAGTGAGATCCTCAATAAGAGCTTTGTCTCTGGGCTCTGTCAGTGGGTCCGGGATTCTGTGCAACAAATTCGTTTAGAGAGGAGGACAGGAAAAAATGTGGAGATCATTATTTTTGCAAAGATATTGGAAGAGTTGGTGAACTAAATAATCATGCATCAGGATGCTGCATGTACTTTAGCATTTGAGTATTGATATTTTTGGCAAAAGTGTTTTTATTAAATGCTATAATATGATGGAGGAAACATTGTGAAATAATCTTTTCTTTGTTGAGTGTTACTAATGCATTTACTTTTATAATATAGTAGGACTGTAAATAACTGATTTTTTTTTGTATGCTTTTTAAATTCTCAAGCATAGTACTAGCAAAGTGCATAGATATCGTCTTGTCAGCATTTCTGTCACTCAGCATATTTGATACGTGGCTAACTTCTCCATTTACAACTTTTTCAGTTGTGAGTCAAATTGTACAATACTTTGTACAATTACAAATATAGTTAAATAATATGCCCAACTTCTTTTTCTCGGTAAGACCTGAACTTTTTATTTCTGAACAATGAGGAAGACAAATACACACCTTTACAGATTATCTAGAGGCAGAGGTTTATATGAAAAATAGGACAAGCCTGCATCTCTTTTTAATAGCAAAGGAAAAATTTATTTTGAAATTCCAATTCACAAGTCTTTATTGACCGTTTTCAGTGTTCATGTGTTTTCTGTGAAACATCTCATTATATACCTCTTATTTTTTAAGTATTTCTGTTTCTCAGCACTCAGTTATATCCAAATTCTGATGTCTTTGTTTATGCTGAAACGCTCATGCTTGTGTTTGGGAACTGGGTATAGGGAAGAAAACCCCCAAACCACAATGAATACTATAGCTGGAATTCATCCAGGTGAAGTCAAATGTTGAAAGGTTCTTAAATGTTTAAATCTCAGCTAATCATCAGAGTTAATGGAAAGGAACAGGAACCTTTTCAACTGAATCATTTGTTCAATTTTTTATACCTATTTTAGGATGAGATTAATCATTCTCCTGAAGTTCACACATTTCTGCACACTGAATATAAAGGCTGTGTCAGATGGCTAATACTAAGACATCTAACTTTTGGACAACTGAAAATTAGGCATGATGAACTGCATCTATAATTGGTTAGAGTGGGAATTGTTTGGAACTCAGGAGCCAAAATGTGTTCAATTTTCAGTCTCCCTATAGGCCACCGTGGGAGAGAATGGCAAAAATCTCTCCTTCCAGTAAATTTATCAGACCGCTAAAGAATGTTAAATTTAGTCTTCACAGAAATGACGGAAAGGAAACATGAAGGAGTGAGACGAGGACTTCTCTGAACTGTTTAAATGGACTTCAGTTGAGTGTAGCTTACAGTCACTGTGGTTTACACCAACAGAAATCTGCATGCGAGAAATTGTCCATCCATAGTCATATGCTACATAAAACAGGAAAATATATCTGACTGTGTACCAGAGAAGTATCTTCTCCCACATAGTGGAGGCATGTTGTATTTTTCTACTCAGGACTTGAACCCAATGATTGGTCAGATTTCTGTGTGTGTGTATACCTATATACCTATACATACTGTGCACATATATGTGTGTGCATGTATGTGTGATTGTATATATATATATAAAACCTGTGATGCCTCTGGAATTTTGGACAATACTCCAAGATTAACATGTTACTTTACACTGGGTTAAATTACTGATGGCATAACTTGGCCAGTATACTGAAGATAAAATTTGCCATTTATTTACAGAGAGTTAATCTTGCTGAAAGAATAACACACCATTGAAAATAAGCAAACATGTCTGTATGATGTTCAGGAGCCAAGTTAGCATTTTTGCACAATGCTGCAGACTGTTGTTCCATGTGGAGAGGCATATCGGTACCCACAGATATTTCTTACACAGTGTTAAGTGGGCTTTGACACTTTGTGTGGTGAGGTTGAAGTGTTTCAAAAGAAAAGTTTTCATCAACTTGTTGAATGCCACTTCAGCCTAAGCCCAAAATAAAATTGTGAGTTTGTCAGTTATGGTAAATTACAAGTTGCTTTTTTTTTCTTGCCCTATTTTACCAAATACTTTCTATAACTAATCTTCTACTTGGAAAAAAAAAAAAAAAATCTCTGATTTCATCTTCATGAGAAATTCTGAGATCTGCACATACTCCAGCTGCCAAAAGAGAACAGCCTAAATTGACCTTTGGAAAAAACAAGATGAAATTTGTTGTAAATTTAAACTCTTGAGTGTGAGAAAGCAAAGGTTTATGGAAAACATCCAAGAAGAGAGGAAGACCCTGGTCTCTGACCATGGACAGGAAGGACAAGGCACAGTCCCTTTTGGAGACCAGAGCTACAGTGTGGGCAGGACGCAAGCAAAGACTATGTGGGAAATGTCCTAACTTAACAAAGTTAAATACTAAATGTCTTCTGTTTCTCTTTCTGTCTGTGTAAACAACTACTTATGGCACAGAGCAAAACAGCAACATAATCCACACCAGACTTGATTGCCAGGTGGGTTTTTTTGTTTGTTTGTTTGTTTGTTGTGTTTTGGGTTTTTTTTTTTGTCTCTATGCTATGCCCTAAGCCCCTGTATGCTGTGTGGCATGCAGTTGTCTGTGTAAGAAGGAAGGACAGACAACAGACATATGGGTTGTCAGTAATAAAATATTTTGTGGAGAGGATACAGCTGCTTCTAGTTTAATATCTGCCAGCTGAAAGTGTCTGTATCACCCAGAAAAAACAGAAGAGAGAAAGGTTATCTCTGGGAAGCATAGCAACACTGTTTCTAGCAAATCATTTGTACATCTAGACATACACTATAAAACTGATAAACCTCCTTTACTTTTTGTCCTGAACAGACTACTTATTCTATTTCAATCTATTCCAGCAGTCTAATGACTTGATTTCATCTTTTATAACTAAACTTAGCGGACTGACCCAAGAAATCAAAGAGATGCCTAAGGTACTCATCTGAAATATATATTTTGTATAATCTAATTCTAACTCTGTGATATTTTCCACCCTTACGTCCTTCTCTTGAAGGGACTTATGGTGCTTCAGATCTGGGATCTTCCCCTCAGTAACTGATATATTATAAAGGACATCTGTCGTTCTCTTGATCCTAACCGCTGCTAGTGGCTGCTAGCCAAACAGACATCAAACCCAGTAATTTATCATTACCTTGTTATCCCCTCTGAATGCTGAAGAAGTCCTGCTCAAAGGCAAGTATTTAGAAGATGTGAACCAAATCATAAATGGAGCATTTCACATTACAGAATAGTTTACAACTGCCACATTTTCAGATAATTCTGTTGTCTAGGGTTAGGTAGGGCTGCATCAGTAAAGGTCTTACACTCCTCAAATTAGCAGAGACCTACCCTTAGGTAAGGACTGCAGAACATTCTGTAAGATTTTTCAGCTATATAGGAAGAGGCAGGTGCCTCAGGGTGAAATGTAAGGAGTTGCAATGCTCATTTCAGACCTAGCCTAGAGCTCAGCAATGCAGGGTCTCTGGTTGAAATCCTACCCAAAGCTGCAACCTAGGTACTTCATCTAGGGACTAGGGGCAACGTTGCTATCAGGTAATCGTTCACATGTTACAACAATCTCCCAGGATGCAGAAGACCTATTTTATAAGGCCTGCTTAGCCATGGAGAACACAATCCCTTCTCCCTCATGTTACAGGAAAGCACTTCATCTCTGAGGCGACGCCACAGTTTGAACTGGAAAAGAGAGGGCTCTCTCTATTGAACTTGGATGTCTCTCTTCCTGAATGAACATGCTCATTACGGGCCATTACATACTGGGGGAAGGATGGTAGAGGTAGGGTGATGCTAAACTGACAGGCACAAAAGCTTGAGAGCCTTCCTCACCTCCCATCCCCTACAGCTGCGACTTGTGCTCAACCTCATCCTAGAGGGGCCTTCCTGTAGCTGGGAGTCCTGAGCACGTACTTCTTACTTGTTTGATGGCTGTAGAAGTTAAACATTCTCCTTTGCTTGTGAAACCTGGTATTTTAAAATGAAATGATAACCACAGGTTTGGGTGGGCTGTCTGACCCTACACTCCACTGGATGATGTCTTCTGACAGCTCAGGGAGCAGAATTTGCATGTCCTGGCCCCAAACCAGGAGATGGCTGTGTTTCTGAGGAGCTCTGTCCTGTCAAGTTTCAGGGCCATTCTGGGAATGGATATGTGCTTCAGCTGTGGCAAACACCTAAAACAGAAACTAGGCATCTCTGAGCAGGGATTTTCTGGGATAAGAGAAGAGGTCTTATCACGTTAGTGCCTCTTCAGACTTGGGCTCTAAGACTTTCCATTAATGGCTTAAATATCTTTATTAACCAACTTCTTTGATATGTAGGGTGCTATCAATTAAAAATTATTTAAAATAAGTGTTATTTCCTTTCCTGATCATCTGCCACATTTTGCTTGGCCTTTTAAAATACCATATTTTTATTTTTTATTTTTATTTTCTTTTTCTTTTTCTTCTGCCTTTTCCTTTTTTCCCCCCTTTGAATAGCTTCTTTAACAGAATTTTGAATTTTATGGCACATGAAATCAGCAGACAGCTGCATTCTGATGAAACTGGTCTCACTGAGAAATTAGGACTGTCTTTACAGTCGGCAGTGTTGCTGATAAAATCAACACAGTCCCTGCCCTCCTTAACGTAATCACAGTGGTCTTGCTATAAAAATGCTCGGTCTGATACAGCTGATTCAAGTTCATTGCAATATCAGCTATATTGGTGTCAAACTGCACCTACACAGATGCGTAACTCTTCCAGTGAAAACTCATAGGAGATACTGATACAGTCAGGCTGGTAAATGCTGTAAATAGACAACACCCAGTTTGTATTCAGCCCGCAGTGAAGAGAGGAGGGCTTGTACAGTACTGGAAGGCAGTAAGATTCAACATCCCTATGTTTATTTGAATTTACATCCCTCTGATAACTGCCAGTTTTGAAAATTAACAAGGAAAAAGCTTTGGTTTTACATGTTTAACTCTGGAAAACTGTATATTTCATATTTGCTTGGGGAGTATATTATTCATGAGAAAATGAACTCAGATTTCTCTGACAAAACTAAATGATGCTAGTGATGGATATGTTACTGGAAAGAGACATATATAGTATCAGTGACCTGAATATTCCATATAGGGACTATAGATTTTCTTCGTCAAAGATAAAATATTAGTTTTAATTCTAATGGGACTTGCTGAAATACAGTTAATAATATTTAATTATTTGAGCTTTGACAAGTGGGTAACTCCTCCTCTCCTTGCATTGCCAGTCAAGCGCTCTGTTCCCATAAGGCTTTCATGGATTGATAGGCTTTAAGTCAGGTGGTGTACTACATTGTTTGGTCTGATTTCATAGCTGATGCAGTTGCCAATAATTTGTGTTTGACTACCGTATACCTGCTGAGAACAGGTTAATTTTTTATTTGGGTGAACCCACAGTCGGCAGCTCTTGTTGACTTTGGCCAATCCCTCCTGTTCCCGTGCTGGAGATCATTTCTCCCTCTGCAGGGCCCACACAACTGCTGTCAGGGACCAGGCAGGAAATAGGGACATCGATATTATTTCCCCTCTTTTTTCTAACCTGCATAATTTTAGTGATTCTTTAATAAAGAACGTGGTCCAGCAGCTGTTTATACTGGAGGTGGCAGCAAGCTGCAGCACAGGGATGGTGAAAAGCTGTTGACAGATGAAGGATGAGAGGGGAGATGAAGGAAAGTTTCTTCTATAGAAAATACAGCATAGAAGGACACCCTCATGTATCCAGGACTTCTCTTGAAGAAAATGGAGCTCTTCTCTTGCTTGGCTGCTCCTTAGGTTAATCGCTGCCACTGTTAAAGGAGTATGCCTTATTTCTAAGTTTAACCGATCCAGCTGATAAAGCTGCTCACTAGCAGGGTAGCATTTCTGCTGTCTTTATAGTACAGGGATACTATAGGTTAATAAAAAACAATAATTTTTAAATATTCTTTTTATTATCTCAGACGTAGTGGGAGGATGTACTGTATGTTAGTCTAGTTGTCGATCTACTGTTATTCTTCAAACAGGATCCATTCTAAGTTGTGTCTCTGAGTTAGTATTACTCCATTTTCAAGCACCTTCTAGCTGTTATGTCAGAAACAATGACCTATATTTCTATTTTATCCCAGATTTTATACTTTCCTTTTTATTATATTTATACTGATGTTTATAATGTGCATTTCATTGATAAAAGTTTAATAATGTTGTTTTAAAAGCCTTCAACTTTACATAACTTATTATTACGCTGTGATAAAATAAAATACAAACACGGATGAGGCAGTGGAAGATATTGCTATATTTCTAAAGTGCCCCCAGTAATGAATAGGCACTTGAAATAACTGAAAACAAAAAGTACATAGATAAATGTAAAAATACCATAGTAATTCAATTTGAGATACTATTGAAAATTCAGTGAGAAAATTAGTAATTCTGTATTTGTTGTACATTTTGATGGTGTACCACGACAGCAGTACATGTATTGCAATGGAGAGGGGTTTTTTTTTTCCTATTAAACAAGATCTTATCTGGGCTCCTTTGCTTGTCTCCTTGGTTTTGATCATATTGAAACATTTCATTTTGACTTTGACTTTTGCTTCAAATTTTATCAACTTTACTTAGTCTAATATGAATCATTATTTGTGTTCATTATTGACTAAAGACTTATGTGTATTGATATATGCTAGACTAACCATATTAAACAATACATTCAGTGATTTCTTAGATGATTGGTTTTGTTTCAGAATGTCAATTCTTCCTTATAGTCTAATGTTACATCTTTGGATTTTAATTATAATTCATAATAAATATAAATTTTGAAATTTATATCTTAATTTTCATTTGGAAGTTTTGTTTTTTATTGAGCAGAAAATAAATTGTCAAATGAAAAAGGACAAGAAAATAACACCACTTCCCATAGGGCTTTGAGATTACACTACTCTGTGGCAAGGCTTTCATGGGAACAAATTAGTACATTGTCATACTGTTAAAGAACTGTTGTAGTTTGAATACATCTACTTAAATTAAACTTATGGAAGCCAGAAATTTGGACACTTCCTGAATTTCTTTAGGACTTTGATATTGCATTTACAGTGATCTTGTTACATAGGACTATCTGGTTTTACATGAGTTTTGGAATACAATAAATAGCTTGAAAAAGAATGTCATAAATGCGCTAATTAAGTGGAAATTCAAACTAGCATTCACAGAAACAGAGGAACTTCACTGATTCTCATCTGACATCATCTCCAAATTTCATGTTCATTCTCCAATGTATAGGCACAAGGTTTTGCTTAAAAATATAATTGCTTGTATATTGAGAACATGATTCTTACCCTAATCTAATTTTCAGAAACATCTGAGTCATCTTAACGGAAAATATTTTAAAAGTCTACCAGAAGCAGAGATCCAACTATTTCTAACAGAGTTACCAGCAAAGCTGCATAATTGTACAAAGTGGACATGATTATTTGCTGCTTTTCTCCTTTCTCCCTTGTTCCTTTATATTGGCACCAGAGCCACATATTTCTGCATCATTCAAGTATATTTTCATGAAAAAAAATGTATCATTCCCTCCACTGTGTTCCCCCTCCACACACTGCGGATGATAATATTTCTAGGCATCATTCTCCAAAATATTATATTAAATTACTCTAGCACAGGATCTGTCTGATTACTTGTCATTCATCAAAACACCTAGAGGTTGCTGTGATTAACTCCTGATCATGCCTGTGCTTGTAGAGCTGAGTGATGCTTTTAAGATCTGCCCATGTTTCCTCATTCCCACTCCATGCCAGCCCTAGTCTCAATCTCACTTTTCTCCAAATGTCTTTTACGGCAAAGGAATGAGGAATTTGGGAAAAACAACTAATTTTAAGTCTTTGCTATGGTCACCAAAGAAGGGGTTTCCAAAAAAGCTGACAAAAGGGCGATACCATATTTTTCCTATTTCCCCCCTTAAAAACAATCAGTAACATTTGGACTCCTTAATCCCTTAGCCTCTTGGTGAAAAAAAAAATAATAATAAAAAAAAAAATTCAATCTCTAGTAGTTTTTAAAACATCCAAGTTGTACGAAAGAGAACTAAATAGAAAAGTATTGCTCACAGAGTACCTCATTCTAATGCTAGGAAGGTTGCATACTAAACATTGTAAATTGATTAACTATCAGAATGATCCATATAAACATCTTCCGCTACTTTGAAAATTAAATATGCTTGACCATTGATCTGCCAACAGTAACCTACATCTTAAATATTCTGTTAGGAATTGCATGATTTAATTTGTATGATTTGTTTTGTGTATTCTTATTTACTTACACACTCTAGCAATTTATCACAGGAAAGCCATATGGCAGCCATAAACTTGAACAGATTATGTTCAAGAATTTTCAGCTCCAAACTGAAGTATAGTAAGTTTCTATTTCATGCAGATGTGTTCTCCAACTTGGTAGATTGCTTTCTAGGAAATGCCACATGTTGTATATTCTGCATAATGTAGATTTTGTCCTGTAGTTAGATGTACTGGCAAACTAAACAGACACCATTTTATGCTACTGCTGAAGAATGCTTTTTCACTGCTCTCTAAAGTTCTATTCATACCTGAGATAAAGCATATCACCTCAGCCCTCCTCAAACAATGTATTTCTTTTTTAAGTATCTACTTTGAGTATGCTGGATCTCTAGAGCAATAACACACTAACAGCTGCTGACAAAATTATACCTATGGAAGAGTAAAAAATATCCTTTCCCTTGTTCTTTTGTATTTTTATTAATGTAGATAATGTTGATTTTATACTAGTATGCCTTATGTTGTCATCTTTGCAAAATAACTGTGGAGATGCTCTGTAGACTCTTCCCACACTGTTTAAAAATCATTCACTTTATCTTCTAGCCACAAAGTAACCTTTTTCATATGAGGCTGTTCTTACAAGGTCTGCCAAAAATTTTTACCACAGATAAATCTTTTATACTTTTCCAGTGCCTGAGTATCATCCTTTTAGCAATCATTAAGCTTGTATATATCCATTTTGATGATGCTTTAGGGATGCCTTTAATTCCCCAAATGTCAGACAAAATGCAAACAGAAGGTTCTGAGCATATTTTGCTTCCAATTATTTGACATTATGGACTAAAATAATTTACTTTTTTTCATTCTGAGAAGATGGTTATGGTCTCTGCTAGAAGTTAAGCATGTAGTGAGTTAGCTTTTTGATGTTTTCTCCAGAATATGTCCTTTCTTTTCCATTTTGAGAAGCAAATTCCAGAGCAACTTCCAAATTATGATAGCTGCCTAGAAGAGAAACAATACCAGTAGAACAACAGTATGAAATTTATGCTAGATTATCCCCATGAATGACATTTGGTTTGGATGGACAGATTAAGTAAAGGTTTAGAAATACAGTGGAAAGTGTATTTATTTTTTACTTTATTTTTCTTACAGTTTTCTAATAAAGGAAAGAAGTACCTTCCGTTGTAGGACTTTCAATGCTCCAAGAGGAAAAATGTAAGGTATAATTCCTTTGTCTAGAGAGGACATTAGAAATAATGTACCTCCTCCTGTGAAAAAGCCCATAGTATTTTTAACAAGCACAAATAATGTCTTTCATAAAGAATTATAAACTCAGTACAATATGCCACATCCAAAACAGTATTTGAAGAAGAGTCACCTGATATTTGTGGACATTCCACCTATATAACTTCGCTGCATTATGTCTGTTCTTATACTGATACTGGTTTAATTTATGAAAAATATGCTGATGTAGCACAGTGCATACACTTTGCATAGGATTCATCTGACTAAAGGTAGATTTTCGTTTGAACTAGTCATCCTTCTCTTCCATGTCTTCCATGGAGATATAGCCAATATATTTAAGGGGTCACTACAGTAACTTATCTCACCAACGTGTATATCTAAACCAGATCATTCAATCAATCACATACACACACCGAGAGTGACTATATCTCTTCACCAAATGTAAAGGAAATCTAATGAGTGAACAGATGTTTTAGGTTAGCTGAACCCTACCTGTTTTCACTCGTGCTGTAACTTGCAGTAGCTTCATCTGTTCTCTGACTTCCAAGAACAAAACCAACTATTTGAGAAAGCTGTGGGAAACAACAAAGATGGAAAAAAAAGAATGTTTGGGGAAAACTTCCTGATTAAGAAGCTGTGAAAGAAAATGGAATGGCATGGCATGTTCTTTAACTCTTCTACTAGACAAAACACTAAGCTACTGCTGAAAAATTCTAGACGTGCAAATGGACTCCTTATTTATCTGTAACTTCTATGTACCTGAGTAAGAATGAGTAACAGTGGGCTGTCAAGCATTCAATAGAGATAAACTTTTATAGCTCAATAGAATCAACAACCCTCAAAATTTAGTTTCTTTTTTTTGTAAGGTAATTTCTGGATATGTGAAATCAAGTTCAAGTCTGAACATGTGTCTCTGTCTTCCTTACAAACACTACAAAGATTACTGACTGGAAGCTAGTATGGATAAACTTCCTCTCACAGTCCAGCCTACCTAAACATTTTACTGCTGAAATGCAACCCTGAGTTCTTCGCTGAAACAGCAAATTCCTTTTACATTCAACTTAAAAAACATATAAATTTCATTATCCAACTGAAGCAAGTGGTCTACAGTAGCCAGAGAAGAATTTTCTAATAAAAGCATGCAAATGAACATTTGTTGTTACATATGTCATGGAAGTCTGCTGTATGCAATGAGAAAGTTTGTTGGAAAGGTATGCAAATGTCTGAATGTCTGTGTTTAATCATAAGTGATAAATTAATAGGGGTCCTAATACTATTTCATTTCATAACCTAGTATCTCCACATGTTCTTGTCTCGCTGGTGGCAAATAGAAATTGCAAGTTTCTCAGCACAAAAGGAGTAGGGAGCTGAAGATTTTCTCATGAAAGCAAGTGGGAATATTTTGTGTAAGTGAAGAACAGAAAGTCTGTAGGACTGCAGAGTCTGTTGACACACAATTTAAAAATAAAGTGCCTTTCTTCTGGCCTAATTACAAGATGTACTCTTCAGATACACTGAAAGTCAGAAATTTGTAGAGAAGAACAGTAAAAAGGTTACTGTATAGAAAATACAGATGTGGGATTTGAAGTACAAGGGTATAATAGCACCTTCACAGAAACCACTCTGCTGAAACTTAAGCAATTTGTCAGCTGGCAATGTGGGGGTTCTTGGCCTCATAGGTTTCAACACTAGGGGAAGAAAAAAAAAAAAAAGGCTGACAGATGGGATATTTTACATCTGTAAGGTGATGTATCATTATGTCTGAGTTAATTAAAAGTTCTTCTGTTGGAAGAAAGATGTGCTTTGAAAGATTTTGGCATTTAATATGATGATGTGTTTTTTCACTGACAAAAGGAACTTAGCTTTGTATGATATACTGTGCTCAAAAATTTATTTCGGGGCAAAATAAAACGTGAAATTAAATTTGTTTTTTAAATAATTCACTCAAGCAAATGAAGATGCTAAATTATGTAAGAGCATGTGTGTCTTTTTCTCTTGGCAATAAATGAATGGGATTTGCAAACAGAAAAAAGTGCTTAGCTTTGAAAATGGAGGGTCCAATTCACAAAAGCCTTTTATATCATTTGTGCAACTGTACTTAGCCTGCTGAGAAAGTGTGCTGAAAGTGGTTGTGGTCACGGTCCTGCTGCTGCTTATGTACTGATTTCTAGGGCTCGGTTCAAAAGTGTAGACACAACTTTGTTGTTTATTCCATCTAGTGCCAGAAAAAATTTAATAGAATACCCTACTTGCTTCAGAAAAGTGCAGGTCTCTGCTCACTTCAGTGTCATATCTGCTTCCCTTGCTAAATGTCTTAGTCACACTAAAGCCTCTGGAAAGCAATCTTTAGGCATCTGAATCAAGATCTGTGTCTCTACAGCTCTTCCAGGGACCCAGATTAAGTCCTGTGTAATGGGCCCTTCTAGAGCTTAAACTGTCTGTAGACCCTCAGAGCCAGATGTGGGTGGCACTCACATAGGTTTAGCTCTCTCTGTACAGCAACACAGTTATGGTCTGTCTTCACTGGCATTTCTGGTTCAGAACTGTGCCTCATTACAAAACTTGCAAACTTCATGGATTTCAGCTAAACCTGGATTTTCCAACACACGTCTATATTGCACTTCACAGGATCCAGCCTGGCCTAGATAAGTTGAATCTTCAGGTGACTGTGCCATTTCTGAGTCTGCATGGCTCAAAGGAGCTGCAATTTGTGGCGTATATCATTCGTGATGGACAAATTTGTTTCTAAATACAAATAATGAATGATTAATTGTTATCTGATGAGAGGTGGCTGGTAGCCTTATAATTGTATTCTGATTAACATACTGGTAGATGAATTTTTTACTCTAAGTATAAATCTTGCCTTGTCTTCAGTGTAAGCATTTTATATTAATTCACACCAGTTCTAGGAAAATGCAAGCTTGGCATTTTGTTCTGACTTGGTAGCAACTTTGTAACCACCTGATGCTTGCCTGAATCATCACAAATGACACAGGGAAGTAACAAATCAAGTAGTTAATTCTGGCAAACTTTTGGTTGGTTGTTTGGGTTTTGGGGGGGGGGTTTGTTGTTTGGTTTGGGTTTCGGGTTTTTTGGTGGGTGGTTTTGGTTTTGGGTTTTTTTTTGTTTGGTTGGTTGGTTGGGTTTTTTCCTAATAATGAACCTGAACCTCAGTCATACATAATGGCTACTTCTATACTAGTCGACTAAGATGTGTTCCTGGGTACTGGAACTTGGGTATTTACACTATCAAATTGTTAGAAAAGTCCTTGATAATTTTTTACCCTATAACAGCTAGAACTCTAAAATATTTATTATGCATGGTTTGAGATTTAGCAGAGAATATTCAATAGAAATGTTAAATGCTGTTCTTTTTTTGAGTCTGTGAAAGTTTAATAGGAAGGACATAGGTGCTTGGCAGATACTGGCCTCAATGACAGCGAATACTCTCAAGAAATTTGCTAGTACAGAAATTGGCAAATATAGCTAAAAATACAGTGTAATTACTCTTTTACTACTGATCATTATTTATCTTTTGGCAGTTTTAGATTCATCATCTTTTAAAATCTATCTTACAGCATGATGAAAGTAGTGACAATCATGAGGCCTGTTATTTTGTTTGCATGTTTCTGTGTTTGCAGACATTTTCTATGCAGTCGTAAAGCTGATTGATCAAAACTGACCATAAATGCCAAGACAGGGACCCATCATCTCCCTAGATAATAGCATAATAATACTTCAAATATTGATTTATAACAATTTTTTTATATTTGAAAATATTTACTTTTAATAGCCACTATGTCTTTCAAATTTGTGCTTTCACATCAACAACTTATTAAACATTACACTTTTCCTCAAGACTACCTGCTCCTCCTGCTAGCATCTTTGGTCCAGACCTTTTCCAGAGGACCTTTCAGAAGTCCAGCTAAATTACATTTAACAATTCTTTATCCATTATTATTTCAATTCTTCTGAACAAAATGAGGCTCAAGCAGTACAATTTCCTTTCACAGAAGCTCTGCTGTTTCTATTGTATTATGCTCATTTGTGTGTCTTATAAGTCTCTTTAAATGTGTTTTCAGCTAATTTACCTAATACTAAAGTCATGTTCACTGGTCTATAATTTTCAGGCTCACCCCTAACACAACATTTAAAGATGGCTACAATACTGGCTACCCTCCAGTCTACTAGCACAATAGTGGAGATTAATGAGTATTTTTTGTTTGCAATTCAGTTACTTTGATAGGGATTTTCAAAGGTCGCTAATGCAGTTAGGTAACCAAATCCCATTAACATTTAGTGAAAAATGTGCATTGTACTCCCAGAGCTTCTCTGGAAAACTCCTCATTTTCAGTCATAAGTGCTCCTCAGTGAATACTGTTTCATCCTAGTTACACAATGATATGAATTCACAGTTTGGCATAGCACCTTTCTTTTTGATACAGCATCACTGTGGCTACATCAGCAGTGATGTGTAATGCAGAAATCATGAATTCTTTTTTGTCTAAAGCATAAAGTGGTAATAACAGTGTGGTCAGTTTAACCCATTTCTGAACCAGCCGCATACTCAGACCCTTCCATTTCATGCTAATTACTGGGTTCTATTCAACATATCTGCAAATGTCAATAACTTTGTTACTCTTTGACAAATTCCTCTTCCTTACCTATCAAGGACTTCTTCCATCCTTTGCAGTTTGTTATTCCCTGTTCATTTCTTACCATATAATGTCAATATTACCTGCATGTACTACAGGAGTTCTAACCTGTTGCCTTCCACAGATTGTTCTTAATTTAATGCTTCTTTATGTTGACTTAAATCCTGAAGTTTTGGACTAGACCTAGAAACGTGAAGTTCCCACTCCACTCCAGGTTTTTTAAAGCTTATTGATAGCTGTCTGAGTTCACCTATGTACAGCATCTTTTCTAAAGACGCTGAGATACTTGAACATTACAAGGGATCTTATAAGTCTGTATTGAATAATGAAGTACAGCAGTAAAAGATAAACTTAGTGCTGCTTTTAAACTATCTTTTACAGTCGGGGGCGGGGGGGGGGAATAAAAATTAAAGATTAAACTTTCACCCAAAGAGCACCTTGCTTCTTCAGTGGAGTTCAAAATTATTTGGAGAAATTCTGTCACACAGACAATTGTATGTGACCACTATAGCTATAAGACACAGAAAAAGTTGATCAACATATTGGTGGAGTTGATATTGAAGGTAATGTTGGCATTCCTAAGACCACACGAGAAAAACCTGTGTAGGTTTATGTCTTGCAATCCACACATTTTACCAGAGGACAAAATTTGACATAAAATAATAATTATCCCTTGTGACCATTAATAAATCACACAGAAAAAGTGCAGCTTCTAGATCTCAGTCTGTTTAGTCAGAACTAGAATTGGAAAAAGTCTTTTTTTTTTTTTTTTCTTAAAACTATCAGTTCTGACACAGAGATTCTAAACTGTCCTAATGTCCTATCTAGACACTAGGAAGAACTGACTTTAATACTGCAACTAGTATAACGTACAATAAGCAATGTTCAAAACACAAGATGATGCTCTTTGAAATAAAGTATAACTATTTGCTGTCTACATAAAAACATAGAATGACTATTTTCTGTAAATGAATTTTCAGTTACTTCTACTGTAACAATCTTACCTTTGAGTGGTTGCTTGTTTAGTAAATTATTATTGTGTTGGATCTAGATAGACTAGTGTATTTTTTCTCTTATTTACATCCAGTTTGTTTCAGAGGGGGGAAGGGGGATCAGAACTTTTGATGAGGAATAAAGAACAAGATCTCCTGAATCACAGGGAAGATATTGCTTTTCTAGAAGTATTCTCAGCAAGAGTTGACTGAATTAAAACAATAATGTTTGGTCACAGAATACTTAACATGGAATGTTTGTCACAGATTTATCAGAGGCTTCAGAGTGTCAGTGAATATATGTTCTTGATCAAAATTTGTATTTTTAATATTTTTATGATCTTGTTTCATAATGCAGTCAGAAGTATCCCTGCAGCTAGTTTACTGGTTTCAGTACAGATGGGGGAAAAAAAGTCAAGGAAAAACTTCCTGGTTCCTATTATAATATGACTGGAAGGAACTGCAAATACTGTATTTGCAGGTGTTTCACAGAAAATTTCTGGCCCACATTTATCAATATTATGTTAGAAAACTAAAACCCACTGAGGTCAAGAGGAGGGATTTTTTGCTGTGAAATTTAATAGAAACAGGATTGGATCTTATCAAGCCAGAGAATACATAAGATTGAAAATGTGCCATCTTGAGGACTAGAGGTTTTGCCAAGATGGGTTATTATTTAAATTTAAATTTATACATTTTTGTGACTCAACAACATTTGTGTATGTTAAAGTTGGATATGGAACACTGAGGGACAGTAGTAGTCAATTTGAAGTGATTTGAAAATGAATCTGTATAACGTTCATCCATCTTAGTTTTACGAATCTTGCCAAAAAGTCTGTGGTTTAGACTATCGACATTATGTACAGTATTATAATACTGACTTTTTTATAGGATCCTTGTGATTTCTAACATTTGAAGGTCTAAATTTTACAGAATGCCTTTTATTAAAGTAAATGAGGCTTCTAATAAAGTGTTATGGTTTAGAGATGTGAGATGCAAAAGAACTCTTTGTTTCCAAATCTTTTAATTTATATTTGTTCTGCTCCAACAGGAGTACATTTTAATTTTGTACTAAAAAAAGGAGATACTAAAACCCACACACACACCTATGTGCACTCATTACTACTGAAATGAAGGCTTAAATGGGGACAAAGCAGTAAAATGAAACTAAATGTTAAAATGCTATTCTCTGTATCAGCTTCCCAGTTTCTGTTTTAAATATTGGTTGCAGGAGCCAAAGCAAATATACATATGCTTTGCATTGCAAACTGACTTGACACATTGAACAGACTATTTAATCTGCTTTGGACACACAGAATGCCAATCACCATAATACCTAGGTGCTGTTATAATGCCTAAGAGCACTGAAGATTTGTGCTATGATGTTTAACCTACTGTGTATTGAATTTGTGTTGTGATGTTACTCCAATGAATACTAGATTGTGTCATATATAAAGCTTCAGCTCTATGATTGCTATATCCACCACCTACATAGCCCTTTAAGTTTGTAAATCCTTCCTTCCTTCCTTCCTTCCTTCCTTCCTTCCTTCCTTCCTTCCTTCCTTCCTTCCTTCCTTCCTTTTCTTCCTATTGGAAAAATGGAAGGTCAGCTCATAGTTGCTACTTTATGAGAATCTTCTCAACAAATAGTTCTTCTAGTACGGAAATTTCGTTTACCATATGCCATGGATTTTAGTTTTCTTTTACTCCTTCTTCCTCTGTCTGTGGATGTGACTTAGGAACATAGAAGTAAAATGGACACTCTGGGTTGGCAAGTCCAGACATCCTGCTTGTGCACAAACAATCATAGCAATACTATCCATCTTATGCTATTTATCTCTGGGTTTTTTCATTCTGTTCATTCTGTTACCTTTTTCTTATTTTTTCACCCCTATAAGACTCTCACTTTGAAAAATAAGCTCCTCCTCCCCTTGTTTCACGTTGCTTACTCTTTCCTCCATTGTATTAAATGCTTTGGAGGCTGTTTCTGCTATTTTACTGCCTCTTTTGTCTCCCTTCCAAATCCTATAGTAAGAATATGATAATCAACACCATGGGGTAATTAAGAACTACTGTATCATAGGGTCCTGAGAAACAATTGGCTTAGATGGTTCATATGAAGTTTTATTCCCTTTTAGATACTTCTGCCTGGCTGCTGTTTGATAGCAATGACAGTCAAAGGCAGATTTTGGCCTCAGTGGTAGAGCTCTACTCTGAAAAGGAAAAGTAAAATTGGCAGGGTAAGATTCTGTGCTCACTGTATCTCTGTGAAGGCAGACTGGGTATAATCAGCTGACAGAGAAGATCAGGCTGGACTCAGAATTGCACCGAGCTCCTTCCTTTCCTTTTCTTTCCATCGTCATGTGTAGGAATAAAGGGAAGAGGAACACTGTGAGCAGGTGGCTGATGCTACAGTTGCTGGTGTATGGCTGGGTCCCCGACAGGGCCCTGGCCCACAGTAAAGGCAACTGAGCAGGATGTGGATGTAACATGTGAAACCAGTGGACAGGACAGAAAAGAAATGCAAAAAGGCAAAAATTCAAAGGTACCTGAAGAGACGCTTTTGGGGAGTAGAGTCTTGCAAGGCCAACTGCACTTGTGTTCCGGAATCTGTTGTACCGCATAAGGCTGAGATTACCTAGGTAACAGTATCAGAAATTCCAAACTTGGATATGGATGTAGGAAAAGTGGGATCAATGGGAAAAAGTATTGTTTATTTAGGAGGAGACTGGGGTGGGGAAAAGATGGCAAAGAGCTGGGTCAAGAAAGAGGAGGAAGGTTAGCGAGCTATGTTAACAATGTGATCAGTGTTGTAAGGGTACCTGTGGGCAGCCTCAAAATTGATCACTGCAGCCTAATCAGGACAATAAACCACCCTGTTGTTCTAACAATACCACAAGACTCAAACCTGCTTAAACAGTCAAGGTGACTGCGTTGGTGGTGGTTTCCCTGACTAGAAGGAGATCAGCTAAGCAAGATAGAGCCTCCTGGTATCACCATGCTGGTACCCACTCCTGGCCTGGAAGCATAGACAGATACCTTCTCTTCCAAAGAGTGAGGATAAGTGATTTACTTCCCAGGTCTGTCATAAACATCCTCTATGACCTTTAATATACTGTTATCTGGACTGGTCTCTCTCATGCTTTTTCTATCTTCTTTCAAGCAACAGCACTTCAGTGCATGAACTGATCTCTTTCTAGGTATACAGTCTTATGGATCATTTATCACCAGTGGCTCACCAAGCTCAGTTTCTTCATGAATTCATTTAACATGCATACTGATAAATTAGATCCTCACTGATGTCTGCAAATCTCTGCCACTCCAGATCTTGATGTCAGGTCACCTTTTCAACCTCATTGTTTTAGATATACTTATGCAGTTAGAATCTGCCAAAATCTACCAAACAAATCCTCTTCTACAAAAAAGAAAAATAAAACCCTGTGATTAGGAATCATTCAGCATCTCAATATTTGGATTATCAACAAGCTTTTCTTGTAGGCACTTGTATTTGCTAAAAATGTTGATTTTCTGACTATGAAAATCAGGGCTTTAAGACATGTTTCAAGTTAGTTACCCAAAGTAAAGGTATTTAATCATTAGTTATTTTGTTCTATAACTCAGCTCAATTTCCTAAACAGTGCACAAGAAAGAAAATAAAATTGATTAAATCACTCTATTGGTCTCAGCTATATTCTCTTTAAAGTGTAAACAAGATTAAAAAATAATTGAGTATGTATTTGTAACTAACATAAAAAGTTATGACCATGATTCTGAATGCAGATATTGAATTGATTTATTGAGGAAGCCATGCGACCTTTTTGTACTCTCTCTTTCTAAAGTGGAATTGAGCTTGGACTAGAACTGAAATCACAAATGAATTTATGCTTTACAACTTATTTTTTTAGTGCAATGTAAAGAACCATTTCAGGGTGTCAGTCACCAGCAGAGAGTAAATTTGGAAACTGGTGGTATCATTTGATCTATGCAGATATCTGTCTTAGATCAACTTTTCAGAGGTAATGAAGAAGATCATTAAAATTGTCTGATCTTCTCCATAAGCTTTTTATGGCTCTGATTAAGTGACTTGAGAGCATTATGCTATGCTTGAGGGGGTAAATTGACTCTTTGTTGCAATAGTCCTATTAATTAAACCTGCTAGAAATCTTGGAGTCTTTTACTGTATCCAGATTGTTTGTAAATACTTTAATTTATTTGAATGTGTATATGTTTTCAATGTAAACTTTGTTTCCTTTTCTCCCTTTAATCCTAAAATAGGCTTTGCTTCTAGGAAATAAAAAGCAAAAATAGAAAGCCCAGATTTCTGGTTCAATAAATTGTTTGGATAAGTTTATGCAAACTACCCTTCTTCAGCTGGTAGAATTTGGAACACTAATTTGAAACGTCTTGGAGGAAAACTGTGGATATTTCCTGTTTGCGGAAAGTCAGATTCAGAAATCTATAAGTTTACATATTTTAAATATTTTCTGACATCTTTGATACATATACACTCAGAAATTGTCATATAGAAAATTATATGACAGCTAAAGCTGGAGAGTCTCCACTGTATTGTATTTTTTTTTTTTTGTCCAAAATTCTACTTAAACTGAAAGCTTTTAGGAGGTAGTTTAACTTCAGCATGAATTAAATTTCTCATTAAACTGAAAGACTCACTCAGCAAAGAATTGTTAAAAGCCTAGGGATCTGTGTGCTAGGTCTAGGATATAGAAAGGCAAAATTCAAGTCTCTCAAGTCTCTGATTCTTCCTGGAGCTCTAAATCGTAGTACTGATCACTTGTTCCTGATTTGGCTGAAGAGAGGTAAACCATTCTGACTGTTTTGCATTTGAATTTTTTGTATGTGTAGCTAAGCAGTTATTATGGCAGGATTCATACTGAACCTAACTCTCACAGATCATTGTGCTTTTGAGCAATGGACAATTTTGTTACTGATAAGGGCAACACTTCGGGTTTTACCGAGTGTGTGTGAGATTTTTTACTTATCCTAAGAACATTCATAGAATGGAAAAGCTATATTCTTTTCAACTCTAATGACAATATGTTAGTCTTTGTAATAAAACAGAATACTATCCTGTTGGTAATTTTGTTTTTAAATTCTCTTTCTCCATGTCAGATTAGGACCTGTTTGGGGAAATGTGGGTTAAATCCATTTATGGAAAATTCCACTTTAAAATAATGATGAATATCCCATATAAAATAAAGATAATCAAACAAGGAAAAATACATATGTGTGGATAAGAATAAGGGTAGCATAATTTTCAAAAATATGTTTATGTAAAGTATAAATAATAGTATAAGTAATAGATACACTATTAAAGAAAAGTTGCTGTGATTCCATTCCCACAGGATGTTAAACTTACGTGCACTCTAAGCCTCCTGTATATGACTAACGTGATATAAAATGCCATACGGTACATGTTAAGCAGGCATCCTAGCCTGTAACTAAACCCCTAAGCTTCTAATAGTATTTTCTACATTTTTTGCTCTTCTTTCACACAAGAAATTCACATTAACAATCCTATTTTTAACTTCGCTGTAAGTGGAAAAAGAATAGTCCTCTCAGGGAATTACCAATTCAAAAATTAAACCTTGTGAAAAGGAGGAATGAATCAGGCATTCCTCTGACATCTGGTACTGGTCAGAGATCTCTGCACCAGTTCAAAGGTGATTTGTACAGTGACACAGTCAGTGTATTGCATTCTGATAAAGAAGACACTTCAGGAGTTATTTTTATTGAGTTCTATGTATTACAGCCTGAAACATTGGATTGGAGGGTTTTTTTGTTTACTACTATAAATATAAATTATTTCAAGAGAATTTCCAGCTAAGTTGGGAACTTCATGTCTTAGAAGTTCTTCATATAAATGCAGAGCTAGTTGGGACGTCATGGAAGTGATAAGCCTAGATGAGAGGAGTAACCAAGTGGACTGCTGACAGTATTTCTGCTTTACATGACATTCTCCTAGGGGCCACTACTTCAGGAACTGTCTCATCTCCGGTTTGCTGAGAATGCAGAGCCTCGCTCTGCCCTCGTAGACTGGAGTAGCACCCAGTTCCTGCTAATCAGGCAGCCTGATTTGGGATTTTTGTTGACAAAGGTCTGCTGTGTTGACTGTAGAAGGCCCTGTTCCTCTTAGCTCGCTGCTTCTCTTCAGATTTAAAAGTATAGCAAAAAGTTAGCCTCACATATCTACTACTTGGGAATGATCACTTGCTCACAAAGTATCAGTTAGCAAATGTGAAAGCAATCATCTTCCCTGCCTTCATCAGACCTATTCCAACAATTTGGGTACTCCAATCTTCACCCATTCTTTTAGAACATGCACGGTTCTCTCTGCTCCTCTCAGGAATCTAAATAAATGAACAAAAAAAGTTTCATCTTAAGTGCCCTGGGAGTTGAATTGCTACAGGACTTGTATCTCCTCGGAAGAATGTCTTGTCAGTGCAACCGCCCTTCCTCTTTTTCCCATGTCTCTTGTCCAACTGCTGCCAGTCACTTTTTCTTCCCTGTTGCTCTCCCAAACTTTCCTATGGAAAGGCTGGCTGCCCCAGTGACAATAGACTGCTAATGATGGTGGGTCCAATACGATGATCATGGCCAAAGACAGAGCTCGGGTGGGAAAAAAAGGACAGAGAATAGGGTCTCTTACCACTTTACCAGCACGTTACCTTTCAACAGAGGTATCTTTGGGCGCTGGAGATAAATCAACAATCTTGAATTAAGACGAATTACTGGCTATGACTGGAATTAAAGTCAGTTATTAAAAGTAAGTTACTGGTAGTTTCTTACCCATACAAAGTTAACTTTTAATTAGTTATCAATCAAAATAATTTTTGTATATACTGAGCCTTATAAGAACAAATTATTCTATATTTTTAATTTTACTTTTGTCTTTCCTTTGCCTATAGTATATAACAATTGCTGTTGTTAATTTATATATTCTATTTTAAATATGCTATTATCTACTTCATAAAAGGCAGCAGCTATTATTTACTGTATAACCCCCTTTTAGCAAGTAAGTTCAGAAGAAGACAATCTATGTTCAAATCCTTGTGTAAGTCATTCTTTACTGTAGTTCAGTTCAAGTGCTCTTCAAATGAAGATGGTTCTTTAACTATGGTATGTAAGATATAAGGGTTTCTCAGCTGCCCCCCACAGCCTGCCCTGCTCCCTGGCTAGGGGCTGGTGTCCAAAGGTGATGGGATGGGTCCCAGCCAGCAGGTCCCTGCCCTGCTGCCCCCCTTAAGGAGCCCTCTCCACTCCTTTCTCAAATACCTGTAAAATTAAAGTAATTTTGGAAAAGAAAGCCTTACCTATTCCAACATAGCAAATGCATTTGCATGCTATGTGCAGATTTCAATTTAAAAGAAAAAAACCCTGTAGCCTGCACAGTGTGTTTGTCTTCATTTAAAACACAGTTCTGTGAACAGAGGCATGGAGTGCATTTTTCACTTAGCAGCTTTGTTTCAATGAGGTCAGAGCTGATGCATTGTTTGCATCCTATCTCACAATGACACATACTTTAGTAGCAGTCTCAGTCATTTGGAGAGCCAGTCATATGAAGACAATTCTCCTTTTCTTAAGGGAGTGAACATTTTCGCATCTCCTTGAGTACTGTTTAAATGAATTGCTGTACTCATTTAATCATGTTGAAATAAATTGTAAGAGACTTCCTTCCTTCCGCATATCTAATGCTCATTCTATGTACAAAAAAAGAACTCCACTACTTCCTATTTTATTTTCCTATTACTACGTGGAAAATAATGCACTGAACAAAATGTTGTCTGTAGTATGCAGAGTCCATAACCAAAGCAATGAAAGAAATCCATGGGTTTACAATGTTACTCAGATTAAAACAAACAAACAAACAAACAAACAAAAAACCCACCAAAAAAACTAACACCCACCAAACCAAAACCAACCAAACAGAACATAAATTGTAATTTCAACAACATAGGCAAACTTTTAACAACATGAGATACAAGTATTGTATCAACATCTCTAACTTTTCTGTGATATTAGGGTTAAAAGGAAGCTAACATTTGCTCTCTGTCAAATTTTGCTTCTTCCCTGGATGGGGGTGGGGGGTTTCTGTCATTTTGGCTTTTGTGACCATCCTTCACCTTGTAAGTGAGATTCATTAATCTTACAATGAATTTTAAATCCCCGACACTGACATCTATTAAGTCTTCTTATTTGAGAAATGAACTGGCAGTTGTAAGTGTAATAACAAGAAAAATAAATGAGTCTTACTCTGAGGACTACAACAGACCTTCAGAAAGATGTCTGTTTTCAATGCAGGATTACTTCTACAAAACCTCAAATCCTTCCCATTCGTGAGGTCACCAGCGTTTCATCAACTATTACCCCATATTCTACTTAGGTATGATGAAGACTGTCACTGAATTCAGTTAATGTCTGAAATGTTTATAAATGAGCTTTTATTAGACAAAGTCCAACGAGTTGAAGGAAAGTTGAAGAAAGTATCCCCTAAAATGTAAGCATCTATTCAGCCATTGCAGTAAACTCCCTAGAAGCGTAAAAGAAATGACAAGTTTGTCGTAAAAGATATGACAACCCTGTATGTCATACTAAAATCAGTTTTGATAAACTACAAAAGGAATGAGCAAAGGGGGAAATCACTGTGAAATTTTTGTGAATAGATGATGATTTTCTTGAATACAGACCACCTGAGAGAATACTGGCATGCAATGAGAGTTGTTTCATAAAATCATGTTGCTGACAACCTTTTCAATGAGTTGACTTCAGGACTAATGAACAATCTCTCTAAAAGAGTAAATCAGTTCAATTGTTATCCAGTGCTAAGCAATACAGTGGATATATTAAAAGGCAAATTCTTCTCCCTTTATTATACCACAATGCCAGAACTTTGTAATAATATTTTTATTGTTATTTCAGTAGTTTTATTGCAGATCAGAAATTTCACTTACTGGATAAAAAAACCTCTCTTAAAAGTAGGATTTATTTAAAAAAAAAAAAAGAAAATTAGACAGCAGTGTTTGAATTTATGCACCATTTTACAAAGCTGGAATGTTTTGTAGTGAATCAAGAAGTACTGAACTGACAATCTATTTGTAAATGATCATTCTCTGAAAACTAGACTGTTGTGTGAATGTAGCAGGTGTTTTCCTTATAGATGGATTGAGACATGTAATTTTTTTTTTTTTTATAGTGATGAAGAATCAGTATTTCTTGTTTTTTTCATGATAACCTTTTAACACCAGACAGAGCAGCCTTCTGCATTACGTCAATAAACAATCTCCAGCAAACAGTACAGATTCAAAGAGCTCGGTCATACATGAATCTGGGTGGAAACCTAAGTTCAAAATAACTATACTGAGTTCATTGCCTTTAGCTACAGAAAAATACTGAGTTTTTGTGGATTTGCGACACTAGAGGAGGTCCCCTGGATATGGTTCCTACTGGTATTAGAATTCTCATTTGTCCTGATGACCTGTACGTACAGACTGTGTGATTTCTGAGTAGCCAACTGGTTTCTATCCTATAATGAAAGTTGGCACAGATTATTTACTAAAAATATTTCATAGACTTTGTCAGGAAAATACCTTTTTTATCTTGTTATAATTTACAGAATTCCAAATAAGTTTCATGTACTGAATAAAGAGAAAAAATAAAAATATGCAAAATATTCCTTTAAGGTAAATCGACATATTTTATTTAAGTTTTCCTTTTTTTTATTTGTTATTTTTTAATTATAAATTAATTTTCTACATGAAAAATAATTTTCTGATTAATTATGAACTTTTTTCTTTTCTTTTTTTTAAAAAAAAAATTCCAAATAGTAGATTTGAAAGCTTCAAAACATCCTTTTTCTCACACTATTCAAAAAAACATATTTGTCAAAACCAATTATTTCCTGCAATACACACACACACACACACATATTTATGAAAAGTTGGCATTGTCAAAGTAAATCAAGTCAAGCAAGGTGATCCTTCTCTTCTGCTCAGCCCAGGTGAGACACACCTGGAGTGCTTTGTCTAATTCTAGGCTTCCCAATATCAGAGCGAGCTGGACATACTGGAGCAAGTCCACTGATGAGCCAAAAAGATTATGGAGTCCTTGGATCATCTGTCGTACAAGGACAGGCTGAGAGACCTGGGACTGTTCAGCCCGGAGAAGAAAAGGCCCAGAGACATCTAATCAGTGTGTAAAAATACTTGGTGTGGTATTTCAACCTCGATGACTCTGGGATTCTGTTACATGAATCAGTATGCAAATATTCTGCTAACGTGTTAAAAAAAAGTCCTTCCTAAGAGGAAATACAATACTCTCTGATGAAGAGTTTGACTAACAAAAGGTCTTTTTCCTTCTTTTCGTATTTAGCCAAACATACAGGTTCACATAATCAAAAGCAATACCAGAATTCTTTTTTTTTCTTAATTTTTCCCTTACTTTTTTGTAAGCAAGGGTAAGCCTTAAACCAGGTTGTTAGCTTCTCATCTTGGATCAAAAAAATAACCATTTTCCTGAATAGTCATCAAGGTTATTAAAATTATTAACTACTTCATTATTTACTAGTGACAAAGTATTTCCATCTCATCTGTGAGGTATCTTAAGCATTCTTCTAGAAATGAAAGCAAAACACAGTTTATAAGATCTACAATGATATATAGTTATGGCATCACTGCAATGTAATGATCAGCTGTCTTCATCTAGAGGTTTTATGCACATAATTAAACATATAAGATGTAGAAGAGATATCCGAGAAACATTGCCTTAGCTGGGACTGTGAATGATGGAGAGAAGTGGATATGTCCAGACAGTAATTTATTCCACCTGAGAATTATTATTTTAGGATAGAATATATCACCCCTTGGAGATTTCCATCTCTTTCCACTTGCAATTAAGAGTATATTCTCTTTACTGATTATATCAGCTTAGAAGTTATCTAATCTTATTAGATACATTCTATGAAGTGATGTGAACATTTTATACTGAAATGTCAACAATCTGCCAAGGAGATTGAGAATTTTGTACACAGAAGCCACTGGGCTTATCATATACATCTCAATAGTTTTTAATTCTGCCCTGTGGCCACCTTTGTCAACAGGGCTTCTGGAAAAGTCATTAGCAGTCGGTTAACACTGGCAACAGACCAATGCAGGTATTGTCCATTTCAAGTACAGTAAGCACAATTTACATCTAATTTCTACTCCTTGAATCAAATCATGACCCTGCAGAAGCTTCTTTTCTCTTCACCTATTCTTTGTTTCTAGGTCAGGAGCATTCATACGGAGTTCTTCAAAGAGATTTTGTCCTCTGCAGTTTCCCGGAGCTACACTGTATGTCTGAGTGTGTTCGGAAGTAGAAATCTGTTTTTTAAATCTAGCTTCAGAATTTGGATGAAAAGTCTTCTGGTATTTATACTGACATATTAATCTCAATGGCTTTTTTTTTTTTTTTTATGTTAAGCACGTTATTTTAGTAAGAGATGTCACTTGAATCTTCATTCATTAGAGTTCATTGAACTATGCAGGCATTCATTATGTCTGTGAATTAGTGAATCATTCTAGATCTGACCCTTATTTACTTCTGAATAACATTAAAAACTTCTGAACAGGAATTCAGATTGTAAGCTTTGCTTGTTCATATAGTGCTAGTCAGCAAAGAGACATTATATTTTCACTAATTCTATGACCGTGATATTTCAAAGAGGAGATTAAAGAACAAATCCATTATGTCTTTCTGGTAAATACGTTGGCCTCAGAATGAGTTCATATGGTACTCGGGAAGCTTCTTGCATTGTGAATGTTTTCAAGAGTTCTCAGAGAACATTCATTTGATCTTACAAATCTCACAACATATTGGACTGGGAGCTTTTATTAGGGGAAAAATAATCACAAATAGTGTTTTCTTCATTCTCTGATATAGCCAGTACTGAAGCTGTTGATATTTACTCTCAGGATTAGAAGCTAGCTATCTTTGGTACTTCCCAATATGGTTTAAGCTCCTTGGCTTGAAACACTCAGTCTCTTGATTTGTTTGTTTGCTGAAAATAGATTGGGCATGGTGGCTGGGTAATTTAGACACTTCTGTACATCTCCTCAACTGTCAATTGGTTTTTGTTCAGAGACTCAAGACAAAAGCTGCTCCCTACTGGTATCCCAGCAAAGAAGTCCCACATGGCTGGACATGAACTATAAACAAACTGGTCTTGCATGTGGTCAGTTGCCTATAGAAATTAGTGTTCTGTCATCAGGATATCCCAACGGGCTAAGCTAACTGAACATGCCACATGTCACATACATGTAAATAACTTGTGCCGAAATGCCGCTCTTTTTGTCGTAACTGGGGTTAAATCTTTCTTAAGCATTTACCCAGGAGACCAGCAAAAAGTGATTGCGTAGTAGCAATGATCTTTAACTAAAGGTTGAACAAGAATACATTGGAAACCTCAGGGATGATTAAAGGCATGGGAAGAGTGTTGCATATTAGATTCCGTCCTTACTGCAGATGCCATTGTATTAATAGAAGCTATAATTCAGTGGGAAAAAAATAAAAGGCTTTCATCTCGCAGTGGCTTCCTGGCAGGTTTGAAAATATATCCTTGATTTGTCTTTGTGTTTCTCACAAAAGTACAACAGACCAAGACAGTGGTGTTCTTATTGATTTTTTGCTGTTTGACAGAACTGCTGAGTTTCAGTGGCGTTTTGCATATGCCTTCAATTAATCATTCAGGTAGATGGTGTCCAGCTGAATGCAACCTTACACCACTACATTTGTTCACTGTTTCCTGCCATGTGACAGCATTTATCTGATTTGCAGTAAAAATGGCTATAGACCTCAGTGACAATACAGAGAATCCTGAAAAGGATTAACTGCTGTAAATGCAGTAGTGTTAAATGACATAACAAGCATCCAGCTCTATTTCATTAGCATTTCTATTCAAATCATATTTATTAGATACTTCTCTTAGCAACTGCATAAGTTACAGTCTCCAGGCAAATTGCTCTATGTTGTACTGTCTTGTTACTTATTACAGATGCTTCTCTACAGCATTACCGTGGAAAAGGCAAAGTTTGCAATGCAGCTCTAACACCAGTTAGATATAAAAGTGCTCATCTGTCTCATCAATGCAAATGATATTAAGGAGTAAGGAGCCAATTTGATCTGACAGGAAACAGTTTTGACATGTATGGATATGGTGGAAGGCCATATGACATGGCCTGTGGTGGAAGCAGAAATCCTTTAAGTCCTCTCTTCTGTCACAATCCACAGAACCCTTCCAGCCCACAGTCAAGGTGACAGGGGACACAAAGCTTTACTTCTTGCCCATAAACCTTCTCAGCTCCTTTGTGGTTGTAAGAATTTGGGCCAGACTGTTCAGGAGGACAGCATTTTAAAAAGTTAATATATCCAGAAAGATCAAACCGAGTTTGTTGATGGATGTCTTGGCCCTTTGAATCCTAAGATGGTATTCTGAATTCTTGTTCATGTAATGTAACCCTTCCTCTGCTGAATTACCTTTGGGTTTGGGCCTTTTACCAACCTATGCAGAGCTTACAAGTGTACAGTAATTATTTGTTGGTTAATATGCTTATTAGATATGTATGTTGGCCAATACCTGAGACTAATGTGTTACTAGACCAATCATTAACATGCAGGTGCTTGACGACCGCTACCCAGAGACCCTTCAGGCAGGGGGAGGAGTGTCAGCCTTCAAACAAGGCTCTTGCTGAGTTCTACCTTTCAGTTCTCTACCTTTTTTCTCAGTATTTTATATTGTTTCACATCATTGCTATTTTTTCTCTTTATTCCCTGAGCTGGTAACTAGTATTGCCTCAAAAATTTCTCCTCTGCCTTTGTTGTTTGGTTTTTTTTCTTTTCTTGTCACGCATATCTTCAGCGTAGGAACTCTGCTGCAGCTCAGGAACAATTTTTGCAGTAAAACCAAGCCAAGGTCATATAGGTGTGTTTCACAAAGTTGGGCCTTGGTCTGCAGATAGCTGGACCCCTGGACTGAGAGTTACAGCAGGTAGACGTTTATAACTGTGGGCATCTGAGAGCTGATCATGGGGAGGGAAGGAGGAAGGGGGGGAGGGAAGGAGGAAGGGAGGGAGGGAAGGAGGAAGGGAGGGAGGGATGCTCAAACACACTTTACTCACCTTTTAGTCAGACCAGGCAGAAATTAGAGATTTAATTAATTTTTTTTCCACACTTAGTTCCTTTAACCTGCTTTTGAAATTCCATGCAGGTTTTTCAGCTATGGCAAATCAAAATAAACAAGTAAACCCATTAAAAAAATCCCAGGAACACAAGGCTGGAGGGAGTCTGAGATATTCTTTAATATATTTTCTCACCTTTCAGAAAATTCATTCATTAATAACCTCTATCTTCAAAATTATTATTTGAGGGGTTTTGTCCTACCTTTTACTATTGGAAGGCTCTGTTCCAGAACCTGACTGCTCTAGGAGTTGGGATGTTTCTTCTAATTTCCCGCTAAATTTATTTCAAGCTGTTCACATCGATTTGTTCCTGTGACAACAGTGGTGTTTCACTTAAATTGTTCTTTTCTCCCCTGATGTTTACCCTGTTGATGTATTTATAGACTAGCTTCTATTCCTTCTCAGGCTTTGTTTCACTAGGCTAAACAGAGTTTTTCTAATCTCCTGTTAAATAGGCAACCTAGCCTTCATTTCATCCCAATATTGCTTCTCTACCTAAAGTCTTTATCTTCATAGCAAAAAAAAAGTCCAAATCTGGAGACAACTTTCAGAGAGTAGAAATTTAATTAATGTCTACATTTTTCAGAACTAGTGCAATAAAAAGTAAAAAAGTAGTTACAATAAAAAGTAAAATTTCAGCTGAGCAGTAAAGTATGGAGGGAAACATGCTGGTACCATGCAGAAACTAATTTTAGACTGAATCATGCTTCATCAGCTTTTTGCTTCTTTCAACTACTTTTTTTTTTTTTTTTTTATGGAGACAGAATAGCTTAGGGGTAAAAGATAATTTCTGATGATAGTGTTCAAGGTGACTTTGGAATGCTGACCTCTTCCTTTTAAAATGGTGGTCAGTTTAGCATTTATCTGTATAGCAACTACCATTAAAAAAGGTTAACATATCTCAGCAGTTATCAGGGTTGTCTCTCAGCCTGCATGTGGGAGAAGTGTAGTTAATTTGGTGGCTGTGTGAGGGTGGATGTGTGTACGGGCAAGCATGAAAGTGTGAGGAAGTAAAATGTGTAGGAGGTAACTGGTATCTCTGGCACTTTTGCTGACAAACACTGATTACTTTCAAGAGAAGCAGTATAGAAAGTTTTAAACAAAACTGGGCATGGGAAAAAGTTTTTCTGAAAGCATATTCTGTGTAGTCAAGACTCAGGTTCTGTTGGTGCAAATGCATTTTGCTGTGTCCGCTTTTAAGAGTATAGCTTCTGAAGGTCAGTAAAATGAAAAGGGAATTTGTTTTTAATTTTCTATTTCTGTCTAAACATTGTTGTGTGCTCAGAGGACAGAACAATCTTTATGGCCCAGGGATGCCTTGCTACAAGTGTGGGAAATTGCTTTGAGTTTTCTCAATGGGAGAAGCAAGCTGACTCCCAGGATCCACAGCAGAACAAAGACCCTGATTGTACTTGTAGACAGAGGTGCATGTAGCCACAGGATTTCACTGGGAATAATATCTTACTTTGTCTTGTGAGACCCCCATCATATTCTCTCAGCGCTGTCATATGATCACCAGACAGCTGAATGGGATAAGCATGCCATTTTGCTTTTGGGTTGGACCAATTACTTGCTCTCCAAAGAGGAGCGCAGATAGACAGCTGATACATAAGTGGAGTCTCAGCCACACAATAAACAGAACATATCCTTAGTTAGGGGAACAGAGGCTCTTGTTAAATGAAGAAGGCCAGTGGTGAATGGTGAGGCTCAGAAGAAAAAAATCTAAGCGAACGGCCATGTTTGCCTCTGCAGTGTTTTCTGCAGCTTCCATTGTATCCTTCTCTCTCTGTAGCCAAGTGACCTCTAAACCTTGCAAACAGCACACAGGGCGTCTTTTCTTCCTTTTCTGTGTCGACTATTATCCTTTCATCTTGAAAGGTCATTGGGTATCGGCTGAAGAAATATACCACTTAGCTTTGAGCGTTCTCCCTGTTTGAAGTGATTTGCCTGTTTGTTTTATAAATGGGAGTCTGTCCACAAACAAATTGAAAATTAGTTAATCGCCTTTTCCAGTCAACATACAGTAGGTGCCATAAGAAGAACAGGTTAATCCTGAAGCGGATTGAAATACTTCATCCGCCACGTGCAGGGCTCGGTGGGCTGGTGCGGTGAGCAGGCAGTTGGAGGTTCTGTGCAAGCAGTTCCTGCAGGACTGGGGAGAATAAACCGCCTAGAGAAACTGTGCTATTTAAGGGTTAGAAATGATTACTAAAATGAGTTGGAGGGGGATTTTTTTGCCTGAAAGATCATGTGCAGATTGTATACATATTTCAAGTATCATACTGGTAAATCTAGACAAGCTTGAAAAAGTCATTACGTTTATCACTCATACAGGACAAGACATGACTGGGGAATCTGAAGTATTGCCTGTCATGTTCCAGTCATGAGGTGGAATCCTTTTCAAGTATTTTTTACCAATTTGCAAAAGGCATTTTACTTTATTTACATGCAGGTGGTGAAGACGCAATGAAGCTGTACAAAAAACGATCAGTTTCTTATCAGGTCACGTTTATTACGTCCAAGAATTTTTAAATGAAACCCTGAATTTCATGAAATTTGCAGGGAGTGGTGGTGGGTTCCTGACAATCCTTTGCAGGGTAAACATGTTCCCATGTTTAATTAACTTGTCATTTCAGTGAATTCAAAGACCAGAAAAAGAAAAAAAAAAAGAAAGGAAAAAAAAAAGATAAAAGCTAAAAGGTTAGATAATTGATGGCCATATTTTAGACTAGTAAAAGCATGCATACCACTTCAGTAAGTGGTCTTTGATTGTTGTGATTGTTGTGTTGAATCTGAAAAGGAGGTGTAGAGCAAAAGCAACAACTTATTCTCTTCTGGTGTGAATCAGAATAGTCATCTTGCTCCTTTTCTTGTGTTGCAACATCAATGTATTTATTATCAGTTCATCTTATTTATTTCATCTGAAATAGAGCAAAATAAGCACAGTGAAAATTGCAATGGACAGAGGAGGACTGTGAGAACGAAACAGCTGTGAAAGAGAAGACATCAATATACTGATTCTGGAGAAAACCACCAAATTTGACTGCAAAGGTGTGGACCTTGGTAGTGGCTGAAGCAGGAGAAGTTATCTTCATTGTCCATCTATCAAACAGCTTTATCAAAGTAATTAAAAAAACAAACAAACAAACAAACAAATGCACGTTGCTAGGAAGTCTTGGGAATTGCCACTATTTATCAGGCAGACTTTTTTTTCCAGAACACCGTCACCACCACAGGTATTAGTTGCCAGAGTTTCCTGCAGCCAGGGACAGAGAGTGCGTGCCTAAGGCAGGTGAAAGGACCTCTTGACTTTAGAAGTGGTACTTGCCATTTGGAGGAGAGGTGACTTGATGGAAGCATATGAGTCACGCTCGAGCTGGCGCTCTCTGTGATCTCTGTGTTTTATGGCTAAGTACAGTTTTTCAGCTTCCTGGGATGTCAGGCTTGGCACCTTTCAAAGCTCTAGGATCATTATGTTTTTCAAAGAATTGGAACCTATACATTGTGTGCAAGTTTACTGTGAAGCAATTAATCGTTGGTTTGATGACAAGCACTTAAGTGATTTTGAAGACATATTGATGTTCCAGCTTGCCATGCTGCACATTGCAGAAAGCTAAAAAATACTGTTTACTGGAAGGCTGCTGTGTTTATTAATCCATGTTTCATACTGCAGCTCAGAGATCATGAAAGAAAAAAATGAGTCATTGGCACTGCTTGTGCTTTTTAGTTATTACTCTGCTTTTCAGGGCATTGGAAATTAACCATATCTAAGTGTAGGTAAAACATCCTTTACTATTATACAGGATAAAAAAAATGCCTTAAAATGGAGAAGAGTGTCTTTTGTGTTCCTGCTTTTAGATTATGTTGCTCAGAGAGCCACAGAATAAAAGATTTTGGATCAATTGAAGCATTCGTTTGACTCAAGGCTGCCGAGTAAAATGATGTATTTCACCACAGACAAAGTTATCCTCTAGCATGTTAGACAAATGTGCACTGTTTGCTGCGGCAGCCTGTTTGTAGCTGAGAAAAGCAATGATATCTCCATGAAGGAAGAAAATTTCCCTATACCTAACATTTTTTTTAAATAAAAAAGAGTAATGACAGCTGAGTTGAACTCCTGCTACTGTTTATTTTGATAAAAGTTTATCTGTGATTTCCATAACTGTTTTTCAAATAGCTAAATTTTATAATATTTTTCTGTTTTTCTTTCCTTGGAATAACAGTCATAATTAATATTGTTTAATAGTAACCGGGCTACTACCGTATGAGGAAGTAGAAAAGTAAGTGATAGACATGGCCCCAAGTAGCCACCTGCCCATGTAGGCAGAAAAATATGGAATCAAGGAACTACTTGCTCCAGTTTTAGCAGAGAAGTAATGAATTACGGGTGAAAATGTTCATTAATTTGCACAGACTGGCCAAGGCCATGATACAGTGGAAGGAAGACATTGAAGCAATACATAAAACATGGTTCTCCAAGGGCTGTTCATTACTGTGAGTTACCCAGGATCACAGAAGTAGGGAGTGGTAGTTATCTTCCAAATATCACTGCAGCATAAAGAAGGCCAAGGGATTTCTAGCAGTATATAAACTCTCATATTGGGAAAGTATGATTTGTTGAAACTGAGACTGTAACTGAGAAAAGGTCATTCTTAACAAATGTGTTTTGCATAAAGAAATCATGGCTTTGTACAGTTATTGAAGTGCCCATTTGACATTTTTCAAAAGGTAGTATTTCATTTTTTGTTGCATTGTTTGGACAATTTTGTTTGGAAGTTAAGCTGATTTACAGCAAAATGTTTTAAAGATTGAAATTCAAGTAAATAAAACATTTCCTAGCTATTGGAAAGGAACTCCATTTCAGTCATAAATTGAATAAGATTTAACTTCTGATTTTCTGAAGTTTGTAGGCTCCTTTTGCATGGGAACAAACACTGAGGGATTTATTCACCAGTTAATAGATATAAAAATGCACTAGTCCTCAAATCTGCTGCTGTGACTAGTTAAACCAGTTAAAAAAAAAAATCTATTTGTTTTCTTAAAAATCACTGTATCTAAACTAAGCTTTTTATTCTTCTTTTAATAATTCCTACTTTCTTTCCCCCCTCCCCCTCTAGTTTTCGTTAATGGAAATACTGCATAGGTTCTGGCAGGCATCAAAATGAAGGAACTAAAATATAATGACAGGTTCTTCCCTAAAAGTATTTTTAGTGCATGTGGAAGCAGGAAGAATCATCCCAAAAGATTTTTTTTTTTTCCATAAAATTTCTGACTCAGATGGCAGGCTCAATCATTTGTCATATTTTGAAGCTGCAATCTTATTTTTGGACTCAAATTCACATTTTAACTAAACTCATATAACCACCATTGAAATCACTGATAGTGATTTGATTTTTAGCATTTTCACTGCATTGGTGGGCGGGGAGCAACAATTACATTCCAGCCCTCTTGACTTAAAAGGCATGTGGGTTTGACTTCAATTAAAGTGTATAGTCAGGAGAATGTCACTTACTGTTAAAGAGTCCTTCTAGACATGTCAGGATTAAGAGAGATTTCAGTAGTCATCTACTGGAAAAGAAAATTGTATTTGAGCAACTGCAGTAGAGGGATTGGCAGAACAATCCTCTTGGCATCCTTAGACAATCAGAGTGCCTCCTGATTACTGTGCAAGACAGATTGAGAAATGAAGAGTTGCAGATTTTTTGTAACCATCACAGTTAAGAGAATATAATTTTTCTGTGGAAAAATCTGATTTTCACAAAAAGGCATTTTCCATCAGAAAATCATTCTAATGGCAATTTCCTGTCACAGCTCTACCTCTAGATTATACTAGGCGAGACATTTCTAACAAGGACTGGAGACCGCTAGTGCCACTGTTCAGAAATTACTCGGAACCAACAGGTCTGAGGTTGCTCTGCTGCATCCAGTGACTCGCCAGCACAGCTGTTGACATCAGGTCCTGCACAACCAGACAGCTGCGTGGCTTTCCCGAGAACTGCTGCGAGACATATTTCTCATCCAATATATAATATGGCTGTGGTCAGGAAAGAAGAAACTTCTACTACGGGGGTTAGAAGAGTTAGGAAATTAAGGTAAATTATGCAAAGCTAGAAAAGCTGTGCAAAGTTATTACTCCACAAGAACACAGATATGTGGATCTTCAATGGATATATTTAGTCTGAATATTAGAGGCTTTCAGAGAACTGAGGTTTTGGAACAATCTTCCTGCAGAACCTTACAGAAATCTAATTATTCTTAAGATCAAGTACTGCAGATTTATGAAGATAGTTCTTTACCATAGTAAAGGAATGAGCACCGGCCCAATAATTTCCTGGCAGCCCTGAAGTGCATGTTTTCAGTGGAATTGTTAGGGTCAGAAGCTGAATGGGTGGGAATCCAGCTACAAGTAAGGCCAAGAAATATTTTAGGGTGCTCATCTGAAGATGTTTGCCTGAATATACTACATTTTGGCCATGAAAATATGAAGGAAGAATAAAGTTAGTGGACAAAGCATGAAAAATGACCAGCTGGTTTAATGAAAGACAGATTCACCACTTCTCAGGTGTAAACAAAGCAGAGGTCAGTTGATCCCATACAGGTCCATGCACACTAAGGAAGATGTAATTAATATTTCCTTGCTTTGAACCCAAACAAAAGCAAACTTAAAATTGTATGACTGACAAGCATTTTGTAACATTTTGTAACATTGTAAGATAACTGATAACATTTTGTAAGACAGCTAATTATATTGAAATAACAGTCATAAAAATAAAATAACATTAAAATAATAGCCATAGCCCCCAAAGGGCAAACAGAGGTCTCCAGCATAGTTGCACACGCAGGCAGGAGGAAAACATGTGCAAGCAGTAAAATCTGCCGGAGAGCTAAGGATGTAAAACAGGCAGGAAGAGTGTCTGTTAAAACCAGAATTCTGCAGAATAAGCTAAGACAGCCTGAGTCCTGATCCCAAAAATAAGGTGTCAAGAGCAGATGAGATCACCTCTTTTCTTCTGGGGACAGAGGAGCATGAAACGCCAGCAACGAGAGAAGAAAGACGGAGAAGAAAGAAGAGAGCCCACCCTGCATCTGCCTTCCCTCGGGAATAGCCTTGACTGACCTAGACCTCGGTCATGGAGCACAGCCCATGGTGCCAACCAAAACCGCATCAGTTCCTGGGTACTGCACACTCATAGCTGGTTTAGGTGAATCTTGTAAGGACTCATCGTTTGGCATATGCTAGTGATTACGAAGTAGCCATTGACAACACAATGTGCATTGCTAAGAAGTATCAATCCAACAGAGAGTCGTCTTGAAATCTGAAACTGGTCTGATTTGTCAGTCCTTTAAACACTCGCACCACAGTAAAATCCAATTCTCTAACCTATACATATAGATTTCCTTACAGTTAGTTGCAATGCAGGTAAAAAGCTTTTTTTGCTTTTAACATTTGTGTTGCATTTTGTATTAAAAACTTTTACAAAACAGCTAATCTAATGAAGTACATTTCCATTAGAGAGACCATTTCACTTTTAAAATCAGGGCAAATCGAATTGCCAAACGTTAATCATGCGTAAGTCATCAATCCCATTTTTGGGGGTCTTTCCTCCTTATCTTCCTATTAATTTTATTTCTGAAGTTTTCTGAAACATTCGAATCTGTGTTGATGAAAGATAGACAGTTATAGCTGTGTTAAAAAATAATTATTTCCTTGGGAAATATAAAAGCCACTCATCAAAGCTATTCTAAACCTGATTCGCAGCTCATGTACTTTCCTAACTCTGTTAAATTCAGAGAGCTACATAATCTGTATTTCTGACCCTACGAGCTTAAAAATCCATTTTAGTATGGAGTAGCTAACGTTCTCTATCTAAGAGAAGTCATTAACCAAAGCTAGTGTGTCAGATTGATATTTCAGGATGCATTTTAGGTTGCAGGACTGTTTCTCAATAAAAAATGGCAAGGAAAGTACTTGTACAGAATTTATAAAGAGGAACAATACAGGCAGATGGTTCCTGAAATATTTAGTGTGTTATATATTTGTAAACAAATTATGTAAATTAAAAAGAAAATCTACAAATTGGTCTTCTAGACATCTGCTAAAAGCTGAATTTATTAAACTTACTGGAAAATAAGAAAATACACAACAGTATTCTCAGTTCTCACTCTTTTTTTCTCTTAATTCTCATATGCCAGATAAATCGATGAGGCCACGGTGAAACTAAGCTGCATGTGGTGTAAGATTCCAATACTAAAATATGAGACAGCTATGTCAGTAACAGTATTTTATATTTATTTTATAGCATCACCAAAAGGCTGATCTTGATCACAGAATTCATTGCACCAGGTTACACACATATGAAAAATTATGATTTATGATATGGCTCTGCAACCAATTAAAGAAATGGTAGCCTATACAAAAGAAATGAAATGTAAAAGGTGGAATAAGACATCAATGAATAAATATTCAGAAGTTTTTTGTTTACATTTGGGAGAGTGCTTTAGACAGGCAGTAAGGAAAGAGGAGAATGTGACAGTGTATCAAGGAGGGAATAGAGGGATGAATTTTGGAGGGCTAGAGGAAGGTAGTTATCACCAGCAGTCTCTGACAAGTGTAAGAGAGAAACTTTTGGGGGTTGTGGGAAAGAAAACAAAAAAAAAGCAGAATGACTGAAGAAAGAACAAGAACAGAGAAATTAGAAACTATCTGTTGAGTAAATTTTATTCTCATTGTTAAATGTGTAGCCTTAGGATTTATGTAGTGCACACTTATTCTGAAGACAGGATGATTAATTTCCTCATGGGCTTCTCTATGATGCCCAAATAGTAATATCAGATTGCTTCACAAAAATTATTTAATCTTCATAACACACTAGTGATATGAAGAGATAGTGTAATTCCCTATTTTATAGGTACTAGAGAGAGACAAAGAGGTCAAGTGCACTCATGGATTTTTAGAGTCCAAGTTAAGGGCGTAGAATCTGATTTTCCAGCATGCACCACAGAGCATTTTAAAGGTTCAAAGCACTTTTGTGTAAGAACCATGAAAGCCGAACACTTCCGCAGACCAGGCCCCATGATCTAAGGTCAAGCCAGAATATGATGACTGCACAGTTAATAACTCCTCAGGAGAGGTTGCTTAAATTCATGCAGGAATTTTTTATCAAAGATAAGAATAATTTTGCAGGACGATATTCAATCTCTTTAACTATGGAGCCATCCCTTTTGTACCCTTTCCTCACCAATCCTCCATCCCAATCTCATCTTCCTCAGAAATAAAAGAAGACATATGCAAAACAGGTTACTCTTAAACAATCTGATCCATCTTGCGTGATGAGCAAGCTTTGCATCCTGTGCAAAGTATCTTAAACATACGTAAACTTCCTCTACTACACAAAACTAACCTGCCACGAATCCTCTCTAATTCAAGCAGCATAAAACCTTGGAATAGGTTTAGTTGAGTTGAATGAAAACAGTATAAATGAAATATCTCAATGTCATTATTTCATAGAATCATAGAATCGTTTACGTTGGAAAAGACCTTTAAGATCATCAAGTCCAAATATTAATCAAGCACTGCCAAGTCCACCACTAAACCATGTCCCTAAACACGATATCTACATGGTTTTTAAATACCTCCAGGGATGATGACTGAACCACTTCCCTGGGCCACCTGTTCCAATGATTGATAATCCTTTTCATTAAGATATTTTCCTAATATCCTATTTAAACCGCCCCTGGCACAAGTTGAGGCCATTTCCTCTTGTCCTGTCACTTGTTACTTGGGAAAAGAGACCAACACCCACCTCGCCACAACCTCCTTTCAAGTAGCTGTAGAGAGCGATAAGGTCTCCTCTGAGCTTCCAGGCTAACAGCCCCATAAGACTTGTTCTCTAGACTCTTCACCAGCTTTGTTGCTCTTTTTTGAATGCGCTCCAGCGCCTCAGTAGCTTTCTTGTAGTGAGGGGCCCAAAGCTGAATACAGTACTTGAGATGTGGCCTCATCAGTGCTGAGTACAGGGGGACGATCACTTCCCTAGTCCTGCTGGCCACACTATTTCTGATACAAGCCAGGATGCTGTTGGCCTGGCTCATATTCAGTCAGCTCTCAATCAATACCCCCAGGTCTTTTTCTGCAGGGCAGCTTTCCAGCCACTCTTCCCCAAGCCTGTAGCATCGCATGGGGCTGTTGTGAGCCAAGTGCATGACCCTGCACTTGGCCTTGTTGAACCTCATACAGTTGGCCTTGGCCATTGATCCAGCCTGTCCAGATCCCTCTGTTGAGCCTTCCTACCCTCCAGCAGATTAACACTCCCGCCCAACTTGGTGTTGTCTGCAAACTTACTGAGGATGCACTCGATCCCCTCATCCGGATGGTTTATATCGCTTTGATTGGTATAAGATACTAAAATGTTAATTGCTGAATTATAGAATACCTAATAGAATGCATCTACCAATACTTAATATGGTTTTCATGGTTCATTTTCATAATGGTTCTACTACAATAGACCAGATATTTCAGATGTTCTTTCACAATACTGCAGTGAAACTGTTTTATTTTTTATCCTGCAAGTGGCTACCATGTTTCCAAATCACCATTTTTGGAGATTGTCTTCAGTAAAAACATGTGTCTTTTTGCTCAGGTTGGAAGAAAACAGGTGTGATTATTTTAAAATTTCCTGCAGAATAAACCTTCCAGATTCCACCCAACCCAGATCATGTTTTGTTGAACAGGGCCCACCTTGTCAAAGAGACAGTCCTCACTACCAAGCATTGTATTTTATACCTTTTCCTCCTTATCCACGTGAGAGTTTGTTTATATATGTCTACCTTCTTTGATTTGTCTCATTGCTGGCATATCAGAAACATCTTACAACTCAAGTGGCGCTTTCTAGAGTCTCTGCTATCTCTTTTTTCATTACTAGAGTGTTGTGCCTCTTTGCTGTCAGATTAACTCACTGGAATACCTATTCAGCTCCCAACTATTCGACGGGCCATCCATACAATAATTGTACAGATGGATAATTCCAAGAAAAACTGCCATAATTATAACCAATTTGTCAACTTATATATCCCCTTTTGCCTTCCAACAGTTATTTGTACGGGGTGAAAGTATCTAGCACACAGTTATGACTGGTGGTACTCAATAAATATAGATTGACTCAAAAAATTAGAAGTTTTCTTTTCCCGTGTTCCCGGGTCTTGGAGATTAATTAATAACATCTTAAAGATCAATTTTTAAAATTCTAGAAAGAAATTTGGATGCCCAGGGGGAGTTCTACAACCTGTGTAAACGTGGCACAGATTTTCTGGTGCTGAATAGCTTTTAAGACTAAGTAAATTCTCAGTACATGATCTGCTGTATACTAAGTATGATTCATGCATTATTTAGTAATGGACTGCTCCACTTTATTCATGTATCACAATAGTAATCTGAAATATTACTGTGTGGGAACTACAAGCAATTGCTGATTTTCTGAAAGCAATTACCTGAGAAGTTTCTTTTAGCAGTTGAACTATTAGGGACACTTGGAAGATGATGACTCGGAGATCTCTGTGTAGGATCTTCCAAGTGAGCATGGCTTTCTTGGGGTAATATTTCATATTTTATTTGACAGGAACCCTGTCAAAAATATTGCTATGATTTATTTTTGATTGTACTGAAACTGAGAAAACTGTCCACAAATTCTGAGTTCTTAAAAAATTACTTCAAATAATAGATTTACCCAGTCAGTCACTTCTCTTCACCAAACAGCATTTTCAAACAAGATCCTTCCCACACATGGGTAGAAGCAAAGCACCGATCTCTCCTTCATCAGAGCAAGGTGGGATGAAATGGTCTTACCTGTATGTTAGCAAATCCAGGATATTTTGGAACATGGAATTTCAGAGCTCTCACTTTTAGCAGAGTCTTTTGCTTGTCTATCATGCCATATTGTGAAAGCTTATATTTTACAGAATACAACATCAAGCTGCTTTCATGCATCTTCCCGTTCGACACTGGGGAAGAGCAGGTTTCTTCAAATCTATGTAGTGCTGAGCTTCCATATGTGTGACATTACTGCTGTGGGAAATCATGTCTGTTGCCAGAGCTTATGTCTTACATCACTGAATGGACAAAGACAAGCATTTACTTAATGTGATATAGCATTGTTGGGTAAAACAATTCTGTGGGGCAAAAAGTCCACCTGTGTGAGGAACTTGCTAGTGTAGGGTTGAATAGACTGGACTCCTGAAAATATTGAAAGCAGTTTTCACAATTATTATGTGTGGTAATATATATAAATCTCAGACTGGTCTTCAAAATGGGAAAAAATGCAGAAGTCTATGACTGTAACTAAAAATTACAGGGGATGAGCTGTATTTGTCAGTACAGTTAAAAGTAAGATTATAAAATAACAAACAATACATTGCCCAGTGGAAAGAGCCTTGAGCAGGTTGTCAGGCAAGTCAATTTTCTTACTGGCTCTGACATTACCTATCCTTTACCGTGCATAACTTGTGCTCCATCTGTTAAAAAACAAACAAACAAAAAAAAAAAGCAAAGTTCTTTTAGGTCCACTAATGGAAAATCACACCTATGAACAATATATCTTCCTACAGTTTATTGATTCAATTCATAGCAATCTTCTTATGTTTACAAGGTGAAGTTAGAATGAGTTTGCATTCTTCATGTTAGTTCTTACAGGTGTGGCATTTTTATACCACCGTATAGGCACTTTCAGGCCACCCCCTGAAGTATTGCATCCATATGTTCCTCTCAAAAACTTTCCACTTTCTAAAAATATTGCGTGAAATTGTGAGTGATTCTAATAAAATGCATTTAAAATTATTGAAATAAAATGAAATATTTTAACTGAATCTTTTTTCAAAGATAAGAAAGCCAAATAAGAAAACCAAATATTGTGACCTTCTGTTTGCCTTCAACCAGCCCAATGAAATGTAATATAACAGTTAATAACAACTGACATGATCTCTTACAAAACAGATTCAGGCTGTTTACTCATTCCCTTTTCCTTCTTTGCCTTTGGCTAAAGGGAAGAAGTGAAGATATGTAGAAAAGACAGTGTGTAAAATGACTTTAAAATGGTTTAAGTTCTCACAATTTCAGCCTTTACTTTTTTAATGTACAAACAAAAAGATTTATTTTTGTAATTGTTATTTGTGCTGATTGCATTCTGAGACAAACTATGTTCTTGCCTTCTCTCACATTATGGTAATAAGGATCTGCAGGACAAACACTACCCTCAGTTATAGAAGTGCAAAAATGCCAACCTAATTTGAAAGCTATGAGGTCACACATATTGTAATCAGTGAATATTTTTACACTGCTGAATCTTTATCACTGTATTAATATAGACAAAGGAAACAACCAAGTTACAAGGGTGATAGGTGAACACGAAGCCAAAACTGTGCAAACAGTGGATGGATTTCTCAGTTTGTTGATGGAACCAGAAAAAAACTTGAAAAAAATAAGCTGCATTAACCTAGAAAAAAATTATCCTCAGGGGAAAAAAATCTGCATTGTTTTGGTTGTCACATTCTTTTTTTTAACAGAAAATTAGAATTTGAGGGCATAGAATCCTTACAAAATAAATGCTGACAGTTCTGAGTCAGAAAGGAGAAACATTGGTTGCATAGAAAGCATATAGCATAAAATGATAACATTTTTGAATTTTTTCCAGCTGCTTTTTCTTAAAACTATTGGCTGAAGTTACATTAAATTCATGGATGAGATTTAGGTATTTCTGAAGCTGTTGTAGATCTGTCAGAAAAATAAATAAAATAAAATAAAATAAAATAAAATAAAATAGGCAAAAAAATCTCCAAATTTTCTCCACTACCTACTCACCAGATCACCCATCCCTCCCCTGAACTAATGTCCTGGACACACACTGAAGCAACACCAAAAGGACGAAAAAGAAAATGATACAGAGGTGACTGTATATAAATAATACGCTGTGCATTTGGAAACACAGTCAACTTTGACTTCTATCTTGAAGTAAATTTGCTATTTTTATAGATGGGACATTTCCCTTTTGAGGGCTATATTATGAACCAACAGATTTTCTAAATTGCTATTCATGACCTTTCCAAGGCCTGATGTAGTGTTTTGTTTCTAGGACTTCATTTATACTTCATTAGTTATCAGGGAATGAATGAGTGAATTCTGTAAATTGAATGTAAGAATATGAAGAAAACCAGGAAGTAAAACAATTCCTGCAATACTAAAGACTCAAATTGCTGTAAAGGATGTTGGCCAGACAGTTTGGAGATAAGAATGAAGATGTTACCAAAGCAAGTGTCCTAAATATTTTTTAAAACTTTTTTTTTTTTTCCTAACCAAAAGAGGCAGAAGAGCAATGGCCTGGTGCTTTTGCAGTACACACTGTTTTGCACCAGACACTGAAAAGCTTTTTACTTCTGGAATCTGGTCCTCTGTCCTGTTTTGTACTAGCTAACAATAAGTGCAGTTTGGAAGTCTGCCCTCTATTCCACTGCCATAGACACACCTGAACTACGACAAATCACAGAGAATCACGGAGAAGAAAAGTCCTTGTGATGTGCTCTGTAAGACCATTTCAGAGTGTTTCTGGAAGTCTCTGAACTCCTCCCGAGTTTCAGGGAGGGTACGTAATGCACGCAGTACACTGTCTGCAATTTCCTGTACTCAGACACTAAAGGAAGAAATGTCTTTCACTTTTCAGCTGTCATTAACCTGGTGTGCTTTTCTGTATAAATATTTATATTTAATCCATATTACATGGAAATTCCTAGAAGGAAAGAAACTGATTGATTTCAGGCCATTTTTAATATACAGTACTGTCTAATATGAAAACGAGACTTCCTAAGCCAAATTTGACTACTATATGTACTGAGCAATATGAACCAAACTCTCTTTGCATTGCAGGTGGCTGGAACAGTCAATAAACTGCTGACTCAGCAACAGAGATAAGTGGAATGCAATAACAATCAATTTAGCAGACAAACTGGAAATGTCTTTAAAAGAGGAAGGGATATAGTTAACTGTTTTTTTCCCAATGAGAAGATAAGAAGTAAGTGGCTATGTACTTTCAGGATTTAGAAAATAAAGTGTTGGCTCTGATACAATTCATTTTAGATTCAGCTTTTCTCTGGGATTGGTTTACAGCAGAAGCTATCTCCTTTGATAATACTCAAACTGCTCTGGGTTTCATTTTTGAATGTAACAGGAAGCTTAGTGTGCGTATATGATTCCTAATTTAAATGCAGGTTATAAAGGGTATCCTTCACCTTTTACATGGGAACAAAAAAAGTAACTGATTTTAAGGACTACATTCTGATTTCAAGTTCTCCATTGAAGACACCATTTTCCTTAGCAACATTAAAGTAAAATGGGATTAGACTTGTTTCTTAAGGGACTTTAGGTCACTCCATTTGTGTAACTTATGTGAGAACTCAGAAGAAAAAAATAGTATAGCAAGAAAACTAATGAAAAGAAGAAATTAAAGAGTACAAAAACTAAGCCACAAGTAGTTTTCATACGTGCAGTCTTGAATCTTGCGTTTCATCAGGATTCCTGTTACATCAACTTTGCTTTCTTTATGCACCATGTTTCTCACTCTGCTTTTTATGCACTGAGACCACTTAATGTAAAACTCACATCGTTACTGAGCTTAATGGTATTTCTATAATTCTTTAGTCATAGGTATAGATACTGTTTCATCAGAATATATAAGGATTTGATAGACTGGCATCAGCATTGCACAAAATGTGGTGAAATACCTTAGCAAGACAGGAAGTGAAGCTGTGTTATCGCCTTCACCCTGCTCACTGTATCTGCAACTTATGGTGATGGATAAAAATAATTTGCTCTCTGTATCTCTTCTGCTGTTTAATTGAAAAAACTAAAATATAACAATTTTTGCAGCCCTATATGATCATGTAAGATATTTTCACTCATATTCCTTCTGGTTATAAACTGTCCATTTGACAGGTCTCCATCCCACCCATGACATTTACAACGGCTTAGACTATTAAAACAATAGTTTTAATCAGCTCACACAAGACTGAGTTATCAGTGTCTGTAGACTGCATTACTAATTCCAGCAATAACCCAACTAGTGTTAAAAAAGTAGTTAAATCCTGTTTTGCTCTTCAAAAATAGCACTCCTTATTTTTATAAACACAAATGTCATAGTCATATAGATGGATTTAATTAGATGGAGTAGTTAATGGTGGAGCCAGGTATTTCCTTATTGTAATTTTTGCTTAAAAAAAACCCAACCACCCAGCATCCTGTTTTCTTTAGTACAAGAGGATATAAGCAAGTTAAGATAAGCTCCTTCTTTCATGGAAAAAAGACTCTTCCAATCCATAAGCCTTGATCATCATTTCGAGCCTTTTTTACATGGTCAAAATCCTTGGACTTCTGTGAAGTTTTAGCTTTTTTTTTTTTTTTCCCATTTTTGCAAATTTTACCTGTGCTAGGTGTTCCCTTGGAGCACTATGAGTAATGCCACTCCGTTAGGAGCACGGTGATTCTCAGATATCCAGCTCTGTCTCTGTCATCCAAGTACTTGGTAAAGAGGTTTATTATGTTAATTAAAGTGTCTCACACAGACTAAAACTTACATTACTTGCCTCTGGTTGCATGAAGTTCATAGTGAATTGCTTGGCAAACTGTTACAGTATACACGTTCTGCTTGAGCAGAAAATATCATAACAGTTTTCAAGCCACTCTTTTGTAATGTTTGTGCCCAAAAGAGTGGTGCTTTTAAAGGATATAACGTTACTTGGGCACAATTTTATCATTAATTTAAGGGTAAAATAACAAATACCCATTTGTAAAGTTGGGGAAACCACAAAAAAGATTTAAGTTCTTAATTAAGACTGTCTTTCACCTTTAATCCTTAACTGTTCTTGAATCTTATTTTATGAAGGCAACTCTTCAGCCTCTATAATGTAACCTAAGGCAGTGATCTCCTGAAGAGTTCTCTGAGCTACTTCTTTCCTGCATTTTTTGTAAGGAGGTCTATTAGAGATGCCTGCTAGAACAGCCAATGTGGGCAAGGTTCCCAGTAGTACAAAATGGAAGCAATAGGTTTTTTTGCTTACTCGTGAAAACAGCTTTTCCATATCTGTGACAGAGCACTTGGATGGCAGTACTGATGGAAATACATACTGTGCTCCCACAAAAGATGAAGATGTTTAATGGAAATTAACAAACAACATAATTTTCTAAATAAATGCATATTTGTTTAATTGCTCCATATTTGTAAAAATCCTATGTTTTTCAAGTATCATAATATCCTTACAGCCTCCCCCAACAATAGTGTCAGAACCTTACAATTTGTAAGAAATATATGAAAATGCGTCAAGCTTAGCTTGCTACGAACTCAACACTGGATCTGTAGTTGAGTTATGAGAACAAAAAAACTGATGTGAGTATGACATACCAGGACATCAAAACCTCTTTCTGCACATATTTTTCAGTTGAGTCTATGGGATAGTCAGTCATAAATACCATTGTAAAATTAGTCTTTTCATTTTATTCAGTAAAAGAATATTTAAAATCGTATTTGTTACGTGATTTCTGGTAGAGAGAAGAATTCCAGATTTCTGGAGAGGTCTGGTCATTTGAATACTAGGAAAGGGTGTTAGATCTGCTTCAGTAACTTTGAACATAAAGCTGGAGCTCTGAAGAGACCTTGAGTTATGTAGCGGTGAATCTCTTTTTTTTTTTTTTTAAATCCAGGTACAAGATTAGTCTATATTAGTTTGCTGTCACATGAGGGGAATAGTTATGAGCTCCCATACAAAGCAATGTATGTCCATATTATGAGGTATATGAAGTATTTTAAATAGTATGATCAGACTAGATCTCTATGAACTGAGACAGCTTAAAGTTTAAATTTTAAAGACAGACAGAGGATGAGGAATAGGAGTACTATGAATGAGATGGAGAAGAGAAGTACAAAGAAATTACACGGTTTGTCCAGTCACACAAAAAAACTATAGAGCAAGTGGCAATGAAGCCCGTATCTTCTGTCTTCTACCACAATATCTTAACTCCATTATTTCTAAAATAAGAATACTATGTTAAGTCATCCTACAGGGCCTGCAAAATCAGATGATGATTTGTTTAAAATCTAACAGAAAACCTTTTAATTCAAAAATTCACCCTTGGAAACATCCTTACACAAATTTCAGCATGCTGACCACCTCCTGTGGTCAGACTATGTTACTGAAGAATGTGCGTACGCTGCTGACAGGAAGAATAAAGGCTTTAAGATGTGGGACTGTAAAAGATTTCACTTTGCATAGAGCAATATCAAACATAAAGTGTCTTTTCCTTCCAACAGGAAAGCGAGCTGCATGAAAGTTTAGATGTTGACCCAGGAACCTCAAGTCTTCTAAATTTGGGACGAGAGTCTTATCTTCTCCAAACTCCTTTCTCTCTGCATCCCTATTTAGAGGTGTTCAATACTGTATTTACTAAATACCCCCACCTTATGTCACACCGTCTGTGGCTTTTGCCTGTAGTTGCTTAAGTTTCATGGTCATTGTTGCTGCTATTAGTATAAATTCTTATTTCAAATATAAAGAGGAAATTTACCACATAGTCTTCCTGGTTTGTGATTTCTCATTTCCTGGAGTACTGGAATTTTCATGTTCCGATCTCAGCACCATCTATCTGTTGAATGTCTGGAGAATGGGCATGATGGATCAGTAACACCTTTGAGTCTACCAAAGACACTGCCTTGGTTCCTCCCAAAGTAAAAGCTTGGATTTCCCACTCAGCAATGATCCAGGACGTATTTTTTTCCATTCCATTTCAGAATTTGTCATATTATTATTGTCCCCTGGAATATGAATTTTAGGTTTCAGACAGTTTTCTGTAAACTCACAAATTTACAGATTCAGGAACAGAGTGGAATGGATATAGATGTCCTTTTCAGAACATACTGACTTTTCATTTTGTCTTAGACAACTCCTTTTTGCGCAGAACACTTGTGGCCTCAGAGATGAGTGAGTGGGTACAGTTCCTAGGAGATAGCAAAAACCTTTAAAACCTATTTCTAAAAGAGCTGGTAAGTCCTAGCTGAACACCACAAGCCGGTAAAATTTCCTCTGAAAGAGAACTTTCAGGTATTGAGCACAGAACTCCTCATCAGTTCGAGAAGAGATTTACTTACACGGAAGAAGTATCCAACCTTTGTGACTCAATGTGAGTATTCCTCACAGTTTAAATGAGCTAAAATTGGCTCTTTTTTTTTTTTTCTAATGTATTTTCCAGACTTGTGTCAAAGAATATCGAAAGCTTCGACAATGAACTGCTGTATTTTTTAACAACTCAATTTCCTTCTCAAGGACTGGGGTTTTTTTGTTTGTTTTCTTTTTTTTTTTTAATTACCATTTAGTCATTTTGCAAGAAAGCCCAGTCTAGATCTCTCATTCAAAAAAACCCCTAGCTCTGCCTTCAAATCCTGCTCAAAATTAGTCACCATTTGCTTCTACATTTTCCAGACAATACCTACTATTTGTCTTCTAGATTGCATCTTTCCTAAAAATGTTTAATGTTATGAAGATTAACTTTGCCCATCTAATCGGATGAAATTTCTATAAATATATATCCACACTTTTTTTTCTTTTTTTTTAATTACTGAGTGGCCTTTTGTTGGTATTGAAATGGTTAAAGTCTATTTCTTCCTCTTCGTGTTAGAATAAAGTTAATAAGTAACTAGTGACATGGACTGTAGCTGCTAAAGCTAAACTTCTAAGTAATCCTAAAAGGAAGGAGGAAAATTGTTCCTGACAAGCTGAAATTACATTATAAAACCTCCCATATTTTGAAGAGCCATGAGTCGTCCTAGGCATGAAGCTTATTTCAGTGTTTAACAAAACCTGTTTATAAAGAAAATATCTTCCCCAATATCAGTTTTCCGAAAGCATGCCCTTTAACCCCTGCTTTTTTGTTTCTATTCGTTGTTGGCATGGAGACGAAGAGGCACTCCACTAGATTGATCAATGCATGGTAACATCAACATAACATTTTCAGTCAAGTTCCCAGGAGCCTTCCTCCTGAATCTGTCATTTTGATTCAGATAACTAAATCAGGCTAAGCACTGCAATGATAACAGATGACTTGCCTCATTAGCTGTCTCCTGCTGCTTTACTCTGTCAGGAAGCACCATAGTGACTGTCTGGGTTCCTGTGAGAGAGAAGTGGTTTCCCTTACATTATTTTGGTATATATATGCTTTTCTCATTTCTATCCATTCTTTTCTCTATATTCATGTACAGAGAGACAAATACAAGCAGTGTTTAATGAATATTTCATTAAGAGGAAATAGAGTTGAAATATTCTTTATCAAGATCCAAAATTTAATCTTATAAACAAACATATTTTATAGCATCCTGATAATACAGCTATATTCTCTTATATTCACTGTCTCAAACTTTCTGTTTCCTTTAAATGGGATCCTTTTTTGTTAAGGCACTTTGCTTGTCTGAACATTCAACGAATCAATTACCTTAATTACACCAATATACAATCCTAAGAATTGTTCCTAGATGAGTAGTTTGACTTTAAAATATGCTGTTGAATAAATAAACTGTATTAAAATAAAACCTGTAAATGACAGGACAAACAGATTTTCAATTGTAGCTATTAAACAGACCACAGGTGTACTACTGTATGTACAAGTACAGTTAAAAAATGAATCCAAGTGTATAGCCAAATAGTCAATGCACACACGAAGACAGTAGTAGCTGTGTTTGTTTGTTATCAACTGTATTTGTGGATAGGTGCTTAAATACAGAAATAAATAAAGACTACAAGTATTAATTAAGCCACTCAGACAATGGCCTTCTAACTTGTACTATCACTACTATCTTCCTCATATATTTGCACCATATACTGAGCATAAACTAATCCAAAGTAGTGAAATGGGAATATACTAAAATCACAGTCTCCATCATAGCTCCCCTCGAAAATAGACAACTTGCTTTGAATTCCAAAGGCAGAGATTTATTGCCAACTGAGAAGAAACCTTGCCCCTGGCATTGAAATAATACCATTCTGTGAGTGTCAGCCAAAGCATGTCAACCACCTTGAGCTGGCAAGGTGGTTATACAAGAAATGAGACAATGGTGGAATTGCCTTTTAATTCCCTTCTCTAGCACTGCAGCTTTTACCCTCAATCGAAGAAGTGCTACAAAATATTTAAGCTGGGCTGGGGAAGACCAGTTTCTTTTCCATGTTAAGTCACGGGAAGCTTGCACGTTCTTATCAGTTAGATTCACTGGTTAGACTCAGAGGGGTTCACTGAAGTGTTTGGAGGACCCTGGTCTTTACTGCCAGAGCTCTCACAAAAATCTCACTTGTCTGACTAAGTAGGAGTCAGAAATGGGTAAGGAAGTCCTAGCATTTCTGTTCCATTGCTGCCTAGTTCTTGATGTCACCGGCAGCCTGACATATTTACTCAAAATCCAGTGGGATTCATAAAGTGCATATGATCTGGCTAGCTCACTTATAAAGCTTAATAAAGCTTTTATGGAGTATACTTAACATTTAGGGAGAAAAAAAGAAAACTCTCGGTACTTTTTTTTCCTCTGTAAAAACGCTGTCAGTGTTTGAGGAATGTAACTCAATTATCTCTTCTGAGACTGATTTGAAGAGTAGGGTATAGAGGTATACCTGTTCTAAGCACAGGAAGATCTCAGACCACTGGGCATAGGATATTTCAGTATTTTTCTCTTGTTTTCTCTTGAGACTGTTCCACTTTGGACACATATATATTCAATTGCATAAACTCAGTTCTGCCAGTTTCCCCCAGGGGAAGAGATCTAACCGTGGGCCCTCTTTAGCCCAAAGGGTTTTCACACACGCACATTCCAGGAAGAAGTTCCACTTTTAGAAAGATATTACTTCTTTATTTTATTGCAAGAAAGAAAAAGTAATCCAGACTGTATGCACAATTCCTGGATATTGTTCGCAGTAAGGTCCCTTCCTTGATTTACAAGTGCATTCCTTATTCTTTATACATTGTACAATTACCTGAAGGTGAGTGTCATACAAGGAGATGGTAATCTTCCCTCACCAACCACCACCTATTGTAACATTTGGCTGCGTGTACTCCTAAGAGAAGTTTGTCATATCTGAACCGTGGTACGCCCGTCCTTGCTCACTTCTCTCTTCTAATTAACACTCCATCCATATGAACGTCTAGAACCACATGGTTCAAAAAATCAGAGGATTGAAAGGAAACCCTATTTCTCATCCACAGAGAAGGTATCTTTCAACTCACATGAATGAAAATCCATCTAAAATTCAGAAGTTTTTTTCCTAAGGAATTTCTTCGCTAAACAGTTTTCCCTTCTGCAATGTCTCTACAACTTACAAATTAGTTCTTAAAATATTTTGGAGCATATATACAGTGATTCAGCCTAGTATCACTTCTTATGGCATAACAAATAGAATGTGTAACTACTGAGTTCAAATCTCTGTCTAGCTTTTGATCATTAAATAGCCTTAATTTAACACAGAAAGAAACCACAAGCCAAAGACCACTTATCATACTTGTTAGAGGAAGAGAGTGGAAAGAGACTTGAAACAATTTTTCTTCAATTGTTTACTGGATAGGAGCAAAGGCTTTTAATTACATAATACATATGATTTACATTTTTAAATATTTGAACATTTAAAAACTACCTCACAGAATTAGTGTGATAAGTTATTTATGGTTAGCAATGAAAGATCCTTGATTATAAATATTCTGGACTTCGAAATGTCTGTAAGTACTATACCATTTCCCTTCAAGTTGCTGTTACAGAGAAGTATATCAGAATAGAAACGAATCCTCTCACCACTATTTCACTTTAGGATTCAGAAAACATGGAACAAAATTGTGTTAAGGTCTTATATGTAGGGTTTTTTATTCATCAGTTATTACATTGTGTATACCTATCATTATTGACACATACTATATCAAAGGTTACAAAAACTGGTTTTTAGAGTAAAAAAAAAAATTGGGACCTTTTGGATAAAACATATTTGGCAAATTGTAAATTTGTTGGAAAACTGAGGTTTTGACAGACCAAAGTTATTAATCATTCTCAGCAAATTTTGTGGTTTTCTGTAGCATGTTAAACTTTTTTCTATTTCTTTTTTTGCAAAATTGCATCTGAATGGATGCTTGCCACTTTCCTCTCTGATAAACTTTATAGTAGGAGTACACTTTAGGAGATAAAAACCCATTGTCCTGAAAAAACATGACTTCAGAGATCTGGGGCATATAAGCCATGGCAGGATCAGTTATCCCTCTATCATTCAGGAGGCAACATGCAAATCAGGTTTGGTTTTTTGGGGGGGTTTTTTGTGTTTTTTGTTTTTTTTTTTACTCTCTGTGTCAGTCTTTTGCATTCTTAAAGCTTGGTTTTGTGTCTCCATCTCCTCTTGTTCCCTTGTTCAGACCACACTGTTCACAGTCTTGTTCTCTCTTCCTAGAACAACCTTATTAGAGACCTCAGATAATTCTCACTGCTCTCCTCCACAGGCTCTTCACGTGATCTTACTTTTTTCCAGAGGTGTGGTGTTCAAATCTGTATGCAATACGCTTGTTGGGGTACTGCCAGCACTGCATAAAACAAGGAACTATGTCATGTGTCTTGCAGGTTTAATTTCTGCCATATATCCTTTTGTCAGATTGGCATGTTTATTGACTTGTGTTTTACGATCAGACATTTGTTTGTTTCTCATTCTGTACTTAAACAGTCTTCAGTCTTTTCCTTCTCAAATGCTTTGCATTTGTCCCCATTTTTCTGTGTTCACTTGTTGTATGGTTGGTTGGTTGGTTGTTTTTCTGGGTCATCTGTCTTATTTGCCAAGAATACATGTATCTAATCTAATCCCTTCAATTTTCGTACTGACTTAATTTAAAGTAGTCCATCCTCTGTTGCATCATACAGATTATTTATGGAATTTTGCATAGGACAAGACCGAGGCTAGATCTCTGCTGAATTGCATTCAACCCATCTTTACATTTTGCTAATGCTTCTAACTTCTCTCTGCATAGTTCATCAACCACATCTGCACTCTCTATTCAAATGTAGGCCACAGTAAGGCCAAGATATGGAATATTGTTGCCTCTCCCCATATTAACTGTTCCCTTTAGGAAAGAGAAGGAACTTTGTTTAACATAATACTATTTTAGAGTGCCGTAGCAGAGGGAGGTTAGAGCTGAAAGCTGTATAAACCACATTTGTGCTCCACTCCATCTGCACCAAGAAGCTGTTTTATAATGAGTTTGAGTCTGCATGTTTACATGGACATGTCCTAAGGTAGTTCCTTCTAGGGTTTCTTGGCATAATAAATCCCTGTTTCACCTGCACTGACTTCAGATTTCTGCCATGATATTTAATGGCCCATTTCTTCCCTTGCCTGGTGTTTGAAATCTGATGCTCTCCTGCCCCTTTGGAAGAGAGCTATTAGATGGGACACAGAAGTCATTTGCTGGATCATGTGTGTGGGAGAGAAATTATCAGCTTCCTCACTCTCAATACAGAGCAACATTTCCTTGTCCCAGTGAAACTGTCCCCATTTCACTGTCCCAATCTGACTTAGATTTTAACATGCTGAAAGATCTTCCTGACTGCCTGTGAGTTTATCATGGGTGGAAGCATACAGTGTTACCAGCTCCTAACACTGCCAAACTCTGAGCCTGGACCTCTTGAATACAGGAGATTGATTTTTAAATTAATGAGATTTGAAATAGTAAATGCTAAACTACTATTCTTATTTTTGAACTCAAACATTGTTCTGGCTTCCCTTGCAAGTAGGAGACACCAATGCATACTAATTTTTAAAATGAAAGCTGAGGTATTTCTCTAATCTCTTGATTTCATCAGCCAGGGCTTTAAGAGATACTCCCTCCATCATGAAACTAGTCATGTAACAGAACCAAGTTCATATTTTCAGAGTGAATCTTTCTCTTTGTGGTTAGGGCAGTTTCCTAGCAGAGAAAACTGCTTTCCATTTAAAAAAAAAAAAAAAAAAAAAGAAAGAAATAATAAAAAAAAAATCCCTAAGCTGTCATCCTCCCACCACTGGATTTACCAGCATAGAGGATTTCTTGCACAATTTTCTGAGCAATTCCTGGAACTGGTATTTTGTAATTGCCTTAACCTCTCTACAAAGTGACTTAATGCATATTTCCCCCACATATTCATAAAAGATTAGTATTCTCTTTTAGCTAAAGAAAGATTAAGATGATCACTGTCTTAAAGTCTTTGATTCCCTCTTTTCAGCTGTAGTTCCTCCTACAGTAAATAATACTTAGTGAATTGAATAAAGTCCCATTATTCTTTGTCAAGATACCATAGTAAATTGAGCCACAGTGATTTTCTTGACTCAAAACACCTGTTACTTCTACCCTTTGCAATTTAGGAAATACCTATAGTCAGAAAGACTTTATCCTTGAAGTAGGAGGTGTTAAAATTCTGGTATCTCCTTCCAAATTTTATCAGAGCAAAAAAAGAAAATGTAAACTCTTATAAAGGCTTTTGGTGTGCAGGTTTTACAAAACCTCTGAGCTTCTTTGCCTAACACATATTTAGAACAGAACAGGAACAGAACAGGAACAGAACAGAACAGAACAGAATAGAATAGAATAATTTTAGTTTCCATGATGCTTTTAAGTTCAACAACTTGAGCGGTGTGTCATTTAAGGTGCTTTTCTTTAAATAAAATCTCAGTCTCTACAGAGCAGCATAGATCCATTCGTTTAAAGATATCTACTATTTCCCAAACTACTTTTATTTAGTATCTGTGACAAAGTATCAATATAATGGTGTGTGCTTCAGAGTAACCTACTGACTGCTGGCTTTACAGTTCTGGCCTTGTCTTCCCAAACAGTTGACTCTAAACTCCAAAATGACACTGTATGGTAAATAACTCATATTCCTGTAACTCACTTGCTATTCAACTCAAATATTTGTAGCGCATAAATGTATGCGTATGCATTGTAAAGACAAAGAGTGCATTTGTGTATTTAAGTAAAATAAAAATTGTAGCTAGAATGCTGGAGATGGCTCTAAGCTCGTACTCCTGTGTTTCTATTCTGAATACAGGTTCCCATTTTAAATCCACTCCTGTTTTTTTCTGCTGTCTTAAAATTCCCAAGCTTTGTCTCTGTCCACAAAGGAACTGTGTTAGAAATCTTGTGAAGAAACAGTTTCTTGGGTTTGCTATCAAGGCCAGGGATATACATTTACTATTAAAATCACTTTTGTAAATAATTCTTTCATAATATGAAAGAAATGAATGAATGAAACTGACCTAGGTGATGGCAAAAGCCAGAAACTTTGCATGAGGAAAAAACTGTCACTAAGATAATGTGCTATTGGATTAAAATTGCTTCTCAGTTTGGCTGGATTGGGAGATTTGCTGTTCCAGGCAAGGTCTGCAGGAGATACGTTTTGCCCTCTACACATTTTAGAAGTATGCTTTAGACTAAGATTACAAGAGTTGGATATTCAAAAACATCGGCAACTACAGCACAGTCTACAACATTTGCACAGACCGTGACAAGGCTCTGTAGGCTATGAAGAGGCAATCTTCATTTATTTCATTTGTATACTTTGTATGTTGTACATTAAAAGACAATAATTTGGAGAATTCAAAGAGAGCCATGATAGTGGGTTTTCTGAAGGTTATTGTATGTCATAACTGAAACAGTTCTTTAGGGAGAGAAGCAAGCTTAAGTCCAGTGGTGGAAGGAAGGAAGGTGCTGAAGTCATGTAGGATAAAAATGAATACTTCAAATGATGTTCCCTCTTAAACACTTACTATTATAGTCTTTATCTCAATCTTCAACTCCTTTTCATCTGGAAAGGGCAGTGACACATGAAATATAAAAATCATTTCAATGTTTTTATTCAGATAAACCTCAAGAGAAAATGTCTGACTTATTTCTTCCTTTGTTCAAAACTGTTTTGACCAACCTTGATACTAACTAAAACAGCAAAATATCTGTTGGGAATAAGCAAAAACCACTTATTAAGAATATGTATACCATCTCTCTATATATTCTTGCACTTCCCTCCTGAATACTATAATAATATTTCAAACTAAAGTGCACAAAATTTTACATTCTAAGTTTTGTAGCCATACATATCAAACAAATTCAGTACAGAAAATAAACACTGAACACATGATCATGGGTGAAAGTGGGTCCCAGTGCTTTCAATTTTAACATAAATAGGGCCACATATGAATCACACATTCCCCATCTCAAACTGATTTCACTATCCAGAGAAAACAATGTAGTTAAGATATATTTGTCTGAAATAGTATCACATTAGGACTAGACTGGGATTGTTTCCTCTTACCCCTTTAATTATTTTTTTAAGAGAGAGAGATTGACATCTATGTGGTCATCTACTTGCTGCATCATGTACTTACTCTACTTCGTTATAATTTGTGAATACAAAGTAGAACACCAGGCAAAAGAGTGCCTAGAAGTACTTAGGTTTGTTACAGGCATATGTTTGGTTCCACTCAATTGTTTTTGGATAATTGAGATATTTTGTAAAATTTAAATATAAAAACATTCTTCCCTAAGTCAGAATTTCTAAAAGAGTTCAGAGGAGCAAAACAGCCTCTGGGAATAGCCATTATGCAATTAAGAAGTTCTTCTTATGGGAGCGTGGGATACTTAGTTATCCAAACCTTGATTTAAGCTCTTCTACTTGAACAAAAGGATTTTGACTAAATAATCTACCTAAGTTTGAAAATAGAGGTTTGTATTTTCTAGAATCATAATAAAGTTTAGCAGTCATTCTGAACCGTAGGTATGCAAATGTATAGAGGCTGAAATCCTTTATTTGACAGTTGGTCATACTAAACTAAGATCAAAATCAAATATGTTTTTGGTTTTTGGTTTTTTTTTTTTTTTGCACAGTAACATGAGTACCATTTTTGTTGTTTGGTTTTGAGATATTACTATGACACCCAACTACAAAAATATCATTTTGGGAACATTCTTGAAAAAAAATATGTCAGAAAGCCAACAATATTTCTTTTAATAGCCCAAGTGCTTTATAATTTGGCATGTAGAGGCTAAAATGGAGATAAGTCTGTAATTCTTTGTTGTTTGATTTGTAGCTAACTAAGTTTCTTCATGCTCATAATTAGGAATCTATTTCCTTGCAGCTCTCCCAAGTTTCTATCCACTTGGATCCATATCACATGCAATTCTTCTTGTCTTATATCCTCAGTTATAGAATGTAGCATAATGTTTCAGTCAGTCTCTCTTGTAAACTTCTTTATCTAGTTTGCCCTTCTCTCCTTCTTACAGGTATAAAATGAATTTGTTCTTTTGTGTGTAACCTTATGTGTATGATTGTTTTTCCATTTTAAAGCTTAAAAAGTAATGTGATTATACAGTTCTCTCTGTGCAAGCAGATGTTTATTTGTTGTTTGAGAAGAACTGCTGTGTCCTGGGTGATATTAACTCCAGCAGTAACTCCAGCGACATCGGTTTTGTAGGACAGACACACACTAGCTTGTCACTTGTCTTACTTCTGGTTTCCCTTGGGGGTATTTTGGATCATATTGACATTTATTTCAGGTGCTCATTCCGATCATCTTTAACAGGGTCGTATATAACTGAGTTACTCAACTATCTTACTCCTGTTTCAATTGCATTCTCTTGCAGATAAAGTTTTCTTTTGGTTAAATGCTTTGCCCTTTCTTTTTAAATGCTGTCTTCTTTGATCTCTTGTATCGTGCTGTATTTGTATACATTTCTGACAAAATTGAACTGGTTTCTATTCTCCTATATTTCTCCTTAATTATACTCTTGTGCTAAACAAATTGGAAATGTACAAATAATGGATGGAAACTAGCTACATAAGCCCCCTGTGCTGAAAGATATTGTTCTGTAAGGGTCTTTATTATTGCATGGTAATTGGATTCTAACATTCAAAATAAATGTTAGACATTAAAAGGATGTTATTTAACACAGTGAATAATTACAATTTCCATTTCTTTCTGTATGGACATTTGAGAACAGATAGTATTGCTCATACATTTCACTTTCTTCTGTATTGCTCTGTGGGGATTGTTCCATGAAAACAAATGAATAGGCAAGTGAGTGAAGTATAAAACCACATGATAATGCTCAGAGCTTGTTCAACAAACATGGAAGTGAAAAGAAGGTTATCCGTTGCTTTTACTCAGCAAATATCTTTAGATAGTACTTTTCTTCAAAAACTCTACTGTGCTCTAAAAATACCATTAGCCTTTGCAGTACTGCTGTAAAATATCTTTGGTGTGCATCATTCCTATTTGGCAAAACACAGAATATTTTTGTAGAAGTGCCAATTATATTTGAATGAATTTAATCTTCCTCATATTTACCAGTATTCTGCCAAACTAGGGCCTCAAACTTCCCAAGGTCTGAATTTCTTTATTTCTGCTCTGGGAATGTAGGAGGAGGGCAGGCAATAAGAAGAGCATGTTGGGCTCTGCTAAGAGGAAGGTATTGGCCCATCAGATCTCCCCAGTAAGTCCATCCTTGTCACTCCTGCACCAGGACTGAGCCCCTCATGGAACTTCTGGTCACTACATTTGACCAAACTACACCTTTTCTGAGGTCCCTGCAACACTCTATGCAGCTACCCTTTGACTTCAGTCACACAATTTAACTGAGATGTATTTCCTATGTACCCCACCTCCACAAATTACTAAAACACAGTAACTATCAATATTCTCAGTATCAAGATGATAACAACCAGAAAATCATCTAATATGGAAAAATCTTGGAAAAAGCTTCCATGGTGAAGTTCCAGGGGAACTCCTTGCAAAGGGAATATAATCAGTAGAATACATATCAAAAGAGTTATCTGATTGGGAAAGGAATACTTGCGTGTTGCAGGCCTAGTACAACCTTTCCATGCTTTTCTTCTCATTCTAAGTCCATGTTTATAATTTTTCTGAGATCTCCCAGAAATTTTGTATTTTGCTGAATAGAAGAGTGTATTGTTACTTTCATGAACTGTTCTAGAAGTCCTTAGAAATTCAAAACAGGATGCAAAGTGAGGATAAAGGAAAGAATCACTAGCTGGAACTGAAGTTACATAGGTGTTGTAAACATTATCTGTTGCATTGGGTGAAAAGCAGGTATTGCAATTGACATCTAGAATCCTCTCCAGAAGTTCAGCTTAAGTGCTTTGGAATAAATTTATTTTTGTCAAACTATTTATGTGGTAGGGAATATTTATTATTTGTCATCAAAACTAGGCTTGAACTCCACACTTCTTCATTTCTACCTAAATTCAACCTAACATTGCATAGCTTGTAGCCATATATATAATAATATATAGTACAGTAGTATACTAACAGCCACAATACTAGTTATTCCACAATTAGTGCATGCAAACAAACAAACAAAAAAAAAAAAGGAAAAAAAATCTCCATCCCCCTGCAGATATAATAATGATTTCAGATATTGATTACAAAATAAGAGCCTCCAATAGAGCAGCTGAGCATTTGCAGCAAGTCTCTTTAGCTAAATGAACTTGTAGACTTTTTGTTCGGTTTCCTTATCTCCTCAACTGTAAGCTGCATCCTTGATTACCTGATGAATATATAAAATGCATTCAGCCTGAGTTTTTGAGAACTAAAGTTACATTTTCCCTTGCTGCATCATTCTGTTTTATGTAACAGAACTATGCAAAGGGCATGATATCAAGCTGTCAAATAATACCTTGGGTGAAGGGAGTACAATGATTTGACAAATAAATATCTTTATTGTTACTTTTCTCTTGTTCTTTCTTTTCATCTTTTCACCTGAGATATTATCAATTTTTGAAAATAACAAAAGCTTACATCTTATCATCTTCTGATTATAAAAGGCCACACAGTCCATTGTGGCACCATATTAAATTTATTTCAGCTTTCAAAGTGACTTTGAAAACCTAATTTGGTTATCTACTTCACTCACTGTATATACCAACATGCATAAAAACACAACTCGTCCAACCATCACTTTAAAAAAAAAAAAAAATTATAAATAGCAGTCCAGAACGATTTTTAGTTTTATTCTAAATGAGTAAGCAAAAGTGGCGACTAAAATTTCTGGTAAATAAGGGCAAGAATTTCATTCAATATTGGTAAAAATTTAATGTAGGTCACAGTAAGTACAACATTTGAACTTCTCTGCTATTAACTTTAAACAAGAAAACAAACACCAATATAACAGTTTTCAAATGCTGGCTTTGAATCTAGGATCCAAAATATGTATCTAACTATCCATTTTTACACAAGCAGAAAGAAATGTGAAATGGCAAATGCAAAAAAAAAAAAACCCAAACCCACCAAAAAAACCCCACAAAATTTCTCTTTATGTTTTTTCTGTGAAGGTGTTCCCCCAGCCCTTCTTTGCAAACACTTGAATATTATTTAGCTAAAGAAACAGGTTAGTCTTTGAGATAGTCTGAGAAGAGTTTCAAGAGAAAATGAGAAGCATTTTTGACAGATGATGCCCTTCCCCTTGAAATATTGATGGTATATACATTCCTCAATGTACAAAGACTTTCATGTATATTGACAAGGATTTGTTCGTTTTTAGTTGTTTTACAGGACACTAAGCAGATGCTCTTGACTGAAAAAAAATGCTACAGTGCTGAATTTTGAAGGCTTTGGAAATGGCAATTTTCAGATGCCAAAAAAAAAAAAAGAGAGAGAGAAAAGAAGGTTGTTCAGGTATGCTCTTGAGGTTCAAAATAATTTAACTTTTAAGGTATTTGTAGACTTGAAAGAGAATTGTCACCTCCTTATCAAAGTGGTGACAGTTGTTACCTGCAAATGAGCACATACGATGCATCCGTATTTCTCTACATTTGTTAGAGTACAGAATGTAGCTGGTTATTTTGGAATAGATGAGCATAAAGTCTCCCAACAGATAACCACCATAAATTTGTCCAGTGCCACATGTATCTGCTGGAGCATGCTCTTCAGTGAAATCCTGTACATGTTATGGCTACACCAGAGAGGTTTGCAGCTTAAATCACAAACTCCCAATACCTGCGTGCTGAAGGAATGACAGGATTTGTGGTTACAACAGATAACCTGCTAGATTAAGGGCTGAAATCGGAGAGGCATATGCAGTTCATTATACACGGAACAGTTGAGAAATGATCGCCATCAGTGAGAGCAAACACAATAGTGCCTTGAAGCTACGTTAGAAAGATAGCAGTGCTGTTAATAATTAATTCTCTCTGTTGTGTCTGGCATCCTGCCTATGATAGCAAAAAATCCAATAGGATATTGCTATATCCCCCAGCTTGTACAAATCCACCAGGGGTGCACTACAGCTGATATGTTGTTGCCCAACAGTACAAAATTAAATCAAGAAGTGCTGTCAGAAACACCCTCCCTCATCTCATAGAAAGCAATCAAATGTGGGAGATGGGAGAGTGTTGAAAGCCCTGGACTAAAGTTGGAAAAATCTATCTATTGCAGCAAGCCTGCTAGCGGTTGTTAAATCATTCCAGATAGTAACACAGCTATGCCTTGCCCTTGAACTTTCATCCTTTTCTGTTTTGGTTTTGTTTGTTTGTTTTTAATTTAAATCAAATTTAGCCCAAGCCCTTTTCAAATGGAGGGTCAGGCTATAAGACAGTCCTGCTAAAACAATCATATATCCAAAACAGGATAAATTTTATCTGTTTACATAGCTTGCATCCTTTGATCTATTTCTATAAAAGTTTTCATGAAGTGCCATTACAATAGAAATACTGTATAATGTAGATGACATGGCCTCACTGTCCTTGAAGTTAAGTTCCTCGTGATCTTTAATGTGTTTAGACTTGCAAAGGGTATTCTAGGTAAATGCTGTTAACCAGATTTTCAGAAGCACATTAGAGAAGAAATCACAGAAATAACTGATGTTAGCAAAAAGATTTCATAGAATCATAGAATGATAGAATGATTTTGGTTGGAAGGAAGACCATCTAGTTCCAACCCCCCTGCCATGGGCAGGGACACCCTCCACTAGACCACGTTGCCCAAAGCCTTTATGCAACCTGGCCTTGAACACTGCCAGGGAGGGGGCATCCACAGCTTCTCTGGGCAACCTGTTCCAGTGCCTCACCACATTCATAGAGAAGAATTTCTTCCTATTATCTAATCTCAGTCTATCCTCCTTCAGCTTAAAGGCATCACCCCTTGCCCTATCACTACATGTCCTTGTAAACAGCCCCTCTCCAGTTTTCCTGTAGGCTCCCTTCAGGTACTGGAAGGCTGCTATGAGGTGTCCCCAGACCCTTTTCTTCTCTGGGCTGCACAACCCGAACTCAAATCATAGAACCACAGAATGGTCAGAAAGGACCTTCAAAGATCATCTAGTCCAATCCCTCTGCCCTGGGCAGGGACATCTTTCACTAGATCACGTTGCTCAAAAGCCCCAGCCAAACTGACCTTGAACACTTTCATTGATGGGGCATCCACAACTTCTCTAGGCAACATGTTCCAACATCTCACCATGCTTATCATAAAAAAATGTCTTCCTTATGTCCAATCTAAATCTACGTTCTTTCTGTTTAAAGCCGTAGCTCCTTGTCCTGTCACTACAGGCCTTGGTAAAAAGTCTCTCTCCAGGAGAGAGAATTTTTTTAATCTTGGGTGCATAGACTATGCATCAAAGACCCTGGAGCATTTCTTCTTTTAGTGTACACATCTTTCAAGTTTATACACATTTCAAGTTTAGTTCACATATTTAGTTTACTAGAGGACTCATACTCTATGTCTTGGGCTCAGGTAGATAGAGTGTTTTAAATTACTCCCTAAAATTTTGTCCCTGAACTGAAAAATATCATAAAGAACTGGTATCAGAAATGTCAACTAATCTCCATGTGTGGTTTAATTTCAAATTGTTTATGAATCTCCTTCTAATCTATAATCCATCATAGCTCAAATTCAAGGAATTATTTCAGGGTTTTAACATTGTTCCCCTGTGTTGATTGTTCCAACCATTAGTAAATAATTTTTTTATTGTCTTTTTAAAGTCTGCAACTATCTGATTGTAGAACCCTTCTTTTTCTTTAAGTGCACTTTTATAAAATGCAGATTATTAATTAATAGGTGCTAATCAACTTTCCTATGCCTATGATCAATAGCCAGTGACTTCTGTTTCATTTCTTCTGCTTACATTCCATTGCTTTCAATTTTCCTGAAAAGTTTCTAGTCAATATTACTTGTAGATTTTAATATTGAAGTCTTATACTGATAAAATGAGACTGATTAGTCAAACTTTGAAAAGAATCACTATAGAAAACATAGCACAAATAAGTGACAGATGACTCCATGAGATGTTTATGCCTTATGAAATCTTTTTTATCATAGTAGTTCCAAATTAAAAATTAAAAAAAAAAAATCCTGTACAGATCAATTCCATGTTGGAGATTTTTCACATGTCTATCATTGAACAGGCACTTTGTGTATTTTATGTAAACTCATAAAAATGTCCTAGTACCAGTTGCTGTATGTTTGCTTTCACTACAGTGCTTGGAAATTCTTTAAACGTGTGTGCAATACAAAAATAGTTAAAAATAATTTAAGGAATAGATACTGCATACTGTTCTGGCACTCTGTGTGGGTGGCAAGTGCAATCAGTCCTATTCCATACAACACTATTAGAGTACAAATATCTAATATATAAAAAGATGGGGATTTTGCTATAACTATTATGAAATTCACTGTTATTTTGGATGATTTCTTACTGAGAAGATCCTTGCGACTGACTTCATGATAATTTTCTTAACACAACTCTTGTCTGTAGATATTTTTTCCTTGAAAAAAATTGCTCACTTGTCAGATTTAATCTTACAATCTTATTGTATTGCATGGACTGGAATGTACATTGAACACTCAAAAGGTTGCCAAACGCAGCACAGAGAGTGAATGAAAATGCTGTGCCTATTCAGGTAGGTGTAAGTTGATATTGCAGCATGCTATGCTCTAGTTGTCTTCAGTAGTTATTGTTAAATGAAGGAAATCAAGCCACTCATTTGTGGCTTTCCTCTAAGTTGAGTGAGCACAAGCACAGTGTATAAACTCTGTATACCAGTTTCTCACTGTGTGTACAGAAATCTAAACGTTTAACATACATTTTTAGTTTAGGAGTACATACTCAAAGCAGATGTTTGCCTTCAATTCCATGGAAAAATCAAGGTTCTTAGTAGCACTCAGTACTGTTCAGAATCTCGCACAATTATCCCCTAATTTTTAAGGTGAAAAGCCCAATTAACAACACTTTTCTTGATACTAAAGAGAAAGTAATTTGAATATGGAGCTCAGGCATGAGGTCAGTGGGGGTTTGTCTCTTGGAACTAAAGGCCACCTCCTTCTGTTTCTTGTGGCAATAAACTCAAATCTCATCAGTTATTTCTCTGGGATTTCCAGAAGACTAAACAGATGACAGTTTCCAAAGTATCAGTGCTGCTTTATCTGGTTAACTTTTCAGATTCAGCATTCTGTTTAATAAGTATAGTATCATGTGTGTATCCAGCTTTTAAAAGAATCAGTAAATTATTCAAAGTGGAGCACTTTGTCATATAAAGGTATTTAGTAGTGTGTTTGTGCATGACAGTAAAGATTATTTAATTGTCTTTGAAGAATTTGCCCTAGTTTTTGTTTATCCAGCCTTTTAATTCCTAGTAAATAAACTATTTCTATTCTGAAATAATAATCTTATTGGACAAATACATTTGAAAATAATTTTAGGATGTCTGCAGTGATAGACTTAGCTGGCATTAGCTTTCAAATATGTGTTCTCTGAATATTTTTACTTTTTAAACACAATTTTTTCTTCATTATTAACATGTATCTCTGATTATTTTTGGAAATTTCACAAAACATATTCTTAGCCATATTGAATACCTAAACTCCTCTGAAACCCTGACACTTACTTTTTATTTAAAAATTACGTGATATTCTTACTTCAAATGAAATTTTATATCATTGTTGGTTGAAAACAATTTAAAAAAAGAATAAGAATGAGAGTTATTTATGATAATGTCATTACAAGTTGCTTGTTTTCCTGAAATTCAGCCTTAGTGAAAATATGTGAGATTTTATGACAGAATATCTGCAGTAATTTAGATTGATCAGTATTTTGCAACCCCCATGGTGCTGTCACATATGGAAGCAACTACCCTGTAAAAATATTGCTAAATTCTGAAATGCACTGTTATTTTTTTGACTAGTATCTTGCGTTGCAAAGTTAATCTTCTGAAAAAATTTTGCTTGAAGTACAGAATTATGAAACCAAGTATTTTCTGTCAGAGCCATGTCTAGTTCATTACTAAGCAGTTCTTTGTTCTTTTTTCTTTTTTCTTTTTTTTAGTTTTTCAATTTCCTCTTTCCATTTGCTGTGTATATTATCTTTTTGTTTGTTTAATTAATTTTACTGTTGTTTTTTCCTGTCATCCTACATCTGATTCACTGTTGTTTTGGGAAGAACAACATGCCCATTTACAACTACCAGTGTATGAAAAAACTTACTCTTGTATGAGTGTTAGAATCTCTGCCTGTTCTCTAATCCTTTTCCTTTTTCAGAAAGATAAAATGCTGATCTAGTCTAATCATTAGACTGTAAACTATCTCTGGCATCTAGGTCTGCAGCAGAGAGTTACAGGCCCTTAAGATTCTCTCTCTGTATGCTTTCTGTACACTCATTTTATGTTATCAGTCATTAGAATTTATCAACAAGAGACTAATGGGTTATTGGAGTGGGAAGCTCTTTCTCCATCCACTCTTTTTCCACAAGTCTCAATACCTGGACATGCCAGCCTGAAAACTGGTCTTTGACAAGCCAAAGTTCTAGAAAACTTGACACAGTAATTCAGCTTCGGAAGTTCTTCATGACCACTGCTGCTGTGAAAAGCGTCACTTGCCTTTTCCAGACATCTCTGTAATGACTCACACACCACGGTGGTATTACAGGGGTCTGGTGTGTGAAGCCTTTGAGGAAATGAAACATCTTTGACAGTGTTATCATTCTTGGTCTGCATCTGTTATTGATGTTATATTATGATAAGAACTAAATATATCCATATCATCTTTTCAAATTCACAATTTTTAAGTTTCTCTTTGTGGATCCCCAGTGTGATCTATTAACACAACAAATGATGGGTGTCAAGGGCTTGAGCTAAATGAACACTTACAGTTAGGTTTAGGAATTCAGACAGTCACAGTATCCTGGAGAACTGCTTCTCTAGAATTCCTCAGAGTTGCATGCAATGACAAGAAAATTGTAATATATTAACTTTATTTTCAGTGGACACTGAAATGGTGGTCAGTTTCCTTCAAGCTTTTCCCCACATCCTAATACTAGCACTCCTGAAATAAATGGAACCTTTTCCTCTTAAACCCTTGCGAAGTAAAAGACCACATGGCTACTCAGTTTCTGAACTAAAGTGGTTTCTATTCAGAAAGAATGCAAGTGGGGAAACCTCAAAACAGTTGCTACCTGCCTGAGGAAACGTATCAATTAACATATTTATACAGGTTCAGGTACAGGCAGTGAAGTCCACTCACGTTTGGGCATACAGGTGCTCAGACATTTAGGAAGGTGCCAACACAGAGGAGATGGCCAAATTTCAGACCTGTAGCCTGAAGTCCCTAACATTAATTCCGTTCCTAGGAAACCAATCTCTTCTTCCTTCGGTAAATTCATAAAGAATTCATTTGCCTAATGTCCAAGACTTTGTTGCCATATCCAGTGTATAAAAATTGGACTTTCTTTGTCTTTGGTGGATGTAACTTACAGGCACAAGTTCAAGTTTCTAGCTGCTAGAATCCTTGGGAAACCTTCTGTTGCGCACAGCTTTTTCTTCTGTGTAATGTAACATTGGCAGCTAACAGCTACGACCACTACGCCTTTCGTCTGGTGGTGAACGATTTCTCTCCCATTTCAGTTGTTGTTGTTATTGTTAAGTGACAACCTAATTACTGACAGGTGAACAAATTTGACAATCTCTTCTAAAAAACTATGAGGGAATTCACAGGGTAAGCAGAAAGAAGCCAAAAATTATCTAAGAAAACAAAGAATAAAACAGAGAACAGACAAGAAGTGTATTTTGAAGAGGCCCTTAAACAGAATTCACAGAGCTAAAAACTTGCCCAGATGGTGATATCTAAATTGTATCTAACATTTTGGCCATGTATGGAGCAATCTTCCAAAAAGCTCCCTCTCTAATCTAGGAAGTTATTTGCAGAGCAGGTGTCTTTGAGGCCTGCAGAGTAAAAGGCAATGCTATCTACAGAAGTTTTGACATCAAAGTTAGCTCTGTGAGTGTGCCTATCATGGATAGAGAACTTTTTAAAAAGTGGGTTAGAACCTTTCCTGTCTTTGTAACGCCTAAAGGATTTGCATGTGTTTAAGCTTCTATAAAAATACCAGACAAACTATTTACTTCTAGTTAACTGGGTAGAATTTGCATAACCTTAGAACTAAATACCAGTGCAGTCATTTACTTTCAGAAGAAAAAAAGACAAGAAAAATAAACCAACAAAAATAACATTGTATCACAGTCATAGTAAAGGTTATGCAAAGCCTGAAATAAGAGAGAGAAAATGTCTACTGCTTAATGCAGGTCTTGTGTCTTACATATTTAGGTAAGGACCATTCCGACTGCTATTGAATCAGTCTGTCTCGTTTAACTCGCTGCACCTTTTTTCACTTGCACTGCAGCACACTTCCTTTGTTCCTCACATATATTTTCTTATTACAGTACTTCCTATACTGCTTGTAAGCCATAATAATGGAGTTTTTGCTGTGGTCTGACATGAAAATCCAAAGTTGTCAGAAGACTGTAAAACACATGGCCAGGAAAATCATCAGTTCCTCAGTGTGCAGAGTACGTCAAAGGTAACACAGGCAAAAGTTGCCTTCTGTTTGCCGGCAGAATGCACTTTTGTCACTTTCTTGCACGGAGCCACTTTATTACAGCTATTAAGAAACATTGCATGAGATCCTGAAGTTGTAAAGATGAAATGAGATGGTACTGCAGAAGCCAGATGTACTTGTAGAGACATTCCAAGTCCTAAATATCAATCTTCTGAATTGCGAAGGCCGTTTATATGTGTATGTGGTTCAAAGAAGAGATATTGGCAACACAAAAATATTGGTAATTCAGTAGTATGCACCCAGTTCATGTGAGGCAATGAAATAATTTTATGCTCTTACTTTTACTTTAGATACTAAAATTCTCATCAGGGTCTAGACAAACATTGTTTGGCTGCCTGCTTCTGATTCAGGGACAATTGTAGACAGAGTGAGCTCTGACAATGCAGCTCCAAGGGCTGGGAAGAACATTTGATGTTGAGACCAATATATATCACTCTAAATACATTGCCATTGTTTGGCTTCTGTTTCCACTGAATTAGGAAGGTTTGCAGTGCTTGGAATGGAAATAATTTCAGAAGTTTGCTGGGTTTGATTCCAGATAATAGCAATAAATGCTTTTTTTCTAAGGGGTTTCCTTGGTCCTTGACCTACAACATCTGGGGCAGAAAAATAGCATAGCCTTTTTATATGTTTCCTCCTCCAAAAGCAATTGCAAAGTGTCTTGAATATGGTATTTTTGGCTATGTACATGAGATGCTTTCTGTACACTACAATTTTACTTTTATTTCAAATAAAAATAGCTGTGGGGTTTTTTAGTACATTTAGCCATACAATATTAAGGCAAAAAATGAACTTAGATAACTGGAAATCCACTGGACCAATATTACAACTAAGCAAATAATTTCTGGTTTGCAGTGAATACTTTAATGCATTGTGTTCTACATTGAACCATTTAGTGGTCTATATGTACATATCAATATTTTATTTTGTTCAGCTAATAATATTCAGCAATGTAAGGCTGTATGAATGTCTTCGGAGCAGATTTCTGCTGCCTGACTGACTGAATGCCTCTCATATTTTAAGGCCAAACTTTAACACTTGCTAAATTTTAAATTTTCTGTTCTTATTCTATAGTGCGTATGTGGAGTGCCCATGCTTTGATTCCTGAATCTTTCAAATTTAGATGAGGAATTTATCTTGTTGTTTCATAACCTCTTGCAAATGCTATGTTCCATCAAAATTCTCATACACTCCTCAGTGTAAATATAGCCTTAATTCTAGTGCTGCTTGAAAACAAGGCAAATGGGATTTTTTTTTTTTGGATGTCTTACTCACATATGATAAATTCCTCTGCAGCTTCTGTGAGAATATAGCTTCTATTGTGCAATTGTATGTATGTGCCACTACACAGATGATACAAATGTATTGGACATCTGTTTCATGAACAATGTCTTGTGCTTGACAGAATGCAATATTATGGACATATTCCTTCAAATAGCTTCAAAGTAAAAATAAAATTCAGCAAGGAATGAAGACTGTCTTTGGTTCCTTAATCTTCTGCCTCTGTGCCCTGGTGGATTAATCTTGAGCTGTGAGCTTGGATAAATATTCCTGGCAAGAAAATGCTCTCACTCACTCTTTCTTGTCTTCTTTGCCTTTTTTTTTTTTTTTTTTTAACCTTTTAAGCTCTCCAGACTGTACAGCCTAGAGTGCACAGCCTGGAGTGCACATAATTATTTTCAATGAAGAACTCTCCAGTGAGATCTTAGAGTTCCATATGCAATTACATTTGCTAGTGGTTCTGTCAGTCATGCATTGGCACTCTATACCTTCTTTTAATTTAATCACGATATGTGAGTCTAATTTAAAAGATCATTCAAAGGCAAGTTTTATTTAGCAAGTTTGCAGGGAAGTGGTGGAGATGGCTTGGTTGTTTTAGGATCAGGGTTTAGTCTTGACAAAACAGGGAATTCTATTTGCTCTTCATTTGCTTTGTTTTTCTCTGATTGCTTGACTGTAGTAAGTACACTAAACTCTTAAGTGGAGATTTTGTGGCGCATATTGCATCATTATTGTTTTCAAAAATAATTTTTCGTGCATGCATGGTCACTTATAAAGAACTGATGTATAACCTACAAAAGTCAGGATAAACACTTCTGTTGTTCATCCCACTGTCCCTGAGAGAAGACTTCCTCATCCACCAATTAGAGTACCTGAGTATTCTTGATAATGCCTACAGCTGGACAGAAAATTAAAAGGTAGTTAAAATGGATTAATCATTAAGTTTCTTTCTCTGAGTATGTGATAAACAGGCATCTTTATTCACCTTCAAGTAAAGCAGTACTTACATAGGGAGGTAGAACATAAACAATACTTTTAAATTTAAATACACATGTTTTCAGACCTGCTGTTGAAATTTCCTATGAAATGTGACACTGTTGCATGTAGTTTAACTTATGCTGTTCAAATGTGGAAGCAAAACTGGTGATTGCTTGGACAACAGAGATAGGTATTAGTGAGGCTTAAAAAAGGAAAACAATGTGAAAAAGAAATTTGAAAATCATGTATCTCTTCCTACCTTTTCTGAATGAATCAGAGCTCTTTGGCTTTGTCAAGACCCCTGATTAATGAACCAGTTATTCCATTAAGAACCAAATCATAACTACTTTTAAGGAAGTTGGGGGATATTTCTAAACATTTTCTTGCAGAGAAATAAGGTGGATTTTTTTGGGACCTAGTGGGCTGTACTTCTATGGTTTTCTGGTTTGTCCGGAACATCTTTACATGTAATGTGCTGCTTCCGTTTTCTTTCTTCAGCCTCACAAAGCTGCTCGTACATTTAACTAATTTATGCCAGTTTGTATCAGATGAAACTCTCATCCTGAAATTGTAACACTTTTTGAATTAAACAATAAAAAGTTATGGCAAGTAGGTGAAAAATCATGTTATCAAACACCCGTTAAATATCCAAATTCAGTTAGTGAAAAATTGCAGCACAATACTCAGAAACCTACAGAGTTTAAAACAGAAAGCCTCTCTTCATTCTACAATGAAATGAAATAAGGGATAAGTTTTTTATCTATTTGTGGACATTCTACAAAGAGGAAAATGAGGTTGAATTCATGGAATAAGTTATTCACTGCTAATTATACACTGCTCTAGCATCAATGGAAAAATCAACCACAAATGTACTGCAATAACTTAGCAACGTGAATGGGAAGTGTAGCTGTTCTCTGATGCACATGAATACAAGATGCTAAATTGTATGAAAATGGCCCCAGGATATTGTTTCAGATTCTGTATTGGTTTCTGTATGAATAACACTGCTGCAGTGGAAAGCAAAAGAAAACAAACAACTCAGAATTTTTTTACTGGTAAAAAATATATCAGGTAAAATCCAATATTCTCTTGCATCAGGAGTTCAGGTTAAATTACAAACATTTACTTGGCCAGTTAGTTTCTTTTTTTACCCTATTGTCCTGGATATTTGTTTGCTTGGGGAAAAAAAAAAAAAAAGGTTCATTCTTCACATCTCATTTCTCTTTTTGCTTTGATCCTTCAAGTGGACCTAATCCCATGTTTGTAATATCCTAATCCTCTGCTATGGAAATTAATGTGGTGTCACACATATTCAGTATTATGTAGTTCCAGTGCCAGAAGGGACAGTGAGCCTTGAAAAGAGCAAGATATTCTAAAAAAAAAAAAAAAAAAAAAATTAAAAAAATAAAATAAAATACCCAAGCAGACAAATAAGCAATCTTTTCAATAAATATGTAACATGTGGCCAAAATTGCATAATGTTACTGAAAGCATAATTTGCTCCGCTGGGTTTGAAAGGTCCCACTTCTTTTTCCTTTCTTGAGCTAATCAGGAAGGCATATATTTTGATTTCAGATATGAGGGCACTAAAAAGGCATAATCTTCTCAGTGAAAAACTATCAAGGGATGGATTTTTTTTTCTTAAAATAGTCACATGAATTTTTGGAAGGTTTTTGGAAACAAATCCTTCTAACGTTTCCAATAGTTCCTTCCACTGGGAAAAAACACGAGAGAAGGAGAAAGAAAAGGAAATGCTTCTTATCTTTTGGGAGGATGGAGACAAGTTCTCAGGCAAACCCCATAGTCTATTCATCATTTCCATAGCTTGGCAAACGTGAAGGGGAAGCCAGCTCTAGCTTGTCAAAGGTCTCTTGGACTCTTTGCTGGCTCATGGGCTCCAGGTCACAGGTGAACTGCTGGAGTCCTACTTAGTTAGGTTTTCCGAGACTGTTAGTAGTCCCAGTATCCCTCTGGAATAAAAATCTCGACTGCACATTTGCATCTAGATGTTCAATACATCCTCATGAAACCCCTCATTTTCCCCTATGCATTTTTTTTTCTTGTGAATAAAATATTTTTTTGCACTGACACCTATGTTAAATGCTGTTACCGGGGCAAGGGGTGGGGTGGTGGTGTGTGTGTGATGGGAACAAACAAAAAAAACCACAAAAAAAACCCTCCAAACAAAACAATTTTTTAATGTGCATTTCATTTGAGAAAAATGTGTCCATAATTGTTTTGCTGATACTGTAAATCTGCAAACAGACTGAAAGTAACTTTAAGAGTCATTTTAATAGGGATGCTGAGGGGATCTGAACAGTAAAATCATTGTCTGTAAGTCCATTTAAGAACTTGTCCCTACATTCCACATCTCTCTTTCCCAAAAGCACTTAGAAATGTGTTTTTAATTATCTTGAACATCTGATTAATTTCTACATTGTGAACTGCAGTCCTGGTGGGAAGATACCTGTCAAGGCATAGCAAGAACAAAATACATCTCTTCTGAGAAGTGTGGAATATGGTTAGTCCAGTTTTCAACTCTTGTATTACCATTCTTAGGCTTATTTTTTTTAAAGCATTAATCTCACAATATTGCTGGCAAACAGTTTATTTGGTAGTTCATTATACTGCCCAGCAGGCAGTGAAATCAGCAAGAGCATGGGCTTGTTGGGCTGCTCCATATGTTTATTTGCTAGCATGTACAGAAAACAGCCTCACACACAGATCCTGAAAATGCTGAATCGAGCAAATATAGACAGAGGAGCTGGAAAAGAGGGAGTGGAGGATGGGGAGAGAAGACTGAAATGCGGATGGGAGATTTCTCTCCTGACGGAGGAGAAAGGCATCAGGGCCCTGAGTGCACCCATAGGCGTTACTGGACCAGCCCCTCCTGAGAGCCCCCCATCCCACCCCGGTCCCCTCTCCTGTGGCACATGGATGCCATTCAAGCCCTGTCTGGGGTTTGGCCCCTGGTCTGTCCCACAGCTCCAGGCCAATCTCCAAACCCCACAGATACCTGAGGTGGCAGCATGCAGAGGCAAGTGAGCCATGCAGCCTTCTCTAATACTGCAGCATCCAGAGCAGCCCCTCCTCCCCCCTTCTCAAACTGCTCAGTGGGATCAGGTGAAGGTATGGGATATTTTGGATGACAAGATGACTAGTATGCTTCCTATGACTCCTCATTCCCTTTCTGTTCCACCTCAGTCATCAGTTTTATCAGTACAAGAGAGAGAAAAAGATGGTTGGTGACAAGAGCACCACCAAAGTGGAGGAGGCATATTGCAAGATCTGTAATACTGTGTATACTATGACTATTTTGATTTTATTTCATTTGCAGAGGGCAGCTTCAGGGGGTTGCCCTTGTTACATGAGGGACTTAATGCCTGATGTTATACAAACACAGAAATGAGCAGCTGAGCTAAAGAGTTTTCAGTCTCAGAATCCACCTGAAAAGCCTCCAAGCAGCTCTTCTACCAGACAAGGTGATCAATTAGGGTATGTTTCAGCCCCACCAGGTAGCCCAGGATTACACTGCTCTGATTTTTTCCTTACTGAATACCATAGACCACTGCAACATCGAGTAACATGATGGACCTCTGTAGCTTTAGTTGTTCTCCCCAGCTCCTTCAAATAAAGAAAACCTTGTTCAGTGATGTGTGTTGTTGTGGTAGGGCTTTTTAATATGTGTGTTAGAGAAGGAACCAGGTATACCTTGTACTTAGAATGGATTGGTAGAGCCTACTAGTAGATCCGTGATGGTCCTAAGCTCCTGAGAGGTTTCATTATTGATTTTACACTGATCCCAGAATTTTTTTTATATCTCCTAAGTACATGGGCTTTCTATGCAAGTGGTAAATAAGGGAAAAGGAAGAAAACAGTTTTTTAGAGAGCTATAAAAAGCTGTGGAAAAATATCTGTCTAAAATACCAATCGCCAGAAAAACACATTAACAAACAGTGCAAAAGAATCTAAAGTATTTAGTTAATAATAAAAATACTAGGATTATCTCTCCCCTGGATTTATCCCTCACAGTCCTCCAATGGAGAGGACACATTTATGAGAAAATGTCAGCTGAAAAGTTTCCTGTACTAAGGAACATAACTTAGAAAGTTACTGTTATATACAGTATGATTTCTAGCACTTTGGTATGCTAGTGGTGTAGTTCTACAATATTTTTCCTAACTGATAATATTTCTGTAAAATGGAGCTCATTGGCTGTGATATCCTACCCTAATGGCTCTGGTTGTTGTTAGAGTAAAATGTACCTGTATATACAGAAATTCAGGAATCTCGAAAAATGTTGGACACTAGCAAATAGTGAAGGCAACTTGAAACACCTTGATATTGTAGACCCTTTAAGCTGGCATAGTTCTTGGCATAACACAAGGAATGCTTTGGTATAACAGATACACGAAGACATAGATTAGTCGTGTCTGGAGTAAGGTTTATTTTCCCTGAAATCCTTAAAGAAAATCTTTAATGATTTCCATGAGACTTTCTCAGTATCAGATGTAGGTTTTGAAATGTTTTCTTAATCCGTAAGAAATATTACAGTCAATTATATTATTTTATTCCTTAGGTAATTCCATTGACTTCAGATGATTTTTTAGAGTAATAGGTTAAAAATGAGAAGTCTCTTTTCCACTCCTCACCCCCCCACCTGGTAACTGCCAGCCCAGCCTTTGGATACACCACAAATTAAAATAAGACCCATTACCTAAATTCCCCAATAAAACTTTTAAAAGTTTTTTTCTTTGTGAATCAGCTGCTACCACTAAGAACCAAATGACAGAAATCCGAAAATAAATCCTGCGTTTTTTGATAACTCCCCATTCATCTAAATTGCAGAGGAGGAGAGGCTGATTTCATACAGGGCAGGACAAATGAAATCAAATACATTATTTCACAAAATAATTTGAGTAAAATAAATAATTCAGTGTTACTAGATTATTGCAGAATGGCTCCTATGAAACTATTGGCAAGAACAGACTTCCGTGAAGTCAGTTCTGGCACTTAGCTTAATTCATGGAGGTCAGGAAGACAAGTCTATCTGCTTGGCTAGTACATCATTCTTGCACACTACGGAAGAGTCTTTGAAGAAATGTGTGCTGAGCACAAAGGTTTAATACTATTACATTCTTTCAAGTGCAGCCCAGTGTCAGTTTGACTGTTTGAATGTGCCTCTGTGTGTAATTGTTCTGTCTAACAATGTATGAAAGTGTGTAAGACTAAATCAGATTAGAAGAAACACTCTGTAACTTTCATGCTACCTTATACTGTTGGTTTGCCCACCCAACCAAGAATGCAGTAAAGGTTTCTATCAAATTTGCTGTAAACCTAAAAGTATAAGGTTTATACCCACAATTTATGTTCCAGCCAGGTTACAGTAGAAGTTCATTTCTTGCGAAACGATGCCATTACATGTCAGTTCTAGCCTGTCTCAGTGTGGGATTCAGAATATCTTCTAATAATAGTACAGTGCACTAAAACATAATACCAAAATTATGCATTCCGGTCCCTAATTTCTCTATTCCAAGATAAGTAAAAGCTGGACAGATACCAGATACTGCTTTAGTACTGTACCAATCTCAGCAGCAGGAGAGATGCTCAGAGGAGACAATAGTTTTCAACTTCATAAGCGGTGTTAAAAAAATAAGCTGAATTCTTCGAAGTTGTTGCAGTAAAGAGGTGGAGTTGTTTCAGTCAGTCAGAATATCCTATGTAGTTGCTATTTAGATTCGTAGCTACAGTTGACCAGATGATAGACAACTTCTGCTTTTTTTCCAGATAGTTCTTTGTTTCAGTTGTGCAATTAGTGATTATTAGTCAACCAGAATGCAAGTACCTCCATGATAGAATAAGGACAGAGATGTCAATATGACATAGATCTCTGAGTCTTTTTTGAATATTTGACTCAGTTTACCTCTCATTAAAATTAAAAAAAAGAAAATAAATATCGATGTGAAATGCAACTATGCCATGGACCAGGGACAATTTTTCTCTTTTGTAATATTTTAAGTTAATAATGCATAGAAATGTCACTAATAATACAGTGTGGTTTGTTCACATTCAATATTCTTAGCCCAATAAAAGATACTGTCCCATGTTTTTAAAGAAATTTTGCCTGCTTTAACATGGACACTGAATTTAAGAGCCTTAAAAGGAGCCTGTTTCAAAGGGCAGACAGTTACTGTTTCTGAGAACTAGTCCTCTTCTGCATGGCCCAGATTTACTAGTCATATTAAAAAAATCTTGACCCTGGGTCTCTGAATGTTTTCAGAATGAGCATTGCTGATTCCATTGTCTATGTTTATTAATCCTAGCTATGATTATTAGCCCCATAAAAGGTAAGTATTTTCAGATTATGATTTTAATAATAGTAATTTGGGGTGAGGCTTTAGCTAAACTGTCCAACAGAAATCAAGGTTATGATCCCTTCATAGCTGAGGTTAATACTGTAAATACCAGTTATGCCCCTTGCTGAAGGACTGCTTCAGTAATTCACTGGAGTGAAATGACCTCGGTCTCTGGAAATGAAGATCCTCTAAAGGTTCTGGCAAGAAACTACATAAAGCAGTAATCAGAAGTCAGTGCCACAGAATAGGATAATGCTGTCTTCGGTTTTATTTAATTTTGGGGATATAAAGATTCCTCCCTTCCTAAAAATTCAGATTAAAGGGAGAAAGTAAATCTGTAATTTATACCTCTGACATTAAGCTGAAAAGCAGCACTGCAGACACCTGCTTCAGAATTGTCATTGTTTCCATGGTGCCACTTTCCATCACCTATTTTTAATAGTTTACACAACAAGATCAAGGGTGTCCCAGCTGTTACTGCCACTGTTGCTAAGCAACCTTTAAATCAGAGTTCAAGAAGACAAAGAATCATGCTTGAAAAATTTCTCAAGTGTCTGCTTTCCCCCTTCTTCTTCTGTCTACACTATTTTTCAGATGCCATGTTTTCTGTTTCTTTTTTTGCCCCTTTCAAATTCTGTGTGAATCAGCTGTAGTCTCCAAAAAGAATAAGCCACCTTCTAGCTACAACAGCCACTGCTTTATGCCAAAGAGGAAGCTGTGGCATTAAATAAAGGGCTTAAAACATTTACTTTTTTTTTCAATTAAATCCAAATATTTTTAGAGCTCTGTAACCTGCTGCTGCTGTTGTGTAACATCTGTGCATGACTGCATCATGGACTGACACACCGATCAATGGAGAGAGAATCAGAGCTTGCAGGGAATTTCAATACCCCCCCTGTGCTTTCTGGAATCTTAATGCTGTCACCTGCAAAAGGCTCAGAGGTCGAAAAGACACCGCAAGAAGGAGGAAGAGTTAGCATGGATGAATCTGGAGAAGTGTGAGGCTGGATCTCTGTTCTAGTATGTCAATATTTTTCAAACTTTGTTACTCAACCATTAGCATCCCTCCCCATGCACTACTAATTTTATGACAAGCAGTAACATGTCTTTTTAGATAGATACATTAGCTATGCTAATGTTGGAAATAAAGCAGTGCTCTGGAATGTAAAGATCAAGGAAAATATTAGAGTTAAGAGAGTGTGCATTTCATTTCAAATCTTTGCTTGGCTCAGTAGCCTTCCTTTTATTTAACCCATCCAAACTTTTATGTCTCCAGGAGATTTTTTTCTCTTGCCTCTTAGATCCTCCCTTTTCTGCTCTTTCTATTCTAAATGCTTCATCCCATATCATACTTGCTTGAACCCTTTTCCTTCTTTGCACCTCTCACTGCAAGCCATCAGGACAGTGTTTCTTTTTTACCCTCTTGTGTTGTAAATTTGTTCTACCCATTTTTTTTATTTTTTTTAATTGCAAAACACTGTCTTAATAAATTCTCTTTCAAATTCTGCAGATGAGAAACACTTTCAGCCTCTGCTCATCACCTGTTCCCACTCCCAAAGCCACTGTTTCCACAAATAAGGCTCTCTCTGGGTTTTAAATCTTCACGCTAGGCCACAGTTTGCCAATCAGGTAAAGAATTCATTCATCTCATACTGAGCATTTCAAATAGCTCTCTTCACTTATTTAGAAAAATTCTTTCTGCATAGTTTTCAGCTTGAAAAGAATTTCCATGCAAATTCAATGTCCATAGAAGGTTGTTGGTTGGTCACAGAACTGTAGGCAGTTCCACCACCTTCCCTGCCACACTGCTGCCGCATTAACCATCCTCAACTTGAGAAACTGCCTAGAAGGTATAATAGATTGTTTTCTGTGTCCCTTCAGCCCTCAGCCTTACTGTTTGACCCTTTTATAGAGACTTCTCAGCAAGAGTGCCAGTTGTGATGGCACTTATTTATTTATTTGTTTGCTTGCTTATTGTCAGGAAACATTTATTCCCTGGGAACAGGACTGAGTTGACCAGATTTGTTTAAGGGAGGTTACTGAACTGCTGGGTGATGCAACCTTTGGTCTCTACCTGCCTGGTCTGACTCTGAAGCTGCCACAGGGAAATAAATTACTCCATCTGTGAAACCATTTGACCCTTATTTTAATTTCATCTATGTTAGTGTAAATTAGGAGAAACTTCATCACAGTTACAGAATGACCAGTGATGTAAAATTGCCGTAAGTAGGAGAGTCGACATTTAGATCTTTCATCCAAAAAGTAACTCCACTGCCAGTGTTTAATGTGCTCTCTAAAGTCAGTCCCACTATTCTGAGTAAATGAATAGATCATGCCTCAGATTTATGTCATTGATTTCTATGCATCTGCCAAGGAAAGATAGTCTCTTAAAACTCCCAGGTAAAAACCCAAGTACAGCAGTATATCTGTCCTCACTTAGACTCTGAAAATATTTTATGGTTTTGTCTGGTTTCTAAGCATCTCTCTAGATTTTGCTAGCCCAAAATCCTGAAGCAATGTACCCCATTTAAATGAATGCTATTACAATAATATTTCCTATATGAAGCCCGAAGCCGTGAATAGAAAATTTTCTGGCAGACTAGTTTGGAAGCTGTGAAAACATTTTGCTTTTTTCTCAAAGAAATATGGGAGCTGCAGTTGCTTATTATTACTATTCTACAAGGTGTTTTTAGCACCTTGGTAGCAAATATCTTTTTCAGACTGTGTTTAGCAGAATCTTGTCTACAACCATTGAAAGAACAAGCTAATTTAAAAGGTGACACAAAATACGTCCAGGTCTGGGGCCCTGGCATCTGACATAAGGGCTGAAGGCAGAATCACAGCCCTCAGTCTGTACACCAGCCCTGATGAATGCAGAAGAAAGGTAAAAAATGTGATTAAGAGACACTTGCTGCACAAGCCTGTGCCTCAGCTCACCCTCCAGAGGTGAGCGCAGTTTTACAGCATGCGACTGGGCGTTAATGCCGAAAGCCAGCGCGCCGGCGCCGGCAGCTGCTACCCCTGCCAGAGCCTTTGCAACAGCGGCACAGCGCAATGGGCACGGCGTCGCTCCTTGGACTGCGCCCAAAGAGCCGTTAACATGGCCGTCTCAACAGTCGGCTGCATGGAAGTACCTCCTCAGGGTTCAAACTATTGATCAGGTCCTCATGGGGCTAAGCACTGTGCAAACACAAAACAAAAGCAGGGTTGGTTTTTGCCCTGAAGAGTGTGTAGGCTCCTGTAACGCACACTTGCAGGAGCATTTCTCTCCGTGAGTGACCGTTCCCTCAAACTAACAAGGGGTCACAGGGAATATTGCTGCAAATACATGTGTTTTGCTTTCCTGTCTCGAACCCCATGTAAATGAGGATCCAAATCATGTAATGAGAGATTAAATTTACAAGATAAACAAATGATTCGAGGGTGATTTAATCGAGCACCACACCATTTTACATGCTCAAAACAGTTCAGCACAGCTATCACTCCTGGCATTTCAATTTCTGTCACTGTGTAAGATTAAATCAATATAAACAGCACTGCTATAATACAAATAATAATAACTTAAAACACAGATTTTCCTGCCTGAATTTAAACTTCTTGTAATTTGATCTCATGATTTGGATTGCAGAGGTTCCTCCTGCAATCTGTTACTTACGCTACGTGACGGACACAATTCTCTTCACCCCCTACCCTTTTCATGGTAATGTCAACAAAAAGAAAATGAGCATATTAGAATACAGGTGTATCTCAAAGGCACATTGAAGATCAGGACAAAGAATCTGAAGACTTTAGTCCTCTGATAGGTCAAATACTTATTAATATTAATGAGTATGCAATTTCATTGATGGGATTCAACTTTTTTCATTTAGCAAGTCTTCTGTTATGAAACCATCACAGAGTAATTTATAAGCATTTGTTCAACTCTTCCTTCATGAATCACAAATCATCACCTTAAAGAACTCTGTGAAAGTGGGTTTTTTACAGCTAAACAGGGTTTATGTATAATTATGAGAATCTAAGAATTTTAAGAGTAGTCCTGAAGTAAATAAAGGATAGCTAGCACAAATAAGTGGAGAAATGTTAAAACAATAAACAAAGGAGAAACAATTACTTGCTCATTTCAAAGATGTCATATTGCATTCTTTATTCTGATTGTGGAAAATTAGCCATTGACGACCAGGAACAATTGATTTTCCTTCACAGCTGTTTTCTAATTACATCTGAACGCTGAAAATTCTAGTGCCGCCACTCTGCTGTACAAGGAGTCTCTTCAATTGGTTTTCTTCTTACAGCAAGTGCCCTGTTGTCCTGCTACTGAGACATGTACCTAAGGCCTATGGTGCTTTCATGGAAAGCCCTGTCTTTAAGGTACGCTGAAAGAGTCAGACATTTTACGTCGCAACAGGCTGGAATGAAATGCACAAGCTGTCAGCACAGACGCACTTGTAGAACTTTTTGTTTCCTGCACTGTTTGGCTTAGTACTCCTAAATTGTAGGTATGGTATATTCTTTAACCTCTCAGGGCTTCAACTTTCTATATATATACACACATATACCTATATATATACATACATGTGGATATGTATAGGTATATGTATATTTAGAGACAAACACACATGCATTTATACCTACACATGCTGTAAAGTCAAGGGGTCACAAATCACATTAAGGATGACTGATGGAATCTGACCACTCGGTGTTCTGAATACTTTTTCAGGAAAACATGCAAAAATTTGACAGGGAGATTTCCAGACAGTTCAGAAAAGGAACCTCAAAGCTATTATGGACTTCTTCAGGTCTTATATGCAATTAAAAAACAAGGGTAGCAGAGTGGGTTGTTTGGGGTTTTCCTGCATTTTTATTACCTGACTCCCTTTAATTCTGGTCATTAAGCAACTGTTTTGTGCTCAGAGATCTTTCACCCTTTTACTCAAGTAGAGAGTCTTATGCATAGTGTATCTTACATTCTATACAGCAATCCTGGTATCCAAACAGTAAGATTTTGTGTTTTCATCTATTGCCACTTTAAATTAAATAGAAACACCAGACTAATTAAGTAGAACTATAAAGACTCATATCTCATTTTATAGTAAATTATACCTTAAACCTTAAAGTAGAAGCTTCCAGCAGATTCTCAAAAGCTCAGGCTGTACGGAGTGGATTTCCTATAGTTCAGGAAAACATTGCGTGAGGGTTGAGACACATAGTTATAAAGCCCAGGGTGCAGCTGCAGCAGGACTGGAAAGGAACTGCCAAAGAAAAGTGCTGGGATTCTTAGAGTCTCACTCTATTCATTCAACTTTAAAAAAAAAAAAAAAAAAGTATATTTTATGCAAGCTAATTAGAAATTCTATTGCTTGCAACCACAAAGGTAAGTGCTAAGTGTTTCATGAAGTATTGGATATAAATACAATTCTTTTTACTATTTGTTGACATATAACAGAGAAAAGGCTAAGCAGAGCTGTACTTATTTTCCTCTACTTATAGTAAGGAAAAAAACTGTTATCAGAAATGTTATGCTGTGCTAGCTGCTGGAATTTTATTTTAATAGCAAGTAATTAATATTGTTAGTAATATTGCAGAAACTTCCTCTTTCTCTTGCTTCTTCATGAGTTTAAGACTGAATTTCTGGTAGTATGTTCAAACTCATACAAAATACTGGATTAATTAGTCTCTTTTAATTAAAAATTAGCTATAACTATACGTTTTGTTTGACTCTCATTCATTTTTCTTCTAGGAACAAGCATATCTTCAAATGCAGTTCCCAATGCATCATGTGAAGTAATCCTCTGTTCCAGCCCTCATTCCATATGCTATATGATCCTGTGACAGCATTCGTAATTTCCTGTAGGCTTCTGTCATCTTTTCAGTACATCTAGACATGCCATTGTAAGAATCAGACAAATGTTGATCTTGTTATCCTCAACCGTATGGTTCAAATCAAAGTGCGCACTTCTGTCAAGTGAAACTGTTGTTGTTGTTAGCCCCCATTGGATTTGACTAGAGGAAATGGTCTATAGGTCCACGACAAAGGCTTTCCCTGAGAAGATACTTAGCATTTTGGTTTCTATCCCCATTCTCTACTTCCAATTGAATTTTCTTTCTTTTTACTTCCCTGTCTTTGGAGTCACAAGTAGACCAGGTGTCAAGGTGTCAAGAAGGTGTCAAGGACTCAAACACTTCTTTGGTTGTCAGAATCTGCTGTGTTTGAAGACCAGGGGTCTGGAAGCTGTAATGCTTCTCTTATTCAGCTGTACCCACCAGCTGCCTGGAGTCTGACAGTACCATCTTTCTAAAATTGAAGAGGTGTTTTCAGTGTGACTGGAGCATTACTGAGTATGGAGGCGAATTTCATTGAATGCTATTCCAAAGCCCCAAAGGAGCACAAGAAGAATTTGAACCACAAGTTCCAGACCGATTTTGCAGTAGGAGCTTTGAACAAGAACTTTGAAATCAATTTCTAGATTGGCACCTGGATTAAATTAAAGCCTTAAACCAAATTAGTTTGGAAAATACATTGAAAGTAAAGAATTTCACTGTCTAATGAGTAGAAAAATTACAAATGTAGTCAAATCAAAGTGACTATTTTGTATTGTCCACAATACTCTCTGGAGGAAACTGAAGCTGTAACTTTTTTCTGTGTCACAAATTTCTCTACTGCAATCCTTTTCCCTTCATGCTCATTCTGTGCTCTGTAATGAGTCACTTACTTTTATATAATTTAAATATTTCAAGCATCATACTATGATTATTTTTAAAGCAATTGCTGAAATAGAAATGAATGTCTCCCAGCACTGTGTATTCCTATCAGGCTCTTATAATCAGGATGATCGCTTAATTAGCATGTTTGTTTCCACTAGGGTATACCAATTAAGAGATATAACCACACTGCTGTACATCCCTATTAATGCTTTTCTACATTTAAAGTAAGATCACACATTTCAGCAGGTGTAGCTTTTAACGCTAATGGAAGATTTTCCAAAGGATATTGAGCTATTTTACCATCTGCTTCTTATGCTGGTATTCTTAAATTACTAGAAACTAGACATTAGGTGGTTGTTTTAGAGCTGCCAGAATATTAACTTTATTTCATAGTTTTCACAAATGCATTCAAGCTAAGATTTTAATAAAAATGCAGCTGACATGAGTAATGATATCTCAGAAATGCTGCTTCCACAGATGTGTCATCCCAAGTAATTCTGCTTTTGTATGCATACTGTGATTGGTAGTTATGGTAGCAAAATTTTTCTGAAGAATTCCTGTGTTGGGTCCTTTGTTTCTCTTTATTCTGGACATAAACCTCAGAGCTTCTTCTACCTCTTCTATTTTTAATGTTATAAAGTATGTTTGCTTCTGCTCATTATAACCTTACTAAAAAACCCAACAAGTAATGCAAAGTTTACATTTCTTTCCAATTAATTTTGAATTAGGAGCAGAGTCATCTGAAGTTCTTATATTGTCATCATTACTATTAAAACTTATTTTGTCACATTCTTATATCACAATTTAAAAATTGTTTTGTACTGTCAGTCTTGGTTCTTTTCAGGAAGGACAAAATAATTCAAAAAATGAGGCTTTCCACACACTTGCACTTGTTCTGATACATAAAGTGTTTACAAAAGTGTTCATTATTGGTGTCCAATTATTCTGAAATTTGCATGCACAAAAGTACTTGGATTTTATTTGAAAATTCCTTTTGAATATGTGTGTACATTTTCTCAGAATAGATCTATAAAAAATCTGCTTGATTTTCATCTAGACTTCTACAAATTGATCTATCATATACATAATTAATTCATTTAGAATTAAGTCTACAGAAAAAACTATTAAAAACTCAATATTGCAAGTCTCAAGCACAATTTCTGGAATATCTAGATGTCTCATGTCTCCCAATTCAGGTCTCAGCCTTAAACGATCACAGTACATTTTACAGTTTTGGGATTTTTTTTAGCAATTGCAGTGTTGCAATTGCTAGGAGGCTTTTCAAACCATTCTCTTCAACAATGACAGCTAGTTAGTGGGCAGTTCTGTCCACTCTTCTATTTTTATAAAGGATATGATGCTGATTCAAAGGTAATGGCAATTTTCACGAATGCATGACTCCATGAGTTGATGTTTCAAGAAGAACCATGAAATAGAGACTTGTGTAACAGAACTGAAGCTTGTCTATAGCTGCAATGCTTAGAAAAGCAATTGCATAGTAGCATTATCTGTGCGGAACAGAAAATAATGAGTTTTAAATATAATTCTGCAAATGTGCTAACACCAGAACAGCAAATAAGAACTCATGTGAATCGGTTTCTCTTTTGTACGGTAACTTTAGAATGAAAGAGACTTATAAAAATGTGATTGTACCCGAACATTCCTCTTCCCAATAGCTTTTAATGCATTTCACTCTTTTTTATGAAGTACATATATGCATATATTTATACTACTTTAAAGCCTGTCACAGTAAGACTCTGTTTTCACTTGCTGTTTTGCCAAACTGTAAGCATTAATTTTGGACCAGGAGAAATTTTCCATGCAAGTTGCTTACATTGATTTCTTCATGGAAAAACAAAAAAGGTCTCAGAATGAAAATGGAGTAAACAAAATGAAACAATTTTTTTGTGTGCAAGAATTTCACTAAAGCATCCTAGCACAGTTCTAGAAGCAAAGACTTGCTGTTTATCAGTGAGAATACTAAGAGCAAAGCATACCTTCTGAGGATCTTATCACTTGTCTGACCTCTCCCCAAACAGGGAGGGATTTTCCCTCTGAAATATCCACTTGTGAATGCTTATTAGGGTCTTGACAAAAATAGGCAGGCTTATTCCATGAGCTTTCCATTTTCATCAGGAGCTCAGTCTCAGGACTGCAAGACCTGGATAAGAATTTACCTACAGATGTAGCTCAGACAGTCAATCGTCTGTCTACCTCCCAGTCCATGACTCTGTACATAAAAGATTTTGGGACTCATTGAAGGAATTTGTGCGTATCGAAAAGGTTTCATCTTTCACACATTTAATCTAAACAGGCTGGTGATTTCATGGTAACCGTGATTTGAATTGGTATTCATTTCCAAATTAAGACTCTTAAATGTAGGTGTCTTTTGGTAAGTATCCACATGTGCAGTAAGTGATTGACCTTCAGATAATGGAATTAATGGAGATCTCAGGCTCAGCTCAGTTGCTTAAACATAGTCATCTAGTGCCAAGAGAGGTAGTCCAACCAAGAAAGGTATCCCAACAAGCATCCAGATCCTACAACATATGAAACTCTCTTAAATTCTGTGTCATCTCTGTCAGTTCCATATCAAATAAAGTAGGGCATTTCAGCAGGCAGTTGAATGGTGCCTCTGGTCTTCATGTCTGTCAGAGCATGAAGAGTGACTCAGTTCATCCTAAAGCAGACACCAAGCAGCAGCCAGTTTAAGCTCAGGCTTAGCCTTATTCTTGGTTGCTACTTCTCCAGGATACATTGTCATGCAAATAATTCTATTTTAAACAACAGGCATAGAATCCTTTATAATTATGCCTCATTCAATTGCTGTTCATCATGCCAAACATAGGCCAAAAAATGTAGTGTAACAGACACTAAATGAGAAAGAGCTAGCTTGCTTACATTTTCTAGAAAGAATGAATTCAATCGCATGCAAAGAAAAAAAAAAAAAAACAAAACAGGCAGAAAACACCCTACTTGCAGATTAAAAAAAACATTATGGGTTTATAAGTGGTAATTTTTTGTTCTGTGAGTGATTTTCAAATGCAATTCATAATGAAAATGAGACAGGAAGATGCTTTTTTTTGCCACTAAATTCTGATAATTTCAAGGTGAATCTTATTCTGAAGCTCTCAGAAATCATACATATCACAGGCTTCAAAAAAAACCCCTCAAACCACACAGAAGAAACACACTGGACCGCAGAATAATAACCAATATTCATTAATATGTAGGAAACAAACACAAGTGCCTTCTTTACATGAATTAGATGATGATCTGAGATCTGCAGTTTCTCACAAGTCTGATTCCTCTCATCACAAAATAATTGAGGTAGATGATAGACTCATTCTGAGCAGAAATTACATATGGAATGTGAGACAACTTTTCCAGCTAAAGACTGAAAACTGAAGACTTTGGTAAGAGGATTCAGTGTGAACACATTTTGTCAGAAAGTTCTCCAGCCTTCTTTACCCCACACTGGTCTGACTTTGGTCTCATGAAATGGACTGGTCTCTCCATTTTTTTCAGTAATTTCTGAGGAGTCAATGTTTGAAGGTAAGCTAAGATCAGAAAATATAAAAGAACATAAGTTTTCCAGAACAGAATTTCTCCAAAACTGAGAGAGATTTCTGTATTTTTACAACTAAACATTTGGATATGGATTACCTCCCTGATTTACAACAAATGCTATGCTAGATTATGTGATGATATTGTTTTGAAGAGTCACATCTAGTGACTATTGTTCTGCATGAAGTCACAGTCAATGTTTCAGTATGGATTTGTAACCTGAAATTAAATATTCACAGGACATGAGCATGACCTATCTGTGTGATTGCCACTCCTAAGAATGGAAAAAGACTGTCACACTGTGTCTCAAACCCTGATCATATTCTCTAAGCAATGCAATAATAAATAAAAGTCTTTTTCCGTGGATGCGTAGAGCTGTTGATCTAAAATAACAACAACAATAAAATAATTCAGCAAGTCTATGAGCAAGCTTTTGAAATATGAAAATGTCTATTTAACCATGAGGAGTGTTCAGGAGTTATTTTGTGTCACCTTGTACTGATTTTACTTTTGGGTACCTTTGTTTTACAGTTAGAGTTAGGCTAGGATTAGGATGAAGAGAGAGACAAAAGCCAGAGGTGCAGCTGGACTGAGGCTGGAAAAGGAGCTATGAAAAGAAAGTGTAAGGTGTAGAGAACTTTGTTGTGAGACACTTTGCCTGGGGACCTTGCCTAAGGCTCAGTCTATGTTTAGGGTTAAGGTTTACATTAAGGATGGGGTTAGGTTTAGGACTAAGTTTGACAGAAAGCCAGGAAGTGTAGCTAGAGAGGAGCTGGAAAAGGAGAATTTCCTCCAGCACTTTTAAAACAATTCATGGTGCCGTAGAAGAACAGCATTGTCCTACCTTTTTAACACAAATTAATAAAAAGTTGATATTTTTACCCTCTTGCTATCCCAAAACGTCCATCAAGTATTCATCTTCTTGCTTAATTCTGTTCAGAATTCACATGTTGATGTTTTTCGATATGTTTAAAACTGCTTGTTGGTTTTAAAAGTTTGCCATCATTATCTCCAACGTTTACATCTGAGTTACAGCAGTTTACCTTAAAGATTAGTTTGATTTGGCTTTCTAGGTAAATTTGTTTTCTGTTATTTTAATAAGGATGGAAATACATGAATATCTACCCAGATGGAATATTTCAGCATTTCAAGCAAATGATGAAGAGGGAGAAAAGGAAGAAAAATAGTTGGAACTGGACCAAGAAAGAGGTTATTCATAGCAAGAAGATTCCTGTTTAGAATCTATCTATAACTATCATTCCTACACCAGCTGTCAAATATTTTGTCTTTCTCATTTGAATTTGGCTGGTTTCATCTTCTAGGCACTGGTTGTGGATATAACAAAATCAAATGCCTTCACCTACTAAACTAAGGAAACTGTTGATCCCTGCCGTTTGCTTCCCGTGGAAATACAGCTGCACTGTAATCAGCTCACATCTCCACCTTGTTCTTACAAGCACTTAAGCCTTATTTTCAAAAGCTTTAAGAATTCCGTCATTCACACAGGGGTTTGTGGCACTTTGCTGAATTCTGTGCAAACGGTTGGATTTTGCACCATTATTTAAAAAGTGAGAGCATAAGAATTGTGAGTGGCATTCCGATACTTGAGTGTCTCTGAATCTTATAACAGAGAGAAATTCAAAGTCTCACTTCTGCTTTTCGTACTAGTCTTTTTGCCACAGCATCTCACTGACAAGACACCTTAAGTTGTTTGTCCACTATGGCTCTTATATCCTCTCTGGAATCTTGATTTCCATTATACAACCCTGTTTTCCATATAAATTTCCTGCACTGCTTGCTGCAAGCCGTTTGACTTCTTATTTGATTCTGTTGGATTTGGTTGTGTGTAAGTGGGCTCATCTTACTCAGAAATCATGCATCAACCCCATTTCCATGTCTTCATCTTTATTACTCATTGCTCCAATCTGTTCGTCATCCATCGGGTTCATCCGTGATTTTTGTTTGTTTCTGGACCATTGCTAAGAATGCTACATAAAAGGTGGTAGTCAAACAAACTAAGTCCTATGGAGCTCCACTGGAAACACATATTCAGTGCTTGTTCCCAGTTGGCATGTACTCCTTTGAGATCCATCTGCTGGATCAATTTCTTATGTGATCTATTGGTATCGTGCAATGTTAATCAGAGTTCTGGACCACACTGTGCCTATCATGGTCTGAGTATATGACATGTGCACATTTACCTTTTCAGCCAAATTTTTTATCTAATCAAACCTTAGAATCAGGTTTATTTGACTAGATCTAATTTATGTAAAACCATTTTGGCTGGCATTAATTGTATTCCTATCACTGAATTTCTTATCAGTGAATTTTATACCAGCATTTCTATTATTGCTTAGGACTGATATAAGGCTTACCAGCTACTGAATATGGCAGATTAACATTTCTTCAAGCTGCTGGAATTTTCTTGTTTGGAGATTTATTAAAATGAACATCAGAGGAACAGACATTTCCTCAGCCAATTTTTAAGGACTCTTGAATATTATCTTAATTGAATATATTTATTCATGGTAGATGATGCTTGAAGTTTAGCAGTCTGCAGTGCTGTGATTTTCCACCAGTTTTATATCCTAAAATGTAAAATATACTCTCACATTTTTTCTGAGAAATGAAGTCACTACCTCGCAGGGAGACAAGACACAGGCATCAGGTCCTCTCAGCAGGAGCCAGGCTCTGTTACCGCCACAAAGACGAGAATTTAACTTGGACTTGTGTGAGACAGCAGTTTTAAGTTACTCTGGAAGAATCTCTGGAAACAACAGGGAGTCTCAGTTTTTCAACAGTATCTTGTTTCAGTATTGCCATTTTGCTGAGTTTGGAACCATAATCTCACTCCCTTTCCCCACTTTGCTCTTTGTGAATTGACAATAGACAGTGCCTGACATCTTTCTCAGTCACTGCAGAGCTAGTTTATGCTTCCTGTTCTCATTTCACTTCCTTCCTGGTTGGTATACTAAGCAGGGGTTCTTAATGGATATTTTCTTTTTTTGTTTACTGAATAACTGTTATTAATAATTTTGTCATATCTTGTTTGCAATAAATATTGCTCTTAGGTAGTTGTCTCAGTCACAGAATTATTCTAGTATCCTTATGTTCCCTTAGCAGTTTTCAGAATTTCATCCTTTCTAATTATTAGTGTACTGGCTATTATCTGTTCTTCTTCATGTTTCTCATGTATATGAGAAATATATGTATATATCAAATCAGATTTACTTACATATCATGTCTTATATATAAAATAAAATAAAATAAAATAAAACAAAATAAAATAAAATAAAACAATTATCTTTTTTTTGTTTGTTTTTATTTCTGTCTCCTGTCTCAGCCTATTTCACTAATGAACTTTTATAAAACATTCATGACTATGGGATCATTACTTTTTTGGGTGCTAACTCATTCTTTTTAAAAACTCTTTATTTTCATTCATATTTCTCTTATAATCTATCATCTTCTAATTCCTTGCAGACAATACTGATCATATTTTTCATATTCTTTAAAAATGAGTCTATTTACAGTACCTGTCAGAGGGTCTTGACTGCTGAAATGTGATCATATCAAAACACTAGTACTACTAATAGTATAACCTGTTGGCTTCTTTCCTCTGGGATATGGTTCCCAAGATCACCTAAAGGTGTTCTTTCTGATGAAAACCCCCAGAAGGCATTTTACCAGTTACAATGAGGGAAAGATGTTTTCCTGCTTCTGTAAGTTTATGTGCACAACAATAAATAAATAAATAAATAAATAAATAGACAGTTGTTGTGGACTGAGAACCCCAAGGAACAAAGATGAGCTATTTGCACTCTGGCATCAAATGATGAACACCTAAGTGCAAGGACTCAATAACTCCCAGTCTCACAAAAAATCAAATGCTTGAATATTTTTCCAATTTGAAGAGAGAAAAAAATGGAAAATGGTAAAGAATGGCACTGATTAGACTAGCTGGATTTATGTAATTTTTTTTTTTTAACTAAGTAATTTTACCCTTTTTTTCAAAGTATAGTCAACTGAGAAAAAAGGGGAAAAAATAACATGGACTGCCCTCTGAGGCATATTTAGGAGGCTGATCTGAGGTACACATTCTAAAGATGGAAAATGGGTTTAGTTTTTGAGAGGTACTGTACATGTGCTGTTGAATAATTGGCTTATATTTTGTTTAAATAAGAAAGAAATCTCTTTTACATAGGTTTGTGCAGATATATTTAGAATAAAATATATAACCTGGATGGCTATTTAGGAAAAAGTAATCAAGCTGTAACATTCAGATCATTTTCTGTACTGAATTGATGGCTCAGTAGATAAAGCTTCAATTACAGTCACAGAATTGTAATTTTAATTGGAAAATTGCATAGCCAGTGTTCACTATGACCAGAAAAAATCAGACTAATGAAAGCAACAACTAAGTCATTTTTGAAATTATGCACATGTATTAATTAAAACAAGAAAACGTCTTTTTCATTATAGCTGTTAAAATGCCTTTTGGGGGCTGCATTGGAAAGAGTACTTTTAGATGGTCTGGGGCAGTATAATCTAGAGGAAGGAAGCTAACAGGCCCATATTTTGTGTTGTATCTATCTATTATTCGACATGGGAATTTTAGTAATATCAACTAATGATCACCATTGCTTGAGCTAGATGCATTGCAAATTTAGGAGTGCAGAACCTTCATAATACCTTACTGCAATAATGATTATTTGGACACTGTAGGAATAAAAAATGGTTTAGACTTTCCAAAAATGTCTAAAGATTTTGTAAACCAACTCCCATAAAAACTTATGCCCCTAGGCAGCTTTGAAGAATATCCAGCATAGTCTGTCTAGTATTATGTCTTTAGATTACACTGAATTTTAAGTGATTAACACTCAAACAAGCAAGATCCCCTCTTATGGTATATGGATTGGTGACCTATGCTAACAGTTTTAGCATAGTCAACTTGTAATGTATAGTACCAAGTATATTAAGACTGTTTGCAGTTTGCAAGGAATTGTAGTTTTAGTACCTACATAAAAAATTTCAAGCATGGGAAAATATAAATATTGGTAACTCAGTTTAAAATTGTAGAAGATACAAGTGAATGTGGTGACCTCATTAGAAATAATCCCTCAGTACAAATTACAGTGGCTTTGGTGAAACAGTTATATACAGGCATTCCAAATTGTATAATATTGATATAACTCAAATCAGACTCCAAAACTTGGAGTCTGGCAGGATAGATGAAAATAAGCTGACATTTAGAAACGTATGGTATTTCCATTTGGAAGCCTTCATGTTTTGGGAATATTTTGATTCAGGAAAAAATCTAAAATACAAACAGAAGATGAATTAAAGATGGCAAATGCATCTTAAAATTGGGAAGCCAGATGAGAATGTCTGTCCACCAAGGAGACAGGTCCTAAGGAACCCTTAACAGTATCTCCCTGCTGATACCTTGCTAGCTTTATAGTCAATGCTATAAAGTGAGCTGGTTGGACAACTCCTCACTTTCTCCTCCTGCCCAGACTAGGGTTGTATCTGGCTCTCCCAACAGAAAGTAAAACAATATTGTGATTCATAGAGCACCTAGCTACTCTTTGTATGTTTTTACCACTGTAATCAATCAGTGATACAGACTTCTTTGTATCTGCTCTTTAGCACGCAAAGAATGCCAGCAACATAGTGTAGACAGTAATTTAATTATAATTAGAGCAGGAAAGGTGTTTAATACTGGAAAATTCCTGGGAAGGAGAGTTCATTTTAGTATACAAACACTACTGTATGGATGTTCAGGGGACATGGAGTGGTAAGTGGCATGCTTTCCACACTAAAAATGCAAAGAATGCATTACTTGTGTTTTTGTAGGAAGAGAAGGAAGCCTTTTACTTTTGTGAGTGTGTGTGAAAGTAGCTTCTTTCTGCATGTTTCTCGTTCCAGTTCTGTTTACTTATCATTTATGACAACAAACATAATGGACCTTGTAAGCTTGTCATTTCCTTTTTTATCGTTCTTTTTGCTGTGTCCTGAAGTTCATGAAGTTCCTCTTGGAAGTATGGTATTTGCAATTTTTCATTTTCTCATCCTCTTCTCCTCAGCCAAACAGTTCTACCTCTGTTCCCTGCAATATGCTAGAATTGCTCTGAGTAGGGCTTTGTCATAGGAGCTCTTCCCCTACTTATTGTGTAAACATGAAGCAAAGAATTCTAGGAAAAGAAAGTACGATTTATGGTTTAGACAGCTAGAACTGCCTAGGAAAAATGGATTTATCCCCATCCCCATCTCCATGAGAATGTCCTAAAGTAGTGTTAGATAAGTCACCTAGAACTTGATTCTCAAATGAATGTTGTTTTTAGTGTCCACAAAGATTTCATATCTGATTCTCAGAAATGCTATGCTCCTACATCGGTTATTGAATTGCACACAAGTTGTGCTTTGGATAAATAATGCTGTGATGCAATAAGGTGTCTAACAAATGTGGCCATCTTTAGCTGGGCATCCATAATAACTGTAATCCTTTGGAAAAAGGTAGACACGGATCCTATCTCCCTGCCTATTAAATGGGAATAACAACATTTCATGTGTACAAAAATACCAAGAAGATAAATAAATTATTCCTTTGGCACACTCAAATGTTATAGCAGTAGGTGTCATAGGAAAACTCTTGAGAATATTAATAATTCTGTATTCAGAGGCCCAATTAAATGGTATGTAGTAAAGAAAGTATGGTGCCAAACCCTGAACAAAGGGAGTAGAATGAAATACCGGGCTGTTTCTCATTTGCTGAGCGTAAGCCTTCCCAAGCAATGAACAAAGCTAGGAGTCGACCAGAAATAGTACAGTGTTTAATGAATGGATGATGTATATCCTAAATTAAGTCTTATCAGCATTAATTCGGGTATTTCCTAAGTTTAGAGCTCTTGGCTTTTAACCCCAATGCTCTTTAATATATTTATGGATGCATTCTATTAAAGGTAATCTTAAAAGCTTCAGTCAGTGGAGTCCTATTGTACAAGGCTGTACAAAACCACTAAGAGACAATGAACTGCCCTTAAGTAGTTTTCTGTATAAATAGGTGCAGTTTTCTGAGAGTGCTGTATGTGTCTTGGGCTGTTTGGAATAAGAACAATGGGGCTTTTTCTCCTGCTAACCCTTTCAAAGTGGCATGGAGATGAGGGCAGCCAAGTGTCGCCACCAAAACCACTATCTAAAGAATTGGCTTACGGTGGGGTTCTCAGCCAGAGGTCAGGGAGTTACAGCCACCCTGCCCTTCTCATGTTGCTGAAAGGGAAATTCGTCTCTTCTAAATCCTAGATAGACGGGGCAGGCTCCTGGCAATGGGGGAGAAGGTTCTGGTGTAGAAAAGATTGTGATTTCCTGAGCTATAAACAATTGAATCGCACATGTTTTACTGCAGACATTTGAACGCTGCTGGAGAAAATATTTCCTGTAGGGTTCGGAAATCTCCACCTCGCCTTTATAGAGAGCCCTTAGCCCGCTATTTTCTGCACACAGACTGAGCAGTCTTATTCTTGCTGATTGATTTTCAAATTGATATCGACTTTCCAATTCACATTCACCTCACTGAGTACCTTCCATTCATCCATCTATCGTATTTCTAGCATGCTCATCAGTGTAGCCTGTCAAGGCCTTACATAAATCATCTGAGGCATAATCATATGTCAGATACCTATGCAAATGATTATTCTGTTTGCCAGTCCCTATAATCTAGTAACTTTCAAAAGCACAAAACCTGTAATCCCTTCCTTTCTCTTGGCACTTTGCTGTACAATCTATTCATCCTGATCTATTTGTTTATTTTAGCTTTCCTGTTTTCTTTAGTGAGAGTAAAAATCACACTTCAGCTGAAAAAGATCTAATGGTCATTACAACAGTCCTCATGAAATCCAAAGCAAGGAATTCCATCCCTGTGAAAACATAATGAGTTACAACACTGTACTACAGAGCAGTATATAGAACAGTACATCTTGACTGAATTTATTTAATTAAGCCCAACATATGTTTTTGAAAAAAAAAAAAAAAAAAAAAAACAACCCCACCACTTCTATTCCAGTCTTTCAGTTCCTAATATTTTTTCTGTAAGAGTGAATTAAACTGTCAATAACAAGCATGCAATATTATTGCAGTATTTGTGGTAAATTGTTATAAATTCAATTTCAAGAAGAAAACATTAAAGATACATGAAAAAACTCTATGATTGACTTGAATCATGGAAGATGTTTTATATTAGAATTACCTAAAAAAAAAAATAAATTAATTCAATATTTCCTGGTGTGGAAGAATGTTTTTGAGCATTTTTTCTGTTTATGAATTAAAAAATAAAAAATAAAATTAGAGTAATTTGAAAAGGTGGATATTTAAGAAAAAAATCTCTTTGTCCTCAACATGATAGGTAATCATGAATATTTGATCCTTTATCTGTTCCTTTCAACAAAGTGTTAGATTTTAATACAGATGTCATTCCTTTCTTTTGGAGAAAAGAGAACTCTGGTACAATGATTCACTTTGCACATCTTCAGCAGGATTGTTTCAACGAATCGTTCCTGTTGTAAATTTCAATAAGTACATATTTTAGATTATTTTCCTGAGTGAACAAGAACTTGTGAGTATTTTCTACTACAGTGAAATTTAATAAACATTTCAGAAAACCCAGTGCACTTTTTATAAACTGGGACAAAGACCCGTATGTGTGAAAGAAAGTGTTTGGGCTTTCACATTTTTGTTTGAAATTCTGTCATGTTCTCTCATTCTTATAAATGGAGGACATCTGAAAAATAAAGTAAGCTATAGCAGTGGTGGTTGCACTATTCATCATAAAATGTAATTATAATCACTCATTAATAGTCACATAACTTTGAGAAGAATGGTAGTCAGACAGAAAGGTAAAGGAGACAAAACACAACTTATTTACTTAATTATTTTCATTGCTAGATTTACTAATATATATGGACAAGAAGTGACTAAAATAGCTACAGATGTCCTGAAGATGATTCTTTGGTCAGAAAATGAAAGCCCAAAAGTCACATTAATTTTTAACTGTTTCAAGTCAAGTTTGTGACAAAAAGTGGCTAAAATTTTTGCCTTCAAATCACAATTCTGTAACCCAATAAAAGAGTACTTGAAAGATTGCTGAAGATTTTATTTTCCGTCACAGATAGAAATACCAAATTTGATATATATTTTTTGTTTCAATTAAAGGTCAAATCATTCTTATGTTTTATATGTAACCGGCCCTCTCGTAAGAGAACACCTGGAGGATGCTGGTTGCATGGATCCTAGTGGTACAGTAATAAGCCATCGCCTAATTACCAGCTGCTATGGCAACAAAAGAGTCACAGCTCTTCTATGTGCTTTGCCTTTCTCCAGTCCTAAGAGTTAGGCTGGGCCATGCTTCCGCCACTCTTGGGTGGGCTGGGCAGTGTGGGAAAGTGGCTGCCACTGTGGAAGAAGCAGACTGGAGGAGGACAGAGAGGGATCATCATAGCAGGGAAAGTCTCTGGTCTCCGTCCTGGGAATTCTCCCCCACTGCCCGTTGCCAGCACCAACAAGACTCAATGGGGAGGGAAACCTGCCCTGTGTGACACCTCTATTCCAGCTCTTCTTTCTCTTTTCATTTCTGTAGTGGAACCAACCCTGACTTGGTTTTTCATCCTGAAGCGGCAAATTTCAATTTTTCCTACATTTCTGACAAATGTTAACCCAAACGCTGAGAAAGGAACCGTCGCTCCAGGAACCGAAGGGATGAAAGTCTCAGATGTTTCTTCTTAGAGCTATTTCTCCTAAGAGAACCCTAGCTTGCCTTCTGCTCAGCAGCCTGATCTTCCCATTCCTGTTTCAAGGCATGTAATTTCTCTTGTACGTTGTAAAGGGAGTATATAAGCCTTCACAGGGTGTTGGATCCTACTTTGAGTTAGATACCTTCGTCCTTAAGTAGACCTCATTTGTACTGACTAGATACATCAAAATAAACTAGTGATGGATATAATGTTCTTATGGCAACCATATTTATTTGTAATTTCTAAAAAAGGAGTCATTCAACAACAATCAGTTCTATCTGACTACCCAGTGGGACTTCTCTGAGGATGTACTTAAGTCTCTGCAAGATCAGGACTCACACCTTCAAGAAATGAGTGAAATTCTTATACTGATGACACAGGGCATTTTTTGATATTATTTTGTCAGTTACAAGCTCAAGTATTTTTATTTCTGTCTTGGTACATTTTTAATATTTGTCACTGTCCTCCCAGTTGAAGGACACTGCTTTGACGATTTTGCTAAACATGCTAGGTAGGTATATCTTGATATATGGTATTCTTGTATATAGTGCATTTATCTATATTCAGTTTGCATTTCTGAAATGCAGTATCACAGATACTGACAAATGATTGATTAGATTTGACAGAGGAAAATGAAGTATACTTGACATAAAGTGTCTATACTGCACTGTCAATACTTTTCTGTGTAGCTGGGCACATAATTTATCTATCTATTTTCAACCTGATTCATTTATTTCCTGTTTACAATTATAAATAAACTTCAGATGTTTCTCTTTGCTTCACTTCACCTTGCTCAGCTCTTACCTCTGCTGCCCTGCCATGCTCTGCACTGACCTTTTTGAAATATACATCTAGTAACACAGAATTTAATAACCACCAAAATTTTTTTCCCTAATACAATGAGAAATGGAAAATTTTTTAAAAGTCCCAAATATTCAGCATTTCATTAATAAAGAAGAAAACAATATTTACCTAAAAGTTGTTCACAATATCTGTAAGAATCCTATATAAAATAACAAAAATTCTTGTATTGTAAACACGAATGCATAGATAGGTTCAGCAGGATGTTAGATACCTATACAGGTGCAACACACAAATGTGAAAGAATTTTAAGGTAGTACAATTCTTTTAATAGACAAACATTAACTTTGTAATAGGCATAACTGCCCAATATTACACCCGTGGAAACAGACTGTTCATGACAATGCATTCGTCAAGAAGTTTCATCCAATATTAATAGGCAATGAGTGTGTGGGGACTAGAAACTTAAAGTACATTGCATTTCTCTCTGAAATTTGCAAGCTTATTGCAGTAACAGTACCTCACACCTTGTGTTATTGGCAAGTTCTGTTGCAGAGCATAATTAAATCAATCGGTAACTGGGCATGACAAAATGTTCTGGTAAGTTTCAAGCTGAGGAAATCTAAATTGACTACAAATTATTTTGCAGAAAAAGAGAAAAATCAACCTTTCCTAAGGACATAACTCTCTCAGTTTCAAAACCTATCACTGAGTTTATCTTGGGTATGGGTGGCTGCATCTGTAATGGTTTAGAAGCTTCAAAAAAGATTCTGAGAGTTAGATTTGTGGCCACAAATGTTTAAAACAGAGCCATTCCCTTTTTTGCATCAAAATAATTAAGTTTTTATCTTTCTTTCTTTATTTTTTTTTTCTAGAGAGATAAAGAGAGTTCAGTTGTAACGTCTTTTTTTCCCTTTTTCAATTTTTTTTTTTTTTTAAATTTGGTGAGGGTTTTTTTGGTGGTTTTTTTTTGTCTTGGTTTGGGTTTTTTGTTTGTTTGGTTGGTTTTTTTAATGCATATCATCTTTCACAAGGCATTACTTGGACACGATACAAGAAGATTTAGATGCAGAACTGCCACTAAGCTAGCGGGAGTTGTCAGTTAAATCTAAGGCATAACATTGAGAGTCTAAGTATCTAAGCATACCTTCAAGTGTTTCCATATGGTGCAAAAACCTCGCTGAACCTGAGAAATATTTAAATTTGTACAATATAGCACTAGGAAAATCCAGGTAGCATTTTGTTGCTTTATATAGAAATCATTATCCCAGGCAGAATGACTGTTTACCTGTTCTCTTGGGACCAGAGTTTAAGATCAAGTCTGAGCATTCAGTTTTCCTAGGTAAAGAGAGCTCATGTATAATTGACGTTGATAGCGTTAAATGAAGTACTCATTGTCTCTTTTTTACTACCTGACTTCAGAGTCACATTGACTGCAAACAATGAGAAAATCAAGCAACCAGCTCCCCTAGATTGTCTAATTGTTTCAAAGGAGGATGTGAATGGAAAAGAAAAGGCACTTCCAGTAGCATTAGCAAATCTAATATATGTTGTCACCAACCAGAAATAGCAATTTGACAAAATGAAAACTTTCTTACTGGAAAAGCAAAAATTCCTATATTTCCATCCAGATAAATAGTCTCAAGAAAATGAGTCCATTGTGCATGCACTGGAAAGACAGCCAATAATTCTACAGTAAGTCTAATAGGCTCTTGCCGTAACGAAATTACTGAAGTGTGCAGTTGACTTGAATTCCTGTAAAAACCAAACAAATACCTACATTCTTCCTTGTTGACAAATATTCCAAGACATCAGGTAAAAATGTATGCCTGATAGCCCTAAAGAAAGGTTGGTTTGAATTAATTTCGATAATTCAAAAACTTTTTTGAGATTGTTCAAAAAAGTTCTCTTTGACAGTTTTCAAAGAGGAATTCTGATTTTCCATTTTTAAAACAATTTTTAGCTTAGAAACTGTAGTATAATCATTGATAATAACTGGTACTGAATAAAATATTTCAGAATTATTTCTATTTTGTCAAATAAACACTTTTTTTTTTTTTTACTTTCTATTACAATTCAATAAGAAAATGTTCCAAAATCCTTCTTTTCTCACCAGATGGAAAACTGTTTCTTTGTAATTCTATATTCAGTGACAGCAACTGAATCTAAACTAAAAGCATTCTCAAAAATGTTACACTGCCTTCAGATCAGTGAAACATTTCCAGTCACTATTAATGCTGAACCCATAAATATACATTATCAGCTGCAAAAAAAAAAAGAAAAGCAAATGAAAGGATTAGGAAAAAAAAAGCAAAAAAAAAAAAAAAAAAGTCCTGGTCACTTTAGTTATTGAAAACTTTGGAGTCTGCCAATAGGAAGTTAAGCTTCAAACTCTTTAATGAAATATTGAGGCAGAAAAGTTGCCACTCAAGACACCACAAAAGAATATATAGTCAGCTGTAATGAATAATACTTTCAATTAGACCAAATGGAACAGCTGGAAAAAACAGGCAATGTTTTGAGAAAAGTTCTTCTTCAAATCGCCTCTTCTTCCAGTTACATTAATAGATTTAATAAAAAAATATTACCTTTACCTATAAATTTTGCCTTGATTCTGCTCTTAGACTACCACGACTACAAAAGCCATACTATTACTGAAGGATAACAGTCAGAAATGTGAGCCAAGACTCCCCATAATTCCAGTGGTACCACTTATAAATATAATATGAAGCACAAGATATTAAAAATGCAACTATATCAGAAGTTCAGAAAATCAGTTTTATTTAAATGTAAATTAACAAACTCTCCTTTCCTCCAATCTAACAGAATTGCATAGTCCACTGATTTTAATTAAGATGGGAAAACTGTTTTGATAAAATAAGAAATGACCCCAACATGTGCCCAAAACTTAAAATGAAACTACATTTGAAGTGAATAGAAGAGAAAAATGATTGTTAAAGTTAACTTTTCCGCTATGCTGTTTTTATTCTTTTTTTCTCTTTCTTTTCTTTTTTTCTTTCTTTTTTTTTCCTCTTTTTTTTTTCTTTTGGTATTTTTGAACTGGAAAATCCAAGCTTCACTAAATCTCTCCTTTTATAAGCACAGATGTTAACAATGTAAAAAAACATGGAGACATTTATTGTAGATAAAGAATGTTTTCTGAATGTTTTTGAATGTTTTGAATGAATGTTTCATTCAAAATTATACTTAACATATACAGCTGAAGTTACATGCTTACAAAATCTTCTTGATTTTCAGTTTGTGTCTAGTATAAAGGACATCCACAAAATCTAATTGACATCACTAGCCAGCCATGGCTTAGAAATAGCAAGGGTTTTTCTGGATATTTTTCAGAGGTATGAAAATCATTCCAGAGTAACAGTAAAAATGTCCCTTGAATCACCAGAATATTTAAAAAAAAAAAAAAAAAAAAGCCATCCAAAACCAAAACAAAGGAACTAACAAAACCCCCAAAGCCCCAAAGACACATTACGTTGTGATCCAGCCATTTGTATTTAAAAACTCTAAATAACCAGGAAGGTGAAAAGCAACACAGGGTACTTGATAAGCTACTCAAAACTACTCAGAATATAAACAAAACTGTGTCAACACAGTTTCACAGGAATAGCTGAATGACACACTGATACCACCAAGGCTTCACCAGTCAGACTTCTTGATTATCAAGCTCCTAACACATGCCCTGGCTGCAAGGGTATTCTGTATTATGAACATCTTCTCTGCTGTTGTTCCTCAGACATTTCAAATTACCTGTGGAAGTTTTGCTTTAAACTTTAATGGGTTGCGGGGTTTTTTCACTCAGAAAAATCAGCTCATGACAGAAAACAGCTACTTAAAATATTCTCGAGGATAACAGCCACAGAGAAAATGGCATTCTGCCTATGCAGGTATGGCACAAGCTGGTATTTCAGATAAGAATAAAAACTTTTTTATTTTGCCTGGTATAGACTTCATGTCAGAACATGTGTATTTTTTATTAGAAGAATTAAATACTACATTTTAAAGAAATACGTGGGATAAGAAACGTATGAGCCCATCAGTAGAAAGAGGCCTGGATGTTAAAGACATACATAGCTTCATAACTTGTAATTACAGTGGATAATCTTCTCCACATAATGCAAGAAGGAAAAATGTAGATCTTAGTTTCCTAACATATCTACGAGCAGTGAAATTCTAGAAGCATGAATTACCGGGGTGAATTAAAGTAAGAGGTCCTACCGACAATATACACACCCATGTAGCTTGTACTTGCAAGTGTTGCGCTACGTACTACTTGGTAATTGATTCAACAATCCGTTGTGGTAAGATCCAAAACAAGTATCAGATGACTACCCGCTTTAGCAAATGACTACAGTATCAAACTTACAGATTGCACTAGTGGTAGCTACAGTACAATGCAACTATTATCATGTATAAATCTATTAAAATATTAATCGCTGCATCAACCTATTACTATCACTAGTTGTCTCTGCCAAGTCAATATCATCATTCCAATCTGAGTCTTTCCTACAATTAGGGAATCGACTATAATACCCATAACACCCTTCAAAGATAATTGCATGAGGTATATTTAATTCTCATGTATTCTGAAACACATAAAAGTATACTGAGATTCCAGTTTTCAGGAATCTGTTTTCTTTGTATTGAGCTTTGCCCTTTGAGGATCTCTCTAAAGGTGTTTCCCTGGGAAATACATCTTCTGCAGAATAGGAGTACAGTACGGTCTTCTGCAGCGTCTGTAGTCTCTCCGGCACTCAGTTATGTGTATCCAAATCTCTCTAACACTCATTCAGTACAGTCACTGATGTATTTGCAGTTCTCTAGAGCAGCTGCTGACACATAACCAGTTATTTCACAATGAAACCTATAATAACTGTTTCTTTCCCAGTGAAACTTTGTCAAAACTGGCACCTAGATACTATGATTGCCGTGGTACAAATAGCTGAGAAAGGGGAAACTAGCCTGAGCACTACATTCATCCTTCTGTAGAAGTATGTGTGCAAAAGTATGAATGGCTAAAAATCATGGTAGTTTCTCGCATATTTCAATTTTCTTTTTAAATCTTGAGTAGTGCTACAATTACATAATTTTACAGTTCAATCTGTCTTTGTTGGTCAAACACCAAATGACTATTTTCTAAAAAGAAATGTAACTAGACTTCAACTATATGCATACGTAAGTATATATATATGTATACATATATAAATGCATAATTTTTTTTAATTATATGTTTTTTTTTACTTTTTGAGATGCAGAATGTCACCATGTAACTCCATAGAAATTAGAAGAAAGAGGACTGGGCCTGTCACCTGCTTGTCTCTTACCAGTCCTTTCCTTTCCTTTTCCCAAATAAATCAAGCCCAGCACTGCCCTCTCTTTCTTCTTGCCTCTGCCCCTGTGCCACAAACTCAATAGTTTGTAGAAGTTTCTCCTCAACTCGTACACTGGGTTGCCATCCAGTGCATAGAAGCTGCTTTAACTTCATCAACAAAACCTAGTGTAACCACAAAAGTTGGCTGAAAACGTATGCTAAACTTCTGTCAAGTAACAATATTATCCTGTTACTGTAACTTTTCTGTGGTTTATTACGTTTAGTGATTTTGTCATGTCTGAAATAACTGTGTAATTTGTGCACATGCATCTTCTAACCAGAAGACTAACCTGTGGCTACATATTTTGAATAGATGGATCTATTACAGAAAATAGGTCCAGATAGTGTATTTTAAGCAAATGGGAACTTACTGTGCCTGGACTACCAAACAGATACTCCTTCTGACAACATTAGCATTGCTCCAGACAGGCTTATATACTTACCCTTTGGTGAGAATGCAACTAAACCCACAATCCTAATGAAGAAACATCTAAAACTGGGAAGCATCAACTACAATGGAAACTTTAAAACTGTAAACACAACAAAGTGTTCTAAAAGGGCTCAAGAACTCTGTTACCAGTTAGTGGTAACAGCATAAATGATGATAGTTAAGTGGCTTCCAAATTGGCTTCCAAACTCTGAACTTCGCGGACACAGTAATGTGGTTTGCAACTGGGCAACAAAATGTTATTGCCTTACAGTGTTTTCCAACTAGAAGTTCAATGAATAAGAAATGTTCTGGTTCATAGGAAGTGCTGAGGGTTGAGAAACATAAGCTATACAAAACATTTGGGAACACAGCTATTTTCTCTGCATAAATATTTCCTTTACATATATGTCCTCCACCACTTACTCCATTCCTGTAGTGTTGGCCAAATTCAAAAGGACTAAACATTACCAAAAAGTCCCAACATGTAGTGCTTCCTCCAGCTTGCACAGATCTGCAAGTCTAGATAGAGACATCAGTGGCTTTTAATCCTGTTTCTCTAGTCCCAGTCATTTACATTCCTTGAGGTTTTTTCAGTCCATTAAATATGACCTTTGCATGTTCTGTTGGAGTTTTATCATACAGTTAATGCATGACTTTGTCTTCAGGGGCAAAGTGTATGGAAGCAGCCCATGTTCTACCCAAAACAGTGTGTTTTGGTTTGTTGGGGGTTTTTTTCATTGGTTGGTTTGTTGTTGTTTTTTTTTTTTTTCCCCAGCATGCAAGAAAACTTCCCTTTAAGCGGGACAATATTAAACTGTGCCTCACTGACTAAAGCTACTGTGACTGTTTCAAGAAGCTATTCAACCATATAGGACTCCAGACCCAAATGTGACCCTTTACCCTCCTCAAACACAGCATTTTCCTCTAAACAGTTGTTTACAGGAACATTATCACTTTGTGCTTCTACCATGGATAATATCTCTTGTTCTAATATCAGTAATAAGCAATTATAAATAACAGGACTATGATTGTAACAGTGAATACATCAGTCTTAATGTATGTTAAATACTAGGTTATAACTGCAGTATTTGAAGAACCATGGAAGAAGGCTTACAGCATGGCACCACAGCTAATGGCAAGATTTCATAGAATCACAGAATGGTTTGGGATGGAAGGGACCTTAAAGACCATCTAGTTCCAACCCCCCTGCCATGGGCAGGGACACCCTCCACTAGACCAGGTTGCCCAAAGCCCCATCCAACCTGGCTTTGAACACTGCCAGGGATGGGGCATCCACAACCTCTCTGGGCAACCTGTGCCAGTGCCTCACTACCCTCACAGTGAAGAATTTTTTTCTTACATCTAATCTAACTCTACCCTCCTTCAGCTTAAACCCATTACCCTTTGTCCTGTCACTACATGTCTTTGTAAACAGTCCCTCGCCAATGTAGGAGATGTAGGAAGAAGCACTGAAGCTCATAGTGAAATGTTGTTTATACCTCACTGCCTGCCTGGGTCATGTGGTTTTTGCAAATCTATATTAAGAAAAGTGTGTCTACAAACTGTTTGTGTATGGTCTGTGTTATTAAGCCCACTTTTACGGATGATAAATTTCCATAAAATGAAAACCTAAGTGACTCATGACTATACCTGATTCTGAAATCAAGGACTGCCTTTTGACATTTTCTTCATACTAGGGTAAGCTTTTCTTTCAGAATCAGGCATCCGAGATCCTGCCAAAATTCGGAATTTTCCTCGATTTGCAAGAGAGATGGTCAAAAGCAAAAGAGTCAACAGCTTCTCCTGGACAAGAATAAAAAAGAATTGCTTCTAACTTCTGTTTCCAGTGTAATTTATCAGATGATTAATAAAATTGTCCTTGATTTAAGTGGCCTTGGACAATGTCTGTGAAATACAGTGTGTAGGCTGAGTAGAATGGCTGGCTCACAGGAGAGCTAGGCAGAACACTTACTACAAGGTGCAAGCTGTACTCAGTGTACCTCCAGCTGGGTGCATCGTGCCAGCAGCAAACTGCCAGGAGCTGGAACAGTACATGAATCAACTGCCATAACTTTTTTTTTTTTTTAATCCCTTCTTTCTCTTGCTGTCTCCTATTATGTGCTTCTATGCATAATAAGCATTCCTTAAGCTCTTGGCTCTGTCCGACAGCAGCGGCTACATGGCTCACAGATGGCTCATGGAGACTTTAGCCCCTGTTTCTGTCAAATCTTGCAGGCATTGAGAGTTTTGCCGGTGACTAAGCAAATCTAAAAGTAGCTTTCTTTATATGAGGTGTAGTCAAGGATATTCATTTGTCTCTGAGCCACTGCAGAATATTTTCCCAACTATCTCAACTGGGAATGGTTAGAAGAGCACATCCTTCTCATTTCCAGTAGTGTGATCATTATTACGCTGCAAGAGGAGAAATGCTGACTCTGTGGGTGGCTGGATCTGCAACAGTTGTCCAATAAGCACAGTTCAGCACTGCGTTTTGTACTGCCGGGTCTGTAACTAGCACAGCTGATGACAGAGAAGTGTATTGACTAGGTCAGGACATTCTTTCCCTTCGCACAAAAAGAACTGCATAAACATTTTTTTCCAGTATGCAGAAAGCAATTCCTGATTTTAATGGCTGCATATGTTTACAATATGCTGCTGTTACTGCTGAGAACAAAATGGACAAAGTATAACTGCATATCTGAAAACTGCCATGATGTTTCAGTAGGTCCCAATAGGCAGAGTATGATCTACATGTGGTGTTCTATGAAGCTTGCAAATGTCTCCGAAACATCACGTTGGTGATGTTTCTGGTTTCTGAATGAACAAACAAGCAGAAATTCAATATAGATGTAGTGTCAAGTACTTATTAATAAGCATAGTTATCTTTAATATGAAAGGGCAGCTGCAAATGCTGCTGTCAAAGGAATTGCCTGTTTTTATCCATTAAAGAAGCAAATCTCTTTTTAGTGCCGTTTGTTACATGGGTCACATTGTGTCTGGTTAGATCAGCCTGTGTTGTATCAAAAATGCACACTGTGTATGCTGACAAAGCCCAAAGCAATACAGTACAGGATACATTTTCAGCCTAATAAGTGGGAAGCTACAGCTGTGTCTTCTACCAACAATGACAAGCACTGTATTTGCTTTCCAACATGCAGTTTTCCACTATTGGCAAAAGGTGCTGTAGGCAGAAGTTACCTTAGCAGAATGCAATAGGCCTTGCAAACAATGTGTCACCTCAAATCTGTAATACAGCCAGGAATAATGACATACCCTCACTATATTCATCATCATTATCATCGTCGTTGTTGTTGTTGTTATTATTATTATTATATAATGTACTGTTTTATCAGTGTTGTCCAAATGTAACCATTAAATTCCTGCAACCTCTCTGATACAGGAAGATACCAGGGTTTGGAGCTGGAGTTCTTACATGCTGGATAGCATTGCAAATCCTGCTCCAGAAACAATTCTTAGTATATAGGATGGAAGAGGGACATAGTCCAGCGAGCTCCAGCCACAAAAGGTATTTTATTCCCACCTATTTCTCCATGTATTCTCTCCCCAGCTGTCCCACAGCTCTCTTTTTTCCTTTTCCTCTTAATCATTTCATCATTCTCTGTACTCATTACTTACATCTTTTCTCTCTTATTTCTTAATATTACTTCATGTTTCACCCAACCTCATATAATCCAACTTTACAACAAATACTTTACAGAAGACAGAATTGAAAAGGTCTTAACAATAACTCCTTTTTCCTAGACTTGAATAGGCAATGCGGTATTATAATTCTTCTTTATATTTAAAATACTTAGCTATTGCTAAGGAAGGAAGTGAAGTTCAAGCTCCATAACATTAGTTCCACCTAATAATACCCCATGGTTACCCGCCTTTCTTATTTCTGTCCCATATTTGGACTAAAAGCTCTTTGAGGAAGGAGCTATTTTTTTTTTCTTTTAAGTTATACCTAGCACATGTATGCTGTATCTAAAAACTAATCCCCAATTTCTTACCCTACCCTTCCAGTCATCTTCTTCCAAAGCATATACCATCTCGCACACAGATCTCTGAGGTCAGAAGCAGTATGGGACACTCACATGTGGTCATAACTTAACTGAAGCATGCAGGAAGCTGCCAGGGACGTCTAACCCTTCTGCGAAATCCAGTGGAAGAAAGGGGTAGTCCTGAATGATGGCAAAGCGAACTATGAACTGTGGTGCATATACACCTATGAGAATGCGCGCATATACACCTATGAGAACGTGCACATACATGGGATCAGCTGCTTTTGCACCTCTTGTGATCAATGGCTGCTTGCCATTGTTTTAGAAGACAGCCCTTTGGATGGCTCTCAGTACTCTATCCAGTACTAAGCGCCATTCAGAAAGACCATTAACTTTTGTCTAGAATAATTTTATGTGGTATATAGTTCCAAACTTTTCCTATAGTTGTTCAGGCATTTTCTGAAACATATATTTTCTTCATCAGCAGGATTTCTTTCACCTATAAAGGAGAAATTTTAGCACATGAAAGAGTGAAACTTGGGCCATCCAAATTAATTTGATAACTTCATGCTAAATGGTAAGTAAAGACAATATAATCCCTTGATCCATATTAAACAAGTGTTCATAGCAAACAAAGCTTTTTCTTCTCAGAAAATGGACACATTTCTGTGACTTGTAGTGTACAAATGTCCTTTCCTGATCTTCATGAGATGCAATATTTTTTTAGTTAATACTTCTTAGGTGCTATTTAAAAATTCTTTTGTTTAAAAGCTCCAGCAATTTAATTTTAAAAATAGTGCAATTCTTGCAACATGTTGCATTTGGAAAATTTGCTTATCATATGCAAATTTCTGACGATTATTATGAATAAATTAAATCCATCACTGTAAGATTATTTGTTTCCTTCCAAGAGGAAAAAATATCCTGTATGTATATTTATGACTATATTTGAGCTTGCTTTGTGAAATGCCTTTACATGAATGCTTAATTATTTCTGAATTATGCAAGCCAGTAGTTAGAAAAGAAAGCAAATTTTAAAAGACTGTAACACTTGTGCTGTTTCATTAGAACACCTGCACTGGCTGTGTAGGAGAGTAGTCAATAAAATCAATGGCATCTACCTTTAAATAAAATAGAAAGTCAAAATGGATTGATGATGTACCTGGTCATGTGCCAGGGGCATTCAATAACTTAAAACTCTAGAAAAGAGGGAAAAGTCAGTCTCGCAGAAGAAAAATCAAGATCTGTTTCTTCTTTTATACACTGTCTTCCTTTCTCTGTCTTTACTGACCTTGATGTTCTTTTTCTTTAAGTTATGTGCAGTTTGGTTGTGTCTGAGGAAGTTTCTGCACAGCATCACAACTATACAAGATTCGTAGGTGTAGGTTATCTGCCTCTAAAAGCCAGCTACGTGCATTTGCTTGTGATATCAAGGCTTACATCTTTCCAGTAATTCTGTTTTGCACTCAGTAATAGAATTACTTGGGAATCTGTTAACTGAGTTAGTATGAGGGGGAAGAACTGAGAATGAAAGGGAAAGCCTATATTAGCCTATATATTTTTTTTCCAAAATATTTTTTCTCCATTTTCTGGATGAGCAGATGCTGCTTAAACAGCAAAGCATTGCCTTCTGCCCACCAGAGCTCCCTGTGGGAGATCATAGAACCACAGAATCATTTGGGTTGCAAAAGACCTTTAAGATCATTGAGTCCAACCACAAACTTAGCACTGCCAAGTCCACCATTAAACATGTCCCTAAGTGCCACATCTAAGCATCTTCTAAATACCTCCAGGGATGGTGACTTAACCACTTCCCTGGGCAGTCTGTTCCAACGCTTGACAACCCTTTTGGTGAAGAAATTTTTCCTAATATCCAATATAAACCTCCCCCGGCACAACTTGAGACCATTTCCTCTTGTCCTAACACTTGTTACTTGAGAGAAGAGACCAACACCCGCCTCGTTACAACCTACCTTTCAGGTAGTTGTAGACAGCAATAAGGTCTCCACTGAATCTCCTTTTCTCCAGGCTAAACAATCCTGGTTCCCTCAGCCACTCCTCATAAGACTTTCTCTCTGGACCCTTCACCAGCTTCATTGTTCTTCTTTGGCTGTGCTCCAGCACCTCGATGTCTCTCTCGTATTGGGGGCCCAAAACTGAACACAGTATTTGCAGTGCAGCCTCACCCAGAGAGATAATCACTTCCCTAGTCCTGCTGGCCACACTATTTCTGATACAAGCCAGGATGCTGTTGGTTTTCTTGGCCACCTGGGCACACTGCTGACTCATATTCAGCTGTCTGTCAATCAATGCCCCCAGATACTTTTCTGCCAGGCAGCTTTCCAGCCACTCTTCCCCAAGCCTGTAGCGTTGCATGGGGCTGTTGTGACCCAAGTGCATGACCCTGCACTTGGCCTTGTTGAACCTCATACAGTTGGCCTTGGCCCATTGGTCCAGCCTGTCCAGATCCCTCTGTAGAGCCTTCCTACCCTCCAGCAGATTAACACTCCCACCCAACTTGGTGTTGTCTGCAAACTTACTGAGGATGCACTCGGTCCCCTCATCCAGATCATTGATAAAGTTATTAAAGACAACTGGCCCCAATACTGAGCCCTGGGGAACGCCACTTGTGACCAGCTTCCAGCTCGATTTAACTCTATTTACCGCAACTCTGTGGGCCCGACCATCCAGCCAGTTTGTTACCCTGCAAAACATATGTCCATCCAAGCCACGAGCAGCCAGTTTCTCCAGGAGAATGTTGTGGGAAACAGTGTCAAAGGCTTTACTAAAGCACAGGTAGACAACATCCACAGCTTTTCCCTCGTCCACTGAGCGGGTCACCTTGTCATAGAAAAAGATCAAGTTAGTTAAGCAGGATCTGCCTTTCATGAATCCCTGCTGCCTGGGCCTTATCACCTGGTTGTCCTATATGTACTGTGTGATTGTACTTTCCATGACCTTCCCTGGCACTGAGGTCAGACTGACAGGCCTGTGGTTCCCTGGATCCTCCTTCCAGCCCTTCTTGTGGATGTGTGTCACACTGGCTAACCTCTAGTCAACTGGGACCTCCCCGGTTAGCCAGGCCTGCTGATAAATGATAGAAAGTGGCTTGGTGAGCACTTCCGCCAGTTCCCTCAGCACCCTGGGGTGGATCCCATCCGGCCCCATAGACTTGCGTGTGTCTAAGTGGTGTAGCAGGTCACTAACCATTTCCCCTTAGAATATGGGGACTTCATTCTGCTCCTGATCCCTGTATTCCAGCTCAAAGGGCTGGTTTACCCTGAGAACAACTGTTCAAGACTGAGGCAAAGAAGGCATTAAATACCTCAGCCTTTTCCTTATCCTTTACCACTGTGTTTCCCCTTGCATCCAACAAAGGATGGATATTCTCCTTGGTCCTCCTTTTGTTGGTAATGTATTTATAGAAACATTTTTTATTGTCTTTTATGACAGTAGGCAGATTAAGTTCTAGGTGGACTTTGGCCCTTCTAATTTTCTCCCTGCATAATCTCACAACATCCTTGTAGTCCTTCTGACTTGCCTGCCCCTTCTTCCAAAGATCATAAGTTCTCTTTTTCACCCTGAGTTCCAGCCAAAGCTCTCTGTTCAGCCAGGCCAATCTTCTTCCCCTCCAGCTCATCTTTCGGCACATGAAGGCCTGCTCCTGTGCCTGTGAGCAGGATACAGAAGCTGGTGCGTTTGGCAACTGCTGCTGTGTAAGAAGGGAGAGAGCACTCTTGGATGGGGAGAGGAAGAGTGGTCCCAAAAACCAAGTGTAACTTCCTTGATTGTTTTGCTCGGATCTCCCATGCTTTGGAGGTATGACACCAATTTCACAGTGCAAGGGAAATATAGTCATTGTTGAAATAGCTCAATGTACAGTGAAAACTCAGTAACCTACACATTTGGGAAACTAGGAGAGAAGGAAATGTCTTCCTGCCCCTCAGTGGAAAGTCAACCTGAACACTAGCTATGCTTACTGGCACAAGAAAGATTTTCACAATAATATAAAATCTGAGGTCTTCATATTATAAGGCAGCTGGCCCAGCTCTAATTGTAGCATCAAAGGTAGTCAACTACATCAAGATAAAAACTATATTTGGGGTTTTTGTAGCATATGTTCCATCAAGATATTGCAATATAAAATGCATACCCTTTGGGTTGTGATAACATTGCCTTAGTATGGTACAGTGGTGTCATTTTTTTTTAAAGAGGTACTTATTTCTTATGAACAGCAGTCCATACTGCAGTATAGTGTGCAAAATTCCTAAGCTGTTAAGAGTGAATAGTCAACTGGTAGTTATTAAATCAAATGGCTCTCCTGGTCAATTTTTGGCAGATAAATATGTGTCAACCATTTTTATTTGCAATTATATAATCACAGGGCCACAGAATCATTCAGGCTGGAAGGGACCTTGGGAGATCTTTTCTCCAACTTCCTGCTCAAAGCAGGGTCAGATGCTCAGTGTCCAGTCAGGTTTTGAACAGCCCTGAGGGTGGGGACTGCACAACCTGTTCCACTGTTTGACTGTCATCGTGATGAAAAACTGTTTCCTAATATCCAGTCAAGCCCCCTTTTTCAGCTTCTGTATGTTGTCCCTCATCCTCCCACCAAGAGTCACTGTGAAGAGCCCAGAGCTGTCTTTTTGCTGACCCTTCCCCTCAATAGGTGCCGAGGGGCTGCTGCTGGGTCCTTCTGAATCTGCCTCTGCCCTAGGCTGAACCAGCCCCTGTCCCTCAGCCTCTCCTCATCAGGTGAGTTCTCCAGCCCCGACCATCTTGGTGGACCTTGTTTCAGCTTATCAATGTCTTTTCTCTACTGGGGCACACAAAACTGGACCAGTCTTTTGTATGCAGTCTAACAGTGCTAAGAGGAGGGGCATGTAGCAGAAAACAAAATGTTGCCAGGCTGTGCTTCCAAGCACTGTTCCATGGCCATTCCTACTTTTCACTGACCAGCATGCAGCTAAGCTAATCAATTTAATACAGGTTTGGCTTACTTTCTAAAACTCATACCCTCAGTATTGATTAACCCATAAAATATCTACTTTCTTCTTTGTTCTGGACAATCAAGATGCATGCACTTTTCCACTGCTACAATTACAAATTCCTAAAACAAGGTAAAAAAAATAAATGAAAAATTAAGCATTGCCAATAATGACAAAACTGAGAGGGAAACAGAGCATCACTGTTCCTGTTCAGAGATAACTGACCATGACAAAAGCGTAGGGTGTCTCCCTGGCAATACAGATACTGAAGGTTCATTCTTTCTTGCTACAAGACACACCCAATCCTTGGAAGAACACCTACAAATATTATTTTAGTAAATACCTTGTTCCTGAACAACTCCGTCATTAAATAATGTAATATCTTCAGTTAGAAAGAAAAAGGAAATATGAACTAGAACCTGTTCACTGTTTAGTTTATATAATTTTATGACATTTAGAAAATGAGAAGTTAGATAAGTACTTAATTTAGAAACTGATATTTTTGTGAACTACCTTCCTGCACTTATAGACAGAGACACTTACACACACAGTTATTATAGCTTTCTGGAAAAATGACAAAAAACACTTGCACAATTTGGAAAATTGCTTTGAATCTCTATAGACTGTAAATATCCCTGTCTGGTGGAGGGAAGGGGAAATGTGATTGGCTCAGGGGAAAAAAAAGACACTAAATTTGATTGCAAAATTTTGCTGCATCCACTAAAGATGCTAAATACGGAAGTAATTCAGTTATGAAGAAGGTCAGAAACTCTCTGTACAGTGGCTATGTAATACTTTTTGGTGGGGAGTGACAAGTTATTGAATGGAAGACAAAAATTTCTGTCATCCAAAACTTGTTTTCAGTGCTGCTCTTCACAGATTTTAACATTTTTCTTTCACATTTGGTCTCATAGCTAGTGAGGACATCTTTGCAACTTCAAAAGTTGATTAAAAAATTTTAATTTGTGACTGAGGAATCTAAATTATTTTCGTGCTCATATTCCACTTTTACACTTAAAAATTCCTCTTGATAACCATTTGATACAATCTAAATACTCTTCTGTGGAGATTCAGCTTTTGAGTTTATATTCAGACATGCTTATACAAAAGATTAACTATATTTAAAAACAGTAGAGCATATCATACTCAGACATCTTGACAGATGAAAGGGTTAATTTGGTCAGCTTTAAAATATATGTGAGCATTTATGTTTTTCAGGTGGTTTTATTGCACCACAACTAAATAAGAATTTAGTTTATTTTTTATTAAACATGTGAAATGTGACAAATGAAACATCAATGAACAATGACATCAAATGGTGCCAAATGAAAAATGACAGCCTCCTGTTCATTACTTTGCAGACGGTTTCTCCATACACTGATTTCTCAAAACTGTTCTGTAGCTAACTGCTCTTTGGACAGTCCTTGTTTATTTTATATGTTGTACTGATGTTTGGAAAGAACTATTTCCAGAAAGGATCAAATATCAGAATATAACTTTTTCACCCTCCTTAGTTTTCCAAGGCCATTCTTATTCTTCACACATGGCACCACATCTTACTAAGGATGTTGTCACAGATTAAGGTGAGATTTTGATAATGAAGCTGATTATTGGCCTGCCAGTTTGGGGCATGTGTGTGTGTAGGAAGAGTATGAGAGTGTCATTAGCTAAAGGTTTCTATTTTTAGCTACAATAAAGTTCATATAAAGATAAAGGATTAAGCTTGGAGAAGAGCTCGGTTCTTAGATTAGTCAAACCTATGATCCCAGTGTTTGCAATCTACTTATGCTCTGTATATAAAAATGGTGGTGACCCTGTAAGAGTGCATCATGCAGACCATAAACCAGACGTCATGACTGCTTGTGCACCAGCAAATTAAAAGTGCTGGAGAACCCTGGATCTGCCTGAACTGTCCAAGCGAGAGAACAACCCAAGGCAGATTTGGCCTGTGTGAACTAGCAATCACCTAAACACCTCCTGGGCGCATTTGGGAGTCAGCATGGGCCAGGAACCATTCCCAACAGGCACTCTAACCGGGGGCACGCTGCCTAGGGCTGCAAGAGAATTTAACAGTATGGGCATGGGCCGTTCCCTGCCAGCTGGTCTCAGTGGATGAGATAGTGGTCCTGGGAACATTTAACTGACTAGTGCAGGTTTTGCCTCTACTGGTCTGCCCATGCAGTACGTTGCAGGTGGGCATGCCCTGCTCCAGGCTGACGGAGCACAGGCCAGCACACATATCCTGCCTTTCATAACGGCTTTTTAATGTGGGCTCAGCCCCACCATGACAAAGCCATGGCTTTGGCTTGTTTCCTAGAGCGGTCGGTATGTGTCCAGGTCTGATTTTGACATACCACATGTAATGCTTATTATCAGATTATTTCCCAGGCAGCAGGATGACCTGCACATGACTTAAGTATGTTTGATTATTAACAAAATTCAAATCAGTTACTCTTTGCTCATGCCATGTCTGATGGCTTTTCCTAAACTCTGACCCTTTAGAAACTATTAGTTTCTCTATAGAGACATATGCTTTGAATTTGTGCTAGTGTGTGTTCAAGTGATTTATTGTAGACTAATTGGATAATTTAATTGACACAATTAGCAGTAATATTTGTGGAAACAGACATAATGCCTCACTTCTTGTGTCCTTGTTTTTGTCATGCCAATTATTTTCTGCTTTTCTAATCAAATGATTTTGTGGGAGACTCACAACGATATGCTGTGTGACATGAGATTTTTTTCTTTATCATTAAAAAGGAAAACTCAACTCCTTGCTTTTCAAGGGAGTATTTTGAGTCTGTTCACCCTTTCTTATGCAAATCATATATTACACCATCCTGGCACGTAGAACCCCTTGTGCGTTTTTTTGGTTTAAAATAAAAAGCCTAGTGTTCATCAGAAAGAGAGATGCTGATAGTACTGAATAGAGGGAACAATAGTGCAGCAGGTACTGTGGAAGCTTCCCCACAGAGCTCTGCTGATGGAGTTGAAGTTTGACCTGCAGTACCCTCTGTTATTTTATTGTCACTGGATGCCAATTAAGTTCATCACTAAAACTGCAGCAACCTGTTCGCCACAGTTTGATATCTCTGCTGAACAAACAATCTCATTCCCATGCAGAAGTTCATGAATGAGTGGACCGATATTCACCTGTTCAGAACACAATAAAATTGATTTTGAAGTCAAGTAACTGTATCTTTTATCAGAAAAGTCCATTTGTTCTACAAATAGAAACTAATACATCTGCTTAAACTGATGTGACAGTCAGAACATGCCATCCCAAAATGTTTGTGCACTGAACAGTTCTTCTAGGATAGAAATAGGCGTTTGTGCATCTTGAGTGAGGAGCAGCTCAGCTTTGGCATGTAAGCTAGTGCCTGTTCCCTGTCGTATATAGTTTTCAGAGTGCTCTTCTGCCGTAAGTCTACACATCCAGCAATGACACTGGAAGTAGTGGCTATATATGCACAGCTGCTTGTATGATAATTTGAACATTTGTGGATTTGGAAAATATCACAAGAGGGAAGGTGTTGCATGTCTATTCATGATATGTCTAGCGTGTACCTCTTTACACCAGATCATGAGGAAAGGTTGTGACATATTGCTGAGGAGAAGTTGCAACATGAGGGACTGACATGATCCCATCACACATTCCGTGGCTAGCATTGTCTAAAAGATTAAGCATCTCTGTTTTCAGTTGATTCTCACAAGGAAGCAGAGCACTGAATAGATAATATACAAATTCTTTCTTTACCACAATGATTTTATTCTTATGGGAGAATAGTTGAGATGATGAAGCTAAATGCATCTTATTTTGTGCCACTGATTTTGTAACCTTAAACATAGCATTAACCCTTACTGTGCATCACATAACACAACTTTAAAATAGAAATTCTAAGCTCTATAAAATTCTTCAAGTGAAAGAAATAAAATGTATTGGTTTTGTTTAAAAGTAAAACCAAAATTGTTTTCTGTCCATGTGTTTTCTTTTCAGCATCTGGACCTCAATTAGAAAGAGAAAATAATGTGTTTATAAGTCTGCAGAGTTTTCTTTATCTTTTTTTTTTTTTTCCCTGTGATGCTGCAGTACTTTTCAGTTGTAGCAGTTATTTTATGAACTCATGAGCTAAGCAGTTCCAAATTGGAAAAGTACCAACCACTCCTACTATTCAACAAAATGTTTTCAAGAGCAGTTAAAAATACCAAGAGAAAATAATCCAATCCTCATTCCACATCAGATTCAAGCCTAGTAGTAACAAAAATAATCCTTTTGGGATCTAACTTGTCAAATAATAAGTTTAGCACTCTAAATCCAGTCGGGTTTTGTTTACACTGAGGATTTCTAAGAAAGACATCTTGTTCTGGTATTGTCATCAGTGAGAGACCACGTGTAGGCAAGACTCCACTAGCCACATCTATTGTCACCACCATCTTTCACCTTTTCCTATGCTTCTTGAGGTGGCGGTAAGACCAGATCTGTTGGAAGGAATCTCACCCTCAACATGGCTCATTTTCAAGCAAGTATAGGGGTTGACTAAACTAGTCAAACTAGTCAATTAGCTTTTTATGATTTTGAGACCAAACACAAGGACAGCAACTTGTAGATGAAGTCAGGGGTAATTTCAGCTGTTGCTGGAGATGGGAAACTGTAGTGACACGGATGAAATTAATCTCTCCTATGCCTGACAAAATACTAGGTAACAAAATGTTTTGCTGTGATGCTACTAGATGTTTGATGGTGAGCCACACAAAAATGAAACCAATTTGGTAACCTCTTAGAGAAAGCACGTATGTGCAAAGTCTGCACTGTGTCTATCATTTGGTTTTCTCTGAGACAGGCACTTAGAGTTTATACTTATGCAGTAAGAAGTACATGAGAAATAAAGATGATAGAAGAGGACTGAGGGAGGATACTATTTCAACACTCCGCCCTTTCATGCTGTCTCCACCTGAGGCTCTGAATGATGTGGCCTATATTAACACATTTACTCTCTCAGGTTCACAGCATCTTTGTGCTGTGATAACTATTATTCCCACCATAGAACACCCATCCACATCTAGGAGAGAATGGTGTTATGGATACGAGGAATATGTTGGGCTTTTCCCTCTTCTCGCTTCTCTGAAACTTATTAAAACCTCTGAAATTCACAGCAGAATCTATATGCTAATGTAGCTAGTGTCCTACTTAAATTCATTAACTGTAATAAACAACAAAGTTATAGCCCTAGGTCCAATATAGGACTTAAGTGTCTATAAAAAGAGGCACAGCAGTGTCTTTTAGGCACTGCCATCCAATTTGGTATGCACAAGTATTTATGCAGTATTCTATGAAATGTGATCTCTCCCAAAATTACCAGGTTTCATTGAAAAACACTAAGCAAGGGAAATCTCAGCTCCCACACTTCATTTGAACAAGGGAAACCTGAGTCCATGAAATGTTTGCTTTCATGTACCCTTGCAAGGAGCAGAGTTCGCTGCATTGCTTTTAGAAGCCAGATGATTTATGGAACCTGTGCCCACCATTTACAGAACAGCTTAGTTGTTAGAGAATTCACCTGGAAACTGAGAGACCTGCTCAGGCTTGGGTAACAAAAGGTGAAAAGAGGGCTGAGGTTTTCCTCACTCTAATGCCCTAAGCTATAGGTTGATCCCTATGAGTGCTGTGAAGAAATGGGATAAAAAGCATAACTCTGTATCCAAGTAGGTATCACACTCACTTCTAGGTGGGATTTAGGGCTCCTTCTTTCTAAGCAAATCTGCAAACAGCTAAGCCAGGAATGACCAACCTACTCATCTTCACATAACAAAAATAAATCTTCATTTGGTCATCAGCCATATAATACCTTAGAGAGCCAAGGGAAACCACTCCAGGAGTAGTTGTAAACAGGAGATGACAAGGACTTTTCAGCAGAGACACTGTCCCACTGCAGAACTGACCTGGTTCCAGCAGTTCCCACTGGCCATATCTGAGATTTCCCAGGAATCCTCGTATACGCTTAATGTGGTGCCACTAAAATTCTCCTCCCACTACGGTTACCCATCACTAGGATATTAACAGTGGATAGAGGCACTACACTTTACTGTGCTTAAAAACTAAAGTAAATAAAAGTGCATTGTTAAGATCTGTTCCTGTCAATGTAAGTTGTCCATACTTAAATAAATTTAACAAATTGGGACTTTCTGGAGATTTAATACAGCACTCTACCTACCTTAAATTCCCAGTGGGTTTTAGGCAGGAGCTACTTACCTAAGCCCCCAAGCCAAAACAGCACTGGTAAGCAACTGGAGAACTGAACAGAGAAGTGATCTGAGCTTTCAGAGTTCCTGACCTCTGCAATATCGTATTTAAGGATGACTGGTTTAGATCTGTAATTCTGCCTAAATCATGTTTTAGCACCTACATTGTTGTTTATTTTCTTTATATTTTTGCATCTGTTCCTTTCAGCCAGGTCATCTTCTGGTTTAAGTAAGTCTATTTTTCTCCCTGCATATTTAGGGGTGGAAAGCCTAGAGAGGTGAAGAGGATTATTTCTGCCCTCTGTCTTCCTCTTCCTGAAAACCCCTTCTCTCTCATGTCTTTTGGAAAGTCAAATGCTGCACTGATGGCAAAATACATTCTCACTGAAACCAAAGGGAGGTTTGCATTGACTTCACTGGAAATAGTATCAAGTCCTTAACATGATTTAACCCAGAAAGAACAGCTGTGTGAATCTGATTAAGCACATTCTGTAATAATTGTTCTGACAACTTGTACCTTCCTTTCCATGAGCTGACACTGAGCTCTGGGGTAATGGCTCCCAGTTAGATGGAGATTAAGTGGTGCAGGAGATGTTATCTCATCTTTGACCTTCAATACCACCTCCATAGTGAGATACATTACTCTGATCTCTGGAAGGGGAAATCAGTCATGTTTTGCTGACTAAAACTGTCTTTTTCATAGCAAAATTACAAAAATACCTCAAAGAAAAAGTGCATGTTATTGCTTTGCACCAGAGCTGGCAAAACTGCACATTTTGCCTGTTTGGATTTGAGATTTAACACACATCTCTGCACAGCCCTCCCCCTCCTCAGTGTTCTTCTGAACAGAATATCAATGTCACCAAAGAGGAATCATCTTTCCTTTTTTTCCTCTCTTCCTTTTCTGCCGTTACTCCTCAGTGAGTTTAAATTTCATTTACTTTGGCAAGAGGGCTTTTCTTTTCTTTTTTTTTTTTGCCTTTAAAAGTTTTAATCCACCTTGTAACACTACCTGAAAAGAAGCGAAATTAAGCTGCAGTGTGTACTAGGAGAGAAAACCTACTTTATTTATCACCCAGTCCTACTTTACCATACACTGACCTAATTACAGCCCACACCACAGGGGTAGGAGGAGCAGCAGAAGGAGCGCTTCTGCCACCTAGTGACTCTTGTCCTCCCGCAGTAACCGGCACCATCCCTTTGTGAGTTTTGCATTTTCGTGTCCCCAGCACTCGAGAGCAAATGACCTTCCCCAGCCTGCCTGCATGGATGCCGGGCTTATCTGCATACTGCTCGCTTCTCCTCTGTCACTGACTCGAAACCGCTTCCACATGGGTGAATTCTGTACTAGAGCTGGCAAGCCGCGGTAAGACAGGTGGGATTTCAAAAAATCACTTGAAATGATGTAAAGCACGGCAAAAAAACCCCAGTGTTCGAAGAGTGCTAATACATGTCTGAAAACAGAAAATATTTTGTATGCACAGATGTAGGCTGAGGTTTTCAAAGGAAGCACAGAGAGCCCGGTGCTTCTGTGGCTGTCACAAAGCAGATGCATAAATGATTTGGGTCTCGAGCACTTCTACAAGATTTTGCTTCTCCCTCTCCTGCAATTATAATTTAGGTAATCTTGTTCCTGTGAAATGACAGGTGATCATGCATCAGTTAGCCTATTTCTCCATGATACCATTTTCAGAGTGAGCTTCATGGACTGAAAATGAAAACCAAAAATATTTTCCTATTGCCATAGATATAAAAACATTAGAGAGCGGACCCAAATTCGACTGTTTGAAAATTAAGGTCTTTTTCCAGTCTTTCCTTTTCAAAGCTTTTCCATTTCAAAGCTCTGAAGGTCATTTTTCTTAATTGATATGTTGTTGCTAAATTAAATGTACATCATCAGCACCACTTGCTGTGAATAAGTGAGAAGATGTAGGCTCTTAAGGATTCCTGTAAGCAAATCTGAACATTCTTCCCCAACACGTGCACACTGATGGAAAGATCAGCTATTATTTTCAACTGCATGTGTAAAAACCTTACAATTTCCATCCTTTTTCAAGTGTTCCAGTGAAGTGGTCCAGTACAACCAACATTTATACTTTACTTATATTTTCATGTAAGTATATTACAGTGAACGAAAATTAAGGTTTCAGGATGTAACATTAAACAATCTGGAATTACTCTGACAATTGTCTCCACAATTTCCAGTCATTTCCAGACATGTTTTTTTGATACTTAGGGTGGTATGTCCAAGGGCCTGTTAAAAATTGTGAAATTTGTTCTGCAAATCTGCCTTCTGATTGTAAGGAGTATTACCACTACCCTTCCCACAGATTTCATAGTGGGTCACTGATGTTAAACCGGGGGTTAGTAAAATTTGCTGTGCTCCCTGATGTCATGAATGCTCAGGTTGTCCAGAAAGGTGTCTGGTTTGAATGTGACATAGTTTGCTTCCAGACCATCTTCCCCTGTTACCTCCCCAGAGTGGCCACAATGCTGAGGCAAGGAGGGAAAGAAAGCTCTTGCCGCAGAGCCAAAGTACAGCCAAAGGGCTCACGTGTCCCACTGGCTTACACGCTCCTTTTGCACATCTTCTTAGTGTCCATCTCCTCCTTAGGGTCCGCTTTGCAGACTCTTGTTTGCAACTAAAAGCTGTGTTTTGAGTTAATGTCATACCTTAAGGTGCAAATAGTCAGGTCTGAAACATTTCAGATTAGCCGCTCCACATTAGTGTACACTTTTCACCTTTATCTCCCTGTGTGTCAGTTCTCTGTGCATAAAAAAAAAATAAAAGGTAACCCTCTCACAGAGGTGTTGTGAAGATAAAGGAATTGTTTATGAAGCACTCATATATATCAGTGGTAAACGCTGTAGAAAAACTTACATAAGGAACAGATCACAATAGTGTGCAGTAGATAACCTACAGAAGTACACACTGAACAGTGAATAGGAAAATGTTGGAAAATGTTGGCTAAGAGAGCATTATGCATTCTGTACACTGACTGGAACAGGGATCCTATATAAAGATATAATGTAAAAAATACATCCATATATTATATAATGTTTGTACCGAAAAAACCACCTAGCCAGAGTGATTAACACTGGACAAATGGCCTGACTTTTGCCTCACATAGTTACAGGTCTCACTAAAATACTAGGACCTTAAACATGTTTCTGGTTGACTCCTATGTTGCTCCTCATGCCGTAACTGCTGCTGTGATCTTGCAGGTCCAGTAAAATCAGACTCTTCTTGCTCCTTCTGTAGAAGTCAATGGATAGAGGGTATTTGACACTGCAATCTAACAATGTTCTTTTGATATATTTGGATGCAATAATATGCATAATTTTGGCTCTGCTTATTTCCCTGGAATCTTGGTTCTTTTTAGATCATAGAGGAAATGCATTTAATATCTGATTTGGGTTATCTGTCAAGACAGGGTTAGGCACTATCTGATCCTTCTATGATGTCAGACATATTACAAATATATCAGAAAATAAATAAAAATTCCCCTCTCACCCATAGAAGTTAGATCAAGAATGTTTTCACTTGTTGGTTTTCAAGTGTACTGTTATTAAGGACAGGTAGGGTGATAAAAGGTGAAAGGGGTCATGTTTTCTATTCTGTTATGAGAGCAATCATAGAGAATGTTACTTTGAAACGTTTTGAGAATGACCCATGGCTCTTAATCTGTTTCTGGGAAGTGCTTGTCCTTGGTTTCATCTACATGACTGTTTAGTTCAGGTTGGAAGCATACTTCCAAAGCTAAGCAGTATTGTCACCATTTTCTGTGTTTTGGATCTGTGATTTTAGTCATATGGGTCTTGTGCAGTGCTCTTGGAGAGATTTCAGAGTGCATGAACTGAATTCCTTCCAGGTTTCTATCAGCTGGAAGGAGCACTCAAGGAGTGTGCCTGGTGCATTTCAATCTCAAATGGAAACTCAATACATGGAACCAGACTGGAGCAATTCCTAAATATATATTTCTGAAATAAATCTGGGTTGGACATTACATCCTCAGCACAAAGTATGTTACTCTGCTTGCTGTTGTAGACAGACCCTTCCAACTACCTGTCCATATCATTCTTGCTGGTCTTGATATTATTGCTTTAGTGGAAAAAATATGTATAATTTTCAACTATGTAGAGATCTTTTTAGAAAATCAGGAAAGGCTTCAAACCCAATTTGATATTCAACACAAAAACATGTAGGGAACAAAATGAAGTTAGTTTTGAAAATGTTTCTATTATGTCATGGGATAAAGCAAATATTTGAGAGGGAAATTAAAGCCTGTCTGTCACAGAAATACAAATTTAACTGGAATTTGAGCTACAAATATTGAAATATTAATGCCTGTATTCTTCCCATATCCCAAGTGAATATTCTATTTTGCAAAGTATAGGTAACTTAGGGAATACATAAAATATTCTATCTCCTGTTGGGGTCATTCCTTTGCACAAATATGTATTAAAAAGTTATTTAGGAAAAGCAATTTTCTTTATCCCAAATGTATCATGGGTATAATCAATAAAAAACTTAAGTGCTTATAAATTAGGCACAGCAGAGTCTTTCAGAACACCTGCTGATGGCCATCAGCACCTGAGTATGTCTTGCCCAAAAAAAGCAGCACAATGACAGCATCCAGAGCAAAACCAATTTTCTCTGGCTTCTCTGCAGGGAATTCACTCTTTAGGGAGTAAAAAGTCCCTAGAAGGGGGGGGGGGGAACCAAGCAGGTAAGTGTGCCAAGTGTCTGAAAATACAAAAGCTGAGAAGAGGAACTTGTAGGTGAATTCGTCGGGGAATATGTGTTGTGTAAGAAGAGGTCTGTTGATTGCTGGCCCAGATGTGCAAAGGGATGTTGCCTTCAGGGACCAGAGTTTTAAAGCAGAGGCCCTAATCTGGAAGGTAAGAGACATTACTCCATTAAAAAAAAAAAAAATAGAATGCACTACAATTTTTTTTTTTTTAAAGTTTGATCATATCTCAGAGAATGAGAGCAATGAAAGAAAAAACCAGTCAGTAGATGCTTACTGGTTTTGCTCCCACTAATTTCTGTGTTACCCAAACCGAAGAGCTGTCAGTTTAGAAGTCTCCTGAAAAGTTTGCATCTCTGTTCTCCAGATAATATGCACGTGCACAATTTGGAGTCCCAACTAGTGGAGGAAAAAAGAGCATGCAGTCCTTCCCATAGAGTTTTAGGTTATGTCTAGAGTGCTAAAACTATCTACTCTGACCTCAATACCAGGATTTCAGGACCTGGGAATGAACTGGAGAGCTAGACTTTTTAAGAATGTAGAGGTACCCTTAGGGGACTGAGTGTTGTTTTTATAGCTAGAGATCCATTTCCAAAAAGTGATAGCAGACAGAGATCCTCTACCCTGGAAGCACATTCTGCAAGCTGGAGCCAAAGAATGTGGCTGGAGCCTTGTAAAACCTAGACGATCTTAGTGAAACCAGATGGGCTTGGCATATCAGTCTAAACAGCAAATTTGAGTTGAGTCCAGAAGGAGGAGCACACTGGGACACTGCTCCATGGAGTAGGAGCAGGGGTTGCATTTCTTCCTGAGATTGCTCTGCAGAAGCCTCTTGGGAATTTGTCCTGACACAGTGAAGAGTTAGGTAGACCTGATTTCTCTGCTTTAATTGGCAGATATAATCACTCCTGCCTTTAAAATAACTAATCCTTGAGGCTCATAAAGTAAATTACTATTTGTATGATGAGAGCACATCTTGTCTCCAACCAGATCAGGTCTAACATGACTGGTACTGTACAAACACAGTAATCAGTATGTTTGACTTCTGTCTTTGCAACAGAACAGATTGCTCCCAGTACCAGATATCTACAGGAAAAGTAATCTCGATGGAAAGCATCCCTAGATACAATTCTAAAGTCTTAATTAGGTCATCCTTAGAATCCTACCACATGAATATCTTCTCAATAACATGATTTGAAAACTACAATGTGCTATGAAGATATTCAATATATTTCTGGAACAAAGCATAAACATTTCCACCCAAGTGCAGTTGCTATAAATTAAGTTGCCAAGTGATAATGGATATTAGCTTTCTTGTGACTATAAGAAAGTGATTATGTTTACACAGAAAAGGGGAATACATTTCTCATGCTTTCACTTTCTTCCACTGCACAGTCTTACAAATAGGGTTGATCATAGATGTGGTAGCGGTGCTCCTTCATCACAAAATTTATTTTAGTACATCTTGGTTCTAAAATGTTATGCAGGGTTGCATTATATTTTAATCTGCAAGTGGGTTAGATGAGGAATGATGCCCTCCAGGGAAACAGATTTTTTTCTTCTGATTTTTAAGAGGGAAACTGCTTTGAGGCAAAGTTCCAGAAACAGAGGAAACTTACTTAAATCAACAATGAGGTACTGTAAGGAGCAATATGTCAGAACCACTAAGCCAGAGTGATACACAGATTCAATGTAGATCCCGTGATCACGGAATGAATCCATTTATTGCTCACAGCATCTGCGACCTGCTGCTCCGCACCTCTCTCAGCTACAGAGTGACTCTGCCCTCTTCTATTGTGTCCTTGCACATGCTGCGTCCTTTAGCTGCCCCCACAGTGGATAGCAAATGTATGTGTAGCAAAGAAGCTGTGGAAAAGAATATTTGAGCACAATATAGTTTCTGGTAGAGAAACTATGCTACTGATTCAGAAGAAAGGGAAAGAAGAAGTTGGGGGACGGGGAACATCAGATAATTTTAAATTTGGCTGACACATAGTCAAATACAAACAATTTGTGGCATGTGATACTTGTATTACATGCTATATAAAAGAGCTTTAAAATTTTCCTAGGGTGCCAAAATATAGTTCCCTTAATTTTGAATTTGGTCGTTCTTGATCATTAGAGAATATTTTTGTCATATATGTGACTCTCCTAAAATGCCAAGTAGCGTGTCACATCCGCTTTTCCTTTATCACATCTTGTTGGGGACCTTTGGATTTCCCCCTATTGGAAAGAAGCTCTTCGATATCTCACCATCCCTATTCCATTCATTGACTGAAGAGACAGCCTGATGAAATGACAATAATTAAACATCTTTAAACATTTCCAATTTCAGACAAATGTGGAAGTGAGAAGGCTTATCCTATTTTCCTCTACCAGCTTACAATATTTTATGGGTAATTTGGCTTATATTTTGATCTGAAAGGTCTTTCTAGCAAATGCGTAAAATTCTGTGATCTAAAGACTACGGAATACATACTTTTAAAATGTTTTCAGATCTGTCTAAATAGTGCTGAATGTTGCATCTATTTTAATGTTTTATCATTTTGGAATGACAATGACAGATAATGATTTACTTTAAAGAACGCCTGCAATTAAACTAAAGTCTACATTGGCAACATACAGCTGGGACAACTGAAACAAACATCTCACTTACGCACTGGCTTTCTGGCATTCAAATCACACCACAATTACACTTTATAAAAATGTGCTGCTTTTTTTTTTTTTTTTTCCTTTTGCAGATGTAGGATGAAAAATATAGAGATCTGCACTACAGACCTATTCTAATACTTCTCATATACTTTCTGTTTTGAAAGGTTTCTTAACAGTGTCAAAAAACTGCTGAGACTCCAGTGAACAGAGATGTGTGTTTGTTCCCGGTGCTTTAGGGACTATCTTAACTTATTTAGGTACTTCCCTTCCAGTCTGTCTGAGGCTTCCAAAATGTCCTTGTAAGTGTATCATTTCTGAGTCGGTGTGTATTGACCCATGTCATACAGCAGGGATAATGGGCTCTCTAAACCACTCCTTGCCCAAGCATGATACATTTAATTCATCTTTCCGGCATTCCTGTGAGTCACAATTTGATCGTGTCTACATACAGCACACGTTTTGTTATACTTCGTTCTGCAAGCTGAGAAACACCGTATTGAGGTTCAGCTTCGTCCCTGCAAAGCCCCAGCAACCAGCTGCTCCAAGTGGTGTGTATCCTCATGAATGGCAGTTTTCTCAATTTATTGACTTGGTCAAATCATTCCCACTGAGAACAATTTTCCAATCATTCTGCAGAGAAGATTGCCATGATCTTGTAGCAGCCTGAGAGGAAGGACAGCAAAAATGGGACTAAGACCCATTGGTCAGGATGAATTTTACTCAGTAAGCCATTGATAAAGTTATTAAAGAGACATTATTTGAAATAATTTTCTATCTTAGAAGTCTGATTTGGAAAAATAGTCTATACTGAGAATGGATTGTTTATTTTTGTGTCATAGCATTTTAATCTTGGAAAATTACTAGAGTTTGAGTATAATTTTGTATTATTGCTTATATTTATATTTTATGCTAATATTTTCACCTTGCACTATGGCATACATCATTGCCGCTGAGATGCTCCAAAACTAGACACAGAAATGTTCATCCTTTTCAAGGGTTTTTTGAGTCATCAGGGAAAGCTGCTGTTTAGTACTGATGGAGATGTTACTTTTTCTTGTACCAAACTGCTTTATTATAAAATAAACAAGAGACAATAATTATTTAAGAATGTTTTCTATTTCAAAGGAAATGCTCCCTTGTTAATTTAGAATTTAAAAAAGCTGGCTGTTTTAAACCTTGTCTAGTCCTCATACTAAGAGTAGCTTGGGGTTTCATTTACTTTCAAACTTTTCCCTTGCAAGGACTGTGGGGGGTGTAGGGGATAAATATGTGCCAGCACACCTACAGTCTTTCCCTTCTTAGATTTTCATCATTTTGATTGTCACTTGCCAATGAGATGAGAAGATAGCTATCCCCGGGAAGTCAGATATTTTTAACAGATACAGGATATGGAGGAGAAGGTTTCAGACCAAGAAGGTCCCTCTTCTTGGGAGAGGTGGCACTCTACTAAAGCCTGGAGTCAAGCAGACAAATAAGTCTTTTGTCTTATCAGGAAACAAAGAATCCCTATGTTTCAAATCCCAAACAGAAAAAATTAAAACATAGTACATGATCAGCCAGCCAGGAGAATGAAAGTAGCTGAAACATACTAAGGGAAATCACGTCAGGGCAGAAAGATGTAATAAAAGGAGCATTCAGTTGCACAGAGACACAGACAGTTAAATTAACATGGACTCATTAAGACACAATAGGAGAAATACATTTTTAGACACCTGAAATGGAGCAGTATTGTATTCTTACAGGTACATTTACAAGGAAAGAAAAAAATGAGCAAAGCACAGAGCTTGAAACTTTTATTATCAGTGTGTCCATGTTTATAGTGTATTTACATTTACCATTCTTACCAAAGCAGCAGAAGTCAAAACACACACTGCAATAGTTTTTTTACTAAAAGAAAAAAATATGAAAAAGGGAAAAACTTTTAAAGAAGAAATTAAAAGGTACAATCAAAAGCGTGAAATGTACACAGGCAGCATGGAGGGTGTTAAAGCACACATGTGTTGGTGTCTCAGAAAGAATGTACGCAGTCTTAACAAAAAGACTTAAGGAAAGCTAAAATTGAAGCTCTCTGCTTTAGAAGAAGGGTAGAATGGAGTTTATTCAGTTGAGAATGTATTCTTCAGAAAACTGAAGGTGTGGCCATGTGGGAAAATGAAGACGCTCCAGTGATGACGGTAGCAGCACAAGAAGGCTGGTGCCAATAGCATAGAAACATCTCGGGAGCAGGAAGCCTGAAACAGAGTTAATATCGTCAATCGATGATCAGAGTAAAGAAGCACTTAGAAAATACAGAGCTGCAGTAGACAAAATACATTGGACTCATGCTCACCCATTTGGGAACTGTTGGGTCTTTTCTGAGAGATGATGCAGATGAGGCAGAAAAAGCATTTTGCAGTGAAGTAGCAGTGGTTGAAATCACCTTAAAAATCAACAAGATGAATCCTATGGGACCAGATAGCATTTATGTAAGGCTTCTTAGGGAACTTGGGATGAAATACTTCAACTATTGTAATATATAACCTGTGACTTAAAAGGAACAGATAAAGGAAACAAAGTCATTCAGCAATCTGAAAGGTTTTCCCAAGAAGGAATATAGCTTAGAACTCTTACTGAAGACAAGATACCTGTGGGAGGATGTTATTGAAACCCCTATAAGGTCATGAATGGCATGCAGAACATGAACACGGAATGATTCTTTTTTTCCCTCTCAGTAAAGAACAGAGGAGCACCAAACACAACTAGCAGGCAACATGGTTCAGAAAAAGCAAAAGGACATACTGTTACCTGCGACACATACTGGGATGGTTGAACTCCTTGCAACAGGTGGTAGTGAATGATAAAGTTTTACTGTAGTTCAAATGTGACTAGACAAATCGTTCAATAAAACAAGAAATCAACAAGAAAATATCCATGAAAGGCATTCAGAACAAAGATACTACTTCAAAATCTCTGAGTTGTGAATGTCCAAGCATTATATGAGAAGAGAAATATTTTTCTCCCTTGCTCTATTATTATTATTATTATTATTTATTATTATTATTAAAGACAGGATACTAGACCAGCTGGAAATATAATCAGAATCAGTGTATCCTTGTCTACATAACAGAGCATAGTAAGAACATAGCAGTACTAAAAACTCTAAATATTCAAATTCTGTGAGTTGGCCTCGCTTATCATGATTTTTCAATATTAACCTTTATTGCTGAACTCTTTTGGCCTCTTTGACCTTATCTTAATTCCATGAACATTTAGAGATGCCTTTACTTCATCAGAAACATTAGGTGTTTGTGTGGTATGGGAGCTGTGCCTTTAAGAAATAAAGTTTTTATATCATTTACAAAAGCTTGCAGAGAGAATGCAACCATAGTACCACCTGGGGTCTGAGACTGTGAAGACTGAACGACTTCAGATCTGAGACATGTGTTCTACCCGACCCACGACCGTTTCTGGCCTTGGCTTTTGTTACATGCAAAGAAATAAAATTACAAGCAATGCACGATAAGGAAGTCACAGCATTTCTCTCTTTCCAGCTTTCATAAAGTGTATTAATTAATGTGTACACTATATGTAAACTAAATGCATTTCTCAGACCTTTTACATATTAAAATAATACTTTGTATTCATTATAACCCACTTTTTCACACTTAAGAATAAAATATAAATACATTAAGATTCATAGTATCTCTATGTTAAATGTAATAATTATATTTTTATTTGTGAGACATTTAATAAATCTCAAGACATTATTAATAAACCTGAAAGTGAGCATAAGGAAATGGAAACAAAATACTTCTCTATCAGCATGTAAGATCTACAGCAGAGGCAGTTTCATATAAATTTGGTGTAATTCCGCATATTTTGTTTTGCTTCTTGAACAAAACAATATTTCAATATTTTTAGGGTGCTAAATATAATTATCCATTGAACATTTATTCATTCTTTTGCTATTGAGAGAAAGAGCATTTTGAATTGAAAGATACCTCCCACTGAGTTTGAACTTCCTATCTCTAAACACATGGTGCTATCAGTGCAATTTTCTCATTTGATCTAAACCGTTACAATGAGCCTCAATATTTTTCAAGTATCTATAATTGCTGAAGGGAGACAGAACACTTTAAAATATAATTTGAAATAGGCAGTTTTAAATAATGACTCTTATTTGTTACAAACTGATGAAAATTGGAAGACAAGTTAAGCTAAAGCAGATAGATCTCCCATTTCTCCTTTCCGTGCAACAAGAGCAAAGGGAAATCCTGAATTTGGGTGGTGGTTTAAGAGGGGGACACAGGTCTTTTCTAATAGCGTCACAAAAAGAGATTCTTTTGAATTCTCTTGGTCTGATTTTCACTACCTTAGAGTGTGCATGTACCATAGGGTCTCTCTCTCCTTCATTCCTCTGAAACATCTGGTCAGTGACAGGTTACCAGACTAGATGGATAACAACTCTGATCTGAGACTGCAATTTCTCTCTTCTAATCCCCAGCAGCCTACTTGATTGATCCTAGAGCTGTGCTGCATAAAGATTAATATTCTATTTGTTGAGTATCAAACAGCAGTAACTGATATCCAGCAGGCATCACAGATGAATCGGTGAGCATCCTCAATCTCGAGTTGACAAGTTGTGCACGCAACGCTCTTCTACAAAATGGTGAGAGGAAAACTGCAGGAGAAGAGAAGGGAAGAAATACAGCCAAAGAGAATCAAGGTCCTGTGCAAAGGGCCGCCTTGTGGGACAGACAGCCATATGAAATGTCTTCTCACTTCCAAACTAGATATGCAAAATCCACTGTGGGGAAAACTGACTCACACAATTACCACGTTCCTAGCCCTACGAAGCATTTTTAACCTAGTGCTCCTTCTTTATTGCTCTGTGCCCACAAGACTCCCTCAGCCTAAATAAAGATTTATAATCTGTTGCTTTCCAATTAGGGCTGTTTGAGCAGATGTACTTGAAGAAAGTTACGTACCCTTACATTGGACTGTGTCATTCTTTTGAGTGAAGTAATACAGTATTAATGATAACACATTATTTTGTACTAAGGCTGCATAAGCTGAACTAACAAATATCAAAAATGAATGCCAGCAGCAGGTTCTTTATCTCTGAAGAATCTACAAAGTGTTGACCAGTGAATTTCTTTCAAGTGGTAAACAGCTTGTATAGTCATGTCTCGGTGACTGAGATTTCTTTGCAAATGAGAGTTGATCTGAACTGTGCATTTGTTGGTGTAGGATAGAGTTTCAATGCAATAAACACTTTTACAGCACTCAGTGGTAAAGTCCTGCATTGGAGACATTAATCCTCTACTAATTTTAATTATTCCCTACAATACTGTTTATTTTAAATCTTAAAATAAAAAATCAGGGTGTAACCTAAAGCAAAGTTTCAGCTGGAAAGCAGACTTCTCAAAAAAGGAACTTAGCCTCATTTATTCCAATATCTGAAAAAAATCCTTTACTCTTCCAAGGAAAAGAAATAAATGTTTTGAATCCTGTGGACTCAGGAAAGTTTGAAGGTAGTAGCTTGAATATCTCTTTTCCATCCAAGTTGAGCATTCATAATACTAATGTCAGGCAATTGCTTTGCATCCTTCAGTTAACTGCCTGTGGAGTCCCTTGTGTCTCCAGCGGTCTCCCCCTCTGTTCAAAGCCCTAAGACTGCTACTGCTTTTGGTAGGCTGACTTTAGTCTTCTTTACCCCACATCTATTTCTTCCTTGCTTAGCCATTAAATATCCGGTCATTTGGTAATGTTTGGATGTAACTGAGAAGACAGCGAGCCAGCTGGTTAAAATATACAATAAATATTTTATGGAGATAGAAGGATGCCTATCCTATGGGCATGTTTTGGCAGTATTGTTAGTACTCTCAAAGAAAACTTTCTGATATTGTCGTTTTAGTGGCTGTAATCTTTTCTTTGGGACACAGTAAGTGTTCGATCTTTCCAACATAGCTACTATTAACTATATTTTCATACCAAATCTTTCTCCTTGACATTTGCATCACACATCGGTGTCTCTCTCAGATCTTGCCACCTTGCTCCAGTTCTTGCTGCAAAAATTTGCATATACTTATTTCTGCCCTCCTTCTTACAGATGTTCCTGTCACCCTATTGTTTCAAACCCTGCTCTGTTCCTATGGCTCTGACTTGTGGTTTGCATGATTGAACTGCTGAATATCTATCTAATACATAATAACCTACTCAGCACAACATATGTTGCAATATGACTTCAAGATCAGAGCAGGGAAAGTGTGGAAAAGGGAAAATGTGATGCTGATGTTTACAAAGGGATTCCAGAGTTACTGGGAAATGTGAGCTATTATTTCATTTTGTTAAAAGTGATAAAACTGGTATTGCAAACCATTCATAGTTAAGCATAATATATTAGGGAAAAGTCAAAGTATTTTCTGTAAATAGAAGTCATCCCTCCAAAAAACAGGATTTCTTATCTCCAAAAAGCCCATTAGATTTCTTTGGAGACATCAATGAGCCTGTGGTTTATGGCAATCCCATTGCTTTAGTACACATATCTTTCAGAAGATTTTGAAGTCTTTCACATTCTTTGATGAATTTACAAGAGATTAAAACATAAAGGCTACAGAAAATCAGGAATCACAGTCAATTTCACAATTAAGGGATGTCTTTAAAGTATCTGTGTGAGGACCTGGGCTATCCCACCTTATCATAAATAAGCTTGTAAAAACCATGAATAAAGGAAGTGACAAATTTTGAAGCCAATATATAATTATTTGCAATTGTTCAAGTTAAAGCTGACTGTGAAAAGTTCAGACAGATCTCAGTAATGACTGAGTGATAAAATGACACGTGAGATTTATGGTTTAAAAAAAAAATCCTTTATATTGTCCACTATGGTGGTCTCTAGCTATGCTATAGCAACATGAGGAAGAGACTGAGAAATCATCACGGGTATTTTTCTGTGTTCAACAACTTCAGTGTCAGAAGCAATCAGAAAAACAAATAAAACATGAGAAATTAATAAGAACTGGCCCAAAGTCCAATGCAAAATAGTATGGAGAAAATAATGGTCACCCACTGAAATTATCCAGCTGAAGTTTTAAAACCTTTTTTTTTTTTTTTATTGAAAGCATAGCTTGACCTGGAATTGATTGATAGACTGTACTGTAGAGGCCAAAACTGTAAACTGGATCAGAAAGTTACCAGACAATTTTATGGAGTATGATTAGTAGACCAATCAACAACTATCAAACACAATGCTGTACCCCCTTAGTTCAGCAAGTCCTGAAAATGTGAATTTCTGGAAGTAAAACCACTATGCGTATTCCTTACATCTTCTGCCTAGAATTTGCTACTGACTACTAACAGAGATGTACATATGGCCCTGAGTGGCCATTTTTATTCCAATTTTTGTATAGTGCCATAGATTTTCCCTAGAGCCATCCCTCAACCCGATCCATGAAACAGATGCTGGTGTAGCACCCAGCATCTCACTCCCCAAGCAGATTGTTGTGAAGGAAGCACTTGGTGCTCTGAAGTGCTCTCTAGCTTTCTGCCTGCTGGTGTGTAAGTGGACCCAAATATCCTTGAAGATGTTATGAATTCCTTTATGCTCTGCAGTTGCTGCTACCAAATGTCTGCAGCTGAAATTCGCTCTGTATGAAGTAGAGAGCAAGCACAGCACACCCCAGGGTCTGCATCAGCGAGGGGTTCTGTCTCACCAGACACGTGCGCATGTGGACGTACATGCGTGCACATACACACGCACTTTTCTTGATCTGAAACCACCCAATTCTGCCAGTCCCTGGGCACACTGCGAGTCCTAGGCTTTCGAGATGGAAGGCTGATGGAGCAGTCAAGTCAGTGACCTGGAACCTGCAATAGGCTGGAAAGTACCGATAATTTAATCCTGAATTTCGTTATGTTTGATACAGTCCAGGAGAGAGAACTGTTGGGGTTTTGTAGGTCTGTTTATTTAATGGAAAATAGGGTCACTCTAAAGAATTAAACTGTCCAACTCAAAATGCAGTCCTCTTGTGCAGGTAAGATCCTAGAAGCTTGCTTGGTTAAAGTGCAATTCCTCTTACCCTGCAGATTTTAATTCTGCAAGTTTTCTACTGTTTATTCATTCCTTCAAGGTAGTATTCTGCAGAACTCATCCATCCTTATTCGATGTCCTCTCTTTGGAGCAGCCTTCTTTGAGATTATGGTGGAAATGCATGTTCATTTGCTCAGACCAGTCCCCCTTTGCAGCGCATACATGTGGTTTCCTTTTTTTATTCTGTGGCAGTATATTTGTAGATTTGGCATTTAATATTTTCTTTTCCAACCTGGACAGCTATGTATCTATCATAGGAACACTTCCACTGAATGAATTCATTTTGCCTGACCGAAAATTGCTTTTTAACACTTTCCTGAATAGCCATCAATTAATATGCAGATCAGAATTGATCACGATTTCCTTGGAGTACAGTTCTTTGACTTGGTTAGTGATTAATTCATACTGGTGACCTCCCTGAGCTCTTGGGGATACAGGTTTTGATTTTATCTTATTAGAGAATAAACACTATAAAAATAATAGATTCAGATATATGAAGTATAGCAAGATTAATAGAGGACAGGCTGATCATCTGTGCTACGTGGCTTGCATTTGCAAACAATCTCTTCTTTGCAAGTCATCTCTGTTTATTAACTTAGTTTATTGTTTAGAAAAGAAATACAATCCCTAGCATAGGAAATGCCCTTGAACTTTTCACATCCTACTAATAATACTTCAGATAGTAACATGCATCAGTGAAATGATTGAAATATTATACGGGAGGGAGTTCTTTCTTTGGATTGTTTTTTTTTCCTGGATGGTGAAGATGATGTTGTCTTTAAACCCAGGCCCCTTTAGCTTTCTTAGGATATCTGCTGCTCTTCCCTCTGCATTATATATTTGTGCTGCCTCCCTCCCAGGTCAGAGTTTCCAGTCTAACAGCTTAGTTTCCCTGGACATACATGAGTGATGTTGCTGAACAGAAGCTTTAATTTTCACACTGTTCATACAGTCCGTATAGCGGTACTGAACGTTTCACTTTGAATTTCTCATTTGCACTCTGCTCTAAATACTCGAGCTGGTGCATTGCTCACATATTTCACTGTGTGCCAGAATTTTCTTTTCATCTAAAGGATGTGCTACATTCCCAGATTTTCACCTAGCTGAACTGGCAAGAGTTTCACATAGCACATCTGATAGCAATTAAACCAGTGTAGCAGCCTCTGAAATGACTCTGCAATAATTGAGGCTTTGAGAAAACGGCAGGATTTCATGTAAACTTTAACCAACTTGTGTATGAGTTTCAACAGACGAGATATGAATCACATATTTTCATGGTAAGCCCTTATCATTAAATCTCTGCCTCAGGCTCCACCTCTGGTGTTTCTTTCCCCCTCAGACAGGCACCTGGCAAGATCACTAATTCCATTCACCTGCTCACAGTGGCTGTTACCACGGTGGGGGAACTATTCCACCACATTTTTAACTCTTCTGTCCCTGAACTGACTCCACCTGTCCCTTCTGCAGCTGCCTTGAGCCCCTATTATGCTTTCCTGCTGCTTGCAAAACCCATGTGGAAAATGAGCAGAAGGCGGCATTATCCAATCATGGCCACAAACTAAAAGTGAAAGAGTCTGGGTATTAATTAAAGGAGAAATCAGGAATGCTTTGATTGCATATACAAATTCCTGAAAATATTTCCTGATCAAAACTGTACTTTCTGTTGGGATAGTTTCTTGACTACAGAGTGGCATTTCCAGACTGATCTTGAGGAAGACCCGCAGCCCCATGAAGAGCAAACCAGTTCTCATCCATGTGAGCTGGGCTCAGGTTCCTGTTCTGTAATTGGGACTCAGATCTGTGTATTTTATATTTTGGATGACTCCCATTCTCCCAAAGCTTTTGAATACACAACTGTTAGGGTGGTAGGTGCAATACATGACCACTTACTTGCTTTGCTTTATTCTTTTATTTCCAAAAAATCCAGGAAGCTTTGCTTTTTTGACACAGAACTGACCATTTATGCTTAGTTCTCTGTAAAGGAACTGTATGTTAAAGAGTGCAGCAGGACTTACTTGCATCCTATTAGGACAGTCTCCTACATTTTCTGGATGTAGGATATTAACTACATCCTGAAACCCATGGAGTTTGCCAGTCCGAGGGGAAGATTACAACTGACAGTAAAGTATCAGTTCGAGAAGTGTTTCTGTCTCATGTTTTTAGTGCCATTTAGTTTCTGGCTGTATCATGGCTCCTCCTTATGTTTCTCAAAAAGTTTCTTTTTTTATTCTCTATTTTATTTTATTCTCTATGCTATTCTCTATTCTTCTTTGCTATGGGCGAGGACCATTTTAGCAGGGTGAACCAGCACGCTGAGCGAAGGCTTGAGCTTGTGGATACCCATGCAAGCTTGAAGTAAGTCATTAAGTAGGTTGAAGTGACTCGCTCAATTAATATTAGAATACAGTATTAGTGGCGAACCCCTGCTGATCTAGGCAGGAATGAGCAAATGCCTGTCTAGCCCATCTCTGGCTGGGTCTCAAAGCAGCTGCTTTTGGAAACAATGCCAATGCAAAATGGTTCATCATTCCCTGATGCACTGTGCCAGCTAGCAGCATTCATCAGTCCAGGGACTTCTTTACTGAAGGTCAGCTATATGCACTGTGTTTATATTGCTAATGAACCCATTCACCATGGCTGCCTGTTCCCCTTTATAAGCCATTTGTAATTTGCCTATTCTAACTCCAGCAAGTGGCATGCCAGGACATAGCTGGTAATGTCGTGATCTAGCCAAAAGCACTGCTAGAAATGAAGAGTGCAAATCTAGCATGATGAAGCTCACCACTATTATCTCAAAAAGGAGTGTCCTAAGGACAGTTTTCAACCTGTTCTTCCATGTATCACCCTTAGGATAAGCATGTTCTGATATGCTATATCCAGCATCTGCCCTTGGAGTTAAAATAGCATTATAAATAAAATGGTAAGACTAATCTAGACCTCGTCTTGCACTCCTCAAAAGTCTAGCAATACAATTTCTTTCCAAAGAATATTTTACCTCCTGTGCTCTGTGACTTGCCAGGGTACATTTCCATTCCTTCCAGTTGAACTAAATATGCAACAGGTAAATAACTGAACATTTTCTGATTTATGGATTATTTTTTTCTGGAGAAAAATATTCAAATCACTTGAGGAATTAATTCTTTTAATATTCCATATTACTAGCACCCAAACAATAATCTCCCATTCAAAACAATTGTCCATTATGTCATGAAGTATTTTTCAAGAACAGAAGCAGAGGGAGGTCAGATAAAGAGCAGTGTTTTGTCTTCATTTTTTTAATTTTTTTTTTATATAAATCTTTTTAAAATCCAAGCTTTATACCAAGATTCTGGAAATTCTGTGGCTGATAAGCCAGAGAGCAGTGCCATACAGATTTCTTCACAGAACTTTGGGATTATCTGGAAAAACTGACATTTACCTTTGAAAAACATTAGTTTTATGGGAAGTGATCATCTCATTGAGACATAGTTTCATTTTCAAACACCCAGCTGTTTCTGGTTATGACTTTCATCTAATTTTGTTGCTGGTACAATCATTAATTGTGAAGTTTTGTTATTGCAAATTTATTTCTGTAGTAGGATTTCAATGGAAAAAAAAAATTATACTTACCTTTGAATACAGACTGTCTGTCTATGATAGCCTCAAGGATCAATTCTTACTTGAGCTGAGACTAAGATTTCCCTTCAGGAATGGTACTTACCCAGCCATATATAGAAGGCTGCAGCATCTGACCTAGTTAATCTGGTCATTTTCTATGATCAGTAAAGAGAAGCTCAATAATTAGAGACATGGTAGAAGATTAAGTGTAAAAAATAACATCACTCCTTGTATTGAATTAATGGTTTGTTTTTATTTTTCCTTCTCCTTAGAAACAGGCAAACTTTTTTTTACATTATTTCATATTTAACAACAGCTGAAGGCAATTTCACTTTCTACTGCTGTTACTCCAATTAAGATGGAGTGGAGAGTGGGGCAGGAAGCAGAAGGGAAGAGAAAACAAGTCTCAAACCCAGGATTTTAGCATGGGGCTGAGCTGTGGGTTGTTTGGTGTTTTGGTTTGATATGTCCCGTTCCTCAGCTGCCACTCTAGTTCTGCACATTGCCCACAACAAGGAGCCTCACAAACTAATGCCAAGGACAGAAAGCAAGCTGAACAGTGAGCTGATCTTGCCCAGTCTACGGCAAGAGAAGTTACAAGTGAAAATAGTCACTAAAAGACACAGCAATCAATATATGCCATAACTTAATCTAGAAATTATTATGTTCAACTGCAGTAGTGATATCAGACCAGTTGTCAGAATCGTCTTGCACTGCCACTGAAAGCTCACAAACATTTAAAGACATCATATCTCTTGGTTCTGTTTGTATAAACTTAGTACTAAGCTTAGCAGAGCTCTAAAGCATTATCATTTTTTACTGACTAAATTATGAGGTACTAATATACAATCATTCAATGATGCTAAATATAAATTTAGGGGCTGATACAACTACTTCCAGTTGCTCAGTAAAATTCCCCCTCATTTGTTGGACAACAGGAACTCCTTGGGCCAGTATAATTGGAATCGGTCATTTGTTAAGATAAAGCAGTTGTCACCTCCTGCCTCCTTCCTCTGTTCTGGACTTCTGGATCCACCCAGCTGAAAGCTTTATGTTTTCTCCCTTCTATTCCATCCCTTTCCTCCCTATGCTCCCTCCTTCCTTGCTGTCTGCCTCAATCCCTCAATTTGTCAAAATTTCCTTCCAAATATATGATTTTCTGGTCCAATATCTTTGCTTTAGCACAGTCATGAGCATGTGAAATCTAGACAAGATCAGAAACATTCTGACAGGTGCTAACAGGTTGTAGTTTAACTATAAACTATCACAACGTGAGAAAACCTCCCAGAAGTGTGGCATGCCATTTACTGCACATAATACAGCTCTAGTTTCATCCAGAAGAACTGTTTCTTCTCACCATTGAGTTTTCAATGAGAATTTATACTTGGCACAGCTTAAAGATGCTGAATGCAATTAAATCTGGCATGAGACCACTGACATTAGCAGAATTATGTCAGAGATTCATTTTGCCTCTTCTGCATTTAAGGGTCTGGTAAATTTCTAGATAATAGATAAGTACCTCAGCAAGAAAGCAGAGTTATTTTACAGTACCTGTAAAAAAAAAAAAAAAAAAAAAGTCTAAATAAGCAAACTTCAATATTAAGGATCATTCTCCATCAAGGTAATTTGGTTGGCTCCATTCCCCTTAATGGAGCCATGCCAGTTTATACCAATAAAACATTTCTTTCTGGCTAGTAATAGCAAGAATGTAGTATTGAAGAGCTTGAATTATGGGCAAGGACTGCACTGTGCAGAAATAGAGAAGAAAAAAAATGGCCTTTTTGAAAGATCTTTACAGTCTAAACATTAGACAAAAGACAAAAGAATGATGCTGACAGGCAAGCAGAGAAAAAAGCTTCAGGAAACAACAGCATAATAAATTCAAGAAAATGTGAATCTATCAATTTCGACACGTCACAAAGGTTTACTGTTTGGTTTAAAGTGGTGGTAATATTCTGTTCTTTTTTCAATTATCAGGAGTGAAATCCAGCCCCATTGATATTGTGGGAGGCTTACCATTGATTTCTGTGGGAGCATGGTGGCAAGCAGCCTCCCTATTCTGTGCGAAGCCTGAGCTATACTATCTCTGGACACAGCATAGCTATCATTAAATAATAATATAAAAAAAAGTTAATTGCATATTTTTGGTGATTCCTTTTTCTCTTCTTATTTAAAAGAAGACAAATTTAAATAATAGCCTTATAAAAATGTATGTTTTCTTTTCTCTCCCTCTGGCTTTCCTATCCCCCTTCTTTGTTCAGAATAGACGTTCATTATTTGTCCAGTAAATGAGTAATCTGCTAATTAACTGCACTTGTTATGTGATGAATATTCAATTACCGTAATGGGAAGAGGAAGAAGATGTATCATACCTAAGTAAATTAATTTGTTGTTGGGCAATGAATTTGCATCCACCTGGTTACAATTGCTCACTCAAAGCAGCTCTCCAGGTTTGCTATATTTTAGAATTAAAGGAGCACACAGCCCATTTGCAGCCATATACCAAAGGTGAATACCTTTCTCTCTGTCTCTTTTAACAATATTATTCAAACAAATTGAATTTGGAGATAACTTCTGTTCTGTCTTGTGATAACAAAAAGAAATTACCAAGTAAATTACATTTATTTCCTGTCTTTGAAAAATGGTAGACCTCTCATATCATGTTAACAATGAAGTGAGAGCATCCCCTATGGAAAAACAGGCCAAAATCTTCTTAAGCAAAACACAACAAAGTATATTTAACATCCAAGTCCTATTGTTCAACTCTTCTTGGTGATGTCTAAAACAATACCAAAAGTACCCAGTATGAAATGCTACAAAGTCAGCATGATGGTTCATACTCAAATCATCGAAGTTTATCCGATTAATACAGTGAAGGACAAAAGGGAACAAAGTTCAGTTCATAGAACAGAGTGGTCTGATCTCTGTCCAAGGATGAGACTGTCTGTCTGATGCTACTGCCCATCCTGTTCCCTCAAATTTAGAATGGAGTTATTATTAGTCCACCAGGTCAAAGTCCTCCATTTAAGCTAGCTGTGGCCTGAAACATTCCTACCACAGCCCCCACACTACTGTCATACCGTATATTCATAGAACAGCTGCTTTCCAAGCATGACTGCCTTTTCTCTATTTACTGCCAATTAAGGATCATTGTGGTACTTAGTATGGCACACAACAGCAAGACTGGAAATGATCCAAATGTAATACATAACACTTCTCTAACCTAAAGAGAAAGAAAGAAGAAAAAGAGACACAAACCAACGATAAATAAAACAACCAAACAAAAAACTATAGCAAAAAAAAAATATGCAGTGTTGGGGTAACGAATAGAATTACTGATGCTATATATCATCAAGCTTTGTGGCCAAGTGCTGAGGAGGAAATAGCTCATCTGTTCTTCAGGAGGGGGAGGAGAAGTCTAAACAAAACCAAACCTGCTGACATAGATTAATTTGCATGAAAATCCTATTCATAAATCCTAGAGAATCTTTCCACGGGCTTAGATTCTATGAGTGGTAACCAGCAAGTGTTAGAGGAGGAAGGGGAGTGAGGAAAGAGATTGAGTTTTATGATGAAAGTTCATTTCTTGACAGGTGGGGTTCAGTGCAATGGTTTTCAACACTTATGACTTGGAGGAGGGTGAGTTTGCTGTGACATGAATGGTGATGGAGGCTTATGCTATAAGATATGATGCAGAGGATGTCTGCAGACACTAGAGGAGATGCCTGGATGCCTATGAGCTCCCCTCACATGCCCATTACCTTCTTTACCAGAGTCAGTCTGGGTGGCACAGGGATTAGTGGCAGCACCTCTGAACAGATCAGAAAATGGTTGTGATAAGGTAGGAGATTTTGAGACAAATGAACTTGCAAGGCACTGACCTCATCTGGCAGTGGAACTGGATGGGGAAGTTGTTTTGTCCCCTGCATTTATATCTTAACGTTGACATTTTATTTTGCCAGGTTCATGACTGTGGTTTCTTTCCATCTCTAGTCACTGAAGAAATGGAATTTGATTTGTCACTGCAGTTGCTTTCCTAGTCTCAAAGTCTGAGGTACATTTACCCATGTGCTGTCAGCAATGGTTGCAGGAACTGTCTGTAGACACTCAGGCTGTGGCGGACAACAAACTATATTTCCCCTAACCCTCTCTCCTGTAAAGAAAGGAGGACAAGTATGCTCAATGTGTGGCAGGCAACGAGTAGTGTCAATGTGTGTCTTATTTCATCATTTCTTCTTTCCAGAAAGACTCTTCCTGCTTTGTCACAAATCGACTGCCATGCTCCTGCTCAATATTCTTTGGAGAATAAAAAAAGACTCAGTCTGTAACCAGCACAAGGTCAGCAGAGAAATTTCTTCAGTCTGTGCCATTCTCACTTCCTACCAGCACTCAGATAATCAAGGCTGATGAGGAAAAGTCAAGATTTGTCCGAAACTCACGCTGATGTGCACAGGGACAAACTGTTGGTGAGGTGGCAAAAGAAAAGGGAGCAAAGAGGGAGTTCTGCAGCCCATCTCCTAAAGCCGTAGAAGTTACGTAGAGGTGTACAACTACTGTCTGCAGACTTACATAGGCAGATGGGAATATGGAAATACTGTAAGTCTCTTTCTGGAGGGAGGATATTACAAATGACAAGGATTCTCCACCTCAGTGGTGGCTGGCAACTGTTAAAGATGTACAAAGATGTGCTGTGGTTGTGTTGGCCAAAAGTTTTTCATTGGACATTTTGTTATTTTTTTCTGAAAATAAGACAAAGGATCAGAGAGGCTGGCTGATCCTGATGCATTTCTGACCTGAAGAAAAGTTGAAAGAAGTTTCAGTTGGTGATTAATTTTTTTTTACTTTATTTTTCCATATAAGTTAGCAAAAGATTGTGAGCTATTTCTTATACTCTGTTTATATTAGTACAATTTTTTTATTTGTATTTTATTTAATTTCTGGTTTTCATGAAATAAAAAGATAAGAATCTGATGAACAAATTATTTCTAATATAAACTTTAGATTTTTTTTTTCTTTGAATGCTGACAATTTTCCAAAAAAAGTCTTCTCAGGGAGGAGAAAGGGGACTGGAGAAGACTTTTATCTTCTTTTTTGTCTTTAAGAAAGCTTGTTTTATGCAGAAAAATTCCTGCCAGTTATAATGGCAATATATTCCCTTTCCTGTCATTGACTGAGAAATATAAAAATCCTCTAGACAGTTCTGACTCTGTCTCCTGATAGAGGTTAAGTTCTTTGTCAAGAAGTCATTGCGTTTACATGCTATTAAAGCAGCATGCTGCCCAGCCTCGCTCACCATATTTAGCTATTTGAGTGTAGGTTATGTGTGTTAGGATGAGGGTGATAAAGCAGTTGTAGACTGTAACATAAGGTGATTTTCTTTACTGCACAATTACGGTTTATGTTACCATAAAGCTCTTGCCAGGGATGAAAAGTTGGGGAGGATTAAACAAAATGCTATAAAACATATCAAAGTGGATTGCATAAACAATTACCATGCTCTGGGAAATGGCTGATTAATTGACTGAAGTGAGACATCTGCAGGATGGAGGCACTATGGATATATCAAGGGATCTCAACTGCCTCGTTTGTTTTAATAAAACTGGTTTAATTCCTTCCAATAGTACAAAGCCTCCTATTATACCTGGTTTTGTCATCCTCATTACTAAGGGAAAGGGCACTACACCTCTAAGTACATGAGTCTTCTCAAAGCCAGATCTGCTTGCACATTCCCCAGTGCAGAGGCAAAAGAACAGGAATTTCACAGATCTCCTATATTAAGAGTGAAGCTGGATTTAAGGAAGAAAATGGATGTGTGGGGATGCTTGGAAAAACCTTTACCTGCTGCTTTGACCTCTGGCTTTTCTTTGACCAATATTAGGAAAAGCAAGCTGTTACTGTCCTTTCATCTGTCTTCCAAGCTTATCCAGCCCTCGTGACAGTAGTGCTTTGCAATCTTCAGTGCACATTTTCAGCTAGACACTGCTATACCATTTCCCTGATAAGAAACTTAGATACAGACAAAATGAGGCCCCTAATGCAAAGGTAAGACGGTGTAAGTGCCTAGCTCTTACTGAAAACTGTACACAGACCAGAAATTTTAAAAATCTAGACCTACATTTTTTGTCCATGTCACACAAGAAGCCTGTGGTAAACAGACAACTAAAACAAGTTTTTCAACTCAACCGTGTGTCTGACACCACAAGAAATCAAGACTGTGGTTCTCCTGGTTTGAGTCCAGCAATTATAGGGACTATAGGACGAGAAGGTTTGCCACGTCCACTGAACTTGCACCTACCACTGCTAACCTCAGCTCACACTTGGTAGAAATTGGGTGAATATTTCAGTAAACCTGGTTTATTCTTTAAAAGCTATGAATAAAATAGAATATATAAAGCAGTGTAACACTTTCTCTTTTGTAGTCTGAATTGGAATTACACCTTCAAAATCATTGGTGTAATCAGAAAGCCACTCTTTTCCCGCAGAATTCTCCTTATTTTGCCATCCTGATCCCCATTTCAGGATAACCTCTTGTCCCTGATGGTTCCTGAGTGAATCTTTCTAGAGGAATTTGAACTGGAAAGTAAATGTCTGCATGTCATACTTTAGGCAGTCAGCTGTGGGCTACTGAAAGAAGCACGATCACCTGAGGGGGCTTGTCTAAATCTTTTGTCAATCAATAAATGTGCCCTTTAAAGCTCTGTGCAAATATACGTGTAGACAAATAAAAAAAAATAAAAAAGTACAAGAGTGAACATGTTGATGAAAATGTGTACTTCTCTATAGTGGCTAAGTGCCATCTTCTGCTTTTGTTCCATGCTGAATGCTCTCCCATTGCAAAAGACAAATACATTTTTCTCCTAACCTTTCACATGCTTTAATGGTTCCTGATGCTAACTGTCCATGGAACTTTTATTATAAAAAATTAAAAGTTAGGATTACCTCAAAATTATCTTAGCACAATCAAATGTTTCTCTCCATCCCTTCACAACTTTTTTTTCTTTATCTGTTATTCTTACATGGTTCTGTCCTTTAGGTTCCCAACCTGGCAGACTTCCCAACACCCTTGTCTGAACTGCAGAGTCTGCTCTTTCTAACTACTTTCCCTCATAACAGTATGTCTGCTATTCATGACTTGTTCAAATGCTTGTCTGTTGCTTAAAAAGCTCCTGGTAACCCAATCTAGTGATCAGCTTTGTTCCAGACATTATAGTTCTTGCCCACATAGCGAAATAACATCTATCTTGTCAGTGAGAAGTGGTCAGCATCAATTACTTGACACTTGCCTAGTAAGTTGATCAACTTGATCTCTTGCTTACACTGATCTGCAGAAAAATCCTACAGTCAAGCCTAAAAATTCAAAAAGGAAGATCAGAGATTTTATTATCAGGAAACTACCTGTCTACTTCTAAATAATAAATGAGATTTGAACATTTTATAACATCAGTGATAGCTTCCTAATGTTCTACCTTACAGCTGCTTAAAATGTAATAGATATTTTGGATAAACCAATGACTTCCATTAGGACTTCTTTTCTGTTCTAGAAATGCATAAATTATTACACATACTGTGTTAAGAAAATGAAATTATGATATCTTATTTGTTATTCTTGTCACTGTTGCTAAGGCAGTATGCATGAATATCACAGTAAGATACATTCATGAGCTCACCACACCTCCAAGGGCTAAGCTCTCCAGAGTCCCTCTCTTCATGGCATAAGCATTTGGCATAGTTTTCAAACATTATTATGATTTCATGTTTTCACCTGACCTCCAGTTGCTCAGATCCCCATCCCCAAAGCTTCAATGACATTGCAGTTGCACGTTTCATAGATACACAACAACTGAAACAAAAAACATTAGGGATTGCACTGAGGTCATTCTTCCCCCAAAGACAAAACACAGTGCACACATCTCTGCAGAGAAGCTGCACACTCCCACCACCGTCTCAAACCCATGGGGGTTCACCTAATACTTTCACAAGGTCAGGTCTCTTTCCTGATCCTTACTGCTTAAAAATGAGTTGTCCTCTAGTTCTTCCATGGGTTCAGACATTCTTATTCCTCAGTTCTGTACTTCTTGGGATGAGTCTGTCCTAGATGGAAGTGCTCCTATTTTCTGATGTGCTCTGACCAGAAAATCATACAGGAGTTATTTATACTGGATCTTGACACTATCTTGGAGGCAAATTCTTTCTTCTTAAATCCCAACTGTAATAAGGCATGCATATACCTACGTGTGTATATATGTGTATTTGTGTATATCCATATAACCTGTGATCTCTGACCATTTGGCAATGATTAACTACATAAATTATGTAAAATCCAAAGAAGATAAACCACCACTCTCTTGAAAGTGAAAAAACTTGGTCATAATCAGTCCCAGGCTGAGTGTTATCAGGAGAGATGCTGACCCTCTTCTACATTTTCATTTATTGATTTGTGTATAAACGTGAGAGAGAGGAAGGGAGTTGCAGATGGATTTCTTACTATGTCACTATCACTAGGAGGGATAGCAGGCTTGATATGCGAGTTTGAAGTGCAGTAAACATTTCTGTTACTACCCTGTTAAGAACAGACAATACAGATGGAAGTGTTGGGAATATTTTCCTGGCTAGTAAAAAAATCTATATTCACGAGATTTCTGTGGGATTATTTAACAAATCATTCTGAATAATAAAAAAAACCCAATGCAATAACAAAACAACTATGGAGAAGGTTGAGTAACTTGAAGTGATTTGTATACAATTATGGGAGAAGAGTCATTTGCTTACTCTTTCCAAGACCCTACTGATTGCTAGGTTTTCACTTAGCTCTGTCCTTACACCAATGGAAGAGTATTCAGATTCTTCTTTGTTAATACTTTGTAAATTACTTAGGTTCAGCACAATGCTGGCATCCCTAGTACTTCCCTTCTATCTGCTGCTATTTTAAAAACCATTTTAAAGTGCATATACAAATGTATTTTCATAACATAACTTGGTGTTAGAATACTGTGACAGAAAATATTTCTAAATATTTCATGAATAAACAGAACTGTGAGAAAAATATAAAACTTTAGGATGTAATCATTGAGAGTGACATGCTCTAAATGATAATCAAGAAATTAAACCACTGACCTAGAAAACCAGCTCCTAATGACAGGTATTGTAGTAGCACAGATTCTCCAGAGAGAGAGTAGGGAAGAAAAACCAAAACAGCAAAAACAAACCAACAAAAACCACCACAAACAAGAATTTATTTTACATTTTTGAAATAACATGTTGTAGTTGTGATAGGCAAATTTCTACTAGTGCTAAACAAGTATTCACAGTGGCTTAAGATATCCATGACTTTTTTTTCTACCACGATTAAATTCCCTCGACCACAGCATAAGATGCAGAAGTTACATTGCAGATATAACTATGCTAATATATCCATGCTGGTTTAGCTGTGGCAGCAGGATCCTTTTCTGTAGAGGTAGAGTATGTTGACAGAAGGAGTTTTTCTCCCTGCATAGTTGTATAACTTCCCCAAGCACCCAGAGGTCAGTCCATAAAGCTCTCTTTTGTCAGCATAGCTGTGTCCACATGGAGTTTTTGGCTGGCGTAGCTATTTTGGCAAAGAATATGTGATTTTTCACACTCTTTGCTGACATAGCTGTGCGGGTAAAACATTGTAGAGCAGAAGAAGCATGCACATACAATATGTCTCTCGCTCCCCAGCCTGCCTTTGCTTTTCACCTCACCACAAATTAATAACTTGAGGCATGGTTTGCTGAAGAAGGGAATAGACACAAAGAGTTCAAATTAGCACATCACTGTTATTCCCAGCTACTACTAGAAGATCATGAGGCAGAGGAAATAGAAGAATGTGTGGTGCAAGTAAAATTTCAAGATAGTTCTGTAATTTTTTATTGTTGTTATGATGATGTTAGACACTAAAAAGAAAAAGTAATGTACAAGCTTGCCACTAGAAATTTTTGAAAATAGGCTTACCATGTCAAATATGCACGGATAGGATAAAGTATTATCAAGGTACTAATGGTGTACCAAAGTATGTTGGAGAGTACAGTTTTAAAGAAATGGGAGCCCCACTACTAGGTTCAATAAGCCTGGGCTCAGTTTGGGCTTCTCTGCCAGCATTCAGGAAACTCTAACCAAAAGAGAAAAATAAATGTTTAGACTTTACGTCCAGGATATCCTGCCAGCCCAAGTTGGCTCCTAGCATCCCGTAAGCAGGTCGACACTCAAGGGAGGGATTTTGAAAGCACTGCTTCTTAGGACCAGGCCGCTGAAATTTGATGCTGTCATGCAGAGCCAAGTAGATGTCACTACTTGTAACAGCAGGAGGGAGAACAGCAGTATCTTTGCCTTCAGCTCCCGTTTACCCATGAGAAGCTTTAAAAAATATTATTCCACTTTTTCTGATCCACACACCAAATAAGTGTTTATGTGTCACCAAAGTACTACCCCAAATGTTCAGCTGTTAAAAGATCGAGGTATTATATTTGTCTTTTTTTACGCTTGTCTGCTCCCTTGTATCTCCTGCTGAGAGCCCCTTTTTCCAGTGTACGTGGCTGAGTCATGGTAAGCAGCTGAAATGATTCTGCAGAGTGACAGAAAGTCATAGATACTAGTTTCTAGGACCAGCTATGTCTCTCCAGGGACACTTCTATTTTGTCCAGCATGTTACTAAATAGCAAGCGGTAGGTAGAAATAAAATAGCTGTGCTACATGTATGTTGCTGGACACACTCTTCTCCCATTTTTTATTTCCTCTCTCATCCATTAATGCCATACTTGAACTTCTCTCAAGTGGGTCAATGAATCTGCTAAAGAAGTTACAATATCAATAAAAGGGGGTTGTACTCCAGATGAGGTTTTTCCTGATTCCTTAGCAAGACAATCTTTCATTTTGTTTCTAGAAACAAACAAATAAACAAACAAACAAAAAAACCCCACCAAAAAACGCTTAAGAATGGGAATGTACTTACATGAATCAACTAGGGTGATCTACAGAAATAAGAGTTTTCTGAAGAAGTTGAACAATAATTATTTACATGAAATACATTTCTCTATAAAGCAAGCAGCTAGGAAATCACTCAAATCAATGCCAACATTTGTTCTCTGTAAATCTTTCTGTTTGGACTGGCTGACCAGCCTGGGGCAGAAGGAAGCAGGAACATCCGTTATCGTATTTATTCATTAGAGTTAATTCACCTCCCAATAAAGGCCTGTTATAAATGCATGTGTCATGAACAAAGTAGGTTAAAGAATAACAACTAGAAGGAAAAATAGAACATCATGAAACAGATTTTGCAGTGTTTCATTTTGCATATTATTTGCATCTCTTACAAAAAATCTAGTATAACAAACCTGAAAAGAAGAGCCTAGAATTCAAAGATAATCTTTTACCATGATGGGATAACTTCTAGGAGAGGAGTGGAGGAAAAGAACAAAAAGAACAACAAAACAAGTCTACAAATACTGGTGTAAAAAGATAATTTCTTCAAGTTACAACTATTTGCATTTCTCTAATCATATTGTGATAATTGAAGTCAAATTCCAGTGGATTATTGAGGTTATACAACTCTGCTGGAGTTACTGTGACTCTAACACTTGATAGCCATTGGATTGTACTTTAGCAATCCTGAAAAAAAAAAAAAAAAGAATGTCTTGAGCTGTTTTCCATTTTACCTCACCTGATCTGGCCAGATCAACTTAATTAAACAAGCAGAGGGACTATTTGTCTTATGGACCATAGAAAGCAGGCTTTCAGTAGCATGGACTGGGGCTTATGGTATTGATCTCACCATCATGATTGACAGTGATTGCTTTCCAAGCTGGTAGCTGGATGGGAGAGAAAAATAGAGGCCAAATTCTTTGCTCAACTAGAAAATGTCAGTTAATAGTCCTGGTGACAAAACTGCTACCTACCTGGATTGTTTTACAATGAGACAATGTAAAACGAGCAAGTAGTGGAGGACCATTTGTTTGCTACCTAAAACCACAGTCAGTCCCTGCAGGTACTATTGCAACATATTTATTTAAGAATGGCAACCTGATACCTTTCTTGAGCATGAAAAAAAAAATAAATAACCATAGTGAGTTAGAATATTATTCAAATTGTAGTGAACTTTGGTCAGCAAAGAATCCAGAAGATGTGACATCATCTAGTACATTAGCACATGTTTGTGTTTGAAAGTGCTCCTTTTCATTTAACTGCAACAGCAATTGATTTATTTTGTACTCTGGCACACAACCTATAAAATACTTGATCTCTTGCTCACCCATTTTTAAAAAAACATCTCCAGAAGTTTTGATCATTTCTTTCCCCTATCTGGAGAGTATTTCAGTTCGCGTCAGGAAAAGGTTAATGCCAACTGTCAGGTTTTTTGTTTGTTCTTAATAATTGATGTCAAGCATGGGAAAAGTCTCAGAGTGATAGCACTTGGCAGGAAGTATCTCTCTGCATACGAGGAAGCAACATGGGCATCAGCTGTGGCAGCCTTCCTTGGTGTGCCTGGGGAGGACTATGATAGTGCTTGGGGGTATTATTCAGTGCCTGGGTCCTTTCCCTGTTTGGTTTCTTTTCTTCTTTGGTAAGAGCACCAATCAGTGCTGATTACATTGCCAATTTCACTTCATGGAAATATCACTGGTAGGTTTTATGCTAAAAACAACTGCCTCTTAGGCATGAGCATGAGGCATATTTCACAAACAAGTGGTAATAATCTTCAGGTACCTGCCACTGGCGTCGGCTGTACCTAACCACTGACTTCATCCTGAAATGTTGTACACCACCCACTGCCTGTATACACAACCGTCCAAGTCTTCCTTCACTCCTGGCATTATTACTTTATACTTCCTTTTCAGTTTCTAAGGCTAGTCCTTAATTTAGCATGCAAGATTTGTTTATATTTAAGGACTATCCTAACCATGTGCAATGTTTTATCATTTATGTTCCAGGTAGCATTTCCAAATTCTTCAAATGAAATGATTGGAACTAAGAAATAGGTCACAACCTTGGCAACCATCTGATGTGAGACAATGTAATCTGGTAGCACGCTGGTTGTCATGGAAACTGACAATATTGGATTTTTCCTTCAATGCAACCTGTGTTTTATGCATAAATTATTAGCATATTAAATCTAAGGCACTGACACATCAAAGCAGACCACCCATGTGTTTTATATTTGTTTCTGAGTAACTTTTAAACTCATTCCTATTGGCATTCAGGAGAGGGTTCAGCAGTTGATGTCTCCAACAGAGGAAGGATTTTTTTCGAGTGGACAGTACAGACCTGTGCTTTTGAGCTGAAGAGATTTCAGGCTCTGTTCCTTTTAGCTAATGACCCACCCAAGTGTGCTCTATTACAGAATACATTTCTTTTCGCTTTTGGGGTCTGTACTGTCAATCATCTCATAGCTAAAAATTTGTCTGATGCAAAAATGACTTTATGAGATATGTTGAAAATTTATATATTGTTTGTTTTTCTTTCATCCCAGCCGGGACGATAAGATCTTCTGGATTCTTTGAGAGAAAGCAAACAATTCTTTCACTCCTGTCCAGCCCCTTATTCCTCCCCAAACCCCTTCCTTGAACAGCCATGAGTTAAACTTCTTTTTTTAAGCTCAGGCACTAATGCTTGGGTCTCTCTCCCATCTTGCTGAATTCCCAAATTACTAAACCATGGTCTCTCTTTCCATGTTGGCTTCCTTCATCTGTTCTGTATTTCTCTGCAGTACATACTGGTTGCAAAGAAATGTCATCTCTGAATGGCAAAAGATTCACTTAATTTTTTTTTTTATTTTCCCTAGCCTGAAGCTGTGTGTGTAGTAACTTTCAATGCAGGAAATATCCAGAGGTATGAAACGAGACCATTAACCCATTGCGAAAGAACAACTGTCATACAGCATATAATCTGAGCTGGCATCCATGTCTCTTTCTTCTGTAAAGAACATCTTGCCCTTCTCTGAAACATTAGAACAGTTTCAAAGTTGAGAACAAAGGACTGAAAAATGTATTGGATTTCATCTGTAGACCTTTGAAAAGACACAGAGTGCCAGTCCATCACCCTTTCCTTCCTGCAAACCCTTGGCATGGCAAGAAAACCTCATGACTTGGAAAGTTTTTCTCATAGTGCTCACAACCCAGTTTGGCTTCCCAATAACAACAATCCCATTTTTCATGGGATTCAGATTTGACCTGTAAGGGAAACATACTTTTAAAGTGTATGGCAGGAGACAGAGGAGGGGTCACTCTGAGTCCCAAAATGCAAAATGAATGTCCTTCTTGTGAGCAGAAGGGATCATTCATCCTAAATTTATAATGGATTCACAAGTAATGCAAGTTATTTTTCTCAGTGGAAATGGAAAGACAGCAATTCTTGCCTATCTGGATCACATTTCTATATTTTCTATTAACAAATCATGCAAAGACCAAAGAATATCTATTCTCCTTAAATGTCTCCCCTCTCATTCCGAAATATTTCTGAAAACGGCAAAATCAGGTGCACAAATTCTGTTCTTAAACTATATGCCCTTTGGACATGGCTAATTTACAGAAATTTCATTTACTATCATAGTTACATATAATTCCTCAGCTTGAACATGTGGCATGCTATGTCTCTTCATGTCACCCGTTTTGGACAGATGATCTCGAGCATTTGCCCTGAGCAGCTCGCATTGGCCTAGTCCTGCTATTGCTGGTGTCAGGGAAAATATTCTGTATTTGCAAGTTTCATCAACTTTCTCTTTCTCTACAGTACTTTGGCATAAAAAAAATCTATAGTAGCCAGAATAAATGCTTCTTGCTAGAAGAATTTTTTTTTTTTAAAGAAAACTTAGAAGTCATATTCTTTTGCTAATCATCATGATGATTAAATTAAATAAAATTGGTTTTTAGCTAAGACATTTTTCTAATAACTTTTGCTGGTGTCTCTATATAATATTAAATATTAAGGCTTAGGTAAATAAGATTCCTCTGTGGAAAGTAGAACCTCCATTGAATGTATTGGATCTATTTTGACTGCAGATCAGGCCAGATATGTTTTTGTTGGTTTTGTTTGTTTCTTTGTTTCCTTTCTCTCCCCCTTTCTCTCTCCCCCCTGCCCCCTGCCCGCCCTCCCAACAATGAGCTAATGAATAGCTATTTAAAAGCTTCAGTTGTGGAGATTAAACACTGTTCTGCTATTTGACTCAATGAGAAGACAAGAAGCTTGTTTTCCCTTTTTCTGTTTTCTCTCTGAAGCGTTTTGGTCTGTGCAGATAGTACATGACCATGCTGCCTTTATTTTTAAACTTCCAGTACAACCCTACAACTCAGTAACATGCAGAAGCAGCAATTCTGGATATTGTGTTAATGAAGTGGAACAGATTTCCCTATAATCTTTTGATCTGTCACTTTGGCCTTTTCTAATATTGATTTTTGCAATGTAATTAACAAAGGTGAAAAGAGTTTTACTGCAGAATCAACATAATGTCCAGATTCTATTTGTGATCCAGAAAGATAGGATTGTCTTCTCCATAGTGAGGTTTAGAAATGGCAAAGGAGAACAAGATTATGAAGTCAGACTTCAAACTATAGTTCTGTATGTGCATTAGTAACAGAAACACTGTTTACAAGAATGTGTTTATAGTAAAAAGTAGTTTCTCAACTAGAGAAAAGTCAGAAGTGATTTGGCTCAGAGAGATTGCTTACACTTTCAGCCTCACAAGAACCTGTTCAAACAGTCTGAGCACATCTGCAAAGCTTTCTGTGAATGTCCACCTCACTCATGAAAGCTACCCATCACTTTCGTATTTGAATGACAGAACATGCAATACCTGATGTTGTAGTTTAACTCCAGCCAGCAAGTGCTACGCAGCCACCACTCACTCCCCCGCAGCGGGATGGGGGGAGAGAATCAGAAGAGTAAAAGTGAGAAAGCTCGTGGGTTGAGATAAAGACAGTTTAATAGGTAAAGCAAAAGCCGCGCACACAAGCAAAGCGAAACAAGGAATTCATTCCCCACTTCCCATGGGCAGGCAGGTGTTCAACGTAACAGTCCCTTGGGAAGACAAACGCCATCACTCTGAACGTCCCCCCCTTCCTTCTTCTTACCCCAGCTTTTTATATGCTGAGCATGACATCATACGGTATGGAATATCCCTTTGCCCGTTCTGGGTCAGCTGTCCCAGCTGTGTCCCCTCCCAACTCCTTGTGCACCTCCAGCCTACTCACTGGTGGGGTGGGGTGAGAAGCAGGAAAGTCTTTGGCTCTGTGTAAGCACTGCTCAGCAGTAACGAAAACATCCCTGAATTATCAACACTCTTTTCAGCACAAATCCAAAACACAGCCCCATACTGGCTACTATGAAGAAAATTAACTCTATCTCAAGCAAAACCAGCACACTTGATGTTGCTCAGATCTCTCTTTTCCTTGAAGAATGTAGAATTCTTTCTGGTAAAACCAAATCCTGAGTAAGTTTATGGTTTTGATAGCAGAGATTTGCATCCTGAAAGCAAGTTCGGAGTTCCTTCTGGACTTTAAACCCAGAGAAAAGGGCAAGAAACATCAAATGTATCTTTCATCAAATGATGTTGATTCTAGTTACTGCAGTCTGCCCACTTGAAATACCTGTGTTTGGCCCACATGAGCCACTTAATAAAATTATTCAATTGGATAACTCAAACTGCTGAGCAGATTTATTACTGATTATCAACATGAAACATTTTTAAGTTCATTTGTAGCTGTGGATGAATAACCCACAGCATGCACACACAAAACCTAAGGTGCTCAACAGTACTTGCACACTTCCCATGGTGCAGGTGTTACTTTTGAGAGGCTCCTGAAAGTACAAGTTGGAAGGAGCTGTTGTTCATGTGGAGGTGGCTGGGTGCAATGTTGATCACATGAGGAAATCTGCAGTGGGCTACTAGTTGCTCTCTGCAGCAACTTGTTGATTTGAGACAAGGTACATGGGGAGCTCTCACTAAGACGGCGATCTGGAACCTGGCTTCTCTTTGGGACACGCTGTCCTGCCTTGCTAGCACGAATCTTGTCCTGCGGCGTGCTCGGCAGCTGCTGTGACTGTCACTTCTAACCAGTCCTGTGGTGCCACCTCTCCTTGCAGCTATCCAGCTCACAGCACGCTCTCGAGAGCCAGGCAAACATCAGTGGGGGTCTGCAGCTGTCAGTTACGTGTTTCGATCTCTCCCCTGGGCTCTGGACAACATTCCCTTCAGGGTCCCTGGGTTTCTTAGGAATCAATTTGTAGTTTTCATGCTCTGATCTTTTTTCTGAGACATCCTGGAAACTACCTCATGGAGTAGATTTTTTTAAATGATAAAGAGGTTTTGGGGGCTTTATCATTTCCAGATCTCAATCTTGGCAAAGCAACCATAGGCATATTAACCAGGCTACTGTATTTTAATACTTGTTGAGATGTCTCTTAGCTAGATTATTGTGCAGCTTCTCAAGTGTAACTCCCTTTAGATCTAATCTCCATAGCAAGTAATCCATCATAAACAAACACACAGAGGCTCAGGCCATAGTCATAACAATAGAATACAGTTTTGGTTTGGTTTTTTTCCCCACGGTTCTCCACAGTGGCTTTGAAAGCCTTCTGTATTGTCATTTTGTTTTATCAACATTGATTGGAGACCCTGGTGGCATGCCAGAACAAAGAGGATTGATTTCAGGTTCAAGTAAGAGAGAATTAGAAATGGATAAAACACATTTTGACTAATTCCAGTTCCCAATTTTTTCAGGCTACTTAACTGATTTTGGTATCTTACGTAAATGGCTTTTCTTATGCATTTTGGAGAGGGGAAATTTAGTTTTGTTTTTAATAATTTGAGAAGGTGGTGTACTCCAAACAGAAGTATGTTCCCTTCCACACTGCTACATACAAGTACTTGTAGCTTTCTGTATTTTCATATGTATGCCTAGTCCTGATTATAAATCGAAAGCAGAACAAGGAATGGGACAGTTATTTCACAGTCAAATGCTGAAGCTCCTACACCTGAACATCAGGGAGGACAAAATCAAAGTATTGCAAAGAGGCTATACTGACACCAATAGAAAGATTCTTGGCACAGAGGTATTTTCTCACACATACAATTTTTCGGATCACGTTTATAAGAAGTTTTGTTTTGGTTTGGTTTTTTTTGGTTTGGTTTGGTTTGGTTTGGTTTGGTTTGGTTTGGTTTGGTTTGGTTTTGCAGGTCATCCTGATGTGTGTTCAGTACTGAAGAAATCTGGGCAAACAATAAACTGGAGGGTGTAGACTGCTACTTGTGAGTGTAACTTATTCTCAAGCCTCTCTTGCTCTACAGAGGCATCACAGACATTCACATGCAAGAAATTCTACTTGGCATGTCTATGAGTGAGGTGACAACTCTCAAACCTAATCAGTGCCTTTGGGCAAGGGTAGAGAGATGAGCTCTTGCACAGCTTTCTGTTCCTGAAGTTGACATCCTTGATGAACTCCTACTCACTCTAACTTCAGACCCTGTCACTAAAATACTTAGTCATTTGTCCCTTTTTATGTTATTGCATGCTTTTTCCAGCAGATGGTAGGCAATAAAAGCAGGAAACACAAGCTTATCTCATACTGTATACTTTAAAGAAATCAAACAAAATTAAATAAAGTGCAACTGTGAAACAGTTCTCCATATGGTGGACTCCTGTTTATGCTTGCAACTAAAAGACAGCACTGGAAGAGGATCTGGTCAGTGTTTGCAGGTATTTGATTAATAGCACAAGTAAGGCCTACATAAGCACATGGTACATATGTTGTTACATATTGAAAAGATGTTATTGTGTCTCCTATTCTGTTGTTCTCCAGTTGTAAACAAAACTAATTATTATCAGGATATGCATTTTCTGTCAATTCCTTTAAGGAAAACCATTTATTCCACTTATCCTGCTGTAACCAGATAAATGAAATTGTCTCCCCAATGTGTAAATTTCTTCTCCTGCCTTGTTAGTGCTGTCTTGTACATGAAGTACTCATTTAGTTGCAAAAACCAATTATCATCCCTGTCTGGATACATTAAGAATTTTCCTACAAGTCTTTTTCTCTCTATCACATTTTAAGCAACACTGTACATGAATTATTCATATTGCCCATCTTGCAGGCAGGTTTTTTTATTATTAAATTCCATCATAATAATAGTTATTACCACAGTCATGGCAGTTTTATGAGTATTCTTCAATGCCATTACCTGGAAAGATTTCAATCAAGACATATAAAAGATGCAAATCAATTTCCATAATAAAATTAAACTGTACCATCTACTCTTTCATCCTTGCAATAGAGTTGATTGACAACTTCTCCCTGATAGTTGCAGCTGATAACTTGCAGGTATGGTAATGGAGAATGGCAGATTCTCTTGCTCTAGTATTCTAAGAAATTCAGCATTTTTCTTGCCTTGTCAGTATTTAATGCTCATGTCTTCATGCAAAAACAGTGTTTAAGATGCAAACCTTCAGTTTACAAATTTTCCTCCTGAACAAGACAATTATTTCTCTCTGGCAACATGAGATTTGCCTTTTACCAACCAAAGGCAGTGCAGAATAAATGAAATTCTTTAATGAATGTTCTTATTTGTTACGCTCTGAGTAGTACTGCTCTCCACAAAGAGATCTTTTCCCAAGGATGATGTTTTCCAGGTGATTTCCACTAACTTCATCCTGCACTTTTATTTTAAATCTTTCGCTCTTCCTTGTTTTAGCACTGCTTTAGCACAGGTTTTAATGACCACCTGATGGTTCTTCTTTGCTTCCTTTCTGTGCACACTCTTGATAGCTTATTCCTACTTCCTTGTTTGATTACCACTTCTGTTTCTCTGTATGCTCCCCATTTATCATTTCCTGGTGCTTTAAATCAAAGGTGCTGTCTAAATAAAACATAAAATGTAATGTCCACTGGTGCTGGAATTAACTTCCATATAATTTTGCCTTTACTCTGGAGGTAGATTAAATCTTGATGAAAGTTTAAAATCAGGACCCTTGACTTCAGATCCATTTACATCAAGTGAAAGGCAGAGCAATGAATTCATCTTGAAGGAGTTACTCTGGAATCATGCTAGAGTAATTAAGATGAGAATATAAACAGCATTAATAGGGATAAATGGGTCTTCTCTCTTCAATTAAACTTCAAGTAAGGCCAAACAATACGAACCATCAATCATCCCTAATACCTTGGGAAATAAAGTGATCACCATTTAGAATCAAGAGGAAATTTATTTTCATGATACAGAATTGGACAATTCTATGCATTATGTAAAGGTTAATGTTCCCATTGAAGTTTCTGGGTGGCATCTGTTCAAAGTAGACTCATGGAGTAGAGACACTCTTGCTCTGTTCCGGTATAAAATCCTTACACTCTTAAGAACTTCCTCTTTCATGTTCAAAAACACTTAAAAAGATAGATTACATCACACTTTAAGAAACTAAACCATGCAAGACTGAACTGATGTCTGTTATGTAATTCAATTTATTACAGCAAGGCTTCAGAATTAATGACTGAATTACAATTTTTCCCATAAGCAATTTTTTATTCCTGCTAAGGTCATGTTAGGACTATTACTGTTATTTTCAAAGATGCATGATGAAAAATGGAATAAGCTGTACATTTTTCTGTATAAATTTTCTATTTTCAAATGTATTTAGGGGTTGTCTAGATTGCCATTTAAATTATTCACCAACTTTTAATGCTACCTGCATATTATGGTGTCTGTCAAAATCACTTTCTGCTGAGAATTAATTGCTTTCTTCAACTGCAACAGATCCTGAAAAGTTTGTTGATGGTTTTTCCAACTGGTGTATAGCTAAGTATTAACCATCTGTAATAGAGTCTTAATTTCTACATTCATAACTCTCCTTCCCCATGACCATTTTATTAGCTAGGGTCATAGGTTATTCTATTATTTTAACTCTGAATGTAATGTTTGGGATTGATGGTGGCACAATGGACCATGTGTAAAATATACAGTTCCTGTGTACAATGAGACATTTAGAACAAATGCCATCGTTGCTTTGGAATAAACTGTGCCACAGATCTCTAGAAATTCCAAGAGGTGTTAGATGGCATTTTCCAAAGGGCTGAAAGTACATTTGGATCTTGGTTCTTATTGCCTTTGAAAGAAAAAAGTCCTTGGCAAATGAGCTCTGGCTGATCTTGCTGTGTCAGTTTAAGATATCTGCTGGAAGCAACCATCTCTGTAGCAGAGCAGACAGAAGAAAAACGCATGTGCTAGATATTTCAGTCTAAAGGTTAGTACATTAGTTTAGTGGAAAGAGGGAAATGGGGAAAAGTGCCAAGATGTATGCCGAACTTGTTGGAGTACCGGGGCACGTTGCACTCCGTGAAGTCTGCCAGAGGAATCGTAACCTCAGACGGACAGTTAATATTACAAATTTAGGCTACTAGTGTCTTTAACTGCTGCAGTGGTTTACTTGGCCATTGAGCCAGAACCTTAGGGTTTAGACTTTGGAAAGCCCCATACACTACTAACAGGGAAAAACTTTCCTGTGTAGGAGGTATGAAGGATCCATCAAGTTGCCACTGTGATTTAACACTGCATTAGCAAACGTTAACAGGTCTGAGACCAGTTCTCTGGCTGTGAGAGCAAGTGGCGCAGCATGACCCATGCCCACTTTTGTGAATAGGAAGAGTTTTCAGGTCTGAGGTACTCCTCAAACCAAACTTAGGCTCTCTCTGAGAGTCTTACACGGCACAGACTGAGGTTGTGCCAAGGAGAAGAAAATAATTAACCTGTACAGATGATGATGGGTCAGTGTGCCCTTGATGAATTTACCACTGAAGGTGAAGCAACAGACCATACAACTTTAGGAAGAAGTAGTAGCAGAAGGATTTAATGAACAACTTGGTCATCCACTGCAAAAAGCCCAGAGACCTTTATGGTATTTTTCACATGCCCACTCTAAGTAAAGGATAGTAACTTTTTTCACCCTGAAAAAAATGAGCTGCACCATTGTTAGGCCTCCTCTCTACTTCAGAATGCAGAAACAATACCGCAGAGTCCATGAGAATCCACCAAGTGACTGTTCAAATTCGCTTTTCCTGTCTCCCCAGTCAAGCAGGACAACACCAGTTTTACCCCTATTAATTATGGTGATGTCCTTGTGATGCCTCCTTTTTTATTGTGGAGTGGGACGGCAAGGAGACTGGTGTCCTTCATCACCATATTACACAAGCATACAAGTGCTTGGCCTTCTGCACTTGCAGAGACAAGGGAAAGATTTGCTGTGAGGAGAAAGTACTTCAGTCTCTGTCAGCTTGGTTTTGGTGGGTTTTGTTGTTGTGTTTTTCACAGAAGCACAGGGATGTTGCGATTAGTAGGCACTTCTCAAAATCATCTAGTTCACCACCCCTGCTCAAGCAGGGACACGTAAAGCAGCTTGACCAGGACTGTGTCCAGCCAGATTTTGAGTAGCTCCACAGACAGAGACTGCAAAACCTCTCTGGGCAATGTGTTCCAGCATCTGATCATCCTCATGGTTCACGTGTTTTAATTTGTGTCCATTACCTCTGGTACTGTAACTGGGCACCACTCAGAAGGGACTGGCTCCCTCTTCTTCATTCCCTCCCGAAAAAATTTTTACTTCATGTTTATTATTTATTATTTATTACCACTAACATTGATTTTAGTGCCAATATGTACCAATGAAAAACAATGAGGTCTTTGAATAAGATGTGTAGTATTGTATAGCACAGTGCAAAGACATGAGGCATGGAAAATAAATTGCAAGAAAGTAAACTTTCTCCTGGATCACTACACTACCGCAAAACTAATGGCATTTGTATTGTGATACTGTCATATCACATGGGCAGGAACTCTGAAAAACACTCCTTGGGAGTTTCATGTGGATTTAGACACCAGTATATGAAAGCACACAATAATATTTTTTTAAAAGGATATTCAGGCTATAGAAAGAGAACTCCACGGATGTTGTGGGTTTTAGGGGTTACTTTGTTTTGCTTTTGCAGGTACCACTACTGAGTGGACTGGAGGAGAAGAAATGAGCTGAGTGAGTATCAGGTGAGTACTGTTCATGAGGTTCCTATCCGCTTTTCTGTTCTTCAGATTTGCCTGAAATATGGAGGTAGGCATACAAAAGGGGCAGATACGTAGAACTCCAGTGTGCATCCACAGAAGACTGGACAGTCCCTGGATGTTCCCTTCATTTGTCAGTGTCACATATTAACTGCCAAGTAATTTAGAGCCATTACCTGACAAAGATGTAATGGTACTTTCCAAGGTAAACAAGTTTCTCTTCCTCCTCCTCTTTAATTCTGCTAGATCTTCAGAACCAGACTGCTGACGTCAGTAAAGCCGGAAGCTAAACAGTAAATAAGGAATCAGAAAGGAAAATTGCTAATGAATGTTGTGGAGGTAAGCTTGCAGTAACACATAATCACCTCCTTCAACTAACAGTAGTAGTTTAATAGATCAAGATTGCAATCTATTAGCAGCTTATTTTTCTTAAGTTTAAATTTTGAACCTATTCTCTTATGTTGCCTCAATGAAATATATAACAAGAAGATTCAAGAGACACCTCTTCACTCTGTCCACCCCATTTGATATGCTCTGAGCTCTTTTTCAAACTGTAAAAGTAGAGAACACCCACCCTTCATTGCCTCATCTGGAATGTGCAAACTTTCCCAGTTGTGTCATATTCCACCTAAAAGAGAGTTGTCAATGGTAACTGTTCACAGCTCAGCCAAATTCTTCTCTGTCCTGCACATTATTGCAGTTCCATTGGTAATATGTCAAGTCCACATTTGTTACTGAGAGCTTTACAAAAAAATCAGTCAGAAATCATTGGTAATTGACTTTTCTTCTTAAATGAATTTGTTCATTTCCTGACAGTAAACTTAAATTTAAATAAAATCAATGCTTTTTCCAGCACTCATTCTTAACTGCATTGTCAGGGAAGGGAAAACTCTAGCTGAAGTCTGCATGGGGGATGGCATTCCTATAAGAAGCACTGACCTTAGCATCTGTGTCGTCACCACACATCCTTACATAATTTCAACAGGTTCAGTGCATTACCCTGTTACATTTTGGTTCTTATGAGGACTCATCATGTTCGCTTTCATCACATTGTGTGTCAGAGACCTGTCCATATCTATCTGTCTGTCTATCTATTTATATATATATATATATGACTACCTTTGTACCTATCTGAAGCCTGATAGATGCCTTGAAAAGACGCTAGGATTTGCTACAATCTAAAAATTCAACATAGGAAAGATAATTTAATTCTTTTGAAATTTATTTCTTTGGGAAAATAAGAAGTAGAAAGAAGTTAACCATATTTGTGACATTGGATTCTAATGACATAGTTCAACTACCATCCTAAATTGTGCTGGCTTTGTTAAAACATCGTAATCAGAGAAAGAATGTTCTTCTAAATGGAATTGCCTTGAGTTCAAAATTGGATTTTAAATTGTATTATTCTAATGTAACATTCTATTCATTGTTTGGTAAAAGATAACTTGAGATCACGCATGTTTTCTGAGGCTCTGCCTTATCCTTTAAAGCCAGCGCATCTTTTCCATGGCCCAGTTTCTAACTGCTGCCCTATAAATTCTTCTTATGTGCCAGCTAGTGAAAAAAATGTAAGGAGGAGACTAGTCTGCTCATGAGCTGGTGACTGAATTGTGGTTTACCTATATGAGCTTTTTTTCCCATATGTCGATTAATATATTCATACTAAGCTCCATATTTGCAGCTGAACTCCCTTTGCCTGACCTACCGTAATTGAGATTCTAAACAGATAGAGACCTCCTGTGCCTGCATGTCTGAACCATTCCTTCTGATCCTGGTTCCCCCTGTTTCCAAATCATTATTTCACTATTTCTATTAAAACTTGACATGACTAACAATATCATTTTCAGAACTAGACTCATTTCTCATGAATGACAGATATCTCTTTATTTCTTCTGTGAATATTGTAAAAGAGGGAAAAATTAGAGATCTTGAAGTAGTTGCACAGTATCAAAAATTGCTCTTTGCTGTATAATAGTAATGCTTTGTAGTTATCCATCAGTCTTCAAACACTAATCAATTTTAAGTTATTACAAGGTTTATAATGGAATATATCATTTGTACTTCTCTTATCTTCACTGGAATTCATTCAAGCAGATTTTTTTTTTAATTTAAACTCTCTAACAGCTATTCTTTTGCTCTGACTTAATAACCAAAAAGGTCTGCCCTCATCTTAAAATAGAGTGACAATGGTTATGTCTTCCTGCTCTTACCATCCATTTCACTGTTTCATTTTTTAAGTGGAATAGACCACACCTTTTGATAGATAGCAAAGGAAAGACTCAGAGAAATATTTTTTGAAGATTAAAGGGATGGAATTATAAATGAGTAAATGTAGTTTGATTTAATAAACCTGGTCTGATGGCAAGATATAGGAGTCCCAAGCAGTGCAGTATCCTAAGAAAACCCTTATGACCAGCTGAGACAAGGCAAAAGAAGGTGCTGAATTTGAGCTTTTGAATGCAAATGTTCAACTTTGAGGCTACAGCTCAAACCAGTCCTACTTTACATGGATCTTGTATTGCTTTTGGAAGTGAGAGGTGTTCATCTAGGGAGAAAGGTTGGCGTTAGATTGTTGGTCGCATGCTATTCGGACATGGTAGTAGAAGCCAGAAGGAAATAGAAAAAGTAAAGATTTGGGTAGAACAGCAAAATAGGGTGTCTCAGTCTGCATACTGTACTATGTCATGCACACCAGTTTCATGGGGAACCGACTGCATTTTAGCAATGCTGTGAATTAGGGTTCTAATGTAATTTAAAGGAGTAATTTCATTAATTACTGTAACAACCTGGATTCTATATGTGTGGAAGAATAAATCTTGGTCTTATCAACACAAATTTTGCTAATGTCAATCAGTTATGGTTAGAACCACCCAGGGACTTCCAAATCTCAGTACTACATTGGATGACGTCAGTTACTACTGCTTAAACACAGATCTTCAAAACCTACACTTATATCTGCTCCTAAACTTAAAGCTGTCTGTGTTTCTGCTGCTAAAGTTGCTAAAGCCAGCTTCTAAGACTAAGCCAGTAGGCACCTGAGCCCTGACAGGGATCTCACCCCTGCTGTTTCCACTTGGATGTTGTCTGTGAGGTTTGATCTAGTAGGAGTGACCACGGTGTGACAGCTAGATTTCATGCTACGGCAAACACAGCCAAGGTGAGATCTTTCAGGGCTGGGTAGTTTATGAACATGTTTTGTATAGGAGGCCCATGGATGGATCACTTACATAAGGGGTGGCTTCTGTTTCTAAATCTCTCGCTGCTTGATTGAAACGGTTTTTCTTAACTTCCAAGGGCTTCAGTCAATTGTTTCTGGAGATGTTATGATCCCTTTCTGTCTGATAAACATCTAGCTGCCTAAAGTGATGTGCTAGGGCTCTGGCTGGAGGAAATAGCAATGGCTGATAACGGAATTCTGTATGGCAGGTTTGCTAGGACTTTTTTCTCCTTTATAAAAGATGAGGGGCTGAAGATTTTCAGTTCTCACTCCAAAACAGGCATGTTTGAAAACATTTCTCCCACCTCTGGCAGAAAAGTTCTCTTCCATAATTATTAGATGAAGTTGTTCTTACAGTTATTGTAATAACTGTTTCCCTTTTTTTTTTTTTTTGGGGGGGGGAGGGAGAGGAAATCTTAAAGATCCTATTTTATTAATCATTTGTTACTTATTGTCTTCACTTATTAGTTCTTCAAGCAACCAATCAAAGCACTATATCAGGCCCACTTGAAGGTAAATCCCCACCTGAACCAGTGAACCTGAGGCAAACACTTCTGAGCAAATCCAACTGACAGTACTTTTTGTACACATTTATTTTTTCTTTTTGTCAACCTTTCTTGAAGAAGGAAAGAAATTACTTTTTACTTCTTTGTTCATTTACTAAAATAACTGGGTCATTTTGTGTATATGTGTGTGTGTGTGTGTGTGGGCAACATGGTTTCTAGAATAATTTCAGTTAATAATAAAATGGGTCTTTTTTGAACCTTGAAATAATGAAAGATTTGAAGTTTTGGGGGCTTTGAAATGTTTTATTGCTGTGTTGACTTGGTCTTGGACTTGATCTCCTCACAGGCAAGCATATGATGATCTTAGGCTATATGTGGGAAATCTATGTTAAAAACCACAGATCTTATTCTAATTAGAACAATTAAAATTATGAAAAATATACTTAAATAATGCTATCAGTGTTAGTGCAAAAATACCTCAATCTTCCCTGGCTGTTTGAACTCTCTTGTACAGTAGAAGAACATTCCTCTTCAAATAAGAAAATAAGATTTTATTATTTTTTTATTACTTTGAGGCAAAGTTAAAACTCTAAAAGATGTTAAAGAGAGAGGGAAAAAAAGAAGAAATCTTGAAAGGATAAGCTGGTAGCAGTCATTAAAAAAGAATGACCTTTCCTAAATGCTCTCTGCATTTAGGTTTAATTATCTTGTAGAATAGATGGAATGGGTTTTACAGGGGAAGATTTGATAACAGAAGACTAACCTAGTGATATGTGAGACATTTCAGAATACTCCTTATGCATTACAACATTTCCCCATTTGATGACAATCTTATCAGTTCCATCTGCACTGGAAGGAAGGCCAGTTTTGGTGTATTTTTCCCCTGAGTGGTGGCATCCTCTGTGGGAATTCATAGTTTACGCTTCAGGAAAGAAATGTGGTGCTAATTTTGTACAAGCCCCCTCACAGCATGGAGCTGCGTGGTGTTACAGTGGCTTCAGTTCTGCTAGCCTAATCAAATGCTGCAAGACCTTAAAGCTCAACATCGTAGAAAACACTGCAGCTACTCTGAGGTATTAATTCACTTTCCTCTCACCCAAAAAAAGACGTGAGAGGTTCTGCTGCTCCCACCAGAGACCAAAAGAATGACGAAATACATACAACTCTCAAATGGTTCCAGGACACATCATTTTCTATATTAATAAGAGAAGAAAGGATGACTAAGAGGATGACTAATGGTGACTAAGAGGCAGACACTGTGCTATGAATCTCCATGTACTTTATTGGAGGAAGGGATTGTGCACGTCTCGGGTTGTATTTCCATAGTTGTGTCTCTCCTAAACCTAGATTAAAACCTTTTCATGCCAAAAAATGGTGGTAACCTATAACAACTTTTCAGTTTTCTGAAACTCTTTAATTCTTGCTTTAGTCAAGTCCCACAAGAAATGCTTGAGTTTAGAGTTTTACAGGTTTGTTTTGTTTTGTTTTGTTGTTTTGGATTTTTTTAAATATTAATTGGGTTTTTACTAGAAAAGCCAGGTGTGCTACAAATCTTGTAAGAGAGTGTATTCTCATGAGAACCCTAGCCCACTTCTGTAAAATTCAGATTTGTACAGTGTAAATATAAAATCCCATGTGTGTTCTCTGAAATAGAATAAACCCCTGGTACTCTTTGTACTTTTGCAGGGAGGCTTCCAATGAGTATGTTACATGGTAACACAGAATGCTCAGTCACTTTGCACTCTGTTTAGGGGGAAATTTCTGGTTACCTAGCATGACTGGTGAACATTAAGGTGTTCTGTAAAATGCTGCACAGTGACAAATCTGGAGTATTAATATCAACAATAATATTTTCACTTCAATTATTTTTAGGCTTCAGATTTGCTGAATCTTGAGGAAGGCTCATAAATATATAGTATCTGTTATGCTGAAACATCATGAGAAACCCTGGAATGAAGAATTTCTTAATTTAGTTATCCCATTGAACACACTTCACAGTTTAGCTCATCATAATTTCAATTGTAAAATGTATGTGTTGTACCAATGAACCAAATGATAGGTATTGCACAATGTATTTAAGAGGTAAAAGATTCTGAAGAATTTACTGAGCTTCCATCCAAAACTAGTTTGGGAACTCAAGATTGGGTTTTTTTGTCTTCATGGGGCTGCAAATTAAGCTGCAAATTTCTTGAGTTTACTTGGAATACAGTGTTGTAAAAGCCTTCTTGTGGCATTTTTGGACTTGTCTTTCTAGAAGGGAACACTGGAAACCTCACAATTCTAAGTGGAAAAAAAATGATGGAAAGCTATATAAACGTTCTGGAGGCTTAGGGTAAAGAGGGTATGTATACCCTATATAGAGAGGTTGGCTTTTTTGTTTAGTTGTGATTCACTCCCGCATCTTTTTTGGAGTCCTGTTTAAGATTTAGTAAGGTTTGATTTGTATTTCTTTCTGATGATACCCAGTTATTTAGAACTGGCCCAGGAGTACGGAGATAAACAACTGCTTAGCGAAGCCGTACCAAGAATTGGAGAAAGTGGAACACAAGGAGCGAGAAGTGTGAGAGCCGCCGAGCAGCTCAGCCCAGGCTGGCAGCCGGCAGAGCGGCCCAAGCTTGCCCCCTGCAGGAAGCTCTTACCCAGCCGGCCGCGGCTGCCCGTGCCTCACCCCCACCAGAGCATCCTCGCTTTTAAAAGTAATAAAATCACCCTATCCGTTATCAAGTTGATTATTACACCTTATAATTTAGGTAATAATGAAACAAAAACATTTTCTGCCCAGCTACAGAAATATTCATATAGAAAACGATCATTCTTTGTCTAACCCTGGTTTTTTATTACTATATTGATCTTAAACTTCAATACGCTTTACTGTTCTTTTTTCCGAGTCAATTTAATTTGTACTGAATTAGTTTTATATCTGCAGTAAAATATTAGTAAAATGTTCTATAAATTTTCATGAAGTGAGGATTTTCTTCATATGTTTTATTAGGTAATTTTAAGGAAATGTGTTCTGCACCATCTGTGTCTTTAACTGCTCTCTGGTCATTTCACTGGAGCCGTAAGTGTCATCTTATGCCTCTTGTCAAGTATGATCTGGAGAATTGTGGGTTTGCTGAAAGAGTTTTTTTAATTTTTCTCCCTTTCTGAATCTTCCTGCCCTTCACCCTCACTTTTAGCATATAATTTTAAGCTGTGAAGGACAGATAACTATGAAGTAATGGCAGTGTTTGTGTATTTGCCCAGCACAGGAGAAGGCAACTAATTCTTCATTAGCACATGGGCTATTCCAGCTGTATGCAAATATATGTCTATCTAAACCAGACATGCAATGTCACATTTGAACATGTTAGATTCTGTTTTCTAAACAGTTTTGTAGTCACAGAAAAAAGATGTAGGTCATTCCCATTTCCAACATTTTTTTTTCTGAAATTAATTACTATGCTTGCTCTCTATACTTATAAAGTACACTACAGAAACACAAGTGACCGTAAAAGATGAAGGTATTTTGTCCCCTGAAGTGAGTTATTTGGCTTAACTGCATGAATGGACTTCTGCTGATTTGCTGGTGAAGCCCTCCAAAGCAATGGACTTGCACAAATGCACATATTCGTATGTGATAGCAAATATTGGCAACATATCTTAAGTGATTGCTATGTGCCTTCTCCTACCATTTTCCTATCCGATCTGTATTTAGGCCTGTTCTTGAGTTATCCAATTGTTTGGGAGTTTTGTTTTTGTTATTGCTTGGTTGTTTTGTTTATTAAATGGGAAATTAGATGGAAGCCCAGTAATGAGTTTGCAATGACATTCCAGTCCCCTTCTGAATGTGGGGTGGTAACTTCTGAGCTGATATATTCTCTCAGAACTAGTTCTTCTAAATACTGCAATCAGCATTCATTGTACAAAATGGTTGTACAGTATCTGAGTTTGTGGGTTTACCTAATGTTCCACCTCTCTCCTGAGCTATGGCACCTCAAAGAGAAGTGTTCCTGTTCAGTACTGAGGTATATAAAAAAAAAAAGGGAACCTCAGGAAAGAATACCTGATGATAAGTTAGGTGGCAATGCTCCTGCTAAATAAGTGCTGACCTTACAGTGCCTCAGCACACTGTAAGGAAGACTGTGATACTGACATAGCAAAACTGAAATACAGAAGTTCCCTTCTGCTTGTTTTTCTGTGGTTTATGTGCTTCTTCACCGATTTCTCTTATAAATGTAGAAATCTCTTTAACTGCTACCGTCTTGCCAGCTTTCATGTGCAGTAATCTGTCTTCCGTCTATCCAAACCTTCTTTCTTCATTTAGGAATTATTCTGCTTTATTTAAATCCTCAGCTGTTGCTGTTATTTGGTAAAGCGTGGTAAACTGCTGAACACACTCATTTGCACTTTGGGGAATCAAAAGATCTCTCTTGGTTGCTGTTTCAATCGCATTGTTTAGCCTGTGCCGAGCAAATACCTCAATGTGAATTTCTTGGAAGATATCACCTGACTCCTCTTTAGTAGCATTGGTTCTCTGTCCACCCAACATTGCACCCTTCTGAGGAGGCTAAAGCACTGATGTGGTTTTTAATCCAATCAGTGCTGGTCTATCTCTGAGGACAATATAAATTGTCTCTTTAAAACGTGTATTTAGTTGTCCTGCATTTCATCCATATACTCTTTTACAGGAGACGTGTTGAGCCACTTAAAAAGCAGAGTCCTACCAAATTATTCTCCTCTTCCTGCAACTCTTCTTACAGTATTAACAGTACCAGTAGAAATGTTCTGCCACAGTCATTAGCATCCATTAACAAAACTCCCTTTTGCTTTTCAGACTGACTCTGACTGTAAAAATGAAATGTTTTTTTCTATGAAGATTTTATCAGGCGCAATTGTGCTGCCGTTGTCTTTTCGGTCAATGTCACAAACATTCTGCTGGTCCTTGTGAAACCTAACACACACGTAAACTTGTGCATGAACACACACACGCATATCAGAGTGACTTGGCTTGTGTTGGTTTGCTGGCTTTTAATTTGGAGTGTTACATCACGCCACTTTTCTAGTAGTATTATAGATTCCCTACCATGTTTACTATCAGAACACTTTCAGTCTTCATAAACTTGAGTCTGAATAATGACTTCCTTTTCTCAGTAAATGCTTACTAATTTCTCAAGACAAACATTTGGTGTCCCAGTAATATTCCTTTGAGTTACTTCTCCCAGAATACCAGTCCTTTAGCAGGGACCCACTTAACCAGCAAGATTTGTTCTTCTGTAAGGCACAAATCTTCCTATGTTTTCATCTTTCTTCCCCCCCCCCCCCCCCCACTTTCTTCTTAACAGTATAAATCTTACATATTAAATTTTTATGTTGGATGTTGAATGTCTTTGATAGCTGCCTAGTCAGCATCCTTTGACAAAATTAAGCAAGAAATCATAATTCATCAAGGACTCTGAACAAGCTGCTGTCACTACTAACATTATCTCATGGTGATCTGTCTTTCAGCCGAGTCCTCTAGTTGAGAATATAGGGTGAAGTGTTTCAAACTTCTCTCTTTAATTTCAGCTGTTCCAGAGAGGTCCTAGAGAATCTCTTCACTGCTCTGTTCTTCCCCTCAGAGGATTGCCACTGATCCATTTTATGCCAGGTATCACATGGGTTTCAAATGTTGTTAAAGGCTTACAAAAATCTCTAAAAAGGACTGCTTCACAATGTGTGGAGTTACACTGTGCAGATGGAGAAGATGATGCTTCAGAAGCTTAGCCATGGAACAGAGTCACTGGTACGAGGAATGAGACTTGTTCAATGCTGGCTAATGACTGGATTACTCACTTTTCCTCTAACATGTTCTACAGCACGATCTGCCTATCTTTTAATGGAAAATTTTCATGAATTTTACTGTTTGCCAGAAGGTTCCTTTACTGAGCCCTTATAAATAATATTATACAGCTGCGATCACTTGACACTTTCCCTTTTGTGTGATCTGCATAATATAGCATATTTGTTGTGCAGGAAAGAAATCTCTTTCATTGTTTATGTCTTAATGGCTCCACATCACACAGCTGAACATCTTCTCACTCTACATAATAGGAAAATCTACCTAGAAAATAGTAGAACTTAGCATCATTATGGCCATAATAGTTAAAGCACATGAAAAATGGTCTAATATTTAGATCATATTCTGTTTCCCAAACTCTGCTTGTGAGAGTCCATAGATGTTTAAGACACCCCAGCTGTGTCCAGGCATTTTTCATGCCGGGAAAAATACAGTTTTATTAACAAATATTTTCTTTATGCACGAAATGCGTGGTGTCATTTGCAATGTACTACAACGGCCTCTTTATTGATACTGAAGTACTGATAGTTACCTATTCTAAATTAAAGAATAACAATTTCTTCTGATTTATGCCTTATTTTATATTTATATGTGTCATAGTATAATACGTCTTTTTTACCCCCTCAGAAACCTATTGTGTTAACATCCCAGAATATAAGATGTCTTATTAATGTAACCTTTGGGTTACACTGGGCAGGCAACTTTCCCATTCTATTAGGTAAAAGTGTGTATTCAAGAGTGCATTACAGTTATTAACCACAAGATGGCTCAATAGGAGAGGGAAATGAAGCTTTTTTATGTCAGAAAAGCTTCATTTTAGAACTGGACTGGAATCTTGGCTCCACATACACTAGGATTAAATGCATCCAGTTCAATCCATTATTAAAACACAGGAACACTCTACTGGTAACCCAGTTTAAATTACTGTTAGCCCAGTTTAAATAAAAGGCAACCTGAGTTTTCATTTCTTTCACTATAAAGTTAAAATGCTTGGGTTTGTTGGGTTTTTGTTTGTTTGTTTGTTTGTTTTTCAGATCTGTGGGAAGACAGAGCAAGAATGATGGAAGCAACCAAACTTTTAAAGGTAAAACTTCATTGAAAAACTACTGCATGTTTCACAGACTGAATAAGTCCTCAGATATCATTAAAGAAATATTTTTAATTACTCTAATTATGTGAATCAGGCTTATACTTTATTGATGGGACATAAATTGCTAAATATAATACATACAATACAGATAATTTAGTTGTCAACCTTAAGCCATAGACATGTTTATCTCACTCACTCTCTTTTTTGATTACTATTACATTGCCAGTTATCCATGATTTTACTGCAGATAAACAGTGGAATAACCAACTATTAATATCAAGATATAATACAAGAATCCTTTCTTCATTTATAGAATAAATGCTCAGAAACTCTTATTTTGACAGAAAAGGGACTTCTTGAAGTTCTTTCCATATTGCTGGGAAGGTTTCTGCACGTTTCTTAATGGCTGGAGCAAAACCATCACAAAGAAAATAGATCCACCTTGTTTGAAGCATCACATTTCTCTAAAACTGAGAGATCCACAAGTATCGGCTCCTGTATTTTCGCTCTGTAATAAGATTCTCACTCAAATCTTTATAGCTGTTACTGGATTTGAACTTAATTAGCGTATCAGGAATTTCCCTGATTCTAAGTAAAAGTATAGGTTGTATACCATGTTTCAGCTAAACTACTTCAATAAGCAGATCAGTCAAGCAAATAAAGAAAAAGAACAAAATCAACTGTTTAAAGAGCAACCACTGGGAGTGCCTACCACTGCATGTGTTGTGCCCCAGTCTATTGGAGATTCTGGGCAGGAAACTATGTCAGATTAGTGGGAAAGCATTTTCCCTGGGACGTGGGACGGTCAACATCAGATATTGGGTACAGAAGAAAACAGCAAAGGCCCCCTGCCACCTTTACTTGACTTGGAGCGCATTCCTGTGTTGAAGACAGTGGCTATCCAAGCGAAACCTTGCAAACCCCAACTCCAATGAATCAGTGACTACCCAGTTGGAGTGGCAAATTCCTTGTGAGCAAAACCAGTGCTTGAGTTCCCTGGCATCATCCTTTAAAGACTCCTTCTGTAAATAGTATGTGGGCAACTTGGCTGAAGTCTTCCAGACCTCTAGTCTCTGTGGGTATCCAAACATGTATACATTCTTTTGTGGTCCCCAGGCCAGGGCAGCTCTGACTACACAAACCACAAAGCGCATCACTCAATTGTTTTGCAAGCCTTGCTGGATCACCAGGATATAATCATCCTGGTGAGCTTGGTCAAAGCAACTTCTGATGTCTCTGATTTCTGTAATTTCTGCATCAGAATCATTAAGAGCATGAGTATTTTTTCTTAAGAAGAAATAGGCCAATTCAATGTGAAGATGTCTGTGGATGTATATCCCCACATGTGTACTCCTGTATTGGTGGGTCATAGGGCTATCAATTAACAAATGTCCACACCTATTTTAACCATGTTCTTTCCCCATGGAAGGTGGAGATGGAAAGCACATTGACAGATGGCAGGCCCCACACAATACATTTAATGTTAATGCATCATTCCTGTGCAAACACTGCAAGGGCTCTGGAGCGCCTCTCTATCCACATTGGACTGTATTTAGCAGTTCCTGCACCAGCTGTAAGTGCAGCCCTCCGCACCCTCTGTGAGCACTTTGAATCACCTGATAGGACACTCTTGTATCAAGAATAATTTCTGCTCCCTGGTTATTGAAGGCTATGAATATATACCTAGGAGTGAACTGAGTATGTCAGAAAGAATATCCTTAAATGTCAATGCTTTTTCTAGTAGTAAAGTAGTAACTACAATGAAAAAATTAAAAAGCATAGCTTCCCAAGGATGAAAGAAAAAAGAGTGAGACTGAAGGGTTGATGCTGCACTCTCTTCTTCTCTTTAAGGTTTGCCTGTTCCCCCCCCGCCGAAAAGTCCTTTCAAGGTAGGTGTAGTTACTTGCATCGTGTCTCCTCAGGCTTTCCAAGCTCTTTTTGACCTTTCCTGTATGCTGGGTGATGGCTTTGGCTTCTACCTGCACAGCCCTTGGGAAACAGCCCTTCTCCTGTAGTGTGCATACTGTTTTAACACCTTAGTGACTGTAGTTAGCCTAGGAGAAGGCAGATGATGGGACGCTACGTTCAGCTCACGAGAAAGGGGAGGAGGATGTGAGTGGAATGTATTTGCTTGTTGCTCATTGAAAAGCCTCCTGCCAGGGAGGACAGAAAAAGGAAAGACGTTTCATAGGGACAACATGAGCAGCAGCTGCAGCTCAAGAGGGGGGAGAAATTGATAAAGGGTAGGGAGGCAGCAAGGAGAGGCAGAGCTAGCTGATTAGACCCTGGAGTTATGGAAATCAACCCCTTCATCATCTGGCTGAGTTTCTTCTTCCTCCTACATCTGGCTCACCAGCTGTTGCCTGGGAGCACAGTTTTGCAGCACTAGAGAGGCAGAAGCCCTCCAACAAGCACTTTAGCAGCTCCCGTGACCTCCCCAGAGCATCCTGTGCCTCTGTCACTCCGCTTTCCAGCCACCCAAACTCCTGACAGCCCTGCAAGGTGCCCGGTGTCCTACTGCAGTCTACAGATACTGCTCCACATTCTGGTTTTTTATTATTAATTTTTTTTTTAACAGGGCCATCTGTGTGCAGTCACTGGTCAGCACACTTGTCTGGCCAAGCCCTGTACCTGATCATCACAGTCTGTTCTATTTTTCTTATTAAACGCTATCTTGAACAATTTTTCTGTGTAATTGTCCTCAGCACTGTGTGTGAATGTGTATCCATCTGTGATGCTTCAAGCCAGACTAGCTGGAGAGTAGGACAAGATTTCTAGACCAACTACTGGAGACACTCATTTTTGCGTGAGACACTCATTTTTGTGTGAGACACTAACAAACTTCAAGTTGAACTAGCTGGAGAGTAGGTCAAGAGGTTTAGGGGTCGGACACAGAAGGGACCATAAATTTGAGACAGCTACCAGAGAGACACAAGAGTAACATCTGCTAACGAGCCCTGAGTCTTATCAGCCTGCAAGACAGAACAAGATCAGGCCCTTCGCATTGTTCATTCTTATATGAGCGCTGTTCATGCATATGCAATGGCTGTACAAGAACTGTACTCCTGCGCATGGGGGGGTGTACAGCAAAGAGAATACTGAGAGAGGGTTCAAGTTGGAAGCACTGGTACAGGGGATTGCTGGTGCAGGCCATTGCAGGGAATGGGTGTAGGACATGGATTTGCAGGTGCCTTCTGCAGAAACAGGGCTGTGTACTCCTCTGGTTTCTCATATTTTGCAGCCCTGGCACCCCAGTGTAGGAGCATGAATGACCTACTCCCTCTGAGTCATGCTTCCAGCTAAGGAGCTCTCAAGTGCTCTTCAAGGAACGAGTGTGTACCTCCAAAGTGTGATTTCAAGGGCATTGCCATCATTGTACTGAGTTCTGTGCTGTGTATCTTGATACAGTCATCTTTCACACACAGAGGCAGTACTGAGGTCAACAACTCCTGATACTGCCAAAGGTTCCTTGTCCCTGAATTTTCTAAGTGGTGAAATGAACAGTGTCAACATGGCAGAAACATATGGAAAAAGTAGAAAATTAATCACTTTAAATGTTATAAAAAGTTCATCTGAACACTGAGAGGTTCAGTGAGATCAGGGGATAGACAGCAAAATAAAGTAGTTCAGACAGCAGCAGAAAAAGGGTCCTGACAAAGGGTGAGAACAGATGAATAAGAAAGGAGCAACAGGGTCAGATGAATGAGCTGAAGTCTGGCAGCAGAGAGTGAGCAGGAAGACTTCCACAGCATCTCTCCGTATGTATTGGCTAGAAACCTTTCAGGTTGTTGTGAGACCTCTAGATAGATCAGAAGCTTTCTGCTGCACACCTCAGAGGGTCTTGGCAGAGCATAACCCACACTGGTTCAGAGACCAAGGAGCCCATGAGTACTGAAGCACTTTTGGAGCAGAACTCCCAATTTAGTTTCCCATGGAGAGAATCTAGCTATTTTGCATTAAAATCAGCCTGAGAACTCAGCCCCATGCTCTGTAAATATAGACTTTCAGGGCTTCAAAACCAAGCTCCTGCTCTGAAACAAGTTGCTAACATAGGCACAGCCTAATGCTGTTTATTCTTTCCCTCTAAAAGTAGTGGGGATGGTGTCTGTCAACCTTAAAGAATCATCACATCAGTTGAAGAAAAAGCCCTGGTAAATAAAAGTGTGTAAGGGCAAGAAGCTGCATATATTCCTTCTGTCAGCGATGACTCACATCAGCGCCCCAAGTGAGTGGTGTGTGGGCAGCTACCATTGTGCCACGCCAAGTGGAGATACCCAGGAGACAGACTCAATGAGTTTCAAGCCTCCTTAACTTTACCATCTGAGGATGGCTCCATACATACTTGATCAGCTTGGATATTAGTTTTTTTAGCTAGGTAAAAATAACTTGCAAAGTCCAAGAAGACAATGAAAAAGAAAAAGAGAAATCAATCCTGTTTAAATATATTTTCTTGCAGTCATTACTTGAATATTGATTTTTAGTGAGGACTTCCAGAACAGCAGGTTTCGTCCTGCATGTGCTTAACTGCTATGACTTCAAAAGAAGCAGGTGTAACTGAGGTACAGTATGTTTAAAACCCAGATTTATCTCATTAAATGCAGTATAAGTGGTTTATAGAATGTGATCTCTCAAAGTTTCATTGAAAGAGGTCATGCATTCAGAAAAAAATGAGGAGCTTGGTTTTTCTAAGCTTATGTCCAGATACTAGAAATTACAACTTAGTAACTTAATAATATTAATAATAATAAAAACTTAAATTTTTAAGAGAATATTTAACTTCGAACTCTTTAAAGAATCATCACTTTCTATTCTGGATGCTTGTAAATAAATTTCCACTTTGAACTATAGCTTTTACTGAAATAAATGTTCTGGTTTTAGTGTTTGATGGAAACTTTAAAAACTTGTTTCCTTCAATAATAGAAAAATGCTCATCAAAAGACAAATTCCCATCTTTCAGATACCGTTAGAGCAATAATGAGTAATACTCAGCTTATCTTATGCTTCAGTCATCCATTGTTTTTAAAATGCATGTTTGTACTTGGAAACCATTGTCTTTAACAAAGGAAAATATCCATTTTAAATAAACAAACAAACAAAACAGAAAAGCAAAAAAAAGAAATCACAGTTCAGGCTAAGGGTAACTTTAATTACACTGTTTACAAGGAGAAACAAAGACATATTGAATCAGATGGCAAAAGACTTTCCAGTACAATCCAAAAAACATTGCTGGCTTCCCTAGGGCTATGATTTTGATTAGTGTCTTGGGTCAAATTAGAGCTCTGCTCATAGAAACACCATAGCTACTTGTATGCATCCAGAGGAGGGCAGCAAATCTGGTGAAAGAGTTGGAAGGCACGTCTTGTGAGGAGTGGGCTTGTCTAGTTTGGAGAGAAGAAGGCTGAGGGGTGACCTCATGGCTCTCTACAGCTTCCTGAGGAGGAGAAGAGGAGAGGAAGGTGCTGAGCGCTTCTCCCTGGTCCCCACTATACTACCATTTCTTTACCGAGAGGGTGGTCAAACCCTGGAACAGGCTTCCTGGAGAGGTGGTTGATGCCCCAAGCCCCAAGAGGCATTTGGACAATGCCCTTAACATGCTTTAACTTTTGGTCAGCCCTGAATTGGTCAGGCAGTTGGACTAGATGATCATTGTAGGGCCCTTCCAATTGAACTGTTCTGTTCTGTTCTGTTCTGTTCTGTTCTGTTCTATTCTATTCTACTCCATTCCATTCCATTCCATTCCACATCCTTCTAAACAAAACTAAGTCAGAAACACTCAAATTTAAAAGTTTCTTCTGTTAATGAGAATAACCAAACAAAAAATGGACCTTGAGTATTGATCAGGCCAATAGAGGTAAAAAACCTAGAAGTATTTGATCATGTGAAACAAACAGAGGGAAACACATAAGAATATGCATACTTACTTTTGATGTCCCTGTTGTTAGAGAACTCAGTATCAATTTTATTTTAAAATATTTTTTTACATTGTCATGCTTAAATGCTTGTAAATGTTATATGTGTAAAAAAAAAAGATATTTTACTGACACTCAGGGCTGTTTTGTGGGGTTTTTTTATTCCAAATGCTGTGTTATCTAAATGGCAAAAAAAGAGAAGTGTCATTAGTTATGCAAAAAGAACTTCTCAAGCAGGAGTTAGTACTGTAACAACAGTGGGCTTTTACTGACAAAATTTTCTTTATTTATTTTGTCTAGAAAAGGTATTATTTCTTATTCAGGAAAAAAAATAGTATGTGTCAAGGTTTATTTTGTACTTATTGGCCCTCAATTTTCTAGTGTTTGAATGGTTAGTAACTGTAAATGTTCAGAAGCACATTTAAGTAGAAAATGTAATGCCTCAAAGATGTTTAGCTGTCAGTGTTTGGTTTTTGTTTGTTTGGTTGGTTGGTTGGTTTCCTTTTTTTCCTTCGGTTAAATACTTTAGTTATTCAATTTTATTCCTGATATTCTGAGTTGGCAAAACTCCTACACATAGTGTACTGAGTGTATTATTTGTTTAAAATTTATTTGTAAAGCTTAAAGTTGAATGAATTCCAAATGATGCAAACAATAACTTTTCTATGATTCCACAGAAACTAATTTTGTTTTTCTATTACAATACTTGCCATAGTACCAGCAAAATGATTAGTATATTCCCAGTTGAAATACAGTTACCAGCTAGAAGTGAATCGAGGTATATATTCCAGCCTAGTTTAACACAGTCACTGGTTTTCAAGGACTATGAGCTAATCTCCAACTCATTAAAATATTGTAAAGCATGAGGAATAAATGAACTTCATTTGAAGTATTCATCCATGAATTCTTAATTGCTTTAGCTTGACTAAAGCCTGGTTGGTGTCTAACTGAGCTTAAGAACAGGCTTTTAACAAGATCTATCGGCTAGTGTTAATTTTTCATTGTCTTCATGCCACAGGTCTGGAAATTTTGCTGTGAGATACTTGACTCCCTGCCCAATAGCTGATCAGCTGGGTCATGAACCAGGTTGATGTATCACAAATAGGAGAAAGAGAATAAGCATCTTATGAGCAGTAGAAGCATACAGCCAAGCAGAGCCTTTCAACAGCAGAGCTAACTTCAGGTCCAAGATATAAAAGATGCACAGCAGTAGCTGAATGCAAAAGGGTCTCATGGTTCAGAAAATTCTTATTTCTGAATTTTTGATGGGAAAATGAAGATTTCCTTTGTTAGCTGGAGAGCTTCTAGCATCATGTGATGTCAGTATGCAGAAAAAAAAGGATTTTTGGTGTCAAGGATTCTACTTTGACATTCTCTGATTTTCATAGGTTCTGGGATTGATTACAGTTCAGATCAGAAAGCTAAAATAAAATCAACACACTAAATAGTGAACTGGGTTTGAACAGCAGGTCCTGGGTCCTTGAGATTACAAGAGAAAAAAGGTTAGAATTGGCCAGAAATTAGAGTTATTGATAAAATTTGAAACCAGAAGTTATCTTTGCAAATTTAAAATATTTATTTTCAATTAAAAGAAATCCTGAATTCTTCCAAGTCTACAGATGTTATAACCACTGTACACAACGACTGTCATTTCCTGTAGTTTTGAATCTGTTGTGGCTTGAAAAAAACAATATGGGATCCCAATATTACTGATCCCTTTCCTACCCTGCAGATGAAACTTAATCCCTCTGAAGTTAGTGATAACTCCTCATGATTTTCTCCATATTTCAAAATCTATCCTAGTGAAACTGAGACATGATAAGTAGAAAACAAGTTGCTTAACTGGTAACTGTTTCCTCAAAGGTATTACATGGTTCCCTTATCCCTACTCCAATTTATTTCTTAGGCAATATTATCTACTAAACTGGCAATTTGACAACAGTCAGCTAGTGAAGTTTTTTCACTCCTCAGTGACCGGTACTTTCAGAGAGTCATCTTCAAAGTATAAGGAACATGAGAGATGTCTGTTTTCTGCGCCTTGGAAGGAGTTTAACATCTCTGTAGTGCAAAGCTCTGCACAGTTAGACAGAGAAATGTTTTTAAAATGTACCAAAAAAATTACACTAGAATGTCTGTAACTTCTTTAATGTACATCGCTAGAAAGAAGCTATAATCCTTATAGAAACTCTACCGGATAGGAGGTAAGACTATCATAATTATTCTTCACTATACGAAGAAGTGATGCAAGCTTTCTATAATAAATTATCATAACTTCTACAGAAGCCATACTGCCCGCATGTTAATAGCACTACAAATTAGAGTATTTGAAGTTTTATGGAAGGGATATTAAAAAAGTCTATCACAGGAACAGCAAACAAAACAGTAGAGTATTTTAGTTCAGTAAACACATATTTATATCCGCAAAAACATTTCTGTCTTCTGAAGATTAAGTAAAGAAACAAGGGGGTTGTGCAGCGTATACCTACACCGTGGGGCCATGTGGCACAACTGGAGCAGATGTGAAGAGAGAAGCGTTGGATACTGAGGGCACACTGTCCACACCATGCATTTTTCAAGGGTTTCACCTGGCTGGTGCCCCAGAGAAATCATGGGTTGGTTTCCCATTCAACAGCACATCAGTTCATGCTCTCTGGGACCACTCCATAGTGTGAATGGAAGCACCAGAAGGGGGAGTGATCAGAAGAGTCACTTCAAATGGCCACTCCTGATCCAAACTAAAACATGGCATTTACTTTGTCATGATGCAATAAGGAATCTTCCCCAAGAACGTGAATACAGATGCGTTACTTTTGGAATTTTAAGATTGGAAAAGACTGAATAAAAGACTGGAAAATCAATAAAGTGAATTAATCTCTTAAGAGTGAGTGTTTCTCTGAGAGGAATAATAAATTGCTGCAGTAAGATTAAATCTTGAGGAGATGGATTAAAATATAAGTAATTAAAAAAGAATTCAACATAAAACCCGTGCCCATTTCAGTTCTTTAGTTTGCCACTTAATTAATAGCTATTAAAGGATATGACTCCAATGCTCTGGTCAGTAAAGGGGACAAAGCAGTGTTTCTTGGAAATGCTGGCTTCTGGGCCAGGACATGTTAAGTGCCGTGTCCGAGTGAACTGTGAATGGGTTTCAAGTAGGTGAAATCTTGCCACAGATTAGCACTGAGCCACTTTCAGTGTCTTTCCAGTTGCCTAAATTTGATTTCTTTATTAAGCATGTGTACCCTTAACCCAGATACAATCTAGGATAACTTAACTGACCCCAGGGGACAACACAATCTGAAAGAACATGATCCAGAATAATGTCTTCACTGGTATAACCACAGTTTCTCCGCAAGGTAAGCAAGTTTATGTGAAGCAAGTATGCACTAATAGTTTTGTAAGGAAGGGATCATTGTCATACTCACAGTTTCTTCTTTCATTTCATAGAATCATAGAATACTAGGTTGGAAGGGACCTCAAGGATCATCTGGTCCAACCTTTCTTGGCAAAATCTCCGTCTAGACAAAAGCACCATCTATATAAGACGGCCCAGCATCCTGTCCATCCGAATCCTAAAAGTGTCCAATGTTGGGGAATCCACCACCTCCCTGGAGAGATTATTCTAATGGCTGACTTTTCTCAGTGTGAAAAATGTTCCTCTTGTGTCTAGTCAGAATCTCCACAGGAGTGACTTACACCCACTACCCCTCGTCTCTTCCATGTGAGTCCTCCAAAAAAGGGAGTTTACATCTTCTTTGTAGCCACCGTTTAAGTTCTGGAACCTGGTGATGAGATCTCCCCTAAGCCTTCTTTTCTCAAGGCTGAACAGACCAAATTCTCTCAGCTTTTCCTTATACAGCAGGCTTCCCAGTCCTTTGATCATCTTTGTGGCCTTTCTCTGGACCCTCTCCAGCCTGGCCATATCTTTTTTTGTATAGTGAGGACCAAAACTGAACACAGGTGATGGATTCAGAAAATTAGTAAAATTAGCCCCCTCTAAAACAGTTGAAACCTATGTCTATTTTCATTCTTGAGAAACTCTTCCATTACGAAACAGGAGAGGGTTTGGTTTGGGGGTTTTGTTTGGGTTTGGGGGTTTTTTTTCAGAAATAAGTATTGTACTTTAACATTACATGTCAGAGATGAAATTGCAGGGTATAGGGAAAGATGACAGGAAAATAAAAAGATCTGAAGACTGCACACGAGATGTTCTGCAAATGTTCTGGATCTTCTAGAGACTCTGAAATTACATAAAATGACTGTGGCTAGGAGCTGAACTTACTCACTTTTGGAAAGAAGACTCTTCTGATATTGTTTCCAGCTTATTCCATGTCAGTCTTCTGATAAGAGTTGTCATGTTTAATTGTTGTTGTTACTATTGTTTTCTCCTTATTTAGTATCTCCATCTTAATTTCTGGTACTGAAAGTAACTTTCCTCACATTGTATTTTGGCCATAGCAAAACATTATTTAACAGCATCTGTCATCATCTCTGAAACAAGCAATCCCTGAAATATGCTTTAGCACATCTTCAGCTGAGCTTCTGCTGAGCATAATGAATTACAGACTGAAATACTGGTTACACGCAGTTTTAATTACAGACATGAGACCTCTTGCATTCAGTGCCCTGTACTTGCTGTCATTACATTCACATATGTAAAATTCTTTTCCTTTGAATTTCTAATACTTTTGTTTGGTTGTGTATTTAGCAGAGATGAATACTGTACTAATTCTTTGGTCACTCAGACAATCACCTGAGCAGCCAATGGGCCAGGCAGAACAGACAGCACCTAAGATTACTCTGTAGCCTTGCTCATTGTTGAGTTCATTAATTTGGGTCTGCCTTCTCCTCCATTTCCTATAGTTTTCTTATGAAGTTAGGATATCTTTTTAAAATTTGGATCTATCTATCAAACTAGATTGAAATTCTACAGTGAATTAAAAAGGGAAGGGCTGGCAAAATGTGTGGTTACCAAACTGTAGAAAAACCAGGCAAAAAATTGCATAAGCCTATGAATCTACCTTGTAGAGAATCAGGGGACAGAGAACAGTATGGGGTTTACAATGGTAAATCTTTCTCTTTTGGTTGGGCTGGTTCCTTTTCAAAATATGAGGGGCAATACTGACAAGTTTTAACCTTAATTTGATTGGAACCACTTTTAAGCCATTGCATGTCCCATTTTAATTCTTACCTTGATTCTTTTCTGAGCAAGAAAGTGACAAAAAAGAAAGAAAAGCAGAGAAGTTGTCAGACACAGCCATTTCAAGATATTCAGTAACCTTACCTTACACTTTATCTCCATAAGCACACAGAGGCCCCACCAAAGTTGTTCATACTTCATTTTTTGCATTTCCTCAAAAATGTCTTCAGTGCTATGAACCAAGTCGCAACTGCACCCCTTATACTGCTATTTTCTTCATATTGCTACACCTCGTGGCTTTTTCACTGCAGCTGTCTGAGCTATTCCTTAGAATAAGAGAAGAATAGAGAGAAAAATCAAAGTACTGCAGATGGACTCTACAGTAATAAATAACCACATTTTCATCTGGTTTTCTAAAAAATATGGTTTCAGACAGCATGAAAATTCCTTTATAGTTTTTCATTTTGTTCATTCCCTCTTTCAGGTTTTCCTTAGGAAAACAAGATTTAATTTTTTTTTTAATTTCTTAATTAATTTTGAAAAACATTGATTTAACAAAAGTGTAATAAACTGAGAAATGTTGGAAAAGCTCCATTTTTGTTTTAAAAATTAATCACTATCTGTTTACTATTCTATTTACATGAAATAATTTCCCTGACAAAAGGAGGAAGCTCTGTTCTCCATTGCATGTTCAAGCATTTATATCACAACTGTTTCTTACTCCTTAAACTTTTATTTAGCTTATCTATACTGACTACCTAAAAGCCAGCACGGATAACAGGGCTCAGAGAAACAGCAGCAAGAAGTAAAGTGAAGTGAGGGATACTTAGAGTAAAATTTTTCCTTTCAGAATTTTATTGAGTTGTTTTTTCCTCAACATAACTGAAAAACTAATACTGGCAAAAAAACAGAAACAGTCTTAAAATTTTAGTAGAAAGACTAGTTAATTTCTTCAAAATCCTGTTATCTTCATATGACCAATTCTGTTTCCTGCAAAACCAGCGGGAAACTTGCTGTGGAACTCAACGATGGTGAAATTAGTGTCTATTCATTTTCAGGTTTTCCTTCACCTTTCGGTTTGCTTGTTATCTTTGCAAAAGAAATGGTTCCCTCAAGGAAAAGCATCCGATGCTGCTGAACTTGGTAAGATTTTTTAATGATAAGATTTTCTGTACCTTCTTGCTAAACAAAAGTACACTGCACCTAAATAATTTTTATGGCTTTATTATTATTATTAAATATGTTGAATCCCTCATGTTTCAAAAAATCCATTGGGATAAAATAGTTATAGTCTATCTAAAATTAGATAAGTATTGAGTGATGGAAATGACTAACAAATTAGTTAGAAGATAATAGATAAAAGGGAGACGTTAAGACCGTAGCAGTTCTGTGATATTGATTGGGAGAAGGGCAATGCTTTTTCTTGTTGTTGTTCTTCTTTTGGAATATGAGTGAGTTCTGGGGTTTCCTCTGTGTTTTTACACTCTGATAGTCTAATTGCTACGATATTTTGTTAGGGTCTTTTATTACTTGAATTATTTCTATTCTGGAGAGGAAGAACAAGTGACAGTGAAATGGAGTCAGCATTTGCACAGCAGGAGCAGAAAATTGCCTGAAACTACGCCAGCTCCAGCTGTGAGAAGGTGGCATCTGCTTGGCTAAGCAAGTAGCGTCAGATCAGTATTTGGATAAAAATTCTTTAAAGAACAAAACTTGCAAATTTGTATGAGGTAAGGACCAACTGAGCTTGATGGTGAGAAATACCTGGTGTCCTCCCTTTGGAACTGGATAACACTTTTGAAGGAGAGCAAATAAAAAAAATTAACAATGTATCAGTCTCTATCTAACCTGTTCTGTGCATTATGAACTTTTCCATCTATGCCTTATGCCACAGAAACTTAGTTTTGGTTGCCTCTCTGTTTTTAGAAAGCAACTCTGATGACATCTGATCCATTTTCTAAGTCAACATAAGAAATATTCACCAACTGACAGTAATACAAAGTTACTTACTGCAAAACAAAAGAATTTGTACTGTAAGTCAATCATTCGTACCTCTTAATCCATATATAAACTGAATGTTGCTTCAACATACATAGCTTAGTATGGTCTCCTGAAGAATATGAGTGCTTGATACTTTCAGTCGTTTCATTTATTAAATGGTTTGCATGTCCAATGTATTCAGTAGAGGAAAGAAAATTATCCTAAAAAGACTGTGGGAAGACACAATTATCAGTGAAAATTGACTCTGGGATTGAAGGACTTCTAACAGATCTTTTATATATATTAGACAGAGCTGCTTTTTGAGCACATTTCCTTTCTCAATGTGGAACACAATTAATCCAGCTCAGCAGTTTAAATCAGTGCGGAAAATCCATGCAAAATAACTTCTAGTTTGGCACACTGTAAGGTCATATCTGGTAAGAAAAAATAAATAAATGTGCAAGTTTATGAAGGAAAGAGCAGCTAACTTTAACATGGCATTAATGATTACCTTGTTAGAGAGGACACTCAAAGACAATGCTGGCTCACTGAAGATGAGCCAACAAGACATTTATTTCATTCTGGTTTTAAAAGAGGCTAGCCCAAGTGCAGCAGAGAATTGGTGTGAATGGAGGAACCCTGCACACAGAATGAGGGTTGCTGCCACATGCTTGCCCAAAATTCACTTTCAAGATGGGAGTGAAAACAAATATAGAAGCAATTGGAAAACATATAAAGGATTAGTCAGCTTCTTTTACCTTCTTAATAGCGACTGACCACAGTAAAAGGAAAAGGCAGGGCAAGGGATTTAGATGGAATAAAAGGAAAACCATTCAAAATGGAAGGAAAGTAGAGCCAAAGTCTTAATAAAATCAAAGTTTTAAATTAATTGTGTGATTTTATATGATTTCACAGAAATCAGAAGATCTCTGTTGGAATTCATTTAGCACCTGTTACAAAAGTAGGTAAGCACTAATGCATGAAATTTTCACACTCCTAAATGCAAGCCCATGGTCCCCAGCCTGCGGCTGAAACTCAGTATGCTGCTTGCAGGACCCTCTGATACTGCTCACAGTCTTACATTTCACTTCCCACTTCACTTCTCTCTGTGGTTTGTTGAGAAGCACAAAGCGTGATGTACAAGTGTCACACTGGTTCACTATGGGTGCCACTGGGCCAGAAAAGGTGAGGACTTCTGATTAAGCTTCCTGACACGTCTGAATTAGTTAACAACCTGAATTCATTTATCCTTCAGGATTAATGTGGAAGACATTTAAAATCAGATGCTTGTAAACTGACTTTGAGATACACTGGCAATATTATTACTCTAATATTGTCCTGAGCAATACTTTTTCTTTTTTTTTTCTCCTAGACCTGTTGAATAATTCACTATACAAGATTTTCAATATACTTCACTTGTTTTTCCTGTTCTCAAATTGAGCCTGCTTTTGAATGACCTGGTGATTCATTCCTGTGGGTGAACTCTTGATCTGTATTTTATGACCAGTTTTCAGTATCTCACCTTTTGAAAGCTTATTCATATTGAGTAGGCATATGTGTTTTTTAAAAGAAAGGGAGAAATGCACATCTTTTGTGTGTTAGACCTTTCCAGAGCAGACTTTTGTGTTCAAACCTCTCATAACAAGTAGCTGAAAGAAGAATCTGTTTTCCTAACAATAAGATAAAACATGAGATCATTAGACCTTGTAAAGTCAGAGTGTTTCTGTTCATGCTGGACAGCAAGGTACACATTTATAGAAAGCCATATGGGCAAAGACAAAGTGTGTGTAGAGCTAGGATTTCTTCAGGACTGAACAATGGCTGAGTATGAATTTTCAAGGCCTTTTTAAATCACCTTTTTTCTATCCAGCTCACATTTTAGGAAAATAATTCTGAAAACTCTCAAATAATCATATAGTTCTTTTTCTTTATTGACACTGTTCTAAATTTACACTTTGGTTTTTTGTCTATCAGAGTAAACTGGTAGATAGCAACTTTTTCTCCCTACGTCACATTCCTGAGGCTTATCAGTGATAAGTGAGGCTATTTTTTCATATAGATTTTCCTTATTTCTGTTCTACCTCAACATTGCACATATTATCTTCTTCGAACAAATTTAAATAGTATATGGCAAATAAAAGAATTCCAGCTAAACAGCTACAGTCATTTATTCTGAGACACAACAATTCTTAAAGAAGCAAAGATGATCAGCCTTTGACATGCAGACCAGATAGATAGATGAGTCATCTATGTTTGGTGACCCACGGTCAGCTGGATACTGTTGGATACCGTTGGTCAGTTGGTATTACTTGGGCTCTGTACGTTCAATATGTCAGGCACGCAAAGATGAGGGATGATTGCTTAGAATCATAAGAGGTGAGAGAAGCAGTTGAAGCGAAGTGCCCTACTCATCACTTCCCTGTCCAGGAATGCCTTTGTCTTCCTTCTATAGAATCAGATAACCAAACCAAAACTGAAAAAAAACCCACATTCAAATAGGTTACATTTTTGAACTAGCAAAAAGACATTTTTAACTCTGAAGTGCTGAATCCTAAACAGTCATCTCTAGGATATTTTACACTATACTGCATGTCCTGAACAGAAACTTTCTTAGGATGATCTACCTGGTATTTGCAGTGCTTCTCACTTCTGTGGATTGAAAAAAACTCAGGATTACATATACTAAATATTTTATATTTCCACAGATAGAAATATGTTACTCCAAGTATACACACCCTTTCAAAGCTTGTCTGACTGTGTGAAGGGAATGCCAAATGATTTTCTATAGGAACAGCATCCACAAAACACAAAGCAATAAGAGACACATTTACAGCTTCAGCACAAACACAAGAGACTGCATGAACACAAAGATTGATCTGTTCTTTTTTCTTTTTCATTAAACATGTTCCTCTAGGTCACTTCTAGGAAAAATAATGTGGAGGCACCTCTTGATGTTTCTGATACTGGGACTGTAAAGTGAATAACATGAGTATTTTAAGCTTCACAGCCATAAATCTGGTATATCTGAAGAGCACTATAATCAATTCTAAAACTTAAAGAAATAAAATACTCCCATATTTCTTCACTCAAACTGTACTTAGGTAGCAGGAATGAATTAAAAAAGAGCAGTGACCTTCAGTAACTTTGATACAGATTTACCCTATGTAGTTCCTCAAGAAATTTAAAAGAAAAACAACAGTGATGAGCAGACTATCATTTTATCCTCAGTAACAGATTATCTATGGTTAGCTTTCTTAACCTAGGAGTCAAAATATTCTTCCCCTACAATATATTTTCTCTTTAACTAAAGTAAGCTTATATGACATGTAAGTAGTCTGTGAAAAAAATACAGGTTTTTTCCTCTCACTGGCTTGTCCACAAGCAGAATGAGTTGTCTGGCCCCGTAGGCAGGCCAAAGTGGATATACATTCTGAATTTGCCTCCAGCCAGATACATTGTTTTTTCCTCCAGATGTGCTAAGAAATCCTTCTATACCTCCCTTTCCCTCTCAGCCTGATGTGTACAGTACATGAGAAAACATTTTCTTTTTCTTCTTTTTTTAGTATCTTTCAGTCCTTTGTTATTTAAAAGTAATAAGGATTGAAGAGCAAATAGCTTCACAATCTTCCCTAACAACTTTGTTACCACTGCTGTAAATGATATGCCAAAAAAAAACCCCCACCCAAACAAACAAACAAAAAAACCCCCAAACTTTACAGATTTGTCAGTTTACGTTGTCTGCAATTCAGTTGTAACTGAAATGTGAACAGGTATCTAAATTCAGAATGGTGTTGCCAGAATCACTGAATTTATCACAGATCTATGCTTTATCTGCTGCAGTACTATAAATTTAAAGTACTATAAATTCAATTGGATTTCAAAATAAAACAGCCACTAGACCTAACTGTAGTGCCAGACAGAACTGTAACACCATTCTTCTGTTTTATTGTCCTCCTTTTCAATGTCAAGAGCTATTTCACAGGGGAAAAAGTTTTTCCCCTTTCTGCCTGAGTCGTGCATACTGAGTTTGCTTTTTAAATTAGTAGTCTGATAATCACAATCCACTTAAGGTATATTTACATGGTACTGTCGTATTTCATACCAGTTTAAATATGCCTCTGCAACTAAGAATGTGAATAAAAAGGTGTAAATCCCCTTAGCTCCTGGCTTTTACTGTGAGCCTATTCATGGAGTTTAATATTCTCTTGAATTCCATGAAAGTGTGTATGTCTATACATAAAATCTTTTAAGTTTAAAAAAAAAAAAAAAGAGACATTGATTTAGTGCCAAAATAATATAGTTTATTACAAATTGATGAAATTAACTTTCTGTCTGAGGTTGTGACAGAATCTACTCCCATTTGGAAACGCTCAACCTGAGTGTAGATATTCCTTTAACTTAGGACGTGTTTGCTTCTTTGCGTTGCTTGGAAAAGAAATAGGCCCTTTTGTGAGAGAGCACTACCTGCACAGACGCTCTCTACTACCTTATTTCCTTGTTTCCCCCATCTTCTGTCCCATATGCAGGGAAAAATAAAGGATGTCCAGACATTTTTCGATGAGCTTGGATAAATCTTGTCCCAGGAGCTGTCAGGCAATAGAAGGTTACTCAGTGCACTTTCAGTTACGAGCTGTCCCCAGCATTTTCTAATGCTGAATAGCTCAACCTCATTTAAATGCTATTTTAATCCAAACTATTTTGCATAATCTCATTGGAACACATGCCAGATGTTTCTTGTTCATGTGACCAACTAATTACATGCAGACAACGAACATCCAAATTCAGAAATAGGCAATGTGTATATGTAAAAAGCCAGTACTTATTACTTTCAAAGACTGTGATGAGTTTTGCATTTAACCTTGTGTACATGCTTAGAAGAATACATTCCAAGACCAATAATTATTTTTTTTAAGCTATTTATATGCCATAGGTTTTTCAGGTTGAGAAATTATTAGGTGAGTAGGTGATTCTTTTTCCCAGAAGTCACCTGCAGATAAATGTACAAAGACATGCTCTGTTACGAGATATATCGCGTTTTGATGTTCCATAATTCAAAGTTATTGAATCATGATGATTCAAATGACACAGTGCTGATACCAATAACGGCAGAATAAGATAAAAATCCCTGTCAAAGCAAATAGAATTTTAATTTGGTTTTGGCCAGGTTTCACAGGGGAAATATATTTGTGCTATCGTACTGTCTGTCAGCAAACCAGCCACAATATTTTAAGTAATTTTGTTCATATTCAGCCAAATTATTCTTTCAAAGATTAGCAGTTAGGTGGAGGAAAGGTGCTAAATTATCCAAGGCAAGGCCGGCAGAGCTCAGTCATGACATGTTCAACGTGATAGCAGCTGGCCAGAGAACCACAGTTGACATGCTGGTGACAGAGCTCTGAGACAGTGAAACTCAGCTCCCTCTTGTCCAATTAGGGCATCTCAGAAGATCTGTGCAAAAGAAAAGCTTGGGAAACTGGGGTGTATCGGACACATATCTGAAAGAAATTAAGCTTTTCCTGGTCCAGGAGTGACTTGATGATCTGGGAAAGTTAAAAATACCAAAAATTTCTTCAGTTGAAGTAATCCTAGATGTTTAACATGTAGTTACACTTGAAAACCTGCAAAAATCTTTGTTTGACATTAGATTTCCTTTTAGACCTCTGAGCACATGTAAGTGAAGTTTTTAACTAAGACTTGCAAGAACTAGGGTATAACAATACAAAAATAACTGCAGAATGGTTTAAATTCTTTTCTAAAGAGTTTTCTTTAATGTTCATTTTGTATTAGAGAAAGATACCTGCTAAGTACAACTGTGTTTATCAGTGAGGGAAAAATGTTACTCAGTTCTTGTAGCTAATGATTCCCAAATTGTTTGCTTTTCACTTCAAATGCATCTGTTAAATAATCTGGTGACTCTACTGATGACACAACATTGCCTCTTCTCTTCATTCTAAATAAAAGACTTTTTAAAAGACAATTATAGATGCAAAATTATTCTGAAAATACTACTTTAAATGGAATGTTTCCTTATAACTTGCATCAGGAATTTCAGCAAATCTTAATCAGGATACTTTAGATAAGTAACCATTTGGCATATGACAATTTTAGAACCACTGTGATACTTGAAACATGTAATAAAATATATAGCAAGGATCTGTGTGATGCCCTTATTTTCTTCCCACTAATAAACCCAAACTTTCCATGATACCATGCATCTGTTAATCTTAGTTGTATACAAGGGACAGACAACATGTGCCAGGCAGGTCTCCACTGCATCAGCCCAAGCATGGAAAAGTCTTTGAAGTACAATGTACGTAAGTAGAAACTAAATCTGTGAAAGGTCAGAACGATTAAGAGAAACACTATGTTTTAGTTTAGGAAAGGTGATTCCTGGAGGCACTTCTGGTCTGAGAGGAAAAGCCCTTTTTTTTTTAAGAAAAATTCCTGTACACTCTGCTTTCTCAAGTTGATTTAAACTTCTCACAAACACAGAATAATCAAGACTTGGAACTGTTTCAACTGTCTTTTAAAGATTTTTGTTATCCATTTTATCTCATGGAAAGTCCCCAGCTAAAGACAACAGCCCTAATGAGTGTGGGTGCTGTTGTCTTTTGATTTTATAGCTATTGAACCCAGAAGGATTCCATTTCTCTAATGCTGCATTCGCTAGGCATTTGAAACTACCCATTGCTACTGGCTGAGTCCCTGTTTACGTCCTTCAGCTGGTAATATAATCCTGAGCTGGCGCTAAGCACTTGCGTGCTTTTACCCACAGAGCAAAGTCAATTATTTTCTTGGATCCTCACAGGGCACATATGCTCTATTACAGTTTTGTGAGTTTACTTGCTATAAAACTTAATATGGAAAGTTTTGTGTATTAAAAAAGTTACATATAGAATGTCCCTTAAGAGTGACATTTGTATTGAGTAGGTGGGTGCTAGTATTAGACAGCTCGATTACTACGTGTTTAATGTCAGATGACCTTTAAAGGACCCTTCCAAACACAGACCCTAGTAGCAGCATCTAAAGAGAGATACCATTAGCAAAATGTTTTGCAGAACTACCTTCTCTTAAAAACGGAAGCACACCCAGAGCAAGGCTAAGATTCTACCTAAATTTGCAATCAAGTCATATAATAATTTAGATTGGATGGGATTTCTAGAAGTCACCTGGTCCAACCTCCAAGGTCCAAGATTTAAGGTCCTGGCTGGCCGCAAGGCCGGCCATGAAGTTAAATCCAACTGCAGCTTTAGGTCATGTTGCTCAGGGCCTTGAGTTTTGAAGATGTCCAAGGATGGGGATTCCACAGCTTCTCTGGGCACCTATTCCAACGTTTGCTACCTCAGTACAGAAACTTTTAAGTACTGTTTAGCACACTTGTATTGCAAGGTGAGTGACATTTAATTTCTGAATTTAATATACAGCCATTATTTCTCCAACTACCAAGATGCCCGGGGAAGACCTTTTGGCTAAAGAACTGTGCAGAATACAAGGAGAAACAGTTTCCTCACAATAAGAACTGTAACCCTTGCTTAGATTTACCATCATGAAAATGATTTAAGGACTGAATTACTTCAGATTACATCATTAATTAGAATCATTTTAGATACCATCATTAACAATTTATGATGTTGTCACTGTGGTCAGAAAGACATTGTACATCATATAACACCTCTATGCTGAAACACATTTCTAAACTTCCTTTAGAAATGCTGATTTTTACCAAGCAACTAAATACATTTTATCTCCAATTTTTAAGTGAACTTAAAATGTATATTTTGATGGCTTTCTAGATGTAATTTCAGAAACTGAAGTAATGGAGATGAGGTGAAAGGAGGGGTGATATCTATACATACTTGTTTTGTATTCACAGGAAAATAAATTTGTGGCCCAATTTCTAAAGGCATTGAGTGCTGATGACACTTTCAAACAACAGAGAATCTACTGCTGTTTCTTAAATGTCATGGGATTTTCAGTAGGATAGTTTTGATATTTCATATTTGTAAGTGGCAATAAAATTTGGGATAAGTAGGCAAATTCTTTTACTGTTTCATATTCAATCAGTATCCTCAGTAGTTGCAATTGCCTGCATAAATCACAAGCCATTTCAGAACTTGGTTGCTTTGTATCTGAAAATATAGTCATGACTATATGACTGTTCCTCCTTCTCCTAGCTCACACTGTAATTTGAGGGTTTTGGTCTTTCACTTTAGAAGACTCAAGTTTTTTATAGTACAATATAGGATTAAGCACATATGTTATAATCAAGTCCCAAATCAATCCGTAAGAACAACTTTAGTCCCTGCACTGGGAGGTCACCACAAACCAAAATATGGCTCTTATGCCATATGTCTTGGGTCCTTAACTGGACATTATTAAAAGCTATCTCTTTCGTTCCTTCTTTATACCTTGCAGTTGGTGTACAAATACGATTGGTGAAATTGCTTACAAAAATAACAAGGAATTAAAATTTTTAAAGTTCTTTTTCTATGTATTTTTTGTCTTCCAAAGACTCCTACTTTTTTATCAGTGGAAATCAAAGATGCTGTCTGCAGCTGAGATAATTTTGTGGATTTCTCAACTGACTTCTAGAAATCAGAAGAAAGGCGTCTTTTCAGAGGACAGTGAGGGCTGAGATGTTTCAGATTTTTGACAGCTATGATGTTTATGAGTTCAGGCATTTAGCTTTGGGTATTTGGGATTGGAAAGTGTGGTTTTCACTGGCTGATAAACATAGAATTAAAAAATCAGTGCTTACAATTCCTTTGTTACCATGACAACTATATTACTAGCTACTCTGAATGATATCATTGTAACACTAAGAAATACTTTAATTGGTGGAGTTGTTTCTAAGTTATACATTAAGCGATAAGGCAGAGGAGAAGGGGGTCTTGTTCCTGGCCGGCAGGAGGATAGCATCCATTCTGCTTTCCAGGACCTTTGCAGAGGTAATGAGGCAGACCTGATAATGGCAAACCAATAAAATCTGCTGTTCACGTGATCTCTGTGGATGATCGTGCTGATGGCGCTGGCTGGAAGGAAGGAGCAGCCTGAACTCAGATGCTCTGTGTGCACATGGCGGCTGAGAGATCTGAAAGGGGAACACTACGTACTTGGGCCACTCTCGCAGGAGTGGTCTGTGCTCGGACACAAAAGGTGCTGCCTGCGAGGTAAAAGTAGCAAATAAGGAAGGGTAAGTTATGGCTGACTTCAGACCTTACTATTTATCTTACTTTAATTCAAAATATTTTCTAAAAAAAAAAAAAAAAAATGGTTGCTACATTCTAGGCAGGATTGAGTCACAGCCACCAGACACAAAAGAAAACCCTTCAGCTGTGTGACTTCATCTGTGTCCTCTCCTGCCTCCTCTCTCTTTTCTCAGACCTGGTTAGGCACTATATGTCATCCCAGTTCAGGTCTCTGTTCCCTACCTGTTCAAGCTCCAGTTTCCAAAGGATTCACTGAACATCAGTACTGGGCATTTTATGGGAAATTAAGTGAATGTGATTTTGAGCTGCAAAAAACTAGGTTCAAAATTGCATATGAAATTAAACATTGCAAAGAATAGGACAGAAGTTCTGAACATTTGGTGTAGTAATTTTCGTGTTTGTAATTTTGAATATAACAATAAGAAAAAATAATTGAAACTTTACTAAAACTAAAACCCAGAATATTCCCCTTTAAATAAAGTCACTATCAAATACATGTCTTGTTGAAGTAGATACTAGAAACCAATTATTTTTTCAGCTATTTTATTAATGAATATAAATAAAGCTTTCGAAATAGAAGCATGGAGTCTATAATTCTTAAAGCATACGCTACTGTTTTCTATCCTCCTAAATAAATTAACTCTGTCTAAAACAGCAACGAGATGTGCTCATTCTTATATACTTTTTGCCAGAGAAGCCTCAGAACAAAAGATGAAAGCATATTTGGTTTTGGTTTGTTGGGATTTTTTTGCAGGGGGGGAAGAGAAAGAGGGAGCAGCTAGAAGAAGGGTAATATGTTTGAAGAAGAATTGATAATTCACATCTCTAAAAGAAACTAGTGGTCTCTTCTTTATTGCAGAGGGATTCTGTATCAAGTTTGAGGTAATTTAAAATATCAGTGTGACATTTTAAAAAAAAAAAAATCTACATTTTCCTTCATTATAAAACATTGTTATGTCTTTTGTCTTGAGCAGAAGAGCCTAAATATAGTTACTTGAATTAGTTTAGCAAAAACAGCATAACTTTCAGGCAAACTGTATTTATATTTAGTTCTGTCAAACCGCTGTTTTGTCAATAGTTCCATTCCCTTATAATGCTGTAGTTCACATTCTCCATCCAACATTTTACCCTTTCCTGAAAGACACAGGAGCTCCATAGTGCTGACAGCTGATCTTCTTCACTCCATGCCCGTGGTTTGCCTAGTGCCTCTGCCCAAGAAACAAGTCTGGAACCATGCTTTGCTCTTGTGTGTGTGCAGCTTGGGTCCAGATAGCCTTTACTAACGGTGAAGGAGTGTCCCAAAATTTGATTCCAGTAATCTGAACCACCAATGACTTTACATCATGATTTATGACACAGAAACATGAGGGCATGACAAGGCATTTTACGGTTATTTTACTCCTAGTTTTTGCTGTGACAACCACCATTCATAAAAGTCATGCTGTCCTTTAAAGAATCTGATAATAATTCTCATTGAAATAATGTTGCTGTGACATTATCAAACAGACTGCTCAGAAATGGCCTTTATCTGCTTTTGCCAATAAAATCTTGCTGACTATAAACAATGTTAATTCAATAATGAGCATAATCTGCCCATTGAGACTGTTGGATGTATATAAAAGGTGTAAATCTTTGTATGCTCTTTTCAGCAGGTAATCAACTTCCGTTTGTAGGACCACTCAGTAGAATGTTATCCTGATCCTTGTAAGATGCTTCCAGTACCATGAAAACAACCTTCCATTCTCCTGTCGACAGGATGTTGGACAAAATTACATAAAAGGACAGTGGAAAAACTCCTGATTAATGTGCCATCATATCCAACATTCAGTAGGAGCAGCCTACATGTGACAAACAGTCGATGTTGGATTTATCGTCGGAGATGCAGAACCTAATTTGAATTGTCTGTGGAAAAGATGCCAGACAAAGTAGTGCTGTGAATATTGAGATAAATAAGAAGGAATGTGCCCTTGCTGCAAAGAAGGCAAAGGCTCTCCTGGGCTGCTTTAGCCAAAGTATTGCCAGCAGGTGGAGGGAGGTGATCCTTCCCCTTTTTTCAGCGCTGGTGAGGCCACACCTGGAGTACTGTGGCCAATTCTGGGCTCCTCAGCACAAGAGAGACATGGACATACTGAAGACACTCCAGCAAATGGCTACAAAGATGATTAAGGGACTGGAGCATCTGACACATGAGGACAGGCTGAGAGAGCTGGGACTGTTGGTTCTGGAGAAGAGAAGGCTCATGGGGATCTTGTCAATGTGTATAAATACCCTGTGGGAGTGAAGGAGAGGGAGCCAGGCTCTTTTCAGTGGTGTCCAGCAACAGGACCAGAGACAATGGATTCAAACTGAAACACAGGAGGTTCTGTCTAAACATGAGGAAACACTTTTTTACTGTTAGGGTGACAGAGCACTGTCATAGGTTACCCAGAGAGGTCGTGGAGTCTGCATCCTTGAAGATATTAAAAAGCCGCATGGGCAACTGGCTCTGCTTGAGCAGGGGCCCTTGCTTGAGCAGGGAGGTTGGAGCAGATGACCTCAGAAGTCCCTTCCAACCTCAGCCATTTTGTGATTCTCTGAGTCTCTGAAAGTTCTGGCAAACAGTCAAGGAATCTTTAACAAAGTAGGTGTCCCAGGAGAATCCACTATTCAAAACTTAATTGTTTTGTCTGTGTTCTCTAACCTCATTTATAAAATGGAATGTTTTTTCTTTTCCTCTGACACATTAGTATCTTCAACAACTCCAGAAATGCTTGCTACAAGTAGTGAATAAATAGGCCACTCTGACCAAAGCTCCTTTATGGATATTTATCCAGGCAACTGGTACCTCCACAGATTATCATAGTTTACTATGGAGTCATTCTAGCATAACACTGCAAGAACATTTCATCAATGTGGGATGTAAAATGTAATTGCTCACCCACTCAACCATACTTTATTATATCTCCACTGTGTGGTTTGCAGTAGTTTCAATTTGTTTTAATGGCCAATTGAAAACCTTGGCTTCATCTCCCAGTACAATTTCCATTCACTTCCAATAGGATGTTTCCTCCCAAAATACTGTTAGTCTTTTCAAAACTTATATTTCAGTGGTAGGCCTTCCCTGTTCTGATAAAATACTCTGCAAATAGCAAACAAAGGCTCTTTCGTCTGACACTTCCTTTTTCATGTCATTACCTGATGAGACAATGTCCTTGCTGGGTTGAAGTAAATAAATGTCAAATGTGTTTTGCTCAGCTTATTGAGTCACCTAGAGGGTGGGTCTTTTTTTTTTTTTTTTTTTGTTGGTATGTTCGTTTGAGAAGACTGAGGAAGTGGGAGGACGGACGGTAAATTCATACTGGAGAATTTAATAGGGAGACATCCCAAGGTATTAATTGGTACAGCCTATGTACTTCTGCATAAATTGGTTTTTGATGTACCAAGAACACCATATAGACACATCTGACAAAACTGAAATAAATATAACAGTGGGGAAGCAAAGAAACCCGAGAAAATTCCACAGAGAATTTTATTAAAATCAAAATTATCCAATCAATAGTCATCCATCTTGTGAAGATCTCCAACTGTTATACACACTAAATATAGCATTTAGTGTGTGTAATGGTAATTTTTATCTCAGCATTGCATTAGAGTGCAGTATCTCCTCCATCACTGCCTCCTTATGTCCGTAAATTAAGTTATTCACATAGTCATGTGCCTTCTCTGAAAGACTAAGGACATTCTTCAAGTTGACTACATCATATTAATTATATTTCACATTTATACTCTGAGTTTTGTAGTTGGTTGTTTTTGTGTTGGGTTTTTTTAAGCTCTAAAATGCTTCATCAATATCAACCATGAATTCAGAGCAGACTAGAGATAACTGGTGCTGAAGATTGGCAATTAAGTCTGGGAACTGGAATGACTTCTATGGAAAGATTACGCACTTAAAGAGATTGTTTTTTATTTTAACCACTGACAATTCAGGTCATTTCAAGCCATAAAAATGCCAATTTTCCTTACATTTAATCTTTGAGAACATCACTTGTAAAAGATCAGTATTGATATTGATGCTAAAATATTTATTAATGTCTTCCACAGTATTAGGGACATAAACATGTAATAATTTACAGCACTAATTTTCCAAATTCTCTAGTGAATGTAAGCACATAGTGCACTTGGGAGTCAGATTTTCTAGAACTTGTGTTTTGCAGTCATCAACCTGTTTCCAGATATTATAGTCTCTGAGGATATGGTCCTCAGGCTTTTAGCAGTAAATTGTCACATTAATTTGGCCAGTGGAAAATGATACCAAATTAAGTTATTCTATCTACTTATCTCTTCTCCCGCTATTCAATGCCAAGCATGTGCCTCAAATATTGAAAAGCGAAAAATAACAGGGATTCCTTTACAGCACTAGGGAAACAAAGCAAAACAGATACCATTATTACATTATAACAGTGTTATTAGAATATTATAATATCTAGATTCACTTTAGTGGCCTTTTTTTTTTTTCCTTATGGAGCTTAAATTCTATATATAAGAATAGATAGGCTTTCCTTAATAGGGAAAGACGTTTCAGGGGTTACCTGAAGCACTGTTTGCCTGGATGTTCACTCTCTCCTGGAAAATGTAAAATCTTAAAAGTCTGTGAATCCATGTTTCCCCTCATGTGAACTTGGACATGACATTTACATTTATGTGAACTCATTGCAAAGGTAGTTGATTCAAATTTATACAGTGACCAATATATATATAATGATAATTGCCTTCAATTGGAATATGCACCTTAAGATTTCAAACTGATCAAGTTCTCACTGAACTGGAAATCCTATTTTCCAAAATCTCTGAAAAGATCCTTTAAAATACATATAGAAGGTTCCAGATACTATTCAGTTCTTTCTTCAACATATTAATTTCCTGTGCTTTTTATGTGTGAAAGAGTTGGTCAATGCAACTCAAAGATGGTTATTCTCTAACAGATTCCTAGATACTGGTTTTCGCTGTTTACAAGTATTTGATTTGGTGGGGTTGTTTTAATTTTCTCCTGGCCTTCTGACATTTATGGTTACATCTTAACAGTGTCCCACAGTGTCCTTCAGTCTTCATTGTCCCCATTCCTCACATCTGCTATGGTATTGTTTATATCATATATCTTCATCTGGCAGAAGCTGATAACCTGTGCTTTCTCTACTAAATTATTAGCACAGTATGCAAAAAATCAGGCACAAAACTAGCTGCATTGGCTTTACTCTGAGTCATCTATACTAAAGACTTAGGACATAGTAATTTGTCATGTGGAGACCTTTTATGATATGATGTTGAACTTCAACATCCTCTTCTACCACAGACAGAGTCATATCTTAAAGGTTTGATATATATTGTAGTAACTTAGTTAAAACTCTCATAGACTTAAGAGGATATGCCAATTATGTCAAAATTGCACAATGGATTTGATTTCGCTCACTTCTTTTAAGATAGCAAATAAATCAACTAAAACCAAACAGTTAGCATGTGTCCTGTGATAACTGTATTTCTATAGTCTGAGATTTTAAGTGTTCATATTATTATCAAAATATTTATCTAAATATTTCTTGAAACACGCAGTTTATGAAAGTCCTGATTCAATAATACTCATCAGCATTGGGCAGTGATCAACCATGTGAATATTCCCATCTCATCTTTCGCTCTCTGGAACTGCTCACATGAGTTAAGAAGTAGAGACATATTCCCTTTCTTATCCCCATCCTTCCTCCAGAACAGCTCCAAACTGCATTCAGAAGAATGGAAGAAAACAAGCATATACATTCCAAGAAACCCAGTGTGCAAGCTTTATTTGGAATAATGTGGTATTTGAAAAATAGTTTTACAAATACTTTAAACAAGGTGAATTACAATCTGTGTAAGTTATATGGTGTGTGTGATTTTCCAAAGTGCCTAGCTATTCTCTTCCCATACCACCCCCCATCCCTCCCCATTCCTACTGCAACTTGTCCAGAGGTTTCCATTCTGCAGTGAGGTGAAAACAGTTTAGAGTTTTGATGAACCAGTTCCTATCTGAACAATAGCAAGACATAGTCTTCAATTCTCTGGGAGAAAATAGGATGTAAAACAAGCAACAAATACCTAACCATGCAGTCAGCTATAGGAAAATCACAGATCCAAGCTGCTGGCCTTCACCTTCCGTGTTATGGAAACTCCTTTTAACCATTTAAAATTAATTCACAAATATGAAGTTAAAGATGACTGTGGTTAGTTCCTGAAATAGGTTCTCTTTTATTAATGATTATTTTCTGGGTGTTAACAATTGTGCAAAGATACAAAATCTGCGTCAAGCCGGTTAGCAGAGCCAACGTAGTGTTCAGCTATGGTCTCTGAAGCGGCGCTGAATATGACCAAAGCCTTTTCGCATTTGGTGTTTCGTGCAGTTCAGCATCACACATTGCTGATATCCACTGAAAGCAACAGATAAATTTCCCAGTGTGGACTGGAGTTTAAATGACCTGTCTGCACAAAACTCCAATCCAGATCCCAAGGGCAATATATTAAGCTATGCTATAACACTTGTTCATTGATTTTAAGCAGACATCACACTTTAAAAAAGTGGAGAATTAAAACTGATGGCGTAATAAGTCTCACTTACCCTTATCACTTGTGAACTGATTTTTCCATTTTAAAGATAATTCTCAAGCAACCACTAAAGGAGAAAAAAAATCAACAGCTAAGTTACTGGGGATAGGAACATTCTGTTCATTTTTACAACTGCCTTGTGCTGGAATAAAAATATATATCCAAGAAAGATGGAAATAACCAAAGCTTACTTTCTTTATTATCTACAATGTACAGGTACTGTTTAATTTTGAAAACAAGTTATCTCACATCTGATTAAGTTATACTTCCAAACTTTTTTTGCTTTCAGAATCATGTATTTATCTTAAGTTCAAAACTGTTAAGTGACCTTTATTTTTATTTAGGGTGTTTTTTGCACAGCTAACTTCATCGTATTCCTTCTTGACTGGCAGATGATGGTTATCCCTTAGTCCTGTAAAGGTGCAATCCCCTTTTAAAACCAGCGATATAAGCAAGGCTTGATATTTATTGCTATTAATCTACTTCTGAAACAAAGAAACGAAAAAAGTCTTGCTTTCAGGAACATGTAGCTCAATGTATTAATTTCTTCAGTCACCATAACAAAAGGGGCAAGTTGGAAAAATTATACAGTCTAGCACCCCGGAAGGAGAGTCAAAGGGTGAGAAAGAGTGCAAGTGCTGATAAAGAGTTTCTCTGTGTTGGAGAGCACCGCACAAAAGCCATGCGCACGTTACTGCTGTGATAGACTCAGTACACCGCTCATGTCAGAGACTTTAAATTAATTTCTCACACACTTCCTGAATGCACAGCCTTGTTCCCTTAGGGACAGGCTGCAACTCCGCATCTCTGACTCCTTTCCATAGCTTCTCTTTTTCATTCACTCTGCCTGAGTGGAGTTCTGGTCTCTCCTCCCTCACCGCCCTTTCCTTTCCTTGCTGTGGGCTTTGTGCGCTTGCCAGAACCAGCCCCCGCCTTGTCACTGTTTCACCTGCTGTGCATTTCACCTCACCTGGGTGAGGATCTTTGTCTGCCGCCTCCGACTCTTACTCTCTTCTCACTCCACATGCCTGCAGTTTTGTGTGTGTCCCATTCTGTCTGTCCCAATAATCCTTTTACTCATGATTATTATACATTCACTTGATGAAATTGAGTTGAATATTGCCTTTGTTCCCACAAAAAAGTCTGTATGCATCAGGCAATATGATGTGTTTCATTTTTCTTTCTGCCTTGCCTATCTTGGGTTACACTCTGCCTCTAGCTGTCTGCATTCATTCCTCCTACATGCTGGGAGTTCATACGTCCCTCTTTCCTTAAAATCACTGCCATGACACTTTCTTTCATATTCTTGATGCCCTTCTTTCCGTCAGGGAAATAATTTAGGCTAACAATTTCCCCTGCTGGAGGGATGGATAAAAGCAGTTTCATTATGCCAGGAAATGGTATCAAATATCATACATCAGTTCTTCTGTCTGAAGACAATTACAAAGATGACTGAAATTATGAGTCTGTTGAAGATATGCCAGAGGTTCCCTTCCAGTTTTTGCAGAAAAATACTGACATCGAGAGTTTCTTCTGACACTTTGGAAGTGATTTAGCATAGATGTTCTTCGTTACATTTTTTTCATCCCAGTAACAATGTAACAGGTAAATGATACCAAGTTTAGCATATGGCCTCTCAGTTTCAACCATTTAGAATTAATCTACTATATTTAATGCTGCAATCATTTCTTTGATTATAACTTTATTCATTTTACAATATTATCCTGGCAAATGAAAAGTTTCAACAGTTGCCAATCTAATTCTTTTGATGTGCAAAGTAATTATTATTGATTTCTTATTTGTAGAGCACTACCAGTGTAGAGCTAATTTCCTTTAGACTAGCAAATTGCTGCTAACAAACTTAAGAAGATAAAACCTTCAGGAAAGGCGCCAGAAATTAATCTACTGTGCATTGACCTTCAGCAAAGAGCAGGGAGGTATTCCTTGAAATTAAGTAGACCTCTCACTAGGGGAAGAAATCAATACCTGGTTATGTTCCTTCTCCTGATCTCTATTTTTTCTCTCAGGTTTGCTTTTAATGTCTGAGATTCTTCACAAATATTACTTCTTCTCAAATATCTTATGTATGTATACTAGGCTTTGCAAGTTTTCCCTTGGAAGTCAGCTTTTCATTTTACCTTCATCCTGCTATTTTCTCTGAGATTTCCTCCCTGTTGTATTCTTATGATTTTATGGCATTACTGACTTTACGAATGAGTAAGGATTTCAGGTGAGCATTGTTCTGAAGAGGAAGCAGACTGCTTTTAAACATCACTACTGTACCTCAGTGGCTTATTCCCTCTAAAATAAACATTGCAAAAGCAGAGATATAGTTGACGATTACTCCTTTTGTCCATCACTACTATTTGGTAGGAGAGTTTCCCTTATCCATCAGCTGAAATAGTTATGACTAAAGAATTTTTTTTTTTTTTTCAAAATAAGAAGCTAAAATGTAAGATAGGCAGAATACAGAATTCTGAGAAATCCCTTACTATAAAAGCCTGTTAAAAATTCCCTTATTTAGTGTTGATTATTATTTTTAATATGTAAAATTACTAGCAGGTTTTTAAGCCTGCCACATCAAAACAAGAATGAGGTCCAGGAATTTAAACACCTGGTAATCCTTTAAACTTGTGTATGGCAATTCCAGTGGGAGTTTAGAGCTTTAGAAAAATCTGAGATATAGTAAATAATGATTGTCAATATCTACTGAAATATCTTTTCCTAAACATGTGGCTGACATCTTTGAATCTCTGCCTCTGCTCTTTGGGAATCCTTTAATGGCTTCTGTGAGAAAGACCATGATAGAATGCACATTTTTTTCAAAATAACTGAAAAAATTACTCAGTAAATTATTTCTCCAAGTAAAGCAATAGCAACAGCCAAATTTCCTTAAATAACTTGCATTAATATTTGCATATTTCGGTACTCCAGCTAACTCACTGTACTAGTTTGTGCATATAACTGTCTGAATGTTATCAAAATAACATTGCAGTCATCTGTTTTGAGACACATGCAAAGAACTTACCTATTGCACAGGCAAGTATTATACTACTTAAAATCCCAGAATATAGACTCTTAAGCTATGTCATTATGCTCTAATAATTGTCAGTGAAACAGTAATAAACAGAATACTAGTTTGATGAAATGTCCACAAAAATGTACTGTGTTTAATTCTATCAATTAATTGACATTACTGCTTTATTGAAATGCTCCCTTAAGATGAATAATTTGAATAGTGCTGGTGAATGCCATTTACAACTAGACGTGATCATAACAATAACAGTGAAAAAAGCTTTTGAGTGAGCTTATTGTCAAGAGGCTAAATGTGATATTCTAAAAGTGTTATCTGCATTTTATTAGTCAAGGTAGTCAGCTGAATGACTATGAAATGCTGAAATCTCTGCACCCTTTTCCCCTCCATATGCTTGAGTGTCTTTCAGTTGGAGCTGAGGATTAACGACTGCAGTCCTGCTGCTTCAAGGAAAAGAGGAAAAGGATTTACAATTCTCCCGTTATCGTTGTAACACAGGTGGATTGCTAAGTAATGACAGTAGAAAGAATAGTGCAGCGTGGGTGTGGATATTCTTGCACGTATATACATTATCTTAATTATGACTGTGATAGAATAGATATTATTCACACAGAAGCTTTTTGTATTGGTACTCATTGTCATTTCATTTGACACTTTCCCTTTTATGCAATGTCTTTCTACTTCTACAAAGTATTCTATTTCCCATGTCTGCTTCTAGATTAAATGTCTCTGCTTTATTCCAGATTTCCACTGAAATGGAGGCAGTGGCAATTATGAAATTTCCAACAACATTTGAGCAAAATATAAAATGCACTGACATGAAATTCACTGATATATCACAAAACAAGAAACATTAGCATGAATTGCTAGCTAGCATTGAAACACTATTTGTCTCATATCAAATGAATTCCCTTCATATTAGATAGATCACTGAACCGGAACAAAATTAATACTTTTCAGATTCTACTGTACAAGTTTAACCAAGAAAATATGTAGTAAGTTTTCCAGAGGTGTAATTTAGATGTTTTGTATTTTCAATGCAAACCTCTGTGAATCCAAGCTTCAGTGTCAGTTGATGAACAATCACATTTACAATGAAATCTTGAAGATCCCTAGTAGCAGTTTCAAAAGCAATGAAGACGACACTTCGTTGTTAGGAATTCTTGAAAACTTGGGGTTTGACATGACTATGCAGCTGTCTTCTCCACTTGTGAAGATGGAGTAGTCCATTTTTACTGACAATAAATCAGTCTCATTTTTCACTGATAATGACCTATATTCATTTTTCAATTGTTCTCTTTTGCACACTACCTGACACATGGTCTACCAAGATAGGTAATGATTTATACACACTAAAGGTATAACATAACCTAATAAAGACCTAAATTAATTTGGAATTATTGTATTAGTATTCCAGATGCAACATTAGATGTAATATTAGGCAGCACAGCATTAAAACAAGCAAATGGTCTAATGGTTCCTCTGTCAGAAAGCTATTCACTGTTCACATTTCAATGGAGTAAACAAATAAACATGGAAATATATGCCTTCCACAAGGAATTAATACTCACCTAAATGTTCAAGGTCCTACAGGGGTTAGGACTCTCCTAGTCACTGAATTTTGCAGGAAGTTGCAAACTCTTCTCATTTACATGGTTGCCTCGATTAGCATCCTTCAAAAACCTAGCACTTATTTTCCTTGAAGATTTTGACTGCTTGATTGCTGTCTATTTACATAAAGATTTTTATGATGTGGAGATCATTTTACAGAAGCAGAGTTCCTTGAGTATATTGAAAATATCATACAGCTTTGGAACATTTTAAAGCAGTTAGACGTCTCAAGTTGCCATTCCTGTCTGTCACACAGTTTTGTTTGCAGTCAGCACAGAATATCTTTGATATTCTCTGTTCCAAAACACTGACATAAGTGACATTTCAGATGCTCTGTGATAGCAGCAAGTGTTTTCTTTCCGTTTTCAATGCTTATGTCCCCAGCATAGGTAGATTCCCCAATAGCAACAACTTGTGTGAATGCTGCAGTAGAATCAGAGCAGCGGAAATGCTTGAGGACTCCCTACAGACCCAGGCATCTAATCCAGTTACCACAACTCAGTAGAGTTGCCATGTGTCCCCTGGGGGAAAGTAACAAGCTGCGTGCCCTCCATTCGGCCACTGCAAATGCAGGGCTAGCATTTTCCTTTAAACTCCTTTAACTAAGGTTTATGTCTTCCTGTTTGTTGCAGGCCGACCTGTACCACTAAACTAGCGCAGCCCAGCTGAACTGAATTACGTATCTGAGACCTAACTCTGCCCAACTCAGCACGGTTGCAACTTTTTATAGTCCACAATAGCAGTAATGTCAGTGCTTTCAGGCAGGTAATGTATAGGGACATGTGGAATTTATATTCTGCGGACTTTGGACCTTCCATAGCAGTCTGTGAATTTAGTAGTCCTAAGTTTCATTCTCATCTCGGGTGCCTATCCATGCGATTGCAAGTTTTTATCTTTTTTTCATGAGCTGCAAAATATCTAGCTTAGTGGCATTCACAAGTATAAAAGGAGTATAAATAGGAAAAGGTTTTTCAGTCATGTGTCCCAAATGTTTCATTTAGGGAAGGGAAACAGTTACATGCACACTGGACGGAATGAGTCTATTGGGGATTATAGATGACGCAACTTTCCTACATATGAACAGCTTGATAAAAGAATATGTGGAAAATAAAGCAACTGGTGTAACCTAGGAGTTATACTTCTGTCTGCATAAATAGTTTCTCTGCTGCTACCTCCTACAATTTTCATCCAAACAAATTTTTTTTTTTCTACTAGACTGTAAGCTTCAAGTCTTTTGTATGCATATATTCAAAAGTTGTGGGAGAAAGGGAGTCTCTATAGGAATGAAAAGCATTTTTAAGGAGTCAGTGATATGATAATTACACTCCCCAGCTGCTGAATCAGAGAGTAAGGAAGAAAAAAGTCAGTCCACTAACACTGAAATCACTCAAGAGCAGAACATTTTTGGATCAGGAGTTGCAAGCAGATGCACTTAGTCATATGTGACAGAGAGCACTGACCCTTCAATGACAGGAAAACATTAAGTCTGGCATATCTCTGATACTCTGGTGCTTTCCATTTGAGTTGTTTTCCAAAACAGTATACAGCTGGACTTAAAAGTCACATTGGGAAACAAATATCACAATGTTTTTTAGACCTGAAATGGCTCATAGTCTTGAAAATAGTGGCAAGATTAGCACTAAGGTGGATATTAAGATCGGAGACATTAAGAGGTATTAAGATCAATGCCATAGTCATATACACCTTGGGTGAAACTGCCAAATGGTGCATCCAATACAGAAAAAAACAGTGATATTGGTAACCATGGACCAGGCTTAAAAAGGTTGCTAAAGTGCTAAGCATTTGAGGATTCATTCAAGGAGTCAGTGAAATCCACCTTGGTGGTAGAGTCCCATATATAAATCAGAAGGCTTTAACAATTATGTCTCCCAAACCCATCATATTTTCAAAACAAGACTTCCTACATTCTTTTGTAGGGAAGCTGAAATTCTTACCATATCATCTGATTAATAGAGACAGTGATTAGATCCATCAAAAACCTATTGTGAAACTTACTGAAATTAATATCTGTGACACCTAAATACATGATTGTTTATAATTTCAAAGATAACGGTTCATTTTATTTTAAACTATAAAACAGATGATTCCTTGTTGCACAGAAACCAGTGTACTGTATGGTTGGGAAGGCAGAGTGTGTTATGATGCTAAACCAATCAAAATGCAAGTAACACATCATGTAGGCAGTGAAAGCATGTATGTGATGTACGTATTGCTTTGCACCAGAGATAAAATGGAGCCCTTCAGAGAGAAAAGCATGAGCTTTGTATCTTGTTCAGAAGTGCCAAGGCTTGACAGCTGAAGAGGGAAACAGTAATTTTCTCAGCAGGATGAGCAGAGAAAGGCACTGAAAAATTCTAAATATATAATATAATAGTCTCCAGCTTTTCCAGTATTTTTTTCAGTCACTACAAAAGTCTAAGTCTTTAACAGTTACCGTCATGAAAAGAACAAAAAGAATGAAGTTCACATATGCAGTCTTCAGGAACTCCCAGACCATATATGCACTGTCGTACCGAATCACAGAATTATTGAGACTGGAAGGGATTTCTGAAGATCATCTATTCCAACTCCCCTGTTCAAAGTAGGTTCAGTTATGGCAGATTGCTCAAGCCTGGATCCAGCTGGGTTTTGAACATCTCCAAGGATGTAGTTGTCATAAACTGTCTTTTCTAACCCTATCACTGCATGCTCAGCTAGTGTCTCCATACTCCTCCTGGGCCACCTGCCCCTGCTTCTGCCTCTGGTGCACTTTCTTTCTATGGTTGAATTTAGTCAGGAGCAACCTGTTCCTCCATGAAGGCTTGCTACCACCTTTGCCTTACTTCCTGCATGTGGGAATAGACCATTCTTCAGCTTGGAGGAGGATATCCCTGAAGATCAACCAGCTCTCCTGGACACCTCTTCTCTCCACAGCTGTATCCCATGGGATTCTTCCAAGCAGGTACCTGAAAAGGTTAAAGTTGGCTCTCCTGAAGTCTGGAGTAGGTATCCTGCTATGTACCTTATTGCCATGTCTCAAGATCCTGGATTCTAGCATCTCATGATCACTGCAGCCAAGGCTGCCCCTGACTTTAATATTCCTGACCATCTGTTTCTTGTTTGTAGGTATGAGGTCCAACAGAGTATCTCCCCTCCACTGAATCCATGGTCACCTGTGTGAGGAAGTTGTCAAAGTATGACGGAAATCTCCTGGATTGCTTGTGTCTAGCTGCCTTGTTCTGCCAGCAGACGTCAGAGTGCTTCAAGTTCCCTGTAAAGACCAGGGAATGCAAATGTAAGGCTTCTCCAGTTGTCTGAAGCAGGCCTCATCAAATTCATTGTGATCAGAGGGTCTGTATCAGACACCCACCACAACATTGTCCATGTTGATCTCCTCTCTAATTCTAACGCATAAACTCTCAGCTAGTTCATCATCCAAAGGAAAGCCCAACACAGAACCCACTGCACTCACACATAAAGGGCAACTCCCCTTCCTTACATCTCTGGCCTTTCCTAGAGAGTCTGAACCCATCTACCGCAGCCCTCCAGTTGTGTGACCCACCCAGCCACCTCTCTGCCACGTATGTGCTCACTGTGAGACCCAGTGATATCACAGCACTGCAATTGCACACACACCTCCAACTTCTCCTCTTGGTTCCCCATGTTTAAGTATTGCAAGGGAGCAATTTTCAACACAGCAATGCTCCCAAGGTCATAGAGTAGAAATTATAGTGTTAGCAAACACCTCTGAATCTAGTTTCATTAGTGAACCAGGAGTAATCACAGAATGGATGGAATTCAGGTAGTTAGACATTATTTTGCCTTTGTTTTTTTCTGTTTGTTTTGATGATTGCACAAATGGACTTGGGTCGAAACTATTAACCTCAATGAATCACATAAAAAGATATCATTTCACTGAGAGAAGAAACCAATTTTAAAAAATGAGATTACATGCTTTAACTGACATTTTTCAAGAAATGTGTTTCAATTCTGTAGTAAAACAGAAAAATCTTGGCAATTTAATTGTGATACATTAATTAAAAGCAATTTAGAGTGTCAAATGATGTCAGTATTTCAAAGAAAAAAATTTTTCTCTCTGTGACAAATGTAATTCACACAATAGGATCCTTGAGCAAGAACTTTCTTTCAACTCCCTTTCTCCAAATAAAAATAAGAGAAAAATGGCTCCTCTGTATTTTTACTCCAGAGAGAAAGACAATTCAGAAATTCCGTATCTTAGAATTTTACCTATAAGATGTGTTCAAAAATATGTTCTGTTCCTAGGATATGAGTGTTGAAGGCCATTGTGACAATGGAGTTCAAGCTGTTTACTGTTAATCTTTTGGTCCATTTATGATAGAGGGGAAGAAAGGCAAGATATGTTGTGGGTTTTTTTCTCTCCAAGTAGTTAATTCGATAGTGATAGACTAGTACTGTTTGTATTACAGTGATAATCAGAGTAAGACTAAGAGAAAGTCCCATTTTCCCTTGTGCTACATAGTAAACAATATGTCCTTGTCCTGATGCATTTAGGTTGAAATGAAAGCTTTCTTCAACAGTCAGACTGGAAGCCAGGGTTAAAATTTATAAAAGTGAATTAGGGAACATTTGTTCTCAGTGGTAGATCAGACATCCCAGAGCTACTGGAAACCAGATTAGTACTAAAATTCGCACAGTGCAGTGCCAAACTGTAAAGCAGCATGTTAGTGACTCAGATGTCTCACCCTGGGAGCTGATATTTCTGTATAGCACTGCAACACAAATTTCAGTCATACAGGTTCTCTCCTGAGGATCAGTAACTTGGCACTCCGTTGCCTCTGTTTGTTGTCTCCATAGGCTTGTACTAGTTGCTGGAAGAGAAAACTGATGTGAGGGGGTGCTGGGGCACACAATAGTCACTCTTCTTTTGTTTTGTATTTCTATAAAAACCTTCACAGGTGTGAGGCAAAAACCTCATCACATAAGGTTATTCATGATTCACATTCCGATTCTGTCACCCCTGACATACACTTCTACACAAGGCCAAAATCTGTGCCTTGACTAAAGCAAAACCTCTTTGTTTTCATAATCAACCATCTTTCTTATCTACTTATTTTTTCCTGTTCTTCTATGAACATCTAATGATTTCACTGGAAATATCACTTGGAGTTCAGTTAACGTTTTTTTTTTTTTCTAATCCTGATCAAATCATCCATCGTTAAACCATCCCTTATCAGTGTCCTGCACAAATCACAGCTTTTGTTGCCTGCAAAGCACTTTCTCACACATGTTGCAGTATTAATTCAATAATTGTGGTTAAAGCTGGGGGAATGTTGAACTAGTGGCAAAGCACAAGTGTTTAGCCAACTTGACTTAATCTTCTGCTCCAAGATTACAGGTGAAGAGTACAGTGATTGTCATCTCACCTGTGCTGTGAGACTAGTAACAATAGTGAAGAATTGTAAATTGTGAGATGAGAAACTGGGAGCTCCATTTAGAGAATCAATCTCAACTTCCTATTGTTACCATTGTTGGGATAAATTGACTATGTCTATGATCCACTACATCACAGGTCATATGCACCTAATTCACAGTATTGATACAACCTCTGAATGGTAAATTCACCGAGATTAAAGAAAGCAAGCAAAAAAAGAAATACTTTCAAAGGTAAAGTGCTTTGTGTATTACATGCAATACAGCAAATGTTTACACTTTAATTTAAATGCAAATGAAAAATACATAGTAAATTTAAAAGATAAATCTCTTGATTTACAAGCATTTATTTCTGCATTAAAATATCACCACAAAAACCAGAGAGAGAAGATGTTTTTTTAATGAACTGGACAGATAATGGAGTCATTTTCTCAAATGGTGAGTTCCTTCATTCCCACAAGTGATATAATCATCAGGTTCTTTCAGATACTGTACTTATTTCATACAGACGAATGAAAAGAATATTCCTCATTTGGATGCTTGTGTCTCTTCAGATAATGACAGCATTGTGGAACCAATTCACTCTGTGAATCGATAGAAAATTTAGTGCTATTTACTGTTGTCACCTAGGATTGCTAACTTCAAAATAGTTCTGATTGGTTGAATGGTTGAATGAAAAATTATAATCCAAATATGTTCATGGTAGCGTATGCAAAACAAATTTGTATTATAATGAGTGCTAAAAATGAGGTTTTGAAAATATCTTTCAGATCTAAACTTTATGCATTCACAGAACAACACTGCAGAAGTTTTTCTATCATAATTTTAATGCACTTAGTGTAGGAGAGCTATGGCAATCTGATTTTCACAATTTTATTGCCAACTCATTTGTTATATACGAGCTAGAACAAAATCAAGCATATTTTTCCTTCATCTTTACACTTCTTATGCTGCATGTTAGAGTGGAGAAACATGAAACAAGAATGTTTCTCTCCCATACTTGCCATTTGTGCTGACTGGGCTTGAATCAGGGGTATTGCATCCTCTATCAAAAGCAGGAGGTGTACTATTTGACATTTTACTGCCTGAAATCCTAGAACACTCTCTGGCTTTTAGACATCTGAAAGCAAAGTCCCTACTGATTACAGTAGGGGGTGCATTTCATACCCAGTCTTTTACTGAAGTTTTCTTCTACCTGTATCTAGTTTTCACTGAAACGGGATGGCATCTCATCTTTGTTATTTCTAATAATGAACTCCGGATTATTTCAATGCTTATTACTGATATAGCATGGTTCACAACTGTAATATTTAGAGACTGAAAAAGACCCCAGTTGTCATCTGCTTTATCTCCCTTTCTCTATAGAATTGTATCCTCTTTGTATATTTGGCAAATGTTGTTTGGTGAAGGTTGTCATGCATAAGAATATGTTGCCACCATGAAATAAAACTAGATTCTTCCAAAGAGGTCATTCCTACTCATGGATATAGACATTAGGCATACAATAATTAGAATGTGAGACTAGGTAAACCAATTAATTCAGTAATTTCTGTCAAAGTCCCATCATAATGTCATTGACTTTCATACAGTTTATCTATCCAGCTCATCTGGGTTCTTGGAGCCTTCAGACTCTCCCATGTATACACATGACCTGTGAAGAGTCCTCAGAGGACAGTCTCTTGGGGCTAGCAGAACTTGCTGGAATGCCTCACATAAGTCAAGCAGTTTCGGTGAACATTCTTCACATGACAAACTTTTTGTTACAAGTAATTTTTATTTATATTCCAGCACATGATACCTTTCTGCGCTTGAAACAGGGACTTTGGGATGACTACATATCATGGAGCTTGGCACTATTTGAACATACACTGGGAGACAGCTATGAAACAGAGAATCCAGAAATGGTGATAATCCTAGCTCCTAGTCCCAAAGTTTGCAGTTTCCTTAGTGTGGAATTGGGACCCATAGCATTAACTGGAGTTTTCTCCGGTCTTGGGAAGCGCAAAAACTCTCTGGGTCAAAGGCCTGAAAATTCTGAATACCCACAGCTTCTGCACTCCCAGATTTCCTGACCAGGAAGCATACAGAAATAAACAACAAGGTTCAGAAGCTGGGATCCAAAACAGTATTTCAGAGCAATTTATATTCATTAATAATCTTTTTTTAAGCAGACTTTTTTTCTCAATAATTATTCCAGACTGACTTCACACACTCCCAATCCCAACCACATATGTAAATGTTTTGCAGAATTTTGGAATATCCTGCAGAAGAAAATTAATTTTAATAAGTTTCAGACTGACAGGATATAGAACATTAAAATGGTATTGTGTGGCCAATCACTAAACTGACTGCTTATTCTTAAATGTTGATATTTAACTATGAGTCAGTGGTAACTGATACTTTTAAGAAGGTAGAAGAATCTGAATCAGAGTTTTTTTTCTGAAGCTTAGTAGAGCTTTTCCCAGATGACTCTTGAAATGAAAGTTGGATGTTAAGTTTTGTGCATTCATCTTGTGCTACTGATATTCACATGATATTGCTGAATTCATCTGCACCTTTTAATATGCAGACTTTTACTGTAGGTTAGAACTGTTACATCTGTTTAGCTAAATAGTGAAGATGAAAGATTTCATGGAGACCTTTCTATATCAGCAAAGAAAATGAATATAAAGTCTAGTTCAAATTACCATTTTAGCCTTCATTCAGCTCTTTAGTTCATTAATTTCTCCCCTTAAAACTACCTGCTGGCTAAATATGGAGAAATACAACACAACCACGATGATAAAAAAGGAAACATACTGTGTATTCAGGCACCTTACTGATTGATAATCTTGGCTTTAGTAATCTAGCAGCAAAGACAAAAAAAGAAAGCTGATAAAGCTGAAACAGCATGTGTCCAAGCAATTACGAGTAAAGAAGCTTTAAGGTTGAGAGATGTGCAAGCTAGGCCTGTGCTTAGGACTGTCTACAATTCCTTTAAGTACACACCTCTTTCTTAAGTTTTTTTAAGAAAACAGAAAAAAATATTCTTAACAGACAGGGTAGAGCAACTGATAAACTCCTTGATTTGAGGTTTAGTTTATACAGTCAAGCATGCAAGAAATTATCCTCATAAACACATTATGCTGTTGTTGGATGTGATGTTGTTAAAATGAAAATGTGGAGATTATTCAAATACAGAACAGATCCAGCCATTACATGTAGCTAAAGAAATCAGTACAACACTTTGTCATCAGAAGTTAGTACCAGGAATCAAAAACAGTGTATTGAGATCAATAATCTTTCACCTTCCTGTGAAAATTATATGCACAAATATTCTGTGCATATTTGACTGAATTGACAAATTGGTCTGATATTTAGCAAAGTAGTAGAGACAAAGAAGTAGAGAACTAATATTGTCTCAAAAAACCCTGAAATTGCTGGTTCATCACAACAAAGTCCAAAACGACAGTCTAAGAAAGTGTGAGGACTAAGCAAAAAACAGCCTGCATCACACAAAACAGCCTAGGCTGGCACATACTGTTGGAGGGAATCCTGGACCTCCTGTACTGACATTCCAGGTCATTTCCACAACTATAATATAGAAAAATAAAAAGAATAAAATTACTTAAGAAATTCAATTATATCTCTCCTTTCTAAATTGCTGATAGTATAGGTATTAGCAATGGTTTTAAAAGCAGAGAGTTGTGTAAGCAAAAATCCTTTACAAACCATAGGATTTCACTTATTGAGATTTCAAGACGAGAGGAAAAACAACAGGTTGTTTTAAAGATACATTTAGGTTGAGATTCATATGCCCTAAGTTTTAATAACTAAACTTTGGTTCTGTCTAGTCCTACAGCAGTGGCAGGATGATATAACTCACCTGCTGGTAGGTACCTGTTTTTCTTGCTTTGCTATGAAGTCAAGAGTGATTATCTTAAAAATTGCCATTATTCCTTGATTAATGCCTTATAATGCATTGAAAGCCTTCTGGCTTGATCAACCTATTTTTTGAAATTCATTTTAGGCAAAAAATATATCAATGATACAAAGTAGAAGAAACATGGTCACTTGAAGATAGTTCACTAACAATAGAAAGGTCCATGTTTTCCAAAGAAGATATTCATCATCACTCTCTGCTACACTTTACGGTGAGTGGAAGTAATCCATCTTCAGAAATTTTCATATAAAATGGAAGCCATGATTAATTTCCTAAAACCTCTGAGAAGGTTAGAAGCACTAATTTATTTAATTAAACACAATGGGAAGCAATACATTAATAGGTCCATCTGAAGGGTCATCCTTATATCGTCCATTTTCTAGGTAGTATGAATGTCTTCTAGGAAAGATTTTTTTATTTTCCATTTATCCAGTACAGACTTGTGTTTGTGGCATTCATTAAACAAGTGTTAAAGAAGTCACTTGTATCAACTATTGGGTATCTTTCAAACATGTATTTTCTATGTGCAATTTTTTAAATATCTTCTATAGTGTTAAAATTACACCATTTTCTCATTTTTGCATAATGTAGATGTCTTCATTAGTAAGGGTTACTTCTTGGTCTTGTGATAGTAGTACCAGAAATAGATAGACAATTTCATTACCAGATCCATGGGATTCATGAACTTATGGAGGATATTATTTCTTTTGAATTCCATGTTAACTGGATCAACAATAAAAGGGACCTCTGAAATGGTCTCTGACTGTAACCATGTTAGCATTTAACTTAGCATGCCTTATTACTGTTGCATGTATTCATTTCATACAATTAAAACAATTTCTACTAAAATATATTTCTATTCTTAGAGATTTTTTCCTAAATAAATTTTTATTTTCTGTGCGGCGCTCACTTATTTTTCTTTCCACTACCACTGTATATCCATCACTTCTGATCTGCTGCCTTTAACAGACACATCTCTGTGCTTAAACCCACAGATCTTTTTTTTTTTCCTCCCTCTAAAAACACGTTGTTCCCATTCTTGTTTTTGCAGTGACTGTGCACCATATTTCCAGTACGCACGTGCCTAATGTGCTCCAGATTTGACTTTTCTGGCTATTGGTGCCACAGTAGCCATGTCTGTGTTCTTCACCTCTTACCTAGAGATAGTAAAGAAATAATATCATCCAGTCCTGTCATACCATTCAGAGAAGTAATGCAAATTGATATAGCATTAATTTTTTTTCCTCCATTGATGCAGTAATTCTGCTTTCATGGTGGGCGTATAATGAACTTATGCCTGAAAAGTATTTAAGCTGGTTTTCTTTCTCTGAGATAGATTGATCTTTTTACCCTGGAGCTATCTGTAACATCTGGCTTAGAAAGATGTAAAAAGGGATTGAACTGCCTTCTTACGCCAGTGCTGCTGTGACTGCAGTCCATAACCAAGCTGCCAGATTTATTTGCTCAAGTTGCCCAGACAGACTAATGAGGTCTGCTTCTGTCATCTGAAAGGTCTTGTTCCTACATGATATGTTCATTCTCCCTGAGCATAGGTAAAAGCTCATCAAAGGTTACAGCAGTTTACATTCTTCTGTCATGCTGGAAAATGTTTCCTGGTACAGTTTGTCAGAGCTGGCCTCAATATCGTATTGCAGAAACTCAGAGGTTTTTGTGAGAAAAAGCACAGAATGAGAAAATATATGAAAAATACAGCACTTCAAACTAAAATTCCAAAAATCTTATTGGTCATCACGAGGCTTACATGAAACGCACCTGCCACGGGTTCAGTTTGATGTGATCCAAGGTCTGGTTTTGATACAGCAAAGCTGCATAAACCTGACTTCAATTTCTGAGGATACTCTTAAGTTGAGCAAAAGCTGGGAAAGTATGTAGAAAAGAACCATGCATGATAAGAAAGACAGAGGTGAGATTGATCATGTCGTGAGAGTTAGCAATGAATGGACTGAGGGGGAAAGTCATGGATTCAGAAGACGGCAGCTCGTCACTGAGGATCACTCTCTTCCAAAGAGCACAGGAAGGTGATCCCTGTCCACCCGGTAGTGATTGCATGGCAGTCAAAATATCACTGAGATCTCACTGGTGGCAGTGAGCATACTTACGGCTAACTTTGCAGCTTATTAATGGTAACTATTCTGTGCATTCACCAATAAATAATTGCTTTACACATTTAAACTCCATATATCCAGCTTACAAAGTCTCTTTGCAAATGGTAAAAAGTGCCTGAACATGGTAACCCAGAGAGGAAGGATTACATGTCCACTTGTATCTGTAAGAATATTCTTCAGGACTACAGGAGATGTGGCTCTGTCCTAGGCACTGTGCCTGACTCCCCCATGCTGCCTGAAAAAGTGGTTGAAATTTCTGTATATATCTAATAGACATACAAAGGATGTGAGGCTACAGAATGCCTTATTAATAAATTAGTAGAAGAATCTTTTCTAGGTGTAAAAAAAAAAAAAATCTGTTTTTCTGCCTTCCATTATATTCATTTCAAGTGTTTTCTGGTTCACACGGCAAGTATTGGTAGATCCCCTCGAGACACAGAGGATTACACACACACCCCTCGGTCTGTTGCCTAATCATGCAGGAACTCAAACTGCTATTCTACAAAACTTGCTTCCTTTCACTGTATAATGTCACATCCTTGTCAACATTTTCTGTCAGGCAGGAAGAGATTCATAACCCTCCTTGGCAAGAATCTGTTCAATTTTGAAAATTAGTCTCCAAATCACACCAGTAATCATGCGTCTACTATGTTTACAGAATGCCTGGAGGACCAGCAAAACAGACACCTTTAAACAACATGCCAGAGTCTCAGGCTTGAAGAATATCTCCAAGCGGACCTACTGCCTATAGTTCAGAAGAAATAACAAGTACATTATACAAAACAGATCTAGGCCCAAATTGTTTCGGCTGTTTGACATCAGAAGATCTTTTGTCCTTGCTGTCCAAATTAATGCATTACATCTGCCCATGTTCAGAAGGGAAGCCTGAGGATTCAGAAGGAATCACAAGAAGTTCGTAGAAAATAATAAAACCAGCCCCTCCCCATCAGGACTGTTCTGCCCAATTTGTCTAGCTTTGTCAATGTTGCCTGTCTTTTCTCATGAGAATAAAGGTCAAATCCAACATAATTTCAGTTTGAATATTAGTTGGCTGATTCTCATTAACAAAGCTGCTTCACTGAAGCTAAAAGCAAAACAGTAATAAAATGCTAGTGGACTGGAGAAGAGTTATTTCTTTTAGAAACTTAAGCACACAGTGTTCCAGACTATGTGATTTCTAAAGGAATTAGGATTTCCTGTTAGGGCACATTCTGAAGCAAAGTGAAGGAAAAGCTGTACCTCCCCTTGACAATATCTGACTTGGAGACAAAGAAATATTTTGGGTGATACTGAAGTTTTTTGGGTTGTTTTTTTTTTTAAAAAAATAAATAGTTAACTCCTTTTTAAAACTTAAAAAAAGGTTTTGATTTCAAACTGAAATTTGTAATGATTTTGTTTAGAAATCAGAGATGTAAAAGTATTAGAGGTCTGCAAGAGTGGGCTTGAGTTGCCTGAGCTTGAATTCCCTAGTAATAGAAATACATTGAAATATTGGAGCATTATTGAAGATAGTGATGCAAGTACATTAAACTAACATTAATTTTGCAATTGCTGTTTAAAAATATCTTCACACTTCACTGTGTCTTACTACTTCAAATTTATTTCTAGAAAATTGAAATAAAATGAAAAATTGTGCTTGCAAAAAAACCAAGAGGCACCAACATATTGAAGATTCCCCATTTACAGCATCTTCTACAAGATGGAGCCAGCAATCCCAAAGGCATGACAGCCTGATTTCATAGGATCATAGAATGGTTTGGGTTGGAAGGGACCTCAAAGACCATCTAGTTCCAACCCCCCTGCCATGGGCAGGGACACCCTCCACTAGACCACGTTGCCCAAAGCCCCATCTAATCTGGCCTTAAACACTTCCAGGGAGGGGGCATCCACAGCTTCCCTGGGCAACAGGGAAACAATCTACATTGCAGGCTACTCCACAAGGCCAGCTATTATCTAGTTTGGTTGCCGTTGCAGTTTGTAAAGTCTAAAATATTGAACAAGATTACTTTGAAGTATACTCTTGTTACAGTATCAGGCCTGATATAGATGTAAAGGTGTCATTTTTGTTTAGGTTTGAAAAAACAGTGAAAGAAAACAGAATAATGAGGGGAAAAGATGAAAGTAGTCTTTGCTGTCTTGGGCACAATCTCAAATATAACCTTTTTTTAAAGTTATGCTATGTTTTTCAAAGAATCTAAGAACATAGAGGTTATCACTGAAATACACAATTTATGTGAAATAACTGTCTAACTTCATAATAATGACTAAAAATGCCTATACATATTTTGCCAAATTATCTATAGAAACTCTAATTTCTGTTTTAACTTCTTAGGCTAAGATTATTTTCTAGGAGTATATTAAAAACAAAGATAAAGAGTAGTTAAAGCTAAGAAAGAACCTGTTTTATGGGGGGAAACTGTTATATTCAGTTTTCTTAATGTGACCAAAAAAAAAAAAAAAAAAAGCCACTTTTTTTCACAGATGGCTCATTATGAATCCTTTTGAATCTGCCTGGGAATAGAGTTACATTCTCCAAAATCACTGGAATGGCTCTGCATAATCTTTACCTCCTACTGCTTAGCTATTTAGAACTAAAACCTCCTGAGACACATAAATGAGCATCTGTTTCACAAGAAAGTTTAACGCAGCAGCAGGAAAAAAATACATTGAGAGTAGGCGATTATATAGCATTCAGCAACTGACCAATATCTATGATATGGAGGTATCACTCAAAAAATCATGATACTTTCAGGACAAGAAAACTTCTGTACAGAGCCTCAATAAGTTCTGTTAAGGAAGTATTCATTTGTTTGATTTTGTTAGCCCAGTCTCCATCATCAATTTTCCAGATGTTCCATCAGTGAAAAAGTCTTTTTCTAGTGTACAGAAAGTCATTTCTGAAGACTTGTTTCTAAAGTGTTTCCTGCCATCCCTCAGCTTCCTTTCAAAATCTAATGATATTGCCTAACATAATGTTTTTAACCTTTTCTTGAAGTTTTACACTTATCAAATTCAGTGAAATCAACAACATCTAGCAGAAAAGCAAAATATTTTTTTCATATAATTATGTTGACAGAATGTTTGAGGTTGGAAGCGACCTCCAGAGGTCACCTAGTCCAACCCCCCTGCTCAAGTAGGGCCACCTAAAGTTGGTTGCTCAGGACCATGTTCAGATGACTTCTGAATATCTCTAAGGCTGGAGACTCCACAACCTCTCTGGGCAACCTGTGCCAGTGCTCGGTCACCCTCACAGTGAAAAAGTGTTTCCTGGTGTTCAGACAGGACCCTCCTTGTGTTTCAGTTTGTGTCTGTTGCTTCTGATCCTGCCATTGGGAGCCACTGAAAAGTGTCTGGTTCCTACATCCTCTCTTCAGGTATTTATACACATTGATCAGATGCCTCCTGAGCCTTTTCTTCTCTAGGCTAAACAGTCACAGTTCTCTCAGCCTTTCCACACGTATGAGGTGCTCCAGTCCCTTAATCATCTTCATGGCCCTTCATTGGACTCTTTCTAGTATGTCTATATCTGATGTAGCTCTAAGAAGCCCAGAACCAGACACAATACCCCAGATGTGGCCCCACGAGTGCTGAGCAGAGGGGAAGGATCACCTCCCTCAACCTCCTGGCAATACTTGTAATGCAGCCTAAGATACCATTAGCTCTCTTTGCCATAAAGGCATATCACTGACATGTTCATTTGTTGTCCACCAGGATCCCCAGGTCCTTTGTCTGCAAAGCAGCTTTCCGGCTATGTAGCTCCCAAAATATACTGGTGCATGGGGTTGTTGCTCCACAAGGGCGGGACTTTGCACTTCCCTTGTTGAACTGCTTAAATCCTATTTTGTTGGTTGTCTATTCCTTTTCTTTCCTGTTATTCCAGACCCTTTGCTCATCAACCCTGTCCATTGCTCCCTCATGGGGCTGCTGGTAACTTTCTCCTTCCTCCATCATTCCTAGTTGAAAGCCCTCCTTACCATGTCAGACATTCTACTGGCAAAGATATCTTTGCCCTGCTTAGTAAGATCTCTTCCAAGAGAGACACATCCCATCTCTTCCAAGAACAGAGAGATGCTCAAACAGGCTCCCATCACCATAGAAACCAAAACTATTGCCAACACTTGCTTCACAACCAATTCTTGATACACAAGTAGGAATGCCTTCCTTCTTACACCCTTTCCTTGGAAGGGGCAGCTGCTCCATCACCTGCTTGGAAAGTTGCCCTGTGGCACAACACCACTGTGTCTGAGGCTGTTCAGCCTGGTTTGAACACTGACCGGACCCCTTCTGCACACCCTGCTCTGTATGTGTTAGCTGTACTCTGGGCCGGGCTCCTATATAGATCTGTCCCGAGCACCAACTGAAAGGATGCTTGACCCTCGCCAATCAGAGGGAAGCTGCAGCAAAGGTCTCAAGGTACCCTGGGCCAAGGGTAGCTGACATTCTTCCTAGAAGCTGGTAGAGCTCTCAGATGCCCACGCACTCATCTATGCCCACGCACTCATCTTGTCTTGTCCTTATCTGGCAGCAGCAACATTAGAGCTATGACTGTTTAGGAGTTCCATCCTCACCCTCAGAAATGTTAATACCTTAAAATTACTTAAGCCATTGTTTTAAGAATGGGTAGCCTGTTCTCAGCAATGTCAGTAGAGTTTACATAGCTCAACATCTGCATTATCCATGTGATTGCAAAGTTTGTGTGTTACTGCATGTAGCTGTTCCTGTTTAATTAAATTGTTATTAGCTTTTTCAAATTATTTTCAGGCTGTCTTTATGATGGACTCATGGTAACATACTAGACCAATCAAAGATGATTATAGTTTGGCATGTATTTTAATGAAGCCATAATATCAGTCTCCATCTTCTACAATATTTCTGTTGTATGAGGACTCCTTCAATTTCTGCCTTATTCTATAAAATGTTTATATCTGAAACACATCAGAGATATCATTCTGGAAGACCAAAAAAAAAAAAAAATCACTTAGGAGAAGTGAATCCATTTGTCTGAGGACTGCAATTCTGGCTCCATGATATTCAGGATGACAGTGGGAAAAGGGGAAGGAGTGTTTGCTATTGAATAAATATACCAGGTAAACATGCCTCATTTCTGAGAGACTGAAATGGTAAAATTACTGCAATATTTGATGATCCATATAATTCCTGGGTTCTGTACATTATCTCAGAGTACCTGAAGCATGAATTTTCTTATCTTGTCAATAACAAGATGTTTTTAAATTGAACTTTGAATTATTAAGATTAATTTCTGCAGTTTCATTAAATAGAACTTACCAAGCATGATTGCTTAAAAATATTCACAGTGCTCAGAAATATTCTGAATTAAAAATAAATATTCTGCAAGCATGTGACTTTGGAAATAACTTCGAAGTGACTGTCAGAGCTCTCAGTATTTCATAATAAATTAATCCAACATTTTGGGAAAAACTTTTTGGTTTTGGGGGTTTTTTTGGTGAGACATTTGCCAGCCAAAAACTGTCAACAGGGTGTGGTGGGTTGACCCTGGCTGGAGGCCAGGTGCCCACCAGAGCCGCTCTCTCACTCCCCTCATTCACCAAACAGGGGAGAAAAGGCATAACGAAATGCTTGTGGGTCGAGATAAGGACAGGGAGAGCTCACTCACTAATTGTTGTCACGAGCAAAACAGACCAAACTTGGAGAGGGAATTCATCTAATTTATTACTAGGCAAAACAGAGTAGAGGAATGAGAAAATAAAATCAACTCTTAAAACACTTCCCCCCACCCCTCCCATCTTCCCGGGCTCAACTTCACTCCCGGCTTCAACCTTCCCCCCCTCAGCGGCACAGGGGGACGGGGAGTGGGGGTTACGGTCAGTTCATCTCACGGTGTTTCTGCCACTTCTTCATCCTCAGGGGGAGGACTCCTCTCATCGTTCCCCTGCTCCAGCATGGAGTCCCTCTCACGGGGTGCAGACCTTCAGGAGCAAACTGCTCCAGTGTGGGGTCCCCCACGGGGTCACAAGTCCTGCCAGCAAACCTGCCCTGGCATGGGCTCCCCTCTTCACGGGTCCACCGGTCTGGCCTGGAACTTGCTCCAGCGTGGGCTTCCCACAGGCCGCAGCCTCCTTCAGATGCCTCCACCTGCTCCAGCATGGGGTCTTCCACGGGCTGCAGGTGGAATCGCTACACCCCCTCATCCTTCTTCCATGGGCTGCAGGGGGACGGCCTGCTTCACCATGGCCTTCACCACGGGCTGCAGGGGGATCTCTGCTCCGGTGCCTGGAGCACCTCCTCCCCCTCCATCTGCACTGACCTTGGTGTCTGCAGAGTTTCTTACATCTTCTCACTCCTCTCTCCGGCTGCAAAAGCTCTCTCTAACTGTTTTTCTTCTTCTTAAATATGTTATCACAGAGGCGCTGATTGGCTTGGCCTTGGCCAGCGGTGGGCCCGTCTTAGAGCCGGCTGGCATTGGCTCTATCAGACACAGGGGGAGCTTCTAGCAGCTTCTCACAGAAGCCACCCCTGTAGCCCCCCCGCTACCAAAACCTTGCCACGCAAACCCAACACACAGGGACACCAGCACAGTATTTCAGTCCTTTAATTTTGTTTATATCGTGCCTTCTAAGATATTGTTAAAAACCTCTTGTTTTTATTTTGAAACAATAGTCAACCAAAGATCAAATAACCAACCCTTTATTTACTGCCTGCAGGCCAAGTTGCCAGTCCCACAGATCTAGGGTGAAATCTCTGAACTTGGCAAATAAAATTGAAAACTTCTTTTAATGCCCTAGAGATGAGAGTTCTATCATGGTGTGGATCAAAAAAGAGTACCAGCATCAGAGAATGATGGAATATGCCTTGTTTGGCTACGCAAAAATCTGCAGTATGCGTTTCAGTGTATTCTTTTGACTGATAGGAGAGACTGGAGTTTCAAGAAGAAAAGCTGAATGCTCTAGGTACATATTTAAAAGCAAATGTTTTTAAAGAGTTTTGGGGTTTGTTGTTGGTTGGTTTTTTGCTGCTAAGTAATTGAAGAGTATTTGGTCCAAGCTGTAAAGGAAAATAATGCTGATACCTACTGACATGCTATATAGGACAGAAAAGCTACATGCAGAAAAAAAGGATGGAAAAAAGTGCTCTGAACTCTTTAAAGAAAAGCCTAAATTTGAGTTAGTTCTAGATAAATCTTTATTAGTACAAGTCAAGGATAACAATTACATCTTTCATATGAACAGAATTCTTAAACCAGAAAAATCTGTTTCTATGGGAAAAGATTTTAATTTACAGCATCTCCAAGACTTTGTTTTGTTCAAAAGTTATTTTAAATTATTTAGAAACCTTTTTGTCCTTATGTACTATTCAGATAATCATCCTAAGTTCTTACATTGAGGTCTATTTTGGAGCCACTGAAATGACTCTGTATCTATGTGACTATAACGGAAGCAGACTGGGACATGCTTTAAATGTCAATCTCTTCCAGTCATACTCTAAGTAGAATTATGGCATTTGTTCTGTAATACAACAAGGATGAAACACTCTGTGTGTCTTTTCATAGAGTACCATTAGGTTGCATTTGGACAAAATGCATTAAAATTGTGTTATTTTATCTTCTGGGATGATTTTGAAGGGTCTGTTTCTACACTACTGACAAAATAGTTGCATAGTTTGTCATAAAGTTTCATGATTAAAAGCAATCTCTCTTTAATATTTTACATGATGTCTGGTGCGGTACATTCTTCTTCATTTAGGTCCCAACTGCAGTGTTCAATGTATCATTGACCAACAGTCATGACAGTATTACTGCGGCTAAAGGGATGGGGGAGGTAGAGAGATTTCTTGTCCCTTTAGGTAAGAGCCGGCAAAGCCCAAGAGCCAGCGTGCTGGAGAGCGCGGGCTGCCAGAGGAGAAACAGCAGCACTAGCAAGCGCTCTCGGGACTCCGATTCATTCATTCGGTCTGCCAGCAGTTTTCCAGGCAGCAGTTTAATTTAACCTCTCCAGGTGAAGTTTGGCTGGGTGCAGGTGAAAGGTACATGCTGAGCCTTCACCAGAAACCATTCTTTGCTCTTTCCTCTCCGTACCAGCTCCACAAGGAATGACGAGCAGTGGTGTTTACTGTCTTGTGTCGAGTGCCTTGCAAACACAGAGAAGATAGAGCAGCTGATACAGAGATAACACGTTACATGCTTCCATCCCGCTTCCCATAATTTTAACAAGTGACCTTTCCCTAGCAATAAAAATGCAAGACAAGTGTCCACAAGTGGTACACCTTGTTTTGGAGGGGAGACAAAGCGAAGTAAGTTCTTCAACAAGGCAAGAAAAAATGTGATACATGATTACAGCAATTAGGAAAATATAAATCTGAGACAAAATACTTACCTGGTATAAAATGTCAGAGCTGCAGAAACACCAGAGATTATCTGTCAATTTATACAGTCAGGTTCAGACACCTAAACAAAACAAGAATTTATAGCAATATTTTAGAAGGCATGATATAAACAAAATTAAAGGACTGAATTAGTGTGCTAGTGTCCTTGTTGACAGTTTTTGGCTGGCATATATCTCACAGAAAAAACCCTCTTGTGTGGTTGAGCCCTTATTGCCTCACAGCTTGAGAAGCACCATGTTACATATAATGAAGTCTGTAAAAAAAATCTATTCTGGAGCTAGCCATCAAAGAAAGCAGCAGATAGGGAATCTGAAGCAAATTCCAAGCTAAATTATTATTGACCTAACAATATGCTTTACCACATTTAATAAAAAAGGTTGGGATTTGTTTTTTTTTTTTAAATACTGTTATCAAAATTTTCTTGGAAATCTGTAGCACTTTTTGTAGTAGAAGAGGACTACGCATATGAGTTGTGAGTGATCAACAGCTTTTTCATGATAACATTGAGGCTTTCCAAGGGTAAAAGCTGGACTTAAATTTGAAATGTATAAACAAAAACCACTAATGCTAGAGTCGAGTGAAAAATTACTTATGACATAAGTTAAATTGCAAAGATATTCCCAATATGTGCAAAGATATAAACAAAAACTCACAAAGATTTTAATTTTTTTTAGAAAAAAAGAAAGCAAAGGAAAGAAAAGAAAAGAAGGGGAGAAAAGGAAGTGAGAAAAGAAGGGGGGAAGAGGGAGAAAAGGAAGGGAGAAAAGAAAGGGATGAAGGGTTGAAGGGAGGAAGGGAGAAGGAAATGACTATAAAAGTAGAAGATTCTAGTCTAAAAGTAAGCTTTTTCTAACTTTAGAAAAAATATCTGACTGATGTAATAGCCCCTGGCTACTCTGAGATAGATCTCTCATACTATTCAAATGCTGCACAATAGTTCCAATTTGTATCTCAGTGAGAAGTGATATGAGATTTTTATTTATGACTTTAGATAGTCCTTTCTCATGTTCTAAAAATATTTGTAATTTACCAGTTACTATTTGATGCTATCACATGATAGTGATGTATGTCACAAAACATTGATTTGAGCTGACAAGAAATACCATTAAGTGGAAGAGATGGTGAAAATAAAAATCATCTGCTGACAGGAAATATGCATTTCCCCTAAATAATGTTAATGGCCTTCATTTTTGTTTCTTGCACAGATTTGCAAATTAGACTATAGACCAATGCACTAACTGATCACATACTGGGCCCAAGTACTTACTAGCATATAATTACCTGTATAGAATTTTTAGGCATTGGAAAGAAAAATCAGACAGGGAGGGGGAAAAAAAAAAAAAGGTGAAGCATGTAGAATGAAGTAGTTTAGTTAATTTAGATCAAAATGCTCATTCCTTTTCTTTACTTAGATTCGTGTTCTGTGTAATATATTAATTATTGAATAGAAGACAGCTAGCATTTACCTCAATCTGTCAAGTGAAATGAGACAGAAAACAAATTATTGCCTTTTCTGCATTTTATGTATAGAAGTTCATCCTCATGCTCCTGTAATCGCTTCCTGGCTTTTGTCTCATTTAGCAGCTGAAAATCTGCAAGAATGACATGGAAAAGTAGGAACTGGTGCTTTGCTGCAAAGAGAAGACCATAAGGCTTTCTATATGTATGAGCTGTAACGGAAGGTCCCTGCTAGCCTCCATACCTGCTAAATACACACGCATTTTGTGTGCACATGCAGACCTAAAAGAGATAGAGAGAGAGATAATTGGAGGTTCTTTTCTGTAGCTGGTAAAGCCAAAACGCATGCTTCCAGCCCTTCTTCCTAAATTTTATCACCCTCTTAACTTCAGCTGCAAAGGATGCCACAGATGACTAGTGGGTGAGAAATGAAGAATCACCACCACCTCTGGCTGCATCACTACCCAGGAACATCAGATATGCATTCAACATCGTTGTAAAGCGTCACCTGGTATCTGTTAGGTTTTTTGCCACTGGCGGATACAGAAAGTGGTCAGATACCACCCGTGGATCACCAGCATTAGGACTCTCTGATGGCTCGGTTTTGTGTGAATATTCTCCGGCTGTGTCAGCTACCACTGCTGTCAATTGGCAATAAGCAGCCTGACTCTACCAGCTAGTTATACGGGGCATTCTTCAGCTCCCACTATTGTAAGAATTGCTGTAGGATTATAAAATTTGCAAGACATCATATAAATTAAACCTCTCATTTCGGCACATGGAAACTTTTTTCCCATTAGTGGCTCTACAACCTATGACAAGGTATTCTGAAGCATAAACACCTGACCTACTGAAATAGTCACATTTTCCTTCCTGTATCAGAGGCTTTGTTTCTAGTATTACGTTTGTTTCTTTCTCACTGTTATTAACCAAAATGAAATTCTATCTTTGCTTAGAGAAAACTACTTTTCATGATGGGTTTTGGGAAACAAACAAACAAAAAAACCCCCCAAAAACCTTTGGAAAATGCAGTAGTAGTCAATTAGCAGTAGTAGTCAATTAATATTTAAATAAACTCATAGTGATTATGGAAGCCTTTGTGCATTTCTGTAGCATTTTCTCACCATGATAGCTGCCAACACACAATGCTATGTTTTACATTAATTCTTCACAATTACCACTCCATTCCAGCACAATGATATCAAAATCCCTGATGGCTGCTTCTATTCTGAACACAATTTCAATGTACTTGTCCCTTTTTGTGATTGCTGTGTTTTAGGAAAAAAAAAAACAAAACCAAAACCAAAACCCAAAAACCAAACCAAACCAACAACCCTAATACCTGCTTTTCATTTTATTTTTTCACAATAAATCTGTGTTGTTTAGGGGAGGTATAGATGTTGAAGAGTTCTTTTTAGTCCAACAGACCTGAGTAGGAAGACAAAGAACCTGCAGGAAGCAGGTACTCAAGGGAAACATGTTTCCACACGTTCTCATTTCAGAGCTGTAAATGCTGTTGTTCTGGTTTTGTTAACTGGAATGAAAAATGCTAACAACAAAAACATACAACGACAGTACTCAGAAGATGACATGCAACTATGCAGCTTTTGCCAAAGAATTAAAACCAGGCCAATTCCACAGCCTCACAGTCAGGAATGAGATCTTTTTCTATTATTATTTATTCTTGTCATTTGTGTTGTCTTAGAACTTTGACTTGAAATTCAGTCATCTTAATTGGGGTTTGTACTTTGCATGAGCCTCATGAGGCTTTGTTGCTGGATTCATATCTTTAATTCAATAAATCAGAACTGGCATGAAACAGTTTTAGCATTATCACCCTTCAGGACTGCATTTGCAGTGTTTTATCACAGCTGGCAGCCAATCAATGGTTCTTATCAGATATTTCGGTCATTATATCGAAGGATTAAAGTGAAAGAATGTATTTGTTACTTCATTTGTATACTTGAGCTTTTTTTCTCCAGGGTATCAAATCAAATCAAAGTGGATATAAAACAAATGTCTTTTGCATGCAATAATCATGTGTCAAGCCAACTGGTCTATAGAATCACAGCACTGATTGCTCCCTTTCATCCTCACATACTCATTTGTGCAATTCCTTAACCAAACTCCCAGCTGGAAAAACATTATTGACTTTTACAATTTTGATTCATGATGCTAACAGCGATCTCCTAACTACAGAATTTACATGAAGAAGGCCTGTAAGGACTTGTGTTTTAAGACATTGTTACAGTGCTCACAGATTGGAACGACAGAGGTCCCAAAATGAAAAATTCTGAACAGGATAAACTGAAGACTTTCTTACCATCAAATCACTGCAAGACCCACCAAATCCATCATTCTGCCCAAGGCAGGATCAGCCAATTATACAATTATTGAGAACCATTTTTAAGCTGCTTCTTAAAGACCCTCAATGTGGGAGATGCCACAGTCTCCTCATGTGAACGGCAGTTGTGTTTTAGTCTAACACGAGATAATTATTTCTACACCTCAGCTGAATTTCCTTTCCTTTGGTGTAGCTTAGATATTTTCTAAGACTAAGCAATAGCTTTTCATGCCCATAAAGACTATTACCAGATCGCCTTTATTCAATTTCCTCTTCTTTCTGCTTAACTGCCATTTTTTTCATTCTTTCTCCATGTGTCATTTTAATGTCATATGCCAAGATCCAACAGGTAAAAGAAAACTTTCATTTAAAGTAATCACGTTGAATAATCACCTGAACTCCTATGTCTCCAGAAGAAATGTAAGGCTTCTAAAAGCCTCTCTTTACCTGTGTTTGTGTAATAATCCTATGTAGATGCCGTGGAGCCAGGCAAGCAGATGACTGTGCTGTATTCTTAACTTCCTGCCAAGGAATACTGATCATACTGCAAATAAGGGTAGCATACAAAGATAAGTCAAAATTCTGTGACCTACACCTATTTATAGATCTTAGGTACATAGATAATGGAGGTACCAGCTGAAGTATGGAACTGTTCTGTACTCATTGATGATAACAGAATTATTTTTGCTGATATTTTTTTCAGACTTAAATAGCTAAAGAGAAAAAAATAGTGTATTTCTTTCTAAGACAGTGCTACATAGGGTGACAAGTAAGACAGTTTCTAAAACTAGTGTCTCATATGCTTACCTTAAAAACTCCACAGAGAACCTCTCAGAATGATACCACGGAATAATTTTTAGACCAATGAGATATTTATCTCCTTGATTTCACATGACTATTGTGTGATTAACAATTACAGAATCAGGACTTACACACATCAGTGTTTATTTGGCCTTTCTAATGAAAAAGGTCACCACAAACCATGTTACTCATTTTTAGAGTTCAGTAAATGGCACTTGGTTAGCATGGGAAGAGTATAATGTACTTGGAAGTAAGAGTTCTGAATTGCAGAATAGATGCTGATTCTTGAAACAGACTTGGTCCAAAATGAAATGTGCATTACTGAAATAAATGTCTACATTTTTCTTCATTTTATCTTTGTGGCGTTTGTTATTGTTACTGTCATTGTGTGGTTTCAAGGCACTATGAAACCTAGCGTCTGTTGTCTAAAATTTGGCAACTTGACAGTCATGTATCTAAGTGTTCATAACTAATGTTTAATTAATGCTGAGCTACAGAAAAAGCCCTTTTGGAATTCACAAAACATCCTGCACAACATATAATGGATTCATTGTAATTATCATCTACAATAAGCACTGTATTAAATCCTAATTGCAGGTGAACTTGGGAGTTCTTTGATCGGCAAGGCAATCTGGAGTTAGTGCTACTTGGTTTGTTTTTCTTTATTACATGAAAATGATGCTACCTGACCTTTTGCAAACCCAGTCCCCACAATCTGGCTCAGAGATTTCATACAATATTGCCCAGTCTTGGGAAAGTAAAATTAGAGACAGATACCTACAGTTCCCTTTTTTGTCTTTACTGATAAAAAAATAATTAAAAAATTGTGATGAATAAAGCATGATAACATATTATATTGCCAACATACCCACTGTGTATAAAAAATGATACTGTTTCTAAAAAGACACATCGAACTGCACTTTATGGTAGAAAATATTTCTATTTCATCTGCATACTAGCTGTACTGAATTCATCAAAAAGATTTTTCCTAGGATGACACAGTTGAGTGAAATTAATTCAAAATGTTCTTGATTTTGATATAAATGAACAGTGAAGAACTGAATACATATACGATGGAAGCATCTTTTTATTACTGCATTTAACATACAAAAAATATGCAATACAGAAAGCAGACTTGCATTCCTTTCTAGCAGGTCAGTGACTATCTGAATCAAGGCCGAAAAGAGATGAAAGGAAAAGGACAGTACAGAAAAAAGTCAGCGTTACAGCACATCAAATACTTAGAGCCCATTGCCATTTTAAGTCCTGCAGTTGTTAGGGTAACTGCTGGGTGAGCTGCATCTACCTCTTTTCAGGGAGTCTTTACACCAAGGGCACAGTGAGGCATGACTCCGCGTCATATATGATGGTGAGTGTGGTCATGTACACAGCTGCGCTGCACCCCCCAAACCCCTGGCACCTTCAGAGAGCTCTGCCTGCAGCCAGGTCTAATTTTGTTTATGTCAGTTATGGCATCAGCTCCTCTCGAATTACCGATTCGTTCAGCTCATACTGAGAATCCCTATAGCAGCAGTGTTGCTTTTGGTGGAGTTACAATGCTAAAAGGTGTAAATAAGAGCAGAAGATGAAACAACTGCAGTGCTGATTATAAAACTTCTACTCAAGTTCATTGATTTTTCCAGTTGCTTGCTAATTATGCTACATGTTTTCTATAGGCAACAATATTATATAAATATCTGTGCTGCATGCTTTCTACAATTAATGATATTATATGAATCTCCATGAGCTTCCAGAATTAGAAAGGTTGGAATAAGCCTATTTTCTTCTAATCTAAATCCAAAGGATCAGCTTCTCCTTTGAGTCACACTGCTGTTAAATCAGAGTAACTCTGTCAGAGTCAGTGGTGTCTCTTTGGACTTGCAGCAGGCCAATGGAAAACTATTTATGCCCTTAACGCAAGAGAACAGCCAGTCTTTTCTCTTCTCTGGCCCTGAAAAAGCAACATGCACAAACTCCCCCCCCAGATATTGGCATATTCTTTTTGAATTATTCTGGAACATTAGACGAGCATTTATTTTTCTATTCAGCTTAACGACAGAAAAAACACTATTAAATTCTGCTTTACCTCTAAATGCACACACAGAGAAAAAAATCAGTTTTGTTCTGAACAGGGCTAGAAAGACAATATTACCTTCCCTCTGTGAGAGCACATTATCATGGCTATGCTATAAAAAGAGAACTTTGGGAATTAAGAGAGATATGGAGATGTGAAGAGAAACACTGAGATAAGACATATTTATTCATTACTTTATCTGAGAGTGGTATTGTTCTGTTCCATTGGAACTTAACTGTGAGAGGATATATTTTCATTCATATTGGGGTTTCTATTTGCCTCCCTTTTACTTAATGAGATCTGCTGCTAGCATGTTCCTTGCACCTTCTTTAGTAAATGTCTTCTTTTATCTGTGAAAAACAGAGAGTGAAAGTGATTCCAGATTTTAGGACATGACACAATACAGGTTTTAACTTGTTATTCAATTTGGTTTAATTTTTTCAATTTTTTTTTTTAATAGGCTGAGACAGAATTTACTAATGCTAACAGAAAAGCTTTCATGAGGACCGTGGGATCCAATATTAACAGGCCTGAGGAAACTTTACTCATTTAAACTGGAGTTTAATCTTTTTCTGATTTTTTAAAACTTCCATGATTTTCATCCAAAGTTTGTGTACAAGTGACAAATCAGTGTGTGCCAGGTGAGAATGCATTGATTGGATCATGTGACATTTATATCAGTGTATCGAGTGTCCATGCTCAGATGCTGGCAATGAGGGGGCTGCAGGGGTGGCCTCTGGAGGAGAAGCCAGAAGCTGCCATGTGGAGAACCTCACACCGGAGCAGCTGGATATTCCTGGAGGAATTGCAACTGGTGGAGAGCCCATGATGGAACAGGGGGAAAGTATGAGGGAGAAGGAGCAGCAGAGAGAAACCTCTGTTTACCGAATGTAATCTGCCCCATCCATTCCTCGAGCCTGTGAGGCAGCAGGGAGATGAGTGGGAAGCGAAGGAGCAAAGTTGAGCTGAGAAAGGGGGGTGGAAAGGTGTTGCTTTAATGTTTCTCTTTGTTTCTCACTACCCAACTGTATTTTAGCTGGAAATAAATTAAATTAATTTTCTCCAAATCTAGCCTGGTTTGCTCATGACAGTAACTTGTAAGCAACCTCTATGTCTTCATCTTTACCCATGAGCTTTCTCATCCTATTTTCGCCCCTTGTCCCAGTAAAGAAAGGGAGGGAGGGAGCAGCAGGGTGGGCATTTGGCTGTTTGCCAAGGTTACCTCACTCTCCCCCCCCGCTTCCCCCCCCCCAGCAATCAGAGATGCTAACTATGGGGTTTAGGCTCACATTTAAAACCATAATCTTCCTAGAGATTCTACTTAGATATCTTACTGTTCTGATCTGTTTTGGCCTTGCTGATTTTGCAAAAGCAGCGGAAGTTCAGAGCAGAGACCTTCTAGCAAAAACCAAGTCCTGCAGATTTCCCACTGCGAGTTTTGTGGCCCATGCTAACCTCACTGAGCACCTCGTTGGCCTTGGAATCACGGACGTGGTCTCACAGGTAAGCAAACTCAAAAATTATCCCTGTAACAGTGAAGACAATGCAATCTAATGCAAATCTAATATTATATGATTATGAGCTGTTAGCAAGCCTACATTGCCTATATATGGATGTCAGAGGGCTTAAAAAAACTAAATTAAAATCTAAGGAAGCTTTATGCAATGTGTTGTACTAATATGCCTGTACAACCTGTATTTCCTATGATACAGTCTACATTAACTAGAACCTTTAACTAGGGCCTTAGACTAAAGGAACTTGATTTATCCTTCAACTGTCTCTGGACAAAATAAAACAGCAATCCCTCTGGATGGAAACTGTGAGGAGTGGCTGAGGGACAGGAACCGGTTCAGCCTGGGGCAGAGGCAGCTTGGGGGAAAGCCTGACCACAGCCCCCAAGCATCTTCTGGCAGATCACTATGCCATTCTGTATGTCATGAACTTACTGAAAAAGCCACATAAATACTTTGAGAAATATATGCAGTGTATTTTGGCCTCTCTGGAGCTAACGCTTCAGTACATTCCCAAATCTATCACCAACTACTTCAGAGTTGTAGTAGAGTTTCCAGTTGGAAACTCTTTTAACAGTTTCCAAGCTATTTAGTCTCTTTTTTTTTTCATCTCATATGACCTCAACCACGTCAGTCCATCGCAGCTGCAGTTAAAAGCATCCAAATAGTGAGCTAAAATAAAACTTTCTCCTCCTGCAGTACTCCAGGTGACACCAAGAACATGCTTCACTGAATTTTAGTTCCACAATTCAGGAAGTATTGTCTTGAGTAATTAAACAAAATTTAATACTTTCTAGATTGTATACCTAAACCAGCAGTATCTCTTTGAAATTATAGGAAACAGATGAACATAATAAAGCACGTATTTCTCTACAACTTTTTGTGTTACAAAGTAGGCAATCCTTTTGCTTTCAGATACTGTGAGTGCACAGTGCACTGTTGAATTGCCTTCACAAAGCCAATAAGCTGCAGTTCATTCTCTTGAGAAATGTAAGCATTTATCTGAATGAATAAATAAATCTCTAATATTGCAATTTGAGATAAAATGAGGTGGATGCATAAAATCTTCTGGATGCATTTTATTGGCTTACAGTTTTTGTTCTAAAGATATCAGAGAGGTTTTTTTTCTCTGAGATATCCTTCAGTTGAGAGTATTTGAACTAAAAACACTAGCAGAAAATTAATCATAATACAAGTTCAACCAAGTAAATAAAATACCTTTCAGGCTATGGCTCTAGTACGTTTAGATGAACATCCAAAACCACAATTCATCATTAATTTAATTTACTTCCAAATGCTATGAGATTGCAGCCAACATTTTTGTCATACTAACACATTAAGAAGATGAGATTGTTGGCCAGTAAATACTGATAGCTTTCCTCTAGCTGCCTCAGTAAGGTTTGTTAAAACCACGTCATGGCTACTTTCAGCCGAGGATGCCAGCAGCTTCAATGAGAAAGCATGGGGTTTGGTTTTGCCTTTTTTTTTTTTTTTCCCCAAAAAGCTGTTCTGATTCTAAAGCAAGTCAATATCCAGAACAGCTGCTTAAAGATTCAGAAATCTTTATGAGCATTGCTTTAGCTCTCTTTTTTTGAGGTATTTGAAGAAAAAAAGTGACACATTACAGAAACTGTCCCCTCAGGTAAGGAAAATGTCATGTTTTCCCCATCACTGCAAGACACTTCAGTTTAGACTGGAAAGCATTCAGGAGCATTAATGTCAAAATACTCTAAACAAAATACTCTAATTTGAAGTTCAGATATAGTTTAGGCATACAGGTGTCATAAATATTGCACTGAGGTTGAAGATCAGACAATGTTATTTTATGGAAAACTGGAACTCCACCTTACTTTTTATCATTTTCCTAAGTGAAAGCCAAGGAGAACATTTCCATCAGCCAGGTAGTGAGTCAGAATAAAGGATACTTCATGACACAACACATTTTCATCTTAGTGAAATTAACTCAGTGTATTCCCAAGGTCCTTTGTGTTGGTAGCAGCTATCCATTTCTCTTAATTAGCAGAATATGTCCAGATTTCTCAGGTGTCCCACGTATATGGAAATCATTCCTAGTAATCAATTTTTAAATAGCTATAGGCCTGCTTTATTCTACAACCTTAGTTTTCAATTAACAAAATAGTTTGATAGATTTTCAGCATTTATACAAATTCTTCTCATACCAATTTTGGTTAAAATCATGAATCTCTGATAGAGTTCTACACTGTCTCTGATCACCCTGATGTCTGATCATCTTCCACATAAGTAGTCCTTGGAGAAGGATAAAATTTCCTCCACTAACTTTATGTCAAGAAGACTTTTCCAAATATGTTTAATTGTACTTAAGTAACAGCAGCTTGAGCCTTAACAGTGAGTTTTAAAACTGTATGCAGTTAAACTCATGGAATTTTTAGTGAATTTTCCATTTTATGAATTAAAACATTCAGGGTTTTTAAAATTTATTTCAGCATTCTATCCAGTGGGATATGTAACTGATAACAGACTTTATTGAGCTGTATTTTTTATTTCCAGAATCTTTTCCTACAAGCCTCTTAATTTCCTGAGTACCACGAAATCTGTCATCTTTACTGCATTCATAATGAGCACTGTTCACACTCTGTTCGTATCGTACCCACAGGATTCATTGAACTGTCATACTTTAATCAGAGTTGTTTACTGAGACTGCCATATATTGATGTAAACCACTAAACCCTTTTGAAGACTTGCTAATTCTATTTTTTGTCAAGGTGCGTCACACTTTTAGTCACACTCTAAGCTTTCTGCAATTGCTATTGGTCAGATTTCTTGACGGCCTCTGGTTTCCCTGAGAGGTTTCTGCAAAGTGCTCTTGTAAAGCAGTTGACTTCCTTCTCTCTTAAACCATACAGAATGGGTAACTGAATAAAGTAAAATAAAATAGAAAAAGAAATAACACTTAGCTGACAATGTTGAGGTGTTTTGTTGTTTGGGTTTTTTTTCAATCCTTTTTGTTTCAATCTCTTTTCCATAAGAACTTGAGAGCAATTGAAAACTTACTGCCCTGTAAGTGATCATCAAATCTCCCACTGGTTTCAGCGAAGAAAAGTTTCTATTCTCCTCTGGAAATTTCACAGTCAGGTCACCAATGATGTCAGCTGCCTAACAGGAAAGAGAGGGAGAAAAATCTTGTATAACGCAAGTCCTGAAGAATTTGCCAATATACACCCCCATGAAGTAGTTCGTTGTTTACTTATTGTAATAGTTAACCAAGTTTGCATTGGTTAATAAATGCGTGAAGTGGTGGAAGCACATTGTGATTTCCTTCTGATTCTTTAGAAGAAAGCTGAAGATCTGGGCTATCCTCCACTCACATCAGGAGCTGGAAGATTCATGTGTTGGCGTTACGGAATGAGAGCTGTGTGAAGTAAACCCATCTTGCCACGATAGTAGTGGAGAGGGCAAACCAGAGGAGAGAACTTCAGAAGAAAATAGCCATGGAGATTGTGCTGGTTTAACTGGATGCCAGGTGCCCACCAAAGCCACTCTATCAGTCCCCTTTCTCAACTGGGCAGGGAAGAGAAAATATAACTAAAGGCTCCTGGGTCAAGATAAGGGCAGAGAGAGATCACTCACCAGTTACCATCATGGGCAAAACAGACTTGACTTGGGGAAAAGTAATTTAATTTATTACTAATCAAATCAGAATAGAGCAATGAGAAATAAAACCAAATCTTAAAACACCTTCCCCCCCCCCCGCTCTTATTCCCGGGCTTAACTCTACTCCCAATTTCTCTACCTCCTCCCCACCAGTGGCACAGGGGGAGGGGGAATGGGGGTTGTGGTCAGTTCATCACACGTTGTCTCTGCCGCTCCTTCCTCCTCAGGGGGAGGACTCCTCACACTCTTCCCCTGCTCCAGCCTGGGGTCCCTCCCATAGGAGACAGTCCTCCACCAACTTCTCCAATGTGAATCCTTCCCACGGGCTGCAGTTCTTCACGAACTGCTCCAGCGTGGGTCCCTTCCACGGGGTGCAGACCTTCAGGAGCAAACTGCTCCAGTGTGGGTCCCCCACGGGGTCACAAGTCCTGCCAGCAAACCTGCTCTGGCGTGGGCTTCTCTCTCCATGGGTCCACAGGTCCTGCCAGGAGCCTGCTCCAGCGTGGGCTTCCCACGGGCTCACAGCCTCCTTTGGGCATCCACCTGCTCCAGCATGGGGTCCTCCATGGGCTGCAGGTGGATATCTGCTCCACTGTTAACCTCCATGGGCTGAAGAGGGACAGCCTGCTTCACCATAGTCTTCACCACGGGCTGCAGGGGGATCTCTACTCTGGCACCTGGAGCACCTCCTCCCCCTCCATCTGCACTGACCTTGGTGTCTGCAGAGTTGTTCCTCTCACATATTTTCACTCCTCTGTCTGACTCTACTTATGCAGGGTTTTTTCCCCCTTCTTAACTACGTTACCCCAGAGGTGCTACCACCATTGCTGATTGGCTTGGCCTTGGCCAGCGGCGGGTCCGTCTTGGAGCCGGCTGGCATTGGCTCTGTCAGACACAGGGGGAGCTTCTGGCAGCTTCTCACAGAAGCCACCCCTGTAGCCTCCCCACTACCAAAATCTTGCCATGGAAACCCAATACAGAGATCAAAATCAGGCCTCAGGTAGAGGACAATTGATTGATCACCACTCTGCAAAAATTTGGAAGGGTGCAGTGAATTCTAGGAATATAGGAAATTGCTAAGAAGCAGCAGCGTGGCTTGAGTCTGAAGAGCAGATGTCCAGATTGCTTAGGACTGCCAGGAACTTACAGACATCTTTGCTGTGGTATCTCTTGGAGAAAGCAAAGTCTGATGGAGTGAGGAAGTGAATCATTTACACTGATACTAAAATTAAATGACACAGTGATGAAAAGATAAAAAGGAGAAGCTAAGTCAGAACTCAGAGGAGCCAGAGCTGGGTTACAGGGTAATGAAATGCTAGCAGACTGCACTGTGTCATGGAGCATCTTCTACTGCCAACTATTGGTATTGTATTTGCTTACTGTCCTGTTGTCACCTTGAAGGAACAGCTTTTTCACACGGAGCCTGACAGTAATTTTAGCCCAGTGCCTGTGCCACACTGCATCCTGAAGGAGACTCTGGAGGCAAGGAGAACCTGAGTCAACATGGCCATAATTCTCTGCCCAGTTTGGCCCAGCAGCTGCAGCATAAGACAGAAGCTTGCATGTTTGAAATGTTTGTTAAAAGGGGAAGCATTTTGCCTCTTTGAAATGTTTGAAGAGTGCTTTAACACACTGAAAAGACAAAAATACTATTTTAAACCTAATGTTTTTGCTACCCAGCATGTAAAACTGCATGTTGCTGTGTTGTGACACTAGCTAACTTATTGGATACTAGCTTTATTAGCTAGCTAAGAGCTCTTTATAGTAAATTATGCTGGGCAGTCAGTAAATGTAGCATAAACAATGTTATGCTTCATTCTTTTATCCTATTTCCTTCCATACCAGTCCACAAATAGGAGTGTTACCCTTTTCTGAATCCTTTCTTATTTGAGAGAGTATTATTAGTTGAAGCCGCATTGAGAATGACAGTAGGAAAATTTCCTCTGATTATTTTTCCGTCACAGTTTTTAAACATTGAAAAATCTCTCTTGTTTCCCACATATTAGCAAGATGTCCAGAGACAGTTAATGCAGTTGAAAGTGAACAGAGTGCAGTAGTTACATGGGCGATCATTCATCACAGTCTGAAGAAATACCAAAGGCTGAAGAACTAATAGGTCGATGGGCCTCTGATTTTCACACTGACAGATGACTCCAAACTATAAAACAGTGCATGGATACATAACAGATGGAACATGACTGACCTCTGAGATGGTTCAAACCTGTACAGACATTAAGCTATGCATTCCTATCAGTTTTTAAGACTACGGGAGGGAGGGGGAAGTTTATATTTACTTGAATCAACCTCTATCTTGGCTTCTGCATATATCTCCTAGGAGACCTAACCAGTCTATCTCACTGTTTCTTCTCTTTTTCTGATGGTGTAATCTTGTAAGATAAGTCTTAGATAAGTATCCCACCATATATAGAGAGAGGTGACAATCTCCCATTAGAATAATTTCCAAATGGAAAATGCAATTTTTACTAAATTCTTTTCCTCCAAAACAGGGCAAAATTTATTTTAATCTGATTTTTTATTCCTTCAGGAAGAATGAGAATGAAATATAGATTTGAAGAAAAACAGCTCATGAATGGCTTGCAGTAATCATTAAGGGAAGAATGGAAAACATTATGTACTATCACAACACTCTGCAGTTCAGCCTTGTAATGTAAATCATGGTCTTTCTGATCTCTGTGGTCCAGAAGCGACTGATAGCATCCTTAACCTTTCAATTTCTGTACTGTTTTACAGATGAAACACTTACTTATACACAAAAACTACGTTTTCATTCCTACTTATAACACATGCTCTCAAACAGCCCTTTTTGAGACTTCCTTTACATCCCAATAGATCAGCAGAGCCCTTGGTGAAAAAGGAAGAGCTGTGGTGGAGTGAATTTTAAGCATATTCTGAATTTTTTCAGTAACTTCATATATAAGAAAAGGTTTTTATTTAATATTATGCAAAAAATATGTATTTTATATGCTATAAAAATATGTAACAGAATTTTACAATATATTATATTCAATTATTGGTAAACCCATAAACTTTTTCTTTTCTCTTGTCTGAATTCCTTATGTTTATATATATGTTCCTTTGATGTGAAACACAATCTCCACCATACTAACATTGCTTTGACCATGGTTTGGGCAGTTGTCTGTTTTTTCTCTGCTTCTCTGCTTATGACTCCAGTCTATCTTCTCTATCTGAACATATTTTGCCTCACAATTTTTTTTTTCCTGTTATTTTTCTCCGTGCTCTTAATAGAGAGTTCAAAGTCTGCAGTTACAAGTGGAGGGATGTCTCTTACAAAACATTTACTCTCTACCTGTTCTGATTCGTATCATCAAAGAACTAAGGAACATCTTCCAAAAATCAGAGAACAGAAATTAATAACTGCTGGACACCAAAATTCAATAGAAATACTGCTTTTGTGTTATATTACAACCCCTCTGACCCTGACCTAACCTTCCATGTTACAAAAGCAGTAGATAGCTTTTCTTTCTCGTTTTCCTCTGGAGAAACCACTTTATTGTGTCTCTTTCACTTCCTGCTCTCACATGCAACAAATTAAACCCTGCGTAATTTTTCTTGTCTTGAATACAGCTTTGAACTCTGCTGCTTCTATTTCAGATCTGCAAGCCCAAAAGCTTGCCTACTTTTTGGTATGACATATCTTGGTCTAAAGCTTTTACCTCTGCCCTCAAAGGCAGTCTGGTCTGGAACATAGAACTTGAGAGGCACTGGCCAGGTGGAGGAGGTGAGAAAGGCTCATCATGATGCCTGCACTTAGCATTTTTTTCTTTCTGTGTCAGATGTAAAGGATGATACAAACAGTGCCGTGCTGTGGTTATGTATCTGTGGTACTGGTAAATCTAGTAGTGCTGCTTTGCAGCTCCCTAATGTGACTGTAGTGCTAAGAGCAGTAGCAGCAGCAGTGGTATCGTCAGATCCAGTCAGACTTACAGGTACAAGTGCAGTAAGAAGTATTACCTGTTAGAGCATACAGTTGGAAAAAGCAAACTATACCAGGCAAAGATCTTACTACTCCCTGAAAATATTAAAGATGTTACTTCACCTTGCAAATGTAGTTTCTTTAATTTGAATTCATAATTTGTAATTGTCTTTCTGTAATACCTCTTACTTAACACTTCATGGCAAGCTCCGCTGCTTGGAATTCGAATCAATCCTACATAAAGTTACACACCTTCCAGCTAATCAATGGACATACTTTGTAAGACCATGAGCAGGAATATAGCTCTAAAACATAAGTGTGTGCAAAATTTTTAATGACTTCTCTGCTTCCTATTTTGTGAAATGATATATCAGAACATCTGATTTTTTTTAATAGTTCCCCTTTTCCAAGAGTGTTACTTCATTTTACTTCCCCAAAAAGGAATTAAAGTCAAGCCTAATATTGTAGATCGGTTTGTGATCCACAGTCTATATATTTAACCAAATTAGGAAGGAGGATGAAATTTGTCTGACACATTTATTTCCTATTCAACATTTCCAAACCTCTGCTTCAATACACATGCTATTTTTGAGAGCGGAGTATGAAGTCAGTGGGACTGCTTAGGTATAGCATAGTCCTTTTTGAATGAAATTACCATTAGGGACCATTTCTCTATCAATCATCATTGTTATTAAATAAATAAATTACAATAATTCAAAATTATAAATTACAACAATCAATCTTGCAAGAGAAACAGATTCAATATCTTTAGATGGAAGTGAAAGTTTTAAGTTAATTTGTCATTTTAAAATGAACTCTCTTTCACATTGGTTTTGTGTCTCACTTCTATAGGAATGGGACTTGCCAAAATATGATTTTCTGGACCATTGTCTCATTGCATATAAAACATATGTTCCATTAAAAAGCAGAATTTTGCTGAGCCCACTCAAACATGCATTTCAAAGTTGGCCCTAGAATTGTCATGTTCCCAGTTGCTTAACAGAGGAGCTGATGACAGACTGTGAGTTTATTTCTTCCCCCTTTTCTAGAAAAGAGATTATTTTGGTCAAGCAGTAATATTCTTCTCTACTAATGTCAGATCAGGAACCAGCTCAGAGATTAGTGGTTGACCTGGCACCAGGCCCTTGTGTAGATAATAGTGCCACACAGACACTATGGCTATTTTCTTTTGCTCTGTGTCCCCCAAAAAGGTCTCATACCAAGAGACAGACCCTGGCAGCAAAAGCCAGAAGATTAACCAGCCAAGACAAACACACAGTAGAAGGGGATAAAGCACGGTGATGGCCTGCAGACCACCTACCTCTACTTCAGTCTAGTGCTACAAGAAGGCCAGATGTCAGTTTGGGTGATAGTGCAGGTTTTTGTTGATGCTTCTGATCCGTTGTAAGTAAGTAATCATTTCAGAAGAGAAACTTAATTTCACTGAAATTCAAACAGGAACTCTCAGAGTTATGTGAAACTGGATTTGCACAGTTCAGATTCCTGTTCTTAAGAGGCAAAAGTGCCCCACTGTCCACAGGCTTAAATTATACCTAGGTTATATATATAATTAAATTCCAGTTATTAATCATGTAGATCTGAAGTAAAGTTTCCAAGCTGTATAACCATACTTACAGCTCAGAGTGATAAAAACACAACTTTTAAAATTTGCCACCCAAACATCATCACCTAGACTGTCAAATTTGCTTTGGCTGAGTTCAGAATGACTTCAGTTGAACTTGAATGTTTTTACAAGCTGTAGTTAGTTTTTAGCAGACTGTGGTTAGATCTTTTTCCACACCAGTAAGTTTTCTGCCTTAGAATATATTAGGGCATCTATTCACTATGTTATTTTCCATGTTGCATTACAGCTCACAGTGTATTATCAGTGAGTTCTGACAAATGGAGGATGTTGAAAAGAACTCTCTGCAGCTAGGATAATTGTGATTTGTGTTTATTTACTTGTAAGACATATATATATATTGACGATAGTTTATATCTGGCTACAAAAATTTATAGGCTAATAAACCTGCTATAAAGTTTCACTGCTCTCTTACTAATAGTATTAATAACTGAGATCATTAATAGGGCAGGAAGCCAAGGAAAATTATTCATTTAGTTGTTGCAGTAATTTGGTTAATTAGATTTTCTTTGCTTTACTTATTTTTTTCCCCTAAAAATATTTTCTTTCTGCTTAAATTAATTCCTTATATAGATATGTGATAGTGAGAACACAAAAAATGTATTTCCCATTAAAAATTCATATTCAGTGTTAATGAAAATGCATTTTATTTTACATAAAGAATAAAAGACATTAATTCCTGTACCATCATGATCTTATGAATAAGTGGGTTGTAAAAAATATTCTATTGAATAAAGATAAAATGAGCAGTGTCTTTTAGCCTGCTTTATAGTGACATGTTCTTAGAATGGTAATGTATAAAGCTCATTTTTTATGAGAGAACTGAAAAAAATAACCATTTATTATCTTACATTTTATTACATTTTGTACTTAAGAGTGTAGCAGTCATAGTGCAAAACACAGCATTAATACACTAGCACATCTTATCTTTTTTTTTTTTCTTTTGGGCTAGTTTAACACCCAGAACACAGTGTTTCTATTATTAGTTGCTTATATTACATTACTTATCATTCTTAAAAATCCTGACACTTTACAACTTATTAGCAACAGCAAGTTTAAATAATAAGACTCAGGTAATATTTTCTGTATGTCTAATCAACATTTTTGCTTGTCAGTGTAGCATTAGTATTACTTTATTGAAAAGCATAGTCTCAGAAATTTAGAGGATTCTTCAAGAGAGGAGAAAAGTGAGGTGTTTAAATTTAGAAATTAAAAATAGCATAAATTGATTTTAAGCATTTTTAGTCTGGCTTTCCTGGTTACGTGTAAAATGGAAAAAAATATTTTGTGTAAAAAATATTTAATACAAACAAGAATAAACAAGAATAAATCTCAGTAAATCTATAAATAAAATTGATTAGTTGCCTGTAATAGCAAAAGATGGGAGCTGATGATAATGATTAAAGCTTTCTTAGTCTGGTGTTCTTAGTTTCTCTATTGGAAATGTTGGTCATATTTTATTACCTTTTTTTCTTCCCCCGAATTGAACATAGCCAAGTTTTGGAATATGAAATGAAACATTTTTGACATTATTAAATTTGCAAAGAAATATGTTAAAAAACATTTACTCTTTTTCTAAATACTTTTTACAAACCAGCTTGGCAAATCTAGTTTAAAATAATAAGCAAATAAACTATTTCCATGAGGCAAAACTGCCTTTATTTACAACTGAATAGCAGACTTTAATCCAGGCAGATTTCTACAATGTGCTCGCTGCGATAGTTTCTAAGTGTCTATCTTTACTGTGAAATCAGAACTAGATTCAGATTGGCTGAATCAAATTCACAGTGAAGAAGCAGAGTCCTAGTTTTCAAGTTTTATTAGCGAATCAAGTTAAAACTTCTGGAGATAAATTCAAGTAGTAATGCAACATAAAAGCCAAGTCTCTGCCTAAATTAATCCCTTCACTTCTGTTTGAACTATAGTTAAGTATCTTCTGGTCCCACTGAACGCATGCATTAAACATCATCGCTAATAGTGCAAAAACTGTAATACAGACTTACAGGTGTGCTGGGCTTGCATGTGTGTTTCTGAGAGGGCAACAGATCTCCATCAGAAGTGTGAGGAAGGCTTTAGGGAGAAAAGGACAGAGAAAAAAATGTAGTTCCCCAGTTGCTCAGGCCAGTCTGCGTCATGCTTGTGCTGAGTTTGTGAGGGTGTTGCTGACGTTGGCCATGTCCTGTGCAGATGATGCCCACCTGGATAACTGAGCTTGACGTGGTTTTGTAACCTTGCTAAGAAACCCCTTGGAAACCCAATCTTATCTGTGGATTTTCCATCACAGTTACATACAGAACAAATTACTTGAGGAAGATAGATGAATTTTCTGACTTTTTTAAATGCATTAAGAGATGAGATTTTATGGTATGACTTACTATACAGTTGTTTCTTGTTATAAGAAACATAATTTTTCTGTCATGTTTCCATCTGGCAACTATGGCTGCATCTTAACTACTAAAAACCTTGGACTGGGAACGTTGCTGGCTGCTCAGGCTACCTGGGAAAGAAGGTCTCACCCCTATACTAGTGGACTTTGCTAGTTCTGGAAATGCCATGCCTGCATGCATGGTGCTAATTGCAATTGGTCCTTGCATCATACAAACCTGTGAGCAGCACCAGCAAATTGCCAGGGAGAACACAGGGAACAAAAACATGCCAGGCAACATTTGCACAAATCACTAGTATAAGAAATTGAATTTCAGTACTCAAGGACATTCCTGGGAACACTTGTGTTTACTCATATAGACATGCTCTCAACACCCATATAGCTGTAGACTCTAACAGAGATCCCCCTCTGGACAATTTATGGATAAAGAAATAATAAATTGTTTGATGAGCAAAACTGAAATCAGTGGAAATGTTTGGTTTGGTTTTTTTTTTTTTTAAACTCAGATCAGAAGTAGGCTCTCCATTTTCAAAGATTTTGTGTCAACACAAGATAGAATTGATAGCTTTGATAGAAATGTTTCTCATCTCTTTTCCAAGACAAAGGAGTTTTAGTCCAGAGCCACTCATATTAGTGTTCACCATACATGTTTTCATACGCTGGGCTTTGTGTTTTTTGTGTATTCCTTTACTTGATCAACTGTTAACCTAAGGCCCATTGTGGACTAAGCTATAAGGTCACAAAAGATTTATAAGGAGTGAGATCTCTCAACAGGTGACGTATGGAAAATAGCAAGGGATCCACAGCTGATACAGAAGGTAAGCCTCCAAATGCACTAAATTCTCTTCTTTGAATGGCAGTAGAGAAATCAACCCATTGCCAGAAAACAGCAAAATCAGAGACTCTATGAACAAAGGCATTCTCTTTCTTGAACGTGTTTGCAGAGTTAATGGGCAGAGGGCTACAGTCTGAGTCTTTGTTTGTGTATGGGTGCTAATGTCTGGAGAATATTATTTCATGCAAATTTAACTAGGTTTTAAATCTCTTTCAAGGTTATTGATTTTAATAAGATATTATTTTTGCTATTTATTGCCACAGATCTTCCTTTTCTGTTTTCTAATGCATGAACGTTTTTAAACACACCTTCAAGTGCATGCTTTTACATGGAGGACTAATGCTTTTTTTTTTTGCTAGTTAAACTTTTTTTCTGCCATTTATGATGATGAGTGTTGTGGAATAACCTGAATTAAAACCTGTCATCAAATACAGCAAGTCAAAAAGAGTATGTTGCAGATTTGGGTTTTTTTCCCACGATCTTTTTTTTTTCCTAATTATTTGTTCAGTTCCACAGATCTGACATACAGAAAAAGTTAGTACAAGCTAAGGTAAATTAGGTTCTTTTTGTTTCCTCTGGTACATGTAAGTCATGTTCTGAAAATGACTTTTTTTTAAAAGCAGAAATAGCTGAGTTTTCAAACAATTCATATGAATATGAAGGCCAAAAATTACAACTGTCAAAAATGCTAATTACAGTACTTTGTCTATCTAAAACTGGGCTCAGGGAACAGAGTAATTTCACACCAAGTATTATTAGCAGTTGAGCTAGTCGTTGATAACTTTTAGGCAACAAAACCAGTTGTAATTGTTCTCTCCTCCAGTGAAATTCAATTTTGCTAGTTCAGAAACAGTCGTACAGAAACAGTCGTACTTGACTCATTACAAATGATTGTCACTTTTACATTTAGACAGACCAAATCCCATTCAGCCTTCCTTCACAATCACTTCTAAAAATACTCTGAAATCTGTGTGTCCATGTGGAAAACCCTTGAGGTGACAGTTCCAAGGTCCTGTCTTCTGTTTTGGAGTCAGATAATGTAAGAATAGGAATACATTTTTTAAAAAAATTCTTCATAAAAGAGATGTAATGAAATAAAATTCTTAATCACTTAACACTTTTAATGATTCTTTGACCAGAAGAACATTTTCACCTATCAAAACTCAAAGTAGCATTGGTAATAATTTTCAAATCCCATAAAACTCTTCTAATTATTCACTTATTAAAAGTTCTTCCTCAGTGAAGGAAATATATAGGGAAAGTGTGTTGAGAGTAATATATAAGCAATTTTCTGATTACGCTGGAGGCATAGAGTTCACCCTACAGCTTACCATGCTAGAAAAGAGAAGAAGTAATTGTACTCATGAGGGTAAGTAAATATTTCAGAATGGAAGGCATAGAGTAGAAGTACAGCAAGCTGCTTTCCAGTCATTTTACTGTAAAGTATCTCCCATCTAGCTTTAGATCACAGTTTTTTTCCTCACTCCACATGGAAAATCAATCAATCAATCGGTCACCCTTTTATGTCTCTTTTCTGTTAAAAACCGCTAGAGAAAAGAGAAAAGAAAGGCATATGTGTGGTATTCAGTGGCTGATTTGTTTGCATTCTCTCATTCTCATTCTGCCCAAATCAGAGAGTCATTTGCTGGTAATTAAAGTGTGCCTGGAGACTGAAACACAGTGATATATGTGATGCGTATGTGCACGTGAAGAGGCTTTTCCTCCTCTCTGTGTTATGATAAGCCATACAAGGTGCAGCTTTTGTGTAAAAGCAATCTTTGCAACTGTTAACGAAATTAAGTTCCACACCTTCATGTCTCTCAGTGAAGTACCAGTAAAAATGAGACATTTCACCCTGTGGAATTAATAAAGAAAAAAGCTGTATTGCCACATTATCAACACCATGGCCATCACTCCCTTTTACAGCAAAAGTCTGAAAAGGAGAAAGTTGTCATCTCTGTGGAATTCACCTTGTTTATCCCAAGGAGAAGCAGGTTTGACATCTTACCCCAGGGAGGAGAAAGGAGCTCCAGACCGCTGAAAGGTGTGTCCCTCCTGTCATCCTCTTCAGATTATGGGACTTGGAACAAAAATGCTCCACTTGTTTTCTTACAGTATTTTAATTATTTTAGATTATGCACAAGCTGTTCTTTGTAAAGAAAGACTGGTGGTTTCAAATTTTTGATCTTACTGAATCTATATGTTGATAAACAGCGTTAAGACTAGTTTTCTACTTGACAAACACAGACATTATGTAAAGTCTCGTGCTGTGGTGTGCTTCTTGATTAAAATGGAAGGGGAAGGAGATTGGATTTGTGCCTCCTGTCCTCTTTTCTACCTAGGGGTCAAAACAACAGTTTTAAGGGTTTCATATGCGTTGCCAGAACAAAGTAATTTAATGGGACTTTTGAAACTGTAGTAATCACATTTGTATGAAGTTTTTATCCAAAAAGAAATACTAAAATCAATACTAAAGAAATAAAAAGGTGGAAAAGAAATTAAAACTGAAATCCATAGGTCAGAGATAACTGAAGGAAATGGTTTCTAACACAGTCTAATGCAGAGAGGGAAAAAGAAAAAAATGTATAAAGAAAATTTAAAAATATATCAGAAGACAAAAGCCAGTGACTTGGAAGAATGGTTCCTGGAAAAATAATATGAGATAATATAACTATCTGAAAACAGACAGCAAATCTTTCTCACCTGGACTCATTCTGACTATAAAAAGTACACTAAACCCATTTCTACCATGAGTTTGGAAAAAGCAGATAACTTTTCAGAAACAAAATATGGGTTATTGGGTTTTTTTCTTGTCAGGTTTGTTTGGAGGATTGCCAGGTATGTACCACATTTTTCAGAGTGAAATGTAAATTTCCTATTTCTATGCATAAATTAGCACATATATTGTCAACATCTGTAAAGGCTTTACTACTTTGGATTTAAATGGGTTAAGGCATCTTAAGACTAGCTGTAATCTCTAATTCTTCCCTGGATCCACCTGGAGTTTCTTTGGGACATCCTCATTTACTTAATGGAATTCTTTCTTGCAAGATCTGACACAATTCATCATCCATGACAATTTCCTGCAGATGTTAACTCAAATGGTTTGATGGGAAACAGTTTTAAAAATGCAACAGTAACAGACAGTGCCTTCATTATTAGTATGTATTTAAAGATTGTCCTAAGCTCACAAAGACGTGCAGAGAGAATGCTGAAAATTCAGGTAGATATTACTGACTCTATAAACTCCATGAAGTGTTGTCCTTCCTCCCAACGCAGAACGCCAACTGCCAACTACACCAGAAGTTCAAGCTAGCAAAACTGTCAACAGTTTGGACCGGATGAGTCCAACAAAGTTCCCGCGATAAAACAAAGCAAGCCAAGGCAGAGCAGCACTTGGGGGGCAATTCTTAAGGCGAGAGGGGGAACACATTGATTACACAGCTCTCCTCCTACCTGTGCTGCAAAACGCAAAACGTGGCAGGTAATCAATGCAAAAGTGACCTACTCTTTTGTTGCTGTTTCCTAAGAGCTGACATTTCCCTCTGCAGCGGCAGGCCAAGTGTATACGCAGCCCTGGGAAATTATGTACTGATGCTTCCTAGTTCTGCATGGCTGGCACTGTTTTCACCCTTACGGGTTTTTTCATGGGCCAAGTGCAGTTATGTTATGGATTCAGTGCTGTTCATAGGAGCTGTTGTCACTTTGGTCTCTGTCAGACCTGCCAGCATCATTCTTTTGCACGTCATAAAGCCTACAGGCTTTTAGTAACTGGCAATACTGAGCCCAGTGTAATAGAAGATACTTCAACAGACCCGTGCTTCCGTTCAGTGTCACATTCTTTCACTTACAATATAATGTAATGGCATTTTAATGATGACAAGAGACATTTCAATCTGTACTAAATAGCGTCTATCTTTACTGTTTTTCTCTAAGATAAACTGAAAAATAAGCAATATAATGATAGTCAAAATATTCTGATGCCAGAGTGTAATGTGTCGTCATATATTACATATAGGTTTAGCACATATAATTTTGTAATGTTGTGCTTGGATAAAAGTGAATATCATATCCCAGTAAGCACAACAACCAACGAGATACTACAATAAAAGCGAAAGCAGAAAGAAGCTTAATTTCTAACCAATCATTTCTTCTCAAATTGCATCCTATGTCCATATACAATTTCCAAAACATAGTTTTTAAAAGTGAGTAATTTTATAAATATTTTGTTTTGAGTCAAAACACTACCAATGTTGAATATCTTTTTTCCTACGTCTCTAATTTATATCTAAGACAAACATTGTACCTGTTTTCCTTTAAAAGCTTATGTGAAATATATAGTGGTATTCGAATTCCAAACCTAGTTCTAATCTGTAGCCCAGTCAATTTTAATATATCCTTTTATCCAATAACTCTCTCACACCAAGCAGCAAATATCCGTCGTTCCTTGTGCTAAAAAACAACAGATGCTTTAAATCCCTGCGGCAAGAGTTTAAACTTCCAAATGAGAACTAAAAATAAAGGCAAAACAAAATATTTTGCAGGATTTAAATTATACATAAAATACAAAGCCAAGGCTCGTGGTCATGCAGACTAAACAAAGTCCCTTTACATTCTGTTGCCTGTAGATGCAGACAGGTTACAGAGCCTTTTCCAAGCACGTCTGCTTTCAGAAATGGAACCACAGTGTGGAACTAAATTGAATGTCCTTATTTGATATTACTGTGCTGAAGGCAAGTTATCTCAAAGGTCAAAATCTCTCAATGCATAAAAAGTGCTTGTATCTTCTAAAGATAAATATTATCGTGTGTTAATCCCAGAATTTTCATCACTCTTCATAGATGAGTGGAGCTCTGCAAAACACTGCAACTTTGTCCCCGTGAGGAAAAGTTACAAAAACAACATCTCTTACTAAGATTTGTATTTGTGCATCTGCTCATGCACATCTCAGCCTGTCTTGGGGCTGTAGGTGGGTAACCAAAGTTAATAGGACAGCAACAAGCGTTTGTAAAAAGTGTCAGGATGAAGGGCTTGTATGTGGTAGTCTGCCAGAAATTTAGCTTTGGTCATGTAGCCACAATCGAGATGATGATAGATAGAAAATGGTGTATACAGCAACAAAAAGAACTACCCATATTTGGAAGGGCAATAAACTAGGGTCCTTTCCATATGTATATGCAACTGCTGTGTTAAAGTAATGTATGTCTTATAAATGCTAGGTTCCAGGGAAGAAGTTTGTATAGTTTACAGTACTCCTACATTCTCTCATCATGTCCCTCAGCTGCATGTGGAGGGTTTTCCCCTGTGTTATTTGGAAACAAATGTAGGAAAGAATAACAATTCTCTCTACTGATGGTTTAGAGGGTGAAATGCATAAACGGATTTTTAGGATCCTGAAGGCAATTTTTAGGGTTCTCACTTTCATGTTTAAGTGTCAAGGATATCTCAAAAGTGCTACCTGAGGGACACTAATTTTGACACAAACAGTCCATTTTAGGAAACCCAGGTAATTATATCATGGTAGGACATAATGCATGAGTCTGCTGAATAGTACTTAAATAGCATGAAAGAAATTCAGTGAGGTAAGATAAAAAATGATTGCCATATTAGCATAAGGGTAAGGATTGATTATGAGTATCAGCCATGGATAAAAGGAGGAAGATAATTCTTTGTACTTTGCAAGGGAATGCATGTTTCTGGGTAGTAGAAATGCAATAGAATAAAGTATTTTCAGAGATGTATCTACTGACTACCAAAGTGAGGAAAGGAAATGATTAGGTTGAGGTTTTTTCTTTATATCTAGTAGAAATAGCCAGAGTACTATCCACGGTGTGTTAGTGAGAGGGTTTTTACCTCAAATGGAGGAGGAGCACAGGGCAAAGATCATCTGACAAGCCCTTGGGTTGTGTCAGAGACAACATTTTGACTGACACATTTCACAAAGAGATACGGAAGCTGAGCTTGGATGGGTCCAGACTGTCAGAGAGCACTATAAACCAGTGACTTGAGACAAGTTCATGGACTAGGAAGTGGCATGAATTATCAAGAGCACATTTTAAAGATACTGCAGTAAGCAATTATCTAGTCCCCTCTGCTTACAGTTCTAGAGCAAGCTAGAAAAGCCACATTGCCATTCACAGAAACACTGCTACATTATGAATATAATTTCCATATGGACAGTGGTATCCCACAGAGAGGCATTGGCTCACACAATTTGTTCTTCCATTTCTGACACGTGAAGCTCTTTTTAGGTGTTACGTACCTAGGGTTGGGGTCTCTTTTTGTATGTTCTTCTTTTCAGTGCTTTTCCAAAAGGTAGTGCTTCTACTGATACAAAGTACTAGATGGCAGCAAAATGCTTTTAAATACCTGCTGGACTGTCATCACAGCCTGTATCCATTTATGACACCCTGGCTGTGATCCCACTCTCAAAAGAGTGTATTACTCTTATTGCTGCATTCTTGTCTCCCTGTTTGGTGGCCCCTCTCTCCTCCTGCATCACCCTTATAGCTGTCAGAGAATCATAGCCTGAGTTTGAATCATAAGGATCACACTGCTGGAAAAAAAAACGATGTATTGTATGAGAGACTTCTGAAGTGATTTTTCTATGCTACCATATCAGGCCAGCCTCAGCTGCCAGTTTCAGACCTTTCAAGAAAAGGTGTGAGACAGCAGGAAAAAAGTGTAGAAATCAGTATGTCTGGTCAAAATATATGATCTTAGAGGAAAGATTAAAGGCATTAGGTGGGCTAGTGTGAGTTGCAAAGGACAAATACATAAAAAATAATTAGAAAAAGGAAAGGAGCACACTTTCTCCATATCCACTCTGGATACTGCAATAAGCAATGTGATTACAGTGCAGCAAAGTGGAAAACGGACAAAGCTTTTTAAGCACAGGGATAGCGTAGGCCTGGAATATTGGACTATGAGATCATAAAAGTGATGTCATTCAAGATTAGACAAATGTCTACTGTTGTGTTTCAGAAATACATACTTTGAGAGGAATGGGATATCTACATAACACCTTGAATGCTATACCCATTTTGATGAGGCCAAGCCATGAGTTGTGGCTGGAGACAGCTTTAACCCTTCAGAGTTGTCTGCTTCTGACAGAGGGGAAGGGCTAAGGCAATGTAGGTAATTCTGTATTAAACTTTCAGCATGCTAAAATCACAATGGAGAAAAAGCAATCAATACCAAACCCCCTGGCTGCAGATTTCACAACAATTAATGTATAAAAATAGGTAGGACACCACATGATTGTAAGGTTCATGTCCATCTGTTACTTGTGTAAACAAACAAATGTCTACAGACAGTTGTTTCTTTTGAATTTGTGATTTTGCAGGCAGCAGAGACTGACAACAATCTGTTGTCAGCTTTATTCCTCACGGTGTCTTTCAACTTGTCAATAGCAATGAGAGGTAAATGGCAAGCCCCACAGGTTACTGAGCTGAAGTGCACAGGCTCTGAAAAATGCAAAACACTCCATACCATGCAGGCTGACAGTGCAGCCTAGTAACTTCTCTTCTACTCTTCAGTCTTATTTCACATCCTGCCATCTGCATTGTGGAAGTTGGTCCAGAGGCTGGGAAACAGCACAGCAAGTGCTGGAAACCTGGAATTTCTTTTTGGTTTATTGCTGATTTGCATTGAAAATAAAATCTTTTATATGTAAATCCAACAAGGTATGAGAATTTGTGTCTAAGGAGGTTTGAAATCCTAGCATGAAAGGAGTTGCAGAAATAACAGGAAAGTGAGCATGATGATGTATTCCCGTTTGCTGTGGAAAGGAATCAGGAGCTGCTCCTCTGTGTTGTCTGAGGCACTTCACTACAAGCAAGAGTCAATCTTTAGGACCAGTGGCTAGGGAAATGTTATTGTAACCCTGTACAGTGGTGAAGTTTCAAATTATACTGCTGTCCAGCCTAGGGTATAAGTAAAGGCCCTGAATGTGCAGCAGGTTTAATATACACAACATCAGTGACATTTTGCTCTCTATGAAGTTGGGATAATCTTTCTTTTCATCTTCCCTATCCTCATATTTTTTCCACACAGGAAAAATAATGGTCCTTCGGTGGCTATCAAAATTAAGGAGGTTCAAACCCACCTGGGATTAGGTAGCCATGCCTTACTGTCATTTCTAAGACACTTTGTTTTGGAAAAACTTTGCTCTCCTGGGAAAATACAATTCAACTCTCAATTTTTTCTGACTAATTCATTCAGTCTGTGCCCATGTTTCACCTGTTTCATTGAATAACCATATCAGTCAAAACTAGGGGAATGCAATTATACCTTCATTTTTTTCCTATCCATTTCTTATCAGTTTCACAAGACATTTTAGAGTGTTGTGATAAGAGCAGAAAAGACGGCGTTGAGGAACTTGTCATCTTTTCTTGCAAAGGAAAGTGACGTTCTCTGTGCATCAGTGTCCCAGGCTACAAAAAAGGACCAGAATGGAGGACAGTAAATTCTCTTGTCTTTGATGCACTATTTGAAGGTGTCATGTTGAAAGGAGACTGTCCGCAGGGACAATATTTGTTTGCCTCAGTGCTCGTTTTGTGTAGTGACTTGGACTCTCCTCTCATAGATGCATTAAGCCAAAAGCCAGTAGGAGTCACCAGTCTTACGTGGTTTCAGTGAGAACTAAACCAGATAACAAGTGCCTGGCATGTAACATGAAGCAAATAATGCTCAAGTCATCTGGGCTCAAGCCCTGATGTGATGCACCCATGAGTGCTGAGGGAACTGGCAGATGTCATTGTGAGGCCACTCTCAATAATCTTTGGTCGATCATGGTTACTGGGAGAAGTGTCCAAAGACTGGAAGAAAGCAAATCCCCATCTTCAAGGAAAGCAAGGAGGAGAATCCAAGTAACTACAGAACTGTAAGCCTCACCTCAATCCCTTTGAAGATAATGGAGCACCTAATCCTAGAAACCATTTCCAGGTACATTAAGGATGAGAAAATCATCAGGAATAGTCAGCATGGCTTCACAAAAGGGAAGTCATGCTTGACCAACTTGATAAACTTCTATGACATTGTGATTGGCTTGGTAGATGAGAAGAGAGCATCGCATATTTTCTACCTGGACTTCAATAAGGCCTTTGACACTGTCTTCCATAACATCCTCATAGACAAGCTGTTGATATACAGACTGGATGAGCAGACAGTGAGGTGGATTGAAAACTGGCTGAATGGCTGGGCCTAGAGGGTGGTAATCAGCAGCACAAAGTCTAGTCGGAGGCCAGTAACTAGTGGTGTAACCCATAGAGCACCCTCAGCAGGTTTGCAGATGACACCAAACTGTGAAAAGTGGCTGATACACCAGAGAGTGCTGCTGCCATCCAGAGGGACCTCGACAGGCTGAAGAAGTGGGCCGACAGGAACCTCATGAATCTCAACAAGTGGAAGTGCAAAGTCCTGCACCTGGAGAAGAACAACCCCATGCACCAATATATGCTGGGGGTGACACATCTGGAAAGTAGCTTGGCAGAAAAAGGACCTGGAGGTCCTGGTGGATATCAGGTTGAACTTTAGCCAGCAACGTGCCCTTACTGCAAAGGCGGCAAATGGTATCCTCAGCAGCATTAGACAAAGTATTGCCAGCAGGTGGAGGAGGTGATCCTTCCCCTTTATTCAGCACTGGTGAGGCCACACCTGGGGTACTGTGGTCAATTCTGGACTCCTCAGTACAAGGACATGGAGGGAGTTCAACAAAGGACCACAGGGATGATTAGGGGACTGGGGAACCTCACATAAGAGGACAGGCTGAGAGAGCTGGAACTGTTTAGCCTAGAGAAGAGAAGGCTCATGGGGATCTTATTAATGTTTATAAATACCTGAAGGGAGGGTGCAAAGAGGACAGAGCCAGGCTCTTTTCAGTGGTGCCCAGTGACAGGACCAGAAGCAATGGGCACAGACTGAAACACTGGAGGTTCCCTCTGAACAGCATGAAATACTTTTTCACTGTGAGGGTGACCAAGCACTGGCACAGGTTGCCCAGAGAAGTTGTGGAGTTTCCTTCCTTGGAGATATTCAAAAGCCATCTGGACATGGTCCTGAGCAACTGGGTCTAGGTGAGCCTTCCTGAGCAGGGGGGGGGTGGACCAGATGATTTCCAGAGATGCCTTCCAGCCTCAAGCATTCTGCAGTTCTGTGACTCTGATTTTGCACACAGTGCTGCCCATGTTTTCTCCTTGTCTCTGAAGAAGTGACTGCAGGACAAAAACGTTTCAAAATTCTGATGGGATTTTTTTGTAGACACAGATTTATTGTTGTTATATCTGTATTATCACAGCACTATTGAACTGGGTTCACTATTGACTTAATTCATGAAAGGATTGTTTACACATCTATTTTAAAATCTTGCCAAGGATATACTCCATAGAGGTTACCAAGTAGGTTAATCTAAAGCAATAGAGTGAAGTGACTCTCTCCCACAGAACATCTCTGGGGACAGCCTGCACTCATCCAGCAACCTGCAAAGCAGCTTGCACATTTTCTTGGATGACATAGAAAAGGAGAAATAAGTCTTTAACTGATTGTCTTCTGCTTTTTCTGCACTACTGGGCAGAAATCTTGTGAGTTGTACTTGCAAGTTTGATAAGCAGAAATTACAGCAGCTGTTTCATAACCAGCTGGCATCCTGTTGATACAAATACATGCAGCCCCAACATTTATATGAAAGCCAGAGTAAAGTTAACTAGAAAAGACTGTTTGAAAAAATTAGTAAAATGTAGTAACATCTGAGAAAGTCAAGTTAATTTGGCAAACCAAAGTCTACTGGAAGAGACAAGCAAAAAAGAGAAACTTAGAAAAATATCTTTTTAAGGAACTTAAAGAATAACTTCCTCCTCACAGCCCTAGATATCTTGATGTGGAAAAGTCGATAAATAAATCCCAACCCTTTCACAAGAGGAAAAAAAACACCATGGGAGTGGAGAAAGAGCTGCTGAACCTTTGGTTCTCTCCTCTTCTAACCCTTCATAATAAGCAGAGGGGAATAATCTCCCCCAGTAACATAGGAAGGATGCAGATATTGTGGAAAAATCCTGTGTTTGTGCTAGTGGGGGGAAAAAAAAGGGAGTATAAAAAAGTGAACAAATCATACATATAGGAGAGCAAATTCAATGTATTATCCTCTCTTGTCCAATAACAGTATTTTTTTTTCTCTTAGCATAAGTTAGAATATTTTTAAATTAATTTGGCAGTATATGTTTAGATGTCCAGCTGAGTAATGGGGTCTTAAAAGACATTTCAGTCATATTTTACTTATTCGAAGCATTGGCTGCCTTAGAGTAAAAAAAAAAAAAAATTAATTTATAGGAAAGATAGTTAAAACTGGGAATAGATAAAGTGGAGGGCCCTGGGAGACAGGGCAAGGGAGGCCCAGGAAAGACAGACTGGGAACCTCCCCTCTCTGCTGCCCCAGTGCAGCTGTAACAGATGTCCTACTAACGGTTTCTGAACAGATTGACCCATAAGTAGGGCTGTAACACATGTTGGGCTTAGTTGTGTGAGTTCTGCCAGAGTCTGACATTTAAAATAACTCCATTCAGAAGGTTTACCTGCATCCCATTATTTTCTGTAGCATGAAACATGATTAACAGGTAACCGGAAACAGAGAAAAAGGACAGAAAATAGATGAAAGAGATAAACTATATCAACCATCACATCCTGTTTCAAAGAAAAAAAAGATGAGAATGGGAGAGGTTAAATGAATACAATATAGAACATCTCACCTGGTTCACAGCAGTTAAAAATGTTTATTCCACTTTTCATAAGTAGTAATACCAATATGCCAAACTAATGAAAAGGATCAATCAGTTTGAAACAGTAGGATTTAGATTCACAAATAAAAGGAGAGCTAAAGCTTTGAAAATATCCGTCATGGAAAATGGAGCTTTTGAACTGGACCATTTTCCATATCTATTAAACTATAAATCCTTCTTCTTCATACCCCAAAATTTGAAGATCTTTGTTCTTAATCCAAATTCAGTCTGGATTTTGCAGGTCACCTTCAGCTCTGTCTAAAAATAAAATAAATAGTTCTGTACTGCCTGGTGGGTTTTTGTTCTTTTATCTAATTGCACCTGAAACTCAGACTAGATATAAATACCTTCACAAAGTGCTTTTCAGCTTTTACTGAGAAACGTACCCAACTTTGCAGAGCAACAGTTTAGGAACTCAGAATTAACTACTCAAAATTAATCCATCAACAGACACTTTACTGCAAATTTTTTATTGGCATTGAGGTTGAGGTTTGCTTCTGAAATTCCTACACAGGTAAGTACCAGAAACTTTGTAATTGTATAAAGAAAAGGCATGCAACTGTTCCTCCTCCAGAGCCATCTGTGGCATGATAAGAGGTCCCATTTTCCACCAGGGATAATTTGTGCCTGAAGATTTAGTCCATTCAGAAGTTCAGTCCATTCAGTGTATTTTGTTGTCATGTAGTGGAGATCACCAGAGGGACCAGTAATCAAGTTGATCATCCCAGGATGAAATCACTTCATTCCCTGAACTGCCTTTGTCCTTGTCACCAGCTTCTGAAACTCAGACTCTGTTCTTGTCTCCAGCTGAGTCATTAGAGACTAGAGAAACACAGCGAGGATTGCTTTCTGCCTAGCTGTGATGGAGTACTTGGCTGCGTAGCTCCGAGGGCGTATCAAACATTTATACCATGGCTACAGCAGACATTACTTTCTGCTAGATTAAGCTCTTATCCTTGGTATATGTCTTTGGTCATCTATACTATGTTCAAACATCAAACGAAATAAAGACTTTTATTGATTTCCCATGAGCTGTTTCTAAATTCATGAGGCCCACACACCAGAGTTGATCATTTTACAGCTCACTTAGATTATTGAAAAAAGTCAAGATTTTTTTAGGCCCATATACTCAGGAGATGTTGTATTCAAGCCAAAGACTGTGACACATGCTCTTTTCTTGATTTATAATAGTCTTATTTTTCTGTTTTTCATGCTGGTAGTTATGGCAAAGACAATCGTATGTAGAGCCAAAAGTTACAAAAGCCTTATTCTCCATCTAGATTTACATCAACCTGTGCCTCTGTTTTCTTATGTGTGAAATAAGGTGGTTTTATACTTCATTCTCAAAGAAAGAGAAAAAATAGAAACAGTAAAATTCCACCAACCTGAGTTGGTAAGGAGCTGGAAATGTAAGCCTCCTTTTATCATTTAACATATGAAGATATTATATTACTTTGTCCACCAGGACTCTGAGCTTCTTTTCCAGCCTCAAGATAATACAGTCACAGAAAAAAATGTTCATGCCTGGGCATAAAAACAATATGAATTTTCTAGAGCTCTGAGTCATACAATTCCCCATTCTGTCATGGAGCTACATCTTGCAAGGGTACCATGTCCCCATCAACAGGGAGAGCTGGGCAATAGCCGCTCGAGGTGTTTGGAGAGGAGAAGAGGTAAGGAATCCCAGTAGAGACAGAATTTAAAAGGCCTGTAAACTGTATACTATGAAGTTTTGCAGACTGCAAAGTCTTTAGCTGTCAAAATTAGAAATCCTGTTTTTTATTAATATTCCTAGCAATACTTTTTTAAAACTAACTTTATTTTTTATCAGTTTACTTTTAGCTTCTGGTCATTTTATCTCAATAGAGTCAATGTATATTTCCACATTGACTTTGTGGTTGAAATCATATTTCCAAAACAGATAGCAAACAAAAGTGTCTTAGTGCATCAAAGCAGTGTACAGCAGCGTTTCTGTTCTGACTAGCTGTCAATTCTGAACCAGCAGAAGTTAAGAACAAAGCATTCATGTGGTTTTCATAAAATATGGAATTCAACTCCAGGTTTTTTTTAGCAATGAAGACTTTGAAAGATGTTCACACACCCCCCCCCCCCCCCCCAAAAAAAAAACAGCCGAAAAACCCCACACAACCACAACACCAAACCGAAAGAACAGCAGCAGCAAAATGATAATTATAAGCTTTACAGCTACTTGCTTACGTATCTAATCTAATCTAATATTCTAAAATCATGGGCTATTTTCATACGGGCTTTATTTTTCTTAATTAGACAATATTGTACATTTCTTTCATACAGAAAACTCTGCACACTACCTTATTTTCTGGCAGAATTTAATCAGATTCAGTAGAATTATTTGACAACTTCCCTATTCTCTACTTCTAATTTTAATTTAATTTCTGTCGCACAGGAAGATTCTGGCTCCACTGAATAATTGGGAATAATATCTTCCAAAACCTCTCAAGTTCTGTTAACTACCACTCTGTGGATTTGCGAGGAAGTACATGGTTCGAATGTCTAGCAATATATCTGTGTTATATAGAGATTTTTATATATCTTTGCAATTTATATGGCATATCGCATATAACTTAATATCTTTACATGGAGATTAAAGGAAATAATTTCTTTTGGGAGTTTCTTCAAAAGATTAAGGAAAAGATAGCTAAAGATTGATTGCAGAGTAAGACAATGTAAATCAATAATCTGTATTTAAATCCAGGAATGGTTCCAGAATGATTATTTCATTTGCTACTTTATCTCAATGAAAGGGTTTCTATTTATTTAAAAGGGTATAAATTAAGATTAAAATAATGCTTCATTTTCTCTGACCAGGTTGTATTTGAGCCAGTATATCATTAGGTCAAGAGTAATTTTTTCCCCTTTAGAAATAGATTAAACTATTATAAACTAATATTTCAAAACACAGCTAAAGACAGGTATTTATAAATTAGGCAATTCTTGACTACTTTACAAGAAAACAGTTGCAGCACAGATCTTTATGTCTGTTTTTAATGAACATTTATCAAAAGCAGTATCAGTTTGGTTTCATATAACACTAAATTGCAGTAGATTAATTAAAAGGAATTGTACATTTATACTTAGCTGAATAAGAGGATATGTGTTTAATTTAAGGATTTCTGTCACACAAATACGTCACAGAAAGTGGACTTTATCCTTTCACAATCTCCTCGTGAACCAAAGAAGGTTAAAATAAATAAATGCATGCAAGCCTTGTACATATACCCAAGACTCAGCCACTCAACCAGACACAACCACTCCATTTAATTTCTTTTCAAGTCGGGATTACTCCAGCTAAAGAAATAATTTCCCTGCTGGAATTGTATCCTATCAGCTCTATTTGAGAGAGAAAATCATTTTTGTGGAATAACATTTTTCTACAGCGTTATCAAGATGGGTACTATAAAAGGTGATTCATGAAGTGTAATTATCTTGGCATGAGGGGAACTCAGGCTGGTAGGTGTGAGGTAGTGTATGGAGATGTTTATCTGAAGTGAAGGCTGTGTTACATCTAGTGGAATCTGCTTTTAACCCAGGTTATATACCCAGAAATATACTCCAAGTCAAGCTTTCTCTTTTAAGCAAGCAGGAGCAGAACAAGTGCACTTACACTCAGGAACACAGAGTTACAAAGAAGAAATACTGGAGCGGGTTCATAGCTCTTCAGACTTATATTCATTAAAAAGTTATCTTCTCTACTCTTGTAAAAGCAGCAATTCTTAGGTGCAACTTTACTTCTGGAAACTTAAAGCTGCTCACTGTGGAAGATAAGAACTTACCATTGTAAAGTTCAGTAACATGTGCCATTTTGGCCAGCAAGGCAATGTGGAGGGTTAATATTTCGTTTGTCCTCATACTATCACCTAAAAATACCAGGAGGGTATTTTCTCTTTTGAAAAGAGAAGAGACTAGGCAAAATGACATTCTGCATTCAAATCCCTAGCCATCAGAAATTATGCTGATTTGAAATTCTGTCTTGTCTAAAATGTTTGTCCTATGACCCATGTGTACATCTACATTCATTCTGAACTGAACTTTTCCCTTTAACAGGCTGATTGATTGAGGCTCCAGTGGAAAGGGAGATTTATGAGTCATTCTATAAAAAAATAACCCAAACAAAAAAAAATATATTTGAAAGCCTGTGAAAAATGCTAGCTAAAATAGTACTGACTGGTAGAAATGTCTCTTTTTGAAAGCCGAAAAGCTTTGGAAAAGCTGAAAAGCCACCTGAGAAATCCTCAATGGTCTGGGTCTGCCTCTATGTATATGTTTTTTGTAGTGTATATTTATTGTAAAATCTCAATTATTAGTTAAAGTTCCCAGCCTAAACCAAATTTTAATTAACCACAGAGCTTTCAGAGAAAGTTATAGGGAGAAAAGGTAGAAAGGAATAGACATTTTCATTCTTTTGTCACAATCTTGGCAACTGAAATAGTTTTTGAAAATATTTATTGGATAGAGAAGACATACTTGGTATGTCTAATGCTCTCCACATTTCTGTGCAATGTTTTCTCCAGCAGTGAAATAACACAATATCATATCACAAAATGCACTCTAAGAATAAAACCTATAGTTCATTAAAGAAGTAATTTCAAAAATTAACTATACTTCAAAGGTAGACATGCTTCTTGGAAATGAATGTGATTGGGGGGGAGGGGGAATAACAAAAAAATATTTACAATGAGGATGGTAAGGTACTGAAACAGGTTTCCCAGAGAAGCTGTGGATGCCCCATCCCTGGAAGTGTTCAAGGCCAGGTTGGATGGGGCTTTGGGCAACCTGGTCTAGTGGAGGGTGTCCCTGCCCACAGCAGGGGGGTTGGAACTAGATGGTCTTTGAGGTTCCTTCCAACCCAAACCATTCTATGATTCTTGTCACTAATTCAAGAGCTTGGAAAAACAAATATGCTTGTTTACCACAAGCGCAGTATAAAAATAAGGATGTATTTAGTTATTAATTGCCCTCTTTTTAAGTGACTGGATTTATGGGTGTCACAGCTAATTGTCATACCATCATTTCATCATCTCCATTGGCTTTCTGAGAAAACTTTAAAAGTAATGTAATTATTTAGGTTTTGTCATCAAACAGCTGACTTTTTTCTCTCAATTAATCATCACTTGCATTCCTAAACAAGCAGCAGAAAGTACAAGATGATACCACTGCACAATACTTTACAAATAGAAGCTCAGTTTAGACCAGCTCTTAGCTAGCAACAGTATTGGAGAGGGGGTTCCTATTACAGACTGAATTAACATGACAATAAGTGAAATATTCTAACTGCAGTCCTGCATATAATCAGAGAAGATATAACTTTATATCTATATCAGATATAACTTTATCTTTAAAAATTAACTTGAATAATAGCAGTTATAAGCATTAGGGTGAATAGGTAAAGAAGAAAATCTTTATGTCTTGTGTTTTTTAAGACTTCTACTACTACCAGAAAGACATGTTTTTACAGCATGTAGATATTAATTTGAGGATCTTCTGTTTCTAAGACCTTCCAACAACTTTAGAATACAAGGGACATGTGGATTTCTTCTAGTATACCCCTGCACAGACCTTAACTCAGATGTACAAAGAAGGGAGAATTTTGATGTCATGGGGAAGACAAAAACAGGCTCCTGAGAAAATAGTTACAGATCCTAAGGTGATTTCAGATCCTATGATTTCAGTCACACACAAAGAGTTACCTCTTATCTAAACTGAAGTAGGTATATACATGTTTTTTCCAACCAGTTTCACATTCCACTTCTAGTACCAAGTGATTGCATTGTACATGCTAAACTTCATCCATACCATAAATGACTTAATTCCAATTTTCTTCCTAAGAAATTGATTACAGGGTTAGAAAAAAATATATATTTAAAGGCCTGTATCTGCATCAGTTTCTCCACTCATGCTATAAGAGAGGCTGTGCAACATATGGTGCTGACCCTCAAGGACTCACCATTCCTATTGCTCTGCAACAAGGCTTGGAGGGTGCACAGCACTGTCCTCGCACTGCTGAAGGACAAGAAAATGCCCTCCCTCTGTTTCCATCAGCTTTGCCTGCCACACCAGACCCCACACTCCTACTACAACAATACTACCTCAACTCCTACTACAATCCTACTACACTCTCTCTCTATGTGCTCGTACACTATTCAGTGCTAGTATCCTCTTGCCCCACAACAGGAAAGGAACTGGGAGAGAGCAGCAACCTATATATCTTTTGGAAGGCAGTGGGAGAAATCATTAGGCCACACTTTTTTGGGTGTGTGTGATTACCCTGAGATTAAATCATTGTTTACCATCTATTTCAAATCAATCAATAAATAAATGTTAGTTGAATGATCCCTTCAGCTATACAGTGATTCTAGTAGCAACCATTTTAAGTAAAGGGATGAAGAGGACTAATAAGCAGCTGCAACTGATAGTAAGACAGAGGGATTAGGCAGCAATTAAAGAGGTGCCCTCAGAGAAGCAGAAGCAGGCAGCACCTCAGAACATCAGATTCCTGTTTTGACCAGCAAACTGCAGTGAAAGAAAACAGCATTTTAAAATAAAGTAATATAAGTGATGGATGCAGCTTGCAGCAAAGGGGTGTCTTTTTCACACCTGCCTAGATGACTTACCAGCCATCAGCACTTCTGTGTGAAAGGTGCAGCCAGACCTAAGGCAGTTATGGCTTCAGAACCAGCCATAGAGACAAGAGCAGCTTAACTAATAAATTATACCAAATTTACAGGAATGTGACATGTTCCCTGTGCCTTCTGGGATTTCTGAGCAAAGCCACCCACCCTGGTACCTGTTGAATACTGTCAAGAATATGCCTTTGAAGTGGACCATGTGTGAAGCTTGTCTCACTTCCTACAGTCTTGGGTAAGAAATGCCTTGCTGTTATCTATTTGCCTCAATTTATGCCTAATTTGTACCAAGTGAATTGCAAAATTCAGATGAACACATTTATTCATAACATGCAAAATAAACAACACCGATAACAAATGTTCATAAAAGAGAAACAACAAAGGGTCATACAAACTACAACTCGTCTAATCGCACCTAGATGACAACAGAAAAATCTCTGCTTTCCCCATGCATCTGATTTTTTGCATGTTTTTAATTTGCATTCATCCAATGATTAAATAGGAAACTTTCATAACAAAGCTCCATTTTATTGTAAATCTATAACATGCATTGGATTTTCATGCAACTAAGTGATAAGTGCAATGAGAAGATCAGACTAGGTGGGCTTTTATCGGAAGTACATTCTAGTACTTCTCTTTGAATTTGTTATCTCCTTTGTTATGTCACCAACCAGTAAAAAACAGGTGGTTAGTGGTACATCAACTTTATACAAGCCAGTGGTTTCCCATCAAAGCAAATGTTAACACATTACAGGTGAAGCCACGTTTGTAGATTGTAAATCCAGAGTAGAAAGCACAGGTGAGTAAAGTCTAAATGATTGGGTGTGCAGTTAGCCAGAGCACCCTTAGCAGATTAGCTCAGTTTCAAAACAAGACATATAGGAATAAAGAGAAGTCAAAACTTCATGGGAAGACACTCTCCAAGGGGTGTAGGCTGAGAGGGATGTGGTGAAGCCTTAAGCCCCTTGGAAGGACTTAGCAGTGACCAGTTTTCTCAGAACTGGCTACAAAAAAGATGGGGAATTACTCTACTAGAAATCTTTGTGTTCTATAAAGCGATCAAGTTTGAAGACCTTGCTAAGGTAGGTTTTCTCCTTCACCTTAACTTTAGAGCACTTTATTCTGTTATTTATTTCTAATTTGTTTGGCTGAATAACTTCTGGAATTTTAGTCTAACTCTCTTCAGTTTTTATTTGACTTCCTCTGTGATTGTTTTTTTTCTTGCAGGTGACTTTCCTCTTGCTCTAGCCTTTAAAATTTCTTTAATTATTCTTAATATAATTGTTGAGGTATTATAGCTGGTACTGTTACAATTTCCCTCTTTAGAATATTAACTTCAGACAATTTTTGCCCCTTATTCTGGATGTGTGTTCCACCTTTGTTTTGGATATTTGAGTATATAAAACATTTGGAATTTCTCCAAGTGTCTTGGTCCAGCTAGTTTCACTAGCTTGCTATTTAAACTTATTCAGGTTTGCTTTTCAAAGTTACAAATCTAATTTTGTTTACCGCTTTATTAAAAATAAACCTGCTTATGATCATGTTTTCCCAAGGTTATTTTGTATCATCAATTCTCTGTAATTTCCTCATTTCTTTCCAAAGCTAGTGTACAAATACCATCATCTGTTCTGACTGCTTTGGTGACTATTTGGTACAGAAAAGTTTGGCTAACACATGTGAGAATTACTGGGCACTAGCATGACTATTCATGTTCATTTATCAAACTGTATCTGGGAAGTGAATATGTCACATAATAATGCTATCCCTGATGATGTATATCACTGATTTCATAGACTTAATTATCCACTACCCTTCTCTCCATCTATAGCCGACATACAGAACTAAACCTAAAGTTCGGGGAAAAGGGGGTTTTATCATCCTTTTCTAAAATGCTACCAACAGATCCTATTTGATCCATGCTTTTCATTTTTACTTTCTCTGCCATTCTTCAGATCATTCAAATATAATGGTACATCAGTCTCTTATATTTTCCCTTTGCAGGTAGGAGTAGTGTATAATCTGTAACACTTTAATTCCAGGTATGATTTTTAATCGTCTCAGCTCTAGAAAGATCAGAGGGAGAGAAGCATCTGATAGACCACACTAGACTTTTACTCTCACATAACAACCCAATTAATAATTTTCTAATGAAGTAGAACAAATAAAAAAATTGATTATTCCATATCTGCCACTGTATGTGGTTTGATCTAGATCGGGGGCAGGGTTGTGCAGAGGACGTTTGTTTTTTTCCTCCAAATTAAAGCCTACAATCTGGTCAATGATACCAAGAAATGGAACCTAATAAAATTATTCAGTGTGACCATGTAAGCAACATAAAGCAAAACATTTTACACAGTGTAAGTTCTTTGTTGCATAAATTGAGGAATCATATATCTATTTTTGTTCATTACTAGTTAAAGATGTATGGAACTTCATATACCCCTTTAAGGAAAGTCTCTCAGCATGGCCATAGTAAGAATATTATCTGCTGAAGTTCATTGAGCAGAAAGAGAGAACTGGAGGAGATGGGGGACAATAGACACAAAAAGTATCTCTGAATGTGACTTCCTTAAGCATTTTAATGGATATTTCTGGTGCAATCTTCCAAATGTCATGTTCAATTACATGAATGATGCTCTTATGGAAATATTTTGTCTGCTATTTCTTAAGATCACAAGGTTTCCAGCACCATCAGAGTGGTAGCCCTTAATCATACCAGTGATCAATACTCTCTGGATATTGTCATTTTTGTTTACTGCAAAGAGGTTTTCAGTTTACAGTTGAAACTGTTACTGGTATTTATGGATACAGTCCTGGTTTGTGTTGATTTTTTTTTTTTTAAATTGTCTTACCACTCCTGTTATTCCCCACAACAAACTACAACATAGTACTTGCATAGGAGCAAAGTTACCCATTTCTTTTTCTTGAGAATACTTTGATTAATCATGCTACAGTTTCCCAGTATTTGATAAAGCAACTGTTTTCAAGATATAGTGACTTTTCCTTATTGGCTTTCAACTTGGCTATTATAGTCATTGCAGCGATTCATCAAAATTCACAGTGAAACTTGAACAAATTTACCATAACGTCCTTGATTATGGCTGGATATTAGAAAATGGCACTGTGTTTTTCCCAACCTGTTGAAATATATCAGCCCAGGTTTGGGCAAAATTTGCTTAAGTATCTTAACTTTCAAAGGGGGAAAAGTAGCTTAACAAATTGGTCACATACCTCAATGGACCTTTTAACAAAGCTGCACTGGATTTCACTTTTACACACGAAATCAAATCTGCTTTCAAGTTGTTTTGCTTTTTCTGGTGGTAACTAAAGTCTCAGCAGTGAAAAATAGTTTCTGTAAAATAGTTATGGGTTTGTGGTTTGATGGTGTTTATATTTTTCTTCCTTCAGCAATCCATAATTTTCCATTCGATTAATCATCTGTAGTTGCATATTGATTTTTGAATTGTCTTAAAATGTAGTGATATCCTTTTGTAATTTAAAGTAAAGCATCTACTTAGATAAAAGCCTCTACATAAATGGTTCTTGTAAGACCTGTCTGCGGATGACTTTCACGGTGCAAAAATCTTCCTTTTAAATAAAAAGTAAATTTCTGCTGTTGAGTGGATATAAATATCTAGAAAAGAAATGGCTCTCAGAAGTTTGTTAGTATTTTTATACACAGTGATATTCCTCAGAAATATCATGTGCAGATCTCATTTCACATATAAGTGAAGTAAGGGCTGGAGGACTGTGTTCTACCTGCCATTGTTAATATGACTGCCTTCAATAAGTAGGATGACTTCCTCCCTTCACAAAGGAATACCTATTGTCCAAATGTTTCTAATAAATGGCAAGACTTATCACTGATAACATAAGGTCCAGTGGGGGAAAAACCCCAAACACTCAACTAACCAACATAGTGAGAATATCTTCGAACTCATTTGACAGACAGACATCTCTGATACTTCAACACAATTGTAACAGGTTTTTTGTGACCAGAAATAGACTATTCAGTGTCCAGTTGACCCTGTGCAGAGAGAGCAATAAAAGAATCTGTGCTAGTAAGTATTTTACTTTGATACTAGGCTCATATTACAACCCTGAAAAAGTAACATAGGTTAATTATTAGCAGTGGGTCAAGAACTTAGCCAAATAATGTGTCATATTAAACAAAATCTAATCCAGAAACTATCATATTTTTTTTTAACTTGTGTTCACAAGTTTTGTATTTTATTAATCTTTGAACTTTGGTAATTTTTTTTAATTTGAAACCAAATATTTTATTTTAGAAACAGATGTAAATCTAGGTTAGGAAAGCCAAAGTCCTGATAGAATTAAATCTGGCCAGGGATGTTAAGGACAACAAGAAAAGTTTCTATAGGTATGTTAGTGACAAAAGGAGGATGAGGGAAAATGTGGGTCCCCTCTGGAATGAAACAGGCAACCTGGTTACCCAGGATATGGAGAAGACTGAGGTACTCAAGGACTTCTTTGCCTCAGTCTTCACTGGCAAGTGCTTGAGCCACACTGCTCAGGTCACAGAAGGCAAAGGCAGGTACTGGGAGAATGCAGAACTGCCCACTGTAAGAGAAGATCAGGTTCGAGAATATCTAAGGCACCTGAAGGTGCACGAGTCCATGGGACCTGATAAGATGCATCTACGGGTACTGAGAGAACTGGTGGGTAAAGTGGCCAGGCCACTCTCTATCGCATTTGAAAAGTCCTGGCAGTCTGGTGAAATTCCTGCTGACTGGAAAAGGGGAAACATAACCCCCATGTTTAAGGGGAAAAAAGGAAGACCCAGGGAACTACCAGCTGGTCAGGCTCACCTCCATGACTGGCAAGATCATGGAGCAGATCCTCCTGGAGACTATGCTCAGGCACATGGAAAATAAGGAGGTGATTAGTGACAGCCAACACAGCTTCACTAAGGGCAAATTGTGCCTGACAAAACTGGGGGCCTTCTATGATGGGGTTACAGCGTCCATGGATAAGGGAAGGGCAACTGATGTCATCTACCCGGACTTGTGCAAGGCATTTGACACTGTCCTGCATGACATCCTTGTCTCTAAATTGGAGAGACACGGATTCGATGGATGGACCACTCGGTGGATAAGGAATTGGCTGGAGGGTTGCACTCAAAGAGTTGTGGTCAACGGCTCAATGTCCAAGTGGAGCACAGTGACGAGTGGCATTCCTCAGGGGTCAGTACTGGGACCGGCACTGTTCAACATCTTTGTCAGCGACATGGACAGTGGGATCAAGTGCACCCTCAGCAAGTCTGCTGATGACAGCAAGCTGTGTGGTGTGGTCGACACACTGGAGGGAAGGGATGCCATCCAGAGGGACCTTGACAGGCTGCAGAGGTGGGCCCGTGTGAACCGCATGAAGTTCAACAAGGCCAAGTGCAAGGTCCTGCATATGGGTTGGCGCAATCCCAAGCATGACTACAGGCTGGGCGAGGAATGGATTGAAAGCAGCTCCGAGGAGAAGGACTTGGGAGTACTGATTGATGAGAAGCTCAACATGAGCCGGCAGTGTGTGCTTGCAGCCCAGAAAGCCAACCGTGTCCTGGGCTGCATCGAAAGAGGTGTGACCAGCAGATCAAGGGAGGTGATCCTGCCCCTCTACTCCACTCTTGTGAGACCCCACCTGGAGTACTGCGTCCAGCTCTGGGGGCCCCAGTACAGGAGAGACATGGAGCTGGTGGAGCGAGTCCAGAGGAGGGCCACGAAGCTGATCAGAGGGCTGGAGCACCTCTCCTATGAGGACAGGCTGAGAGAGTTGGGATTGTTCAGCCTGGAGAAAAGGTGGCTGTGGGGAGATCTAATTGCGGCCTTCAAGTACCTGAAGGGGCCTACAGGAAAGCTGGTGAGGGACTGTTTATCAGGGAGTGTAGTGACAGGACAAGGGGTAATGGGTTTAAGCTGAAGGAGGGTCGATTTAGATTAGATGTTAGAAAGAAATTCTTTACTGTGAGGGTGGTGAGGCACTGGAACAGGTTGCCCAGGGAGGTTGTGGCTGTCCCATCCCTGGCAGTGTTCAAGGCCAGGTTGGATGGGGCTTTGGGCAACGTGGTCTAGTGAATGGTGTCCCTGCCCATGGCAGCAGGGGGGTTGGAACTAGATGATCTTTGAGGTCCCTTCTAACCCAAATCATTGTAAAGTATGTGAAATCAAAAGGAATTTATAAAATACATTTCTGTGTCAGTAAAAGTAGTGGACTAGTCTGTTTAGATATAGTGATTTATTTATTCATCTATTTCAGCTTTTTATTATTTACTTATTACATTGCTAATTAGTGCTAATTAATACTAATATTAATATTAGTTGTTAATTAATAGGAAGCTGCGGAGAAAAGAGAACAGTTGAGTTGCACTATCCTAGGAATTTGTACTATGAAGTCAGAAAACACATGGAGTATATTTAAAGTAAGCCTTGTTTGTATACTAGTGACCCCTACTTAAATACAGTAGCTAGAATTTGAAGATGAATGATGGTTGTGGTGTTTTATTACCTCATTGTTTTCTGTACTGTGACAAAAGAAGAACAAATAGTCATACATGGCCCAAAGGATACGTTATTTCATAATTAATGAGGGAGTACACATCTCTGAGGAGCAAATTAAAGAGACAAAAGAGAAGGCAAAAAGGAGGAAATGTATATAGGTAAAAAATAGGAACTGTTACAAGAAGCTATTAAAGAAAAACCACAGAAATCTGTCCACTCTGATCAGGTGACTGAGATCAAGCCAAGACCAAGAGACATAAATTACTAGTTTGATTCAGAATTCTTTTACAATCTGAAAGAAAAATCTTTTCAGGGTGTTGTGGCCCATGATATATATTTGATTTTTCAGTCTCCAGTAGTAAATATGTTCACAAATGAGAATATTTTTACTTACCCATGCAGAAATATACAAACGGGATGGGATGGAATCGAATGCTATCCTAATAAGATATGACTGCTTTAATTGCTGAGTACTTGGACACAACCTGTACTCTTGTCATCACACAAATAGTATGCAAGATATTGTTTCCTTCGCTGTAGTCTGCTGAGGCTATCAATCTCAATATGCTCACAATGTAAGAGTCTAGTTACATAAACTAAAATAAGCTTGGAGAGGATGAATCAAGAACTATTTAAGATTTACAACAAAAGTGTAACTGGGCTGAATTATAATATATTAAGACCATCTTGAAAATGATAGCAGTTATTCATAAAGGTAGAATGTTTTACTATTATTAAAATTAATTATTCTACTGATGTCTTAAACACTAACAGACATAAATTAGTCTTCTGTAACTTTTTCACCACAATTTTAGCACAGTTACAAATCAAAGTAGTACTCAGTGTCACAGGCCTATAAAAGAAAGACTAGAACAAACCTAAGTTTCCTTCACAAACAGTGATACCAGTAAACTTGTAGCTGGAGTGTAAAAATCTTACCTTTTGACGAAAATAATCTACACTTCCTGGATTTTGGACTCCCACAACTCACAATGTAGGACTAGCTGTTCTACTTAAAATTTCATAAGCACTTCTGTTTTGGGGGAAAAAAAAATAATCTTAAGAGTTTCCCAAAGCATGTTCCAATAATTAGATGATATGAAATATCATATGTAAGTATATTTACATATGTATAAATCTATACAATTAATCCATTGATAATTTTGCAGTTTACTGTACCCTTTTCAAAGTTCAAAATTCTTGATCTGTATTTTGAAGCTAATTGATGTTCTCACTGGTGTGACTAAGAGCAGTTTCACCCTGCAGCTCCTCAGCATGTCTCCAGATATGATCACTAGACCAAAGTGTTTTGCATTGTGTGATGTGTGTTAACATTTCTAGCATACAGTTCCCGTGCCCTTCGCTATGCCCACTTATAGTTTCTAAAGGAGATGGGTTTTTCACTTCAGAGAGTACTATCCCATATTCGGACGCAGTCTGAAAGGACTCTGGAGGTCCAAGCATTTTGAAGGCATTGAGCCCAGTAGGTCCAACATTGTTCAGACACCTGATCATTTCTGTGTTTGAAAAACTTGACACCTCTGGTGGAAATTAAAGTTTTCCCTCTAGCAATATCCAAATAGGCAGGAATACAATTCCCCCCCCCCAAAAAAAGAAAAAAAAATCACTGAAGCAGTGAGAATGGACACCCTTTGAACCATTTGCTAAGGATGTAAATCTATAACCACCTTTTCAACGACATTAACAGTATCTGTATAAGTAGTTTGGATGTGATATAATTAAAAAAGATTTCAGTATAGTCAAGCTTTTTCTTATAAAAGAGCTGGCACTGATTTGTTGAGGGTTGTTTTGTGGGTTTGGGTTTCTCTGGAGTTTTGTTTTGTGCTCTCTCCCCACCCCCCCACCCCTGCCCAGAGATTTATTTAGTCATGGTATTCCTCATCTGTTTTTAAGTTATTTCTGGATAATGCCCTGTCATAATTCAGTGCAGAGATGTGTTTGATTTAACATTATTTTCCCAGTTCTTTATGGAATTCCCAAAGTAATGTACTAAGTATTTATTTAACTATTTACCTTTGTGTTTAGCTGATCTTATTCCCATCATGTACTTCCTTCCCGGGTGTCAGCACCATCTGGAAAAATTTAATGTCAGAAGTACCATATTTTAATGAGTTTTAGAACCTAGTGAAAGTTATCTATACTCCAATAAAGCTGTGTTGTCTCATGCATGAAACGATAAAAGTTTGGAGCCACTCAGCAGTAAAAGATAATTTGAAAGAATCTTTTTAACCTAGTCTCCAAGGTTAAGAAATGCTTCATATCAGTGAGGGGATGTGCTTGACACATTGGTTCTGCTCCAGGAGCTAGGTTCAGCTCTAGGGTTTTTTTAAGAACGCTTAAGTTTACGGTGCTCCTTTGGGTGTGGAAAATCTTGGTTTTGGTGCCACCCTGAGAGCATCTGCCATGCTGTGACATGATGAAGGGGAGAAGTCGGGAATGGATCTCTGGCTCCCTGGCCAGCTACTTCCAGGGATGCAACTGGAGAGGCAGGGCATAAGAAAAAGCACAAAAAGGAGCCATACCTGAAGGTGTCCAATACTGAAGTTTATCAGATTGGCCAGGTCAGTAGGTCTTCAAGACCTCTGCAGATCTGAAGTATGTGTCAGGCTAACTGCTGGAGAACATCATGTTTCCATGCCAGCTCTCATCCAGGGCCAGAGCAGTGATATCCTCATACAGACCATGTCCCATCCTTTACTGTGAGATGACATAACTGAGGTGGCAGATGGTAAAAATTAAAGGGAGCAAATTAAAAATTCAATGGCAAGGTTTAACTTTGCACAGTAGACAAGCCAGTAATTAAATAAAAAGACTTTTCCAATGATACTTAAGATATTCAATACTAGTCTTTAAGTGATGAGTCATGTGATAGGTAGACTACATATAATTATAAATCTTCAAAAGAACTTTGGTCTGAATTGTGCACAGTAAACCAATTTCTTTTTCATCAGTATTAATAAACCTGAGGGATTAGGCTTGTATGTCTCCTTCCAGATCTGTTATTGATTCTCACTCCATCAGTCCACTTTTGGTTTCAGCATGAATATTTTCCACTTGTGTTTTCTTAGTTGGTAGGTGACAGAAAACCAGGTAAAGTTCAAACCAGGCTTTCCAGGCACTGCTTCCAGAAATAAGGAGCATCTGAGTGTTCACCTCCAACATAAGAACTGGTATAAGTCAGCAATGACAATAATATATATTCATTTTTAGGAATCCTGTATGAATTTATGGTAAGAAAAATAAAGCACCCTCTTACAGTTATCATAAATAATGTATCTGAGAAAAGGGTAATAGATTGTACTGCCTTACAGAGATGTTCTACTGCAAAGCTAACAAGAGAAAAAAGATCATCCATTATGTAAGAAAACTCATTGTAATTTCTCCTTATACTTCAAATAAAAAATGGTCAAACTACACACAGTACTTAAATGCATTTAATCATGTATTACTTCAGATAAAATTGAAATGCCTAACATGAGTAAAATGGGTTTTTGCCCTTGTGGGCAGGAAGAAACTATAAAATATTGTTACTATAAAAATTCAATGCATAGGAAAAATACTTTGGTTAATTTAGACAGACCACACTACAATGGTTAGATATGCTTTTCTTTTTCCTTGAAGCAAAACACTGCCTTTCTTATCAGTCTCTTTTTGTTTAGGCCAGATTCTTAAATGTAAAGTAATTGAACTTAAGTAGATGTATCTAATTTCACTGATACCAAGCTGTGCTGTGACATCTAGGAACACTGACGGCATGCGTAAGCCCTTGTTAAACCAGGCATCACCCATTCTTCTGCCCTACACACCCTTAAAGTCTGTCTACCCTTTAGCATGATCTTTCCTTTGACTTCTTCACTGGAGCTCCAAATACTGCAGGAGGTTGTCAAAATGCAAAATTACTGAGCTGTAAAAGGTTCTGCTTTTTCTTTAATATGATTTTTATCTGAATTGGTCTGGAATTGCCTTTTCACCTCTTGGGCTTATCATTTCAAAAAGTTAATGTTAAACTACAATTTAGCAGACATGGATTTGTGGATAAACACCGTGGTTAGCAACAGTTTCTCAACAACTCAATGCATAAAGATAAAATAATGACATATCCTGTCAAGAATAAGTTGACCTGTGGATTTGCCCTAATGCAGAAGAAAATTGGAAGCAGGGAAAGTGTTTTCTTCCTCTCTCTAGAAACAAAACAACAAAATTGTATTTCCTGTCACAGTGAAGAACTCTCCACCTCTACACCGAAGTAGCGCTGGAGTCCAAGAATCTTAAGCCAGTGAAAATAAAGGAGAATCATCAAAGACTCCTACTTCGATAGTCTTAGAATAAGAGTCACTGTGCCTGAAGAGTGAAAGAGAATTTTCTTTACAGCTCACAACTGGCAATTTCACTGCATGTGGCCATATGGGGTTGTGAAGTTAGAAGCTTAACGGGATGATATTTCACATCTTCATCATGCTTAGAGTCATGGAGTTAAATCTTTTTTTTTTTTTTTTTCTTTAAGAGATCCAAGTGAAACTTCAGAACTCTGAACTAAGATTTCAGGTCTCTAATTCACTGATGAAAATTGGCGGGAAAGAGAAAAATCCCTATAAGCATTCAACTACAGTTTTCTCCTCTATCTTTCTGCGTGTATCTGTGAAGAGGGGGGGAAAGGAATGATAATGGATTTGCCTGCAGAGAATGTACAGGTGCTTTGCTCATGTTTTCAAGGGAGCTTTTTCCTTACTGTCTTAAATTGTCATCTTAGAACTCTAATGTCATTACTGAAGTGATGCCTCACCTATGCAAAGAACTTATAGGGAAAAAACCTGCTGATGGCTGTCCACATAAAGTACGGCTGTGGAAATGTAAATGGCTGGATTTGGAGAATTTTGAAACAATTGCTGTCATATGTGAATGTATTATTGTTTGCGAGGTCATTAGAACTGCCCTCTCTAAGACACACCTTATATCGGATCAAGATGTACTTGGAGAAATCCAAAATATCTCTTTCAGTGATTCTTATCCACTGTCACTTCAGAAATTTAAAAACTGCCCTGCAGCATTTTCTCTATAGTCTAATAAAATGTGTTTAAAACCACTTAAAAATCATATAGTGAGTCAAAGAAAAAATACATTGCATAAAGGAGAGTAGTTCCCAAAGCAACAGGCATGTTTGTCTCATTCGCCTTCCTATAATACATTCCATATAAATAGACATGGTGATGAATAACCCGTCAGACTACACATAACTGTTTGTGAATGAATGAGTCCACCAAGGCAAGCTGATCTTTTCCACTGGTTAAGAAAGTTGTGCCACCTCAAGGAGGTTTAATATGTGGACCAACCCTCTCTCTGCCTTCAGCTCACCAGTTTTATTATCTCGGGTCCATGAGTTTCTCACTTTTTCATAAGATTAGCCTAGGAAGACTTCATAGAATAATCCAAACAACTGTAGAATAAGACTACACACAGTGAAGGAGTTGATGGGGGTTTTTTTAAATTTTTTTTTTTTTTTTTCTTTTCAAACATGGAAGCAGGAGGAACCCTCAAAATTACCTTTTGTGGTAGGAAGATTTGCTGAAATGCAGGACAACTGGATCCATTCTCTTTTCTGCCTGGGGAACTGCAGATTTTTTCACAGCTTCCCTTTAGACTTTTCTCCACCTTGCAGAAAAGAACTTGTGTTTCTTGAGGCCAGAAAGAGGGAGTAAGCAGAGTTGGCTTGATATTTATGACACTTAGTTGTGAAAGAAGAAACCTGGCTTTCAGTCCCTCTGCGAAGGGATTGTTTTCATCAACTGACTTTCGTGTAAAAAGTTTAACTGCTGGCTGCTGATATTGCTTGGCAAGGCCATAAATTCATCTTGCTTGCTTTCCTCTTAGTGTTCTAAAATGGTTCCTCACACAGACCAACAAGTGTACTTAGTCACTTTGCATCTGTGAGCTATGTAAAAGCCCAGTCCTTTGACACAGCCTCTTGTTCCTCTGGCCCTTCTGGCAAAATGATAACATTTATGTTATCATACGTACCTATGTATGGCAAAAGTCAAGTCCACCTACAAAGACATGTCTCTGACACAACCTCATCTAATAATTCAAATCACTTTTCTGGACTAGTCTAAAGGCTTATAATCTTTCAAGCATCACCTTCCCTTATGTTCTTAAATATTTTTGTACAATTTAGGATTCAGAACTTTTATTTGAGTTTGAGCATAGCATTTGTCTCCTATAACTGCTATTGCAGTCAGATTTCCTGTTCTGTATGCAAAAATTGCGCTCTCAGTGCCCAAATTATCTCTCACTCCAAATGCTTTGACTTAATACAACTGTTCAAAGCCCAGTACAGTGTCTGTGTGCAGGTGAGGCCCGTGTCTAACCACCCATTCTCTGCCAGAAACCTACTGTTCACTTTTGTGACCCTCATGCTCTTCAGAGATAGGAATTTTAAAAGGCTCTGTACTTCACCAAATCATAGGTGGTTTGAGCCACTAATGACAAAATAAAGCAACAGAAATTTACTTCGCTCTGATCATCTCAAAATGTGGGTTGCCTGGATGCATCAGTGACATGCTTTGTTATGTTGTAATAGCATGATGTCATCATTAAGTTTGCTTGAAGTACTGCAAGTTCTGGTCCTTCTAAGACTGCTGAATAACTGGCATAAACCTCAGAAATAGTGTGGTTATTAAAATCAGCTTGCATGTTTGAATCATGAGAAGATTCATACTGAGATAGACCTCTTGCAACTTTTTAAGCAATTATATATGTACTGCAAAATAAAGTACGTGGAAAAGTGGCCCATCTTATAATGTGTTGCCATTTCTGCAACAAGCAACCTAAGCAAAGCATTTTATCTGATGTTCAAGCAAACTAGTAAGACTGTTTCTGTGTATTTAATTAATGCTTTTATAAAATCTCATAAATGGCAAGCATCAGACAATAAAATTGAATTCACAGTCTGCAGAACATCTGCCAAAATTGCCATAATTGCCCACAACCAGGGAAACGTATCTTGCTGCATGGTTTCATCTCAGATCTGCATTACAGAGGTTAGTCAAATTTATTCTTTCTTCAGTCTATACCTTTTCTAAGGAGAAATGTTTTAAATGTCAAAAAATGTCACTTTTTGTTATGTCCAGTCTTCCTTCTCTTACTAATATGCCTGATCTTATTCCAATTATCAAATTGCATTTTTAACAAAAGGCAATTTAAAAAAAAAACCTGTGTGTCATCTCAAAAGAAAAGAGCAATTTACCCATTGTAATAAGGACAGCCTTTTAAACTTTCTTCAAGGCAACTACAAGTAATTTAATTGTAGCATGTGCAAAGAATTTCTAATGAGACTAATTAACATATATTTATTTCTAATTTTTCCACTTTTCACCCATCCACAAGGGAATTTTTAAAAGCAAGAACAGCTAAGAAAACAAACATCTCTCAGACTTAGCAAGCATCGCTGCTCACTGACCAGAAGAATCAATTAGTATGTCTGCCAAAACTGCAGAGAGGGGCAATACTGGTCTTACCCCTGCTGCTAATTTGTACTGAACTGTTTATTGATCATTCTTTTCTATTGTATTCTCCCACAAGAAGTGCTCCCATTTCCTTTTATCAGTGTAATCCTCCTACAGAAATGTTCACCTCCATATAATGTCAATAGGCATAAAATCACCTGGCATTTTCAAAGAGTTGACCAGAAGGAGGACTAGTTCACAAGACATAATCAACATCAGTTCACAGGATGTAAAATTGCTGGAAATAACCAGCTGCCTCAGTCAATTGCTGCTTGGGTTTGGTCTGTTTTTCCCTGTTCAGAGACACAGACACCAAGGCAGTGGAGTGTGAACCTTTATCATTTCCTGGCTTTTCTATGTGGGCTGGAGACAAGCCCTTTGCTGGAGCAGAAGGGACTCCTGGTTTGCAACCCAGATCTGATGGCTCTTCTGGGCTTACCTTCTGCCATCCTAAAGGAGAGGTGAGAGCAGAACAAAGGGACCCTCAAAGCATACATTGCTGAAAGAGGGATGTTATTCTCTAGGTATAAACACTGGGTGTGTGTTGGAGAGCTGGGAGGAAAAAACAGGTCAGATGGTATGTATGTGTACGAGAGAGAGAAAGTATACATGTCATACGTTTTCCCAAATCTAAATCTTAAAAGATTTATTTTCTCCAGATTTTAATCATAAAGGGATTTAAATTGTTGCAGGCTGAAAATCCCTTTACCTGGAAAATCATAGAATCACAGAAAGGTTTGGGTTAGAAGGGACCTTAAATATCATCTAGTTCCAACCCCCCTGCTGCCATGGGCAGGGGCACCCTCCACTAGACCACGTTGCCTCATCCAACCTGGTCTTAAACACTTCCAGGGATGGGGCATCCACAGCCTCTCTGGGCAACCTGTTCCAGTGCCTCACCACCCTCACAGTAAAGAATTTCTTCCTTATATCTAACCTAAATCGACCCTCCTTCAGCTTAAACCCATTACCCCTTGTCCTGTCACTACACTCCCTGATAAACAGTCACTCTCCAGCTTTCCTGTAGGCCCCTTCAGGTACTGGTAAGCCACAATTAGATCTCCCCGGAGCCTTCTTTTCTCCAGGCTGAACAACCCCAACTCTCTCAGCCTGTCCTCATAGGAGAGGTGCTCCAGCCCTCTGATCAGCTTCGTGGCCTCCTCTGGACTCGCTCCACCAGCTCCATGTCTCTCCTGTACTGGGGTCCCCAGAGCTGGACGCGGTACTCCAGGTGGGGTCTCACAAGAGCGGAGTAGAGCACCACGTAATTAAAAACTTGCCAAGAACTTAGTAGTTGGGTCCTATACTGCTTAACATCACTAAAGCAACCATCAGACTGTGTAGGCACATTAAACAATGGGACATCTGGAGGATGTGAATGTAACAATACTTCACGCTGGTTTCAGGGTTGGCCTAAGTTAGTAGCTGTCCAAAAAAGGCCTCTGTGCTCATATGCATTAAATAGGCATCTGTTTTTTCTCTCAAGATCCAAGTCAAATCACTACCCATCAAATCTGTCAGCCTGACTCAGCACAGATACCAAAACTATTTTCAGGGTACAGATGCACAAGAACAACGTTCTAGGTCAAGGAAGTACAAGGAAAAAACTGGACATGTTACGTGGAAGCACCCCTAGCTCGTAATTGCAAGAGGAGAAATTAGGACTTAGAGGAGTGGTATACATTTGTCAGAAACTCACCCTTGTTTAGTAATCAGATTAAATTGAATTTGGAAGTGTACCTGTTCTTAACTCTGCATAGCAACAGGTTGAAGGTAAGGTTCCTCTGCCAAAGCTGATTAAAATAGAATGATTTTTCAAACAAAATAGCAACTAATGGAGCAATTACATATGAAAATGAAAGCAAGCATTGTGCTGATAATGCTATCTGCAATCGTGATTCAGATGGTAATGTTTACGCGAAAGGCATATACATAGGGAAAATGTTCTGCAAGTCTGAAAATGAGCCCAAGTTGGGAGTAGATAATTTCTTTGAAGAAAAGTCTTAGCTAGAAGTAAAATCAATTTTAGCATTCTAGACTTATTCAGATGTGAATATGGATATTATGTTGTGTTTCTGTTCCTTAGCAATGAGACATATGTGAGGGAACTCAAGAGACAAATACCTGCCTTTTCTGTGAAAGGTCAATATGAAATTAGAAGCAAGAGAATACCAGGTGATGCAGGCTGGCATGCACGTCCAAGAAGTCACAAGAATGACTATTTCAAACGCATTGAATGGCATAAGTATCTAAAGCAGGTAAGAACAAGCTCAGTTTTGAAATTTTAAAATAAGTTTTAAACCTGACACAAATATCATTAGATAGCTTTTTTTAAAACAAAAGTTCTAATCAGATAAGAATCATTTTGGTAAAAATGTTGATCTCCTCTCACCCCGAGCAGAGGAAGATGAAGCCGTATCTGATATTTAGCATATTTCAATTGGTTATTTAGTAATTGTCTGGAGACAGAAAGTCTGACAGAAGTCTGTTTCATTCACAGTCTCTTTTTTCTCTCTGATTCTCCCTCCTTTTACATATATACATGTGTACACGTGTATGTATATAAGTACATGTATATACAGATGTACATACAGCAATACCAGCTTCATACCAGAACAGCTGGTTCAGACTAGACTTTCTCATGCTAGGATCTGCTGCATCACTTGGAACTTCTACCCTAGCACATTTTCCCAGGTGAAGACACCAATGGATATCCAAGGTAGTGAGATCACACACCCAAAAGTGCGCAGGTCCATCCCACTTTGCTAGTAAAAGCCTTCTCACAGTACCCTATGTAAAACCTTAACACACAAAGGAAAAGAGAATAAAAGTGTTTCATCTATAGTTGTAAATTTTGTTATGTATCTCTCAAAGATTTTTATATGAGTTTTAATTTGTTTTAACAATGACAGATACAATAAATCTGGTAGACAAACTTACTGCATTTGAGAATAAATTTTGTATAAAATATATGTGCAAGTAGCAATAGTAAATTACATGCTTGATTATTCATTTTTATTTTAGTAAAAAGTGTTTGGCACAAGGTATTTATTACTCTTTAAGTGATATGATATAGCTACTATTACCATATGAGAGAGTTTGAATTGATAAAATATGTATTATTGTAACAGCTGCATAGAGGATTATTTGCATACAATCTCAGAACGAATATTTGCTTGTCCTTCAGTTTTACTCTCAAATAATTTATATGGTGATTCATTTTCAACTTAGCTCACCATTCTATTTCATTAGTAGTAAAGAGAAAGATAACATCCGAAAAAGAATACTTTTTTTGCCTGGAAAATAAGTATTTCCTACAGACTGTTGACAAAGACTGCATAGAAATCCACAGCCTCATTTTTTTTCAGTGTAATCACACTTAAGATGCATCTTATGTTCTCTTGCCTCTGGAATGATTTGACTGGAGTAGTGATGGATGATAATAAGACAAATTTTGTGAAGTTCAGAGTCACCCCATACCACAAAAGATATCAAATGCACTTAGTAAGCTGACAGCTACAGAGGCTTTTCAGACATACAGAAACAAAACTATCTGCAGTGGCTACCAAATGTCAAATGTGAGGCATCTACAAGTGATTAAAAAAACCCCTGATGTCCTGTGCCTACATCTGGAAAAATATGTGTGTACACATACAGATTTTGAGAAAGTAAACTACTAATAAATATTTTACATGTTTTCATGTATAATAATTACAAGAATATTTCTTTAAGTCATAAAAATATTTTTTTAAGAGGAATAATTTTAGCAATAAGTAGACTACAGGTTATTAAAAAATGGGTTTTTTAGTTGACTGTTACACTTGCAGACAGGAAACGTAGTGTGGAGCTGGGCTGATACTCAAGTTGTCGTATTGAAAAATCACATTTTGAGAAGCTGGCATGAAAGTATCTGCCAGTGCTGTCCTGAAGTCCTGTGAGGAAGCAATGAGACCCTCAATAAAATGTTTGATGAGCCAGTAGTAGGTGCCCTGTTACAGATGCACTGAAAGGATAGCAGAAATATGTTGCTATGGGTGGAGCCAATCAGATTTGTCACAGGTATAGTTTCCAGTCCTTTCAGTACTCAGTAGATGTTCTCTTTCATTTTCAAACATCTCACAGAGACAATGGAGAAAATATTAGGTCTTCATGAGCCTTATCATGAAGATCAGAGTCCCTTCCTTATATGCTCTTCTGGTTTAGTAGGAGATTTAGCATGAAAAGCTCTCCTTGCCTTCCCATTCTTGTTTCTAGTGAAACTTGGAGCCCTCCCTTCTCTCAGAATGGAATAAAGATTATGGGGCATATTTGAAGACATTGGGCTGCATTATTTTCAAAATACATGTCACCTACTATGCCCACAAAGTTCTGACATAGAAATTATAGTGAATATCCTCTCGATATAGCCCAGTATGCCATACATACAAGTCAAGGCTGATTTGTGTCTAACTGTATTCCTAGTATTCAAAGGTTTATGTTATAATGCTTCTTATTTCTGGGGACTTACATACTGTAAATGTAGGTGTGTTCAGCAGTACAAGACCCTGACAGGCAATACTGTCTGTAATACTGACAAAGGAAGTCAATGTCACTATGTAGACTTAAATCAAAGTAGGATTTGGTCATTTTTGGAAATCCAAGTAGGTTGGCTGGAATGAGCAATCAAGAAATCTGCATGCACTGAATCCTCTCCACAATAATGCCCAAGATACTGCCCTCAATATACCAATGTTTTTAGACTTGCAAGGCTCCTTTGGAAAAGAGTTGTGCTTGTCTCCACACTTCCTGCACCAAGGATGCTCTTCATCAGTCAGCACTCAGGGCTGCGCCATCACTTTACATAAAAGCAGGGAAAGGATAAGATTTTCACACTAAACACATTATGAATTTTACCAGTTGATTCCTCAATGCAGATGCTATCAAATTTCATAGTTTACATCCTCCAAATCACCCCCAGATGTGAGTGGGTCCAACAGGCCCAGCTGCAGTGTGCCAGAACAAAGGCTTGTTAGATTTAACAGTCCCTTTGCTTTTACACATCCTGGATAATAAACTGCATAAAAACATCCATCTGGTCTCTGCACTTGTGCTAATAGAGTTTTGTTAGACACTTTATGTTCTAAAAGATTATCCCAGTTTGGAATGCACTAGCTTGGGAAATATTTTATTGGTAGATGAATGACGTTCGCAGACTCCTGAAAGTCACATATATGGGATCCCTCATTCATCCTGATTTTGTTCCCACTCAAGAACCTGATGTCTCACTGCTGCAGGAGGTCTAAGTAACTCCAGGAAAAACAGTTACGTCCAGTGCTCACACATGTATGCAAAAGAATATTACTTCTCTGCATCAAACAACAGAGAGTTAAGCTTCAGTTTAATAGTAGGTGGCAACCTTATTTCTGTTCTTGTTTCTGATTTACCTGTGGTTTAGCAAAGCAATTTTTTCCCATTTAGTAAAACAATGTTTTGGAAGTGGAGTAAGTCCCCAAACATGCATTGAAAAATATCCAAGAAATACAAAACTAAGAACAATGTTAGAATATAGCTCATGCATTTTAAGATACCAGAAGCTTTGCCTCCAGCTCCTGATGGTGGTGGTCTGACTGGCTTCAAACCACACACCTGATGAGAATGTTTGGTCCAGGGGACCATACTAAATCTACTCAGAAGCAAAACTTGCCAGAAAAATGTGCTGCATTGGTATAGGGGTTCAAACACTGACTGCTTTGATATACTGATCTGTTCCCTGTGTGCCCAATTACTTGCTCATAAATGAATGGGAGAAGAGAAATTCCTTCAGGAAATGTTGGTTGCCTATTTCTCACTGTGTAAACCATAATTTAAAGCTGGGTGGATTGGTAGATATATGTGCTGCCACCACGTTTTGTAAGCAGGAGAGGACTTAACCCTTCTTTGGGTGCAGGAGCCTCGAGTTGGTGGCCGTGTCACGTGCTATGGGAGAAAGCATTGCTCCAGTCCCTGTAAATAAGTGAGATTGGGGCAGAGAGGCCTCCTGCCCTTGTAGATGCTCCGGCAAAAGTATGTCGGCGATGTGTGTGCCTCAGGTGGCTTTAACCAGCCTGAGTACAGATAGGGAGCTAGATGGGGCAGCTGAGAAATTCTATTTGAGGTGTTCATTCACTGGCCTGACATGTAAATATGTATGACCTTGAATGAATGATGTGTAAAATGTGATCGTGGATTGTGCTTTATAAATTACATCTGCTGTGGCGTGCAATGAAAGTTTCACACTGGGAACTGTAAGAATGATTATTTAGTACAGCAGATGTTTAGGTGAAAGAAGGATACAGAAAACCTCATCATGGAATAGCCTGCCCAAAGGGAAAACTGCTTTTCCCCTCTCAATAATTTCTGCCATAATCTTATGCCTCACACCCAAAGAATATTATTACTTCATAGTTTCACATTCTTTACGTAAGACTGCATATTTAATTGCACATAGAAATGTTAGATTCATTTTTATTCAGACTAAGCAGCTGACCTTAGGAATGTCTACTGACAATGGATTCCAGGAATCATTTATGTGCCACACAAAAATCAGAAATGGGCCTGGTTCTGAAATATAGATGAATGCATACTGAGCTCTTTCTTCCATCTGAAAAGAAGAAGAAAGTGCACAGGTAGTACTTCTCTGTCTTTTTCACTCTTGAAAAATTGTAAGAATTATTATGTGTCCTGGAAAAGTGACTGATTTGGTGGCTGCCAAGATACTTTCTAAAGCTTCAATTTTTCATCAGTTTTCACTCTACTTTTGACGTACACGGGATGTAAAAAAAAAAAAAAAAAATTTAGTGATTTATACTGCAAAAAGTCTTTTGGTTGTTTCATGCTGCACACTTCGCAAGTGGGTAATCCTCAAGATATAAAACCTACTTGTATGTTACTTTGCTGCTAATCCTATGCTCCTCAGTAAAGATTTAGCTGTTCTAAAATAGTCATAATACCAGATAATCACCACCTTTAACAAAAATGAAAAATATTCTTCAGGGTTTTTAAGAGTTTTTGACTTGATGACCTCTGAATGCTTTTTTTATCTGTGCGTAACTACAGGAGGGACATGAGAAACTTTTTAATCTTCCTGTGACTAGACACAGTGAGGAAATCACCGCATATTTTCCCCAAACATCAAAGTAGTAAAATCTAATGAAAGTCCAATTTGAGTGGCAAAACCACAGATCATTGTGACTGCCTTTAAGTTTTCCTTTGCTTGATAAGAGGGATTTTAAACAGTTCAGCTAAACCTGCAAGAAGTATCATTCATAAAACTTGAGAGAAGGAAAATAAAAATGGAAGCCAGCTAGGATTTGTGTGTACCATTCTCAGGGAAGGCCTTGAATCAAGTATAAATATTTTCCTGGGGTAACCGCACATAAATGTGTTGGGTTTATGGCATATTGAGACTAAGACTTAGTAGGAAAAGTTGCCCGACACCTTCCTCTTCCACTCAGTGGCTCTCATTACCCTCCATCAGGGTTGCACCTGTCCTTTTACCTCCAGTTTTTCTTACGAAAATAAAAGGCGACCTAAAAGAAAACACTTTTGCTGTAAGTCTTAGATCTATTGGTTCAGCAAGGAAGTCACCATCTACAACCAACCCACTTTCTTTACATGTAAGAAATCCCCTGGAAATCGCCCCGGTTGCTCGCGAGAGCACAGACGTGCCTGGCGCCTTCGCGAGGGCTGGATGGGCTGGGCACGGGCAGGTCCACCCGCGCCACATCCGCAGCACGCACGGGTGGGTAGTCCTGCTCTTCCAAAGCACCGCGCGGACAGCTGGAGCCTGACCTGTGTAAAGCAGCCGGCTGTCAGCTTACTGTCTCGCATTCACATTTCCAACATCCCTATGTGACTTTCTTGCCTTTAAAACTGAGTTTAATTGGGATTGTGTTGCAACTCATAATGGGCTGTCAGAAACGATTGGATTTTTTGACTGTTCCCTGCTATGTGCTCCCTGTGCCTGTCTGGATACTACAAGTAAATGATTCCTATTCACACAGGGAAAAGTTTTTGCAGCTGACTCTAAGAAGCTTGTGCATTTAGTTAGCTTGGCAAAATGCAGAAATTTAATTGAAACTGCCATGCTCGCTTGCATCTGCTAGAAATTAAGCTGCAAGAGCAACTATTCTTTCTCATAAATATTTAATGAACCAACATTCTTACAGAGTACAGTATCTAACTGTGTTAGGGTAAATTAACAACAAGACTAATTTAAGTTCAGACCTTGGAAGCAGGCAGGTTTAGTAGGCTATCAGTAATATTCTATAATATACAGGATGTACTGGTTTTAAACATATACATTTCTGTGTGTGCATACATATATGCAAGTGTATATATACCCATATGATCCAGGATACTACTAAAAGTATTGCTTTATATGTGTACATAATGTGCAACAGTAAGTGTACAAACATACAGACATATGTGTGCATATATAAAAATATTTTTATATATATGTATATAAAGATATAGATACATGCACAACATATATGCATCATACATATAGGAGATATATGCAATATAAATTGTTCTTTTAGGAAATTGTAATAGAGAACAAGTTCATTTCTAGTGGCAGGAAGAAGAAGCTAACTCTAATAATATGGATGAGCTTTGCTTGTTCTTTGACTTCGAGATGGCTCCTTCAATTGGCTTTTCATTTCCTATTGTAAAATTGTTGACTCTTTACATCAGTTCATCCTAAAGGGAAAGGCTAGCAATGAGGAGGAAGCCACTCGGTTCCCTATCACAGGTAGCTGCTAGGAAGCTCTACTTTAGGTAAAATAAGAGGGAATCTTTATTCTGTGATATGTTTTGTCATTTATATCTTTCTTGGTTGGTTAATATATGTTGGCTTGCACATCCCTGAAACATCTGCTAAATCTTGTGATCCCACTACTGATGGCTTCAGTATTTGAAACTTTCCAGCTTCCCATGTTGCATTTTGGATTACATAGTATGCTTCCTTAATCTTTTAAAGTGGCTTTTGACTGCAAGTTAGAAAAATGTAGTAGAGAATATCTATCAAACTGAAAGCAGCAACAATTTTTTTCTGTAGCGTTTCCTTTACCTACAGCAACAGCAATTCAAGTTCATTGAGGTATATAATACATACTTTTTGTCCCAAAGCCTTTAAATATTTTGTCCCAGCCCTTCAGCACTGCATAAAATATATTTCTTATTAGATGCTTAATGTGATGTTTTTATTATTCTTAAGAGACATAGAAGTTAAATAATTGTCCAAATAACAGGTGAAAACTGCATCCAGAACTTTGGATATTATATTCTTATTCTTCTTACATTTTCATATAAACTAAATTGTATGTAAGTTACTACTTAATTTTAATTTTGTTTTGAAATTAAGTCCTTATAAATGAACTCCTTTTAATGACATCTTAAGGCTGCAAACCCATTTCATTTTCATCCATGGTATTTTGTTATGCCTTCCTTGAATATTACCTTCTGTGTTAAAACCTTGTATTGCTACCAAGTGTAGCTGTTTGCAAAATTTCGATGTCCTAAATTCTCTACTGTAGCCCTGCAACAAGGTAGAGTGAATCGAAAACAGTGTCGTCGGAGCTCTCCATTCAAACCAATGGGGATTGAACAAACATAAATCCAAGTAATAAGATTTTCTGGATTTGGAACCAAAAGGTAAAAAAGTAATCTCAGTAAATCATTTCATTTCCTAATTACGATCTAGAATGGATTTTCATTAAACATACAGTGTATTTGATCACTCATGCTCATTTAACCAACAATTTTTCCTGAAAGTTTCCTAGTGCTAAACTTTGCAAGTCATTACAGAAATGTAATGACTCACAGCATTTGTTTATTCCTCTTTTTTAGGGAGAAGAAAATACCAGCAGGACTTGTAATTATTGAGAAATATCAGCAATTTCACTTCTCTTCACTTCTAAAGCAATATAATCAAATGTCTGCTTACTTTGCAATTATGGTAGCAATCTCTGTGTGCTTTGTATTATTTATTTAATTCCACAGTAATTTAGTGAATGTTTTATTTAAGAACAGAATAATTACATGCCTTTTCAATCATGAACTGCACCTACTAAATATTTTTAATGTATCATTTCATAATTCAGAAAACAAGAAACTTTCAATTTTAATTGCTATACTTCTGTTAAAGTGCATTTACAAAGGGAGAATTCTACAAAAGTAGAGATCACATTTCTCTTTGCTGTAAGCAGCCATTTCTAATATGATATGCCAACTTGTATATACAGAAATAAAATAGTTGGAAAGCATGTTCAAAACAGTTTAGAATGTTTTTGTTTGTGTTTTTTTTTTTTTAAAGCAGGCTTTATTGACTGTTATTTTGCAAATGACTTAACTAAGACTTAATAATAAGTCACTGGAACTGCACAAGCTGAATAAATAGTGTAAGTCTTTCAGAACACACTGCAGGTAGGTATGTTTGTATGCACTAGAGGGGAGGAAGTCAACCAAACTATTCACTCAGAAGTTCCTTTTGGCCCTTTTTTATGACTGCGAATCATCTGTGTGTGTCCCCTACAGAAGGGCTGGGGACCATGTGCTGACAGTGGGTATTCCTCTCTGTGGATTTTCCATGTCTGTGTTTACGTTCGGCACGTTTGACCTCCTGAGTCAAAAGGCCTGACATCTTTTTCTTTGTTACTTGACCTCTGGTTTTCAGACATGATCTGTGTCTGAAGAAATCCTTTAGGTCTATATTTCTCATGGAGGTGTGAGAAGAAAAATAGCAGGAAATTAACAGAGCTGAGACACTTCAAGTAACTTCAATAATTTATGGACCAAAAGAAGCTACACGTGCTGAGTCTAGGCCTGGAAGGTAGCTACATCAGTTCCAGAGGAGAAAAACAGACTTCACAGCTTCATATATAAAACTGATTTCTTGAGAACTTGTTCTTAACAATATTCCATTTTAATGGATCTCCAGTTGCTTTTTTTTCATACGCAGCTGGTACTAGCCCTTAAAGCTTGTTGAAGAAGTGTCAGAAGTCTACCAAGAGATGATTTACTCAACAGGAGCTCAGCTTCAGTGCACACCTGCAATTTCAATCTATAATGTTCAGGCATGTGACTATGCCACTGTCCAACCTGTATACAACATGAATATATTCTAAATTTCAGAAAGAAACAGGTAAAATACCTTTACAACACTGTAGCACAAGTGGGTAAATTCTGCCATACAAACTGACAGAATTTAACGTGTTTTTAGAAACGTGCTGTTCTGATTAAAATTATACTACCTGGTCTGAATAGAAATCAGCCAAATAAGTAACACAGCCCAGATGATAAGAATAGAAAAGGAATTAATGAAGCTGTACTGATCACTAATGTGAAAAAATCTTAAAACAAAAGAATTTGGGGGGGGTTAATTATGTTATAATTATTTATAATTTGTAAATCAGTATGCTTGTACTGTTGATAATATTTAGTAGATTTTTTTTAACAATACTTAGTATTTTTTAATTTTAGGGGGGGAAAAAACCAAACTACAGAATATTTCCAAACAGGTAGTTTATCAGCTACACAAAACTTCAGAGAAAAGATTATCCTCTTTATTCAATGGGATAATAACACTTGTGAAACACATGATGGTGATTGACTTTTTTCACATGAGAAAAGGCATCTTAGCCATGAAGATCTCATCCCATGGAACTTTCTGCGTATGAGTCCTGTTTCGGCTGTGAAGCTATAACACGCAACATGATGTTTCTTTACAGTACATGTACCATAGCACTGACTATACATTACCTGCACTGCTGAGCTGACACCTTAGGGACTTTTTCATTGCCCTTCTGCTTTTGTCAGCCTTTTCATTTTGCTTTATCCTGACACTTATTTCCACTGGAATAAAATCCATCTTCTCATTTATTCTCAGTTCAATATCACTATTATCAGAAGCAGTACAAAACATAGCTTCTACATCAAGGTTTTCAAAAATATATTCTCAGTCTTCCAGGGTAGTCCGCCACCCACCTGAGATCACCACTTACACTACAGATAATTTTTGTCTTTCTTTTTTAACTTTAACATGAACACTTTGAAGGTGAAATACAGACTACAAAAAAACAATGGCAAAATTTCTACTGACCTAACCAATTGTCAGGGTTACAATGACCAGTCAATTGCCTAAAATCATTAATATAGTTAATATATTTATATAAGTCCTTTCTTCTTCCAACTGCAACATTTTAACTGCCTACAGGAATATTCATGCAAATTTGTCTAGTAAGTGGGGTGGGGTGTCAGAGCCCTTTGTGATGGTTTGATGATTCAATGCTCTCTCTGTAATCCATCATGTGGCATTCAGTGATTGCATTTACTGTTTTCTTCTCCATTTGTCTGAGTTCTCCCTCTTCTCCTTTCCCAATATATTTTCCATTCAGCCGTCTCTTGCTTTTTCTGTTCCTATTTCTCTCACTCATTTTGTTTCCACTTTTCTAAACTTCTTGCCAGCTGTTATTTTTTTAACCTTTGTTCCCCTGCTTCAGAAAAGGAAAACCTCTGAGGAGAGGTGGAGCTGCAAATATATTGTTCAACTCCTGACTGCTGTGGAGTTAGAAAGGACATCTGCCCTGGCAGGCTGCACCTGCACTTCTGCAGTTGAGCTTCCCCTGAGGTAGCTCCGAGTACAAGAGAGGTGGGATATGCTCTGCTGTCTATACATCTCAAACTGACAGCTCATTCAGAATCAGGGGCAATCTTTAGAACAGGGAAAAACTTTGGGGATTTAATTCATGGGTGCCCGAGTAGAGATCTGGCGGTCTATGTGACGTAATTGCTGGATCAATGCCTCATGAGCTTTTTTGTTCTCCTCAATTTTAACTTCTTTTCTCCAGCCTTCCTTCTTTGCTGTTGCTGTGTGTCACGCAAGCTAAGTATTTTTAGAAATATGTACATTTTAAGTTGTGTTTCTGTATTGAAGAGTCCTTGTAAAAACAGAAACCTCATTCATGAATCTCAGACCAAGTTTCCTGGTGTTCATTATCAGAGAAAAGAGAATTTTCTGACAAATTTAGTTTAGATTTCAATAGTTTTTTTCATTATATACTACACAAGAAGTTACTACAGAAGCTAAGCAATCATGGTGTGATGCAAAGACAGCTAAAAGCTGGTGAGGATTCAGGTGTGAAGTAGGAGGGAAATGTTCCCCTGACAAAAGGCTGGAATGGAGTATCTGGAACTTCATATCATACTAATGAAATTACATTCACTCTGAACAGTCAAGTAGCAAAATCTGCAGAAGACACAAAGTTGATTACTTTAGCCAAAAGTGAGAAGTAAAAAGACTAAGGAATATTGGAGAGAGTTAAGTGATCTATCCAAATAGTAAGTACAGAAAGATTAACTGCAAATTTCTGCAAAGGGTTTGAGAAAAGCTGCTGGCCACTTGACACATCCTCTGTATTCTAGGATTTTCTAAAAGACCATTTACTAAAGACTAATGTTTAACTTGCAACAAGGTTAAGAAAGCAAAAAAGGGAAGTTTGGAATGTGATGGTGAGTAATATGAAAAACATAATCATTCACTGGAACAGGCTGACTGTGGAGGCTGTGGAATTTCCTTCCTTCCTGGTTTCAAAAAGCCAACTGGAGAAAGCCCTGAGTAGCCTGCTCTAACCTGAACCTTGTGTAGATCATGAGGCGACCTGCAGAGGTCTCTCCTGACCATCCTTATTCTGTGTTTCTATGCCTTTGATGAAACCAGTGGAGGAACTGCGTTTGGGCACAAAAAAATCTCCCATCCATCTGGAAGAAACTTTTGAATCCTCTGGAAGAAAGGAAGTGATGAGACTCATGGAAGGAGTCGTCTATAAGGAGTGTAAGTACTAGGAAACAAGAATGGGAATTTTACTCACTCATGCTCTTATACCAACATACTTACTAGCACCAAGATGCATATATCCAAGTGGTTTGATTAGAGTTTCACAGAGGACAAGGAACACCAGCTGTCAAGTCCTCAGTATGTCTTTTAGGTTCTTCTTAGGTTAGCAACAAGATGCTGCATTTAGATAGAGCCTTTTTTGGATGTTCTTTTTTTGTGTCACCCCTGTACATCATTAGGATATTTTACCTGTCTACCTATCTGAGTGTCTTACCTGTCCACCTTTCCTGCCTCTCTGTCTGGGTCACTCAGAACTTCTTTACATTCACATCAGCAGCTCTTAATGACTTCAGTTTGTCCCTTGGTTTAAGCTGGTATTGGTCTGTCTGCTTTCCCCCTGATCAGGGTGTCATGACAGATGGCATGTAGATATTCTGTGACCTTGGTGACCTGCTGATCTAGGCGTCAACAACACAACCCATTCATATACCTCTTCTTCTGCTATCCCTCCTGGAGCTTCCAATCCTGGGCCATCCTATTCACTCTCTGTTGACACCACTCTTTGAATCACAGCTTTGTACAGAAGGACAACAAACTAATGGGAGAGATTGTAGGTTGAAATGGCCAAAATTAAACATCCAGGAAAGATACTTATGAGCCCTGAATATGAGAGTGGAAATTATTCTGAATGTACTAAATAATTGAGTGCCACTTTCTCCTCTCCTTTCTGGGAAGAGAGGGAATACTACACTAAAATTCCCTGACATGTGGATTGTATCTAGAGGGAAATCAAGAATGACTTTTGAAACTTTATTCAGACCACAAAGAATACCCAAAGAAGCAACCAACCACAGACTGGGAGATTTTGCCCTAAGAGGGAGGATTGGGAATGGATGTATTATACAAATAATCATATTATCTTGAGATAACATAGTTCACACTATTTATATGCAATTGCCAATCCGGAATTCTGGATGGGAAAAGGTTCAGGGTCAGCAGCCCCTGAAACTGAATTTTCTGTGGATAGAGTCCTTACGCTGCTATCTCTGTGAATGCTTACCTGCAGCTGTTTGCAGAGTTTTCCCATCCTACAGCTTACTTAAGAAGTGCAGTAGTGCAAAGATTTACACACATGATTTTATCCAAAGCAGAAGATCCACTGGCTTACAGAAGTCTTGCTGGACATGGGCTCAGAAAAGGCAGAGGTGATTCTTCACTTCCAATGTGATATAAATCATGGAATCATAGAATGGTTTGGATTGGAGAAAGGAATAAAACAGGTGATTTCATTTATGCTAGCAGGGAAGTTCTTTAATATTTCGGTACTTATCTTTTGATTAAGAAAACATTTTAATACTAATTTCTTCTTTCTTTTTCAGTTAGATTACTCTTACTGCCTACTTGTTCTTCATCCTTTTTCTAAGGAAAGTCTAAGATCACTCATCTTATTCCCTACCCCCTCCTATCTACAGCTCTCCAGTTCTCCCTTATAAGAAAGTTGCAAATGTAAGATAAAAATCTATCATCCATATCAAAGACTAAAAGTCACACCCTGTCCCTAACAGCTTAGTTATCTGAAAATGTATGTTACAGAAGAACATTTGTGCTGCTTTAATCTATGTTATTATAGTTCCACTCTTAAAAGAAAACATGAGTTTTACTGTCATTTCTTTCACATTGTTTAGATTTTGACATCCACCTAATTAGTGTAAAAGTATTTATGTTAAAAAATGTATTTTCCTGTCATTTTAATTGATGTGAATAGGGACACAGTATTTAAAAACAATCCTGTGCTTTGTTCCATGCAGCGATCTGATGCCTCATTAGAGTCAGCTATTCACTGTGCCTCTGTGAATCCTTTGCAGTATTATCATACTAAACTAGGATCCAGGAAGCCAAGCTGAGGAGGACCTCAATGTGCTAGGCTCATTCTACTTGCATAGCAAAGTGCAATCCTTTCTCCAAATATCTCACAGGCTAAAGAGAAAGCCCTGATAAAAATGGAAGAAGAAAAACAGCATTGAAAGATAAAGTAATATTTCAACATTCAGAGCCTGGTATAGAACTGAGAGATCAAGGTTTGCACCTGCTGTTCAGACTGGGCTGGTTCAGACCACAGTACTGAATTTCACTTGATGAGAAGGTCTGCATGGAAAAAAAAAAGTTTGTTTTTATTTCATTTATCATGTGTATGAATTGAAAGGGAAGTTTATAGGAGAAACTACAGCTAACCTTCACACAAGGTACTGCGCAGCCTGCTCTATTGGGACCTGTGTTGAGCAGGAGGATGGACTACACGGCCTCTGCTGGTCCCTTCCAACCTTTTGCACCATCCTATGAATCCATGAAAGTGCCATATTCTCCGATCAGAAGCTGAAAGTGTTTCTTGGAAACACAGCCTTGTCTGTATTCACCTGAGTTGTATTGTAATGTTCCTGATATGGAGCTGTTCTGAAGTCCATTAGCATTATTTCCAAACTATCAAAGTATCAAAGCATTATTTCCAAACTATTAAGCAAAGTAGAGCTAGCCTGTGAAGCCAGATTTACACACCACTAATATTGTGAACCCTGCTACTGACATGAAGAATTCACCTTAGGGATGACCGTCTAAAAAGGAATGCCCAGGCATATTGTCCTGGCTTTTGGCTAGAGTAGAGTTAATTTTCACAAGAAGCTGGGACAGGACAGAGCCAAGGCAAGTGACCCAAACTAGACAAAAGGCTATTCCATACCATATGATGTCATGCTCAGCATATAAAGGAGGCTGGCCGGTGAGGAGTGATGGCTTCGGGACAGGCTGGTTGTATGGTCATCAGGTTGTTGGGTGAGTAAATTGCATCGTGTATCACCTGCTTTGTATATTCTGAGTACTGACGTTATTTTCCTCTTCCTTTGCTGTCCTAGTGAACTGTCCTTATCCTAACCCATGAGTTTTATCTTTTTCTTCCAATTCTCCTCCCCATCCCATCGGGGGTGAGGGAGAGTGAGCAAGCAGCCGCGTGGTGCTCAGCTGCTGCCTGGGGCTAAACCAAGACACATACTTTGTGCTTTGCCTCTGGTTCACATCATCTGGTCAGATTAGATACGGATGTAGTCATGCACACTGCCTGCTAGTTATACCAAGTTTAGCTCTTCCTGAATATAATAAGAATTATCTGAGGCTGAACAATTGCCAGCAATGTCAATAAAAAGCTCAGGAATGACCAAATTCAACATATCAAAATTTGCTGTAAAGGTCATTCTTCACGCCACAGAATAACATCATCTCACAGAAAGCCTCAAAGACTAGCTTGTGTGGAATACTGTCACTCTCTTTTCATGCAGGTTTTTTAATGTCTGAACTATATTAAATCTGTCTTCTGAAGACAACCGATTTCTGACCATAATTCATGTGTAGCCATGATGGAAGATGACACTGTAAATTGTATGTCTGTCATCTCTTTATTACAAAGAGATGTTGCTAATGTTGCTATTTTCAAGTGATTTCTTGTCTGAAAGTTAATAAAAGGTTGTTGTCAACAGTAGAAAGCTTAAGACAAAACAATGACTTGAAATATCCACCGAGGCTATGCTGTCACTCATAATATCCTCACAATGAACTGACAGATTTTAAAATATTGCCAGAATTCCAGTGAGCATTTTTGTATAGTCTGGAAACCACTTTATAATTTCACATAAGTTTTCAGCCCAGAAAGATGAAACGATACTTACACTGTGATCTCTAACATCCTTTCATGCTGTCTTTTTCTCCTGTTTTTCTCACTAAGGAATTGAGAGAATGAGAGCTCATATGCGTGAGGTTCTCTGCTGGCAAGAAAAGATGTTGAACCATAAAAGCAACAGTGTCCTTAATTCAGTACCACGTGCCTAGGTCCTGTAGTCGTTTTGACCATTGGGGACTATGAACAACACCTGAGCAGTGTCTAAACCTGGTACCTGCACAGAAGATAAGTCATTTGCTGACTTCCCTTCCTGCATCCAAGCTACATCACAGTAGTAGGGTCCAAATGTATGTTATTCAGTTACAACTGAATACTTTATTCTAAAAATTGCCTTACTTGCCTTGCTTGTAATTGTTGATCACATGCATATGAAAAGACTAGTTGTATTTCATTCCTCCTTGAACATTAATAGAGCTAAATGTCAAATTATCAAGGTTCCCCATAATAAGCCTGTTAAATGTAACATGGATTGCATTTTAAAATTCCTAAAACTAACTGTGAGCAGCATTTCAGTACAAATCAAATCTAGCTTTACTGCCAGGCACCAAAAAAAAAAGAAAAAAAACCAAAAAAACCCCAAACACCCCAAACAAAAAAAACAGCACTAAAAAGCACTTTAGCTGATTGATTTTTAATTTCTAAAACTAATAGCCCTGGCTGCATAATTGCATGAGAAATAGCACTGAACTCTCATTAACACTCATGAACAGCATCTCAGACTTTCAATCTCCCTTAGCCAGTCATTCACTGCCACATAATACTCCTATAAAAACTAAAAACTACATTAAAAATGACAGTGAGTCACACTGTACAATCAAATGGTTGACTTTCTAAGTCAGGTTTATATATATTAAGGCAAAGTCATATTTGTAATACATTTATATAAATTATATATTTGTATATATTTATATAACATTTATATGTTTAGGCAAAGTTCTTATTCAATTAATGATTACATTTTAATTGTATGCTAGCAGTGGACATCTGGAAGAAAGATGTTGTAGGCCTTTTTATTTATTCCTGATTTCTGCTGCAGGAACCAACAAGTTTACAGAGCTAAACATGTCCCATAACTTGAGAGGAGAGAGGGTTTATTACTCTATGATAGAGAGTAACAGAGTAAAAGAGAGTAACAGAGAGTAGACCAAGCACTGTACAAGCACAGAACAAACAGTTTCTGTGTCAAACGGACTGCAGTGTAAATAGACCTCTGAATTGTTCAATATTATGTGATTATTCCTGGCAAGCCACAATACTGAAAGAAACTAGCTGCTGGTTACCTACTGGAAGAGATTAGCTGCTCTTGGTTTAGATCTTTCCCAAACAGATGTTATTTCTTCTTTTTTTCAGTTAACATTTTCCTGGGTTTTGTTGTTTGTTTGTTTGTTTGTTTGTTTTTTAATCTAGGAGACAATATCTGTAAAGCATTTACTCTGTCTTCAAGCAACCAGATCCAGGACCTCTATTTTTACCTCTTCTTTGAAATGCTTTTGGATTTAGTTATGATGATGTTATTACTTCAAAACCAGCAATGGCTTTAGCCTTAAAAAAGACTGCGGAAAGATAAACTTAAAGCTGAGTGAAATCATACTGCCAGGGGTCTGGACTGTAGCCAAATCTTTTAATCTCCACTAACTGACTACTTTATGGTCATAATTAATGGCACGATGGGTTAGGAAAAGGAACAGTAAAAAAAATAAAACCTATTTGTACAACGAAATGGATATCCTAAAGGCAATTTAACCATATGCTACATGGTATGCAGAGAAGCAACGAAACATGCTTTGTTTAAATATATATTGTGTAAGAAAAGCTCCATGGAGTGTTGAAGTTTTGGGGATGTTACAGTTTATGGGGAACCGATGATTGAAGAGCCCTGTCTTAGACCGCTTGAACGACACACAAAAGATGCTAGTGATCTTATTCTGTGGCAATAAGACTCAAAACAATAAATCACTGAAGTTCTACTCCCAGATGCTTCATTCATGACAGGACAGATTGAGCGCAGAGGGCAGAGATAACAATCAATAGTTCTGTCATTGGAAAGCATTATATGTTAAACAGAGGCACAATTCCCCACAGATCCCTGCTCATGCTTATGGGCAAATCACAATGTATGTTTTTCAGATATTTTCCATTATTACTTGCACAGGGGAGCATGGGTCTGTTTGCCATGCTTGTCTCATTTTCTTTGCAGCAAGAAGCTCCTGTGATAGAAGCATCATAACATTTTCCCTCATGTCTGAGCAACTGCTCAGGATACTTTGTGCAAAACTGCATCCGACAAGGCAGCCTCCACACTGTTTTCTCTAAACGAGAAGTTATGTACCAGAGGACAATTGCTAGATGTAGCTACAACAGCGAAATATACTCCTAGTAGTTTCCAAGAAAAATATGTAGATCAGGCATAATGAATACGCTCATTAGGCATCGTGAGACCATTAGCAATTATATATAGTACTGTAGGTATCAAACAGATGCAACATTTGGTAAAGAGCAAAGTGAGACAATGCATTAAAATAGAGTACATATCGTCTTAAGATAAACACGCTTCACTTTCAGAGAGCTGCACAGAATTTTAATTAGGCAGCTACTGCCACAGTGGGATCATGTGGTAAGGAGCCATTTGACAGTCTCTGGGAAGAGGCAGGAGTGTTATTAAGTCATTTTTTTTACCATGATCACTGTCTTTTACTGCATCTACTGGGACCCAAGTGAGGAAAATTTTAAGTAATATAGAAAAGAACTCAATGAATTTAAGAGTCTGAGAGATTATAAAAATATTACTGGAAAAGTGTTGGGTCTGGAAAGTAGATTATGGGAACTCCTTTAACTGGGAGTCTTCATACTGGGATCACTACAGTTTTTTGTGTTTTGGTGTCTCTTTTTCTCCCTTCTGTTGCAAGGAGCAGACAACACTTCCATTTTTCTCAAGTTCCTTCCACCCTTTTCGGTTGGCTGGTACTGAGGGCAACTTGGGCCTGAGAGGGGCCAGCTCTGAGCTTGCTCTCACAGTCAGTCCCTGGTCCCCATTCTCCCTCTTTGCGTCCCTCCATGCCCGCTACCTGATTGCTGCTGTAGCCTCTGCCCAGCAGTCTGCAAGAGCACCTTCCTATCCTCACCGGCACGTTGCATGGGTCTCTGCTCTGTATGGCAAGTGTAAGGTGTTTCCAAGCTTACAAAGTTGTTTTCCTTCCCTAGTTCGAGCTCCTTTTCTGACTTCAGTGACACAGAGTGATGGTGTCCCTGCATCACATTTGTGTGGGGAGCCGGGTGGCTGCTTTGCATAGTGATGGGCTTTGCAAGGTCTCTCCATAGAAGGATGGCATCTCCCCATAGGTGAAATGAGGTGGCCAGCTGAATTTATGAGAGAAACCAGTGAATAGGAGCTAATTACCTTATGGACTATGACAGAACTTCATGTATTATTAATGCAACTATTTTAGCCTAAAATTAATCCTTATATTTTGAGAGATACTAAGAACCTGGAATCATATCAAGGGAAAAACTAACCATGGGGACTTCAGGTATGTAACTCTGCCTTTGGTCTAGTAACTGATAGGATTTTTAATCTGCTATCTCTCCGCTCTCTTCCTAGCTGGGAATAGAAAAAGTTGGTAAATTAATCTTCTCTTTACTACACAGGATTGTAGTTTCTTTTTCTGTTAAGGTCTTCATACAACCTATATTGTTGTATACTGTTTGTATACATACAATCTACAACTGTGCCTACTGTTATATTTCAAGTCCTACTTAGAAAAAGATTACTTTCAAATGTAGCTAACATTACTGGATCATAAAAATTATGGAGTCTTTTCTTTTGGCCTCTATAGGAACCCTTTTAATTGAAAAACATTTCTGTTTATTGAAGATTTCAAAATAAGCAGCTTAAAAGCTTTAAAAGACAGTCTTTTACTTAATCAGTAAAGGATTGGAAATATATTTTTATCATTAGTATTGATAAAGAAAGATTTAATTAAGTTTCTGCAACAGTTGTGAAGGAAGATATGCTTCAGAAGAACTGGGATAAGTAAGATTGTTCATGATTACTATAGCGGTCTGAGGACCACAATATACTGTCAGGCATTTTGTCTCCTGACTAAGAATAAACATAACTATAAAGTACTCTTAAATGGCCAGAAAATTAAGAGTCATTGACAGTCAACAATATATAAGAAAAATGTTTTAGAGAGTTTCAAACACTTTACCTACTTCTGCTGTTACTTGGCTCCAGCTATAGAAGCATATGACTGTTAAAATATTTAATATTTTGATATCAAAGTATTCACTAATGTGGGGATGTCACTGTGCTATGCAGCCAGCATACTTCTGACCACATCACTATATGCATGTCTGCATTCAATAAGTAAATTCTTTTCAAAATCTGCCCCCAAATTTAAGATTTCTAGCTGAGTCTGAGAAGTTCAATTCCCATTGAATTTCAATAGGATCTGGGTGTCAAATTCTTTAACTTCTTTTCCTTGTTTCCGCACCTTTAAAGTGATGACATTTTTTAGTACTTGCACTGTCCTTTTTTGTTTGTTCGTTTTGTTTTTTTTGTTTCTGGTCTGGTATAAAGGAGTGGTTTTTTTCAAGGTACTCATAAATGTAGGCAAGTCCTTGTGAGATTTGCCAGGATTCGGTTAACAATCAGTATTCTACTACTACATGCAACATGAAACAAGGCAGCTGTTTATTTTTAGGCTGTAACACTTGCAGTGTTACAACTTGAACACTAGCAGTTCATAGGTGAAAAATATCCTTGCTGATGGATTAACACTATCTGGGGTACCTTGGATCAATGATATCTTTACACAGGATAAAACACTAGATGGATATTACTGCTGATTGTACAGTGCTCTGAAATTTACTTCAGGAGAAACAAATTACCATCAGTCTCAGTTAAGCTAAAGTACATGCATTTCAACATACTTGGAATCACATAGCAATTTCTCTGTGTTCTGGCGCACCAATAATCCAATGTCCATTTATTATATTCTGTAAGTAAAACTGAGAAATACATTCAACCCTCGCCCAAAATGTCATCCAAGGGACAGACTAAAATATTTTTATTGGTACTCTTATCAAAATCTACAGTCCCCTAATGCTTCAGAAGATTATTGAGAAGTACAATACAATATGCAATGTCCACTCGCAAACTTCTTCAAAATGAGCGTTGGGAATACCTTAGCTCACTTTCAGGTATTCAGACTTTTAGAAATAAATAAGAAAAAAGGATTTACTTTACACTGAACTTCTTCAGAACTCCGGTATTTGTATGTTCATTAACATCAAAAACTTTGAAGAATATTTATCTCCAGCTATTTCATCTCAGCATCTCTGTTCATTTTGAAATGATATAGAAATGCTCCAAGTGTAGAGCAGAAGTGTATTACCAGTGTAATATAAGCAATGCAATATAAACAGCCATTTAAGTTATTTTTAGATAATACACTTTTCCAGGTACAAAAAATTCTGCATAAACAATAAAGTATTTTTAAATTATTACTGTTCTTCGCTGCATAGTTCTAAATATGATGAAGAACAGGCTTTCAAGGAGATTGACTGAAATACCTCGGTTTAATTAAAGCTCAAGAAAGCCATTTGTGTTAAGTTCCTTTTCCCATTTTTTGTTCTTTATACTCACTCATTGCATTTTATTTCAGATTAGATTTTAATACTTTTGGCAATGCAGCTTACAAAGCCCAGGAAATGGAAAGTACTGGAAATAAAGCAGCTACAGCTGTGGAACAAGTTTTCTGAAGGGATCAGAACATGGAAGGATGTGTTGGAAGATCCAGCTTTCTATGGAAAAACCTCACTGTTTCATTAGTTTTAAAACTTTTGGTCATCTTCTCCAACAGTAATACATCTAAAATGAAGAAACAAAATGTAATATCCTTCTATATACCAGTGGCCTCAGTGCTGCAAAAGCTATCAAAATTAAATTCTCTGTGGTCAAACTCCTTTGACCCAACTGATCCAACCTGAGATGCTCTAAAGTCCATGCTCCCCTCCCTGCCAAGAACACTTGCCTCATTTGTTACAGACATTTGTATGTAAAGGAATGGAAAAAGAGATAAAAATCATGTTCTTTATTCTGAGTCAGAGTAACACATAGTGCAGAAACAGCATCTTTCTAGCTACTGAGATACAGCTGCACAAATAAACACTGCTCTTGCAGAGTGTGCTCTGGGTCCGTTCTGGACCCAACAGCAGACATAGGATGACACGCCAGAGTCCTTCTGGACACAGGAAGGTCTGCACAAAAGAGACACCAGTCTGTCACTAGCACTGGTCCCTCTTCAGGGGACCAGTTAATAATTCAGCTTATTAACAAGTATCCATGAATGCATTTTTTACCCTCCCACCTGAAAGAGAATGGCGTAAAACTTCCAGGGAATGCAGTTTACCATGTCTGGATACATGCTGTGAAGGAAAGACATAGAGCAGGGATAACATACCTGATTCTTCCTTTTCTTGCAATGTGAGCCAACTGAAAATCAGGCTTGTTGTGTTTTGAGGAACAAACTCTCTAAGAATAAATATTCCTCATGTTTCAAGACAAAAGTGTTCACTCCACATCCAGGAAGAATTAAAATTATAGTTATTATCAGTTATATTTTTATTACAATATTTTGAAAAATAAAGTAGTAATTAAAATGAGACAAATAAAAAAAAATAAAAAAAAGAAAAGAAAAAGATAAGCTGTTTCAGTCTAATACCATGAATATATAGACAAGTACTTAATTTTTAGACATCTATAGTACACTGCAGATTTATTGCTTGAAAGAGGGCTTGATCTGGGGTGTGATGACTACTGCTATGGGAATCTACTAGGAAACCCCAGATCCAGTTCTTGCAGCAGCTGAAGCTGGACCAGCCAATATTTGTTAGCTCTATTCATGCATCGGGCAGTCAGTCTGTAGACCTGCTGGTCCGGTCATTAAGCCTGTAAAAGAATAAAGAATTAAAATTATCTCATAAAGAATTAAAGAGAAAGCATATAATGAATATCGGTCAACACAGTCTTATGGAAACAAGATCTTGTCAAACAAATGTGATACACTTGGAGGGGATTTCACTTACAGTGGATAAAGACATAATGGAGGCACAATATAGGCAGAAACAAGACATTCATCTGAGTGCTGCGCAACAGTCTGATTTAAAAATGAGGAGTAAACACAGCATCCATGAAGGATAAATTTAATGGATTAAAATTTATACAATTAACTGATGACAAAATGCCATTCTCAAGGGGGAACCATCATAAAAGAGATGTACTTCAAGCATTTACAGAGCCTGATAATAGACTGAAAGCTCTCAGTGATGAGAAGCACATAAAGGCAATCCACTAGTATATGCAGATGGCACAGAGCTGACAAAGTGGTAAATACTGATAAGGAGAGAGCAATCAGAGACACTGCTCTGAATTGCTTGGCAAATGAAACTTGCTTTAGCAAAACGTTTCAGTATAGCAAACGCAAAGTAATAGATCTATGACTGGAACAGTATTCTGTGTCCTAGAAAGTAGCATACTGTTAGCATGTAGCATTTACTTCTGCAAAATCAGAACTTTAATGAGATAACAGTAAAGTAATACATCTACTTCTGGTTTCCAGAAGTTTAGAAGGGTGATAGAAATGAGACAATGCATAAAACAGTATAGAAAAATTAATGAAAGATTGAAGTTCTTATGCCTTTAAATTTAAAAAGGATGATGAAGATATTTGTTTACAGGGTATATGTTTCTTTACAGAGAGAAACTACCCCTCACTAAACAACTCTTTAATTTAGTGCAGAAAGGCATAATAAAACTAGTTATGGAAAAAAAACCACCAAATTCAAACTAAAAAATTAAGCATAATTTCCTGTGACAGTGATTAAACCATGAAAATCAATTACCAAGGGTAATACTGCCGCTTCTGTCTCTTGTTATCCTTAGACAAGACTGCCTGTCCTTTAAGAAGAAAAGTCCTAGCTAAATATAGTGGGATGAACTCAGCATGGGGGTAACTTTTTGAATGAGTCCACCTTGTTCAAAACAACAGCAGTTCAGATGATCTGTTGTCCCTTCTTCAATAAATTATGAGTATCTTAAGATTGTAATTAAGGTCATTCCACACAACATCATTTCTTTTTGCCTTTCAGTGTGGAATTTTACCTTTCCTTTGTGGTAGATGTCAGCTCCTGTCCAGTGCACAAGGCATATAGTACAGCCTTTCCTTCAATATTGTTTAGTTCAGCCTGGTGCTGAAGCCTCCATCCACTACTCCATTTAGTTTACTACTGAAAGCAGAACTGGTCCTTGAAAATGCCTGCACTGAAACACTTGTCCTTCCCAGGACAATCTGGTTATGCTTCGTTACTGTGTGTTAAAAGCTAGTGAGCACTTGATACAACCTACAAATGCATTTCTCCGTTTCTTACCCATTGCCTTCCTTAGCCTGACCATTATCATGCTAGTAACCCACAGTTATAAGCTCCAGCACTGGTTGCTCATTTTAATCGGTTCTAGTGTTATTAATACTACCCATTATCCTGCCACATTCTGCATGCTGCTTGTGGGTCTGGGAGATCTCTCCTTCAAAAGTGTGCAAGCAGGTCATGTTGTTGAACTGCTCCCTCCAAAAGCTAAAGAGTGAGGGAGGTGCTAGGGACCATTCACATTCTAAATTTTGCCACCACCCTGCGGCATTGTTATTTTGCCTTAAACAGATTTCTTGCCTTCTTGCACATAGGTGCATTAAAATAATTTCTCATGGTCATCAAAAGATCTGCAAAGAGCAAATAACCCTTCAAGTCCTTCAGGTAACACCCAAAGTGTGGTCTTTATTTTGTTTTATCTTTCCAAATGTGTCCAGGTGATATGTCTGGGGATACAGATGTCCCCCCCATTCCATCACAAAGCATTTCCATGTGGTTACAGCAGCTGTGAAGCATCCACTCCACAATGACAGAAATGTGCACGCTCTGAGTGTGCTGACATGACACAACTGACCCAGTGCAATTAGGAGAGGGGCACAGAAGACATGGAGGCACAAGCATGAATCTAGAAAACTGCAGAACTGTGTTGCTGTTGCACTGTGCCTCAAAAACTTGTAATGCTGAAGAGGAGGAGCTCACTAGTTTCAGCACAGTGCCATGGCTGAACAACTTAGTTTTAGGGTTGATGAGGTAGTGAAGTTGGTGTCTGGGGACCTCTGCATCTCACTGCATTGAGCAGTAGAGTAATACTGCCTTAAGTAATCCTGGCAATTCAATGATAAGTATGCACTATTAATATTTCAGTGCGCACATTTTGTAAAATTGCATGTGTGGATTGCATGTTTCCACTGGAATTTTGTTAATCATACTTGATTTCATCACCTCACTGCAAAAATGCCATTAAATGGTTATAGTATGAAACTATACTGCTGGAGACTAAAACTATAAAGCCAGAGAGGGACTTTTTATAAGGGCATGTAGTGATAAGACGAGGGGTAATGGCTTTAAGCTGAAGAAGGGTAGATTTATATTAGATACAAGGAAGAAATTCTTAACTGTGAGGGTGGTGAGGCACTGGAACAGGTTGCCCGGAGAGGCTGTGGATGCCCCCTCCCTGGCAGTGTTCAAGGCCAGGTTGGATGGGGCTTTGGGCAATGTGGTCTAGTGGAGGGTGTCCCGGCCCGTGGCAGGGAGGGTGGAACTAGATGGTCTTTAAGCTTTCTTCCAACCGAAACCATTCCATGATTCTATGACAGAGAAATCTTGTTGTATTGTATGTATATTCAAAAAAGCATTGTTTTAAAAATTGCCAAATATCTTTATTTATGTTTATGTTTCTTGCCTGTCCTGCGAACCAAGATGAAGAGGGAAATGTGAAATAGAAAATATGGAAAAAAGGGGGGGTTTTGGGGCCCTCAAAGTGCAAAAAATTAGCATCACACAAAATGACCTTTTAAAATTTATTAACCTGCTCAAATGGCAATGGATATTTATTTAATCTTACTTTTCAGAATATAAATCCTCTTTATTTCTACTAAAATTATATACTTGAGTGCTTTTACCTCAGACATTTTTTGCTCTTCATACATATGTGAAACACTTCATTCAAAACCATCTGAATCTTTCATGAAGGTACAATAGATATTTTTATTTCAATTTGTTTTCAATTTCTTCTCTTTGATATTGAAATAATTTCACTGAATTAAATTTTAAATGAACAAAGATAGACAGGATGTACTAGCTGATCCATGTCAGAAAGTGACTTTACAGCTGAATTTACATTTCAGCATTCTGATGTGTCAGGATACTATGGAAACCTGGACAATATTGGTGTCCTTTCCATGAATTTCCATATGGAAATTTATATAGCTTGTGCTGTTTTTTCATGTTTTCAAGGGAATAAAACTACAGCTTTATGCATTTTTAAACAATACTGAGAGATACTTGCATTTGATTGCTATTGTTAGCTTTCTCTTTCTATTCAGCTGATCTAGATTTAACCGTAGTTTATACTGGAAGCTCTAGCAGAGCAATGACTCTTTCTATGTCTCCATGTCTCTCTTTCTTAGCACAATGGGACCGTCGTGCACTGCAGAGTTGCGCCAATACACCGTAAGACCTGAATGGTTTGGCTATGGCAATACATACGATAAGGATATACTGCCTCACTGGAAAGTTTCATTATCTACTTTGGTTGAGTTCAGTAGCTTAGTGACTAAAAAATCTGTGGCACTGATCCATATTGGTATTGTTTTCCACAAATGGCTTTATTACTTTACCACTCTCAGCTTATAATCATATATATAGCTAAATTGATGGAGTAAGAAATATAATGTTATCATTACTTTTAAAAATTGACAACTTTTAAAGTTGAATTAGTATAAAACAAGGATAAAACATAAGTAATTTTATGTCTATTATATCTAGTTCATTAAGTAGCTATTCAATGCATCAGCAACACTTTTATTCAAGAAAAAATAAGGAAGTTAGGAGAATATTGTAGACAGAAGTACAGAATCAGCTGAAAGCTAATTGGAAGTGTCCTCAGCAATGCCTTTTCATATTCTTTATAATGTGATGCTATGTCCTAGGTTTATTGGAGCGATACTTTATGCAATCGTTGCAATCTGCAAAAACTTCTTCAAAGATCAACTTGTCATCTTCACTTCCATTTTCTGCCCATGGTTTAGACAAATGTGCATAGATCCCTGTGAAGCTCAGAGAACTGCAAGCTAACATGGGAAACTGCTGCAAGATTGGCATTATTGTGCCTTTTACAGTTTCAAAGTCCCCTCCTTGAAAACAGCAAACATTGTGTTAGTCAAAACCTAAGCAGATGTTGCTTTCCGTACTAGGGCCGAGGATCATATTCCCAGTATATGAGGCAGACACTTGTCAGAGATAGTTAACAATTTTTAAGAAGAACCGGAACTTTTTAATCAGATATTGGTCAAACAGAAAATCTGTTGGGAATGAGATGCTGGACGATGTATTTATTCGCAGTTGTTATTTTAAGTAAATTGTTATATGAAACTAAAAATTGCTTAAAATCTACTTAAAATAAACCCAGCTAACTAGGTGCCGAACAATCCAATTAGTTTAAAATAACTAAAGTTAGCTGTTCCATTAAATTGCCTGGGTCACTCAGGAAATCACGTGCATCCCTTGCAATAAATTTAAAATAAATGTATGTCCTGGTTTTCGGCTAGGATAGAGTTAATTTTCACAAGAAGCTGGGAGGGGACACAACCAGGATAGCTGACCCAAACTAGAAAAAGGGGTATTCCATACCATAAGACATCATGCTCAGTATATAAAGGGAGGGGAGGAGGGGCAGGGCAGAGTGGCTGGCCAGGGAGGAGCAATCGCTGCTTGGGGATGGGATGGGCATTGGGTTCTGGGCGGTGAGCAGATTGCATTGTGTTTCACTTTGTATACTCTTTTATTAGTTTTGTTATTGTTATTTTCCTCTTCCTTTGCTGTCCTATTAAATTGTCCTTATCCCAACCCACAAGTTTTACCTTTTCATTTTGATTTTCCTCCTCATCCCATTGTGGGGGTGAGGAGTGAGCAAGCGGCTGTGTGGTACTTAGCTGCCAGCTGGGGCTAAACCACAATACAGGACTTCTATCTGTGTTAATTAAATGATTAGACAAAGATTGTGTAATCACGATGACACCTGTGCAATGAAATCATTTTAACTGTCCAAACTCTAGCAGAGTCCATTTTGTGGAAGATGAAGTATGAAATGAAAATGAAGACATTTATAGCGTTCATGGATTACTAAATACAGTGATTCTTTCAGAGATTTAAATAACTAAGAAAAACAACAAAAACCTTGGCTCTGCTTAGAAGCACACACACATAGACAAACAATTTGACTCTCCCCATACACCTAACAAATGGGGATGCCAGTATGCAGATATTCACTTTGGTAATACCTAAACTATCTGTGATCTGGAGACAGTATAAATATATTTGTGTAGGACCAGCTATCCTGTTATCATGAACCTGCAAGTACATAGCCTCTAGCCTGAAGTATATAAATTTCCATAGTGCTGTACCACACTACACAAGAAGGCAAGAGAGAAAAATTCACTGCCTTAGATGATTTCTACCCAATACAAGTGTATCTTCACCATGATGCATTTCATACCACGGACACGTTCTTAATTACTGTTCTCTCTTCCAGAAAGACCTCTTTGCTTTTCCAGATACTTGAGGTGGTCTGTGCACCATTGTACATTATGTATCTCATTGCTTGCTCCAGCATGAGGTGTGAGACTGCTTTATGACCTAGGCGTGCACCATGTACTTCTGTCCTAAAATTACACGGTACAGGAAGCGAGAGAGAGGCAGGAGATATACAACTATTTAAATTGATACTAGACTTGGCAGTGAACCAGGAATCAAGAATACTGATTCTTAGACAGATACATGGGTCCAAATTTCCTAATCCAATCATATGTATTCAAAGGCTGAATGGCTGGATTTCTAGAGATGTTGGACTTTAGCGTTCTCTGAAGTCACATTGCAAGGACAGTTTTCAAACCACCTTTAGCTAGAATTAGCACAGAAATGTAATCTTACCTAACAGTCTTACAAAACTTTAAGATGATCTATGCAATCTGAGTTTATCTCTCCTATGTATTAGAGCACAATCTTTAATTATACCATCTCGCTTCATTTTTTTCCCTTGGGACTCTTGGCTTATTCAATACTCCAACTAAAGACTTTAGTAGCATTATAAGATCTGAAAAGGAATTATAACATCAGAAAATACATTGGGAATGATCTTTGCCATCTACAATAATTATTCTGAAAATTGTATTAATTCAGTCAGGACAGGGAGCTATATTATACAGTACGTTACTGCCATTCAGAATTAGGAATGACAACATACAATTTGACTTCTTTCCAGAGGCAAGGCCAGACCAAGCAGAAATATCTTAGCTCGCATACATGTAAGTTGGATCTTAGCAAAGTTGATGGATCTGCTGTTCATTGTACAAGGATTCTTTTTTCTAAAGGCAGTTCTACCCGTGAAGTCACATCGCATATTGCTGCAAGTTACGGAACCAATTCAGGCATGCTGAATTGCCAAACAACTTTAAAAGAAGATCAGAAAAGTGATACTTACTGCCACTAGAAAAGTGACAGGATACGGCCAGTTTTGCCACCATAATTAGTCCTCTCGTAAAAGAGATCTCCTCAGTGGATTCCATTGTGGAAAAGGGTACAGTGATAATTTCATCTATACACTGAAAGGCAAAGAATGAGTCTGGCAGTGGTGTCTCAGCTATTTTTAAATCCCAAGGTGAGCAGGAGTAAGCAGTATATTCCTATATCTGAATAGCAGGCACAGCATCTGCTACAAGAGGCCTCTGGAACTGAAAAGGACTCAGGGGAGATTCAGCAACGTAATGATAAAGAAATTGAGGGAAAAATAAGAAATTCAGAGTTTCATAAAAACAGATTATGTGTCCCATCCTTCCCTCTCACTAACAGTACAAGAGTGCCTTTAACTCTGGGAAGGCGTGGAGAGAAGTCTACCTCACCTTGGCACAGCACTGGGATGCTCTGGCTCTACCCCAGGCTCATTTTCTGACAGTGTTACAATGCTGCCTTTCTTTCACCCAGAGAATAACTTAGTTTTGCTAGGAAACAACTGTGTATTATAACAGTGTGATTCAGAAACAGTGGAAATGTGTCATGTTATGAAAGTTTTAAAACCAGGTTGGGACAGTTAGGAAAACCACACTGAAAACAGGAGCCCTTTAATCCTAAAAACAGTACAGAAACAACAGATTTTACTTCTCGTGCTTCAGAATACTGCTGCATACTTCTTATGCAACATGACATTACAATGAAGGAGCAGACTTGAAGGGATCATGAGACTGCTCGCCAAGGTAGGAGACACCACTGAGAAGTGAATTAATGTAAGCGGAGAAATCACATAAGCCTTGCAAACAGACCACGCTAAGTGCTTAAGCAATAAATGGCACACTTGTGTACAGATCAGGGAAGTACGCAGCATCCACCTTACTGTGCAGGTCTGAATCTGTGCAGGAAGAGAAAGCCAGAGTAGTGTCTCTGCAGTCTCAGTGTGGCTCTCCCACTGCAGATGGCTGGAGGTGCAGCCCTCCAGCGGTCAGCTACTCGGTACATCTCTGCAATGCCTGGATTAAATCCCATCTCTGTGCCTTTTATAACTGAACTGCAAGGCATTCTCTCCACTCTCTCCATTGCCTCCACTGCCTCTATGTATTTTATGGCCAGTACTAAAGCAGACCTGGTTTATGGCATCCACGTTAAAGGTACTGACATATCATCTTTCCTTTAGTTGCTGTTGCTGGTTAGTAGTCATTTCACAAAAGGTTGTCATGGTTGTTTTGGTAGAGGATAAAACCTGTTGATTATAGAGAGAAATTGCCGCTGATATTAAAGCTCTATTTTTTGATAAAGCAGTTCTGCTAAAATGTTTTGCAAGTGTAGCTCAGAAGAAGCAATTCAGTCTTTACAGTTTGCCATAACAGTTGTGGGAGAATTAAAACAACTTAGTGGAAGCTGTCAGGCAGAAGTGCCATGTGTGCTAGGAAAGCCAGGAGGTTTGGAATAGCTCAGATTTTCTCTAGGAGCTATTTGAACTAAAATGTGCTCTTTTAATCCATTTTGCCAATCTGAGTAGGTTTACAAATTAAGTAACAATGGATGTTTAAGCTGTTTTCGGGGGGGGAGTTGTTTTGGTTTTTGTAGAAATCCTAACTAGCTGGCTTCTTGGAAAAAAAAGGTGGGAGAAAGGAAACTTTTCTACAAACAGTACTATACTGAAAGCTGCTAATGACTGCGATCCAAGAATTGCTTGGAACTGTGAGGATTAGAGACTCAACCCAATGAACACATCAGAATTGTGCTTTTGGCTCAGGACGTGGAGCAGTTAGGGCTTCTTAAAATAGTAAGCACAACGAATGGGCAGGTCAGTGCAGTAATCTGCATGGTATGTCAGACATAAGCCATGTGGGTTTATGGATTTGCCAAGCTGCAAAAGTGGAAGGATAGATAGAGTGAACAGAGGGGCAAGTGTATGAGATGGAGACAGAGAGTCTGGAACAGCAGCTGAAAGTCAAAATAACTCTAGAGGGAAAGAGGTTGTCTAGAGCCATCAGGTCAGAGTGGACCTCCTTCCTCAAGTGTCCTTTTTTCATGCTGATGACATGTCTGTAGGTCAGGATTAAAATGTTCACACTGTGCTGATGAAGAGGTAAGTGCCAAATAGCTGGTCTGTGGCAAGCCAAGCTCACTTATATCTGCAGAAAAAAATCTCTACCGAAGTTTGTGCCAGACCATTCCTTATGTGTAAATGTGTGAATGACTGGAGGGTCTAGACTTGAGACCAAGATCAAATATGTGCTAAGTGATAAACCTGGAGTTTCCTGGGCACATAACTGAAAAATCTGGTGGGTTTCCAATTGTTAATTTTAATGACTGTGGACTTGGTGTACATTTATGGGAAACAACAAAAACAAAAATAGAACTAGATAGTTCATGTTGCAAGCAGCTATGGCAATAACCATTTTGATCAATGAATTGAGTTCCATCTTAAAACATTTGAAGATTTTGCTCCTCTGTACCAAAATTAAGGTTAAGTTCTCTGGCAATTAGAAACCTTCTGCTGTTTTACAATATAAACTCATTGGCTAATAGATACAAATCATGTGCTGCCTTCAGTGACATGGAGATTGATGTTTTTGCAAATCGCACAATATCCAGTCACCATATTTTTCAGCAACATTTTGGTTTACTCTAATTTAGTGTCTTGTTTTATGAAGTAAGTTTAGAATTATTGCAGCTGTATTTTATTGATCATTATCCCTTTTTTAACCCCCGTGGAAAAAGTCACATAACTAACTCTATTATCCAGTTTTCTATTGCCCTCATGAAGATTTGCCCTTTTTCCAGTTTGTTTTCCTGCTGTTTGTTAATCTTTCATACACCGTTTCTTGTACCTGATTTTTGTCTTCTCAGGTATCAACATAAGTTCCCAACTTCTTGCTTTAGTAGAACTCCCCTATAATCACGTCAGATCTAAAAGGCTCTTGTTCCAGCACTCACAGTGTTCATCTGCCAAGGGTAGTTCCGACTGTGAACGTACTCCAGTGCTGAACACCAAAACCTCCCTCATACTCCTGATACTTAAACCATCTGATCTTTCTTCAGCACTTTCACTGTCTGTCTTTAAGAACAAGAGGATATCACTGAAGATCACCTGAATCTCTGTCTGGGAATAGTCAGCCTATATATAATTAAATAGGAACCTTGAAACAAAATTTCTCATAAGACTGATAGGAAAAAAAATGTGGTAGTAAGGTAAAAAAGAAAACACCAGTTAGCCCCTGCCCCTTCCCCTCCAAAAAAAAAGGTCTGTGAATCAGAGACCAGAATCCCAGGATACCATATAGAAAGTGTGAAATAAAAGAACACATTTTTTTAAATGCATACAGGAGGAAGAATGGAAAGAGCACAACTGAAAGTTAATACTAACGTCAGAAACAGGCAGATTTATGTGAAGAACCATAGGTCTCTTACCAAAGGAAATCCACGAAGGAAGTACTTCTGCCAGGGGCAAGAACACCTGTTTCTGAAAAGGAATGAAGAATTGACTCTTTGTAATAAATTTCAAGAGAAATGCCCTTCCAAGGCTCTTATTTAACTAGAGCAAGGCTGACAGTTCCCAGACAGAAATTCAGATGATCTTCAGTGATATTGTTTAATTAACCCTTCAAGGAAGTCATGAGAGAAGTAAGAATAAGGGTTTTCATGCCTGACTGATAATGCTAACTGGAAGTCACTTGCCATTGCCAAAGTACTTTTTGCAGGGCAAAGCTGTACCATCATTCCTACGCAAATCGTGAGACACTATAAGAGATCATAGCTGCATAAATCCAAATGATAGATTTTTTCATGCTCCCTTCATATACCTTCTGCATGATCTTTATACTTAATAATGCTGATGAAAGTGAATCAAGTTTCTGCTGGTTTTGAATTTGCAATGTGAAGAATACAAGCTCATTTTCCTTCCTTTTCTCTCCCAGTCTTCCAAACATAATGTAGCATCCCCCTCTTCTCGGACAGTAGTCTCTCCAGAAATCAAATTACATTCCTTTTTGACTGATTACATTTTTAAGCTTGGCACCCTAATATGACCATTGTGCATGCTATTCTATTGGCTCTTAACTCTGCCAAAAGCAACAAGTATCAGTTCCTGTAATGTGTGACATGAACTGTTAATTAGGCTCAGAGGTTCAGCTTTAGTTTTCCATTTTGAAGCTATTAGGAACATGCTAATTGTAACACAGCAGGTAAATAATAATCTGAAACTCTATTTCATAGCAATTACAAGGAAGCCAAGATAAATGCGTGAGTTACAAATGGATTTAGAAAGCAGAGTGGATTTAATGACTGCTTATACGTATTACAAATCTTGACTCTTCCTAATAGTCAAACACTTATTTATCTTAGTACAAGTTGTGCAATAGAAGAGAGCACTTGGATGAGAAGACAGGGACATCTGTAATGTTACTGCATCTTCCAGCTCCACATATATAGGACAAGGTAAAAAATTTTCATCCTTGGTACAAGAAGATGGAATTATCTCCCTCCTGATAGTCGCAGTTCTCTGGTGCCATGCAAGCACAGGTGTGACGAGAGCTGACGGGACCCACTGGAAGAAAGCAATCATACGCATAGGCTTGAGGCATAGGCAATCATACACATAGTCTGATGACAGTTCTGGAAATGTGGTAGGAAATATCAAGGTGACTCAATACTGCTGTTCTGGCAAAGTGGTGTGATAAGAATGTGACATTGATGTGGACTGCCACTGCTTGCTACTGGCTCTAGCAAATACAGTAACCAGTGCATTCAGAAATAGCTCCGTCCTTCTTAAGATTGAGCATTAAATTTGGGGTTTAATTAGTTGGAAAATGAAACTTCCTGACTCTTTTTCACTTTGCCATCTAACTTCTGCCTAAGCCCCCAGGTTTTTTCCCCAAGAGATTTCTTTAAGGGAAAGAGACACAGCTTTGATGGTTTGGGTAACTGCAACAATTTAAACTATCTTTTATTACAAACCAGCCTTGACCCTGAACCTACATCCTTACAAGATAAGCTGTTATCACTACAGATGAGGACATTGGTATCTCACCATACCTGAACAATATGTCCTGCAGCAAAAGGCAGCTCTGTAGCATGCAGACATTCCTTCAGGTCCATTGCAAACAGAGGATGGTAAAACAGAGGAAATATTAAAAACAAACAAAAAACCCCACACACCCCAAACGAAGAAATGTTTCATAAGAGGCATTACATGAACTAAATACCAGCGTTTCTCAAAGGATTCATTTCTTGCTAGCTTGGACCCTTTGTGCTATCTTCCGATAGTTTACGATATATTACTGACTATTTCCTGTAGCTAGCAATTTTTCATCATTCCTACTAAATTTTATGATGTCTTCGGTGAATATAAATGTCTTTGGCCAGACAGTCCAGGCATGATGAGAAATAATCTCAGTACTGGACCACCTTTAAATTTATAGTGGACTGGCTGAGGGCTGTCAGGGCCAAGAGAGAAACATTCACAAAGATATGACCAAGGGGTATAAAATTTTTTGTGGGAGTGAACCTCAATGTGCCCAAATTAAGAGCCACACCTCTGACATTACCCACACCCCAGAGTGAAATATCACTCAACATGTTAAGAGAACTTAGAGGAATTACTTTTCAGTTGTGATTTCTGACCTTTGAAAGTAGAGTTGGAAAAGGCTTTGAGGGGTTTTGTTTAATTTCCTGAAAATTTTATACTGTAGCATTTGCAAATATTACTTATTTATTCTTTTATTTATTCCTCCATATGAGGTCAGTGATAACACACTTTCTTTAATTATCTATATTTAAATGTCATTTTGAATGTCTCTGGAACTACAACTGATTCTCAGTTTTCCTTGGGATGCGGATCTTTGAGAGACTGACCTTTGAGTCAGTATCCCTAATATGCCTCTTGCCTTGCAATACCCAGCAAAGCAAAACTTCCCGTGTGTACTCAGAATTTTTTCTCTGCTGACAGATACAAAGTGAAACATTTGCCTTATCAGTCAAATTCAGTAAAGGTAATTTCTTTCTGCTTCTTGAAAAGGTGTCTCAATAAATGAAGAGTTTAGTTCACATAACTGCAATACAGAGCAATACACAAACTACTTACAGTTACGCAGGGTTGTTAGCATTATCAAACGCTGTTAACATAGCTCATCCTTTATGGCTTGACACATTTTCCCATGTGTAGGCATTTAAAATGCAAACGGAGGCCTGGTACAAGACCTTTCCACGTCTGCTTGGTGTCACCCAGCGCTCCGCACATTGGTACCTACAGTCATGATTCCTGACTTAATTTCTCCCTGATTCCCATCACTTTTCTGAAGATCAGCTCCAGGCACATCTGTAGCAGAAACTGGGAATGGGTAGGTGGAAATACTAAACTATCCCTCCCCTTATCATTTTTTGCAATAGTATTGGTAGTGCGATGCAAGTGCAGGTCAACGTTACAGCTTTCCCCAGAGGATGTTGCCCTCCATCTAATCCTTTCCTTAGAAAATATGTTTCAAGATTAGATCCTGTTTGTTAAATCTGTTACTTCACTAGTAAAATTCTTACAATGCAATAAATCTGTTTTAAGAAAAAAAAATATTACAGACTCTTTTAAAATTTATATCAACAAAATTCTGAGAGAAAATAGGATGAAACAGGTGAGACAGGAGCTGCACAAATGTAGCAGGGCAGAGATAATGGAAGAGAAGTATATAATAAAAAGAGGCAGCTTTTTTCCCCTCTCCCCTGCAAATGGTAGAGCAACTAAAAGGAAGCAACAGAGCCTGAAAATCACAGACCAAGCATATGAAAAATGGAAACAGACAAAGGAAATTAATAATTTCCTGTACAACCAGAACAATGTCTTCAAGATACACAATAGCTTTACAAATGAAAACAACAAAGGGAGAAAAAGTTTCTAGAGACCATTCTTTCTTCTTGAAACACCAAACAGCACAAATTTGCTGTATGTTCTGAAAGAAACCATTTTGAGAAAAAGCTTTGTGATTGGGCTAAATTTAGCAAATATATTTTCTTGTTCTTTTTTTTATACAATTAAGTGTTTCTGAAATACATAACAACATTTAGCCCAGAAGATATATCATAATAACAGCTTTTCATGTGGATACTAAGAATAGACAGCTAGAATGCTCTTTGCATAAAATTATGTGTGCTTCTTTATGGTAGTTATGTTATTTGCATTAAATAGCAAGTTAAGGATACATTATATTAATTTATCTAGGACATTATTAACACATGAATAAAACATGCTTTTGGTAATGTAGAGTATAGCAACACTTTGGGGGGGTGAGAGTCCCTAAAATTTAACGTAGAGAAAAATACGCTCTGAGGAGCCGATCACAGCATGGGCCAGCATACACTGCTACAGCTCTACTCACATTGGTGAAGCTGATTTACATCAAGTGAGAGTTTGGAATGAAACACTCCCTTTTCCCATTAACGGTCACCAAGTAAAGCAGATGTGGATATGATTTAGGGGAAGTGAGTGATATGGTGCAAGACAGCTGATCTGTGGCCCTTCAATCTCCTGCAGCTTGCGAGCAGCTCCCACTCCAGGGCAAAGTCACACAATTAGTAATGAGATTTTGGTGTCTAAAGATTGCCAAGCAGCACAAATTCTCAGCTTTGGGAGCAGCTGAGCCAAGCACAAGCTAATGACTCTGATATTAGTGGCTGCCTTGATGCCCAAAGGGACCTCCAAGCACTGTCTGCAGAACCCAAGAAAAACATACGTCTTAAAGTTCTTGGCTTTGATTTTAGGATCACTGTACATTACACATTACACAGCAAAGTGGCAGACTCAGGTCAGTGGGACAGAGACTCAAAGCAGACAATTCGTTCGGGCTTGAGATTTTGATTCTCTAGCACCACTGTAAAACTGACAAAAGATGCTTGGTAATCAAGAACTGAGCACTCAGTCAGTATCAGCTAAAATCAGTATTTCTCCCCCATGCTAGGACTGTATCAAAGACTGTAACTAGTGCGTAAGAAGATAGGAAGTGTAGGGTTGTTTTTTCTATTTCATTGTACTTCTGAATGTTAACTTATTTTGATGAACACTAAAAATTTTAAAAGCAGTTGCAAATTAATTTCCTGGCCAGAGCAAACTGGTGGATAATTCATATAGACTATAGAAACTCTTACTAGTCATGCTTGACAAGCAAGATATGATGAGTTTCTTCTGCTTCATTTCCCCTACTATTTTGACATGAAAAAGAGGGAAGGATGTGATGTGATTGCAATGTGTATGCAAGAAAAGAAGGGGAAGGGCTGAATTTTTTCTACTTAATTAGAAACCATAGACTGACATAATACTGAATTTTTGTCTATTGTAAACTTTCTTTTTAAAAAGAAATTGAAAATAATTTATGTGTAAAAGGAATAAAGAACATCATAGAAATAAAAAACATATAGATGACACTTTTCTGTTTCCTTGGGATATAAGGGATATCATCTATCCCATATACGGATTACACTGTAACTACACCGAGCCCTCATCTTCAAAGGATGTGTTGGCCCTAAATTCACCCTGTCTGGAGTACTTTACTTTAGTCTTAACATACATATAATACTACAGGAAGTTCATAATAGGACCAAACAATCTGTTCCAAAGAATATTGTGGATTTTAAGCTAGACCACCACTGAGTCCTAGCAGCTGCTGGAGTTTACTTCATAGATATAACAAGATAAGGAGTTCAAGCATTAATATTTTTCTGTAGAATACCCTAGTCACTAAAGGTTTTTACTGATGCAACTACAAAATGGTTTTTGCATTACTTATTTAGCTACCAGCTCTGAGGGTGTTTGAACATCATCAGTGGTGAAAGCCAGTGGAAGTCAGTGACATACTTTGGGGGTTCATTAAACTAATAATTCTACTTAGCATAGTTATGTAATGGAAAGACGACACAAATACTTTGCACAAACAGAAAAATGTGTAGGGATTACAATTATTTGGCTTACTAATTAAACCTCCCATTTGGCCCCTTTCCTACAAGTTTAGTTTTATAAACTCATCATGCATGTCATTCCATGAGTCATGGAGTAGTTAAACTGGTAGACTACGTATAAATTTCATCTCCTAATGGTGAACCTTACTGGGATTTTCCTGTGTGTTTGGGCATTGGGTTTTGTTTGCTGAAAATGCTCTGAAACAGTGGTAGTTAATCAAATTCAAAGCCAGTAGAACTCCAGGGGTTTGATTCAAAGGTCATTAAAATCAGTAGAAAGTTTTCATGGGTGTCATGGTTTAAGACCAAGTGACAGTGTGAAAGTTAAATGGATTTGGATACCAAACCACCAAACAAATATATGCAATTGTTTGAATTCCCTAACTTCCCTATTCAGTGGGAGAGTCAGTGCCATCCAGGAGGGAAGTCAAAGGGGAGTTAGTGTTGTGGATCCCACCATTCTGCGAGCTGCTGAAAGAGAATAGAGCTAGCCTTTGATCCAAATGTGTTCAGGTTTAGGGACATAAAACACATTAGCAGAAATCTGAGTGTTACAAATCTTCTGATCTCTCTGGTGGGTTCAATCAAATATTTTCCTAGGATTGAGAACTTGAAACACAATGTTCAACCCCATTTCTGCCTTTAGGTTTAAATACATAACTTTTTGTTCTTCCATTCTTAAATTTGAAAAAGTATGTTTTGGAAACAGTCAAACTAGTTTTCACTCCTGTGGAGACACAATCTCTATTGCATAAATGATTTTTTCCTTTTCTCCTTCTTTTCATGCTAGGTATGTTTTAAAGACTGCAAAAAACAATATCTTGGAGAGTGCGTCTGAACTCAATACTCCTATATTTTGATTAAGGTTCATGTCTTTTCTAGTAGTCAGAGACTCACTAAAGATTAAATTCTATCTACTCATGCTCCATTATGATCTATTGATGATGCAACTCACTTCAGCTCTGTAGTTAATCTGTGCTTATGATGCCTGAAATTGTCAAAGAACTGTGGTCAATCCAAGAATATCTTTTTAATCATTTCTGTGCTGTAAATTTGTAGCTGAATATCAGACATGAAATTTCAGATGTGCATTTGAACATGATATGCCTGATGAAAGTTCATAAAAAAATATAACTGTTACTTATTAAATATTGTTCTCTATAAAGAAAATTGGACCTCTTACATCATCTAAGCAAGCAAGTTAAATTTGAAGGTGTATACAACGGCTTTACAAATTTTCATAAGTGATATTCAGTCTGGACTTGATATCTACTTCTTTATATTGACTTTATGGTTACTGTAAACAGAAAAGTGATACCATTTTTCACCAATATAAAAGATATTCGTATGAGAAAATTAAATGTAATTTACAAGAATTCACTTTAAAGTTTGTGATATAAAAAGATTCTTCTTATGACCAGTAAGGAATAGCTAAAAGTATTTTGTTCTACAAATTCTAAAAATGATTCTTATAAATCTGTTTTATGTGGTTAATATTGTATAATATCTTAATATTGTATAATATCTTATGGAAAATAAAAAATAAATGACCGATCTATGTCTTCAGAGTATTATCCACATTCATCGTGCAGAAAATTCCTAACTACTGAATTATAACTTGTGAGCATTCACTTATACACAAGTGCTCTACATTTAAAAAGCAAAATTAAACCCCTTGTTACTTGGATCATGTAGATTGTATGAAAGCACAGAATTTAAATCTCTAAGACAGAATTTGTTCAGTAGCATTAACACTCAATAAGAGCCCTCTGGTACTTCCCTGAAAGAGAGTACTCTTTGGTCTACACAGTGATTTAAATCACAACTCTCCCTTACCTGCAATACTACAGTCAGAAAATAAAAGTGAGAGATGTCAGAACAATATTAAATACAGAAAGGTTTGACAAATTTATGAAGTCATTTTAGATGGGAAAAAAAGTTTAATAAAACTGTATTTATTGTTCTGAATGATAACTCCTAATATTCCTTGAGTATGAAAAAACTGAAAACCGTCTTTTTTCTCTTTACATAATTTTAATAAGATCAAGACTTTTCAAGAAAAATCAGAGTTCACATTGTTCCTCCTACAGAAAGTAAATAGACACCACTGATAGAAACCTGATAAAAACATAGGATGCCACAAGAGGGGCTCATGTTTAAGGTCTATGTTATCCAGTTGCTATTAACAACTGCCAAGGTTGAATGACTTGTTGCACACCGAAAATGCAAAATTCTTTTCATTTTGGTTTTATTTTCAGTCATAATATCTCTATGCTTTTTCGTTGGGCACTACGGGCATGAGTCCTATGAATCCACAAAAAAAGCAATTCCTTGGAGTGAGGAAGTTGTAGGACACTTCATCTCACACTATGAACAAAGATGTGAGTCATTATAAGGGAAAATATAAAAGTGCTTATAGAAAAATTAGCACCGTTAAATTTGTCCTTGAATTTACCAAAGTGTGAAAGCAGAAACAGGGGAAGACTAAGGTAAATAGAACACAAATATTTTTTTTCCAAGCCTATATTTGCACCCCACAACCAACTTCTTTTTTGAAATGCCCAAGTACCTGAAGAGGTCATGTAGTGGCAGTGATGAAAATAAAATAGATTTTCATTAGGTTTGGTAGGAAAAGTAGCTTCATAGGTGATTCTAAATATCGTTAAGAAACAATAGAAGTAAGAAGGAAGCAGTCAACAAGCTTAGGAAATCTTAAAAATATTCAGAGCCTAGTGCTATGGTCATAATATTACATATGGATATATTTATATATATTATACTTATTATATTGTTATGCATAAAGTGTACACATATGACATACACACTTTTATACACATGTATGCATATAACAATTATATTATATGATATATAACAAACCACAAATAAATAGTATGATATAATGTAATATATGGAGAGACAGAGAGAGAAAGACACATATGTCCTGCATTTGTAATACCTGACATCTTGTCCTTCATTTTGGTTTGAGCATCTAAAGGGGACCTACAAGAAAGCTGGAGAGGGACTTTTTATAAGGGCATGGAGTGACAAGGGGTAATGGTTTTAAGCTGAAGGAGGTAGAGTTAGATTAGATATTAGGAAGAAATTCTTCACTGTGAGGGTGGTGAGGCACTGGAACAGGTTGCCCAGAGAGGTTGTGGATGCCCCATCCCTGGAAGTGTTCAAGGCCAGGTTGGATGGGGCTTTGGGCAACGTGGTCTAGTGGAGGGTGTCCCTGCCCATGGCAGGGGGGTTGGAACTAGATGGTCTTTAAGGGCCCTTCTAACCCAAACCGTTCTGTGATTTTATCACTTGTGACATTTTGATCAAAGACTTCTCTTTGGAAAAGACTTGTCTCTGTATAGAATCCCTATTTCTTGTGACTTTATAATGTTGGGACACACCTTTATATTTTCATAACATGTAGGCACATTCTTTGCCTAATAAGGAATATGTTTGGCATAGTTTTAAAGAATAATTTTAATTAACATTATCACTGGTGATAGTCTTTATTTACTCGGCACACAAGCAAGGACTAAACAGGTGTGCACTTTGAAGCTGCCAAGACCAAAGTGAGAGACACCAGGCAGACTAATTGAATCAAAAGATTTCCAAATTAAGAGCACTTACAGTAATTTTAACTGTTTCCAAGAAGCTAAAATTATAGTAGCTGTAGCCAGAATAATGAACTTCTGCTGAGCCTTAATGCTTTGGCTTCAGAGACCTTTGATTTATTAAAATGCACATAAAGTAAGGGGGGAAAAAAGAACTTTTAAAGATATTACAATAATTCAAAAGCTTTCTGTGCATTCAGATAGATGCATATATGCTTCACTCCCAAGTCTCTGTGCCAAATTTCTACCAGTAGTAGCTTGTTGCCATAGAGAGAACACAACACATGAAAAGATGGTGTACCAGGTGAGAGAGTGAACTATGTACATCTGCTCATCTCTGGAGACTGGATTGCCCGTATCAGCTGGGGACAAATGAAACTGAATATAGTTATCCAATGTTAGTGTCTGCCAAAACCCAACACAATTTGGCTAATTCTTTCCTCCTGATGTAATTATCTGTTTAGCTCAAGAGTTACCATATTCATTATAATTCTGGACATCTCCTCAATCTATATTAATTATATGGATAATATTATTTAAAACACAGAGCTCACGGAGTCACATCACCAGTCAGGGAAGCACATTAGCCTCAGGCTAATTGCTCAAGCAAATTGTTGTTCTTCTGTGTGTATTATTTAGATCCTAATTCTGTTCACAACATAAATAATCACTAACTTGGCCTAAGCTATCCTTTCAGTAGAAGTTCCTATGCTGGCTTAAAAGAGGGGAGTTTCTCCCATGTGGATAAACAACAAGGTTTTATTTATCTCCAGGTATCTGTAATTGCCTCAGCAGTGTCTGTGCCCTTTTATCATGAGATGGAGGCATGATAAGAATGAAAGAGGAAACCAGTATGCACACAGATTTAATGGAACTTGCTTCATAAACCATTTGTAAATCAAAGCAGCAAATGTATTCTACTGTGTAAGACAGGATAAATGGCAAGTGATAAGGCAGTTGCAATGCAGAAAGTGCAAAGCTAATTATATCAGTCATAATTGATAGGACAATAAGCACAGAAAAATGTGGATACATTTACTTGGTTTCGTTGACAATCAACCAAAGCCACTAAGTTCATGCATTTTAGCCTTGCAGGGAGATGTAATCTAAATGTGTTTTGCAGAGCAGACCGATAGAGCGTTTTCCCTTGCACAAGGAAAAATCAGCTGGTATATCTGGTTACTCTAGCAAACATAAAGCAAATAGACGTAAGTAGCCATCATTCTTAGAATGGTATTTTTTTTTATCTTTTTTAAAAAGTAAACCTTGTTTGGCCATGATTTCTTTCTTTCCAGATGTGGCAACCAGAACCTCTCCTTAGTAAAAATTTCACATTGTTTAAGATGTCATGACTAAGTCAAGATGGCTTATGAAATGGGTCAGTGGTAAAGAGAAATGGATCATGTCTGCTTTAGAAGTCAATCAGACTATATGGGGGGAAGCATGGGACTCCGGAATAGGCAAATTAACACTAGCAGATTCACTAAAATCAGATCAAATCAGATGTAATTCAGGATACATTTTCAGTGCAAAGATGTGTTAGGAACAAGATGTATAGCCATTTCCACCAGCAGATTTTTAATTTTAAAAACTGTTCTTGCCTTGTCCCCAGTCACAAATGAAAACGGTTTCTGTCTTCTTAGACGGCCCAATACTGTCCTAAACATACCTCCCCAAACATGACAGGTAATCTGCACAAATGAGCTGCTCTGCTTGGAAGAGCTACCCTTTTCTATGGGGTATGACAGAGCCTCGTGCTGTCTCTGCTTGTGCTTCACATCCCCTTGGTTAAATGATCCTTCAGCACAGGAGAAAGCTTATTCTGAAATGTTCTTAAAAACACATTCAGGTTCCTTTGAAGTCTGTAGTAGTTTTTCTTCTGACTTCAAACAGCTTGTGATTGGCTCTGACACGGATAAACAAGGAGGAAAAATGAGGCGAGCAAGGAAAATTAGCTTACAAAAATAATGTTGGTACTGATCTAAAAAGAAAAACCATATATATTACACAACATGTGATAAAGACAAGGCTTTCTCATGTAAAAGCTGCATCATAAACAATCCATTTTACATCCATGGGCATTTAAGAGGGAAATTTCAGCATAATTATCAAGATTGTAGGTGATGTATTACTGAAGCTAATGCTTCAATGTAGTACACTGCTGAGGTAAAATGTTCCAGAAGACTTTCCTGCCGACAGACCCCTCAGACTACAGCTACCCTTACTCAGTCCACCAAAGCCAATCCTTGAAGTTGTGTTCACCTAAGACTGCCCTTACTTAAGCTAACACGCCCTGCCTAGAGCCAGCGGCTCCTGGCTGTTCCTGGATCCGACCTGCTACACCTGCAAGGCATTTCTGCCACACCACGTGCATTTGTGTCCACTGTTAAATCGGGGACTCTCTGCCTTGGCCTCCGTTTGTACTGCAAGCGTGCTCTCAGGCACCCCGAACATGAATGTTCCGTGGTATCTGCTGCTTCTGAAGATGTTAAATTAATCGGGAGGTTTCATCACAACCACACAAACATGCCAGGTATCTCTGGCTGCTCCCAGTCTGCTGAGACTTGCCCATTGCAAAATGACTGCCCTTCTCCTTGAACAAAACCTTCAGTAATTAAAGGAATAAGGTAGCTTTCTGAATGAAGTAATATCTCCTTGACTAGGATGGTTTCCTAATCCTAGGCTGTTGTTTTGAAAATCAACACCTCAGAATGCTGCAATTTTGATTAAAAGAAATAAAAATAAATAAAAATAAAAATTGCCAATGCTGATCTAAAAGCATTATCTGAGGAATAAAGGCTAACTCTGCATTGTACATATTTTGATCAGCAAGCCACAGTCACAGAGTTCCAGTGCTATAAGTGAGGTATATAAGTCAGCTACAGTGTTGTTCTGACTGTCCATCTGCTCAGTTTTTGGTTCTAAAAATTACATTCTACCGCAGTTTGGAGCAGAAATTAGGAACAGTGAGGTTTATTACCACTCTCCAAATTACATTAGATATCACAGCTGGTTTTGAATGGATATGTGAAACAGCCTCACCCTGTCTCCTCCAATAAGTTTTATGAATTTATTAGTTGAACTGGTAAGTGCTATTGGTAGTTCTGACATAAAAACACTTTGCTAAGTATTATCTTCATGGAGCTTTCTTATCCTTCTAAGATAAATCCTTCTCTATGCAAATTTACTGTTAAGAAACTACCCTGAGAGTTTTGGAGAAAGAGAGGAAAGGAGAGAAAACTGTTTCAGGAGATGTACAGAAGCAGATTTCCCCTTTCCACCACTACTCCTTTCCAACACACACATCCCTTATGTCCCTTCCATGCATTCCTACCGTATGCACAGTATACTGATTTAAAAGATAGACCTGGAAATGCAGGTGCAGAACCTGAAAGCTGGAAAGAACTCACAATTTCTTTGATTTCTAGTGTATCTTTATCTCAGTTATTTTCATATTAACCTCAGTAATTTGAATTTGGCCAACATGTTTTCCAGGAAATAATTTGAATTTCATCTGATGACCTTAATCAATAATAACTGTAATAATAAAAATACTGTTCTTTTTAATATTTACTGCTTATCTTGGTAGTTTGTATAATTGAGTAATTATGGCTTTTGTAATAATGTACTTAATTTCTCATCTAAATTATTCATCTTTAATTCCAGATCATTGACCTTTCTCACATTTTATTTTTAGTGAGCTGAAAAAAATTTTAATAAACCTAGTCTTTTCTCCTCCTGAAGTAATTTTACAACTGAATAACATAGCATGTCACTCTTCCTTTTGATATACTAAACAAAATGAACCCTTCTACTCTTTAGAAGCAAGCCATGTGTTACGGACCTTTCATCACTTCCAGTCTTTGCAACTCCCTAGGTGTCATTTTTCATCATCCTTCTAAAAATGTGGAGAGCTGTGGGATTCGGTATGTTTCTTCTGTAGGAAAAAAAGCCATTTACAGAGGTAAAAGCTTGTTTCTATTTGCTAATTCCTTCCCTCTATAAATAAGGATAAGAGGTGACTTTTTGCTACAATGAAACATTGTGATTTTATTCTTATTTGTTTGCCTCTTTGGAAAATGCATTTTGCCATTACAGAAGTGTAGCAGCAACTTCTGTATTTGGGTCTGGTAATGTTTATGCTTCCTTTGGAAATTATTTAACAAAACTTGTAAGTTTGGCTATGTGACCTTCATTAGTTACCATTCAGAGGCATCTTTGTGTAATGTATACATTGGTATTATTATTTTTCTTTTTTTTAATCTGGTTCTTGTTTAGTGGTGAAAATATTGAGTCATGCTACACTGAAAACCACTCCTTGAAAATCCTCAATGGAGGTTCCAGAACTAGAAACTCCATTCACTTGTTATTCCTTATTAATGACCAGGTTTGATAGCTCCAGGTCAGTTCTCATCGCATTATCATGTGCATAAATTCCAGTTTTCAATCTGAAGGTCATAAAGTACAAATCAAACTGCTTACCAAAAGCTTTATGTTTTACATAGCCTTTATCAGCCAAGCTCATTATCTCAATTTAAAATGATGATATATATTGTAAAACAGCTATACTCTGTGGTGATGGTGGTGTTTTCAGTTTCTGGGAGGGTGGTTTGTTGTTGTTTTTTTCCCCCACAGGAAGCTACAGTGGTTGTCATTAATAATATTCTGCCCACCTCTTTACGGCTTGAATCCAGTCTGATTTTTTAAGCTATTATTCCCAAGCAGACTGTGACTCCAAGCAAAATAATGTCTGGTGTACAGGAGGAGTAAAACATCATTTGCTGTTGGTGTCATGACAGGCTGCCTACAGAAAAAGATCAGGATTGTTGATCAGTGTAACTAATATGAGCAATAAGAGCCAGCATGGCAGATAATTTTTCTAATTCTTTGAACTTCCAGGAACTGGGAAAGTTACCACCAAACATCCTACACATTGCACAAAGCCTTACATTTCACAAGGCACCCTTTTAGTTACTGGAATCGTTATATCAGTAGAAACACAATCCAGAGATTTCACATTTACTACTCTGTGACCTTTATCCCTGAATTTGTATGAACTCTGAATCCAAATGAAAAACCTGAAGTATCATCACATCTTTGCTTGCAAACTTTGAACATTAGTGATTTTGCTCTTTAATTTTGTCTCCACCCTATCAGTCAATTACAGCTTTTGAATGTATATGCTTAGTTATGTTGCTATGGTTCCCTTTGTTATTCTGAGCAAAACCCATGAAAAGAATTTGCATTTTGCTGAGAGAAATCTGTCTTTTGTTTTACTCACCAAGAAATTATTCTTTGTGATATTTCAGTCTCTTGCTGAGAATGTTGTCTTAAAATCGCAGAGAATTATGGCTTTATATGAGGTGACAATAACAAAATATACATGTGGTTATTTCTAAAACAAATACTATTCTTTATCAAAACGCCCTGTTGAAATGTAACAAAGATTATGTCATCAAGTTAACAAAACCAAGAAGAATCAAACAGAACTCAGGACATTGTACTTAATAGTTTATTTTAAAGGTGTATTAAAAGGAACACCTCAGACTTAGTTTTCTCCTTTTTTTTTCTTTACATATAGAAACAAGAAAATAAGTACTGGAATAGGTATTGGAATAGGTGCAGTCAAATACAGAAACTTTTAAATTGCTTTTATTTTCACATTTCACTATTACAAAAAAGATCAGTCACATACCACAGAAAACCTTCAAATATTTTAGGTTTTCACCCAGAAATTGAGCAAAAAGCAAAAATAGGCTATTGTTTCTATACAAATTTTGTAAGTCAACATTTTGTGTTACTGTCTGACATACTTAATATTGATATAATCTGATATGACTAAAGTGCTTAATTCATGGATTAGGGAATAACACTTGCAAAATGTCTACATCTCCTGAACTGACTGCATTTATAGAAAAAAACAGAACAGACATTGCAAAAAGAGGTGGTGCTTTGTGGCGTTATCGAAAATAAAGGGATACTATTTTGCTACAGAGCACTGCATCAGCCTAGAATGAAAAGGTTGCACCCCAGGAGTCTAAATTATGCTCACTGCCAGGATCCAGGTGAAGATGCAAAGGCATCTTCGTATGTTGAGGATAACTTATTCCACCTCTCAGCAGGCAGAGAGATGAGCAAATTTGGAACTGGAGCCATAGGACATTCTGCGTTTTCTGTTCATACAGCCACACATATTGGAGTGCTGTTGCTAGCGTAACTTAAGAGAATTTACAGACACAAAGCTTTGGCAAATATCAGCTTGATATGCTAATAATTCCAGTCATGGTGAAGATGCAAATGGGACTAAACCTCTGCCTTTGAGCTGGACCAAGGTTAAGTTTCACATTATTAAGGATTCATTCCAGTTAATCAATGGATATACCATTATTTGTCTGCTCATGGCTTGGACTAGTGTACCCTTCCTGGGTAAAAAACTGGCGAGATGGCCGGGCCCAAAGAGTTGTGGTGAATGGAGTTAAATCCAGTTGGCAGCCAGTAACAAGTGATGTTCCCCAGGGCTCAGTGTTGGAGCCAGTTCTCTTTAATATCTTTATCAATAATCTGGACGAGGGGATCGAGTGCACCCTCAGTAAGTTTGCAGACAACACCAAGTTGGGTGGGATCATTGATCTGCTGGAGGGTAGGAAGGCTCTACAGAGGGATCTGGACAGGCTGGATCAATGGCCAAGGCCAACTGTATGAGGTTCAACAAGGCTCAGTGCTGGGTCCTGCACTTGGGTCACAACAGCCCCAGGCAACGCTACAGCCTTGGGGAAAAGTGGCTGGAAAGCTGCCTGGAGGAAAAGCATCTGGGGGTGTTGGTCAAAAGCCGGCTAAATATGAGCCAGCAGTGTGCCCAGGTGGCCAAGAAGGCCAACAGCATCCTGGCTTGTATCAGGAATAGTGTGGCCAGCAGGACTAAGGAAGCGATCGTCCCCCTGTACTCAGCACTGGTGAGGCCACACCTCAAATAATGTGTTCAGTTTTGGGCCCCTCAATACAAGAAAGACATTGAGGCACTGGAGCGTAACCAAAGAAAAGCAATGAAGCTGGTGAAGGGTCTAGAGAGCAAGTCTTTAAAAGGAGCAGCTGAGGGAGCTGGGGTTGTTTAGCCTGGAGAAAAGGAGGCTGAGGGGAGACCTTATTGCTCCCTACAACTACCTGAAAGGAGGTTGAAGCCAGGTGGGTGTTGGTCTCTTCTCCCAAGTAATAAAGCATAGGACAAGAGGAAGTGGCCTCAAGTTGTGCCAGGGGAGGTTTAGATTGGATATTAGGAAAAATTTCTTCACCGAAAGGGCTGTCAAGCATTGGAACAGGCTGGCCAGGGAAGTGGTTGAGTCACAATCCCTGGAGGTATTGAAAAGATGTGTAGATGTAGTGCTTAGGGACAGGGTTTAGTGGTGGACTTGGCAGTGCTAGATTAACGGTTGGACTTGATCTTAAAGGTCCTTTCCAACCTAAATAATTCTATGATTCTATTTACTTGCAGTAAGAATTGTGTAGTTCTTTTTTCACTTCAAGGGCTTTTATTATTTGTTCTTTTACAGCATATGGGAACTTGAGTCATAAATATGAAATAACTGTGTCTATGTGTACATGTTGAATAAAAGGATAGCTTCTCCTTTTTGTGCCATCTAAGACAGGAGGCATCTATAGATATATAGATATTCAGACACGGAAGTAGAAGAACTGACTGATGCATGCTAAGGAGTTGCATTCACATTTTAATGTTTAATCATATTTTGACTGTGCAAATTAATACATCTGCACACTAGCAAATATTAGGTTTAGTTTGTAATAAATTACTTTCAGAGAAGGAATTCTATTTGTCAAAAACAATACTGTAGGGAAAATTTTGTTAGTATGTTTCATACATACACAGCTCCATTACTATATTAGCCCAGAATAGTGGCCCCATAAATGAGGCACATTTTTACAGCTACAGATTTAGAGCCACACCTTTTCCATTCACACTTTAGTCCCTCAAATGTGCTAGCACATATTGCGTTTCACCTAAAAGTGGTGGGAGTAACAGTGGGAGGAAGAAAACATGAGATAACCATTCTCTTTTGCTTTTCAGAGCAGAAGGGAGGAGTTTAAACTCCCTGCCTTAATGAAACATGGACTTCGGAGTGACAGGAGCCCACTTCCACTGCACTCCCCTGCCCTTCTCCTTTCTCCCCTGAGTTAAGCGAAGCAAGGACCAGGTAGTCAAAAGGTAAAATGTTAGCGCTTTTCCTGGTGTTAACAGGTCCTAATGCTAGCATGTGGAGCTGCAACTTTTGTCAGAAGAAGAGACAAAAGTTATTTCCTACAGGCCACCAAGCAGAAGAAAGTAGGCAGGACACCGCAGGGATCTCCAGAAATGAAGAGCTGTATTACTAAATGGAATTTTTTAACAATAAGGAGAAATGAACCAAATCTAAACATAATTTGGGAGGTAATAGTGCATTCCAAAATGTTCAAAATGTCTAAAATAATCCTTTATAGTATCTGCTAGCAGCTTGTGAAGCTGCTTATTATTCCAGGCCTAGCCATCAGAAGATGGTGCTATCTTCAGATGCAAAACATGAAAAGCCGATAACTAAATCAGCCGTGTGAGGTATTGAAATTAATTTCCAATGCTAGACTTGGACTCATAACACCTGCAAGCCCTACAGTATTAGAAAGCATTGCTAGAGTGTTTGTGCCTAAACCCACTTCTCTTCTCAGCAAATCAGAAAGCACGTGTTCATGAGCTGAACTTTACACAAGCATCAGTAAGAGCAAACATTCACTTTAGCTTCATGTAAAAGGGCGTTCTTCAAAAACTCAGTCAGATGCCTGATCACAGCCAGCAATTATTCAAGCAGATAAGTCAAGATTTTGTCGTTAGCGGAGACAGTAATAGAACTGCATTGATTAATGTAATTAAGTGCAATCCAGCATTCAGACTTGCAGTCTGAGTTGGCATAAGGTATTATTCGCAGTTTTATTTTGTAAGAAGCTCCACACAAACATATTCTCTAAAAAAGATTAGAAGATATTTTGCTGCTGGAGGTAATGACTCCTGCTGAGATAAAAAATATGGTTGTTTTCATTATAGAGACAAACACAAATGCTGAATGTATTGGAGTAAGGAAAGTAGAGGTAATCCTATTTCTATTTTCTTCGATGTCCCTACCATATTCTAGCATAAGTGTCTCAGAAAGTCACAGGTTTTAAGAGCAGAGCAGAAAGAGCACCCAAATAATTTGTTCTTTCATATTTAACATGGTGATATGAGCAAAGCTTGCTTTTTAAAAGATAACAAAACTTTAGAATAAAAGCAGATAAGCCATATCCTTTAAAAAATGGCAAATTTCCTCTTTCTTATGCTAATTGGGCAGAATATTTATATTTTATTTTAATATAATCTAAGTACTAGTACAGAGACCTTCATTTCCCACCTCATCTAGGTGGCATTAGATGTGTGCCACCATGGAACCAATTGGAAACTGGCTGGTCTGGGTCATGAACACCACGGGATGCAGTGTTTCCCTGTGCAGTTAACATTTGGATCCTTGCAAATGTTGTTTAGGTTTAATGTGAGATGACAAGTGTATGTTAAGTCCATGATGACTTCCCCTTTACTCTCCAAGAGACAGAAAAATAATGATTAATTCAGATAACTTCCTGTGCCTTTATTTTCTTTTCTCCTGAACATGTAGCTCTTCAGAATCCCATTTTCACGATCTTGTATTCGTTGTGCAAACAGCCAGCAGCACATTCGTACAAGGAGATACTAGGTCTTACAGCATATAAGTGTATCTGCAACTATAGTGAAAGAAGCCCTGGGGAATGGAAAGACATTCAACAGGACACTCCTCTGTCAGTGCCCTAAGGTGTTTCCAGTTTAAAGGTTTTTTTTTCTTTGCAAAGATTTATCTCCTCTGGGAGACCTGCATGAGGCTGTGGCATGAGGTGACACACTTTCCATGTCATGTAAAAATGTTTAGTGGCTTAGACTGTGCTCCTAGCAGCACTTCAGCCACTCATAAGACTGACATCTAGGAGATTAAAATGAAAACCACTTTGGAATCTTCCAGTGTGTAAAACCAAACTACATGATGATAAGATTTTTTTTTTTTAAATTTCCTCTGAACTGCCTTTTTTTTTCCCAGTTTAATTCAAGAAGATAGAAGAGGAGTTTAAGCCAACATTTTAATGAATATAATTCAGAAGGCCAACAATAATTTCCTAAGGAGTGACAAAGGGATCAGAGGGGTTTTTTAGTGACACTTCTCTGACTTAATGCTTTATTAGCGAAAAAAGGAGTGGGAGAAAATTCTGACAAAGGTCATGCAAATCAGCGCTTTAGGATGGGAACCAGATATTCTGGTTACTTCTGAGGAGAAAATAAGTTACTGTCCTCTTAAATATACAGAAGAAATAATAATGTTATATGTTACAAGGAAAGCTCAATAATGCCAATGTATCAAACATCAGGTCAGTGGTACTCATTGGAAAGGCTGATTATGGAATCACAGTGACTGGAATTATCCTTTTGTTTCAAGCTAGACCTCATAACTCTTTATCAAAGACAAAGTATCAGTGGTTTAACTTGCTGTTATAGAGCTGGCTGAGCAGGCCTTTAAAATACTTTTCAATTCATGTTATTTCAACCTCCTCCTGTCCATCTCTCCTTTCACCCCGAGAGATAAACAGTATTATTTCAGCCTGGGAAAAATCTGCATTTGAGATTTTCTGACAATACAAATCGTTCTGGGAGTTAGCAAAGGTCGTTAAATACATTTATGCAAACCATTCTTTCTTGCGATTTAACCTTATTCCCACAAAATTATGTAAGTCCATTATCTGTGAAGGAGCTATGATGAATAGATAAAATAGATAAAACAAATTTTTAAAAATTATTTTATTTTCCTTTGGTGTGACCAGCAGGTCGAGGGAGGTGATTCTGCCCATCTACTCTGCTCTCATGAGACCCCACCTGGAGTACTGCGTCCAGCTCTGGGGGCCCCAGTACAAAAAAGACATCGAGTTGTTGGAGCGAGTCCAGAGGAGGCCACGAAGCTGATCAGAGGGCTGGAGCACCTCTCCTGTAAGGACAGGCTGAGAGAGTTGGGGTTGTTCAGCCTGAAGAGAAGGCTCCAGGGAGACCCTACAGCAGCCTTCCAGTACCTGAAGGAGTAGGCGTACAAGAAAGCTGGAGAGGGACTTTTTACAAGGGCATGGAGTGATAGGACAAGGGGTGATGGCTTTAAGCTGAAGGAGGGTAGAGTTAGATTAGATACAAGGAAGAATTTTTTCACTATGAAGGTGGTGAGGCACTGGAGCAGGTTGCCCAGAGAAGCTGTGGCTGCCCCCTCCCTGGAAGGGTTCAAGGCCAGGTTGGATGAGGCTTTGGGCAACCTGGTCTAGTGGAGGGTATCCCTGCCCACAGCAGGGGGGTTGGAACTAGATGATCTTTGAGGTCCATTCCAACACAAACCATTCCATGATTCTATGATTCATTATGACGATTGTCTGTTTCACTCTCTATTCTTTTTCTGGCTATTCTTTCCCTTTCTTTCTTCTTTTTCTGTTCACTCATGGCTACGATAACAGTAACTCATGCTCTTTTAAAAACCATGTGGTATCCATGTGATGAATAAGGTGATTAAGTGATTGCAGCAATCATTTTTGAGCATTTGTAGAATAAAATAACATACCTTCTAGAAGACTGTCCTGTGTTAGCAATGCATATAAATGACTAGACATACAGAAATGTTGTGGAACTGATATGTGGGAGATAAAACAGAGAAAGGGATTAGACGAGTATTTACGGTGTCTGTGATTAGGATTGGCCTTCTTCCCAGTCAAAGAAATCAAATGCCTTTAATATTATTAAGAACCAATATTGTGCTGAAAATGCAATACATTTTGTTAACTGATCAAAGCAGATCTACATATTCAGATCTAAATGAAAGATATTTCATTTATAATCATTCCCTCTTTTCTCTAATTACATATCCATTAATTTAGGTCTTTCTTATCACATTACTGAAAATGAGTTTGCCCATCTTTCTATCATCATTTGCAAGCAATTTGGTGAGGAAAGAACACCTAAATTCTCTTGTTTGAGTTACTGGTTCCTTGGGCCTTGTTTTCATCAGGAGAAAAAGGCATTTTCAGAGTGTGGCAGCTGAAATACAGCAACTAATCCTAGTGAAGGAAAAGCAGTCTTGTAGCTGTCACATGAGTTGTTAGCAGACTAGTAAAGAATGACAGGAAACCAAGTATATATGCTGAGCTGATATCCTGGTAAGAACTACCCACGTTACACCTGTTACCCCATGCTTTTCAGTGGCCATCATTAACAACTGGAGGTTTTGCCTTAGGTCACAACTAAGTGTCCACTATAGTAAATAAATAAAATAGCTAGAGTGAAATAGAGCAAGAAAATGTATTTTCTCTGTTACTAGAAAATGAAGGCCATCTCCCATGAAGGTGGAAAGACTTCCCTGCTAAATCATTAATACACCTCCAGGATAAGTAAATAAGTGGCCTTAGTTCTGACAACCAGCTACCTATCTTCCCTTCAGATTTGTTCTCTAAGGTTTGATACTGTGATGTATTTTTTTTCCATTTGAACCTTTGTATGAAGTGTTAACATTTCAAAACTGAAATAATGAAGTCTGAGATATCAGCATCAATGCATTGACAATTAAAGTAACTTGTTAGATCATTTTGCACCAACGTATTATCTTTATGAGACTGTCATGGTCACAGATGACACCGCCCACCAGCTTTGGACTGAATGATTTCAACACAGTGGATACACAGAAAACAATCTCATATTGACACTTAGGAACTTGGTAGCTAGAAATTTTCATTATCACAGTATTTATACTATCATTTGTATAACCTGGTATTTAATTAGTCAACTGAATTTTGCTGAACCTTAAAAATAATTCTGTCTTTATTACACTCTTAGCTTAAGCAACAGGAAAAAACTGTTGCTGGGTTGTTGCTAGTATATGCTACTTATTTTAGTAATAATCATTTCCTGACACGTATGCTTAGCACAATTTTTTCCTCTTATACAGAAAAGTGTTTATTCAGGGAAGGATGACTAGAAACGATAAGGTACCATTTACGTCTTCCTGCTGCTGTGAGATGATCTCAGTTGGCCTTAAGGCTATACCAGGTAAGAACTGGGAGGATACAACTCCACTCCCTTCCTGGGCTGGACCCTTCCTTCACTGCAACTGGCAGTGGCAGGGATGCTACCTAGAGCAGCTTTAAACTAGTTTTTCATTTGAAGCAGCTTTCTGCTAATTTGTACTGCCTCAAAAAATGAGCGGAAATGAGGAAGAGACCCTGCAACACACTGTCCAAAGATTATTAGCTAGCAATTAGCTAGCTGCCTGGCAGGTGTTTTTAAGGCAGACACACGTACAATGCCAACAAATTTGTTCTATCTAAATAACTATTGACTTTGCAACTTGCAGTGACAGTGAGCAGCTGCCAGTGAGCCAGGATGTGGAGCTTTCAGCAAAGGCACACAAGGTTTCTGTCCAAATTGTTATTGGAACCTCTCTCTGCAAGGGATATTCTCAGCGTACTTTCCTCTGTCTGTGCCACGGAAGCTGTTGCAGAAAATATCTGGATATTCCTGAAAGATTTGTTTGAACTGGCTAGTTTTCATTGGCCATGTGCTGAGAGAAGCCAATATCCCCCATGTTAGAATCAACATTATTAATTACCTTGAGGTAATTAAGGAATCATGTGACTTAGGCTCAATCTGCAAGTTTCCTCCCTTCCCACTGTTTCCTTAACAGACAACATCTTTTCTCCAGCAACTTCCATCATTTCCCTCTGGTCCCTTGAATTTCTTTCTCTTTGAGGCTTATGCATCTTCCTTCTACCATAACAGCTCTCCGCACTCCTTCCAGGACTCACTTTCTAACTGCAGGCTGCTTGCTTGACCCATCTGGCCATGCAGAAGATTTTATTTCCTGGCATTACCCAGTTGCTTTCAGGAGAAGAAGCCTCCAGAGAGTGCCGCAGGAGCCAGGCAGTATCACCTAGAAATAAGCAACCTTCCTCCTTGCTTACCAGCCAGACCTTTTTCACAGAAAACAATATGCAGTAAATTGAAAACAAATCAAGCTGTTACAGCAGCTGCCAGAAGAAGTCCCACAGGTGCTGCACAGTTTTATCACTGAGCCATCATCTCTTAGTGCAGCTGTCTTCCTTGAAGCTATGAGAGCTTCTGCATGGCCAAAAGGCATGTGTGACAGCAGCCTACTGACACACGGAGTAGCTTCAGCTTCCCCTAACCCAGCTCCCTGCCTCCCAGTTCCCTGCTATTTCTTCCCGGTATGGTGACTTATTTCCAAGCTAACCGATCCTGAGTCACTGCTTGGTTTCGCCTACCTATCCCAGCCTTTCCTATGTGTGCTCTCACATCCCCGTTACCTTATGACAGCCTCTTGGCATCTCCCTACTCTCCACAGCTAGTCTATCTTCTAATGCCTACTCCACTCTAGATAACGCTGTTAAGCAAATTAATCACTTTCTCCCTCTCCTTCCTCTCCCTTTCACTCTTGTCACTTACTCAAAGGCCAAGGTGGTCATGAGCAGGTTGTCACCTTTGTTCCAGCAGATAAGTCTTGTTTCAGATTTAGGATCCACCATTCAGTACAACGTGTGGAAACTGCTGGTGGTCCACACTGTGCTAGGGTTACTGGCTTCCCTGGCAACCTTAGTGGAACACATGCCTTAGAAAAGGTAAACCAAATGGGACTCAGATGGAAGGTAGAATGGGAGCATATCCTATGCATGTTAATCAGAAATCTAGCTGGAGAATTACCAGACTTAAACTCCTTGTGAATCCCCAGAGAAAGAGGGAGGTTGGTAGGGTATACTAGGGAATAAGATTCAGGGGTTGAAACTCATGTCATAGGTTTCAACTCCTTGTCTGCTTACCTCATTAGTACCCATTCTGATGCTTTCCTGACCTTTAGAACCCCAAACATGGCACTCGGGGAGTACTTCCTCTCAAGTAAGACTGTTCTTTTACACGTGGCTTGCGAAGTTGCAACCACTTCGTGAGTGGTGGACCGAGCCATTGCTACTTACAGTCAGTCACATTGCTGTAGACGCACCCAAAGAGCACCCCTTTGCCTGAGGAAGAGAATTTTTCCCTTTTTGCAGGGTTGACTCTTCAGCTTCATTTTTTCCTCCCAAGAAGCTTAAATCTTCTTTATGTTTATATTGATGAAACATCATCAGCATAAAAAAAAAAAAAGCTTTAAGCAAACAGCTAGAGGATTAATTACTTGAGAGAAATATATGTATTTGTATACCTATTTGGTCAATTCTGAGTACATGAATCCTGTGGAAATCCTGCTTCAAAACAGATTATATTTTCTGCAGAACCCGAATATCTGCCAAGAACTATTACAAAGTAACAACTCTGCTTAAAGGTATTATGTTGAAAACTGAAAAAAATTAGATTTGAAGTTGTGTATTATGAAATACTATTCTGGGGAAGTGAACTGGCAAAAGTTTGAGGGGCCAGTAGTTAGGGGATTAAGTAACCTCAAATTCCATTCAGCTGTGCCAACAAAGAGTCTAATCCATTGTGGTTTACTACTAAAATGTGAAATTCACACCCTTAGAGAGAAAAGCCTTAATTAGAAAAGCTACCACAGTATGTACTAATCAACCCTTTTCTGGGCAGTCATTACAGATATGCCGACAGTTTAATGAACATGAAATCTGGGATCCAGGCAGCTGCTGACAGTTTTTGGAAATGCAGGGTCCACCTGAGACAAATTATTTATTATATGTTCCAGGCATTGAATGTTGTCATTAGGTGAGAGGCATAGTATTGGACTGAGGCTAATATACGCAAACTAGTGATTAAGCTTCTGATTTTTCCCCTTATTTTTCACATAATAACCACCTTTGTGCATATTCTTCTTACCCTTTCTAACAGCTGGATGAAACAGTTTTAGAGAGAGAGAATGAGGAATCAAGCAACACATTTTTTGTCGGTTTTATCAAGCATACTTTTAAATGAGAGCACAATGCATAGTTCAGACCAACATTTTTTGTTCTAAGTGAGTTTGTATTTATCATGCTGAGATAGAGAACAGAAGAAAAAAAAAAGGGAAAATATTTCATACCAGAAAAGTAAACTAATGTCTATATAATTTAATGACACATCTACTCATCTGCTCAGTACAGGAGACAGTAAGTCTGAGTTTATAAAATGTTCTTTTAGAAATAATCCATAAGACCAGTAAAATTCAGGCTCTCAAACCTGAATGGTAGACCACTGAGGGTCAGAGAGTACTCAAAAAGCAAGTGTTTTGTACATCAGCATTTACAGAGAAGAATGAGTTATGAAGTAGATATTTTGAGTAGGATGTAATGAAAACATTTGTCTAACATTACACCTGGACTTCAGAAACAGATAACATGACATTATTTTTATTAGCATTGGTTTCTTTAAGCTAATGCTTAAAACATCAATAAAGACTGGGCACCTTCAAAGGTACTGCATATACACATATTTACAGGATAAATAGATAAGCCAGTGAAAGAAGAGGAAATGAAATGGAGGACCATTTATCTCATAACACATCATGGCCGGGAAAAGGCGGCACCACTGTAATTGTCATGTCCACGTTCATCATGCTGGACCAGCGGAACATCTTAGCAGTGACCTGCCTGACACTGGATACATGACTAGGAGAATGCAGTTATACAAGCACAGAGAGATAACGCATAAATATTTTAAATTAACATATCTTAGTAAATTTACTGCTGATCATCGTTTTCACCAGGACAATCCATTTAGTATTAATTCTTATCAGTACTTGTGTGTGTGTGAGTGTGTGTTAAGGGCATGTTTGGACTCTCGTCATGGGCCATGATTCTGTTTTCCTGTGCTGTACCCAGAGATAGGAAAGGAAGCCCGTGCCTGTCAGGTGCACGTATATAAGGGAGTTAAGGGAGGTGCAGCATATCCATCAGCAGTTTCCAATCTGTGCATACGACAAGGTATAGAAGATGTTTGTAGGGAGTATAAGGTCTACTCAGCCTGCCCACGCAGCCCCGGGAGGGCCCAGAGAACCAGCATGTTGCTGCCTACGTATCTTGTGTGCCTGAGTGCCCTGAGCACAGGCTGCTCCTCGTGACAGAGCACTCAGCTGGTGGCCACGATGGGGCACATACTGTGGCTACCAATGCTCCCAAGGCTGGGTTTTTTTGGAGAAAAGTCAATCTGGCTCGGTCAGCAAAAAAGGTGCATTCATGCGCCAGGAGTCTGATGCTTCTCAGTCTTTTGCAGGGCCTCAGTACCAGGCAACTTTTAATGTAAAGACTGGAAAGAAGATATTGAGATAGCATTTGCTCTCCACAATAGTTTGAGAATTATTCCAGACGTGATCTGCCCTCGAAATTTCCTTTATCTGCTCAGGGTGAGGCAGCAGTGTCCTATTTCAGTAAGGCTTTTAAAACAAATAAGATCTCTTCTGTCGATACAGGATGCTGGGATTTACTTTTAAAAGTAAATAATAGTATTTTATGATCCTTTTACCTGCCTTATCAGCTACTTTCCTCTTTCTCTGCTGTAGTTCTAATAAAGTGCTCATCCAAATCACAGTAAGGGTCCTACCACAAAGACCTACCGCTTTTTTTAAGATAATCACAAAAAAGAGAAGTTTCCTTTTCACTAAAACTCCATATGTGTGGTAATTGTTTTAGCGACCATCTTCAATGATGCTGTATTCTTTCTTCCTGAAAGGCATACTGGTGCTGTAAGCACACGTCTGTGTTACTAGGCACTTTCCAACTTTCAGATCTGGGTGAATGCCCTACCTATATCCCAGCTTCATATCAGCACAAGACCCTCGGACATGCTGCATCCTCCAGCACGTCACAGGCAGTAGTCTGCAGACAGCTTAAATATTTTGCCTTCCTAAGCACCATAAACTTTCTGTAGGTAAAGTTAGTACTGCAGTCTGTGAAGTCTCATATATTACCTCTTAAGACTTAAAGGCTGGTCTCAGATGTCTCCTTTCCCCACTCCATAAAACTATAATCTTATAGGACCATTGATTTTTCAAGTTAATGTTCCATCTTCAACTCCCACCATGGAGAAAGTGGGTTTATCTTGTTATTTGCACCATGGAGCTTTTCCAGAAGGAACAACACTAACACTGCCACAGGAATGGGGAAGGAGAAGAAAAGCAAAATGTTATTTATCACCATAACCTGGGGGCATAAAAACAGACTGAGAATATCATATTCCTCCTTTTTTCTTTTAAGGCATTTCTATCATGATATTACTATATGAAAGATTAATTTCTGGCTTTGGGGTTTTTTTTCTTTCTCTTGTGGAGCTGAAAAACTCACTGAATTTAAATAGGAAGAGAAAAAACATCTCTCTCAACTGCTATAGCACAAACTGCAGCATATGAAATTGTCCAGATGTTTCTCATGGTGTGAACTATCAGAATACCTGATAGAATGGAAATTCCTTGTGCGTACATGACATTGTAACACACAATTAGAAGGGCCTGCTGAAAGGAAGAAAGAGAAGCTCCATCTCTGTCCAAAATCCCTGACTGAGAAGTATTGCTGGATTCATAGAATCACAGAATCATAGAATCATAGAATGGTTTGGGTTGGAAGGGACCTTAAAGACCATCTAGTTCCAACCCCCCTGCCATGGGCAGGGACACCCTCCACTAGACCACGTTGCCCAAAGCCCCATCCAACCTGGCCTTGAACACTGCCAGGGAGGGGGCAATTTCTCTGGGCAACCTGTTCCAGTGTCTCACCACCCTCACAGTGAAAAGTTTCTTCCTAATAGCTAATCTAACTCTACCGTCCTTCAGCTTAATGCCATTTTCCCTTGTCCTATCACTCCACGCCCTTGTAAAAAGTCCCTCTCCAGCTCTCCTGTAGGCCCCCTTCAGGCACTGGAAGGGACCTCCTCTTTGTTCATGCCACACTGTACCCATGCATCTTCCTGTAGAAAGGGCTCCCCCATCAGGAAGATGTATGAATACATATATGGCATTGACCTGTTCTAGTCCCCCATACCCTGAGAAAATACAATGAGGTCTTTGAAGTACATGTCCGCTTTCCCCTGGACTGTAAGTCCTAGGATGAAACCAAGTCACGTTTCCAGTGTAATGTCTCCTGTTTTGGGAAACCTTAGGGGCTTCTTCTCTGGTACCTTCCTATTGTCTTCTTCCCTGTTAGTTCCCCATCCCATGTCAGAGGAACTCCACCTTCTGGGTGAACATGTCACTGTAGCACCCAGATAAGAGCATGTGTAATGCTCAACTCATTGTGCATGCTGAGTAGCTACTGAATTGTGCAGGAAAGTCTGCAGGACTGATCAAGCTGTCTTTTCCAGCCGTGGAAGGGGGGCTATTTTTTAGGGCAGTCAGTGAAGCAGGCACTGTGGTAGTGGTACAGTGTTCTGTGAGATACCCAACCACTTCTGCTTTCAACACTGGTTTTACAGAGGCTATGCCTTCCTCTGCTGGCAGAACACCATTATTTGCAGATTATGGAGTTCTTCTGTTACCGAGTCTTGAAAATCAGGAAGGATTTCCACCCTTTTTTTTTTTTTTTTTTTTTTCCCCAACAGTTATGATGATTATGATGAGAAAGGAGATCTGTGTACAGAAACCAGAGTGTGCTCATTTGTGACTGCCCAGCAAATACCTTCTTTTCAGTTGCAGGATTGTATAAACATCCAGGCATTCAGGCTGTGCATTACCCCAGATGATGGCATAGACATCTACAGTGCAATACGCTCTGTAGAAGGTGAATTACACGTCTGTGCTAGGAGGAGTGGATTGCAATTAAAATGAGCATCAATTCTGGAAGCTGTATATAGCCTATATTTCGATGAGTACTTACAGCCAGATGAAGCACTTTGTTAATATTTACATTAAATTTATTAGCATAAATTAATATTTAATATCTTCATTGATTTATCTAAAGACTGATACTGGTCTGATTTTGTGGATATTTGTCAAGTCCATTTTCGTGATGAGTCCTGTGCTGTTAGCTGTGCCCACTTCTGCTCAATGCCATAAGGCAACACAATGAAGGGTACAGAAGCCCTCAGCTGACCTACGGGAGTGTCTACTCAGCAGTATTAGCTATGGGAATTATTCTGGTTCTCTGCTATGTATTTATGGCTTGTGAGGGTTTTCTGTCTTTCTAAACCTCTTTGCTTTTTAGCAAAGAAAGTGCAAAACAGATGCACTGCAAAATCAGCATTCTACCATTGTTTACATCACCCATAGTATTTTCTGCTCACTTGTCACACTTTATTTACCTTTTTTTTGAAAACACAGGAGAATTAAAAAGTCTCAGACTTGACATTTTCTCTTTTTCTTTATGAGTATTGTTGCACAATCATTGATCCAACAAGATTGCAAAATTTACAAAAAAGGAAAGATTTTAATCTATTTGACATGACTCAAGTGTACCCAAGGGCTATATCTGCTGTGTACATTTCTTCTTCAGTGAGAAGAGAAACTTCTTTTTCATTAAAAAATACTCTTGGTTCTGTTGTTGTGAAAGCTCTGGGATCGTGCTGAAGGGTTCTGATGTGCCGTGGCTTCACTTATGCAGTGTCTGATATAAGACTTTTTCAGAAAATATCTTTATTTTCACCTGACAGACTGATGGAAGAACCATTTTTACTTTCTGCCTTTCAGTCAAATTACTATGTTGTGCTTGTTCATATCAATATCTTTCACATGAAATAAAAGTCATATATAATTTATTTAAAATGGGATTCTCTAGTAAAAATACTCTGTACACAAGACAGATGCTTTAAAACTTGACCTTTTGCACATATTACTTCCGCATGGGGACTGTCAAACAGTTCCCTAGATTTAAAACTAATGCCAGAGGGTTTGATTTGGGCAGTTTGGGTTCTTCTTCAAAACCAGAAAATCGTTGGCATTAAGTATAAAATCTGATTTTTCTCTACTTTTTGCTTAGATTCAAACAGGACTGCCAGTTTTCCTAATACATTTAAAATTACTTTTTTCCACTTAAAATGTTACATTTTCAAGAAAAAATTGTTGAGATTTTTTTGTATAATTTCTTTTATTGGGAAGAATTTCCATTTTTCAGACAATCCTAGTGAAAGCCATCACTCAGGACACCTGAGTTTGGTTTTCAGTTGTTCTTTGTTGGCTTTGTGCTTCCCTGGGAAATATAGAGGCTGAATGAGATGAATAAAGGGATTTTTAACAGGCTTATTACAATGAATACTTGCCAACATGTTCTCAGTTTGAAAAATAAAGTTCTTCTTAAGATTTAATTTTTTAGCAGCCTTTCTCCAAAAATAAAATTTCATTAGAACCAAATTATACTGAAATTGAAGTAACTGCTGAGGTAGTGTAATGAATACTTGGTCCATATGTTCTGATTTATAATCTACAAGCGCTTTGAAGAACTACCTTATTGTCCTCTCTATATTCATATGCATTTCCTATTAATATCAATAAGAATTGCATGGTTGCTTTGCATATATTTGAGAAAAATTTTAAATAAATCATATAAGAATATCTGGTTTACTATATATTCATTGTGGCTTTACATTGCCAAGAATAAACACGTATAAATTCATGTTAAATTTCAGGACCTTAAAGTTTCTTTGGAAAGGTAAAGAGGAAAGTAAGTAAATCTTTTAGAAACATCAATATCACCTTAATTCTTTAGTACAGAGAACCCTTCCTCAGAAATATAGAGTAAGGTTTCCTATTTTGTACCTACTTACACCAATGTGAGCCCAAAATAATGTTTCTGAACTCATGATTTCTAGTTATTCCAGACTTAAAATGAAGTTTAACAAATATCTCTAAGCTATATGTCGATCCATAACATAAAAGTTAAAAAAAAAAACCCAAACAAAAAACCAAACCAACACAAACAAAAAAACCCACCCCAAAAAACCACAAATCACCCAGACATATTTTGCCAGACTATTTTCTTACTCCCCACCATTTTTTTCTCAGGGAGTTCCTGACACTTTTAAAGGGCTTGTATCTGAGATTACTGGTTAATTACATGACCAGAACTTAGAGCGGAAAGCATCTTCATGCTCTCTCTACGTAAGGTATAAGACAATGGAGAATCAGCAGTGAAGAAACAGTTGGTCTGTAGAAATGGCCCTTCTTGACTCATGCTCTAAACAATTTTTGGTCAAATTTCAAGTCAGAAATAGCTGGAATTGCTAATCTTTTAATGTCTGACAGGAAATATTGACGAATAAATGGTAATTAGTTACTCACATGATTAGCATTTCCTACAACATAATTTTGATGTGGACTTAGTCTAGCTTGTTAAGCTCAAGCTATTTTCTCCAAAGATCATTCTGTATTTTCACAATGGTTTCTGTAAGACAGCGACCTACGTTTTAAAAAACAGTTCTCTGTATGATCAGCATGATGATCATGTTTCGCAGGTTAGCCGAATGGCAGTAAGACACCAAGTCAGTGTACTAAATAAGTGTTTTGTTAACACCTACCAAAAAAAAAAAAAAAAAAAAATCTGTGTAATGGAAAGCTCCTCTTGCTTCCTCTCATTTTCTTAAGTACAAGAGGCTTAAAAATACTTTTACTGTATCTGTTTTCTCCAGTTACACAGTCTGGTTGCAGATCCAGCAGTGCCATGGGAATTGCCAAGAGTTCTGCTTGTTGGCAGCTAAATGTCACTGAATGCTGATACTGTATATCACCACATAACTTCTCAGATCACACTTGCATCCACAATCCAAGCATTGCCACAGAAAGCTAATGAGTGTTCCTAACGAGGGGGCAGAACTCTACAGCCTCCCACTGAAACGATCAGTAATCTGCAGCTTTCAAAGCTTGATTACACACTGGTGAAAGGTAGAAAACCCTGCAGCAATGTGCTCTTTAACCCAATTCAGGCCGCTACTGTCATTAAAAAATCATCATAAAACATCTTTACGTCTTTGAAAAGTAGTTGAGAAGTGGGTTAACTTCCAAGCTCATGCTTGCCCATTTGGAAATCTCGCAAGGTGAGATCACCAGCGCAGTGGCCCTCCCGCACCCGCTGTGTAAAGGGACCGTTTCCTCTCCTCCGCACGTAGTCCCTGCTCTCTGTTGCATTTGTGGGCAAAAGAGACAAACTGTGAATTTACATCTGCTTAAGTTTTAATAATATTCTTTGGAAATACATCTTTAGTAGTTGCATTTCTGGTCAGGCGCTGCTAAATCCTGCCCAGGTATAAACTGATTTGGAGCTTTGATGTTTAGTTGAAATGGGGTTTTGAGCCTGTTGTTAGTATTGGCCAGTACGCTGGAAAATGCAGCCTGACTTCTTGTGATACAAGCTGTCAGAGTGACCACGCCACTTTGTTTCAATAAAGGCTAAACCCACAAAAACAGTCTTGCTCTGTAAACATCACACAGAACAGTCAAGAAAATCATAGTAAAAGGTCACTATATAAGTAGCAAAGCAAAGCTCTCCAAAATTAGGAAATGCTGGGTTTACAGTGACCCTTGCAATCTTCAGCTCCTGCCCTGTGCAATAGAGAAGTCCTGTGGGAGTGGAAGTTTGTGTCCTAGAAGTAACAACCACCTCAATGACGTCTCGCTCAAAAGACAAGCAAGAGGCACCGGTGATGTTAGCTTTTCCTTCTTTGTGGGTGGCCAGGTCCAGCAGCTGAGCCAGGCTATTAGAGCAACCACGGGTGTAATGTTAAACTGAGGCACAGGAGCCCATATGGCCCCTGGGTGTACAAAGGTGGTTTAGAACAGTGTCATTCCTTCACTGAGTGGAACACTGCTACGCTCCCTGGGTTTTCTTCACTGAATCTGTAGGAAAGTGATAATGACGAAACATGGCGAATACATCTGTCTTTGCCTAGAGAGGAAATGAAAGCAAACAGTGTCTAGACACGGGAGAAGCATTTAACTCAGGTTGGTGCACAGTAAAAGCTATTAATATTTGCTGTTGCTGGCATCCTCTCCTACGGATACTTCCCCTGCTGCTGACAGCTCCGTTCTCTGCAGCTACAGGATTAGATCAGGGAAGCTGCTGTAGACTCACGAGCCCACCCAAAGATGTGCTGTGCTTTTCTGAAATGGCTGCACTGCTACAGAAGTTAGGTAACTCTGCTCTCAGATCGGAAAAGCTGATGGGGCTTGGCAGCATTTAGTTTCAGACACTGGGATGCTCGGACATAATGCTACTTTGTCATTTTAGAACTGGCAGTGCTTTTAGATCATATTGATTTTATTTCATTGTCTTGAGATCATCTACCCTTAGCTCTAAGTATAACTCCAGACTTTCACAACTCTTGAAATATATACAATCCTTAGCTATGAATAACTTAAGGCTGGAATGCACTCCCCAGCTCATCCCGGGCAAAAGGCTGTGCACAGTTCTGCAGAGCACCACAAAAAAGCCAAGGGATAGTATGTGCTGCTGGGAATAGGGGTGCTCTGGCAACAGCAGTCATGGCACTCAGGCAAGGGCTAGTTGTCCAGGTGCTGCAAAAATTTACGGCAACCGGAGACAAATCTTGGGATGTGCTTATAGATTTCATGTAAGTCTGGAGTTTGCAGTGAGAGGAGTGACATTCACAACACATGGAGAGAAGGCATAGGGGGCTCTCAGGCACTTGCCTTTTATGACTAAAATATATATGCCATTTTTTATAGTAGTTCAGATGGACCACAGCCAGCTACATCAAGCACAGCTGGCTTTCCAAAGGTGTTCACCTTGGTGGAGCTGATTCCCATTACACATATCGGGAGGGTACAAGCACGTATAGGATACATCTGAAACACTGCTTTCTCATCCTTTTCCTGTTCTCCCTTTCCAATCCCCAGCCACTATGAGAAGCTGGCTGCTGCATGCCTTGGGCATGAAATGGTGCTGAGAGGACTGAAATAAGAAGGACCTTGTATGACAGGCAGGTAAGTACGACATGGTACAAATGCTGGAGAGGCTGTCTAGTATAAAACAAGGTCTTGCAAAATTGCTAATGTCAACAAGGATATCTTGTCTCAGATGCCATGCAGATGGGACCCTCCACTTTACAGGAGCAAAGGGAGAAAGTTGCAGCCCACCTCCACACAGTGGGTCTGCTGGAGGTAGACTGCTGGAGGTGCCTGGGCAATGCAGTCTGTAGGCACTGGGCAGCAGTAATGAACACTGATTCATGGAGCAGGTCAGAATCAGGAAGGGTTAAAACCAGCTATGCTGCGGTACCATCACTCTTGGGAGAGAGACAGCAACAATATCTTCTTGTGTTCAGTTGATATAAGTGTCTTTCCTGAATTAAACACGCACTCCAAGGTGAATCCATAGTGCACTGAGCTAGTACTGACACAGAGCTTCTGACTCACAAAATACTCCCCTTGCTTAAAGAATGAAGTAACAAAATCCCTCTCTTGATAGATTAAAAACAGTTCACCAGATTATTTATGCATGGCCATGTATTATACCTGTTCTGTGAAAAATCAATGCTATAGCAATTTACTAACTGTATCATGTTGTAATACAAAATCTAAACTTCTTTAATTTACCTTATATACTGACAATCCTCAACTATACCCTTTAAAAGAGAAATGAACTTATTAATCTCTGCTATATTGCCGTTTTCCTGTTGACTTAGGTCATAAAAGTCATTCATGGATGTTTGTTAAAAGCAAACACAATTTCTTTACATTATTGCTAGTCACTAAGATAGCAGTAGTATTGGGAGTCAGAAATAAGTCAGAGACAATCAGAAATTAAGGCAACTTTTCAAAACTGAATTAGACATTTGTCTAAATTAAATGAGAAATCAAAAGCAGATCTGGCTAAGCAATATGTTTTTGGTGCCGACCTGCCAGTTTAGTGGCTGCAAAATGTGCTGTAATGTAAAGCATGGAGTCAAGTTCTTCAGTCAGATGTCCTGCTTCCCTCCACTGGACCAGGACCAATCCCAGAAGGGTCTGAATGTACTTTGAATTGTACTTGAGTCTACCTTTGTTGTATATTTCCATAGCTGGAAATACAAAATGTCTTTGGGAAGCTACAGCTCTTCAGCATGCACATTTTCAGATGTCTTTCTCATCCAGATCCCAACGGATCCCTACTCAATTAAAACTTTTATGTTTTCAGACTATGTTTGCCAAAATGGAGTCATGCTGGCAATCTTTGAGCCAGCAAACACCATTTGAAGACATATATTTTTGGTCTATCCTTGTTCTCATTCTTCCTCCTCATATAACCCCTTCTGGCACAGTGGCCCCTCTAGCCTTACGTAGGTGCGAAAATTAGAAGACTCATCATGGTACCAGAAAGAAGGAAGAAGCCAGTAGCAGGTAACACCGAGCATCCATGTAGAGCCCTGTGATTGTTACAAGTGCTACAAACATGCAGATGGATTTTCAAAGGCATCCAGTGATTTTGTGAGACTGATTTGTGATTTCATTGAAAGGCTGACTATTGTGCAACAGACTCTTATTTTAGAAATAAGTGAAGAAATAAATGGTACTGGAAATCAACACTGCCAATCTTCAACTTAATATGAATCTGTTTAAATTATGAGAAAGCATTTTTCTCTCCTACTCCCAAATTGACTGTTCCTGTGCTTATATTTCTGTGAATCTGTTTTGACTGAGTTAAGAAAAATATCTATGGGGCAGGCGTGTTGTGAAAATTAAAGGTACTGTTCTGTATTGTAACCAAAGTGGCTTTGTTGAAGACAATTATAATGTCATAGTGTAATGCTAAATGAGGTACCTCAAGTCTGTTGAGAATTCAACCATACTGACACTTCAGGATTCAGCACTGTAATGTTTCTATTACAGGCAGGGTGGGGTGACAAGATGCTATCACTTATATTGTGCTAATTCTAGTCTAGGAAAAAAAAAAAACACTACAAAGAGAAACAGTAATTACTTCTATTCTCTCATTTTTCAGAGACTATGATGGCAGTTTTCTCAATTGTTGCAAAAATATTATTGAAAGAAACCAACTCAAAATTCAGGAGAGGAAGATGGAAAAGAACTGATGTTTCTGAAAGAAAGTTTTCACAACAGAAAAAAGAATCAAATGTTATTTTAACAACTGTTTTGTCACAGATCTCAATGTAGTACCTGAAAAGTTGACATGATCTCATTTACAGATTTCTTTTGTTTCTTTGACTACAAGAGTTAGAAGGAAGTGCTTCACATAATGCGTTGTACAATCATTTTTTTAATTGTTCCAAGCAGTGTTGTCTGGAAATAGCATCATACATACAGGGGTACTTGTATACAATGTGTACAAAAGCACAGTAACAGACACTTCCAAAATGTGCATACTGGGTTAGCAATACGCCTAGTAAAGCTCCAGACAGATTAACTAATTCCCCCACACCATGCTACAAGAATTTGAGCGGAGGCATATGCAATTTAGGTTACTTACTCAAAACGCTTTGAGTATTAGGCCTGGGAAATAATCAACCAAAATTGTGCTGATTTCCTGACAAGAAGGAGTTATAGTCTACCTGGGAATACCTTCCCCACACAAAGAAAAAGAACAGACTGTAGCTTGCAGTTCTGCCAGAAGGCAGACTCATGCTGTCCATACCACACATAGCAATTCAAGACACTGAGTGAAGAGTATAAATCAAACACAAGCATCAAATCTACTATAAATTAGATTATTATTTTTCTGGTAGGGTACCTGTATCATCTGGTAATGTCCCCATCAGACAAATGCCTTCAGGAAATAAAATACACAATGGATTTAGAAGTCCTATGAAATGTTATGCTGGGTAGACAGATTGCCAAACAAAATGAGAAGCAGGGAACCAGAAAAAAAAAAGCAGAACTAAAAGGGAAATTTATCACAGTCAATGATCACCATTAAGAACTGAGAAAGGAAGGCTTTTGTGTTTTGTGGGTGTAAAATATCTGGGAGCAAAAATGATTCAAGACTGATCAGGAATCCAAAACTCTGGCTGGCATCCAGGAAGAATTAATGGCAGAAAATTAAAGAGGGAAATGTGGGCTCACACAGAATTAAGATATGAAGGGGGAGAAGAAAAGGTGAAACGGAGAAAAAGGAGGATGAGGCAGGGCTAGGCAGTTATGGATGACAACTTTCTACACTATTACAGATAGATTTACAAGATCATGTCAATTTCCTCCTTCGTGTAAAGTCTTCCAAGGAGCTGGTCCACACTGAACTTCATAAATTTTGCCATTTGAATGCTGCACGCAGCTTTAACTACATTACATACTATAGGTCTCACCAGATGGACCATGCTAGTTGACATTCAGACCTTCAATCTGTTACTTTTCTCTGTTGAGTGCTAACAATTGGGGATTTTTTCCAGGTAATTAGCTAAAATCATGTACAAATTACATCAATGTACCTTCTTGTTGCTTTAAAAATTGAGGTAAGAGGATAACTAGCCTTGAATGTACTGGAACTGGGAAAGAAATTTTGAACTTCAGTTACAAGTAGAACTAAAGTAACAGCAAGTGCATTAATAAGGACAAAAGGAATTATAAGCTCCTACACTATACTAGCACTTTGGCTTTTGAAATTATAAGACTAGCAACTAATTCTGAAATCCAATCTAAATTTTTAGTGTACTTTCTACTGTTTGCCTTAGAGAAGTCGCTGCAGAAGTACAAGCTACAGCATTGTGACAGAGTCAGATCAGTGCTGGAGCAGTTCCACAGAACTGGAAAGAAAAAACTATTTAAAATTACATTTGGCTCATAAAAAACTACTTCCACAAGGTACCATTGTCTGCCACTAATGCCCCTTCTCCTAAGAAGGACATTGTGAGCATCTCTTCTCTGGTGCTCAGACCCAGAACAGACCCTGCCCCAGCTAACCTGTCACCTGGCTTGGGGAATGGTTATTAGTCTGACAGCATGCAGCTGTACAAAGGGGAATTAGCTCTTACCCCATCAGCTCTTTCAGCAAGAGCTGGTGCAGCCCTGAGACAGATTAGGAAGTTTTATATGAGTAGCCTTACATGAGGTTTTTGCAGCAACAAGCCTTAGTCGTTGTGTCTATTTGACTACTTGTGTTGACATGTGAACTGATTTTTAAAAAAGAAAAGAGTTTTAAAAAGGAGAAAAAAGAGGTGTTTAAAAGCTGAAATGCTTGTGTTCTTGTGGTCCGAAGAACAGATTTGCAAGTCTTGCATAAGGTACTCCCAGCACAGGAGTGTGAATGAAGAGAGCGAGCCGTAAGCCCTCCTAGCAAATGTATGCTGGACAGGATGGTAATTGGTAACTATAGTCTCACCCACCATTCCCTGCTGTTTTAATCCCAGATCTGCACTGTCCACGTACTTTGAAAATATCCTCCTGGGAATACTGACAAAGACCTGTGCACTGTCCATGGCACTGGGATGACTTACAAAAAACATTTGAAAATCCCTCTTTTAAGCAGCCCAGCTAAGATTTTCAGAAGTGCATTGAGTGTTTATGCACAAGGACCTTCAGGAAAAGAAAAAGCGTCTTTTAAAGCTGAGATTTTCAACAGTACTTAGGCTTTGTTTAGACTGGTAAACTGTGTGCAAGAGGAGTGGATCTAGACAGCAAACCGCTGGTACTGAGCAACCAACACCAGCTCTCCATGCTTCATCGCTTGGGGATCATTTCAGAGACTAGAGCTTGTCTGGTCCCATGGGCTGGATGATCATTAGTGATTAGAGTATGTTAGGTGTGTACCCGTAGCCTTGCCACAGACCCTCCTTGAAAAAGCCACTCAGAACATTACCTCTTTGAACGTTAGGCCATCCCAGCACACTTAGCATCCTTGTTAGTTGTGTATTGATATCAGCAAAATCAGCTAGTAGTAGCAAATATAAAGCATGTAGAAACTCCAAACCAACGATATCACAGTCTTAACAAATCAGAGAAATGAGCTTTCAGCCACTGAGTTCTAGAAAACCTGCATGTTGCACACAACATTTTTCTTTCAAGATGTTCATCATGAAAAAGAATGTAATTTTAGCAGATAATCTTCTGACCTCAACAGCAAACAGAACCCCCAAAAGTAAATTCTCATCTGTATGTCTGCCAAAGTGAAAAAACAAGGCAGATTTAAATCAGGTAAAGATTTGGCACTCGATACTTGAATATTTTTTTTATCTGAAACTAGAATCTATACATTGCAATGGCTCCTTACTTGGTTCAAAAAACGCCTACCAGTCTTAATGAGCAATGCTTGTACACACAGCACAGCTAAAATCATGCAAAATCTATTAGAGTAAGACATAAGCTTGGATCAATATTCACTTAAAAATACATATTTTTCAGATCAGAAAATCGATACTTTTTAAAGCAATGTTAGATCAGCTACACTAATATTCATTATTTTCTTTTCTTATATGTTAAACATATATTAGCATCTCCTTTAAAGTACAATATGAAGCCAGCCAGTTTTATTTTCTCAATAAAACGTACTCTTCACTTCTGTCTAAAAGTAAGACTAGGTGTGAAATAACCTCAGATCGGCCAGACTTTAACATATCCTCTGCGCTGAGGACTCAGACGGTCTAAGGATATGAGAACCAAAAGTGAGTTACAAACTGCAAAGAAAAAGTTCAAATTTGTTCCACAGTCAAAAATCACACCTATTAAATCATAATGACATTTCTTGTTTCAAGTTGTGCCCATTCAGTTGTGTCATGCTAGTCACTGTGTTCCTGGTATTGCTTTTCAGGGAAGTCATTTGAATGGCGGAAGAGTTGCGCAAGTAGCTGGCAGATCTCTCTTGCTGAGCTTTCCTCCTGCAGCGAAGCTGGTTGTTGAAATGTCTTCTAAAACTCTCACTGAGAAAATACAGTGCAAACGGGTTGACACAAGAGTTGCAGAAGCTTAGCACTCGGGCCACTAAGGTAACAACCATATGTCCTGTCGATGGATCAATCTCATTGTAATTAAAAGATCGGTACATGTAGAGCACATGGTTAGGAAACCAGCAGATAGCAAAGAGGCCAACAAAAACTAGAACAATTTTTGCCAGGCGTTTCCGAGTTTCCATCTAAAAAGATGAAGAGAACCCAAATGAACAACAACGAATAGAACAACTCCACATAACAGACTTAATTAAAACATGTAGCATTTTGCTTTATATTAACTTTAACAACTATCGTAAGTGAGGACAGTAAAAATGCTTTCTTCAGGGGCTGAATTACTTTTTCCATCTCATTTACTTTCCTTTCCCACTTTCAGTTTACTTTCAGTGACGGACCCTAGCTGTTTGCAGTTACAGAAGGTTGCGCTTATACACAGCAAGAGTGATTCATGACCCAAGTAAACATTGGCTTTTAGCCTGAAAGCACGCATCAAAGGATGCCATTGAAATATAACCTTTTCTGATGAGATCTCAGTGCTTGGCTCGAAACCTAGCTTTAGTTAGAAAGCTATTTAGAAACCATTTGCTTTGAAATGTAGAGACACCGTGAGTGAAGTGTAGAGTCATTGCTAGGGTTTTAGCTGTACAATGGTAGTTACATCCCATTATTTTGCCTGAAATGCCTCAGCTTGCACCTCTCTCCTAGGCAAACCGCCAGAACTGCGTTGCACAGTCTGAAGCACCTTAATTCCAGGGTAAGGTGAAAGGTTCAGTTAATCTTCAATAATGACATGAAAGAAATGTACCTTAATTGCAGTGCTAAAGTATAATTGAATTACAATGTAGATAGTGAGAGTGGCTGAAAAGTTGACAGGAAATGAGCCTACAGAGCGGTTCCAAACTGAGAGAGGGAGGGAAACTGGCAAGGTAGAAGGCACCCAAGGGAGGCCTTCTTCCCAGGAGATTTATTATGTATATCAGGTACCAAAGTTTTGCAGAGGCAGGAAAATTTTCTGGCTTTGGTCAATTTTCTATCAATTTTAACCTGAAAAATTCAAGTGAATCTATTCTAACAGGGTTTCAAAATCTGTGAAATACATCTGTAAGTAGATTTCTTGGCTCCGCCTAAATCAAAACCAGTGGGGAATTCACAAAAGGCGGGAAAACTCTGCCATTCCAATTGGGTAGGATTTGCACTCAGCCAGATTGCAAAGGCAGACTAAAAGGCACAGAGGCATAGGGTGAATATTACACTTCTGTACTATGGCCTAAAGAAACGTGAGTTGATAGCAATAGTCTGAATTCACTTTCTCTTGCTGGGAATTTTCTATTCCTCTGAGCCTCATAGATTACCAAAAAGAAAAAAAAACCTAAGTAGAATGAAAAAATGTGTTCTTACTTTGAAAATACATGTGGGTTCGGAAATGTGATATAAATTAAATATTGTTTCCATCCTGAGGGTTCAACCAAAAGGCTCTCTATATTTCACAGGAAAATAAAATACTACAGGAAGTGCTAATATGTATGCATTTTTGACAAGAAACAGGCTAGAGTAGAAATGAATGCTGGGCAAAAAGGACATGAGGGAATGTAGTCTTTCCTTTTAAAAGAATATGTACATGCTATATATGCAAAGAGTTTCAGTGAGTATAAAGACATTTTCTAAAACATTGGCTGAGAAAACCCTTCCAAATTGTTTTAATGGGTGTAAATATTTTTCTCTATCAATATCAACGCTTTTGTAAAGTGGTTGAGGCACTTCCATTGTAAAAGCTGTTTGTATATATAACTGTTCCTGCTAACGAACAGCCGGTTGCTATCTTATTGTTTCCCGTGCCTTACAGGGAAGATCACTTTGTCCAGCACTTTAAAACGCTTAGTCTCAAAGGCATACAGAACCTGTACCAAAAGTTTTATAGCATCTGTAGTAGAAAGGGTATTAGAAAAGTGCGAGTTCAGGATTGTATCCAAGAAAGATTTACTGAGTAAGCCAAAAAAAGAATCAGTTAATGCTCTGAGCTCATGTTTTCAGCACTCCTTTGTCTGAGAAGAACCTTAGATCCCCTAAGAAAATTCCCCCTGCCTATGTCAGGGTTTTTTCATTTCCAAATACAAATAAAACAGGGAGAATTCTCAAAAAGTTCATGCAAGATTTCTTCCCAAAATGGCTGCTTATAGAGATAGGTGATGCCTGACTACAGGAAGCATTAACTACAAAAACATTGTTCCTCAGTAAGAACACAAGTAATGGTTACACTAGCAACACATAAAAACACATATACCCATCTTATTTCTTGTTAGGAATATGCATTGATGGCATTGAATTTATATTTTTCCTTGCTCATATTCATCTACATATTGGGCTTAATACTGAGTAATTGTGAAAACAAGGAGATTTTTCAGATAATCCTCGGCTTAGTTCATGCATGTGGAAACTGAACTAATCCCCTGTGAAATCCAATAATTTGGATGTTATAGTTCCTGTACTTTCATTTACAAGTGTATACAGCACACAAATCTTTCATCGGGATGTAAAAAGCAAATTGCTTACCTGTCTTTTTGAATGCTCACTGTATTCTCCAGGGATGTTGTGAGCACTTGTTATTAAACTCTTCGCAATATGATAGTAGTAGATAGTGATAATGGCAAGAGGGATAAGGAAATACACAAGGAAAATCAGCACAGAATGGATCTTCGGGTGCATATCATCTGTCATGGGGTATGGTATGCACGCTGTGAAAGTGGCATTATTCGTGTCATTGATGTGGGCCAGCTGGGAGAACACCACTTCAGGAACTGCTAGGAGCATGGACATTACCCAGATGGCAATGGCTTTAACACAGGTCCATAGCACTGCACTGGAGGTCTGGATGTCCATGGGATTTACAATTGCTTTGTACCTGAAATTGATCAAAACACAGATGCAGGTTAAAAGGTATCTTTTCAAATTCAACATGTGATTCATAAGGCCACTTCATACCTTTGATTAAAATAATGTCATATTTTGTTCTTATTTGAAAAGTCAATGGATTCGTAATCTTTCTTAAGCTTGCATTCTCTAAACCTCTAACTTCATCTGCATATACACCTGCCAGAAGTGGCAGAAGAAGCCCTGGATTCAACCTGTGGCTGTAGGTGCCCATTCTGTGCCAGCCTGGTGAAAGCACAGAAGCACCCATGACTCCGCTCTTTCTTTCCCCAAATCCTCCCAGCAAATCCACAAACGCACATCCCACCTCCATACTTCCACCTCGCGTTCAAACCAGCACGTGCACGCTGGAGCTTGTTTCCTGCCTCGGCTCCCGCAGCCCAGGAGTCCCTCCTGCCCGCCACCACGGCTTTCCCACTCTCGGACTCCACCAGCCCCCTGGGAGCGCGGGACCGTAATCAGCGTTATCTGCCTCTTGCCAGACCAGCGACAGCCGCTGCCGTGGTGGCTCTTGCCTTCCGACCCCAGCACCTTTCTGCACACAGATATACTGTCCTGACTGTAATGCCTAGAACATAAGCATCTTCATAAAGTCAGGCAGGAATGACTCCCAACGGCCTCTGCAGAAGTATTAAACTCTTAAAGAAAGTAAATGTTTCCACATAAAAAATTGGAGGCTGCTGCTCTATTCCGCGTTTTGGGAAACTGTCTCCTAATATATGATTACATATAAACCTTTGCAGAATTGATAATTTCATAACCATTACAATGAAAACAGTAAGTATTGCAGAGAATGGAAATATCACGCTACAGCAAAGTAAAATAAATGAATCGAAGTAGACTCTGGTCAGGAACTCTTTTATTAAACAAAAGAATTGTTGCAGAAGGTGATACAAATGGAAACTCACCACAAGAAAAGGTCAGGTTTAGAAGGCCAAATATATTTTGAGAAAATTATTTCAAGATACCTTAATGTTTTACTCAGATTTTAAATTTATTTTGAAAACATTTATTTTCAAAATGTAAGTAAACTATGTTTTAATGTTTTCATTAAAAACTGAACATTGAACAAAACATTTCATTTTGTCTAAGCTGTGGTAATTTGGAAGGTTGCTTTTTTTCTTCTTCAATTTTTTGTTTCTAGTTTTGATTTGATTTGGGATGGGTAAGGGTTTTTATTGAAATTGCAGAAGTTTTCAGAAATGGAAAAGTTATTTTTCTTTAACATCTAAAGAAAAGTTTAACAGACAGAAGGGAGTCAAGGAGAGATTCATACTCCAAGTACATAACTTTATTTATGTTAAGGTCTTTCTAGTCAGTAGAGATGTACGTTCAAAGGGTGAATCAGGTTTTAGGTGCATCAAATCACCCTCTGAGGTGCTTATTTTTCTCTATTAGCTATACAATGAGCTTAGAGTGAGAAGAACTCTAACTTCGATGTTTCTACTTGGTGATAGAACTCCTTATCCATGCATGTAGATACATATACATGCATACACAAAATAAATATGTATGGATATGAACAGGTGTCTGAATACATACCCACAGTTAGGTTATGGCTAAATACAACATGGTTGCTGAAGGGAATGATGTGAAATGGAGTTGTGATCCCAAATACCCTTTGTGGCTGATTTGCAGGTCCTGACAGGTACATCATAACCCCTCAAAACCTTCAGCAGATGTTTGAGGAACTGCGGTTAAAAGCTATATCCCCATGCAGCAGGTTCCGAGTTTGCTGGAAACCAACACTGGAAATGGCTATGGCATGAACATGTCTGGAGCAGAGCACTGTCTTGGTACCCTAGCAATTTTTTTCTTCAGAGAATATTTGAGTTAAAACGTGCCTTGGAGTCCTCTTTCTCAGGACTGTGATAAATTGTCTTATCACTAAATAATTAAAAATAATTGCTATTTATTTTCATATCCTCTCTGAATTCAGAGAGAGGATGTTTATTGTGTCTTCACTGTTGTTACAGAGTAGAAAATCAAACTCAGTGAACTGTCCTTGTTAATTTATGTTTACCATTTCTTCTAACACACCGTGAGAAACTCCCTGGACACCAAGGTGTAAAGAATTCTTTACACTGCCGTGGGAAGGATAGAAGCTTCTGCACAAAGCATGAATGCTCCACAGCACAAACTGTGACCTTATTATTCTATAATTTGCTTCCTATTGCTGTCTCCCTTGATTTCATTACATAAAGACAGACCATTTCATTCAACTGAGGTGACGTCAAGTCGTTACATCTGCTCATTTCTTTACAACTTTACATGGCTGGAGAAGAGCTGATTTGGGGACTTTGTGGCAGGGAAGGATGTTGGATGAAAATCATGTTTCGTGCTACAGGGTTTTTTTCCCTCTTTTTCCACTGCAACTATTTTGACCACAGTCCTGTCCCCCAAGACAGTGTACAATTAATTGTTTTAGCAGCATTTGGTCTGGTTAATATCTAAACAGGAGACCTTTTTGAAAGCCTTTACAGTAGCAGAAAATGTGGCATATATTTGTGCCTTGGCATATATTGCTGTTTCAGCAAATAGCATGCCTTCCCCTGAGCTACAACTGACTCCAAGTTGGAAGGCATTGGAGCAGAGTGCCCTTTTTTACAAAAACAGCCAGGTTCAGCCCCAAAAACTTCTACTTTAACCCTATCAAAATTCTGCTTGCTACTTCAGCTGACTATAAGATGGCACTCTTCTTCCTAGGACTCAGCCCTGCACAGTACTCGGCATCTAAGGGAAAGAAAAGGCACTAAGTGCTTTACAAAATCTGTCATCTTGTTTATATCTCTGACAAGATACGGAGTAAAAAGAGATAGGTTACAGATAGAACCAAATGTAAACTGAGTGAAATTAGAACTGTTCCCAAAATGAATACCCAGCTTCTTCCTTTGTATAAAACCAGTATGAGGCTAAAACATACCACCAGCCACTTAAATTACAAAGGGCATCTTTTCTATCAATAAAACAACACTGGTAAATCAGGGTAAGGGTGCAAATTATTTAGTCAAATTAGCAAGCAAAATCCATCTTTTCTTTTACTTCACTGATGAAAAAAAGAAAATTATAGGTTGCCATGAAGACCAGGAAATAATTATAAATATGCATTTGGTTTTAATTAAAAGCCTTCATGTAAATTCTCTCTTCCTACATCCTCTATCATTATCACCACTGACAAAGGCATCCCAACTCAGGAAATACTTTTATAATAAGTTTCCTTTCTTTGAAACCGTGGTTTCTGCCAACAGACACAAGCACAAAACCATTCTACAGATACTGGCTTTGTTTGTATAGTGAATTTTCATTATAAAGCAATCTCCTCCCTTCCACACAATCAAAAAAAAAAATTGATGAAAGAATAACCTCTTCTTCCAGAGTTATAACACGTTGCTACCTTCTAAACTCCGGTATAGCTTATCTACTCTTCCCCATCTTTGTTGTTAAAGGCCTTCGCAAAGGTATTTCTCAGCTCCAAATTAGTATGGGAAGCTCTACTCCTGTCTCCGTCTGCCAGAGTCCACAATGCCGTTCCCCTCCCACGCACCTGACTCCAAAAGAAGCTGCTTCATGAGTAGTCCTAAGCTGTTCCTCTGTTGCAGCACTGCCTCTTTTTCTAGAGCACTTTGTCGTGATGCCCTTCAAAAACAAGTTAAAAAGAAAAACCAAAACAGATAAGAGACGATACTTAGGCAGCCACTGGCCTATGATTACAGCCTGCCATTCTAACCAGAATTGTCTCAATATTTCCTTGTCCTTTCATTTCTGTATCTTGCATTGTCTCTACTTAAAAACCCTTCAGGTCATGGACTTTCTTCTTGTTCCTGTTCATACAGCACCTACCACAAATAGGACCCTGACTGATCATCCAGCTTCCTACAGGCCATCCCAATGCTAATAAATAACTATAATAATGAACTGTCATAAACCAAGCAGGCAAGGCAGATCCATACCACTTTGATCCATACTTTAATTTAATTTGCATTTTAATCCTGGATCTGGTGGGGTTGGTATCATTGGCTTTATTATAAAGCTTCTGTTTTAAGTGATGTTGCTGTGTCATAGTACTGCATTTCCTGCAAACTCGAGTCCTCGAGTCATTTATCAAAACCATTTCTATGTTAGCATTTTATTCTGTCTTTGCATGAAGACTTCAAACACAAAAAGACAGCATTTAGCCTAACAATATGAAAGGATGTAAATATATCTGAATAGGAAACATGACTATATGGTCAATATTTATTAAAAATACTAATATAGTGTCCAGTTACAGTCCAGTTTTAGCCCACTCCATTAAAGTAGAATGAAATTTTGGATGGGGCCAAATCCCTTTTCCTTGTATGGGCAGTTCTGTTGTCTCAACAGCGGTTGCATCATTAAGAGGAGAACAGTTTATCTAGCTGAAAACAATGTGGAATCATTTGATGTCCAGTGTTGTGGGAACTTCTTTCACAACACAAACAGTCTGAGATTTGCATTTATTCAGTTTTATTCTTTTAAATTCTTGAAATTTAAAGTAGATTTCCTGAAGTTTTTTATATTTAGTCCTAATGTTTCTGTTCTGTGCTTATCTCTTAAGTGCAGAGAATTGCATTCACCAGGAGTGAGCATCTCAGAGGTCTGGTAGCTGTATATAATGAATAGTGTTTGAAATGAAGACTAGCAGACCATGTGTAAACACAATTAAAATTAATTAAAATTAATGTCAATGGCAGGTGTTCTGTGTTTCTCAGGGGGAAAATCCTAAGATTTCCCTAAGTGGAAAAAGTTTTCCCCTCTATAGAAATATGCTCTGTTAAGCCAAAAAGTATCAATAATTCTTCAACAAAAAAGTCTGATTTAGTCTTTTGGATGATGATTTCTCCACCCTGAAATGAATCAAAACATAAGATTCCCAGGGTGGGATTTTTTCCTGCATGAAGCATATTACCTGTCCTGCCCTCCCAGTGTTTTAGAGGATAAATTTCCTCTCTCCTTTTAATTTTTCTTCTCTTGCAACTTCTTTCTCTTGCTATTCACTCCACACTAGCTAACTATATTTCTTACAAGCTAGTACAAATGTTGCAATGCTAGCTCACAGCCTGCAATCTGGCCTTTTACTCCTATTTGTCTAAGCCTGTTTACGTAAAACTGCACTAGTTAAAAGTACCATTAGCAATTTGTTCAATTTGCCTCCCAAGAGCAGTAATAGTAAATTGTTTCACTGACTATTATTTAGAAGAGTTCATATATGTCAGTATTCCCAGTAGATTTATATTTATGTTTAATAATGCCAAGTTGCTAATCAACATATTTTACCTATCTTAAGATAGACAAATACATCTTCAGCAGAGTTGCAGTTTCTCTAAGTTTCTACTGTGAAAATGAAGAGAAGGCGGGGAAAGGAGAGGAGAGGAGAGGAGAGGAGGAGGAGAGGAGAGGAGAGGAGAGGAGAGGAGAGGAGAGGAGAGGAGAGGAGAGGAGAGGAGAGGAGAGGAGAGGCGAGAGGAAGAGGAAGGCAACCAGGAGACAAATCTAACAAAAACTTATGCTACGTCTATATTAGCAAATGAAACAGTGCCAGAACCTATGCATTGGCTGGACACCCACGACCATGCCTTTAACTCTTTAATCTCCCAATATGAGACCACCCCATCCAAACAAGATAGGCAGTTTACACTTCTGTTGGTAATGGCCCCTGGGCTTGTTTTTAATCCTGAATGATGCCTAGAAAATGTTTAGGTGAGTATTGATGGACCCAGGTCAAAGGCACACTATGGGCTGCTCTAGCAGTTTGACAAGTGGTTGACTTCCAGTGCTCAGGACTATGTTTTGGCACTGCGGAATATGTTTTTGTGCGTGTATATATAAATATATACACACATATATATGTGCAAACAAACATATGTGCATAACAAAACCACACCCAGAAGCCTCATGCAATGGCTGGCCTACCCCGGCCTGCTCTGCTCCTTCTTTCTTGACTTTTAAATTACGCAAGCAGCTGCATCTCCCCTGCTGTGCATGCCAGGAGCTCCCGTGACCAGACCTACTCGGTTTGCATCTAAGCTTCATTGGGATCCTGAAACTAAGCACAGCAAAGCTGAGGAGCCTGATCTCAAAGTTGTGTTTAAATAATGGCTGGAGCACACTGAAGTCATTAACCTTCACAAAACAGCTGTGGCAAAGGTACCTGTCTCTCCAAGAACAAAATGGAACATTCATTCAGCCAGAGTGTCCAGGATTCATTGCCCAGGCCTGCTAAACAGTGGCTCAAAATTAACATTTCATCAGTGAGGACAGAACCTTATTCTTACCAGGCTGCATCATACAAACCCCTGGATTTAGCATTTCCCACTGGGAAGTATGAGGCAGCTTAGCGTGTATATTCTCTTGGCTTTTATTGCCTTTCCAGAGCATTGACCTCATTCCAACACTAATTTGGAATTATGGATTTTGGATTCTGCTCATGAGGGGTGGACAGGAGGAGGGGAAGGTCAACACCTAGGTTAGAGAGTAGGCGTTGCAATACATAGCCCAGACAAACTTATGTACTGTTTGGCTCTGTTCCCTAGTGCTCTGTTCTCCGTCTAGTCATATTACTTCTTCCTCACTATAATCCTATTGTAAGAAAAAAAATCTTATAAAACCACACTTAATCCTGTCTTATTCCTTCAGAGTTTATATTCTGAATCTTGAAGGGTCAAAGGAGTATGAGGAAAGAGAAACATTTCCCCAAATGGGCTTGACCCAAATCTTGTTGATACCCCTGCCTTTAGATTGATGAGATGTACGCCTATCTGCATATCCATCATATGCTTACTGCATGACTCCCAGCAATGATATCCACACACACTTGAATGAAGGTCTCATAAAATCATCAGTGCTGGAGCAGAAGGTCAATAAAAATATCAGTTACAGAAACTAAAATGCCTGGAAGCAGAAATCCCTAGTTGTAAAGTATGCGTAGTGCCAATTTACCTTTATAAAATTGTTGCTCTTACAAAATCATTCCTCCCATTTCCTTGATAAATTCAGTAATAGTCCATGCCATGGCAGGTAACATAACTATTGAGGAGAATATTACATGATCAGATGATTTTCAGAAATGTTACAAGCCAGGAAGAATTAAATAACCAAACTTCTATTAATGTATCTTGAATAGACTTAGATTTTACCATTTTGAGAATCTGGACCCCAAATCTCTAATTTCTAAATTCAGAAAGCTGCAATTTCATTTATTTGCTCCAGTATCATAATTTGGAAGGCCTCACTCTGTCACTTTTAAACTTGTTTCCAGTTCAATTTAATTTGGAACATCTGTTGTAATTTTGCATTTAAATCAATGTAGATGGAAAAAAAACAAGCATATTTTACCATAGTGAAAAAAAAAAGGAACATTAAAAAATCACAGAGAAAAAAGTTAATATAGCAATCCTTAAAATACAAACAATCAAATAAACTTGGATCCAAAGAAGAAACATTACACTGTTAAAAAAAAAAAACTGTGAAAATTAGTTGGAAAAAATGAAACAATATTTGGGATAGTCATGTGAAGGACAAAAGAGAATCATACAAGATAGAATGATAACATATCAGAATAATCCATTTCTCTCATATTCATACACATACCACAATTTTATATGTACATGTGCTCATATAAAGCTGGAAATACACAGTTAAATCTACATGCAACAGAACTAATTACACCAAGGTTTGTATGGATTGTTTGTCTCTTGGTTATTTTCTCTGACATCTGACAAGTTGTGCAAGTTAATTCCAAAACACACTTCTCTTCAATGGACACCAAAGTAGGTTTCCTCTTACCTTCCACAAATTTCATGAACTTGTAAGAACTTACTTGCTATTTCTAATCACACTGTCAAATTGGGCTGAATCTCAGCATGGATTTAGAAGTTAGTAGTGGAGGTACACAGGGACTGTGACTGCATATGCCTTGTTTCATTAGTACATATAAAAAAGACAAGAAGAATTTAGCACTAGGAATATATAGTCTGGAAGAATGGTCCTGCAGCAAAACCTATATGAGAAATACACCAGCTCTTCTATAATTAAAATATTTTAAATCAGGATTCAATTAAATTGTCCCTTTTGGGAAGGATATTTGAGAGATCCATCACTCTGCACATACATAAAAGATATTTATTATTTATTCTCTAACAAATTTATCATCACAGAAAACGTGAAATCTTTTCCTCAGAGAGAGCATGGGTAGAGCATATTTGATCTTTGACAGTATTTCTGAGGACCTGCTGAATGCGGACTTGAGGATTCCAACAGTCCAATTTGGATAAACCCATTGCAGTGTAATATGTGAGGAAATTCTATACCATGGTATAGGGAGAGACCAACAAAATAAGTGCATGAAGATCTACATTCAGGCCTGCTTGCCAAGAATTCAGCTGGATCTGCTGCTTAGCAGCTATTTTGTCTGCCACGGACACGGGCTTTTACTGAACTGATCAAAGAAACAGGAAACAGAAGACGTGGTTTTGTAACAGTTTCTCAGGATTTAGGTTGCAACCTAGGAAAGGCTACGGGACACTGGCATTTGCATTAATCAAAGCAAAATTGGCTGCTGCCAGGACAGCACAGACATTGCATTGGTCAGTGACTAGGATAAACACCACAGCCATTTCTCACTTTGCCATGCTCAGGACTAAGCTGCCTCCGTATTAGTTGAAGAGCACACGCAGGACACGCGCACAAAGGCAGGAGTTTAACAGATGCGTGTGTCTGTATGAAGGTTCAGAAAAAATTGCCTAACTTGGGAGGAAAATGTTATTTGCTGAGAAATCATTTTCAGCTGTGTAAAGACGGTCACAAGAGGAACTTCTCCAACAGCTGACTTGAATTGCCTGACTTAGAATCACAGAATCACAGAACCATTTGGGTTGGAAGGGACCTCAAAGACCACCTAGTTCCAACCCCCCTGCCATGGGCAGGGACACCCTCCACTAGACCACGTTGCCCAAAGCCCCATCCAACCTGGCCTTGAACATTGCCAGGGAGGGGGCATCCACTTGAACAAACTTATGCTAAAATAGGTAATTCCTTAATCTACTCCAGATATATAATTTCTCCTGCATTGTTGCATGGGGTTTTTTTTTCCCCTGCTCTTTTTTTCTTTCAGGAATATTTTCCTTCATATTCCTTTTAGCTGTATGGAATGGATACATAGGATCATAGGATACAAATGAACTAGAACATCTTGGGATGGGGACAGATGAGGACAGGCTTCACTTATTAACTTGACAAAAAGGATTGCTCCTGACAAAATATGCCAGAGTTTCATAAAAGGTGTTCTGGCAAGCTTTATTTTGTCATTTAAGTTTGCACATACAAAATAAAGGGTGAGCTGAAAAAAAAAAGTGAGAAACAAAGCTTGCCCAATCTCTTTTAAATTTCTTTTGCTTTGTCTGTTATCACATAATTATAACCACACTGCTACAGCCTACAGCGAGAAAAACATCTGGATCATCATTTCTTTTAATGTACTTCATTAAGTATTCATTCAATACATTTATCTCAAGTGCTAGAGTTTCTAAAATTTCATAGTTCTACTTATAGATTTTGAAGTTCTACTGGTTTCATATAATTTTGTTTCCCCATCTACTATAGGCATCATTTTTATACAGATAGTCTTGCATTTTACCTTTGATTATTTTTTCTTTATTCCTTGGTTAATTATAGGTAATTTTCAGGATGTCATTCAATACTACTTTCCTTGTCAGGGCACTTTGGTCCCTGAATGTCAACTATTACAGCTCAAAAAGAAATCATGTCTGCTTTCCTGCTTCACCTGCTCCATTGCATATAATAAGAAATGAGGATTTTAGAGGTCTCCAATCACTATATTTCAGCCTGAATCAGCACCTGACATAACAAATGAAGAAACTTTAAATAAATTCTGAAGAAGAATAAAAAGATTTTTTTTTGTTAAGAGTGATTTTACTAATGAAAAATCCTAAAGTTGTTGCTATGGCACTTTTTCACACTTTTGAATGTCTTCAAAACATTTCCTGGGTCCCTCTAAAAGTAGGAGATAATAGGCATGCAAACTGAGCCAGAATGGCTTTTGTCATCAGTTGTAGTCAGAAGTCAGCACATAGACACTAAAATTGCACAAAACATTTTTGAGTCTCTTTACACTTTTAAAAATACAGACTGCAATTTTCCAAAATTAAAGCAAATACATAAAGAAATAAAACAAACAAGCAAACAAAAGGATCAAATAGCTCAGCTACCAGAATCTATAGGATACATTTTAAGCATCTCAGTCAGGCAATGTGTTTAGTTATTTAAGTATGAATTTAAATTTTCAAACTCCTTTGTTATTAAGATATAGGAAAGGACTCATGGCACTAATGAAACATAACTTTGTTACCTGGTTTATCAAATATGTGTCTCATCAAAGGTGTCTTTCTGTCACGCTTTTTAGGAAGAATGCAAAGAAGATGCTATTTCAATTGCAGTAAGGGCCAGTTGCTCTACTGTTCAGCTTCACTGCCTTCATTAGAGTGCAGCAGGACTGTATTTGAGCTAACACATTTAAACCCTTCATTAGAAAGAAAATTCAATCTAGAAAAAGTAGCAGAATTGAATTTAATCCTATTTTTACAGATCACACAAAAATGAGGCATAAATGACAGCCAAAGAGAAAAGGAAAGTGTATGTGGGACAAATCTAAAGCTGTTGTAGGGAGCTGCCACTTATTCCTTCATAGTCTATTCACCACAGGTGTCTTGGCATTTTTTGGATACAATTGCTTTTCATCAGCATACACAACAATGAAGTGACGGCCAGAGGTGCACACTGCAGCACTCAATCTACTGCCCCTGAGCTTCTCCAGTCACCCCTCCACACTATGGTTTACACATCATCCAGCCCTCTAGCTCTGAAAGGCATCTTGGACACATCTTTCCATACTCATGCTCCTCCGCTTCCTTACCCTAGGGTCCCTGCCTGGCACAAAACGGCCCTGAGAAGAGTGTGAGGAGCCTCATGGGCCTAGTTTGCACTCTGGGCTAACTGCATGGCCCATCGTGGGCGTAAATTGGAAAAACACTTCCTGAAGCAGTGAACAAGTTCATGGGATGGTTCAAGTCAGGCATAGTTCAGGACAGGTTCATCCCTGGCTTCTGTCCTTTTGGCAGTGGGGAGATGCTGGCACACCTTTTCTTCATGTGTGCCATGCTGCAGTCCCTCTGGCTACACTTCTCATCTCTTTATTTTTACCCTCCTTATCCAAGACCACTCCAAGTCCTTGGACTTGCTCATCAACATGGTTGATTAGCCCTAGTCACCTGGAGAAGCAAGTCAGACAAGGGACTCATTTTTATTTCTTTGTCCATCCACACCTCTGGGAAGTGCACCCCTGGCCATCAGGCACCAGCACCATGGGCACTTTTAGGGTGTGCCGAGTGCTATTGGAGGTCTTCTTCCCTATGGTCACTTTGCTTCCCTGTTTCTTTTGTTTTGTACATTTTTGTCCCTCAATCCCCTTACATTTTTCCATTTGTCATCCACTGCAAGTATTAGGCTTTCTCTTTCTGTCATCCACTCTCTGTTTTTTTTTCTGTTTTAAACCAACAAAACATTAAGGTTTCTAGAGGCAGTATGGTTTCTCCGCAATAGAGGAAAATCAATAGGAGCAGTGGCCATGAGGGCCAGGGGTGCCATCCCTGCACATCGCCTGCGTGGCAGTGAGAGGGGGTGGCTGGCTCACCAGCACCGCTCCTGTGCTGCCTTCTGCACCCCAGAGGAGAGGAACACTCCGCAACACACTGCACCTCCAGTGCCACCACTGCATCATCTCTGCTGCCACCATCCCCACCACTGCCACCACCATCCACCCCTGGCAGCCAGACGCACATGAGCTCAAGGGTGGGAAGGGCTGTTTGATGGGACCAGCTGCTATTCCTGGGATGGGGATGGGCAACCTTGGGCAGATCTGCTGTGTGCTGCCAATTTCAATCTGATAGTGTGCTCTAGGGAAGTCTGGAAAGCACTGTTACAAATTAAATAGTGTGTTTGTTTGTACACAAAAAACCCCACCGAACCAAAACCCCAATAATCTCAGTACTAGATAATGAAGCTTTAATATAGAAGATGCATGTTTGTCACACTGAAAGCACTAGTGATGCTGAGAGAGACTTCTGTGACAGAAAGCCATACAAAATAAAGCAACTTCAGAAAAGTTATATATGTAATGAATGCTACTTTTCCTTCCTTATAGCTTCAGTTTGTAAGTAATGATCATTCCGAGTTTATTGCTTCTGTAGCCGTTGTTAAATGTATCACATACATGTAATTTGCCATGCAGAATTTCCACATAAACAATAAAAGTGCTAATTACACTGTGGAAACCAAGACAACCTCCCTTATCCTAATTCACACAGGCACGTTGTAAAGAACTCTAAATATTTATAAATCTGTTCCTTAGTGTAATCAATGTCCGGAGTTCTCTACAGTCCTGTGGTAATAGGGAGCAAAAAGCAGGAAAGATTTTAATGACCATATATTAAAACATACTTTGAGCATTACCTGTGATACAAGGAATCACTGAGAAGATGTATACCAGACCAAATATGTACTGGAATATAATGGAGCCTTTTAGCCTTTTCCAAACCGCTAACATCCTATGGCATCCTCTTAGGTGCAGGATGCTGCCACCACTCCTGATCTGCCAGGATCACGTAACTACCCATAACCAATCTAGTCAAGATGACAGACATTAGGATCTGGCTACAAATTAGCATGACAAAAACCCCTCCACACCAGTGCCTCCCCTTTAATTCAACACAAGTGTCTGCCATACAAAAAAGTAGACCTGAGTCCAACCCAAACTCCATTGCGAGTCCAGCCAGCTTCACTCAGAGATGACTTGGGCCCCTAGGATATAAGACACTGGTCTCTGAAGTCAGTGGCTGCTCTTCTGACTGAAAAAGAAATGGGTTTTGTTCTCAGTAATTGAAAATGTAACTGCAGAGGTTAAAGAAACAGTTCTTAAATTCTTAGTATCACCGTTTCTGGTATTCGTATATGCTGTGGACTCCAAAATGCTGCAGGAACATATTTATTATAAGCTTATATGGTCACAGCACACCATCTGTAGTTGTTTCCTAAGATGTGTAATTCTAAATGCATTCAGTGTAAACAGATTTGGCATTATTACTTCTTGAATCTTTACTGATATTAAAAGAAGGATATAAAATTTTATGGAGAAAGCAAACAATGAATGCTCCAAAGCTATATAAAAAGTAAATGAGTGAATCCTTAAATATTAAACCACCAGCATTCCTTCACATTATATTTCACTAGAGATATGATCTCCTCTGCAAATAACTTCTTCCCTTTTCAAATAAGATACCACAGACATGCTTCTAAACAGTGGAAATAGAGAAGAAAGAAAACTGCAAGTTTTGCTTGGCTCTCCAAGGACAGCTTTTGACATACTCTTTAACTGAGGTAATCAGAGAGTTACAGGTGTTCACTTTAAGGTATATTTTGCAAGCTCTTCTTCAAAAATATAATCTATTTTCATAAGTTACAAAGTCTTTATATGCAAGTATTTTATTTAGGTCCTGATTCAAACACCACTGAAATTGATGGCAACTGAAGACTACTCTCAGGTGCAATCAAATTATTTACTGAACTGGCTGCAAAAAAAGAAATAAATTACAGTTATACTCTGTAAAAAAAAAGAATTAAAAGTTTTAAAGAAATATTACTGTAAGTGTGAAGATACACTACTGAACTCAAGCCTTTACATCATGCACCAATGTAATACATTTGTTCGGTTTAAAATCCAACAAAAGAAAATGGGGTAATTCCCACGATGAAGGAATTAAACATTTTCATTTCTGGCTAAAAAAAAAAATTGCTTAGAGAAGGGAAGAAAGATAATTTAATTTAATTTCAGGTTGCCAATTACACTGCAAGATTTTGTCTTTCAGAGCCTGAAGCACAGTCCAACAGCCACCCAATTGCTATAAATCCCTTAAGTACCCATTTATATTAATTGGGAGGAAAAACTTAGGTTCCAGCTCTTCGTTTCTTCCTAATTTGACAAGTACTGGAGATGGAAGTGTTACTTTCCAGTTTGTTTGGGGGGATTTTCTTTTTTTTTCTTTTTTCTTTTTTTTTTTTCTTTCCTTTTCTATAAGCTCAGAAGAAGCTAAAATGAATAGTTTGAACCAATAGTTTAAGACCGACAATGACAATAGAACAGTTTGGTGCCTCCAAATTCTTAGAGGCTGAACCAGTTCTGGCAGTCACCTCTGGTAACTTGCTCTTCTGTTAGGGCACAAATACACACACACACATACGTTCTCAGCAGAAAGAAACAAATCTATTAAAAGCACCTCTGTGCTTGACTTGGTTTAAGCTGCTTGCTGCCTGTCGACATATCACCGTGGCTTGTCATGGATTATACTTAGGATCTGAAACCTTCCTCTAATGAATAAGATTTCAATACCTGGGCTGTTACTGGACCATCCCAGAGGTGCAGAAGACAGGACTAAACCCAGTTCTTGCAGCTGGTACCCTGGAAGTTGGAGGCCCAGGCACACCATTTCCAGAAACCTTTTAATTTCAGTTAGTACTAGACTTGCCATCAGTCAGTGAGGGAAGGAGAAGTATGGGCACCTCACAAGTTGGAATGAGGTGATTGCAAATCAAGGATACCTTGTCAGAGGGGTGCTTTACCTTTCATGCCAGCTCCAGCTAGCCTTAGCCCAAGCTGCAGGGGACTGAGAAGGGGCAGACGAGCTTTCCTACCTGTCAGCACTGAGGGCAGTGAGGGTGAAGACAGAGACACCAACGGAGGTGAGCTGGATGGCAGGGATAAGTTTGCAGCCCACCTCCCCAAAAAGCCACTCCTCAGAGAAATACCGGGAGGCGTCCACAGGCACACAGGTCACTAGAAGCAGCAGATCGCCGGCGGCGAGGCTGGAGATGAAGATGTTGGGCACGCTCCTCATGGCACTGTTGGAGATGAAGATCTTCATGAGGGTGATGTTTCCCAGCAAGCCCACAGTGATGATGAGCAGGTAAAGCGAAGGGATCACACAGTGGACGGTGAACATGGCCGTGCCCTGCGCCGGGGGCAGCAGGGCTGTATCTGGCACCAGCTGGGTGCTCCCATTCCCCGCGAGGGGCAATGCTACGAGCTCAGGTGGCAGCTCTGCCTCCATCCTCCAGCTTCAGGCAGACTGGAGGTCTCCAGTGCAAAGTGCAGTGGGAATCACTGGAAAGCTTCACCTCTCTGCAAGTCAACAAACTTTCTCCCCTTTCCCTCCTGCCTTTCTTCCTCCCCCTTTTTTTCTGCCGAGTTTTCTCTCCTCAGAACTGCAGAGGAAGCACCGTCCGCCGGCGCAGTGGCGGGGGGAGGAATGAAAAATCCCGTGCCGCTCCCTTTCAGCTCTGTGGGCAAGCCCTCTCCCAGGGGGCAGGAGGGCCAGATCCTGAGCCTCGGCGGCAGCGACTGCCATCAGGACAGCAGCCTGCCCTCGCCCTCGGGACCGACCTCGGCGCGCCGCCGCCGCGGAGGCGCGGTCCGGCCGCCTCCCCCCGCCCGCCGGGGCCGCCGCGGACGCCCCGCGGGTACCGGGGCCGCGCTGCCTCGGAGCCGCCGGCGCTGTCCAGCGGCACCGGTGCTGTTCGCCCCGCGGCCTCGGGCGCCGGGGACGAGGCGCAGACCAAGCCCGCTCCTTAGTCCGCAGCCCCGATTTATACCTGGTGCTGGGAGGAGCCGCCCCGCCTCTCCTCCTGCAAGCGCCTGTGCCTTCGCCCCAGCCCCGAGACGCCGAGGCGGATCTTGCGCGGAGGGGAGACGCGCAGCGTGGAGCCGCCGCCGTCCCGCGGGGTCCCAGCCCCTGAGCCCGATGGGGACGGCTGGGCGGGAGAGGGGCGAGGGGGGCCGCTCCCCCCGCCGCTGCCCCCCGCAAGCAGCCCCCCGAGAGGCACTGCCGGGCAAACCGGAGAGCTGTCCGCCACGTCGGGCGGAAGGCGGGATCGCCGTCGGAAAACCCGTCTTCCAGCACCTTACCCAGGTGAAACCACGGCGCTTTGAAATACAGGGTAACGGGGAGCGAGGCACTTGGAGATGAAGAGATTTTATTCCTGTCATCCAGCTGTAGGTTCTGGATAGACCCTAACCAAAGACATCAGCTGCCTTTAAAGTTTTAAGGTTTGATTTGCAAAGTTGCATTTCACGTTAGTCTCAACTATGGAAATGTGGACAGGTGATGTGTTTTGTCCATGACTTACTATGCAAATGGTGTAACACGGTGGAGAATAAACATTGTTTGCCCCTTCGAAGGGTAGCATTTGTCCCTAGTGTTTCTTGCTTTTCAGTGAGGTAATATCTTTTACTTCCAAGTATCTGCACATGTATAGGCTTTCCAAACAGTTCTGTCTGTTCCCAGCAGAAGCCGTGAATGTAGGTAGCAGGACAAATATGCTGGAAAAGAGGCAGACCTACTGGACTGAAGTTTTTAAGTTAAAGAGCTAAGGCAGAGGAATAACAGCATTTGCCAGTAACATTCTCTGCAAACAGACTCTTTCCCTTCCTCTTCTCAAAAAAGAGGATATATGAGCTTGCAGTGAACTTGCTTATTCGTATTATTAAACATATTATTAAAATGTTCATATTATCAAAACAGTTGTCTTGAAGCCCTATAAGTTTATGGCAGGTGTATGGAGAAAGCAAACGAATGCATGGTGGACTTGCTGAAGTTGGAGAAAGAGTCTGACCACTGAAATACCAGAAACAAAGTGTGTCATGTGTGCAGTAATACATAGCCTGTCCATGGCATGCTGTTCAGTGTAGGAATTAAATTTAAAAGACATCAGTGATTTATCTTAAATAACCTTTTACTAAGATTATCAAATAAAAAGTATTATTGCTTCTTAAAAGTTACACCTGTCTGTATCTATTCATTGATCTTTGTGACTCTTCTCACTTCCTTGAATTTATAAATGTGTTACAGTTTTGTAAATTAGTGATTCATAAAATACTGATTAGTTTATTAGAAAACCAAGCCAGCGCTAGTCCTCAGAAATGATCATGCTAGAGACTTCACCTTTACCACTAGGCAGCTGATAGGAATTGTCACAGAGTCCACTGGAAGTGATTCTTGTTACTTTCCTCCACACAGTGTTAAATTCAACTACACTCCCTTCGAGGCAGCCTTACTGTCAGCTTGGGTATCTATCATTATTGCTGGCACCCACTACTTTGTGGAGTGTACACAAACTTTTCTAAGACCATCAGTATTCAGGTTTCTGCAAACAGTCCGAATCAGTCTTTTTGGTTCCCATTGGTTGCATCCAATATGTGTCTTTAACACTGTAACCTCAAGTATGGTCCTTTCACTAATTTATTTGAAAATGGGTTTATATGTGAACAATCGATATGATTCCCATTGGGAGAACAGTTCAGTCACCATGTCTTAATATTGATTCACCTGAGAAAACAAGAAGCTGAGGCTTTTTACAGGAATATCAACAGAAGAACACTTTAAAAGCTTCTATTGGCATAAACTTCTTGCAGTTTGTGTGGAGAAAGGTGAGACCATTTGCTTTTTGTCACACAACATCACCACTCCTACTGCTGCCCTCCAGGAGAATTTCTTCTATCCTAATAGTTTTCACCTGTCCTTTAGTCCAAAGGATGGAATTCCTAAGGTAGGTACATATTCAGTGGGAATTAATGTTCCTGATTTTTGTCATTACTTGATTTTATCTACTTTACATATTCAGAACTCTGAACAGCAAGGAAATAAACTTTGGAGACTGTGAGTGTCTCCAGCTCAAAGGAAACAAAAAGTTAGATTATGCTTCTAATGTCATTTAACAGATGTCTATGTAAAGACAAGGGAATATACTCCAACAGCATGAATACAATTTCCTACAGAGGCAAAAAGGAGAAGGAAAAGATCCACAGACCCGGACATAAACCAGCCAGAATTCAGATCCCCACATACAAACTGTTCATCATTCTCTTTTCAAACAAAAGAATCCATCCAACTCTTTGGATGTTATTTTAGATTATAGTCTAAAGACAATCTCACCGTGCAGCTGCGACGCAGTACTTAGCACAAAAGCAAAGGAGAGAGCACCACAGATAAGTCTCCTTGGTGGGAAAGAAACTGTGCATAGACTGAAATCAGGCAGCGCAGACAGAGCGTATCTGGGAGTGCAACACCACAGGGCGGCGACTGCAACAACTGGGAAACGTGGGAGGCAAATCTGCTTCATCAGCAATTCCCAAACGTCGGGATGCAATACCAGTCCGTGTAGGAATGAGGAACTCCACACATCTCACAAACGCCCTCTACCGAGACCTGCTTCTGACAGGGAAAAAGGCTCCTTGCACGTGTTTGTGCAGCTCGGGGTGCTTGATAATGCCAGGGCTAATTCCAGATTTGCACATCACAACAAACTTTATGTAGACCCATGAAGAGCCAAGCATATCTGCCACCAAAACCACCTGCAGTAAGTAGCCTTTAATTAAGTATGCATTCTTGCAGAACTGTGTTCAAATGCAACTCTGGGAGTGATCGTGTTTGAAGGCCTGATCATCAGTCATGCATTAAAAGGAAACAAGGCAGCAAACAAGGAACAAATACTATTTGATTTTAAACCCTGAGCATTAGGAAACAAACCTTAGAGAAATTTTTGTAGTATCATGCATTAGACCAGCAGATAGAGTTAGAAAAAGTGGACATGCATTGTAACACAGAGTGACTTCTCCCAGAGAGTACAATAACATTAAGTCATGTCTTCTTTCTTGATATAGGCTTTCTTGATTTGGTAGAGGTCTTTTTTGTCAGGGACTTCTGTTACCTTTCAGCTTTTTGAGTCAGAGGGTCTGTTTAAAGGACAAGAGGATACAGAAACAGATCACTTCCCCTATCCCCAGGTTTCAGAACAGATAACAAGCTTTGCTACTGCTACTATGCGGGTAGCTGGAAGTGGGTCCAAGAAGCAGCTGGGAAGAGTAGGCTGAGTTGGAGAAAGGAGGGGATGGAGACAAGGGCTCTCTACCTGGGTATGAAACACTCCGCATTGTGGAGCATCCAGGGAGGACAAACGTTCAGCTTCTAAGGCCACATCTCTAAGGTGAGACCTCAAGCTCTAAGGTTAGCCATCTCAACATCAAACCTCTATGACTCTGTTATGATTTAACCTGGCCGGCAGCTAAAACAACCACGCAGCCATTCGCTCACTCCCCCCCTCCCAGTGGGATGAGGGAGAGAGTTGAAAATGAAAAAAAAAAAAAGTAAAACTCACGGGTTGAGATAAAGACAGTTTAATAGGACAAAAAAGGAAGATAACAACAACAATAATAATAAACAAAGCAGCCCAATTTCTCACCACCCAAAGTCAGTGGTCAGCAAGACTCAGAGCTGCCTTGCCTCCCAGCCCACTCCCCAGCTATATACAGAGCACAACATCATATGGTATGGAATATCCCTTTGGCCAGTTTGGGTCAGCTGTCCTGGCTGTGTCCCCTCCCAGCTCCTTAGGTGCTTCATGCCTTCTCGCTGGCAGGCCAGTATAAGCTGAAAAGTCCTTGACTGCTTGGCAACAATTAAAAACATCAGTGTGCTATCAACATTATTCTCATCCTAAATCCAAAACACAGCACTGCACCAGCTGCTAGGAGAAAATTAACTCTATCCCTGCCGAAACCAGGACAGACTCTTTTACCAGTAAAATAGCACTGAAAATTAATCATCTCCTAAACAATGCCAGTGCATTCTCTGGAGAAATGGATATGAGAGGAATTATGCTAAAAAGAAGAGTTGCTGTAGATTTGTGTAGAAAATGTCACAAAAGACACATGTTCAAAAGAGAAATGCTGAGTTCAACTATAGCTGCTCAGGGATAAGTTCTAAGAAGCAGCTAACTAATAGAAAAGATGTCGGATGTGTGCCATGCAGCCCTTTCCCCTTCAAGACTCCAAGTAACAGAAGAAGTAGCTATACTCTGTGGTCAAAGCCAAGCTGTGTCTGCCAGCAGTACTATGTCCTTGGAGCACTGGGCTGCAAGCAGTAGTTTGTGGCCTCCCAGGACTGGCAAAGCTGCAACAACCACCAATATGGAAATTCTTCTTCATTAACTCTGCATGACTGGACACAGTGGCTGTAGAAAGGAATGCTAGAGTGATTCATCATGCCTATTTCTTAATTTTTCAAAATATGCTTTTTTAGATTGAACAGACTTTGCATTAATTAAAAAAAAAATATTAGGAAGAAGCTTTATGTACGCCCCACATCTCCCCAGACTGAGCACCGTGGCTGAGCCCATAGTCCTGTGCAAAAAACCCAGACTCTCTTTAGTCTATTCTTCTCAACTCCCAGACTTTGCATCCTGCCCGCTACTCTTTGTGTACACATAAACGAGCAGGCAGTCAGAAGGATCTGAGGAAGCCACCTGCCTCCTAAGCCTCCTGCCCTAGCTGAAGGTGAGGCAACCTCCATCTCAGGTCCGAACTGCAGAGGAGGCACCAGTCTGCAGCTAGTAGAGGCCTCCAGTGGGCCTAAGATTCAACGTGGGGAACACTGCAAACAAAAATGGAAATTCAGATGCTTCCAGTGCTAGGCAAAACTGGAAAGCTGGCAGAAAAGGCTGTTCTCCAAGACTTAGGCATGCAAGCTCTCTTTTGGCAGACAAAAACTTATCTTAGTGATACCAGTTAATTTTTTGTGCCACTTCATTTTGTGCCATTTTCATGGTGCCATTTTTTAAAGGCACAAGGATAATAGGTGCCATTACGTTTAACCCCACAATGAACTGGGTGCTAAATGCTAGACAGCAGTTCATCTCTCTAAGCACAAGTGCAGCTTTATGCATGCATTTAGGTTCCACTTGTTTAACTGTGATTATTCAGCAGGACTTCAACTCATTAAAAGGTTAAAGAGCACACTGCTGAGTTGCAACCTTGAGCTGAAAGCCAGGCTTAGGACTCACTTAGAAACAAGTGTGATATCAACATCTTCCATTCCATTTGTGCGCGATAGACAACCAACAGACAGCCACTCCTGGACATTCAAAACAAATAATTATTTTCTGTCAAGAAAATCCCAAAGAATGGCTTGAGCTGCCTCAGCAGACTGCATTCAAAATGATTGCACAATGCCAGCTTTCTCTACTCCCATCTCAAGTCATCCTCTTAATGTGGTGTTACAAAGCACATTACTGAACACACATGACAAAAGAAAAACATTGCTATTAGTTCCTCCTAGTGTGAAGATAATGGGCTTCCTGTGCTTCAGCTCATATGACACGTATTGAGCCACTTCAGAGAAACCGACAGTTTTATTGTGGGCCCATTCATCACATTCAGTGGGGTTTGAGTGCAGACGCCCATGGGGTTTGTACTGGGTTTATTTGACAACCTCTCCAGAATTCATCTTTTATTTCATTGCGGCTGTATTCCTTATGCGTCCACAGAACTAAGGCAGAGCATTGCCAGCTAAGTCTTCTTTTAGCATCATCTTTATCACAGGACAGAAATTCAAGTTTCCGTAATGTTACTGAGGTTGTACAGAGAATGATTTGGTTGTCTTAGATTAGACAATCCAGTCAGGTAAGTATTTATGTTATCCCCACCTAACAACTAAAAGATACAAAGTAGCACTTGCATAGTGCAGCTTTTTACCTAAAATGTGTTTTTAAATATTGTTTCCATTTACAGCGAAATAAAATGCTTACTGGCCAATCTTAATCATTATTGTGGGTTCCTGTTCATCAATAATGTGAAAATAATCGCTACCATACTGAGCATAATAAAAGGCATTGAAAGATCTATCTCAATTTAGATACTAGGAGCTTTTCAGTTTTCCCAGTATTGCTTTTTTTAACATTTCTGCTTAAAGAGATCGTAAGAAATACCAATACAAGTACTCTTTGAAGTACGTTCAACAATAGGTTTTCAACAGCATTCACATTTTAAAAGAATTAAATGATTAAAATATTACTGATATTAAACATTTGTCCAGCATAACGAGTCAATTTAGTAATTTTATAGTATTGTGGGAACATTAAAAATTGCTTTGGGATGATAATTAAGCTCCATATGAGCAGAAGAAAAACAATTCACTGTAATCACAATTATTGCATTTTTGTGAAGGTTAGTCACAAATCCTGAGAACTACAGTATTTTATTGCAGATCACATATCAGTTTGAGATATTATTGCTTTTAGTTCATTTAATATACACAAACCTCAGCATTCCCTCTATGCAGTGGAGCAGCAGATTGCATTAAAAAAAAGTTTAGAAACCCAGTGCTACTAATACAGCACCTTTTACAGTCTTCCGGGAGATAAATAGACATTTAATTAACTGCCTTAAAAAGGAGCTGTAAATAACACACACTTAGTGAAGCACTTTTCACCTCCTTCTTAATCTAGCTACTTAAGCGGTTGCAGGGCAGGTTGCCCTTACAAAGGATATTCCCGTGTCTCACAAGTTACTCTAATCGAGCCATCAATATAGTCACTGTGGTACCTTTTAGAGCCACAGCAGCTAAATCCACACATGAAATGAACCCCGATTCCCATCTCTTCCCTCCTCCTGCCTATGTTTCCGTGCCTATGAGCATACATTTACAGAGCGGGCAATACTTTTTGTTACATCAGCTTGAAGTCACGCTGCAACCACTTACAAGGAAGGCTCTCTCATGAGCTTAGAGGCGAAAGAGTAAATGCCCCTCTTTGGATTTGGTGGGTGGCTTTCACTTCTTTGTGCATCCTTCGCAGAACGATGAGTAAGCTACTGCACGCCAGCGACTGAATGACGAGCTACCTCTTCCCCTCCTCTGGTTTCCCATCTCCATCCTTCCTCTCTCCAGGTTCTCATAAAGCTCCCGCTAGGTTCAAACTAAGGCGCTGAGGTACGTCCCTGCGGCTGCTTACCTGCAGGACTGTCGGGCACACGCATGAGCTCGTGTGCTTAGCTCTTCGGGAGACCTGTCTACTGCGCTGGCAACATATTAATAGCAATTATTGCCATTAAGTTATTTGTAGCAATATTGGAATGGTTAATATTATTTGTGGTCATTCAATTGCTGTTATTTCTTTGAATGCAGAATCTGGGACCTAACAGCTTCCAACTTTGGTTGCATCCTTACTTTTTATTTGACTTAGTTAAACATAAGTTATTGAGCTCTAGACGGTGTAAACTGAACCTGTCAGCAGCCCCGGACGCTGCCCCAGCGCCGCGGTTCGCGGGGTCCCGGCTCCTACCGCCGGCGAAAGCCCCGAGAGCGCCGCGCCGGGGCTGCGCCTGCTGCGTAGCCCCCGGCCGGGACTAGAACCGGGGCCGCGACCGGGACCGGGGCGGGAGAGAGGCAGCGCTGCCGGGGCCGGGCCGGGCTGACGGTCGGTGCCGCGTGTACCCCGAAGCGGGGGTGAAAGGCCGGCGTAAGGCGCCGGGGCAGGGGCCGGGGAGCACTCGGCGGCGGCGTGGCGCTGGCAGCCGGCGCTGCTGACGGTGCGGGCCGGGGATTACCGCCCGGCGCCGGCTAGCCCCGCTCCTGCCGCGCCCGCTCCCGGCCCGAGAGCGGAGGCTCGCCCGGGGGCAAAGGGCGGAGCGAGCCGGAGCGGGGGCTGGCTCCGGCCGAGCAGGGCGCCTTCCCCGGCCGCGTCCCCCAACCACACGCGGAGCTGCTCGGAGGGATGCGTGAGTACGCGGGGGCGGACCCGGGGCCGGAGCCGGGAGCGAAGGGGCCGGCCCCAAACGGCGAGGGAGCCGCGCCGCGTCCCCCATCCCCCGAGTACTGAGCAGCGCTGCTGGATGTCTTCCCTCACGGACCGCTCAGCCACAGGGCTTCCCGACGCCCACCGAAACAGGCCTGCCTGGGTGCTAGAAATGCCCCTTTAGGGAAGCTGAAATTTAATTTGCAAGAATAAGTATCGTTAGGTTGGATGATGGCACGGCAGTCCTTATTTTGCCGTCACCTGACATCATGTACATCGATACAACAGCAAAACGAATGGACTTTCGTCGAAGCATTCAGCTCGGTCTGGTGCATTCTGTAACAGCAGAATACAAATAAAGGCAGTGAAACAAATTAACTGATAAGTGCTAGACAAATGAATGTTTATATAAAATTACTAGCAACAATAAAATGTTCTAAGCCATTGCTTTGTTAGAAAGCTACTGCAGCCTTCATAGGCAAACTCTCTCCTTTGAAAACAAGTAGAATAAAATAAATGTTTTGGATAATGAAAAAGAGCAAGTAGGCCTCCAACAATAATGCTGTTCGGTTTTGTTTTCATGTTGAATAACCCTGTGATTTGCAGCTCAGGCCACCAATGGTAATTGGCCAATTCCACACTCCTTTCTTTGGCTCAGTCCGTCTGTTTTTCCTTGGTGTTTTGGGCTTTGCTGTTTATGGAAATGAGGCCTTGCATTTCAGCTGTGACCCAGACAAGAGAGAGGTTAATCTTTTCTGTTACAACCAGTTCAGGCCTATAACTCCTCAGGTAATTCTCTTCTTTTATTGTAGAAATCCAATGTTAAGAAAATAAACTGCAAAAAATTGTTCCATAGAACGTGTAGTAATTTATTGGGCTAATTATCACTTAGACTTTCCACGAATATTTTCCTTTTAATAACCTTTCATCTGTGACTAAATATGGAGTTGTGCTTTCTATCATTCATAACAACAACCCTCACGTTTCAGAAACCAACTGAACTTTTCAAATTAAAACATAACAATGATTTTTACCTTTATTGTCATCTCAGTCATTATATACTTGATATATATAAAAACCAGACTTGCAAAATGTTCCAATACGTGCGTGTTTTAGCTGTCCTGATGCAGTTGTAAATGATCTGACAACCGCGTTTCTGCTACGTTTTAGATATTCTGGGCATTACAGCTGGTGATTGTACTGGTACTTGGAGCATTTTTTCACCTTTATGCTGCATGTAAGAGCATCAAACAGGATTCTACACCATTTTTTTTTTTATCTTCTCTGTTTTCTTAAGGATTATCTTTGAAGCTGTGGCTTTTTGGCTTCAGATTCAGCTCTTTGGTTTCAAAGTGAACACAATCTACACGTGTGATGTGGGAGCGCTTGGAAAAAAGTTTAACATTACCCGGTCCATGGTGCCAGAGCACTTTGAAAAGAAAATTTTTCTTATTGCAACGTACACATATACTGTGATTACAGTGGTCTTGTGTGTTGCCGAAATTTTTGAGATCTCATGTAGAAGGCTACGTTTCTTAAAAACTCAGTGATATTTGCCATCCTGTCCACCTGCAGTTTTATAACAATGATTTCAAGCTATAACAAAAACCATCTCCTGTCCTCTATGCAGTGTTGCAGAAGAGAACCGCACTCACGACTACTGCTGCAGAGTAGCCATCTGACACTCCTCATCTAAAAACTACCACATTACATGAATAATCTTTGTTTCCATGTCAAGACCAAAGGCAGTAAGATTTACAAGAGTAACAGGTTTTCATGACCTGCCACATACAATAGTTTTGCCTGCAGAGGAGTGTGTGTGCGTGAGGAGGTTTTTTATAAATGTGTTTTTATTCACAGCTTTTCTGAACACATGCAATTGGAGCTAATAAGGTTATTGACCTTCCAGGAAAAACTATTCCAAATTTCTTACATGTTCTTATGGCTTGAGAATTAAGCAGTAATGGTGGGCAGTCTTTAGGTACCATTTTCCCAAGCAGTGCCACTGTTGCAACCTGCATCTCAGACCCCAGGAGCAGAGACTGCTGGTTAGGCTGCGGTGACAATCTATCTATCAATAATCAGCTTGCTTTACAGCAGCCCAGCTACTGTCATCTGCCAGCTGTGAATCTCCTTTTAAAAGTGAAAGACTAGCATGATATTCTTTGCACTGACTGGAATGCTTACCCTCAACTATGCTTTGGCTTACAATGTAGAAGATTTTTACCAATTCTGTACGATCACATTTTGAAGGAGTACAGGGACTTTATGACTTAGTTTTGCTTAAAAGTCTCAAAAGAAAACCTCAGAGAAAAGCCTTTTCTGGGTCCAGTCATGCCTTCATTTCAGTGAGAGTTCTTCTTGTCTGTGACTGCAGAATTGGGCCCACAGAATTTTTTGCTGTGAGTGTCACATCTAACTTCTTATTGCTCTGACTAAAGTTGCTAGAGGAACAGTTAAAATGAAGTCTACATTCTAAAATTATTCCATGCAATAAGTGTATTATTTGGATAGGTTAGGTCTTGAACTTTATATAGGCATCAGATATTTTCAGGTGTGACAGTTTCTTCTTAAGGACTAACAGACATCTTAAACTTCGAAGTGATTTCATTCCTTGTGCTGAAGTGAGGTAAAGGAAGAAAAAAAAAACCCAAACAAAACCACAAACAGATTTCACAACTGGAAAGAAAAGAGGAGGTAGTTTCCTGTATAAAATATGTACAAAGAGCAATCATAACAATTAGCTATTTTCCATTTGTTTTTCAAATATCCTCAATTTCTAGGAAAAAAAAAATGGAAAGTTTCTTCCTCTTCCTCTTTCATCATTTTCTGTAGCTACTAAATTGAACAATTTCTGTTCTGAATCTCAGTGAAACAAGAGACTCAGACTCATTGCTACTTAACAGTGATCCAGGAACCAGCAAAGTCAAAAGGAATCCCTCAGCATCTTTGGACACAGTTTGAGGCCTGTGAGACTGAAGGGAAGAACGTCTTTTCTTCTTGAATTAAGTTTAACTTATGTGAAAAAAATGTCACCATAAAAGCATCAAAAGTTGAGATCCCGGTGACAGCACTTGGGTCTTTTCAGGAATATTTGGAAAATTTTGGGAAAATTACTAGAAAATCTTTTAGTACCAGCTGTTAGTTAAGCAGTCCCAAACAAGGCTGGGTTATAAGGACCATGTCATCCTCACCCACAAAAGTAGTTCTCATTACATAAATGGAATTGCATGATTTAGGTGTCTTGGATTTGATTGATTCTGAACCATTTAAATCAAAGTGGGTCACAACTGAATGTGTGATTGGTTTTGGGTTTGGTTTTTTTTTTGTACACTGATCAAGAACAAGATGAAAAAATTTCAATACATTCACTGTATTAAAGCATTAATGTGTTATTTTTTCCCTGCAGAAACAAGTTATACGCTGTCTTAAATATATGTCCAGTCAACACTATCAGGTTTGTGCAATATTAAACCAGTAATCTGATATTTGTAACAATTACAAGTGGAATAAGAATCACTGTGCTAACGTCTTGTTTGCATAATATGCTATGTGCTTTGGTCAATACATGCTTAATTTTTTGTTGTATACATCGGTATCCATCTGGAATTTTTCTTTTCTATTTAAACCTGTAATCTCAGGTAAAAAAAATCTTTTTATTTATAAATAAAATACAATGTATACATTACTACTAAAAAGAAGTTACTTCCATGTGCTAGGTACAGTAGTGATCAAATGTACTCAAATCACACTTAATCAGATGTTTGTATAATAACAAAATAACTTCATCACAACCTTGTCTGTATTTTCCCTGGTGCTTGCTCTTTCCATTGCTTGTTCTTCTTCTGTAAATTTCGAAACACTTCAGAAAGGTCAGAGGAGTGCCAAAGCCCCAGCCCCTCAGGGGACTTCGCCCCTGTTACCATCAAGAGCCTTGCAGAGCCGGGACTGACAATGGACAACCTGAGGATGCCTGGAGGGACTCTAGGAGATGGATTATCCACCACCATGCCCTTTCTCTTGGTGGTCAAAATCTGGAACACAGCAAATCTTATTCTTCCAAATCAGATACAACGCAGATTTTTTTTCTGCATTTCCTGTGAAATTAAAATTGTCAAATTTCTCAGCTTCAATTTTTTCATTTAAAAACAAAATTTACATTATTGCCTTTCAGTGCAAATGTTTTTCTGTGACTGATTCTGTCATTAGTTTCTGGAACACGTTGATGGAGATATTACGTCCACATAAAGAAACCATTTACCCATGGTTGTCAACACTTCTCTTTCCTATATTTGCCATTTGTTTTCCTGGCACTCACTGTATTCTCAAATGTCTCTAAACTTTTATTTCTCCTAGTCTTCCAAACTCCCACCACTTTTATCCTAATTTACATTGCTTTCTATCAGCTTCCTTCCACCCTTACTCCCTCTGAGATTTATAACATGCCTGCATGTGTTTCTCAGTGTTGCACTGATTTTAGCTCAAATGCTTAGCAAATATTTGAGATGATCCTGAAGGCTTTTTTGCCATTATGGAAGAAATTATATAATACACTTGGGGGTTCTTTGATTCAATTCTATTTCTTTACACAGCGAACAAAAAGTCCTGTCTCCCAGAACACAATAGGAAGTATTTTTGTTCCTTACATCAGGGTCACGTTATAACTGCTTCTTTGACTTTTTTATTGTTTTCCACCATACCCTAGCCACCTCATTTTCACAGACAGCACTCAAAGCAATCCCCAGCTCATGCGTTTGCAGTCAGGTTTGTCTCTAGTCAGACATCATACCCATTTTAGTTCTCACTTAACAAAGAGCCGTAGTTGTTCCCTCCATCATCTTCAATGAAACAAGCTAAATACACTCAGTAAGTGACGTGATTGCCTTTACATCAAATGTATAGTTGCTCTGGGCCAGCGAATTTCTAGTACATCATCACAGCATCCGAGTCCTATAACCACTCCTTGTTCTGTTCCTTTCCTCTCTTCCTTTCTTCTGTTGAGCCATCATTTCCCTTCTGCTTTCTTTTCAGCGGTCTCCCATGATAGCAATGAGACAATGCAGCCACCTCTCCTACCCGGTGCCTCTCTCCAACATGCATCTCTCTTTATGCCCTGGAGCATTGACATTCTCCTGCCTTGCAGACAGCTATGAGACTAGGAGGAAGTCTGACAACAGGGCCATTTAAAAGAAATTTAAAAAAAATCATTTAACTATGCTGTCAGAATGAGAATGTGACAGATACTAAAATGATTTCTATCGCAATTTGTGAGATCTGTTTGAAACAGATCTCAAAGGAGGTTGTAGTGACGTGGGTGTTGGTCTCTTCTCCCAAGTAACTAGTGAAAGGACAAGAAAGGGCCTCAAGTTGCGCCAGGGGAGATTTAGATTAGATATTAGGAAAAATTTCTTCACCGAAAGAGTGGTCAGGCATTGGAACAGGCTACCCAGAGAGGTGGTGGAGTCACCATCCCTGGAGGTGTTCAAAAACCACGTAGACGTGGCACTTTGGGACATGGTTTAGTAGACATGGTGGTGTTGGGTTGATGGTTGGACTTGATGATCTTAGAGGTCTTTGCCAGCCTTAAGATTCTATGACACCATTTTGCTTCAATGGTTCCCATTTCTTCTGTCGTTCTTTTTCCCTCTCAGCAAAAAGAGAAATCCCTGGAGGTTCCTCTGAGGAGAAGTTATCCGGGAAGTGGTGATCCTGCAAGACGTACTTTCCAGGGCTGGCGGACTTGCTGACAGCTGCCGGGAAGCAGCCCAGCGCGGTGAAGCGCCCTTAGCCAGGCCACTGGTGGCACCAGGCTTCTCCAGGGCGCCGTGGCGGGAGGAAGGGCAGCGGCCCGGGAGTAGAGGTGCGGTTCAGCGCTGGAGGGCTCCCGGACCTCCGGGAAGCCTCGGGGCAGCCCAAGGGGAAGGTTTTTCAACCTGAAAAGGAATTTTACGTGCAGCTCTACCTTCAGCAGAAGGTCTGCACGGCTCTTGGGGCTGACGTGCCAACCGCAGGGACAGAGAAGGGCTGGGGAGGGCGTCGCCGTCATTCCCCCGGCCGGGCCCGGGAAAGCCCCGGCCCCCCCCGGGGTCTCCAGGCCGCCCCGCACGGCAGCAGCGGGACGCGTTTCAAACACTAACGAGCCGCGCAGGAGACGCGTACGGCTGTACGGCCCCGCCGGCGAGCGAACCTGCCCGGCGCTGCCCGGCTGCGGGGGGCCGAGGCCTCCCCGTCCGCCGCCCCTCCCGCTCAGCAGGGGGCGCTCTAGCCGGGCGGAGCGCCACGGGCGGCAGCCCTCCCACTGCGCACGCGCCCCGGCGTCCCGTGCCGGAAGCGGAAGCGGCCGGCGCCAGGCTCGGAAGCGAGAGCCGTTGTCGGCCGCCCGTTGTTGCTGCTGCCTGTCGCTGCCCGCGTGATGGCGGCCACGGCGCTTCCCCCGCTGCCGCCGCAGTTCAAGAGCATCCAGCACCATCTGCGAACCGCGCAGGAGCTGGACAAGCGCGAGCCGGTGGTGGCATACTACTGTGAGTGAGGCGGCCGCAGCGCCGCCCCGCCCCGCCGGCCCCCGAGCCGGGCCCAGCCCGGCCCGTCGCGTCCCGTCCCGCCGCCGCCCCCCCCGGCCACCAGTCGCTGCACTGAGCGGAGCGCGCCCCTCCCTCTGTTCGCTTGGCTCGTTGGGGTGCGCGGAGTGCCCGTCGGATGCAGGGAGGAGGGGGGGCAGGGGGGTAAGCCCCACCTCTTGGGGCGGTACCGGGTGTTGACGGTCTTCCTTGTCTGCTTCTTCAGCTGCAAGCCCCAACGCGTCTTTCACGTGCTCTGTTTTTGCAGAGTTAAGCCTCTTTGCAGTCGTAGTGGATATACCAGCAGCCTAAATACACGATTGTCCCATGTGTATAAAGTCAAGTCTTCTGCGATGGGATAGTCCTAATAGGTATCGCAAAAGACAAACGTTCGACAGTCTTTTCAGAGTTTTTCTCCTGCTGAAAAGACCTCCTTCTTTCTGCCCTGTAGCCGAGTAAGCAATTTGGGTTTAAGACTTTTTAGTTCTTTTGATAGAGTTAATTTTATTTTTTGTGAGGCTTTGTCGCTTCTTCAGGGTTCTCTAAGGGGCAGAGTGGGTGGCTCTTTTTTTTTTTGTTTGTTTCATTGAAATGAACACAGCAAAATCTTCCTGCAAATCATTCAGATTAATGTGTAAATTTTTCAAGCTAACTTATGGCTTCTAAGCTAATGGTCGTCAGGGTAGTCTATGAGCCTAAAAGGCTTTCTGCAGTTAATTAAGAAATGTAAGCCAGTTGTTAGTAGTCTTAATTTCCTGTCACAGTTAATCACCGCACTTGGAAGATTTCTAAGACTAGCGGATCACCAGAAATGTATGTTTATGTTGTTTGTTTTTTTCTTTTTATTGAGATGTGAAGAGATCATTTGGGGGTTTACTTGGCAATAGTTTGTCTTCAAAAAGAGTTAAATAAAAAATAGAGGTAGAAGTGGTAGTTTAATTTGTAAGGCAATCTTAAGTTTAGAAGGATGAACTCATGAAATTCAGGCTTCAGAAAGCTGTGAAAAAACCTGTCAGCTCAGTGTCACAGCAAGAATTTTAATTTTTATGTGTTACACAGGAATACTGAGCTAATGTGGAAAAGTGCCACCAGAGAAGCAAGATAGCAACGTATTAGAACACTGGATGTTCTCAATAGTACTCACTCTTTTTTACTAGAAAAAAAACACAGGAAAAATAATACTTTGTGTGGCAGGAAGCATCAGCTAGGTCAAGTTGCACTGTTTTCTTGCTTTTTCTTTATTTCTTTGGGTTTTTTTAATCAGATTTAACACCTGTCTGACTATATGATAAAAATACTAGCATTTAGTGTAGGTAACAAAATACAAATCTATTTTAAAACAGAAATGTTTTGGTGGCTGATCTCTATTTTTCTTATTGTCTTTTCCATTTTGAAACAACGTGAGTCTCAGTGTACAGGGAAAAAAAATAACTGTGTTGAATAGTTAGCATTTTCTGTAAAGTCCTTTGCATTCTCTGTCCTAAGTGGCCTGAAAATTTGCATATCTTATTTTTTCATTTGAGTACTTCAGCACATCTGATTCGTTACTGAGTATAGTGAAGATTATATGCTAGAGATATCCTTCTTATTACATTATTACATAAAGTTAAAAGCAGTGACATCTCTTTTTCAAGACAAGTCTTGCTTCAATCCTTTGTTCTTTTAAATACAAAAAGGAGAAGAATTAATTTTCACTAGTGTTCCACTGATGACACCTATTTCCTCCCATGGTTGATGAGTTAGTCTGGATTGAATAAAATGCAGAATTCCTGTTTCATAGGAATTATTTTCTTATTTTAATTCTGGCTTTGAAGCAAAAATAAGGTTTATGAACCATTAATTTTGAACATTGTGGGTTTGGAACAATTGTGTGGAATTGCAAAGTATTAGTTATTAATATTGGTACTGTCAAAAAATATACTGTATGTACTTCTAGCATGCTACAAGTAGTAAAAGCTTTCCTAAAAAGGTAGGGGTTTGAAAGCAACAGAGATTTTATGTGAAGTTAAAGCAATGTTTCTCATTAGATGCTTCACTGAAAAAGATCTGAGCATCTCTATTGAGCCTTTGAAGTATGTTTCAAAGGAGCTCTATACATGTGTTATAATGTATTGTGTGGAAAGAATAGCGTGAGGAAGGCTTGGTGTGTGCTGGACCATATTGTGTTCTCTGTGCTGGTGTTCCGCCATCAGACTTGTCTGCAGGCTTGTGCCTGGCACCGCGCATCTCGTGGGACCGGGAGGGTGGTGTGGCGCAGCAGCCAGCCGAGGGGACCCTGCAGTGAAAGGTCAAATGATGGAACAGCACTGTGCGTCCTGTCGCAAGTCTGCTTGCACAGCGACTGTGTGAGGGGGAACATCTGAATTTTGATCATGTGATGGATGTAACTATCAGTTCGAAGAAAAGATTAAGGCGTTTATAGCTTTGGAATGTTACCAGAAGTGGTTCATCCCTAGAAAAAAGCTTTAGTCCTAATATTAATGTTTCCACGGCACAGTAGTTTTCAGTATGGACATATGTTTGCTAGGTTTTGATTTACATGCATTTTAGTTCTTGTATATTTCTGACAATAAGACCTGTGACACAAACTAATTTGAATATCGGAAGCAAGTGAGCTCTAGTAAAGTGTTTTTGCAACCTAAAATATTACTTTCTATAGCTGAGCAATAAAATTGTCAGGAGGAACTACTTATCACTCATGTTAATATTTTTGTCTCTAGTCAGCATCCACTGGTGCTAGAGGTGTGCTCTCAAAGCTGGAAATTTGAATGGCAGTTACACATTTTATTTGCATACACCATTTTAATTTTTTTTCCCTACGTGTTTTTTGGGTGTAGTTCATTTGAAGCATTAAACTAGCATAAACTAGTGCTGCTACCTAAAGAAGATACTGTAGTCCTCCTCTGGCCTCTCATTCCTAACCCTAATGTGCTTCAGAAGCAAGCATTGATGTAATTGTATGATGAAAACCAACAATAAGCTGTTTTTCAGCCAGGCCAATTTGCTACTGCATGAACAGCTGTGCTCCCACAAAGACAAGGAACAAGACACAGTGGCTTGGGGCAAAGACAGGACTCCTGCTTTTTTGATACTCTTAGCATATGTTGATTTAAAGGAAGTGTAATTTGATGAACTTTAATGTCTGTTTTACACAATATGGATAGCAATAGCAGGGATGAGTTGTATTTTTCAACTGCCACATAATTTTCCACATGAAAATAAACTGTTGAAGAACAACATTGATGCTCTTGTGCACCATAATACATTACGGATGCTTTTTGTTATCGTACTTGCTAGAAACACTGCAAAAATTAAAAAATGGTTTTATTTCTGGTAGTCCTGTGTATTCCTTACAAAGCCTTCATGCTTAACTCCATTTTTAGGTATTCAAATTCAAAGCAGTATATGATCAGTAGCTTTATATGTTGTTTGTAAACTGTTACTTTTTTTAGCCCTAGCCACTGTTAGTAGGTGGACATAATTGATTGAAGCAATAAAAATATATTTTCTTCCTGACAGTATGTAGTGTAAATTTACTTGGTTGTAAAATTTGTTCTAGTTAGAACATAGACTGTAGAGAAATAAACCAAGTTTATTTTAAGTTCTACAGGACATGATCTCACAAAATAATTCTCCTTTTAGAGACTAGACACTTTATGGTTAATGTAAGTGTTCAGCACTATGGTAGTGTACCACATTTTAAAATGCTTACCTCCCCATATGATACTTTTCCTCACATTTCATGTTATTTTGCTAATCGTTGTCATTAAGTATGTAACTATTTCAGGTTCAGTAAAGGTCAGCTGATTCAATAGGTATAGGGGAATACCAGTAAAGGATGCTACATTGATTGTCTAGCAAAAAGAAAATAAGTGATTGGTGATCAATAAAATATAACTTTCTTATGTTAAAGATATACACAAGTCTGACTTTGACTCTGAGATGTAATTCTGCAAACACAAGGAGGCAGGCTTTGATAAAAAAAACCTCTGACCTGTGTAATAACTAAAGAAATTATATCTCTAACTCTGCCATAGGTAGTTTGACTCAGAAGTTATTTTTTAAAAAAATTGCAAAGTTTGAGAGGTAGCTTTGTCTTCTGAAAACTTCTGTTTTAGTGTTTAAAGCAAGATTTTCCTTAATAGCTGTTGTTTCAGCCTTTCAGTAGCATTAAGTTCATTTCAAAGATTATTAGTAGCTTATTTTATACTTCTGTGCTTACTGGCCATTGATCTTCTAATTCAAAAGTATTGAGAGAATGCCAGTGAATTGCCAGAAAAGCATTGATGTTTCAAGATGTATGACATCCTCACACGCAACAATGTTTGGATATCCAGTGAATACAACACGAAAAATTATGGTTCTAGTAACCTCTGAAAAGCAGGGCTGTAATGGTTTTTGCTTTGCAGTCTGCTGAACGTTAAAAAACAGTCATATGGGATCAGTACACTTGATCTGTTTAAAAAAAGCTATAAAGAAAATCTACAATTCTCAAATTCTTAAGGAAGAAAAGCACCAGAAAATTGCTTCTGAAGGATCTTACTATTGTGTTGACATTTCTGTTTTTGCAATCAAGCAGAAGAGAAAAGCAAAAGACACAATTTACTTTCCACAACTAGTTGACAACCTCTTGAATCAAAAGTCATTCAGCTTTTAAGGGAAATACCCATCTGTTAAATGTGACTGGCTTTTTACTTTCAAGTTTAGTCAGACATCCATGAAACAAGCTTCTTGCTGCATACCAATTACAAGTCTTTTATTAAGAAAAAAAAAAAATAATAAAGTTCATGGCGTGACTTAGAACTTGGGAAATATAATTATTGTTTAACAGTATTTCAAATTAATCTTTCACTGATCCTTCCTCAAAGCAGAGGACTAATATCAGACAAATATTTTAATTCAGCTTTTAATTTATTCAACTTTTTATTGTGTCTTGATGCATTTTGAATGTCTAATTTAGAAGATGCATGTAATTCAGAAACATTAATGGAAATAAAAGTAACTGGTATTTGCTGTATTTCACTGCAGAGTTTCTGCACATACTTACTGACTTCATTTAACTGGGACATTGTGGAATTGAAATGCATAAAATAACGTTCTTAGAACATTCCTTATGTAATAAGATCAAATTCCTGAGCTTTCTAGTTTAAATATTTGTTTTTGTACTAGTTTTATATAATCCATTTGTAAAAGTACGTTTTCCGTATTCTCATATTGCTGGTGGCAAAAAACTGTTTTGTGTGCTACTGATACTATGCATAATTTAAAGCCTGTTATTAGAGATTACATACTGAAGAATAGATGTAATCTGTTCTTTACTCAGGATAAGTTAATCAAAATGGTCGAGTATTTTAGCAGTAGATATTCATTTCATAGTGTACTGTAAGACTTGTTTTGATTGTGCTCTGAGTATAAACAAAATATTTCTCAATTTCTTTTTTTTCCCTGTGCTTTCTTCTTTTTTCTGTCTTCAGTCTTTGTTTGCTCTAATTTGTTTCAAAGATTTGTAAGTGGGAAAACTGTACTCTTAAAACTCTAGTTTATCCGTGGAGACAGAAAAACAATAAGTGATTGGAATAACAGAGATAAATACGTAAACCCCACAGTCGTCAAAGCAAACTGTAGGTAGAAGCTAAAATTAAAGATGATACTAACTCTTGTGTAGTATTTTTGGCACTTGCTTTGATTACATAGGTAGTATTTAACAATAATCTGCTCTGACAGAGACAGGAATGAGAACATAAAATAGAACAAGTGTACTTCAGAGATCGAAACTTTGTTTCTGAGGTATGTGTGTTTGCATAAAACTCCTAAAGTTCAGTTGTACCGTGTAGATATACTAACATGCATTTTTCCACCATAAAATTCAGGGGTTTTGGTGGATATTTATTCACCTTTAACCTCTGGAGGTAGAAATAAGAACTGTCTTTTCCTGCCTGAGGTTTGCTGATGCTTCTGAAGAAGGCGTGCATCGATATCAGCATTCTAATTTGCAGAATGACAGGATCATTTAGGTCAAAGGGAACTTTGTACGTCATCTAGTCCAATCCCCTGCTCAAAGCATGATCACTAACGCAGGTTGGTCAGGGCTGTCTCCAGGCAAGTTTTGAATATCCCTAAGGATAGAGACTCCCCAGCAGGTGGGAGCAACCTGTTCCACTGTGGGATTGTCCTCACAGTAGAAGGTTTTTCGTATGTTTAAATGGCATTTCCTGTATTTCGTTTTCTCGTTGCCTCTTGTCCTGTCACTGCGCACCACTGAGACGGGTCTGGCTTTGTCTTCACTCCTCCCGCCCCAGCTCTCTTGACTCTTCTGGTATGACAGATGTTCCGAGCCCTTCATCATTTTTGTGTCCCTTCCCATGTCTCTCATACTGGGAGCCCAGAACTGGACGCAGCTCTCCAGGCGTGTCACATCAGTGCTGAGTAGAAGGGAAGGATCACTTCCCTCAACCTGCTGGCAGTGCTTCTTCTACTGCAGCCCTGCATGCTGTTAGCAATTAAGGTCAGGAATGTACTTTGGAGACTTATGGTCATGCCTATCTAGGGTGCTTTGGTTTACCTCACAGAGTAGTTGGAGAGCATGAAACAGGTTTCTTCTAGTTTGAACTGAACTGGAGAGTGTTCCGCAGGAGTACTTCACATTTGTGGTCTAATGACTACAAGCCGTTTTATCCCCATGACTTGACCATAACTAATCCAGAGTAGCCACCTTCTCCTTTTGCTTCTTGAAATCTCAATTACTATAAATCCTACAGTTAAGGTAGTTCTTCTGTTTTAATTAGAAATATTTCATTTTCTTTATTAGACTATAGAGACAAGCTTTGCAAAATACTGATAGTTTAAATATTGTGCAAAAGCTTAGAAACCTTTGAATTCCACATACAGATCTCTTACTCAAATTTTACAAGACCAGAATTGGTCCTTAAACTGCCCTGAAGAATGGCTGTGTAAAATACTGATTGATTTCCTAGGATTCACAATAGATACTATTAGATTATTTGTTTTGTCATCTCACCCTAATAATTATCACTCTTATTTGTAATTGAAAATTTTGTTTCGCCTATTTAATTGGTTTACAAATTGCTATTCTTCAAACGACAGTGAGTCCTATTGTAATTTACTATAACTTTCAGTAATTTTAAGTAAGAGAAATTTTACTTGAGATAGTTTTGACTGGACCAAGTTTGTCTAGCATGTAACATCACCTTGAAATATACTGTTATTGATCCATTTTCCTCTGTAGGATTTAGAATACTGTGAAAGAATCTGAGGGGAAGAGGGGGTCATGATACTATCCTTTTTTTGTTTTGAGTTTCTTAAAGAAATGTGTGTGTAGTCTTCCTTCCCCCTACTTTTGTCTCAGAATTATTTTTTTTCCTTGCATTTCTCCTTAAACTAATTTTACTTGAAAATAAATATTTAAAAGTAATGAATTTTCTCTGGAATGTTTCAGATTTTGAATTGATGCTGCCAACCTAGTACTTACCTTGTCATTTGCCAGTTTCCTTCAGCATCATATAATGAAGAGGAAGTATAAGGCCCTTCAAAGTTTGTCCATGCTATTAAATCTATTTTTAAAGGTCTTTGAATTCAGACAACTTTGACTTAGCCGTGTAGAAATATCATGTATTTATGATCTGCATGCAGAAATTACACGAATGAAGTATGATATGTTAATGTTCGTGACAGTAAGAGTAATTCATTTTTCTTTGCCGATGCATTCTTTATGAAAATAAATTTGCAGTAGTTTGGATACAACCCAATTTAATGGTTTTGTGTCCCTTGCTTCCCACATTTGTATTCCAACTATTGTCTTTCTGTACGAAGCAGTTAACAAACATTTTTCTGTCAGCGGTTTGACAAAGGGAAGAGGAAGGTGTAGAATATGAAAGAGTAATAAATTACAGCCTGAAAGAGCTTTCATCTCAGAATCAAAATACGGCTAAAGTTTATGGCAATGTTTTTTGTTACTATTTAATGTCAAATAGTTACTATTAAATGTCAAAAATATTCCAGTTCCTAGTATTTTTTTTTTCTATAGTAGAGAAGGGGAAAAAGAACTGTAATCTTTTGATCCTGTTAGACCAGGAAAAAAAGATGGATAGTAAGACAGAATTTAGAAGATAGAATCAACTTATTGTGCATGCTTGCTGGCTGGAACTTTTGTTCTCCAGTATTTTTACTTGGCACAGAATTAGTTTAAAATGGGAGTGAGGGGAGTTTCAGTTGTTATCCAAACATAAATCTGGGATAACTTACTGTGTATGAGGAATGAATGCCTGGCACATACTAAAGACAAAATACTCTCTCTGAAATTGTGCTGTGTATTAGCAAAGGAAAAATAACGTGGTATTACGTGACATAAATAAAAGCAGAGAAGTTTCTGTAAAGCTCACTGTATAATTCCTTCCAGCACACCCACACTTAGTATTTGCTGAACAAAGATTAAGGGCAACAAATCAAGACATAAATTTTGTAGTTGTCTTGGCAAAACATTTTTCTGAGAATGAATACTTGCCAAGTCTTTATGAATTTGAAGATAAATGTCCTGTCTGCAAACTGAGAGCAAACCCTCTTTTAGTTAGTAATTGGTAAAACAGTTCTGTCTTTGTGCATAAAAGATTACAAGTGACTTGAGCTCTACTTATAATATTAATTAATATTTAGACATTAGCTCTATGTAGCCTCCTTTACCTCCTTAGTGCTTTGCTTTATGCGTATACTACTGTTGTTGGCCAGACAAAAATCTTTTTTGCTACTTGATTTGGATAAAGGGGGCAAAAAAGTAGGTTGCATCTGTTACAAAGCCAAGTGTGTAAAACAAGCTTAAAAAGAACCAATAATTGTATTCATTTATTTGTTTTCCAGATCTTCATCACAAATAGTCAAGAGAGATGAGAATTACAAGTCACTTATTTCCAAGATTATCTGCATTCTTCAAATACTTTGTTTAGGCTTTAAAAACTTGAAAACTTTTGCAGCTACATTGTATGGGTTTAGTTGTCTATTTTATATTGGATTTTTCAGCAGCTTGGCTTTTCATAGAGGAAATTTTTTATTACAAGTTACCAAGCAAATGGCTTCTGTAAGTCTAGTAATTTAGTTTTACAGTATATTACTGTGGTCATTAGGGACATGCACTTTAAACATTTTTCAGTGTATAGAGAGAAGTTCTGAAGAGAACAACTCTGGAATAATTTTGATGTAAAATGGCATCTCAAGTGCGATATTTTTAAAAGGTGAAATAATGCAATTGTAATACAGAATGCTAAGAGGATTTCTTTCTCTGGTGTCCATACCATTCAGGAGATTAACTTCTAGTTATTAGAAATTGAACCACTTGCATTAAAGCAAAATTGTTGACTTAGCAAGCACAGTAATAATACATTCCAGTGCTGTTGCAATATTATAGAAACCAGAACAGCTATATTTAAAGGAATGTAAATAATGACTCTTTTCTTTCAGATACAGGGGGTGGAAACTGAGCTTATGTTATATTTGGCTTTCTCAGCAGAGATGGTGGAGGCGGTAAACTTTTAGCCTCTTGTTTATGAGTTCTTTGCTACTGAGATTACCTGTCAACATAAACATGGACGACAGTTCTTTGACCATTAATTAGCAGTTTAAAATTTCACTGGTGATCTTAACACAGGAAAACTATGTTTTGCTCATTGCTGCTGAAAATGCAGCAATGAAGTGAGTTTGCCTATTTGCTGCAAGTTAGACAGGAAAAGGACATAACAGATTTCCTTTACTAGATCGAAGCATATCTTCCAGTTACTATCATGTATCCTTACTGTAAGTAATATTTGTGTGATAAACTACACACAAAAGTAGAAGATATGTAAGAGACTTCTGACACCTTAATTGGCAAAGGCCAATACGAACTAATGTGGTCTTACAGATAGCCTTCATATAGAACACTTGGGACATTTCAAAATTAGAGAGAGCAGAGCAAAGGATGACAAAAGATGCAGGCACAGAAAAATCAGTGTTTGGAAATAAATTAAGATTCTTTGCCTTAGGAATAAGACATGATGACAATACAAATAAATGCAAAGAGTAGAACTAGTAGACAGTTTCTCCTGTTGTCTGTAATAAGGCAAGGGATTACTTACTGCTTTCAGATTTACTTATGTATTGCTCTTCATACACATAATTTCAAAAGCAAAATTTAAAAAAATTAAAAGAATAATATACTTATTTCAGTAGTGTCAGTAGAGGCAAATACCAAGCTATTTCCTCTTCTTCCTATTCTGTTGCTGTCAGAGAAATCCCTAGTTCTTTCAGTTTTTCAACTATTTCACTTGGTGTCTGCTTGATAACTTTAATGAGTGTTGATAGAGGTTTTCAACCCCAAAGCCCCACTTTTGGCTACAGCAGCATTGAGTAAAGCAGTAAGTGTACCTAAATATACCAACATTTTGTTTGTCACTGGTGAGTTTCAGACACTGGAGAGTATACTTTCCTTCTGCATCTTCAGTTCATCAGTTGAAACTGATGTTCCAGGAGATTTTGACTGCTGGGATATGGTTTGTGTTTTCTGACCTGCAGGTTGCTTACTTCTTCCTAATTCAGATTATTTTATCAAAGGTACTTGAGTCAAGACTCCCTTTTCGTACTGAATGCTACTAGGTGTGATTCTCTGTCAATAGTATTTTTCACAAACATCATACTCTCTCTTGATCACCACTTACTTGAGAAAGAAGGAATAGTTTTTGCCCTTACCTCAATGATTCCCTCATCAAGGCCTGTCTCTGGGCAGGTTTGGTTATGCAGTACTGCTTTTGAACACATTACTGTAATTGAAGTCAGTATGTACAAATTCTGAACTTTGAAAGTTCTTAAAGATTGCAGACTCTCTTGTTAGGGTAACTTAGATGTGCTTTGACCTTTTACCAGTTAATAAGATCATGCAGAAAACCTTTCCAATTTATGTAGACCTTGGTACAAAATGGGGTTTGATGGCTAGATGTGGTAACTGTCTAGTATAGTCAGTTGTGTGGTACAGAGATGTAATTGCTGACAGGTGCAACACATTTAATCTTAGTTCAGTTGACATTAGTAGTCTGTCTGTAGGATGTCTCTGTTCTTAATATCTGTAGAGCTGCTGCTAGAGCATCTTCTTGTTTTCTCAACAGTCTGTATGCTTTGGATAATAGTCCTTTGATCCTGAATGACCTGAGAGGACTCTTGGGCACCTTGATCCCAGAGTCTTCTGTTAGCAGGAAAGTGGTTGGTATGGAACATGACTTGATGTCACTCACAGTTTAAATTTATATCTAGGCAAGAAAAACATGTTTCTTATCTGTAACTATTGTTCTTTGACTTGTGTTCTCTGTGTGTTCAAGACTCGCTCTTCTGTGTTTGTTCATTGGAATGCCTGAAGGAGACTTTGAGTTTTTCTCAGTCTCTGAAATCCTGAAAAGGGAGCAGGCTGGCTTTGTAGAGCTGCCTACAAAGCATACAGATGTCACAGTCCTGTAAATACACCCCTTTGGATATTACTGAGGAAAAAAATTATCTTACTTGCACTATTTAAATGGATGTATTTTCAATGAATGTGTAAAAAAGCCACATACAGGTAACAGAAGAGTAACAGTTAAGCAGATAAATAAGCAGATCTTTTAATCATTAAACTGATCCTCAAGACTAAAGACATTTGCAAGATTTCCATTTATATGGAAACAGAGTTCTTTTTATGTAAATGAATTTTGGAAGAGAGATGAAGATGCATACTTCAGCAGCTAAGATGAATCTATATCCAGCAATGACCAAGGGTATTCTAAATTTATGATGCCCTAACTCATATCAGTCTAAAATTAATTTACTTTCCTCTGAAAATGTCTTGATATTTGCATCTGTCAAAAAGAAATAAATGATCTAGATGGCCCGTAGGTCTGGCACCCATTATGTTAATTCCTAAGTTTTACATTATTCAGTGATACTATGAAATGTGTTCAGGGAAGCTTACAATCAAGTATGTACGTAAAAGTCAGGTTTTAACTGTAAGTATTAACTCCTCATTATGTGATTGTGGTACTTTAATAGGCAGTAGACTTAAATTAATTTGAGAGCCTTAGATACAAATCTCTGTATCTTTCTGCATTTGGATTTCTTTGAAATATAATTTCAAGTTTACATGTCCTGGTATCATAATTTTCAATATTAACATGTCAATATCCTGAAGATAAATAAGGTGGGCTTAAGAGTACATATCAGTAATTAGCTTAATATTAGTGTTGTCACTTGATGAAACCTACATAGCAATTTTTGTTAAAATTGCTCTTTTGTTTGTCATGGTCAGTTGTAGTTGTTCATACTATTTATTAATTCCTGAACTTTTGCTCAGAGTACATTTTACTTGATCTTTACTGAGAACTTGAATACGAAGGTGCTAGGTTGTTTTATAAGTTGTAAATGTAGAAGTAGAGATGTGCTGGAGGGCACAAATACTTTGTTTATTATTTCGGAAGGGGGTCTTTAAATGGTTGGGTAGCTCAACAGCTTTAACATTAAAAAAATTGTCAGCTTTGCAATCCCAAAAAAGGAATGTACACTTTGTCTGGTTTGAATAATCAATTGTATGTGAAACATGAAATAGTACTTTTAAAATCCAGAAAAATTAGTTAAATTATGATGCTCACCAGCACAACTTACGTGAGTTTTGTAGAGAGAGATCTAATTTTATTGGACAGGCTGATGATAGATGGAAAAGGCAGAAAGGCTTTTGTGCATGTAATGCTTTCTTCTGCAGCAAACATCAGGATAAGTGCAGTTTGAAAACAACTGTGTTATATTTGTGTTTACTGAGATAATTTGAAGGGAAAAAGCTATCTCTAGTGCATGAAGAGATGCTTGGAAGGAGAGACGTGGTAAAGCTGTGAAGCAAGTAAGCATCACTTGCGGAACTCTGTGTCCTGCATGATGAAGGGCATTGGGGTATGCCATAATAACTAGCTCATGATAATATTTGGTAGAGTTACAGCTTTTAGTTCTTAAGCTCTGCATTTGAAGGTGTTTTGTAGTACTCCCTTGAGGGTCAGCAATGAGAATTAGTAGAATGTAAGTTTTTTGTGAAAAATGTTCTGCCTTTGGTTACTGAATTTTTCTGTCCATTTTCCCTTCTCTATGTGTGTTAATCCTAGTAAATAATGGTTCATTGTTTTACCCACAATTTCCTGAAGCATATAAAGTTCTGCCATGTGCATATCTAAAATTCATAGATTTTTGATAGTAAAAAGATGTTTTTTTAATCAGAAGGTGTTAATCATTCATTTTCAAGATTGTATGAAAAACTAGCAACTTTACTTGCAGAGTAAGTTTAATAAAGTCTGTCTGGTCTGATTTAAAGAACAGGTTTGAGTCTTGTGTCTTTTGATGATATGTATGCATATACATGGATATAATAGATGTTTAATTCCATTTGTTAAAGCGGAGTTTTAAAGCTATCTAGTTCCTGCTATATGAAGTTCCATTTTTGAGATATATCCATATACTCTATACATATATCTAAGTCATATGAGAATTATTGATGTATAATTAGGGATAAAAATCAACTTGAAGTTCCTATTTGGGAGAGTTGGAAACAAGGATTGTAATTATTTACAAAAGCACTTAATATTGCATCATAGTGATACAAGCATCAATCTGAAATCAGCGGAAATACTCATTGAGAAAAATAATGCATCGATCTTAGAAAAATATCTCCTAGTATCTCTGCAAGACTGAACATATCTAGATTTTGCTGTCATTGCTGACTAGTACTGTAGTAGTATATTGTTGAACCACAAAATGAGTCTATGTTTCAGATGTGTTGGGGTGGGGGCATTGTTTTGTTTCCTTATGTGTTTTGCCTTAGATAATCATTTCTGGGTTTTTGTGTGTTTTGTCTCCTTTAAAGGTCGTTTGTATGCAATGCAAACAGGGATGAAGATTGATAGTAAAACCCCAGAATGCCGTAAATTTTTATCCAAACTTATGGATCAGTTGGAAGCTGTAAGTAGAATTTATTGCTCTTCTCTAAAATGATTCATGATATTACTTTAATTTGTATTACGCTTCTGCAAATACTATCTTTCTTCTGTCATCAGTCATTGATGCAACTATTCTGTATGCAGCCACAATGAATGAATTTAAGTTGTATATAATAAATTGGCACAAGGATTGAAAGGAGATAAAGCTTTATGTGTATGTATGTTTATATATATGTATGCATGCACAAACATAACTGAGATTTCATACAGCAGACATTTGCCAAAAGGTTTTGTCTAGACAACGTGAATTACAATACTTTATTCATACATATTCTCATGAGAAGTCTTAATTCATTATGAAATAAATGCAAGAGTTTTAGAAGATGTTTGCAATTGATTTTCTTTGATTCCTTGAGCAGTTATTTTCACTCCTATAGGACTGGCTAGCCTAGTCCTTGGTGCTTTTGAAATTTTTGACCTAAACTGTTGTACCCAAGGAGTTTTCTCTAAAAGATAAAGATACATTCTCTAAAAGATAAAGATACTTTTGATCATATCTTCTGTTAGAGATTAAGAATCTTATACTAGGAATTTTGTAAGCACAGTCTTATCTATGTGGGTAAGAGATGGCTATGCCATGCTCTTTTGAGTGGACCTGGTAGTACTAGAAAGCAAACAACCTTAAATAGAACAGAGTTAAACGAAGAAAGGTGAAGTCATTGTACAGATGGTCAGTTTAAATTCCAGGAGCTGTTTATGTTCATATGCTGTAGTTTTCAGTAGCCTCAAAGGAAGTAGTGTGTAGTTTTTAAGGTTTAAGTGCTCATTTGGAAGCAGAAAGTAACATTGAAAAGTGAAGCAGTCATTCTTTTGTGTTTAGTATTAATGATTTCATCCAAAATCTAGCCATGGCAATGCCTGAAGAGTTTGTGAAACTAGTGCAACAGCCTTCAATTCTTCAGAAAAAAAATGAAACATGAACCATTTGTCTTTTATTCATACCTTCTTGCTATGTTTTATCTCTGAATTTTTAGCAATGGAAAATCCAGTGTACAGTGACTTATTGGTGTGTTATTTCATCAAGTTTAACATCTATAATGGGTCTGATTTTCATGCTCAAAAAGGAGGAGAGGTGGCAGGAGAAATGATATTAAAACGCCAAAAATTTTCCCTCTTCATTCCCTAAGAATTGTTAAAATTTATTCGATCCCTTGTGGTACTGCAGCAACTAATCTGTCTGCAGTGTTCAGTTACCCTTTTTGTTTTAAATTTGGAAAAATCCATGGTTTCATCTTTCATTTGCTGGTAAGATTGTGTGACAACTGATGCTCAGGTACTGAAGTTCCTCTACATAGTAAGGACGCTTCTAAGCAGATCTAATACAGCATTTTTGGGGCTAGGAAGCTTGGATATGTTGAGAAGTTGAGTCTCTGCAGTAATTCAATAGCAGCTGTTTTCAGTCTGCCTGTATCAAGCCGGGGGCACAAAGGGATGCTGCAGCTCTGTGCTAAATGTTTCTCACAGCTTTCTGTGTGTTGCCACGATTGATTATTTTAGAGGTTAAGACAGAAGCTTACAAACAATCTTGAACTTTATAGTAGCAAAGAATAAAAGTGTAGATATATCTGGAAATTACCAGGTGTGTTCTTTGCAAGAAACTTAACATTATTCCAAATATGTGAATTAATTAAATACCGTGATTTTATATCCAAAATGCATGTTTCTGTCCGAAATATTTTTATGTATGATTGTGTTGTTTTGCTTTTCCAATAGGTAACTGTTTCATTTAAATGTTTTTAGTAAAATTAAATCAAATTTGCTTGATTTTAGGTTCAAATTATGAATCATCATTTATAATGTCAGTACTGCTGCACTGAATCACAGATTGTGTGAAGGGTAGTTTCAAAAGTAAACAACGTTGTTAACTTTGATATTTTTAGAAGCATATGTAACTGTCATTTGTGCATTTGAAATCATCTCCATTGAACATCAGATCAAGTACAGCAATAAGTTATTTTCTGAGTGTAAGGTAGATGTATAGGCTGGTGAAATAAATATATGTGTATATATATATCAACAAATAATTTTCTTTCTCAGCTTCAGTGTTTCATTTCAGTTATCTATCTTGCAACTTAGAAATTGTGGTGCACTCACAAGAAAAACAATTACACTTTGTAAAACACAAATACTTTTTCAAAACTATGTAGACTACGAGTTTGACAAAAGTCTTCAAATTTATAGTTCTATTTGGAAAGTTTATATTTTGACTTCTGAAATCAAGTAACTTTTCTGGCAGCATTCTATGTATTGAAAAGATGGCAGCAATCTAAAAAAATAAGGAAATGCAGCCTACATGATTACATTTTCTTCACACGCACAATGAAAAATAACTGCTATTCAGAGATTGTTTTTAAATCTTTTGGCAAAATAAGTAAGCAAGTTAGTATCATGCAGTGTTCCTGTTTTTGTTCTCTAAGGATAACCTGAGATTTCCTTATGTGTGAACAGTAAGCCTATTCAAAAGCTGTAAATCCACCTGTTGTAACTGTTAGAGGGTTATTTACTTTACTGATTTTTATTAGGAAACCTGAGGATTCTTGTACTCTAACATCTTTGAAAAGAGGTCTTTGAATTGCAGTACACTGCTTACTCTGAAAATTCCAGTAAATCCATAAGTCACTAGACCAGTTAAGGTAGGGCTCAGAAGCTTTGCAAGATGTAATGAACTGCAGTGAAATAACCTTACAGGAGAGAAGATACATGATCAGTCTGACCTACAATGTCTTTATAAAGCATGCATTACTTTGTCAATTGAACTGTGTTGAATCCTGACACAGGCTTCAGAGTGCTTGGTCTTTCTGATAGTAAGGGGAAAAATATCTGTAGCTATTTGTTCACAATATTGTAGTTGTGTTTAACAAGTTTTTTTTGTTTGGGTTGGGGTTTTTTTTAAGTATTTTGTGATTAAAGATGGTATTCAAAGTTACTTATTCATAGTATTTCTCCCTCCAAAAGAATGTGCTTTCTCTTTAGTGTGCTACTTTCAGTGTTTGTTATATTAGAAGCTGGAGATTTGTAAAATAATTAAAGTGTATGTTGTTTCTTTTTTTAAATTGTGCTTGACGTTGTCTGAATCTTGTGGTTGAATTAGATTGCAGAATTACTAGGGCCTAATATCATAATTAATGTATTTTTTTCAACTTTTTTCAGATGAAAAAGCAATTTGGTGATAATGAAGCAATTACTCAGGAAATTGTTGGTTCTGCTCATGTGGAGAATTATGCTTTGAAAATGTTTTTGTATGCAGACAATGAAGACAGAGCTGGGCAATTTCATAAGTAGGTGAAAATCTTTGAGTTTGTTATCTGAATTAAGATACTGGTCAGGAAATTTGAATAAACAAACTCTCTTTTATTTGACTGGAAACAAGAGTTGGGCCTTAATGCATTCATTTCTCTTTCAGAAAACTTGATTTGTTACTATGTGTGTGTTTCTAACTGCACACATTAACTGATATCCTCCATGTGTTCTTTAAGAGGTTGCTCATCTACTGGCAAGCCTTCTAAAACCCCAGGCTAATATTGAGCTTGACATCAAGCATGTTGTAGTTACTACTGTCCAATGATATTGAAATAGTTGTTATAATACATAATGTGGTTTATTTTACAGCAATTACTACAGCATGTTGATGACTTTGCTAGGCTTTATCTAAGATAATATAGGATGTCCTATGTCCAATATTGAACATTCCAAACTAGAAACTAAGTGCAGAACACGACCAACTTTAAAAAATACTGAAAACTTTCTGCATAGTAGTCAGAAGACTAGTCAATATATTGTTAAATTTAAACATTGTGAAGTAAGTTCTGTAACATCAGATTAAAAGAAAAAAAATAGTGATGATTGGCTTGAAATAAGCCAGTATGATCTAAAATATCAACTTCTAAATGTGATCCTGGGTGACTGACATTACCAAGTTAGTGAAATGTTTTCTTTTTTACAGAAACATGATAAAGTCCTTTTATACTGCAAGTCTGCTGATAGATGTTCTAACAGTATTTGGGGAGCTCTCTGAAGAGGTAAGTGTTAGGGATATCAGTGTATTATCTGATTGCTTTTGCAGGTGCAAATTACTGTTTTAGTTCTACAGAGTCGTATTTATAACTTGTGAATATGACCTTCAAAGAACATAAGTTCTAATTGTGTAGTCAAATACATGCTGTAAGCCATAAGAAATTGTGCTAAGTATTTCAAATAAATTATATGTGAAATATTAGATAACACTTATCTCTTAGAAGATGCTTCATGACTTAATCAGACTTTGAATTTCTGACTGATACTTACAACTCTGGGACACGTAGTATTACATTGAACAAGCAGGAATGATTATAGGGAAAAGTGATGCAAGGTTCCTGGCTTTTTCCACCTTCACTATTTTCACTCTGCAAGCAAGAACTTTAGTGCTAGTAATTGAGGTGGAAATGTGTACAGTTTTAGTTAGAATAAATATTTTTGGTTTTGCAACAAGCCACACTTTTAAAAGATGATAAGTTGGAAGAATATGAATTTACTTCATAAAAATGACTTGCTATCTGGCCATTAGGACATGAATGTTTTAATTCAAAAAAGTTATCTACTAAAGTAACTAACACAGTGCTCTTCATGGCAGGTACTTTTTAAATCAATTCCAGAATTGGCTGAACAAGATCATAATTACTTTTATTAAGGCACACCAGAATAATCTCATCTGTTTTAAAACAAACCTTTCTATGAGGTACATGGTCAGCTGCTCTCTTATTCATGTCCCACAGAAGAGTTAATCTCAGATGTAGAGGAGCAGGTACTTTTAATAAAGTATTCCTTGTTCTGAAAATTAAAAGTGAGGTTTCCTTGCTAAATTAACTGAATGAGAAGCTCATTTTGAAAATGTAATGGTACAGTTGATAGCTTCTGGCAAAGAAAAAAGGGTTAGAGAAAGCTACTACTGACTCATGAAGGTAAGTTTCAACAGTTGTTAAATGAAGATTGAAATACCTGGAAAAATAAACAAGAAACAACAATGACGCTAAACAATCTGAGACAAAATCAGGAAGTGCTGATCACATCTCAGGACACCTAAATCCACACAGGCAGTCTACAGATATTTTTTTTCTTACACACTTGAGTGTTACACGCTTCCACTAGTAAGCTGGAGATATCCATTATACTGTTGCTCTCTATGCTATTCTAGATGACAGTGCAATAGACTTAGTGAAGTACAGTTTGGAATTTCAGTTTATTAATTCTCAAAAACTTTGGATGTAATTTCAGTCAGGACTTTTAAAGAGAGATTATTCTGTCTACCTCAATTTCCATACCACTTTAGCTGAGATTATTACTGTGGAAATTTTTCACCAGTACCTTGCAGGTGACGATGTTGATGTGAAACATGCTATCAATCTGCATTGTTCACTTGGCCAAATTATTCCACTCATCCTCCCACATTTCTCGTCGCTGTTTATATTCAACCTTGTTCCTTGAAATATATTACCTCATAACTGTCTGGTTATTTCTCTTACAACTTTTGACAAAGTAGTTGATTTACATAATCAGTTTAAGGTTTCTCATAACAATTGAGAACTCTTCCTGGATTAAAAAACCACTACTGTAACAGTCCCAGGAGATATAAAGTGGCCAAACTTCATTTCATTTTTTGACATATTCGAGTTGTACCTAGGAACAATGAAGTATATTTTTAAAAATGAGACGGAAAATCTCAACATAGTTGAGATCCTGACATTTATTTCAGTTGCTCATGTTTTGTGAGAAAAAGAATCTATGAAAACCCACGTGAAATGCTTTTCCTCAATTCCTTTTTCCCAGAAACTGAAAATAGTGAAAAATTATGTTGTTGGTTTTTTTAAATACTGAAGCTACTACCGCATTTTTTGAATTTCAAACTGTCACCATGGAAATGGAATCAGAAGGGCAAGCAGCAGATTTGCTTCTCTCTGCTGTTGCTTCATATTGACACCATTTCAGAAGATGAAAGTTGGCAAAAAATTATATTGACTGTCAATATAGTAAGTAATTTTTTGAGAAGTCTTTATATTTTTTCTAATAACTGAACTATGAAACTTGTCGTTAACAGTTTATTTAAAGTTGTCATTATCATAACCCCTCACTCTGCAGGTAGTTTATGTATTGCTAAAGTCCTTCATCTGATTTTTAGCTACGTTGTGAAGATACTAAATCAAAATACTGTATGTCCTAGAATATCACACACGTTACATTAATCTGCAACTACAAGCAGCCTTTCTGTATTCATGCTCTTAAATATGTTTTTTTAAAATTTAAAATAATGTAATTAGGAAAGATTTTATATTATTGATCAGCAGGAGTAGCATTTTAAATTTCAGATATTTAAAACTAAAGTAAATAATCATCTAAGTTTATGAACATAAGAAGTTTTCTTTATTATTTCACATCAGTAATTAGTACCCAGTGCTCCGTCTTTCACACTAGATGGTCCTGGTATAATTTATTTCCTTTTCCTGACATGCTGCACTAAGTACAGATCTCCACAGTTTCCTTTCATGCTGAGGTCCTGTTAGAGCTGTTCTTTTAATATATTTTTTTTTTATTTTACTGATTAATTTCACATGTGTTGTTTATGTTTGAAGGGGTGTCAAATGATAGCAGAGAAAGCAGTTTAGTTTTATAATCTCTTCTCAGGGTGGAAAACTTGCTTGTGTTTCTGGTTTGAGTGCATTAATTCACAGAAATGAGTGGCTAACCTGGCTGGCCTTTTCTCTTCCCCAGAACGTCCAGCACAGGAAGTACGCCAGGTGGAAGGCAGCATACATTCATAACTGCCTGAAGAATGGAGAGACTCCTCAGCCGGGGCCTATCGGAATGGAAGGAGAGAGCTTCGGTAGGGACTTCATGTCTCTCTTTAAAAGAGCAGAGGGCTGGACTCGGGCCAAAATAGCAGTATGCGCGGTTCTTTGGGAGCACCCCACGGGAAGCATGGCTTCCCTGTGTAATGTTCAGTTCCCATGGGCCGCCTTCTACTTTTTCTTTGCTGCTTCCCCTGCTGTTATTTTTATTGGACCTTACTATTTGATTGACTTATTTAATAATTTATTTTTCCTTTCCTCTGTCATGGAGGTTATTATTTTGAATGAAGCTACTCTCTAAGAAGGCATTGTCACCTCTGGGCCAGAATCATGCATTTCTTTAATGCTACCCACAGTCTTTTTAAATCTGTTCTGTAAAGTTATGATCCCACTGCCAGTTTATCCTCTCTCTGAAGTTAAATAGCAGCTGAAAGTGGTTTGATCCTAGATGAATTCAGCCTCAAGGCAAACACCTGACAACCCCTTCCTCCCCGTATGATAACATGGATTTCAAAACTGGTTTATGGCCTACTCTTTTTAAATTTGGATTTCCTGCTGCTTTCTCACTCATCCGCCTTTTCCTCATGTTTTTAGTTACTCCCTGTGTTCTTCTGGCTACCTGACTTTCCTGTACAGGATTCCTTGAAGTTACTTCCTTAACTATTAGATAAAAAGTGCTGATTTCCAAGGATACTCGCTAACCAAAATGAACATTTATCAGGACAGGTTGTTTTAAACCTCCCGAATTGTAACTTTTACTGTCTTCTATTTAATGCACTCAGACCTGTCTAAACTCTGCTGCTAATTTAAAAGTCTTAGCTCTTCAGTAAGAAATGTTAGGGGCATCCAAACCTTTGTCATTTAGAGCTGTTTAAACACAGGCACCAGCACTGTGAGCAGACACAAGCTAGCCTCTCCATGAAGTAACAGAACAGATACTAAGCGGACTCTCTCTTACAAGAGCACGTAGATCACATCCTAACCTATTCTGAGAAAGATAGCTCCATTCTCATATTTCATTATCTGTATTTTTGCTAAAAATAACTTTACAATCAAACCAGAGCTGTCATACTATTTCTAAACTTCATAAACATCACCCTATTGCTAAAGTATGGATCCACAGACTTCACAGATATGTGCGAGTTTTTGTGAAGTCAAATGAAATAACTTACAAAACTTTTTTTGTTAAACTGCTGAAACAGACAATAGTGTTACTGTTCTGTGTATAAACTGATCATGCTCTTCAGTTATTGATAAAAGCAAAATATATGCAAAAATTATTCATTTCTGAAATATATCAAAATAAAAATGGCACGTGTTAAATTAACTTTCAAAATATTTTCACCCATTTACTTTTTCCATTTTTGCAGTTTTTCTGTGCTTAATGCTTTATGAATGTTTAATTCTTTTTGCATTTCACCAGGAGCTTTTGATAGCAATCAGTTTCATTAATAAGCGGTCCCTTCATTTTCCTCCCCAGTCAGCGCAGAAGCTTGAAATACAAATTTTAAATGTGAATCTATTCTAGAAATAGGATGTCTTTGGAATGGATATTTTCATTATGTAAATTAAAACAGACTAATTCTGCACAATGACAATAACCTCTGTATAATTCTTCACATACCTAATGAAACAACTAAGAACATGAAATGATTTGAAATTTTCCGCTGAGCTAGTATACAAGACTTTGGCTTGAATAAACGTCACTTAAGTTTATGCTCATTTATCTCTTAACTTAAGCTTGAATTTAGTAATAACATTTTTTTTCTAATAAAAAGGATCAGTAAACAAATCTACAATGCAAGAGAAATCCAACTTGTAGAGTGTGGCTTGTATCTAACTTCTAGAGCCACCTTGTAGGGTGGCTACATAAAGTTTTATGAACATGTATTAATGCATATGATCCATATATTTACATGTGTGCTCACACACACACACACAAGTATTTATTGGTTTGTTTCCATTCATTAATGTTTGGGATCTGTACCTGGGTCTTCAGTGGATTTTGAAGTCTGAACCTGTAATTTTAAATATGTTATGAATAGGCTTGTAATCTTCTGCACATGGGTTTTATTTTAAACATGTCAAAACATTACAAAACTGGTTTCTGTTCTGGTTCTCAGTCTTTTCATCGTGCAATCTTATATTCTGAAGCTTCTTTCCTGTTCATCTGTCAAGAAAGAGGAGGATGGACATGACCTACTATTTATAGAAAGATTAAAATGGTGGTCCTTCCAGTAAAGTAGAGCATCCTATTCGACTCGGCAGCCACTGGCTGATTATTTAGCAGAAGACAAATGTGCAGCAGAAGATAAAAAGGGACAAAGTAGCATGATTAAAAAGTGTCTGGCTTGCTACCTTTATCAGACAGTGAGCAAACTATAAGGAAGTAGAAGATAGGCTGTCTTTCTAACAAAGGTGGGCTTGGAAGGATTAAGAAAGTAGTATATTGTTTGAAGTATGAGAGTTTACTATTGTCTTCCAGATGTGAACTGGAGAACATGGCATACAAGGTGAAGTTAAGTGGGTCTAAGAAGAGTTCTTATTGCTGTCTTAAACGATACCTAATGAGAGTATAGAGAAGATCTAAGCTAGACTCTTCTTGGGCATGCATAGTGATAGGTTAACAGGCAATGGACACAGGTTGCAACAAGGAAAACTTGAATTAATTATTAGGAAAATAATTTTCATCATGAACATGGTCAGATATTGAAAAAGAGAGACCAAGTGAGGTTATGGAATTTCCATCCTTGGAAATACTCAAAACCCAAAGTGGACGCAGTCCTGGGCAACTGGCTCTAGCTCACCCTGCTTGATCGGGGGGTTGGACTAGATAATCTTAAGAGGTCCCTTCCAACCTCAGCCATTCTGTGCCCAGTACAGCATGATCTGTGTTAGCGCTGCTATGACTGAGGAATTGGACCAGGTCATCTGCAAGGGATCCTCCAGCCTTTTTATGATTCTTGAAAAAATCATTCAGGTGTATATGGAAAAGAGAATCAATGGGTGGAAAGAGGAGATGGCCAGATAAGAGCGCTTCTGAGGTTCAAATTTAGCCAAAAAAGTCTGAAATTGGCTCTCCACAGTGTAATCTCTTATCATTTCTATCTCCTGGGCACCATTACAGTTTAAAAAAAAATTTAAAAATTATGAAATACAGTGTCACCAATTTTTTAATGAGAATGTCTACCAAACATCTCACCCTGTTTATTGTTAGCCTTTATTTTGTTAACAATAAACAAAAGTGTGTAAAAGTCTGGGTGCCAATTATGATTTCTTTGCAGTTTCCTGGATGAAATACTGTTTGGGTATTAGCACCCTAGAAGCACTGCAACATAAGTAAATTCAAATGTTTGTTAAATTGTTTCATACTCATTATTTGTTGATTTCCAAGTTACCCATTTATTCTTGTTATTATGTTTTCCTTACCTAAAGATGCCTTACACACATAAACACTGGAATGGCCGTCCTCCCCACTGAAATATGCTCCAGGCTAGACACAGCTATACTTGAAGTGAAGCATTAGCAAACTAAAATCTTCTTCAACATACGATCTTTTTCGAGGCAGTTTTCTTAACTGCTGGTGCAGCTGTAGCGAGAGGGACTTACGATGCAACTCCAGCTGCCAACATCACCACATCTTTGTAGGTCAAATTACACCAGTTTGATAATTTAATGGAGAAGCCAATGTGGGAAAAAATCTTTTGTTATAGTGAATGTAATCAATACCCAATTAAATCTTTCTAGCTTTAAATGAGTGCTCTTTAGTGCACCGGCTCATAGTGTAATAATGTTTACAAAGCTCATGTGATTATCTGAAATGAATTATGAATTCTAAACAATTGCAGAAATAGAATTTCTAAATAAAGATTACAGAGCTTTTGCTAAAAATCCATCTGCATAACTTGTGTAGAAAGAATAATTGTTCCTCACCAGCAACAAGTAGCCTACTTCTTCATTTTACTAACGTGGAGGCAAAGGTAACTGATTTGCTCAAGGGTGCAAAAAAATTGTTGTAGGAGGGAAAGTAGAATTCAGACTTAACTGAAATCCTTACTATTCATTGCAGGTCATTACAAGTGGTAGTATCCTTACTGTTCATTTCAGGTTGAAATAAAAGCTTTCATTAACAAGTTACATCTACATACAACTTAAAAGGAACGCAAATCCTGAGTGAGCCAAAATTTTAACATCCTTATTGTTAGGGAGCCTGCAATATCTATAATGTAGCAATATCTTTTTATTTGTTGAATTGTGTATCATGTAAGAGATTTTCTCACTCTTTTACTGAGCAATGAAATGAAAAATACTTTTTGACATTTATTTTTGGAAATTAACTCCATAGTGTAGGTGTCCATAATGCTTTACACAACCAAGACAAAAATTTTATGCAAATGAATTTTTATTGGAAGAATCAGTAAAAAAAAGTGTCAATTCTTGCTTTGTGCATCATAAGAAGAAAAGCAGCATTGTTTGAATGTACGACTGGACCTTCCCCATTCCTTACTGCTTGCTCATTTTCTTCCTCCCCTTGTAAGTGGAAAAAGTCTGTTTAAATGGAGTGAAACTAGGTCTCTGTAGCTTGACAAATTACCATTTTTTTCCAAAGTGTTATTTTCTTTGTGATTCTTCAAAACCATACTGTAACTCTTGGCGATGTTTTTACAGTAACATAGGCATGCTTTATGCAGTTCTGCTGTTGGATTTATGGATGCTTTTGTCAGGATGCCACCATGGAAACCTTCAAATGACATGCTTCATTTATTAATGCAGTTGGAATACAAGTCCTAGAGTACACATAAAGGTCATTTAGCAGTAGCCCTAGGTCATCCAACAAGATTTTGTACTAATGGAAAAAAATTAAAAATGTAATTTCAAATATGAGAAAATTCCTAAATGGTCACGGTATAGCCATAGTAAAATACATTAAATGTCACTACTTTCATTGCAATATATAATATGTACGCTACATTTATATTGCAGAATTCCAGGAAACATTTATAGTACCAACTAGCAAAAAGAACAGTGTATGAAAAGTTGTTGGATTTTTTTAGTCCATTTCTCAATGTTGTAGAAAAAAAATACATCTTTTTAAAAAAGGAGTTTTCTAATAGAACCTTACATTGTGTGTCTTTTAGCCACGTCTCAGGCTAAAGAGAAACAGTGCAGCAGAATGAGAAAAAGAAAATGTTTTAAGATTAAAATTAATAAATTACCTTTTTAATTCTCTGGACTCCTTAAAAATAAGAGTCCAGAGAACTGGAGAAGTCTGGACTCCTTAAAAATAATTTTTTTTCTGGTTTTAAATTTAGTGCTCTGGGCTGCCGAAGTTAAGTCACAATTGGTGCTTCCTTACACTAGAAAGGGGAGTGCCATTAAGCCTTGAGAATCCTCTATTTCTATGAAAGTATCTTTGGACAGTTGGTTATGGGACCAGGAGTATCAGCCACAAAGTCTTCCCTTCAATAAATAAATAATAATTTAAAACAAACAAACAAGCAGATAGTCTGGGTATACTGTAGCTCTGTGGAAAATCTAAAGTGCACATGGATTCATGATACTGGGATCCAAACACAAAGGCTAATGAGGTTCCAAGACAAGATACTCAGCTGGAGCTGAAACTGAATGTGTAACAACTGTGTCACTGTTTCACAGCCTAGTATTTCAGCATCCTTAAACAAATTGCAAGGAACTTTAAATTCTAGGTTATTACTGCTTTATGAGAAATGAATTCTCTAATTTTCCTAGTGTTCGTTCCCATTCCCTGGAAAAGGTTTGTTTTTCATTAGTGTTATGGATGTTCTAACCACAGAACTTAAAAACAGTTTGTTGACTTAAATGTTCTTTTCCAGCAGCCTAAAATCCTTCTATTTAGCACTACTGTTAAAACTCTTCACGAATACTGCAAGTGCATATCTAAAAATGGTTCTAATACTTTAATCTTTGATAAAGAATATTTTAAATATTTACTTTGCTGAAAGAATAGTTACAATGCTTTGACGACATTTGGGCACTTTAAACACCTAAGAAGAGTTAATTTAAACAAAGCTACTTTTATGTTTAATACAGTTTAACATTTGCCAAATGCATAATGAACAAATCAGAGTTGAGCTTGATCTCTTGAAACATACGCCTGATAAAAAAGTATATTGCCCTTTTGTGCATTTGCCTCTTACAGGCACTGTTATTAAGGGTGGTCAGCATTTCTAACACTTTTTTTCTTTTTTTTTTTTTTGTTTATAACGTTGCCAGACTTTAACCATTTGAGTTCATGACTTCATGACCAGTGTTGCCTACAGCATTGCACTTTTACAGGAGTGACTAGAGACTATCAAGTACCCAGTGACGAAGTTTGAAGCTGAAACTGGGAGTGTCTTGGAGAGAAGATTGGGAGATAGTGCAAGACAGACACAAGTAGGGGGCAAGGGGTTGCAGCAATGGGGTGTGAAGTCCTGGTGCAGAGAGGGAAGTCCGAATGGGACTTAAGAGCCAGATGAGGGCAACAGGAAGCTGCAGGGGGCAGAATAAAGGAATAAATGCATTAACGATTAAATCTGGGCAAGAACTTACAGATAATTTCTCTTAATTGAGATGCTAAGTACAATGAAAGCATGTTTTGTCCCACTCCCTCATTCTCAAAAGTGGCTTAGTAATTTTTACTGCAGCTTTCCCAAAATACTAGCTTCAGGCAGATACTCAGCATGGAAAGTCCAACTTTATGGCTACAATTTGACCAAGCTATAAATAATTGATAACAGTGTTACAAGTAAACTTGGGCAGCCTTGCCTTCAGACAGCGTGATGAGTTTTATGCGTAACTATTTCATTAATCTTATGTACAGTAAGTCTGTGGGATTTTTTTAAACTAAATTTTTGTTTTCTGAAATGATTTTAAAATAATTTTTTTAGTTAACATCAAAACCACTGAAAAATCTAGCATTCAACCAATGGCTTATTGCTATTATTATTTTATTATTTAAAAGGTAGCATGTCTGGTGTTTTAAATCTCACTCTCTTTTGCCAGTTTTAACACACTAAATTTTACATCTAAGCGTGTTAGCCACATGATATTGCAGCATGAGTTACTAGCAAAAAATACAGCAAAGGAAAAATCTGGCACCTTAAGATGTCCTTTGCCTTCCAGAAATCTGCCGGATGTTTGTTTGCATATGTCAGAAATAGCTTCATAAAACCACAGCCTGAATTACAGTTGCAGCAAGTGAAAGTAATTTTCACGAGTAGCATACAAAAATTTTACCATGTTCTGTGTTTTTTATATTCAATTTTGCTAGCAGTGCTTGACACTCCTGACAGAAATTTCATAGAATCATAGAATCTTAAGGTTGGCAAAGACCTCTAAGATCATCAAGTCCAACCGTCAACCCAACACCACCATGTCTACTAAACCATGTCCCAAAGTGCCACGTCTACGTGGTTTTTGAACACCTCCAGGGATGGTGACTCCACCACCTCTCTGGGTAGCCTGTTCCAATGCCTGACCACTCTTTCGGTGAAGAAATTTTTCCTAATATCTAATCTAAATCTCCCCTGGCGCAACTTGAGGCCATTTCCTCTTGTCCTTTTGCTAGTTACTCGGGAGAAGAGACCAACACCCATCTCACTACAACCTCCTTTCAGGTAGTTGTAGAGTGATAAGGTATCCCCTCATCCTCCTCTTCTCCAGGCTAAAAAACCCCAGTTCCCTGAGCCACTCCTCATAAGACTTGTGCTCCAGTCCCTTTACTAGCTTTGTTGCCCTTCTCTGGACATGCTCCAGCACCTCAATGTCCTTCTTGTACTGAGGGGCCCAAGACTGAACGCAGTATTCAAGGTGCGACCTCACAAGAGCCAAGAAAAGGGGCACAATCACTTCCCTAGTCCTGCTGGCCACACTATTCCTGATACAAGCCAGGATGCTGTTGGCCACCTGGGCACACTGCTGGCTCATGTTCAGCCAGTTGTCCGCCAGCACCCCCAGGTCCTTTTCTGCCAGGCGACTTTCCAGCCACTCTTCCCCAAGCCTGTAGCATTTGCTTCTAGGTTTCTTTGCTTTTTAATACTTTTAAATAAAGATTCTTGGTATTAGACTCTGGATTTGGGGGATTTGTGAATTTATTAGTACTTGGATGTTCTGAATGAAAGCAAACTACTACAACTTTGCAATATAAACCAAAAATATATTCTTTAACTGTGCATGTCCTAATGACAATACTGTTGATTTTACTCTGCATTATAGCCTCATATTATAGTAAATAGTATTGTGAATTAGAAAGTGTTTAGTCATTTTTAGTAAAGGTAGTACCTGAACTACTTTCGGGAGGAAGAGGACCTTGCATGGGAAAAATTCTGCTATTTGTAATAGTAATATTTGGAATAGTAGACTGTTTAATTATTAAGCAGTAGAGGTGCTTGCATAACACATAGTCTTGTAGAGTTGAAGATCAGTGTGGATTTCATAAAGAAGAAACATCTCTTTTGCCAGCTAGTTTTGCCAGCTAGTTTTGCCATACTAGTTCTGTGCTCCTGTATTTGTTTTGCTTCCTTTCAACAACTGGCTGTCAACAAAGCCATTCCCAAAACTGTGCTCGTTCCACCTCAGTATTATTGATACAGATGAACACATCACAGTAAAATAAAAATAGCTTTTTTAAATTGAACTGAATTCAAATTAAGGAGCAGAAGTCAACCTAATTTAAATTAACTGGGTCATTAGCATAATAAAAATGGACCATTATTTTTGCAGCCTTCAAAGCAACATTGAATAAACTAGACCAGAACCTTAAGAATATGACTAGATTGAAAAATAATATATCTGTTCTTTGTACATGCTATGGAATATATTGAACCTCATTATTCTTATAGTGCATTATGTACTCTAACTGTTCTAGATACAGCTATGACTCGGCTGAGCTGCATTTCGTTTTCTTGTTTGGTATTACTTTCCCAAAGTTCCCCTTTTTTGTAATTTATTTGTGGTTTAATTGATATGGAGTGAAAGGATTGGTACTGTAGTTTTATATAAGGAGCTTGTAAGGCAAATACAGTTTTCCATATTCTGGTTCATGTATATATTAAAATATAGATTACTGCGTATTTGTAGTATCTTGTTCAACTACTGTGGATGCAGTACACGGAAATGTAAGGGATTGTACTAATGAGACAAATTGCTTATATTTAGACCAGTAATGAGATGATCCTTCAATTTAAACAGAAGAGATCTTTGAAAGTATGTGAGTTTCTAGATCTTTATCCAATCATATGTGGTTTTTTTACTTTGTCAAATCAACTGTAGGTGGTTTGGGTTGATAAATGTTTTATGTCTACTAACAAAATTTTTTTCTACTAACAAAAATTTGAAAGGTTTTAAAAGAAAGGCTACGTTTTCAAGTGTTTGTACAGAAGAGTTGCAGTAATTCCTCTTTTGTGTCATCTTCGCAGATGTTGAAAGGGAAGAAGCAGGGTCATCTTCTCTCCACAGTGGAACAACTCAGCCAACATCATCATCTACGTACGAAGCTAACAACATACCAACTAGTAATTACACTGGCATACATATACCACCAGGTGCCCATGCACCAGCCAACACTCCAGCTGAAGTACCTCATAACACAGGTATGTTGGAATCACACCCAAAAAATTCATGCCTTTATTGAGAGGTGAATTCTAGCCCTCTCTCCATTACATATAAAGTAAAATAATATAGGTATTCTATGGCAGAATCAACTTCATAAATTAACATCATAAAAATGCCATTCGAAATATTTTTTATGTTTTTAGGCTTTTTAAAATACATAATTCATATTTTGGAGCACTTTGCCAGAAGAGATATATGGACTGACAGAGTGAGTGTTCCTGCAAATAGAATGTTTTTTTCTTCTCTAGAATCATGCCTTGCATCATCTATACTGTAAAGCACCATTTGAATCTTTCACTTGATAGAAGAAATTATATTACTTTATTTCATATTTAGCTTTCCCTGTGCAGATAGACTGTTGTTCTTTATACAGGAACATATCCAACATAGTTTTGAAACTGTTGCAACACTGTAACAATCATGCCTGATGTACCATTCATACCTTTCTTCTGTTTGTTTATGCTCCTTTTCCCATGCAAGTATTTTAGTGTGATTGACCTCAAACAATATTATTAATGGAGATTTTGTCCCTGCTGCTAAACATATTGGCTCCTACATCCTGGTTCTTATTCTATGTCATTTTTGGACCAAAACCAAATTCTTAAAAATTCAAAGTTCTTCCCAGTTGTTGTATTAAAAAAAAAAAAAAGTTGTATTACTTTTTCACCTCATGTTACCTTTTTATAATTATGTTTAATAAGACTAAAAAATTAATAGCTCTTGATTTCAATCCTAATGATCATTTGATTGTTCAGATACATTTTTATATTATAGAACATATGAGATGTTTTTGTCACACAGCCCCTCCTTTTCTTTCACTTTCTCATTTTAAAAATGCTTCACCCTATGAAAAGTTCAGGATGACCTTTTTTATTTTTTTTTTCAGCTTTCTCAAAGAGAAATCCTTCAGATAGGTGGGAGGTTTTGGGTCTGGGATGGGGAGAGTGTTGTTCTTTTCATGAGGTAAATGTTTACCTCTTTGTTTTTACCAGATCTGAAAATTATGGAATATGTACCTTGTTGGAATACATTAATTCTTTGCATTATGTAATTTTAATCCCATCAGTCATTCCAGGAAATAACAGATAATTTAGAAAAGTGATTATACCATCTTCCTGCATAGCAGATGTTGTAGAAATAACTTTATGTTAGTCTGGTATGTTCAGAACTCACTGCAAAAATATGGTGTTGGATCAAATGAAAGCATCTAAAATGTGAACACAGACACAAAAATGCCAATGCCAATTGTTTTCGAAGGAATTAGTAAGGAGATATTTTGCAAGTATGAGCTGGCAGGCATGGGGCTTTAAAAATACAGTAACAGAGACTCTCTCTGACATTAAAAGGCAGAATTTAAACTTCAAATATAAAAGTTTAATTCTACTCTTCTTTAGCAAGTTTTCCTCAATATACTCTAGGGTAACCAGTGTCTTTTGGACTAGTATTTTTTATTTTTTAATGCTTGCAATTAAATTTTTGTGAAATATAGAACTGATAAAATGAATGACAGCCTGTAAATTCTTCTGTATTTCTTTATAAAGCATTCATAGTCTGAAGTGAGGGTTTTAAAATTACTTGTTACAAACTTTCAGAGTTGGGAAGCTATCAGCTGCTTAATTTAAAAATCAGAGTCATTAGATTTACCTGTTCTATTGTCTTATTTCATCCACTTACTTTTAAAGTCTATAAATAAAAATAACCCAAGTCCAATTTTTTGCATTGATTTGCAGGAGTGACAAGCAACACCATTCAGCCTGCTCCTCAGAATATTCCTCTAGTCGACCCTTCCCTTTACAGTGCTCAGTCTGCAGGTAAGGTGATGGCATTTGTATTGTCTGTGCATGGACATGCTGTGTCTTGTGTGTCTCCCCAGCACTGAAGGAAAATGTTTGAGAAATAATGTCGTTATCTGAATGCAACTAATTCTGAGTTTTTGAAAAGAATGGATATCATCTGAACAGTGTTGCTAAGAGTTTAATAGTTTCTGAAAGCTTTGCTACAGTGTGTGATTAATGTTGTCTGACTTTTTCAAACCAATGAGCTAGCGTTGTGTTAGGATTTTTTATTATTTATTTTGTTCCTTCTCAGATGACGTTCTGATATACTTAGGAAAGCCTGTATTCCTCATGGCCTCACTACATTATATTTTTGGTAATTAATACACATTCCCTTTACTTAAAATTTCTTCTACAGGGCCAGTACATAAGTTATTTATTCACTTCATTAAATAATCACGACATTCTAGTGGTGTTTTCTGTTACAGCATAATTGTTATGTGTGCTTGTTAATTATAAGTAGTACCTGTATTAAATGAAATAATTTATAAGGTACTGCTAATGATGTCATTTTAATGTACCTTTTAATCAAGGCTTTTATCTTTTAAAATGCCATTTGATGTTAAAGTCACTGGTAACTTATATTGCATGTATTTTATGTCTGCTTGCATATAGCATGCTTTGAAGTGCACACATAAATGCTAACCTTAGGGAAACCATGGCTTGTGAAAGAGTAGTGACTAACAATAAAGCTGGAATCATCCTAGGTTCTAATTTGAACACTGAAGTGCATTTGGACAAATTATGAACTGTTTTCTAGGAATTTTTCTGTCCATGGAATAGAGATAATAAAAAGATAAGTTATATCTGTTTGTAATAATCAGATTTTTGTTGGCAATGTAACGTGGATGTCAAGTGAGGAGGAGGTCTAGAAGTCCTGCTATGAAACTGTTCACATTCTACCCTACAGTTTATCCTCACCAGGGAAAGCTGGTAATTGATGTTTTAAGTTCCAGTACTAGATACAGTCAAATGTTGCCTGTTATGAGTACCAAGTTTAGATAGGTATATTCTTGTGTATTATCATTTACAAATATTTAGTTAGATAATTTAGTATGTTGTTGAAGAGGGTGTCTATGGTAAAATACCAGCTTTACTGAAAAAACATTTTTGATTCAATGGAATGCTATAATAGGAATTCAGTGTTTATCTTGATTTTAGTCTGCTGTCATAAGAATTCTTAAGAATGTGTCCATCTTAATATATTAGGAAGCCATTTTTGTAGATATCTTAGAAAGATAAAATCATCAAAATTTATCTTCAATAGAGACACATTAACCTTTAGTATTCCTTTGAAGAACAAAAGGCACATCCTATTGTTTGTCTGGCTTATTACTATCATGTCTCATGTGACAGCTCATTTTATTGAAAACAATACCTCAGACCTGTAGCTGAACCATTTAAACTTCGTGATAGTTTTTGAGTTTGGGGGGCTGTTGTAGGGGTTTCAGCAGCTCCTTAACCAAAACAGCTGAATGCTTTAAGCTTTACCATAGTAACTGCTAGTTGGAAACCAATTTTTGTGTTGTTTGGCAGCAAAGCTTTCATATTTAACCAGCTTATCATGATCCTCTAGACAGTCATTCTAATAGGTTTTTGAATAACTACTCTGAAAATTTTAGTCATCATCGTTTCTTAGTTTTAATGTTTAATTCTAGTTGTCAGAAATGTGTAATACTGATTTAAGCTTTAATTCTTCAATAAGTAGTAGAAGTTCCATTATTTGATATCTGGATAGTATCAGTGCATTGCTCCCTCCAGCCACTTACCTGTGATAACCTGCTTTAATTAGTATAGAATCATAGAATGGTTTGGGTTAGAAGGGACCTCAAAGATCATCTAGTTCCAACCCCCCTGCTGCCATGGGCAGGGACACCCTCCACTAGACCACGTTGCCCAAAGCCCCATCCAACCTGGTCTTAAACAGTTCCAGGGATGGGGCATCCACAACCTCTCTGGGCAACCTGTTCCAGTGCCTCACCACCCTCACAGTAAAGAATTTCTTTCTAACATCTAATCTAAATCGACCCTCCTTTAGCTTAAACCCATTACCCCTTGTCCTGTCACTACACTCCCTGATAAACAGTCACTCTCCAGCTTTCCTGTAGGCCTCTTCAGGTACTGGTAAGCCGCAATTAGATCTCCCTGGAGCCTTCTTTTCTCCAGGCTGAACAATCCCAACTCTCTCAGCCTGTCCTCATAGGAGAGGTACTCCAGCCCTCTGATCAGCTTCATGGCCCTCCTCTGGACTCGCTCCACCAGCTCCATGTCTCTCTTGTACTGGGGCCCCCAGAGCTGGACACAGTACTCCAGGTGGGGTCTCACAAGAGCAGAGTAGAGGGGCGGGATCACCTCCCTCGACCTGCTGGTCACACCTCTTTGGATGCAGCCCAGGACACGGTTGGCTTTCTGGGCTGCAAGCGCACACTGTCGGCTCATCTTGAGCTTCTCATCAATCAGTACTCCCAAGTCCTTCTCCTCGGGGCTGCTTTCAATCCATTCCTCGCCCAGCCTGTAGTCGTGCTTGGGATTGTCCCAACCCACGTGCAGGACCTTGCACTTGGCCTTGTTGACTTCATGCGGTTCCCACGGGCCCACCTCTCCAGCCTGTCAAGGTCCCTCTGGATGGCATCCCTTCCCTCCAGCGTGTTGACCACACCACACAGCTTGGTGTCGTCAGCAAACTTTCTGAGGGTGCACTCGATCCCACTGTCCATGTCGCCGACAAAGATGTTAAACAGTGCCGGTCCCAGTACTGACCCCTGAGGAACGCCACTCGTCACTGTGCTCCGCTTGGACATTGAGCCGTTGACCACAACTCTTTGAGTGCGACCATCCAGCCAATTCCTTATCCACCGAGTGGTCCATCCATCGAATCCGTGTCTCTCCAATTTAGAGACAGGGATGTTGTGTGGGACAGTGTCAAATGCCTTGCACAAATCCAGGTAGATGATGTCAGTCGCTCTTCCTTTGTCCATCAATGCTGTAACCCCATCATAGAAGGCCACCAAATTTGTCAGGCACGATTTGCCCCTAGTGAAGCCGTGTTGGCTGTCACCAATCACTTCCTTATTTTCCATGTGCCTGAGCATAGTCTCCAGGAGGGTCTGCTCCATGGTTTTGCCAGGCACGGAGGTGAGACTGACCGGCCTGTAGTTTCCTGGGTCTTCCTTTTTTCCCTTCTTAAAAATGGGGGTTATGTTTCCCCTCTTCCAGTCGGTGGGAACTTCACCGGATTGTCAGGACTTTTCAAATATGATGGAGAGTGGCCTGGCCACTTCATCCATCAGTTCCCTCGACCCACGGATGCAACTCATCAGGTCCCATGGACTTGTGCACCTTCAGGTGCCTTAGATATTCTCGAACCTGATCTCCTACAGTGGGCGGTTCTGCATTCTCCCTGCCTCCTGTGACCTGGGCAGTGTGGCTCAAGCACTTGCCAGTGAAGACTGAGGTAAAGAGGTCGTTGAGTACCTCAGCCTTCTCCATATCCTGGGTAACCAGTTCACCCATTTCATTCCGGAGGGGACCCACATTTTCCCTTATCCTCCTTTTATCACTAACATACCTATAGAAGCTTTTCTTGTTGTCCTTGACATCCCTGGCCAGATTTAATTCTGTCAGGGCTTTGGCTTTCCTAACCTGATCCCTGGCTGCTCAGACAGTTTCTCTGTATTTCTCCCAGGCTACCTGCCCTTGCTTCCACCCTCTGTAGGCTTCCTTTTTTTGTTTGACTTTGCCCAGGAGCTCCTTGTTCATCCATGGGGGCCTCTCGGTAGTTTTGCTTGACTTCCTCTTTGTTGGGATGCATCGCTCCTGAGCTTGGAGGAGGTGACCCTTGAATATTAGCCAGCTGTCTTGGGCCCCTCTTCCAGGGCTTTGTCCCATGGTATTCTACCAAGCAGATCCCTGAAGAGGCCAAAGTCTGCTCTCCTGAAGTCCAGGGTAGTGAGCTTACTGTGCGCTCTCCTCGCTGCCCTGAGGATCCTGAATTCCACCCTTTCATGGTCACTGCAGCCAAGGCTGCCCTTGAGCTTGACATCCCCTACCAGGCCCTCCTTATTGGTGAGAGCATGGCACCTCTGCTTGTGGGCTCCTCTATCACTTGGAGGAGAAAGTTGTCATCGACACATTCCAGGAACTTCCTGGATTGCTTGTGCTCAGCTGCGTTGTCCCTCCAGCAGATGTCAGGGTGGTTGAAGTCCTCCATAAGGACCAGGGCTTGTGAGCGTGAGGCTGCTTCTGTCTGCCTATAGAGGGCTTCATCTGCTTGGTCCCCCCGGTCAGGTGGCCTGTAGCAGACCCCCACTATGATGTCCCCTGCCCTAGCCCTCCCTTTAATCCTGACCCATAGGGTCTCAGTGGGCTCCTCATCCATCCCCCGGTGGAGCTAGTACATAAATATAAACAAAAAAGAGTTGTGTGAATTAAGATACCCTGTGTTTTTGAGAATTCATAATAACTACTGTCCTGTAATTAAGAGATCAAGACCCTTGCTAAGCACAGTGATCAATCTCTAACTTGATCTAACCTGAGTATTTGCATGCCTACATTCTTCCTCTGCACATCTGTTGTTATCACTACAAGTTTGGGTCTTGTAACAGCTTAGTGTTACATTCTTAGGAGGGAGTTTTGCAAAAGTGCACCCTGAGAGGTGATAAAGCTCATACAGATACTCGGTTCTGAAAGCTTAGAAAATACACTGTTAGTTATGCAGGAGTTTGAGAGGGCATAAGGGATATGTCAGTCAGCAGAGATACAGTAACGGTTTTGTTTGCATGCATAGAATTAAGAGGCTTAAGAGCAATGGAAGGTGTTTGTCCTTGCCTGTCAGCGTCCTGTCATGCATGCCTGGTCGTTACCCAAAGCATCCTCCCTTCAGCTATACGTGTAAGAGTAACGGCAGCTATGATTATTCTCCTCGCACTGCCAAGGAGTCCTTTTTATGCCAACGGTACTCTGTTGCACAGTATCTAAGTAGATTTAGAACTGCCTATATCTCGCAACAAACGTACTAAACTGTGGGACCCAGAAGCTGTCCCCAGTTCCTGAGTTGCAGTATATATATTTGGGCTAGATCCTGGCTGCATATCGAGGTTAGACCTTGGTATGCACCATTCCTATGGAACTGACGTTTCCTTTGGACAGGAAGGAGGGATCGGTGTTGCCCTCCGGTAGATACATAGAGCTAGCTAGCACAGTGCAAAGTACACTTGCTCCACAATTTAGACACGATGTCTGTGTCTATACTAATAAATTAAACATGCCTGTAAATATTTGACACTGAGAACAGCTGGCACAGAACCACTCATATCCATACTATTAAACTTTTAAACCTTCTAAACAAGGTAGTTGGTGAAGGCTGCCAGTATTGAATGGTCTCTAGCCTGCTCTAACCACAAGTCGTGCCTAGGAATTGTTTGGGAAAGTGCTAGTTTGCATGGGCCAAAACCATACTGGAGTCTGTTCCAGCAGTTTGACAGTGTAGACAGTCAAGTTTGAGTACTGAGACGCATTCCCTGGCACTGCTGAGTGTACTAGTATAGGCATAGCCAAACAGGATATTCCGCATATTCCTGCAAGACTCTTTCTGGTAGTAAGATCAAATGTATATTTTTAAAATAAATTATATATTTTCTTTCCTTTCCATAACATGGGAGAAGCAATTTGATTAATGCTATGATGGGAGAGAAACTTTTGGTGGAGAAGAGTGGAATATTTTATCAAAAGAAAATCAAGTTAAAGTAACAGTATTCCTTTGATTTTAGTCAGCACGAATCCTTTAATAATTGTCCTGTCCCATGGGAACAGGTTTCAGAGTTTAACATTGGCTTTTGAAAGTGTCAAAGCCTGTGCAATTGCGCATGGGTTAATGTCTCTGACAACAGAATGTAGAGCTACACAGCAACTTTGTATAACATGTGCGTGCACTTCTTTGGTGTGGTCAGCTTAAAAAATTTATTACCCCTAGATTTTGCTAACACTAAATGCATTCATGGTTGTGCTACACAGAGTTTTTATAAAATCTTCTTACATTACCATATGCTCCCTTCCACAGGTGGCATAGTATAGAGAAACCATTTGTCCATTCTAGTTGTGTGTATAATAATGTTTGATTTTCTACACACAACGTAGAAATAATATTTTGACATTTTACGTGTTTTCATGATCTTAAGAAGAAATCTTAGAGGATTTATATTTTGAATATCTTAAGTGCTTTAGTGGGAAAAAAGAGCATCTTGTTTCAAAAATCATTTCAGTTACCTTTGCCATCACTGTTTTTATACACCAAGTTGCATTATTAAAATGTTCTTAAATCAGCTGCCTTGTATTTGGGCAACTTCATAAAAAAGAAAAACATCTCATGGATAGAAAAGGATACCAGGGAGAAGCAGATACATCACATAAAATACACATTATTTTCATTCTAAAACTGCTTTTTTTCCCAACATGATTTTCAGCATCTCTAGTCAAATCACCTTTTAGTTTTTACTTTGTGTTCCTCTTAAACTAAAAGAATCATGTTTGTTGACATTAGTTATGGATTCCATATGTCTGCCACATTTCAATAATAAATATAACTACTAATAATTTAAGATTACAGATTCACAGATTGGTAGGGGTTGGAAGGGACCTCTAGAGATCATCTAGTCCAACCCCCTGCTAGAGCAGGATCACCTAGAGCAGGTTGCACAGGATTGCGTCCAGGTGGGTTTTGAATATCTCCAGAGAAGGAGGTTGCTCTGACAGAAGCAGGTTTGTTTCAGGATAAATACAGTATACTTTTCACATCTCAGTATTCTTGGGCTTTTTTAGAACTCAGAATCACAGGATGGTAGAGGTTGGAAGGGACCTATGGAGGTCATCTGGTCCAAACCTTCTGCTCAAGCAAGGGTCCTGTAAAATGGGTTACTCAGGACCATGTCCTTCGTGTCTGCCCCTGCACTCTCCCCATGGTCTGATTTGCAGCACTGAAGGAAGAAGTTTGAGAAAAAAAGTCACTGTTAATTCAAAAGACAGCTTTTGAATCTCTCCAAGGATGGAGACTCCACAACCTCTCTAGGCAACCTGTGCCAGTGCTCGGTCACCCTCACAGTAAGAAGTGTTTCCTGATGTTCAGACAGGACCCTCCTGTGTTTCAGTTTGTGTCTGTTGTTTCTGGTCCTGTCCCTGGGCAGCACTGTAAAGAGCCTGGCTCCGTCCTCTATGCACTCTCCCTTCAGGTATTTATAAATATTGATGAGATCCCCCTGAGCCTTCTTTTCTCCAGGCTGAACAGTCCCAGCTCTCTGTCTCTCCTCATGAGAGGTGTTCCAGTCCCTTCATCATCTTTGTGGCCTGTTGCTGGACTCTCTCCAGCATGTCAGTCCCTCTCTTGTACTGAAGCACCCAGAATTGGACACAACACTCCAGGTGTGGCCTCACCAGCCCTGAATAAAGGGGAAGAGTCACCTCCCTCCACCTGCTGGCAACATTCCTCCTAAATGCAGGCCAGGGTGCCATTAGTCCTCTTTGCCACAAGGGCAGACTGTAGGCTCATGGACCAATTGATGTCCACGGGGACCCCCAAGTCCTTTTCTGCAAAGCTGCTTTCCTTTTCTGCAAAGCTGCTTAACCCTTAGAATATGTAAATTGAAGTCAGTTACTAACTTTTATGGTTGTACCTTTGATGTAAGTACAGACATTATAGATAAGTTTCACATCACATTATTTTGAAAACGTAAAAACACAGAGCTATTTTATTTCTATTCTGCTTGTCCATTGTGAGGTGTTGACTGGAGCTGAGGCCACTGAGCACATCAAAAGATCAACAACCCTTACTGTGTAAACTTTGGTTTATAAACTTAAAATTGTTAACTTTTTTCTCTCAAGTTATGTCATAATAGCATCTGAAGTAGATTTCATAATAAATAAGGCTTTATGCCAGCAAAACATTAATAGAGCTCATACTGTAAAAATAAGATTAGACTGGTGAATTTAGGCTTCCTTCCAATAAATTAGTTGAATACTGGACTGATGCCTTGGCCATTTTTTAAAGAATGATTCTGTAGTTTCTTTTGGCATCAGAGCATAAAGCCACTTTGAGGGGAACTTGGTCTTTTTAATTTCTTCAAGTTGTTCAGTAATGTGGTCGCAGATTGACCCCAGCTGCTTTTAGTCTATGACTTTATTTAGGTTACAAAATAACCTAAGCGTATGCCTGTGTTTATGCACTCCGTCACGTGTATTTACTCACGTGTATGTATTTTAAGAGATTTAATGTGGCTTCACTTATTCAGGAGTACATCAATATACATGGCAATGATAATGAGCCCACCAAGTTGTCATGTGCCTCAATATTCAACAGTTATTCTGTGGTTATATTTATTTATTGAAGGGAAAATAAGTAGACTTCTAGAGTATATTTTAAAAATTGATAAAATTCATCTTAAGAGCACTTACCCTTCTGCTTTTTATTGGGGTAGGGTTGTTTTGAAAACCAGCAGACCAGTCTAGTTTTTAATATTCCCAGGTTTTCTGTTTTATTTGTTCAAAAGCTGTTCTTAACTAATAAGATTGGGGAAAGGAAAAGCAAATATAATAGACATTTTTCTGATAAGAACTGAGATTTTTTAGTAACGTTCTCACAGTATTGCTAACAACAGTTTTATTTTAAAACAAAAGGACCCAGATAACTAAAATTGTACCGTAAAAATGTATTTAAGTATATTCATGTCCTTGCTAAATCTGTTTAACCAAATTTGTATAAAATCTGTGGTGCATTTTAAAATGGATTTTCTCTTAATCTGTGAAATCTGTTCATTGCTTATAAGATGCTGTGGGAAAACCTATTAAATAAATACATAATTCTTAAGTATTATATGTAATTATTTATCCATGTCCCTAAAAATCAGTCTTTTACAAGTTAAGTTGTTCTGAAAGAACATACGTAAAGGTTTTACAGTTTACCCATAGGTTATTGGAGAGGCGTGGCATTTGCAGGTGAAAGGAGGGACAGTAACATAACTGCTTTATTTCATGCACACATCAGTGATGCTATTCACATACTAAATCTTCTGCCAGTTAGGGCATAATTCCCTACTGTGCTTTCTAGAAGGCCGAATGCACGTGTGTGAGCATTACAGAATTCCCAATTTTTTCACTTATGTCAAGAAAATATCTCATGAATAAGTAACAGTTAATTGTTTTATACTATATTATAAGAATATTTTTTGTTTGTGTTCTCCTGTATTACAAAAATGGGCACGCTTAATGGGATCGATCTTGTTTTCAGTCATATTACATAAAATTGGAAACAAACATTACTTGAATAAGCCAGAAATATAAAATGGGCAAAAACATGCCAATGAGAAATGCTCCTACATTTTGAAAAGTTATTCCAGTTGAGAAGGAACAGTTTCTATGTATTATTCCTGAAGAAAAGAGCAAAGTAATTATACTGTAAACACAAAAAACACTATCCTTGTTTCTTACAGGTTGGAATATGATTACAGCTAACATTGTCATTGAAAAGCTCTCCTTTGCTGCCTTAGATGAAGAGCAGATCTTTCTCAAAGGTTTTGACTTACTTTTGAAAGGCGCTGGGTCATACAAATACCAGTGTTCAGAAAGGTCCTCTTGCATTTTTCAAATGCCAGCAGCAAAGAAGTTGAGCTTATATGAATGGAAAGAAAAATGAGCAGAAGAAACACTGTAGATTCGTCTTTGTAATATTGCCACAAATATTACCCTGGTTTTCATAATATTACCGCAAATAGAAGTAAAGCGCAGAAATCATGTGAAAGGAAGCCCCAGTCAGATTTCTTTTATAGTAACTTTGTAATACTTATGTTTTTGCAGGGGAAGTCCGTTTGACTCCAGAGGACTTTGCCAGAGCTCAAAAATACTGCAAATATGCTGGCAGTGCTTTGCAATACGAAGATGTGAGCACTGCTGTGCAGAATCTACAGAAGGCCCTCAAGTTACTGATTACGGGCAGAGAATGAAGCCTTTATGCAACAGATTCATGTCTTTTGCCTAAAGAACTAACAGCTTATTACTGTACCTGTTAGAGGAGTGGAGTTATACAGAAGTTCTCAATCCCATCACCCATGACAATGAAATCACTGTTTCAGTGTCAGATTAGCAGTTAATGGTACAGTAGGAATCTCTGTTTTCATTTTACAAACAGCGGAGCTAGAAACATATGAATGCCGTGGCTTGGTATAAGCAAAATACTGAAGAAAGTACAGTGAACACTGTTCAAGAGTTAGAATTCATCTTGCAATATTTAGATTATTGGAATGGGAAAATGCTGAATCTGTAAAAAAACTTGAGCATAAGATTGTTCTGTTAAAATTCTTATTCTGGTTTTATTATTTCAAGCAATTATTTAATAAGTATAATATCTTTAAAATGATAACTAAGATTAGTGCTTTCCTCCTGAAATGAGAGCATGTGAGAAGTCTGACAGATCACAATGGGAAAGACTTTTTTCTATACATAAATTATTTGGGTATTATCTGAGACATAAGTCAAAGTTGAGGGAGTCTTGAGGACATTTGTATTTCTTTTTAAAACATGCTGGAAAAAACATCTCTTGATACTTCAGAGAGAGTTATTTCGATGGTGTTCCAGCCCAATGCCCCACAACTGTACGGACTGCTACATGTATTAATGGTTCTTGCTCCTTTTGTGTGAACACTTACAATTTTGTATATATATGGGTAATTAAAAGAAAGTACTAATATTTATCAGAGATGATCCTGAAATCAGAGGCAGAGATTCTAAACAACATGAACTTTCAGGGAGATTTACTTCCTAGCTGTTCCATCTTTTTAAGAGGCTGAAAAAAGGCCTGTTCTTCAGCCATTAAAGCAGTACAGGTTCATCTGTGGTATTAGTGTCATAGAGCTTCGTATTTCCAGCTAATATTCTTCCTGTCTGCTTTGTTGTGGAGACTTTTTGGACTTGGGATTTAATTAAAATATCTTGGAAACTGAATTTTGAGTCTTTATGAGGTCTGCCCTTGCAATTATAGAGCTCTTGATTGTTAAAAATCCATCCATGCTGTTTAAAAGAAAGAATAAGTAGTCTTTTAACTGACGTGACATAATTGAGTACAACATAAAGCATGCCTGATTTATGTAATAATGACATATTATCTGATCTGTCTTTCCGATCAAAGCCATGTATTCTTTATAGCTGCACTATTTTGCAGTGACTAAAATAAATCTGATATTCAAAGCAAAAAGATGAAGAAAAGAAAATTAACCATAAGCATGCATTAAAGTTTAGTTGACTGTATCCATTTAAGAGTGTAGACTCTTTGACAGCAGGTTTGAAAAGGTAGTATGAAACTTGTAAATGTATGCTTAAGCATTTTAGTTGACTGAGATTTAAAACATCTGGTATTGTTTGTGTTGCTTTCTGATATGGGATAACATGCTAACCTGGACAGTGATTTGGATTAGATTTTAATTGTTTTGGGAAATTTAGAATAAATCAGTCTGAAACATTTTTGACAGTAATGCTGTACAGAGCTGGGCAATAAGCCTATGTTGTGCACAGTGTTTCATGCAAGATAGAGCCCTCCCTTCAGTATCAACATGAATTACTGTAAATTGTTCCATGTATATTATTATGGTGTTACACTGTGATTGGAAAAGCTGCTTTTCATTTGAAAGAAGGATGCAGAATGTTAATCCATGTAGAATATATATATATACGTTGCATTGCTATAAAATCAGAAGTTGCTTTCATTTGGGCATCATACCACTATTTACTAATACCAGCTTCAATCCCCAGCACTTGAAGGAGGAAAGTCAGTTTTCGTGTTTCTATTTACAAAATAATTAAAAGAACTTTGGGGCTTTTGTATTACATGGAAAAATAAGCAGGCTATGATATAATACTGCATTAATTTGAGGCTCTTCAATTTTTTTTTTTTTGTGATAGAATGATATGGGAATACATAACTAAGAAGGTTGCCAATGAAAATTTAAGTATTTCTTAAAGTGTATAAAAGATTGTCTCTTGGCCATGATTATGTTGAACTTCTAGATTCCTCTAGGAAACTAGGGAATCATCAGTGAAAAAGCGATAAGCAATGAAAAAGCCATAAGCAATTTTTTTGAGTGGTCATTTACAAATGTGTAATCACCTTCTGCTTAGAAAGAAATTAAAATAATTGTCTCTGAGGGGAATGGAAATGAAAATGCTTTTAAGAGTTTAAGAATTTCTTAGAGACGCTATCAGGACATTCTTTCTGAAAATAAATTAGTGTTTAGAAGATTTAGCATATAAAATTCTCATCAAGTCTGTAAAATTAAACATATCGTAATACTGACCTTCAGACCACAATACCTGAATTAGCATGTTGACTTTTATTTTGCATAAAATTATTTTGCTCAAAATTATTTTGCTCTGATAATTTATTTTTTTAATTTAGAAGTTTTGTAACAGCGTATCAAACCATGTTTGAAGCCACATCTTTAAGCTACTAAAATTTGATGCAACAAACTCTGAGTATTTATCCTCCAAACTGATGTCTAAAGTCAATCATAGCACAACATTTCCATTCCACTAAGTATAGCCTCTGGGACAGCCTTAAATGTGGCAGATAGCCTAAAAGTACAAACCAATGTTGCAGAACAGTTCAAAAAGTGTACATACTTGAAAATATCAGAAGAATGTAGGTAGATAGCCTGTAATTATTGCAAATTGGAATTTGTGGTAGGCACTGGAATTTATGGCCCCATTGTTAAATATTGCGTGAGCTTTTAAGTGTTGAATGATTGATTTTACAGCCGCTCTGAATGATAAAGTATCAACCCATAGCTCCTCTTAAACCAATTCCCAACACATATGAGTACAGTATTAAATAGAGTGCCATTTTTGTTGCATGCAACAGCCGACAACTCTCTCTTCTTTAGTATGATTGCCACCTACATGCTTGGCCTTTCTCCTTTGGATTGAGAGTTCCCAATCTTCTCAATCTTCCTTAAGAAAGGAGAAAGAAGTGTTTTCTGTCAGATATTCCACGTTCAGTTCTGCTACTTAATGTAGCAAGAATTTTAGCAAATCTGTTCACTGTTTGTTGCTTAACAGGCTTTTGGTTTTGCAGTTCTTTATACTTTCACCTCTGTGCACGGAAGGTTCCATGTTATACTTCAGGATTCCTCCAAAAGTCTTTGAAAAGTGTCTTGCGGAGCAGGTCATCGTTTAGGAAATGGTGGAGATTTTTTTGAATGTGCACTAATTGGATTTACTAATACTGGAGGTGTTCTTTTCAAATTGTTGCAGTCATTTCAGGTAGAATTTTTAATGATGTCCTTTGTAAATGAGGTTTCAGAAGCACAGACTTACATATGATCATACTGCAGAATGTGATTGCAATTGTAGTATTTGATACTGAGTAATACTTACCTACGAGAAATAAACAACAGAGAAATTTACTGTCTGAAGTAGGATTGGGGGTGGGGTGGTGGTGGTGGTGTGTGTGCAGACACTTGTGTCTGTGCATTTGTAATATAATGCATGTAAACTTAACGGTGGGCTATAAGAATGTCTTCCGACAACATAATTACATAATTAGTACCTTTTTACAAGTATTGGGAAAATGTCAGATAGAAATATATAGATACTGCTGACAAATGTTGTTCTTAATGCTAAACTTGAAATGTACTATTATAGTGCCAAAAGTTACCTTTTACTTGTGCAGTATTCCAAATGAATGATCTTTGATTTTCTCCTTTTTCATGTCAGCAGTAAAATAGGAGTCTGGTACAAAAAGAATGAGAACACAAATTTAGAGGAAGTTAGATTTACAAAAGATCAAAGGTAGTTTCTGTTATTGTAAAGTCTTTGTGGTAATGTTCTGATTGAGTTTGGAAAGTGCCCTTGCTTATAAAGTATAATTCTTACTTTCTTTCAAAATGTCCTTTGTTGTGCAGTTTATGTAATTAGAGTCTGAGCCTGGATATCTGGATTAGGAAAACCTAAAGTTAGATGCTAAGTTTCTAAACCACCAGTGCATCCTGATGCTGGCAGCAACTGTTGTTCAGTCATCTCAGAGTACCCATTTTTAAATGTTGGAATTTTAACCAAGTTTGTTGGGAAAAGGCAATGTTTTTTTTTCTTATTGCATCACCACAAGAGAACTAGAGAAAACATGAATTTGCATTAGATACTTCACTATCAGCAAGAAAAGAATAGAGCAGAGCTCTTTTTGGCTTACTAGAGTTGTGGAACAGTCTGATCATAGAGATGGTTCTGAATGTAATACCCTAAATGATCTCAGAATGGGAACTTTGTAAATAAGAGCATTGAAAACAAACTTAAAGAGTGGAGACATATGCCAGGGGAGAAAAAGAAATCACACTCTCAACAGAATGGGAGGGGGCACAGTAATGATTGCAGAAGAAAATGGAAGAAATACTTACAATCCCACATGGGATGGGAGCAGGGCAGTGACTGGAATGAGGTTAGAGTTGTTGGCTGATTTATTTAGAACCTTGAAAGAGATGAGAGAGAAACTTGAGCTTAAGGGAGAAGATTACAGGAAGATAGGAGGGGTGAGGAGGAGCATTAGAATGACAAAACCCCCCACTTTTTTACAGCAAACTGGGAAGAAAATGTGAGTTATAGTGTGGGTGAAAGTTAACCTAGTTGAGTAAATTATATCGGAGACTAAGTCTAGCTCTAAAAGGGAAGAAAAAAACATACAAGTTGACAGCGTTCTGGAAATGGAGAGGAGCAGATCTTCTCATCCTTGGGACCTTTGCACTCATAATATGTCATTTTATTAAATAATTAAAATTGATTTGATGTGGCCCTTTTGGAAAACTTAGGAGACTGCATAAATAAATATATGGTATCTGCAGAGAACTACAGAGATCCATGTTTGTCCTTAAAATGCTATGTCCTGATTTGTACTTTCCTCCCTGTTTTGATTTGCCTCCCCTTTTTCACTGTCTGTATTTATTCTGTGATGTTCCCATAGCTAGAGGGGAGGTGATTGTGGTTGAATGCAATACTTAGTATGAGTGATAGCCCACATACTTAGACATTCTCAGGCAACTTGGGAACAAGTGATACCCCACATACTTGGGAAGAGAACAGGTCTGGCTTTTGCCTGGTGTGTACTATGGAGAAAAATGTAGCAATTGTACTTCTCTCCTGAGCTTCAGAGGCTCTTTGGCAGCAGTATGACCACAATATTTAAAAGATGGATTTGTAGAAATTAATTCTACTTGGAGCCATATTCCCAATCGGAGCCCAACAAATTGATCTCCAGGAGTTCGGAGACCTCTAGCTAAGCAGTTGGTGAAATTGTCAACTTTTTCTTGCCTCAATTAACCCATCTGTAAAATGGGCTTCTTTAGATTTAACACTTCTTAATATAGTCAGGATTTTTGTAATCCTGACAAGTAATGACAAGAAGGGTTCATTACGGTGACAAGTTCCTAAAATAGAGTTTTTAGGGGATTTTGGGGAGAGGCAGAAAAGGCATTAATATGTAATGAGAACACGTATAATGAAATGAAAGAAGTGGAACAAAATTTGATAGGATAATTTAGGGGACAATGGACAGGAATGAGGAGATCTGAGATACAGAGAAAGTGTAGTTGTAAGTCAGAGGCAGCAATTTTATATAGAGTAGGAACTTCTAATGCAAATCTTAAAATGTTGGATTTATCAGAGGACCAAGATAACCTGCATTCTAGAATGTATAAATCCAGTAACAGGAACTTTTAATGGATCTCTAAGTTTAGAATTAGTGTTTTACGGCAGAAGAATAGCAAATAAAGCAATTGTATTTAAAAAAAAAAAAAGTTGTGCACAACTTCAGACCTGTTAGTTTAACCATAAGATTAAGCAAAAGCTTAAGTTCAGATTGTGAACAGAAGACTTAAAAGTTCAAACATGGGTATGATACCATATAGTATGTTTTCTCCTAGCCCTTTCGTTCTGCCCCCCACCCTGGGTGCTTTGCAACACTTAAGTTTTTAGAAAATGAATGTGATTAATTTAATTTACTTAAAATGAAGTAATGCTTGACATAAGGCTCTAAAAATACTCAGATGGAAGTAGATTAACATGAGAATTGAAAGATGAATTAAAGCTGGTGGAAAAAGAGATTGCGGTAAATTCTGAATTATTTTCAGGATGGAAATGGAGAGAGATCAGCCCAGGGACACATCCTGTTTCGTATATCAGTGACTTAGGTTGAGCTCACCATCTAAGTCACATGTAATTTGTGGATGAGATGAAGTTGGGAGGTATTGCAAGTACTGCAGAGAACTGGGAAAAATTCTGTGACTTTGACTGAACAATCAGTATGGAGTGAAACTGAAAGCACAAAATACCAAGTCACTCACTTGGGTTCTAACAAGAGAATATTTTTAATAAAAATTAGGATACTGGAAGCTGAAGTCATTCTGATCAGCCTTACTTAGTTCAGTGGGCTAATGCGAATTTAGGATGCATTGGATGAGATTGTTTCAGCACAGAGTGAGTAAACTGTCACTTACAATACTAGGTTTGATTCTGATCATTGATGAAAGTTATTTACTTGTAAGAGATGCAAAGGTGGGCTACTGAGATTACAATCTTATCTACTGAAAATCATTATGGAACAGCTTTCTTAAGGCATTGGGGACAAAGCATTAATTTATTTTAAGACATCTTGATAAATTTATGAATTGGATTGGATTGCAGGATTGAAATTCTAGAGTTAAAATTTCATCTTCTCAGTCACTGAGCTTTTGAGAAAGTTTTTCTGGCTTCTGCTCAACCTTGAGTAATCGTCCATCTGCCAAAATACCTGGAAATGTTACTGTAAAAAAAAGGTATTGCAGGACCTGTAAGCTGTTGTAAAAAACAGCAAATATTTCTTTTTTTGCTGAAGGTAATCAAGTGTATCAGCGCAGTCTTGGGAAAAATACTTTATTCAGTGTAGATATTAAATCGGTATTTGTAAAACAAGCATGCAGGTACTCATGACTGCTGCATTTCAGCTCAGCAGCACTTTGATAATAGAAGCTTTACACACATGTGGCCTTTTTCCTACACTTAACTTGCCTGACTTAACTTCACCCATGTGAATGGTCCTGTTGAGGCAGTAAGAGTACTCATGTTCGTAAGTGTTTGCTGTGTTCGGGTAGAAAGCTTTGCTTGTTCAGTAAAATATAGCTAGGACAAGTGTGGTATGCAGCTAGTTCTCCAGTGTGGGGGTTCTAATCTCATAGTCTTCATACTGACAGAGACAGAAGTCTTGACTTTTTTTCCATTTATGTTTTCTGTTGGCAAATCTGAGGTTTTATTTATACTTTATACAAAATAATAATGATAAAGCTTATTTAACCTAATTGCACTAGACTTGCAGAAAAGGACAGTACTCTTTTGAAGGCTCTGTCAGTATATTTTATGGTTCAGATAGAACTAAACACAGCTCCTATTAGCTAAGAAATACTTATTCTCAGCAACACCTGCAGGAACATGTACAAGCCCCATGGCACAGGCCCTGCCACGTGTACTGCAGGTGGTCATGAAAGAAGGCAACTTCTATTCTTGTTCACTCTCAACCACCTACCTAAATCAGAACATTCAGCTCTCACACAGAGCATTGTGAACACTGTTGAAACTTTCTTCCCCTTACCACATAGCTTTAGATGATATATTTTTCCCGCAGACTCTTTGGAGTACTTAGCAGTTGTCCCTGCTGAAGCTTAAGTGAGATACAAACAGCATAAAATGAAAAAGTTTCTTTCTACAGCCACTTTTCATAGTAACTGTGTAATATTTGCTGGTATTGTTCAGTCAGCTTTCTGTGAAGTAATCTATAATTCTTTCTACCTGTATATGTCAGGTTTAGAGATCCATGTGTGTTCGATCAAATCACTAAGCTCTGTGAACCTAAGCACATTGGAGTATGCTAAACACCTTGCTACTGCATTTCTGGCACCTGCAATTTCTTCAGTTTCTGACAATGGAAATACCTATCAAGATTACTCTCTACTGAAATTTAAGTCCTAATTCCACAACTTCTTCCTCTGTCACAGTTCATTTTTCAGAGATCATCTTGCCTCTTCTGACTGCTTTGATCAGTCTTTCCAGTCAGTGTAGACACAAATGCTGCCACAAATATCTGTGCACTGTGCAAATCTTCAGAACAAGCCTCAGGAGAGCCTGCTTATTTTTCCCCTTGGTTGACACAGCTCCAGTCTTAGATTAAAAATGAGATAACTTTCTACAAGCATTTGCTCTCAGTGACTAGTGTTCTGTTAGTCTCCTGTCTAGAAATTTCTTGATCTTCAGTCAACTTCCTTGTCTTTTCAGTCCTCAGCTATGCAAAATATAAGGACTCAAGAGCTCCCGAGAGAAAACATCTGTTTATGCTCCCAACTTAAAAGCTTTTTCACATTCAAGCCTTTAGAAAAGGGAAATGCAAATCACAGGGTGGGAACCTTGAGTTTTCCAGATGTAATGTTTTTAGAGACTGAAGAGGCTTTGTCTTTGTAGGGCACTCTAGAGAAGACCTTAGAGTATCGGCCATTTTTTCTGAAACTCTTTGTCTTTTAAGACTTTGATTTAAAGTAGTTTCTTGAGATTTTGGCAAGCAACTGGCAGAAGTACTTTGCAAGGATAATATGTTTAATTGGTCTACATTTTGGTAGGTTCCTCCCTCATGACTCCAAAGGTCTTGCTGACTGGCACTCACTGGATGGGTAAGTTTGAAATGCTTGATATTATGCTCAAATATCTAGGAATTTTGACAAAAAGTGCAAAAAGATTGCAGAAGAGGCTTGTTTTATCCATGTGACCATGCACAGTAGCCACCATGTCTACTGCAGCCTTTAAAAAGAGTGAACAAACAAGAACTGAGTGGCTTTGTTTATAGTAGAAGATTGTCAACCACTTGACAATTTGATAACATTTGAAGACTCACCAAATTATTCTTGGATTCTGATATTTTAGTAGCACAAAACTATTGTCATACAACTCTCTGGGCCTCCCAGGAGGATAGTGGAGCACATGCATTAATGTCTGCTGTGTGTCTCTTGATTCCTGGAAAAAAATTATCCTGCAATGAAAAATCATCCTTTGAAGGACAACATGTTTAGCAGCTGTATGGTGAGGCTGTCATTTCAATACGGATAGCTACTTGATACTTTTTGTCTCTAGGGGATCTCCATTCACGCTGAAAAACAGAAAACCTATTGTATATGCTATGCTCTTGCCCTCAGTCTCCCAAATCCCACCCAGACAACTTCCTGCAGACTCCATGTAGGAACTTCCATGGAGGTACCGGTATGAGCTCTGATGTTACACATTCTAGCTGTAAAGAAATTGTTTTGAGGTCTTTCTCAATGAAATCAGACCTGATCAGGACCGTTCCAGATTAGAGTCCTCTTTGTAGACCCAGAGGATGGTCCTCTCCACTTTCCTGTGAGTCAGTCAATGGATCGAGTGCCTCAAGCATTGAATACAGAAGCCGAGGTACAACTTGTGGTTGTAGCTGCAGGTTTCTGAATATTCTCACCTACTGTGTTCGAAGCATTTGGTGATAGCTTCTCCTTTTATTGAAGGGCAGGATCCTTACTGTGACTTAATCTTGTCTTTGTATCTTTTTATTTACCTGCCTTTTGACCAAGGGCTATACTGTCTCCTGTCAAAAAAACGCTTTTTCTACTAGCTGTCCATCTGGTCAGAAGAATAGGAAAGAGTCAGTGTCTAGGGTACAAACGTGATGTTTTACAACCTTTGAGGAGTAGGCTACTTCGAGGATTCACCATAAGTTTTTTTCTGAAGATGAGTATCAGAGATTAACTTGAAGCCATTGTCCTCATCCTTAAGCCTATTCACAGAAGTGAGGCTAGGTGAATGCTGTATTGGCTTCATCTTTTTCTGTTCAAAGGAGAAGTTCATTCAGGATGTCTTCTTGTCTGTGTCTACAAAAAGATGGCAACTTTGGTGTGGAGGTCCTCTCAGTAGGCTGTGACAAGGTGACATGGGAAGAGATAGAACCATGGATGACAGCAAGGCAGATGCTGCTGGAAATGTGCCGTTGTAAAGGAGTGGATGGAGATTGGTGAAACCAGAAAATCACTAGCTAGCGCTGCTGCATCTGTAGGAAATATATCTTGGAGGGAATTAGTTAGAGGTAATTAATCTCTTTCCTACAAGTTTTTAAAACACCTTTTCATCACTAAAATGACCATAGTGGATACTGTTGATGAACATGCAATGTAAATTATAAATTTAATGCACATGCAAAATATAAAATAATAGCAAATTTAGGATGGACATTTTTATTTATCCTTCTTTCCAGCTATACTCTTGGCAGTACTCAGTAAAAGGACTTTATTTGGAAAGCACATCTCGCACAAAAATTTCCACACAGAAGTGGATAGAAGAAAGAAAAATTAACCCAGATTCTAAAATAAAACAAATGTTTAAAATAGAACTGCCTACATCTTTATTGCAAGGGGGGTTTCGGGGACCATGTATGCTATTTTCTGCTTTCAATACTGTAAGCTTCTGTTTTTATTCTATGTGGGCATCATAATAAGATGAATATGTGCTTCATTCATGTAAGTGTAAAAAAAAAAAACCCCAAAACCCAGAGGTTTTATGTATTTGAAGTCTTGAAATAATAAAATGTCAGAGAGGATAGAAGTGGGAGAGGAAACTTCCTGGGCAAAATTCCCTCATCTTTCAAGTATTTTTCTTAGTGGATAACACCATGGATTAATTTGATTGTCCAGAATGAGAGAGATTTGCACATACATTTTTTAATCCAGAGTTTTTACTAAGTTAAAGTGCTCAACTAGCTACTATTGTACTTAAAATTGTATTCTAGACCAGATAGAGGCAAAGTAAAAAGTTTGGGAAGCGTTGATACAAATTTGTATTTTGGCTCATAGACGTTTAAGCGTATTCCAAACTTGGGAAAGATGGCTTTTAAAGATAGCATTGCACATCCATTTTTATCTACTACTTCTTTAAATGCTACACCTCCAAATGGAGGTTCATAACTTGCATTATGGCATTCGCAAACTGGCCAGCATGCTTCATGATCACACTAAATCCTGGAATCTGTTGCAAGTGTTCAGCTGTTGAATGTAAATAAAGATTTCTTTAGTGGTTCCCTTTCCTGGCACCACAAATTTTTATTAGTGTCATCAAAATAGGCAGGGAGAGAAGAAAATGACCTGGTCAGATTCTACATGAAAACTAATAAAATTCGGCATATGATCATTGGTCTCCAGCTTAGTAATGTGTGATTCGAATCATATCTAATTTAGTGTCTAGATGTCAAGTTTTCTGCTTGTGGGAGGAGGAATCTGAGAGCTGTAGAGATCTTTCACTAAAATGATGAAATTAGCACTTTCCTGGGGTCAAAATCAGAACATTCAATATGTATGTGGAATTCTCTGCAGAGAAGATTATGAAATATGAATATGTGCAAGAAAAAAAAATATTTTTTTTAATTCTGTTTACCTCTATCTTACTGCTTTCAATTAGTTTCATGCATGCAGCCAGCTTCTTGGTTTCTAGAGTTGCCATGAATCATGAACAAATCACATAAAGTTTAAAAGAAACTGAATCTCACCCCTGCAATGTGGCAACGGTAATGGCAGGTACCTAAGACTTGTCAGTAGCTTTTTAAAATTAACACTATGTTGTAAAAATTACGTGAGTTGCTGGTGAATGGCTTGCTTTGTTCTCCTGAGATGGAGCATGCTTATACATATGTATGCTATTTTACGCATTGCTGCAAGCGTGATTTCCATGAATCCATGTAATTGCTACAGGAACAGTAGGTTCTTGGAGAAGGGGCAGATATTATTTGCTAACATGTGATTGCAGAGCGTGTAAAGGAGAAGGAAAAACTTCCAGGGATGGGGCGGAGAATAATTTGAAGATGCTGGAGAACTTCCATCCGGATTGCCCTAAGTGGAAGCAAAGATGATTAAAACAGAAAAATACTCTCAAGAATCAGTTCAGAGTTTTAGGGTTTAATTTGTTCTGAAGATTTTAGCTACTAAACTGTGCTCATAGTTTTTTAACACAGGTTCAAAGTTTATACAAACTGAATGTCATCAATGGCTGTCATGATTTTGTCCATTTACTTTGCAATACTAAAGTCTGGTGTCAGTGGAGCACATGGTATGAAAAGAACCATGTATATATTATAAAGGTTTTTCTGTGTCACATTTTTACAGCTATTTTGCTTCCCACCTTTATAGTATTTGCCATTTCCAAGATTTGGTTGGGAATGGAAGTTGTAATTATCAGCTGGCGTTACCCCCCTCTGGGCACTCCTGGAGAGTGCGGTTTTCTGCCTGTGCCACGACATCGTTGACATGCTATAGAATTTCCTTGTGGGTTTTTTCTGGGGTACAGGTTTCCACAGCTTCTCACTTTTTGTTCTAGATCCACATTGCTGTTCAAAGCAGCCTAGCTCTGGATGGGAGGAGTCACTTATTTCTGTATCTTGCCAACTCTTCTAAAAGTCAGCAGACTAACCAAAGATTATTTCTTTCTCCTTACAGATAATCTTGAATGTATTTTTCTTGAGCATCTTATATAAGACAAGCAACTTCTAAACCAGAAGGAGAAAATTGCATCTCTTTTATATGGTTGGGTTTTTGGGTTGGTTTGGTTTTTTTTGCATATAACCTTATTCCACATTGGCAAATACTGTTCTTTCAGTTGTTCTTTCTGTTATAATTTTGAGCATATTATTTCTTAACAGGATACATTTCTGTTTATTTTCTCTAATTACAGTTTTGGATGTGAAACTTGACTAGATTTGCCAAAATTACAATCCAGTGAACCAAGACCAGTTTAGGACAAAAAAGGCGTGAGTCGGTATTTTGCAGTGCAGACTCTATTTTGATCAAGTTTTGCTTTGTCTTTGGGAAGATTCTTGGATAACAAAAGCTTAGGGTACAAACCTGCGTGAACCCAGGCAGGAGGGTGCGAAGCAGACCGCTGTGTCAAACAGCATCCCTCAGCTTCGCATCACTAGCTGTCATTACCCTGCGTAACAGCTGCCAGTTTTCTATAGGGGGGATTTATCTATTCAACAGGAGTGCTGGTTGTCTTTTTTTTTTTTCCTTTAGTTCTAACTAATTTCTTTCAAATAGGAGTGCTGTTCCAAAAACAAAATAAGATTTAAGTATGTATTAATTTTGTCTTGGAAGCTGCTCTGATGGGTATCCAAGAGCAGTACTTCTGACCACAGTATAATGCATTACAAAAGAAACAGGATGTAAGCATGCCAGATTTTTACAAAACACTCTTCTTTTAAAAATGGGAGTGTATTAATGTGTTGAAGTATATCCAGTGTCAATTAAACTACAAAGGAATGACCATCTCTTTGCAGACTAATTAGACTTCCTACTGTTGCCTATTTGGAGTCAACAGTTATTGTGTACTGCTTCCTTGGCAAAACTAGGAGCCATGCAGAGAGGAGGATCAGACAGAGCTTTGACTTTCCTACCTTCCTAATGGATCTGAACTTTTAAAGGGAGAGCTGTGCATTTCTATATTTAATTTTGATTACTTTATAAACCATCCCTAACATGCGACTGGCACCAAAGAAAAAAAAATCTAGCCTATACTTTGATTCAGTGATGGATTTCTGTTATAATGTTTAGAGTTTTAATTTTTATTTTATTTTACTAGTAAATTATTATGAGTCTCATTCAACTAGTGATCCTTCTTCTATTAAGCATGTTTTCTACTTCCTATAGCACAAGCTCAAAAAAACTGATTAATTTTAAGAAAAGTTGCTATTGAGGGGAGGCAAAACCATAAAAGGTTCAACAATCAATTGCTTCTTACTTCACCTGATACAGTTTAGTAATAATAAAATTTATTAATGGTAAAGTTCTAATACATTTTACTGTCTTCCCAAAGGAACTTGCCATTGGTGTACAAAAGATGAGTATGTGCTATTGCAAACACTGTTTTCAGCACAGATTCCGTTCTTCAGAGCTATGTTTCCTTAGGATCCCTCCTGGCATGCTTGCTGCAGGGGTGCTGGTGCAGGCCTGAGAGAGGCAGTGGTGGGGCACAGACTCTCACGCGCCGCTCAGCCACTTCCCTCTGTGTCTAACCAGACTGCTGCTGTTAACGGAGCAGTGACTGCGCCCATTTCCGTGTCTGGCTGGAGCTGTGATAGATTACGCCAGTGAACGACCTAATCTGCCTTCTCTGGTTTAATCCCCTCTTCCAGTGTTTCTCTGCTGTTTCCCCTGTAGTTCTGCCAAACTCGAAGAAACATTTATGTTCTAATATGTATTTTGTATAAACGAAACCTTTGGAGTGTGCTAATGCAATAATTTAGATATAAATGATGCCAGTGGTGAAGAAGGGAAACAAACTGGGAAACAATGTATTCTGTCCAAGTAATTTGAGGGGAGGGTATCTGAGTAAATTCTACTTTTCATTACCCATCACAGGTTCTAAATCTTACAGAAGATCTGAGCACTCAGCACTAAGGGACCACACAGGAGATGCACAGCTGGTTTCACACTGCACTCAAGTTATCCAAATGCTAGAAAGAAAAAAAAATATCATGCCTAGAATGAAAGAAATATGGTAGTTCTAGAAAGTCTAAACCAATCCTTTCTTTTCATTAGTGCTCATACTCCCAATTTCATACTCCAGTTAGGCTGGTTGGTTGAGTTTTAGCTGTACTTTTGGCCTGGCGATCACAACTCCTAGACTGAGAACAACTGAATTAATTAATTTCCACTACCATACACTGTGGAAACTATAGAATCATAGAATGGTTTGGGTTGGAAGGGACCTTAAAGATCATCTAGTTCCAACCCCCCTGCTGCCATGGGCAGGGACACCCTCCACTAGACCACGTTGCCCAAAGCCCCATCCAACCTGGCCTTGAACACTGCCAGGGATGGGGCATCCACAGCTTCTCTGGGCAACCTGTGCCAGTGCCTCACCACCCTCACAATAAAGAATTTCTTTCTAACATCTAATCTAAATTGACCCTCCTTCAGCTTAAACCCATTACCCCTTGTCCTGTCACTACACTCCCTGATAAACAGTCCCTCTCCAGCTTTCCTGTAGGCCCCTTCAGGTACTTGAAGGCCGCAATTAGATCTCCCTGGAGCCTTCTTTTCTCCAGGCTGAACAATCCCAACTCTCTCAGCCTGTCCTCACAGGAGAGGTGCTCCAGCCCTCTGATCAGCTTCATGGCCCTCCTCTGGACTCGCTCCACCAGCTCCATGTCTCTCTTGCACTGGGGCCCCCAGAGCTGGACACAGTACTCCAGGTGGGGTCTCACAAGAGCGGAGTAGAGGGGCGGGATCACCTCCCTCGACCTGCTGGTCACACCTCTTTGGATGCAGCCCAGGACACGGTTGGCTTTCTGGGCTGCAAGCGCACACTGTCGGCTCATGTTGAGCTTCTCATCAATCAGTACTCCCAAGTCCTTCTCCTCGGGGCTGCTTTCAATCCATTCCTCGCCCAGCCTGTAGTCGTGCTTGGGATTGCGCCGACCCACGTGCAGGACCTTGCACTTGGCCTTGTTGAACTTCATGCGGTTCCCACGGGCCCACCTCTGCAGCCTGTCAAGGTCCCTCTGGATGGCATCCCTTCCCTCCAGCGTGTCGACCACACCACACAGCTTGGTGTCGTCAGCAAACTTTCTGAGGGTGCACTCGATCCCACTGTCCATGTCGCCGACAAAGATGTTAAACAGTGCCGGTCCCAGTACTGACCCCTGAGGAACGCCACTCGTCACTGTGCTCCGCTTGGACATTGAGCCGTTGACCACAACTCTTTGAGTGCGACCATCCAGCCAATTCCTTATCCACTGAGTGGTCCATCCATCGAATCCGTGTCTCTCCAATTTAGAGACAGGGATGTTGTGTGGGACAGTGTCAAATGCCTTGCACAAATCCAGGTAGATGATGTCAGTCGCTCTTCCTTTGTCCATCAATGCTGTAACCCTATCACAGAAGGCCAAATTATCACAAGGAAGACCAGAAAAATGGTATGTAAACAAGTAAATATGTAAACAAGTGTAATAGGAATTATTGGATTGTCCAAGTAAGTATTAAAATGACATCTTTTTAATTCTGGACAGATACACAAGACATAATTTGAGAATGACCTCAGGTAGTGTAACAGTTATTTTCACACACACCAAATAAGTGGACGCTTTAATTGCTCTCCAGTTTCCGTCTTTCATGACTAAAGACTTCACTGGGGAGAACTAGCTATAGTGAAATGCAAAGTGGCATGTCGTAAGGTAGGACTGTATTAACCTTCCTGCATCTACAACATAGGGATAAACTGTGTGAATTCTGCTGAAGGAATGCAGTATGGGACTGCATGGAATTTGCTGCACATTTTCACCAGTCAATAATTAATGTTTCATTTTTGTCACTGTTCCTATTTCCACTTCTTCTTATATGCAAGTGAGCAAAGTTAATAATTCCATGCATGACAATATTATACAGTATAGAATAAGACTTTAGAATCATCATATCCCGTTCTAAAATGCCCATAGAGAAGCAAAAACTTTGCATTTCATTGATATGTGCTATTCAAAACTTCTCTGTTTTCAAAATACCGGGCGGATGCCAGTTCAGTTTAAATTACCTGCCTGTCTGGGTGGAGAGTTGTTCCGGGCAGGAACTTCCATACACCCTTATGGTTCTCAGAACAAGGTGAGGAAGCTTCAGGTATGTGTGGTCTATGAGAATTATAGCTGTAAGTGTAGGAAATGTGATACATTTATAAATTCTTATGTCTTTGTAGTTACTAATCCAACATTGTCCATTCCAAAGGCAGCCTCCTGGTTTGATATTAATATTCCTCATCCCAGTGATAGTTTTGATGACACTGACAGCTTTCTGCAGATCAATTCTTTTCGTAGTTGAAAACCAAGTGGTGTTCTCTGACACCTTTCTTCAGTTGTTATTTCACCAGAATGGTTGATGTTGCTTTTTTACATCATAATCTTGCATAAGTGTGTGTGGAGAAAAAAAATCAATTAAGTAAATCAGAACCTCACCCTTAAAGTATTTCTCTGTAGATGACTTGAAGTAGATGAATGGCTCTGTTTGTACACACAAACACTTTTTCCCTGTTTAATATCTAATATAATAGCACTATCATTTATGAAAAATGATTAGCTGAGTACCTGTCATGTGAATTTAAATCCCATTTCCTTGCTGCTTATCAGAAAGCTAGAGGCGATATGCCTCTTCTGGTGTTTTGTTCCCAGAGGAGACAGAAGTGCTATAGCTGCGGCAAATGTAAACCTGGCAGGCGCTGGCGACAAGGAGGGGGAAGGAAGTACATTAAGTGCCGAGAGTTGGGTCGTGTAAATATCCTTTTCCCACTCCCCATGCTGTTGAAATCCTGAATACTCAGGCCAACCGATAAAGCTGAAAGGGAGCTCTTTATTTCCATGCGCAAAGCAAGGACATATTTTTGAAGACCATTTAACTTCAAGTGAGGAGCATTATTGCAGTGAAAGGAGCCGTATCTAAGTTATCTTAAATACCGCCAAAAGCAAAATGGTGGCAGCTTGGATTTTGGTGTTGCTGGTTATCCCTGCTGGCCTGCGGTTAGGGGTGCTCACACACCAGCTGAAGCCTGTGGCGGGTGCTTCGCTGCCATCAGTACCGTGGATGGGTGCAAGAGCTGCTTTATGGTGCTTTCCAGACCTGAGTGTATTAAAATACTGTTCTCTGTACTTTACTGTTTAAGTAGTCAGATTATGCTTAAATCATTAAACTAGACTGTTAAACAGGTTCCTTTGAACGGTAACTGTGTCCTCAATTACTCCCTTGTCCATCAGATTAAGCCTTTTGGTGAAGGCCTTTACTGGGGAAGAGCTTACTTTAGGGATACTATTTCTAATGCATTACATCTGCATTTTCTACTATGCAGAGACTAAAGTCATTGATCATGCTCTACTTTTTCCCTCAGATCAAAATGAAGACCTTTTTTACTGTTATGCAATAATTGTTCCATTTTGAAACTGACGTGCACTGAAATACCTTCAGAGCCATCTCGAATCCAATTTAATTTGCACAAATATTTTCATTATTTATTTTAATATTTATCTGTTTTTCAAAGGGTATGCGCAAAAACACTACTAACAAATCAGATGTAAGGAAGTACTTGGCATCAGCTATGCTTCAGTAATATATTCCTTTAACAGGAATAGCATCGCATAGCATAACATAGCATAGAATAGAACTAGACTAGACTAGACTATTTTGGTCAGAAGGAACCTACAACGATCATCTAGTCCAACTGCTAATTTTCCAAATGGAAAAAGAGTTTCCTTTTTATATTTAGATACTATTAAAGTTTTCACATGAATTGCCTACACTTCAGATAAGGTACTTTTAGAAGAAGTGTGTCTTGGGGGGAGGAGAGTCTTCATGACCTTTCATACTTTGATACCAATGCAGAACTTGTGCTAAAGAAGTAATTATAATAAATGTCATTTCCTTATCATACAGATGCACTACATCTAAATGCACTTTTCAAACACAATGCAGCTGAAATTCCACTTAAATCTACTGAAGCCAAGTGAGCCATTGTAGCAAAATTCATGCAGCATATTCCCATGACAAGCTGCGCTACATTTTCCTCACTGACTTATAGTTTGTGCCTCTATATACGGGTAGAAAAGATTATCCGTCAAAGGTAACTTTATCCAGGGAGATGAACTTTCCAAAAGTGTGTTTCAAACCTTCAGTTCCAGGTAATGTGTTCCCCATCAGCAGTTAAGCTTGATTCTGGAAGCTTTGCTAAAGCTTTATCTGGCCTGCAGGAGGTACCTCAATACCTGTGAGATATAGAAAGTAGTTGTTTCTACTACAAAAGTTTGTTTGTTTTTTTTTTAAGTGAGAAAAGATTAATTGTAATTATAATCTGAGTGTTACTTGAAGAAGTGAGGAAGATAGAGGATTTACCACAAAGAAATCGAAGGAGCTGCCTACATCTCTGCTAGGTGTTGTAGGTCTCAGCTGTACTTAGCTCACCTTCTGTTAAGGCTGTTTAAAGACGTGCTTTCCTTTCCAGTGGAGCCTGACTTTCTTAGTTGCACAACATTGCACTGTTAGCCTTTATTTGCTGTACTTTGAACTGAAGTTGAGTTTAACTGCCTTTGTCTGGACTGCAGCCTGCTCTTTATAGCTAGTATATTAGTATTGTAATTATTAGTTCTAGAGAAGATAAATAACATGTCAATTTTTGAGAGAACTGTAAAAAGCAGCAAACACACATGCTTTCATCAACAGCAGTGCTCTGACTTGAAAGAATTGTAAACAATAACTGGAAATAGTAGATTAGGCATGAAGAATAAGTCCTTCCCTAAAACTGACTCTGTGCTGCTCCTGAAGTCTCTTCCTATTGTGGGACTGCCTGTTTCTATCTGTTTAATTACATCTTGGTGCTGAGGGCTGTAACAATTATAGCCTTGTTAATGACAGACAGTAGCAAAGCTTTCTCTTCCAGTGTCCTCATTCTATATACAGTTTCCCAGACTTTAATATTGGGAGGAACAGCATGTCTCTCTTGTCCTGGCTCTGTTTTTTATTGACTAGTTGCTACATCAAACATGGTAATTCTGTAGCTGATTTGGGTAATTTAGATAGTATTTGGCAATAGCTTTCAGTGACACCTTGGGGCTGGATCCGTATGATTTCCATTTTGGTAGAATTATGTAGGGAGTTACAACAATACAGTGCCTTTTGGGAGCATCAACGTGCTTTTTTTACTAGCATAGTTTAGTCTTCCCTCCAGATGGATGTAAATTATTTCAGTATTAACAGGTCAGTGCCAGGGTTTGATTGCACCAGTTGTTTCAGTTGATCAAGTGTAACAATATCTCTGTGCAAAGAAGGCCTATATATATATATTTTTTTTTTTTTGAGTATTCTTTATCTCTGGAATTATCCTTATATTAATCTCTCTAAATTTTATCAAGTCTTAATGAATAATACTGTGTAGCATTTTTAATTTGAAACTGCCAAATTAATGAACAGGTATAGATCGGTAGTTGCATCTAGCCAAAAAAAAAAAATGTCTTTTACAACAAAGCAAAGAAGTAAATGAAAAACAAGATGTGCACAGGGATCTTATGTGTCTAGTGGAGTGCAATGAAATCAATAAAATAATTAAATCATTGTGCTGTCCTCTATAAACTATTTTTTTCTCATGGAAGCCAAGCAGTACATGGCCCTGTGAAATAGACTGCACCAGACATTCTCAGTAGTGGAAAAATCTGCAAATCACTTGCAAATTGGCAAGCAGCTGCAGTAAACAAAAGAAATCTAAAATGGTAGTAGCCAACTAGTGAGCACTACAGCCACCTGCAAGCTCTTCCAAAGGAAATTCCAATTCTTAAAAAAGAGTTCCAGCAAAAGGAGGGACAGCATGAGTCAAGATGAATTAACGAAAAGGAGTGCTGTGCGTGCTCTCCCTGCCCCTCTCCACCTATGGTAAAAAACACAGTTATGTCTACATATGCTAATTGCTCAGTTCCTTTCCCATATCTTAAAATGTGCTCCACAAACTCCTAAAACATGTATAAAAACATCTCAGACTGGAAAGCCTCAGCTTTGAAATTCTCATGTGCAATAGGGAAAGGAACAGAGAAGTCAGAAGCGTTAACTTGGAGAAATGAGGAGCAAAAAAGTCAAGGAAGCCTTCAAATGTGGACAGGAGAATGATAACTACTTACAGGACAAAAGTTATATTTGCCATAGCATCTATTGAAAAGTGGAATTCTGTCACCTTTAAGAATTTGTTGCTTGAGTGATGAAATGCACTTTATAAAGTGTTTCATATGGCTCTGTAATGACCATCACCTAGGGTCATTCTAGGGGAGAATTAAAAAATTAAATTCTAATTCTGAACACTGATGGGCTGGCAAAGAATTTTGTTTTTTAATTTTGTGAACAGAGAGGTAAACAGATTTTTTGAAAGGTGGCCTTTTCTAGCTGTGGATTGTAGCACAGCCAAACGACCATTTGTTACCCCATTCAGCAACTGAAATCTTAGCTTAATTGATGCATGCTTTATGTCAGATATAAATGCCAAATGGCACTATCAGTAATTCTCACCCTGACCTGCTGTGACAAGTTCAGCATTCAGTACCTATCAAGAAAAAAATCGTAGTTATTCTGGCATATTCTCCCAGCATCTTTCAACTTCAGCGGTAGTTACATTTCCTGCAGAGAGAACTATTTGTGTTACAAGGTCATAGGTGTCAAAAAGGCCACAAAGACAAGGCTCCATATTTCATCCTTGCAATATTCCACTCATTTCATGAGATGTATGTCCACCCAGCAGACAAATGTGCACATGTGGTCTCTAAAGAGTTTGCACGTTGGTGCCACTGACCCTCAGCTGGAACTATTCTAGCTGACTATTCATAGGCATCTACTTTGCATAATGACAACCAGAGATACTTATCAGCTATATCATGAATGCACTTCCAATTACAGTTGGAGGGAGGTTTCTTGCCGATGAGGCTGGTAAAAGACAAGATAGAAATGCTCATTGATACAGCACTCCGATGTATTCTGTAGCTCATACCAAGGTGAGGGTTGTGTTGTAAAGTTTAGGTCCTGCTGACAAATACAGGCAGGGCATCCAGACAGAAGGCAGAATCTTATCACGTGACAGAGCAAACAGGAGCAAACTTTCCTGCAGTGACAGGACAAAGTCAAGTAAATTTTCTGTTACCATGTGCTAATTTATTTATCATTCTAACAAAAAACAAAAGGACTTTGGAAGGAAGTCCAAAAGTTTTAGAAGCTCTTATGTGAGTAAACTAGCCTGAAGCGACAGCCAAGATAAGACTTTCCTTCAAAAGCCATAGCTCTAATCTCTTAAACTGTGCAGTGGAAGATTATATGCATGAGTCTGTCATCCCGTTACCTCTGGGAAGACCTGCAGAGAGTAAGGACAGTGTCCCATTAATGCTTTCAGATCCTGAAGGAAAAAAAAATCATTCTGAACTGTTGGATCATACAGACACGTGTATAAAAAAGGTGATCTGATTTCCCAAGAGTGCTGTGTGTTTTCTTGAGGGTACTATGGCTGGAATGCAGACAAGGAAGCAGCTTACCTTCTTGTCTTGTCAAGGCTGTCTCAGCCCAGAAAACCCTGAGGAAGAAAGAGAAGATTGCACCATTGCTAAAAGCACGCAAGCTTAGCAAGGGAGAAGTTCACAGTGCAAGAGTGAACTCAGTGTGAAAGAGAGCGCAAATGGGATAGTGAGAGCACTATGAGAAAAGCAGAGACTAGGCAAATAATAACAAGAAAGTAGTTTTCATAGACCCCCAAGGGGAACAGTGCAGTGCTCAGTGCTGTGCAAAAGTTGCTGGACATTGCTGGACTAGAAATCAAGCCATAAGTAAAGGTCTTGTCATTCAAAGACAAGAGCAGGCAACAGAGAAAATCTTTTCAAAAGTGCTTCGATCTTTTGTCTGATTTATCTAGCAGATCTAAAGACCTCTCTTTCAAGTCATCTGGTTCTAGTTTGTGTTCTAAGTATGGAGTGTAGTTAGAAGGTCTTGTTGGGGTGTTCAGTATGCTCACTTCCAGGAAGAAGCGCAGGCAGATCAGCCACAAATTTTGGGCTGTCTTGAGATCCCATCGTAGAGTCTAGCAGCCAAAATCTTAAAGGCCTTGTGCAGCTTTCCGTAAATGTGGCAGGATTACCACATGCAGCTTAAAACCTACAACCAAAGTGTTACAAAGGTGCTTCATAGAGAGAAAGATTAAGTGATATGTGTTCCAACTAAAGGAGGAACTCAGATTCAGTGTCAGAAGGAGAGGTAAGGTGACGATTTAAGCCCTGACACAGCGCCTGCCTAATGGCATTACAGCAGCAGACGTTAGCTAGGGAGATGGATGAAATCCCATGAAGGATGAGTGGGATGGGATGGGATGGGATGGGATCTCACTTGGCATCTAGTGAGCTACAGCTAATAAAAGTGGATATGATCATGAGAGGACAACTCAGAAAACCATTCAGATTCCTAGCAACATTGTGGGGAAAGGAGTAAGAATAGCCCAGTCTGGACTACGCATTACTTCTTTTAGGGAATAACCTTCCTGAAGGCTGAGACTTCATTTGCCATAAGCAATGAGTTTTGGGAGGCAGAGGGGAAGGGAGATTGAACCAGGTGGAGAGAGCATTTGTACCTTGAGTTCTGACACTGTGTAATGGGAAATTGAGACCGAAGGATGACTGCCAAAGCCATCGCGGAGATGGATGTGTTATTGATTGTCTCCATAAACATTTTGTTGGCTTATTGTTATACTTTCCAGAAATGAAAGCCAGATTCCTTTTCCTCTTCAAATTTTCTTTGTTTAGATGCCAGTATCATTCTTAAGAGAGAAAGGAAATACAGCAATTGTGTGGGGTCTGTTTCCATCCTTTGCTTGCTGTGATTGAATTAAGTTGTGGTCTATTCTCTTTTTTAGTAATTCTGTAAAGGAAAGAGTAGAAGTGGATGACAAACTAACAAATATTATAAATGGTCATGGCAACCATTACAAAAAGGTTTTCCTTCACTCATTTGATGGCCATTTGAGGAAAGTCTAGTCACTTTATTTCTGTGCACGCAGCATAAACCGCCCTCAGCTACGCAAAGGATCTTCTGAAGAAATACTGGCAATCTTTTGACTATCCGTTAAGCTGACATGCAAAATGGGAAATCATTTTAGAACAGTTTCTTCTGGAGTAAAAGGAACTCTGGCTCTTAGAACAAGCTCTGTTGGAGTTTACCTCAGTCTTTCCTTGTTGCTGTGTAACATTGTACTCTAAGTTTTTCTTAAGTATGGTTGTGTGGATATCATAATAAGGGTGTACACATGAAACTTGTGAATCGTTGGTTTACAGTCATTCTGATTAGATTAAGCCTAAAATAAGTGTTTGCACCAAGAAATTGCAGTGTCCTATCTTAAAGCTTATAACAGGATATATCAAGAGTTATGTATCAAGTTCTTTGGTACTGAATTTAATTATTCACTTCGCATCTCACCAACTTATATTTAAAATGCCATACCAGTTCAAAATGCTTCTCATTATTTTGAGAAACAGCCAATAAACATGATATTGCCTGTTGCATAATAGGAATTTGGCTTTATATGTATGTGTGTATGTATGTATAAATATAACTGGCTTTTCATGAAAATAAACCTCAGTTTGCAGGGAAGAAGAATTTGCCTGTGTTGTCCCAATATGTGAAACTCAACATGTTCATCAATGACATTCACACAGTTAACAAAATCAGCAGTGAGTTAGCCCGTCATGGAATTTCTATTTAATAGTGTTAGTTAAGGTCAAAATTGTACCTGAAACTTTTTGAAAAACACTTAGGAGGAGCATTCTCACATGTGAGAAGTAGCTGCAGCCTGCCATGACACAGTAATAACAGAGCCCTCAAAGTCATAACTCCTTCATTGTGGAGCACCCCCTTCCAAGAGTGTGTCCAGCCACATCCCAGACAATGTCCCCTTCTACTTTCCTCCTCTGTCGCTCCTGCTCCCAGCAGCTACTGCTCTTTCTTAAATGTCTGAGCACAGGTGCTGGGCGCTCCCCTGCAGTGGTGTGCAATAGGTTGCCCACACAGGTTTCAGAGCCAGTATGATGGGTTGCCCATGTGGGTTTCAGAGCCAGGTGGACCCAGCTGTAGGCACCACAGAGCAGCTCATGGCCTCTTCCTATACAGATCTTCCCTGCTGCCACCTGTCCCCAAACCCTGCCAGTTATAGTCAATACATTAACCATGATGATTTTGAAAATACCATACCTCCTCTATAGACAAATAGTATGAAATATCATAATTAATAGGTCTGTAAATTACAGGAAAATGTATGATAGTTGACTGGATGACTCTACAGAGTTCGTGAGATAAAAAGGAAAGGAGAACATGATGACTTTGCAGAGGAAGTATGGGATTCATCTCATTTGACATTTGTGACTTTCATTAGGCATCTATGGTAAGCTGATTGTCTTCACTCCTGTGGTCATTGCATCCTTCAGCAAGCAAGTTCTCCCATCTTATTACGTCCAAATTCTCCCATCTACTAGATGTCGAAAAGGCATGGAATGGCTCTTCTACATCTCTCTCCCCTAGTGAATGAGGTAGCATAGCTGTATTGAACTATACACCTATCTTCTTGATAGCTTCATTTTTATCTGCTCAGTGAATCCCACTCTGTATTTTAGGTTATCAGTTATAAATGAATTATAAAATCCACACTGCTTCCACAGACCAAATATCCATTAACGTTGTGAGGAAAATTTATAATTTAATGGTACAAAACTTTTCTCTTGGTGGCAGCTTATATGTTTTTATTCTGTGTTTCTGTTGAGAACAGCCACAGAGCTATTCTCAAAGTTTTACCTATTTCCATAATCGCTGACTTCCACGGGGGTTAATTTAGTCTTCTCCAAGAACAGCCTACAGTTTAGTTAAATTCTGCCAGTTACCATTCATCTGGCTCATGCCATCTTGCCTCTCTCATTTCATAGGTCTCCTTCCGGGGTCTGAGGATGCAGTGAGGCAGGCTGAGATGGAGGGACTGTGAAGGAAAAGAGATGTAGGTAAAAGGCTGTGGTCTGAAAAAAACGATGGTACAGGAAATTATTTGCTTTATGAACACAACAGGGAGGAAAGCAGACCAGGAAGAGGGGTGAGGAGCCAGTTCAGCATCCGTGAAGCAGAAGGCAATTTTGAAATTTTAGTGCATCATGGCTGTGAGAGGAATGACTAAAAGGCTGCATTTGCCATGGTTTAAGCAGCTTGAAATACAAGCAGAAATACCTGGATAAAGCACTAGATGAGGGAACATCGATTTTTGGTTAGACAGTGTTACTCTCATTTGGATTCTGGATCTTAACTGCTGTCTTGGTGATTTTACTCACTGGGCTTTGCAAGACTTGTTTTTATTACATCAGTAATTTAAATGAGTAATTCTAGCGTAAACTAGAGCTAAAATAATAAACTAGAATATATTTACATCTACATAGTCACAAGTGGGTTCTTAGCTCCTTTATTAAGATAATATTTTACTTGAGCAATACACATATTGGCAAGCTGATTGTTTTTTCCATGTTATTTTCTGAATACAGCACTTCTTTTTCAGCGTGCATCTACGAGTTCTCAGTTTCTTTCAGTCCCCATGCAGACAATAAATTAATTAGCTATTAATCAACACACACACACGTGTGTGTGTGTATATAGGATATATATGAATATATCATGATCATGACACACGACATTTTCTCTGAAGACAAAGTCCTTTGTACTAACTACTCACACCGTCCTGCTGTTTCTTATGCAAAGCAAGTAGACAAGGCATGGTGAGTTGCCAAGGAACTATTGCCTCAAGGGAAAATAAACCCAAAACCTCAGGTATTTGGATCTATTGTGCATTTAAAGTAAAAACCTATTCCATGCAAAAAGAGACTCAAATCAGAGGACCCATAATATCATCAAGGCTCATTCATATATCTGTTTCATCAACTAACAAAAGTAAAATATAAAATATAAAGTACAGCATCCAACTTGCCTGTAAAAACTTCTGCACCATTAACTAAAATCACACTGAATTTGGCCCCATGCTATAACAATCTAAGTGTCAAGATGACTTTTTTTAGGCATGCCATGGTAAGGCAACTCTACTGTGTTGCTGTATTATTTTCCTGCTAAGTTTGGGCTTGGGGGTGTGGTGAATGGATTACAGTCAAGGGATTTTTGAATTGTGCTTCCCAACTGTTCTTACGTGATTCCCACAAAAAAAAATGTTAGTGGGAAGCCTAACTTTGTATTTTCTGAAGAAGAAGCCCTCAAGGGCCACATTTTTTCAGAAGCTTAGACAATAATGTGTAAATTGCACGTATTTGCACTGCCGACACTGGGAAAGATGAATGTGCTTTCTGGCTCAGAAAAGGACAAATGCTTTCCTCCATGCTGGAAGTTCACACTCCTTATGAACTAGCTTCCCTACACTAGTCTATGTTCAAACCTGGTTTTCGGGTAAAAATTATCTATTTGTTATATCTTAAAAACACCAGTGTGCCACAATAAATTTATTACAGTGCTCACATTTGCTGCTTTTGTCTGCATGTCTGCTTGAGCAGAAAGTGCTTGAAGACAAAACCAGTGAATAATCCATTGATAATCTAAAGAATACAATGTTTAAGCACTTGCAGTGCCTAATATGAAGATTTTAATACATGTCCAGCCTATGTCATGAAAATAAATCAATGTATTTAATAATGATCTAGTATATAAATTATTTATTTTCAAGGTGTTGTCCCCTTCTTTGTAATAATTTTTAAATCTAGTGTAATTCAGAAGGTATTAACACTTAACTAATTTATAAACATGAAAACCAACGGAAAATTAAGAGAAACATTGCTCAATATAAATTGGAATTTTTGCTGTCTCCCCACACAAAATCAACTTTTAGAGGAATGTCTTACTATAATCTTGATAAAAAAAGGATTCAATAAAAGGGATATTCCTTGGCTCTTAATATTCCCAAATTTGATAAAAGGGAGGGGTAATGCTATATATTGTATCAAAGAGGATATCCCAGTATTAATCGTCAGACTATTTCCAAACAAGCACAAAACAGATGCTGATGGGGAATGGAATTCTCCAGTGTACATTCTGACATTCAACCTGAAACTTTGTTCAGAAGAATTGTCCATGGGTTCTAACACCACAAATTGTTTTCCTAGATCATACCTTCCTATATTTTGGTTGTTGTCACTGTTAGTAAAGACTGTTTAAAACAGATTGGTTTCTCGTGAATGTACTCATATTCTGTTGAAGATTTGAGAGCAAAAGAAAAATGTAATCTTTTCTCCTGTTTCTTTCCTCCTGACCTTTTTTTGCATGGGGAATAATTAGGGCTAAAAAACAAAGAATAGAAAGTCTCATCTCTTCCAGGAACGAAGCATTCTGAAATTCCCTGTTTCTCTTTCTGCGTCTATCTGGCAGAACCCCAGATTCTGACACCAGTATTTAGCCTGTGCAGCTCCTTCCTCACAGCTTAATCCAAAGCCTGTTGAAGTCAGTGGGAACCTTTCCCTTGACCTCAGGGGGAATCAGCTCTGCTTGTGTAGGCAGAGCAGTTTCAAATTATTTCCACTGCTGATTACAGTATAAGTACTGTCTGAAATCAGTAACCTGTCCTGAGATCCAACACTACTGCTAAGTTGATGATGTCTGAAGTTACTATTATACTCTTTTAGTTGTGCTTTAAGAAGCTTAAGTAGTGACAGCTGCCAGAAAAACAACAGATAAACGACTTTTTTCTTCTCTACTGAGAATAAAGAAATTAAGAACAACTGTACAGCTTCTAAAGACTGTGTCATTAATAACCATCACTGGAGACATCATAATGATTCTTTTTGTCTTTTGAAATGTTTATGTCAATAATACAAGGTAATTTAGTCATTATAACTCAAGAAGAAAAAAACTTAGTTTTTGTCTGGAGATTGTTTTTAATGGTAGAGAAAGTTCTTCTGATACAAGATAAAGGGACAAAATGTGGAGAGCAGCTTAATAGACACTGCTCTTATTGACTTCAGTAGGAATTTGGGGTGTTCGGACCTTTCTGAGTCTGAGCTGGTTATTTATGGAAACTCTACAAAAAGTCGGATTTAAATCTTACTGACTATTGAACCAAGCAGCATTGGGAGCCATTCCAGGCAGACTAGAGCAAATTCAGCTCCATTTTCCTCATTAGCTTAATGGATGTCTGCATTCAAGTTCATAAAAAAGGGGATGGGAAATGGTGGAAGAATGTAATGGTTGTAAATTCATGGCTTTAAATGATTTAGATTGTTCATCCTTATAATATTTGGTATGGTGGGCATTATCTCTATACACACATTCTCACATAATATGTGATACCTAAAAACAGTGTTCTGAAAAGTGCATTTCCAGTTAAATTGTTAAAATGTTTGCAAAAATACTTGTTTGCAGTGTATGAACTCCAGGTCCAAGTTTTTGCATCATCTTTTCCACACCCATTTCCTTTTGATCTAATAATTTTAATTTTAATAAACTTAATGATTTTTTCATATTTTTTCAAGTTTTCCAATTTAATTTGTTGTTTTCTTTCTGTACCTCCTTTTACCTTCTTCCATTCTTTCCTCTTCTCACTACAATGATGTCTCGTCATTTTTTCACTCTGTATCAGTATTTCTCTTCTCTCCATTATGTGGTCCTGTCTCTACCTCTTCAGCACTTTTTGGTTTATCCATCCAGCTTTCTTCCACCAATCCATAGAATCATAGAATCGTTTAGGTTGGAAAGGACCTTTAAGATCATCAAGTCCAAACACTGACAAGTCCACCACTAAACCATGTCCCTAAGCACCACATCTACACATCTTTTAAATACCTCCAGGGATGGTGACTCAACCACTTCCCTGGGCAGCCTGTTCCAGTGCTTGACAGCCCTTTCGGTGAAGAAATTTTTCCTAATATGCAATCTAAACCTCTAAACCTGGCACATCTTGAGGCCATTTCCTCTTGTCCTATCGCTTTTTACTTGGGAGAAAAGACTAACATCCACCTCGCTACAACCTCCTTTCGGGTAGTTGTAGACAGCAATGAGGTGTCCCCTCAGTCTCCTTTTCTCCAGGCTGAACAACCCCAGTTGCCTCAGCTGCTCCTCATAGGACTTGCTCTGTAGACCCTTCATTGACTTCATTGCCCTTCTCTGGACATGCTCCAGCACCTCAATGTCTTTCTTGTAGTGAGGGGCCCAAAACTGAGCACAGGACTCGAGGTGCGGCCTCACCAGTGCTGAGCACAGGGGGACAGTCACTTCCCTGCTCCTGCTGGCCACACTATTACTGATACAAAAACCACTTCAACACTTCTACCATTTCCCCAGTGTCTTCCTTCTGACCTTCCCACCTCCTGAGATTTCCAGTATCTACTTAATCACCCCACAGATGTCTGTCTTCTGCCACCTCATACACTTACCCTTCTTCCTCAGTAGTGGTTAGGGTTTTGCACTCCTTTGTTTACATGTGCCTTATTGGCTAAGATGATGTGTGAAATTCCAGTGCAAGGTGGATCCAGTTGCCTGTTACTGAGCAAGGAGAAGGTGGAGGGGAAGTGCTGCATGCCCAGGGGCAGAAAGATGACTAGGAAGCCATTGTTGTGGTCTGTGGACACAGTGCTGTTTCCTTTTTCATCGTCCTCCAAGAATGCATGAGGCAATAAGGGCAGAGAGGAGACAGGGAGGAAGCATGTTTCGCAAGAAGAAAGGGCAGTACCCATAGGAACACCCAGTCTGAATATCTAAATGCAGCCTTTTATTGTAGGCTCATTTAATGATACACAAAATTACTCTACTAATATGTCAATATTTCTGGCATAGTAGTTTCAATGCCCTAAGGTGGTTATGTGAAAGTGGGACTCCATTGCTGCAGACTACTTTTTCTTAGGAGGAGTTTGGGGTAGACATTGCTGCTTTCCCAGGTCATTCAGCTAGCATGTCTTGTCCATAACTGTGTGGTATATACCTACCGTAAGAGAGAGGCTGGCCCTCACGGCGGTTCCATTCACTTCTCCACTGAGACTTTAAATAAAGATCTCAAGGCAGATGTTTAGAGTTATGATGTGATGATGGTAAAACCAAGTCATTGAGAAGCGGACTCCAGTAACTTAGGACATAAAAGAACCTGTATATTAGATCATTGCTTTAGGGACATATTTGAGCTGCTGAGTCATTAACTCTCACTGGTCCACCAAATACCTCTAGTCTGATAAATTACTGACAATATTAATGCTGTGAAATTAATAAGCAGCACTAACATTCAACTGTCTGAATTTCCTTTTCTATTTGAAAAAACAAATAAGTATGTTCAGGATAGATTAGACAAAGCTTATGTACAGGAAGATGTTTCAACATCACAATGAAAATGGTGAACTTCAAAAGAATTACTGTATTTTTTTAATTAATCTTTGTGGATTATCAAAAAGATGATTAAGTTCAGATGTTTTCTTACAAGGCATTTATCTGGAACTTGTTATTTAACCCTCTGCATTCTCATGATTGCCCATTTCTAATGAACATAATTTAAAACAGCAAAATAAGAAAACTAAATGTGAATTATATTCAAACACCTTTGAACTTTAGGAATCTTGAATATTTATATTTGCATCTGTATTTACATTATTTGCAATGGTTTCTCTCTGTCACTATCGTGATAGATTTCAGAGATTGAGAGTGTGTATTAGTCAGAAATTAATATTATTAATAATAAGAGCAGATTTTCCTTATTTCTTTTACCTTAGAAGCACCATAATCCTAATATGTACCATAATGTAACACTTACTTAGAGCATGTAAGTAGTAGCAGCTCTCATGACTAGCTAGACCTTAAGGCTGAAATACGAAGCGAGCTACAGGAACACAGGAGCAGCTACAACTCCTGTGCTGTGGGATCCATCCTCTCCTCCCGTGTCCTGGTCTGCAGGCAAAGCTTGCTCCTCACTTCAGTAAGCGATGGGTGATTTCTTCTCACTGGCTCGCACTTGCTGTGGGTAAGCTATGGGTTCTTGCTGCAGTCGTTTCACTGGGAAACGCTGTCCGGTGCCTTTTTCACCACGGCACTGGGGAGAGGGCTGTCGTATCGGGGGGGGGGGGGGGGGGGGGGGGCACGCTGCCGGTTATATCTGCACTTAAACTCCTCCTGGCACTCAGGGGTACAATCTGCAGGATTATTTTGTATATCCACATATAATGTAATGCTTAGGGAAGTAAAATAAACAGTCTCTGAGTCCTAGCAAAGGAGTACAGGAGACACCTCTACTGAGGGTGGGACTGGTCCGTATTTCCCAAATAGAAATGGAAAGTAGTGCTTAAAAATTATTGAAAAGTTAGAGATAGGGTTTTTTCTTTCTCTCTTTCTTTCTTTTTTTTTTTTCCTTTTTTTTTTAAGGTAAAAGTTTTGACTGACTTTGTTCTGTAATACAGTTTATTCTTTTTATGGTGTTTTGGAAATTCTAATACAATTCAGGGAAATGACTGAGTATATCTGGGTAACACAAGCTTGGAGTTCGTGGTTTGGGTTTTTTTCCCCACAAACATATGTTAATGTTTCTATTTTTCAAAATACATGCGGAATACATATTTTTAATACTTCAAAAGGTATGTCATAATTTTTCATTTAAGTAGGTCTTAATATAGAGTTAAGTTGAATAACATTGAATTTAGAATCTCTAATTAAAATGATTTTACCTTCAAATATTTGAAGGAAGGGAGGTGAGGGAAGAAGGGACAGGGAAGGCAGAAGAAGCAGGGCAGGAAGGAAAGAAGGGGGAAAGGAGAGTAGAAAAAAGTTTATAATAGTAAGAATGAAACATCAAAGTTTCACACAGCGTTAAGTGGAAAATATTTTCTTTTCTCCTTGCACAGTTTTCTGTCACTTGTCAAGCCCTGATTTCAAGTTAGGGAAGTAGACATTCCCTGTTTCTTTCTCCTTCCCCACAAAATTTTCCAAGTCTTATTTATTCATCATGAAGAAATACAATCTTAACTGTTTTTCATATGCACTCTCTCTTAAATTAAGGAAAAAAGCATAGATATAACCATCCAACACATGTCCCATAGAAGTAACACTAAAAGATTAAGTGAATTCAATTCCTGAGGCTATGTTTTAGGATGTTTTACTATGTCGTCTTCTAAAAAAAGCTGAAGAAAATATATAAACTTTCACAAAGGATCTAAAAGATTAAAAAAACCAAAATTGTGACTTGGGCTATGACAAGTTGTAAGCACATCCTACAAACATAGTCTTGGAAAACTCACGGGACTGCACATTCACATTGCAGTCCAAGTAGGTGCAGTCTTGATTCTATGATGAGAGTCACAGCAGTGTTTAAAAAGAAATAAAATAAAATAAATTGAAAACATATGCATCTAGCTCAGCTTTCACAATGAATTAAGCATGCTCAGATGGTGGACTAGATCTTCTATTACAGTTCTGAATTAAAGCTTTGGTGTCTGTTTCTCCACTGCTGGCTGACTTCCCCTGTTCTGCAGCTGGTCTGTGGAAAGTCACCACTGATACCTCTCCTCACCCCTGCAATCACAAAAAGATATTCCTGTTCCAGTACCATTGCTTAATGGGGCTCTGCCTTTGCTTTTCAGGTTTTGTCACTGCATTTTTTTTTTTAAATTATATTCTGCCTGTGAAAGGAAAAGAGAAGATACAAAGAAGAAGTAGCCAGGAGGTCTGCAGAGGTGTGGATTCCTAAATCATCTTCCGGAAAAGTCCAGGTTTGGGTGAGGTAAATATACATGTTAATCTAGTGATTATGAACTCATTTTGTCTCATCTAGAAGTATTTCTTTTTCAGATAAGCTGTTTTCCCTCACAACTTTTTCTTCTTTAGATGCAAGTCCTAACAAGGATGTTGTATTATTGTCAAGTCAAGTTGGAGTGACATATGGTGGCTTAATTGGAGGTTCTGGAGTTAGATGGTCCAGTTTCAAAAGGAGCTCAGTGAGCTGGACACGGTTAGAAAGTAGCCACATAACAATATATGTTGCGATATAACCTTTCTTTTCTCACTGCACTGCCCTCAAGGTCCCAGCTTTATTCACTGCTGGGAGTCTATACATATTCCTGCAAGAATCAGGATCATTTGTAGAATTTGAGATGCTTCTTCACCATGCCCAATACCTGCAACCAGTGAGAAAGGGGTAACAACACATGGGAAAGGAGTTGAAGGCAGACAAAAACTAGTTTAAGGAAGCTATGAAGAACTAGTTCCTGCTGCTGTCATAGTTTTTTAAATTGAAAAAAATCATTACTAGCTGCTGTATTTCCACTTCCCTGTTAGTTTTTACTATGAGGAAGCCTCAGCAGGAATACATCTTAAAAATATAGAAGTGTTATAAATATAGCACAAAAATCACAAGGGAAAATGATATCCTAAGAATTCCAGGCTGGACACTTAGTATGTAGGCATTTTTCTGTAATTTTCCCCTTATTCCCTCTGTCTGTCAGTTCCCCATTTGGAAAATCAGGGTAAGTCCTCGTATTCACTCAAGGGTACTGTGTTATCAAGCATTCAGATATTATAGTGAGGGCAATTTAAAATGTACTTTGAAAAGTTCAGGTTTGGAATTTTTTTTTTTCTCAGATCACACTCTTAATGGAAAGCACTTTTTTATTTTAATTAACTGTTCTTGTACTGGCTGGGGCCTGGTAGTCTGCAGCTTGAGTTTAATCGTTACTCTGAATTCACACCAAAATCTGTCCTATGTAGTTCAGCTTTTAAAGCATTCCTGATCTTTCATCTGGGGGAGCTGAATGCTGCCAGACTAAATGTTACCTGTATCACTCCATTATGTGCTTCAGGCTGAAGCAACTGTCATGTTTCTTGCTTGTCTTGTGGAACAGATAGTATAAGCTTGTTTAATTTATAATAATGTTTACGCATAGGAAATGGAATTTAAGTTATAAAGGTAGGTCAAATTTTCACATAGTTTTGAACGAATATTGTTCTTTTTTGCATAATTTATTTAAAAGTGGAATTGCAAGAACCTTTTTTCATACCTTCAAACCAATACTTTTAATTACTGGCTTAAAACACTACTGTGTAACTACTGTGGTTTCAGCTGGAACACAATGAAAAGTTTTAGAAGAGCAGCTGATAGCTAGCTAATCTCAAATATGGTACTATCACATTTTTTCCTTTCATTCTCTTAAAAGTCAGAAAGGGTTTATACATCTGTACGTTTACTGCTTTCACCCTACAACTGAAACTCTGCTCTTTGAAAACTTTTTTTGATTTAATGTTGCACTTGTGTTTAGCATCTAATTTTCATTCTGCTTGAGAAGTATATTATTTTTATGACATGGGAAAAAGCTTATTGATTATGATTAATGTGCAATTATTTCCATTTTTATGCAATCCTGTGATTTTGTTACCACTTGTGTGGTTTTTACAAAGAATGATGAATGAACTTCATAATGTTCACTTTGGTTTCAGTTCTGATAAGCATCCAAATATTTTGATGCTTACTCAAAACTTATCCAAAGTTTCCTAAGCTCTTGAGTCTGCAAAACTAGTCTGAACACTTAGACAGAGAAGGGCTTTCCTCATGAGGTTTCCAGTTGTTCCACTAGTGGAACCTGATGGAAATACCATGAGGTCAGCTTTTCTTCCAGTTGTTCCAAATCTTTAACATCTGGACAGAAACCGGAAGTGAGAAATCCTGCCCAGAAGTTGTATTATAGGAAAAGTTGGGTTCTAAAAATAGGTGTAGAATGACTGTTTTTTTAACTCCTCCAAACTGGCTAATTCATGACTGAAAAAAATCAAGAATCCAGAATTACGGATGAATCAGGTTAATTGGTACCAGAAACTATAGCCTACTCAGCTGAAACCCTTTGCTCCTTAGAATTTGGTTATTTGTGAAGTGGCATATGCAGAGCAAAATTAAAATTTGGTGACATCTCAGAAGTTTTCAGGGATGAGTATTCTCATTCCAGCCAAGTATTTATTCATTCCTGAGAGGGTAGTACACAGATCCTGGTGGGAAAAGGTTATCTCAGTTTTGTACAAAAAATATCCGTGTATTTCCTCCCAGTATTAATATTCCGGGGAGACTGTAGCTATCAGTGTTACCTTCTTTAAATTGCTCTAATTTCAGACTTGGTCTATTGGGAAGGTGGGGGAAGTTTAGCTGGTGTTGAACTTAGCATTGAAATGACTTGCAGCCACAGAGACACATTTTTAGACAAAAGAATTGGGTAGCTTAATGCGTTCTACCCCGTTGGTTGGTATCTAATAAGTTCAAAGTATACTTTGCAGAAATGAATGATCTCTTTGATGAAGCCCTGTCCCTATTTTCACTGTCTGTGGTCTTCTGTTTACTGTGCTTCTTCCCCTGTGCTTCATATCACACCAAGAATGACTAGCTCTCCCTGAAGATCCTCTGGTTCTACAAGATCTTGCTTGCCAGGTTTATCTTCCTGTTCAAACAGCAGATACCAGCTCAGATCAAGCTGCTGATAATTGTTCATTGCTGATAGCAACATCATCCTACGGGTTCTTTATAGCAATAGAGTGCATCACCATGTAATACGAGCACTGCTCCTAAATTCATTAATCTGAAGCTGGGAAAAAGTCCTGAGGTTCCTCTTCCCCTTGAGAGAAGTGAGAGTTCAGGAAGCCTTTACAAGTGGGCAAGCAAGGACCTCCAGCATCCTCCCAACCCCACAGATCAGAAACATGTGCAAGGACACCAGTGGCAGCATGCTCCAGCAGGCTAAGGTTTAGGACCCCTGGAGTGCTTGATCTAGAGTAAGGAGTTGGAATGGGCTCAAAAAAAAAAAGACATTTATTTAAAACCTGAAATGTTTTGTGACAACCACCTGAATTAGTTTGCTGCCCAATCTTTCTCTTGCTCTGCTCGAGGTCACAGACTTCACAGAATTTTATGGAGTGCAATGTGTGCAGGCACTGTACATGCCATGCTCTCAGCACTTCATCAAAGACATTTCATCTGGCACAAAGCACAGCATTTTAGCCATTGGTAACCTCCCTGACAGGAAATATTTCATAACCTAAGTTTTATGCACATGAAAGCACACAGAGAAAGTACCAATAAGGCAAATGTATGAGTGTATGGTAGCCCTTGAACTTCTGCACATACATTGTAAAAATTTAGTTACAATTCACTTTATGCTTGCTTTCAGGAGACAAAAAATTTAAATTCAGGAACATTTATGTCAGTGCAATCATTTATAGGCAGTAGCACTAATTACTAACTTTAGTCAATACAGTCCTTTCAATTCCCTTGCCTCCCAAGTCCCTGGACACCCATGCTTGCTTGGTACTTGGTCAGGCATAGAAACAGCATGCCATGTCCCCCATCCACTGGATCAGCAGCCTCTAAGAAACATTCACTCATCCAGCATTGAGCCACCCCTGCCCAGCACGCACGTGAAACCATTGCATTAAGGACCACAATGAAAACTGACTTGCCACTTCTTCAGTCTCTTAGTAATGGGAACCAGCCCTGTCTGGATGGCTTCTCAAATCTGAAGGAAAAGAACCGAACAAAGAAAAAGACCTGCCTGATCTTGTTCTCACCTCATCTACACCTGAAACAGAAAGGTAAGGCTCTTAATTTCTCAAATAAGGGAAAATAAGGAAAGAGGAGCTCTTTAGAGACCTTCTGGCAGACTCAGTAGAAAAGCCAGGAAGATGAGGCAGATTGTCCTCTGGACTGTAGCAGATGGCTTCTGCTGCGACCCAGCTAGGGGCAAACAAGGGTGGCCGGGGCTGGGAAGTCTGGGACCTGATTAAGTAGTCTTCAGAGAGACAGAAGACCCTCAAAAAGGAAGTGCTGCAGGACTGTAAAGATCACCTTATGTGAAAACATAGTGAAACAGAGTCCTTGTCTGCTATATCTCAACGGTCTGAAGTAATTCTTGAATTATGAGTATTGGGAGCAGCAGTTCACATCGATGCTGCTACTTCACCTTTTAGATCAACGCCCAGGCTTTAATCCTCAAAACCAGCTTCTGGGAGGTCACCTTTGAACTTTCAGACTCAGCTGGGGGTATCTATCATGTTTTCTCCAAGATAGGAGAATGACCAGGCAGAAAGCCAGGAATGGTTGTAGAGTGCAAAGCCAATATTTTTTCCCCTTGGACTTTATGAGAATGCATATGATCTTGAATTTTCTTCATAAGTTTATAGCATTGCACTATTTATTTTAAGCTTCCCTTTTATTGTTGTGCGTTAGGTGTTTTCTCGTTTGCACTGCTACAGGCAATAAAGTTTCAGTATTTGCACTTCTTTGGAAAATAAACACAGGTTTTCCTAAATGTAATTGATATAATAAGGAAGAAAGTTTCAAAACAAAAGTTCAGAGAAAAATGTTTCCCAAACATTAAAATTAAGTATCCAGACATAAAACATGGTATTTCATATTATTATTTCACAAACCATTATTTAACATTCTTATAAAATATTTTTGGAGGTCCATGCAATGTTGCACCAAACTTAAGGAAACCATCCTAACTGTTAAGTTTTAAAAAATACATGAACAAAGCCAAAAAAATTGGAGCCTATAAACGTCATACAAAATTTTTCACTAATCATCTCAGAATATTCATGAAATGCTCTGGAATATTCACAGAATATGCTAGTCCTTTACGTAACAATATTCAGACACCGTTGCTTGTAGTATAATAAAAATAAGTATAAAGCAACATTGCCACTACAGACAGAGTAAGAAAAGAGTAAAAAGATCTGTTCATCTTTCTGTTGGTATCACTCACTTTTCTTCTTACTCATACTGTGCAAAACACAGCCTGCAATGTGGCGGGTGTTGTGTGGCGGCCTGCAGTCTCTCACTCTGAGACGGAGACCTTGAAATCACTGTAATCTACGCACACAAACTCTCACTCTTGCTAAGCAGCAGCATGACACATACCAGATAGCAGGCTTCCTCAGCTGTGACAGTAGTAATAGATTGATTCTCTCAAAATTACAAGAGGGACGTTAAGTCCATTCATATACGTATTGGTTTTGAAGCAAATATTCTTTTTTTTTTCCTTACATGTAAGCTGTGAATTCCCAGTGGCCTGAACCTTTTGGTATCATCGCATGCTAACATGTCATGATGATTAACCACATTATGGAAGTTAGTAAGAAACATCTATGTCTGTTAAAGAAATCATCGCCCTTACAAAGAATTTGTTTCAACAATGATGTCAGGCCAAATAATTGATCCTAAAAATGTTGTCTTCAGAAAAGTAACCCCTGTCTGACTGCCCACCCTATAACAAGCTGTTTCACTATTAATCAAAGGTAGATGTGGCACAGTGACCTGCTGCCAGATAATAATGGGCATTTTCTCGTGAGCCGTTAGGCTGCTCTTCGCTGGTCTGCAGCTCTGAGACAGCAACATGCTACTTCATCATCCAGAAAATCTGCACTGGACAGCACCGGCATTTCTCACCAGGCAGTGTTCGGTGTGGGGATCCAGGAGCGGCAGTGCTCCTGCTGTGAAGGGGAAAGCACAGTGATGATAGAGAAAGGGTATGACGGCAAATTCAGAACAGGAGAATTAGCCAAGAAAGAGCTCAACAAAAGCATGACAGGAGAAAAATCCCATAATTTCTTTTTTTTTCCTTTCCTTTTTTTTTGCTTGACTCCCAGGTTCTGGATTGCAGTCACCTCCAATGCCTTCCAAGTAGGGAAGGAAGATGTAAGTTTCCAACATAGCCAGCAGATAAGCACTACACAATCTCTGTGTGAACAGCAGATTGACTTCTTCCAGATGCTCGTCACTTACTGTGTACATCACATACACAGTGAGTCCAGTATGCCCAGGAGATAACGAGCTTAATCTTCAATTGATTTGCACAGGTACAGCGAGTGCAATGCATTCTAGATGCACAAACTTTGCTGTGCGTGTGAGGTAAGTGCAGCCTGCGTGTGTACAATAAACCCAGGCAGCGAGAACTTGTAGGTTTATTGCCCAAGCACAAACTGACGGTACATAATAGAATGTCTTAGGTGCATTGATAAGTTAGACTCACTGCAAATGCAATATAAAGTTGATCTACACAGACTTTATCCAGAAATAGAGCAGATCGCTACAGAAAGCAATAAGGCAGTTGACTATAAGTCTTGGAGGAAAGCTGGCACATACCCCTTGCTGTGCCTCTCACATTCCCCTGGGGGGATCCACAGGGTGAAAAGCAGTGCAATACATACTCAGAATACAGAGCTCTTCATGCAGAGAAAAGCACGACCGTGTACAAAGCCGTTCATACTGCCTTCGAGTCGCAGCTGGCCATGTAGATTTGGCTAAGCCAGCCCTAGTGGTTCCTCCGCCCGTGTTCAGTGCCAGGAAGTTGCAATGAAAGCAAGCCTACAGCTTATTGGTTTTAAAAACAGATAATAAAAATTGACCAGAATGAGTGAATAACAATGTTCAGTATAAAATACATGAAAAATTTAGTGACGTTTTATTTTTTTTTTAAATAGGAACTGTGTTTGCTTTTAGCTGCCATTGCATGCTGATAACTTCATTGAATGATTCACTATGCCAAATCTTCTCTTCCCATCCTTCCTAATCCTGCCAGCTCAGATCTAAGGAGTACTGTGAAAATTTTGGACTCTGTTTGTGACCTTGTGTCTTGCTGTGTTTCCCTTTCTATCATTTCAATGTTTTCCTACCCAGCTGTAGTGCAGTACCACATTCCACAGATTTTAATTGAACAAAGCAACTCAGGATCATTAGCAAATGATGCAAACTACGGTCCTCCAAAAATGCTACCCAGGAGTGAGATGTGGGCCAGCACTGTATGTGCAAGCAGCATTACAGCCTTGTATGCTTCAGAAAATGGGTCAGAGATGTGTCACCTCACCTAGCTATCTTCTATCCCAAGCGTAGTGTGTTCTGTGCATCAGAGAAAAATAGCACGCTTTTAAGTGTCAGCAACTCCAGAACACAGTGGGGTGGTTTGTTTCCCAGAGGAGTGCAGGCAGGCCCATGTGTGCTCATCTACGCTGTGTACAGTGCGGTGAGTGTGGGGGGGGTGTTTGCACCCAGGGACCTGCTGCCACCGGGATGCTGCGAGGTGCTGCGTGCCCAGGAGGTTGTGACCACCGAGGGTACTGTCCCTGGTATGGGATCTCCTCAGAGGTGGCCTGTGTCCTTTGGGGGTGGCTTTGGGCTTGGTGGCTACCGTCTCCTGCGGGTGTAAACGTGCTTGGGCACTGTGCACCCCTGGGCTAGCCCCTAACCAGTGGGCCGGGGCGCTGCGTGGCCGTGACTGCGTGAAAGGTGGCGTGTGGTGCCGCCCGGGGAGCGCCCCTCCCGGGGGTCGCAGGCGGCGGGGTCCCGGTAGCCTCCCCTCTCCCCAGAGAGGCGCGCCGGCCCCGTGGAGCGGGTCCCGGTAAGAGAGCGCGGGGCCCCCCGGTGGCGGCGGCGGCTCAGCGGGCCCCGTCCTGCCTCCTGCGGCGGGTGGGCCCGGGCCAGTCCGCGGGGCCGCGCCGGAGCCGCCACCTGAGTCCCCAGCGCGGCGGGCGCGGGGATCGGCTGGGCGGGGCAGCCCCTGCCCTCCGCGGAGGCGTCTCCCCTCGGCACCGAAGTTTCCCCGACTCGCGCCGAGAGAGGCAGGTCCCGGCGCGGGGGGGCATCGCGGCGGAGGAGGAGCGGATCGGCGAGGTCCCGGCCGCCGCGGGCGGCGTGTGCGGGGGCGGGCGTGGAGGAGAGGTGGGCGAGCAGCGATGACCTTAGCGAGGAGCGGGCCAGAGGCAAAGCGAGCGGCAGTAGGGGAGGATGGTTGCTGAGACCCGGAGGAGAGCCGCCCCGTAATGTCACCATGTAAGTCTCTTCTCCGGACTCTGGGCTGAGGGCTGCGGCTTGCCGACCGTAGCGCCCGGGGAGCGCGGATAACCCCCGCGGGTTCCTTCGTGGGGCAAGAAATCCCGGCCAGATAGGCAGGGCTTTCCCCCCCCCCCCCTTCCTCCCCCATAGTAGGTGATGAGTAATGTCAGGTTTGAGCCATGCAGATAGGTAGGGCTGAAGGAATGGGGAAACAAGAGTTTCACGTTGGGACCTGGGCGGGCAGGGCAGGCAGGGCTCTGCCCCGTCCGGGCTCCGGGGCCGCCGGCGGCTGTCCTGCAGGGTCCCGGGCGACCGCTGCCTTTCTCAGAGCACTGTAATCCCGTCCTTAGGGCTGCTCTGGTGAGTCTCCCCGTGCTTGGAGACAAGTGGCGAAACCCTCGGCCCCGCTCGCCGCCCGCTGTGAACGCCGGAGCCCCGGCACCCGCCTGACCCGGCCTCTCGGCTCGGGGCCGTGGTCGCTCACGTCGAGGAGCCCCGTCCACCGCAGGCACCGTTCCCAGCCCTCCAGGTGCGGTGCCAGCACAAGTAGGGAAAAAGGGAGAGGGAGGGCCGGGCCGGCTCCATAAAACCTTCCCAGCCCCATCGCTCCTCCCTGCAGCGCACGGCGGAGCAGAGGGAGCGCGGGGCTCCGCCGCCGTCGGGGGGCGAGGGGCGGTCGGCTCGGTGGCTTTCCCTCGCTCCCTCCCGTCCGTGCGCCGCCTGGCCCCGGGCGGGCCACTACCGTGGCCTCTGGGCGCCTTCCTCGGTATGTTTCGCCTTTACTGACAGACTCTCACCGAAGGTAAGGCAAGGTACTAAGGTTTGGGATTGGGCGTTTCGCCGGTGCGTTCATGGCCAGATGGGAGAGGGGACCTGCGGCTGGACTTCAGGGAATCAGCCCGAGGGGAAAAGGGTCGGGTTTTCTAACAGTGCACGGTGCAGTTAAGGCAGAAATGAGGAGGAGTTCCTAAAAACCTAGTGTAGCAGTGCTACAGAGTGCAAACAGCCAGCAGATTAGTTGCCCGCAACTGGGAAAAGTTCATTTTGAAAGGAAAGCCGGGGGACTAAGATGGATCTGATACAGCTGGCACTGTTTAAATTAAAAGGCAGTGTGGTATTTTTTACGAGCGTGAGTGTGAGGGGTTTTTTAAGGTTGACTGTAAGAATAATTAGGAATAAGTAATGCCTAACAAGATGAACATTTTAAGTGACGCTGTGTAATTAAACTTTGAGGACATTTGTGTCCTGTGCGTTAAAGCAAGGGTTTCAAAGTTAAAATCGACTCTGTTAACTGTGAGTTGTAATCACCTTTCACTTGTAGTTCCACTTAAGAGTAATTAAGCTTAAAATATTTTTGTTTACAACCTATATGAGAAAAAAAGTTGTGAAATTGATGTTATCTTCCTTTTAATTTTAAAGTGTCAGCAACATTTTTTCCTTAATAGCTTTAGACATGTCAAAGACCAAAGAAAGTCATGTCAGTGTGCCTGAGGCAGAATTCACATCCTACTCCAGGGAACTTTGCCGAAGCTTTGAACAAGGAAGATGGTGTATTCAAACATGTATTGCATGTTTTGAGACCATACGGTATCCAAATGAAATGCTCCAAGATTATTCCCATTTTGTGTATATTTTCTTGCAGAGCTGTATACTTCCTAAAAGGTGATGATGATGTGTTAGCTGGCTGCTAACATGTAGAGTACAAGGTTTAGTAGTTAGATGTAGTAAGACTCCCACTAATTTCATCTTGAACTGTGTCAAGTTACCATCCATTTATGGTTTAGATAAATTACATGTCTATTTTGCTCTTCTGGAATGAATTGTGAATAAGCTCATTGTCTCCCTATGTTATAGGAAATGAAAGTAGCTGTGGACTGGACTGTATTGAATTGGTAGCTAGAGTGCCTAGCTGCTCATGTCACACAGTGTCTACAATGGAATAATGCAAGTCCATAGAAAAACTAGTAGTTCTTTTATCAGACTCCATAGAAGGTCACTGTCCAATTTCCCCCCCCCCCCCCCTTTTTTTTCTTAAAAAGTTAGAGGGATTGCTCTTGTGAGACTATATCCAACTGTAATGGATGTACTGCTACCATAGGTGTCCTAATAGTCCCCAAATATATTGGGTAAAATGTTGTTTTGTTTCTCTGTTTGATAATCTACAATGATATGTTCAGAGCTGCTAGCATGTTACCAGCTGGGGACAGAACAGGGCTTTTTCATTTAAACTGAAACAAAATAGAGAAAGAAAACCCACTATGAACAGTATTCAGCAATTTTAATGTCCCTAGGGTTAAAGACTGAAATAATCCATTTATATTCTGAGATCTTTGTTATGGACTGCTTTGCTTACTTAAAGTCTTGGTGTGTTTTAGTACATTGCTGTGCTGACATCCATTCTCTGTGCTATTAAAGAATATTAAATGACAGAACACATCCTTTTAATACTATTTAAAATAGGAACACAAGACCAAAGGGGTCTCTTGGGCCATCAAATCAGTGCTGTTGTAGCAGAGGACCACATCATCCCTCCGTAATCTATAAACTAACCCAGACCTGTTTGCTAATTTTTCTGTTGAATTATTGATATGGGGTTTGGATTCAGTTCTAGATGTTAATTAACACTAATAATCCAGAAAATGAACCTTAAAATAAATATAAACATGGTTGGTATTAACAGGTGAAAAATATCTGCCACTAAGTTTTTTTTTTTTAATGCCTGGCAAGTATTTACCCATTGCTCTGGCTTCTTTTCATAATTGTCTGCCAGTTGGGATGTCACATTATAAAAATATCAGGGATAGATTTTGTTATGGAAGAAGCCTTTTTGTTGTCAATCTGTTAGCTGACTTCCATCCCTGACAACTCCTTGCGTGAACAGGGGTGATACTTCACAGCGTAAATCTGAATTTTGGCTTTTTGTCTTTGCAAGATCTCAAGAACATGTAACTGATTTCCTCGCTCATTTATAGCACTCAGGTAGATGTTATGCTTTGTAATATAGATCTTCAGAAGTCCTCTCCAAAAGCAGCAGATCTGACTCATGGCGCCTGCATTGGTGGAATGTTTTGGTAGCGTGCTGCTTCTGTGGTCATTCTTGTTTGATTTTGATAAAACTTTCCTTTCAACTGAGATGATGTGGTGTAAGGAAAATTGTTTTGTCCTTCAGCAGTAAAGAATATAAGTGGAGAAGAGAGGTTTCGTATTTTTTATGTATTTGTTTATTTTGGTGGAGAATTGTATATTTTTTTATAGCAATTGTATAATTATTTAGCCTTTTTCTCTGGGGAAAATCTTTATAGTTACTCCGCCTTGTTGTTTTCACTTATGCTCTGCTCTGTTGTTGATTATCCATGTTCTTGAAATATTTCTTGACTTGTGCTTTTTACAAGAGTGAGGATGAGGAAACAGTCTGTAAACTAACACCATGGAGTACTGGCTTGTAAGCGTTACCGCAATGCAAGTAAACATTAACAAATAGAAATTGGCCAAATTAAATAGCTCGCTCAGAGTAATGCTGAATCTCAGATTCTTTAAGAAAGGCACTAAGGGCAATGCGACTGGGTAGATTCACTCCAGACCTAGGCAGCAGAAACTTGCCATGTGGTTTTTTTTTTTTTTGCCTTGAGTATCTCAACAGTTGTCCCCTGGATTCTCCAGCTATTCAGTGACCAAAAACTTCAGCTGAGCTCAGAGACATCAAAAGTGATGATTGCTGTAACACATAGAAAATGTATCAACATGATGAAAATCAACACAGATTTCTTCTGAATTAATAAATAATTGTTTATGACTGTTTCCTAGTCTGATAACTTCAACTGTGCTTGCTCAAAACAAACCAAGAAGCAAAAAACAGTAATGCAACCACTTCTACAGGTTTGCGTTGGTCGATTACGCAGCAGGCTGGCATGTGTCTCATCAGTAGCTGCAAACTCTCTCTTCTGTAGAAACAGCAATATTCTTCTGCATTTCTGGTGTGTCATGCTGTTGTCCTCAACACTTCCATTTCATGACTTTGTGAGTATATGTGCATGCTGTGTGTGTTTGCATTTGCATATAACTCTTTTCATGTCTTAAAAGGACTTCTGTTCAAAGTCAATTTTCTAAATTAATATTAAGAGTATTGTGGATTTATGAATTCTATACATTGAACAGTAACTGTTCCCAAACCTCAGCATTCTGTTGTCTGAGATTTTAATAGGGATTCTTGGGTCATTAAGTTGAAGGACAATAATTCTATTGTTTGATAATCTGGTTATTTTGTGTGTCTGGCTTCATCAAAGAGATTCTTGTATTTCAGAGCCCAGTGTTTTCTATGCTTGTCTGCAACACTTGTTAAGTTTGACTTTACAATATCTCAGAAAAATAAATCTGTTTCAAATTCCTAATTTGATACAACTACCTGTAAAGAACTGGACTTCTTTTGTAATCAGATACTTGTCTACATAACCCCGCGCTGGAGGGAAACCTAGCTGATTGCAGCAGTCTGTTGAAGTGCCGTTTGCCTAGGCCCATTGGCGCCTAGCCTACAGGAGTGGTTTGATGAACTACTTCTTTGAAAACTGAAACATTACTTGTTCCTTTACAATGGTTTATCTTACTGCATTGTTTGGCTTGTCTACATTACAGAACTTCACTTTGGGATGAAATAGAAGCTTATGGTGGGAGAGGATTTACAGTTGCCCCCAGGTTTCACTGGCAGGTTCACAGCAATGTCTGTGGAGCAGATGGAAGACTATTTTCCCAAGTTTAAGAAAATTCATTTTTCTTGCCACTGAGTATGAACCCTGTACTTTCTTTCACATTTCAGTCCAAATAAATCTTACCGGTGGCCATTCCAAATACCTTTCGTTTTTCTGTATTTAACACGCACTAACCTGGAAGACATTTGTGTTCATCGGTGTTTCTTCATGACTATTCATTTGTGGTTCTTCTTCACATACTGTGGCTGGGAATAGACTTGTGAAATATTTTGGGGATTCTGTTAGAGATTTTCTCCCAGTATAAGTAGATAATATCTTACTGAACAAAAGCCAGTTATCATTGCCAAATAGGAGGGGAAGGAGTTGATCAAAATAATGCGCATTGTGTTTCATTACTTGTTGCTTGCATTTGCTTGTTGCTAACTTCTCAAATAAAATGAGACAGGAATGTAATGGAGGACCGTTCATTTTGGATACATGGTTAAAAGTCTGACCAAATTTATTAAGAGTCTGCCTTGCTTCCTCTTCTGCCCACTATGGAGGACACATTTTGGTTTAGCCATTAAATGTCCTGTATGCTTCAAGGCAAAGGAAACTTTAACTTCGTGCTATAACAGATAAAAATTTTTATATAATTGTATTTGTTTTATTAAATAATAAAGATGGCCCTGACTTCACTGGCAGCACAGATGAGCCCCTAGATTTTGGCAAGGAAAGTTTCAGGATTTTCATTGAAGTTGTCAGCAGAAAATGTAGCTATCAAAATACTAGCACTGAAAAATATGGAAGGGCTGGTTAAGGGCAGAGGCAAATTCTCACCTACCATCTTTATATAGTTAATAACAAATATGTATGTGTATTATATGTATATTTAAACAGCATAAATGTATTTGTATATGTAAATTATGTAAATAGGTAAAGTAAAACTTTGCAATCTCAAAAAAAACCCCTACACCTTAACTCTTTCAGACTGTCACCATATGGGCTGCTTGTTTCTTTTACTGAAATACCACCCACGCTTATCTGCTTAGAAGCCCAGCACTGGCCAGTCTTCTGCTTTTTTGTCTGCTAAGAAGGACAACATCATTTCTGACCCTTTTTAGCAAGCGTAGAGACTTCTGCCTCTGTTTAAGCGACACTAGGGCCATCCATAATTGTCAAGGGCTACTTTATTTACTGCTGGTTAGTAGTTTGACTGACAACAGTATTTTCTCATTTTCTTGGCTTGTTGTAAAGCTCCCTGAATTCTTGCTCACTTTTTTCCACAGGATGTCTCATGTAAGTGAAATGTGGTGCTATCACTGGCGATGGAAGCTGCAGCACTGTCTCTGCTTGTTTACCACATATATTATATGCATGCAGCAAGCAGGTAAGTCAGCAAATTATCTTCTTGCTGAAATAAATGGTCTAGGAGCCAAAGTTTTGATGACTAAGGACTATGTTTACGTATGACTAAATTATGTACAGTATAATGTTTTGATGAAAATGATGCATTATAATTATTAGTTGTGATTTGATAGGTTGGGTCATATTTTCTGCTACTGATTAATTTTCTTTTTGTTGTTTTTTATCATTTTGCTGTTATTAATTGTTATTATTGTTCTGTTGACTTTGTTCTTTGAATTCTTGCATTTTGCCCTTCCTTTGGTTTTACCTTGTTAATACTTACCTCTCCTTTGAATTTCTTCTGGTTGCTGGAAAACTGCAAGTAATCACATAGTTCTTCCATTTTCCACAGTACTGTTTGTGCCTGTAGATTATGTATTCAGTAACTCTTCACTCTGATTCAAAGCTGTAAAATAACTGTAGTGTGCTTATTATTTTTAAACACTTTTATGGTTTGAATAATGGAAACATTCCTCAGCAAGCTATATGTACATAAGATAATCATACACTGTAAAGAACAATCAGTTTAAACTTAACATCATCTTGGTCTGTCATGACACTGGAGTACAGAGTAATGTAACACATTCTGACTGTTTTCTTTAAACATATGAATGAGAGATTTCATTTATTAAATGTCTTTTCCTAACCACTAGAGTGAAAAATATTTTAGGAGCTCCAACTGCTTTACTGGAAAAAAAAGCTTTGGAGTTTATTCTGGAGCATATGAAAATTTTGGAGCAGCTTGTATTGCTCAGCTAATTCCATATCAGATGGTTAGTTTTGCTGTTACAGACTTGCCATTGGAAAAAGGATGGTTTATATATAGAAAGAGTTTCTAGCTTGATATTGTTTTTTCTCTAAATAAAAAGTGCAGGTTTAAAAAAAAAAAACAACACCCTGCGCTTTTTATTTAGAGAAAAAACAATGCAGTAGCTGTGCAGTAGCAGTTTCCAGCTTCATGTCACAGTAATAGATGTTTTCCATTTCCATTAAATTATGTAGCCAGAAATGTACTTAGGACCCAGCTCTCACCCATGGCTCCGTTGCCTGATGGCCTTTGTGTCCCTGTCTTCCCGGGCCGTGCAGCTGCCATCTTCATCATAAAGTAAATCAGCAAAAAACTGCTCTAACTTACAGTTGCTGTGGGCTGTTATCTGGTGACTGGAACGTTAAGACCCAAAGACCATTAGTCTTTGATAATCCCTTTTATCAAAAGTTTAATTATTGAATGTGCAGGTGACACAGCAAGAGTAAGTCCCATGAGCCAGAAGGTCGTAGCCAGCGTGCTGTGAGGACAAAGCCAGCCGCAAGCTCATCTGTGCATTCAGCTAATCGCAGCCTACCACTGCTACCTGTGCCGGTACTGAACAAGTAGATGAGTCAAAAGGTCTATGTCAAACCCCACGGTACACTTCAACACAATCATATGTGCCCCTGGCTAACTGCTTCAGCAAAAAAGTGATTGGTGCCGTTGGATTGGTAAAAGCAGCCAAAGTGTTCCAGCTAATTTAGGCTCCTCTATTACAGTTACTGTCCGTGCTCCTTTCTCAGGCACTGGTTTGGCATGTAGGAGACTCAGAACCAGGTCTTTGATGGAAATTTGATCTCCATCAGAGACATGAACTTGAGTCTTTTACATCTCAAGTGCATGCCCCTGCATGGGGGATTTCTTTCTTGCTTCAACTGGAAAAGATTTGAAGTCTTCAAAACTTTCAATAAATGGAGAGGACATTTCCCTATCTGCTTGAATGATGAGTAGATAACTAAGGTACACTGGAAACACCCAGGTTCAATAGACAAATGTTTGCTGTTCAACAGTGAAAGAGATCATAGATAGTCTGCTGTTAATACTCGACTGAAATGAAAATGAGACATTTACGTTGACAGCAACCTGTCATTTGGCAGTACTTGCCTGTAGAGCCTCAGGGTTCATGTTTCTTTTTACGTTGACGTAAAAGCATAGGTTATGCTGCAGAATGGAGTCTTCTCATCTGTTCTTTTTGATAGAGCGAGGCAGACAAGGTAGGAAACACTGCTGCTTTTGCATTTTTTCTTTCGTGTTCTTAAAAGGTATTGGCCACTTTGGCTGTGGATTCACAGTAGAAATATCATAAAACCTGACATTCATCCAGCTTCACTAGTGAGCTGTAAGCTTAGAAAGCTATTGGGACTTACTAAGCTCTGCCTAGAGGAGGTTACGTACAAGCGAGGGATTAAGATCATCAGGTACAGGGTTTATGGATTATTTAAGGGGCTATTCATAAGGATAAAAATATTAGTCATGCAGTGACATGGAAAAAAATTGAAAGTAATAGTTTTATAGTTTAACTTGAGAAGAGCTATAGGACTTGGCCTGCTTTCAGAAACAAAGCTTAGGAGGAGGATTACACAGCAGAAAACTTAGGACAGGAGCAGGATGGTGAGAAGAGTATTTAGCTGCAAATTGGTCTGTAAGGTACTGACAAGCAGGTGCAGCAGTGGCATGTAATCCCAAAATATAGGTCTCATACCTCAGAGGAATCAATGGAGGGACTCTGACACTTTGTTGTGGTTTTACTTAAAACAAAAAGACAGAAAGAAATTATAAAAATGAAAAAATAAGTGATAAAAATGTGACATGTACTTTAGTAAAATCTTAGCAGCCCTGACTGTTTTGGCATGCTGGCTTCAAGTCACGTGTTGTGACATGGGGTGAAGTTCCAGAGCAGCTCAGTAAGCAACTTGACAGGTTTCCATTCCTGTCTGGGGTAGACGTCCCTCATGGTCTTGAGTGAGCCATTTAGCCGTGCCTCAGTTTCCCCACCTATAACACTGAGTCTTGCCTCCCTTGTAAACAGCTTGCCTGTCTTCCAGTGAAAGGACTGTATAGAAGCTGAGATGTTAGAGTGGTGGTGTTTAAAAGGGAATGAGTTAAATCCGCTTTTATCTGACATTCAGACATTCCTAACTTTTCTGTCGTATGTACATTTTGTTGGTTTCAGAGAGCCCGAATGAGAACAAAAAGAGTGAACAGAGTTCTGGAAAACATAACTAATGAGGGCAGACAGAAGGAACTAAGATTTTTTTGGTCTTGAGTAGGCAGAAGGGGGAATGCATAAGAACTGAGAATATTCAAAGAAATAGCTGCAGTGAGAAGTGATAGACTGATCTTTCTGGGCAGTTGAGAGGGCAAAAAGAATGGGCTTAAATTACAGCAGGATAAATGAAGGGAGGAGATCTCGTCGAAAGGTATAGATAGCAGTAGAATAGATTGCCAGGGAAGACTGGGGAATCTCAGTCCTTGGGAATGTATAGTAATGTCTGCCAGAAATCGTTTAAATCTATAGTCCTCTTTCCTGGGGGCTCAGATATATGTTAGATGATTTACAGATTTCCCTATTTTCTGTAGTGCATCCTTAATCTTTGTAGAATCTATTTTGGCTCAGTCTGGGAAATGAGGAGATCCATTGGAAACTGCACATCTCAGAATGAGAGTGCTTTTGCTGTGCTTACAAAACTGTGTTGGTGTTTGTCTTGTTGCAATGGCCTCATTTTTATCTGACATAAGAAAGTAGCAGCTCAGTATGGAAAGTAAAAATCGGTTGCTTCTGGTGTCTGTAACCTCACAAAGTGTTCAGTTTAGTAATCCCCTTGCTTTTCGGTTTTTCTGCTCTCATAGCAAAATGTCTAATGTTTCAACATTATTAATATCTCTTGGTTTTGACTGTGCTCTCTGTGGTAACCCAGGAGCAGAACTCGAGTTTTTTCGGTGACCTTAAAAGCAGATTCCAGTCTGCACAATTACTTTCCAATCTAGTTTTCAAGTGTCTTTTGTCATTTTGAGGAGATTGCAACATACTTCTAAGAGTTTTTACCTTCTTCTGTCATCAATAGATACATAAGAGTTAATAGCTGTTTTAAATATTGACTACCATGCAACCATATTTAGTTTTATTCAAGATGTGGAAAGTATTTATTTTAATAAAGCCATGAGTACATCTACAATTCTTATTACACTATTTCTGCATTATGACCCATACTGCTGTTGGCTACAGTCACAGTAATTCTGTGATAATGCCAGAGTAAGCATTTGTCCTTTTGTTCATCCATCAGTAAAACGCATTGGCGTCTGTAGACACATTTCCATGTCCTCAAAGGGCTTTAATCAATCCCCAGGAGCTCACGAAAGAGTAAGTTTCAGTTCTGTTACAGTCTCTGAAATTTTAATTTCATTTCTTTTAATGGTGATTCAAAACAAAAATTTGTGGTGTTTTTAGTTCATCAATAAAAAGAGAGGTGAGAAAAAGAATAAACCTGAAAGCAGGTCCTTCACCCCCATGGCTGCTAATAGTCTCCAATACAGGGTCATCTCTGTCTCTCATGCACCGTCATTGGGCTTGTGTAGATAAAGGAGGGATTAAAGTCGTCCCTTGTTCATGGGAGAGTTTCAGAGTGACCCTGCAGGCTCAGGAGCCTCCTAAGAGGTGGGAAGTATTGCTAACACCACCTGCGCTAGCAGCAAGAGTTAGTCACATTGCCATCTGCAAAAATGGATTGGGTTTTATCTTGAATGCCCTGAGTCAGGAAGTGTGTTTTTTCACCACAGACCCAAAGCTGCCTACCCCAGACAAGGGCCAAAGATCGTATCGCCAACCAATGATGAAACTGTTGTCAGCACATTCCCTTGTCTTCCTGTCTCTTACCATGTGCGCGGCACTAACCGAAGCGCCCAGACGTTCACACAGTCACTCGGCGCAACCCTCGCGTACGGCGGAGGATGATTTTATAACATTATATCTGGCGCTTTGTGAAATTTCTCCCATGGCCCCCCCAGGGTGTGAACGGGCGTGCGTGTATTGCTGAGAAGGGTAAATGTGACTGAGAGTGGTGCCCCTGGCTCGGGCACGGGAATTCACGTTTGTGAAAGTTAGGAAAAACTCAGAAAACCTAAAAAGTTTGAAATTGGTATTCAGTCTGACAGTTTCTTGCCTTACGCAGGCATACATACATCATGTGTAATTGAGAAATTAGTCAGAAGGAATCTGGATATTTAATGAATAGCTCCAAAGTATTTCTATTTTTTCCCTTTTCTCTGTTAGTCGTCTTTTATATTTTAATGTAGCTTAAGCAAAACAAATCAAAACCAATCCTTTATGTTCTGTTTACTATCTAAATTTCTGCTGGCTTGAGGCATGTGTTTAGAATTTCTGTTCATATAAATCTTGCAGAGAAAAGTTACTAGTTGGCTTCCTCGTATTTCCTTTAGTTGACAGTTCGTTAATTTAAAAGTAAATCGCTATTGGAATGAATTTCACAGGAAGCTGCCTCTCATTACCTCTGTTTACTTTTTTTTAGCTATAATTTTTTGATGGTTCTGATAATTCTTTTCCCTAAAGTGTTTGGACCTCGTTGCATTAACCATAACAATATTACCTTAAAAGCAGAGTGGGTTTTTTTTTTTACCTTCCTCTGATACACCCCTGTAGCCAAACTCAAATGGAATATCATGAAACATTACAGAAATTCAAAGATGACTAGGACCTTGTCTTACAAAGTCTTTGCGCTCCTTTATTAAAAGACAGGCTAAATAATGTACCTTTCTGTAAAGAATATACCTTTAAAGAAAGAATATACCTTTTGCTGAAGGTCTTATCTTTATGAACTGTAGATTTTAGTATCCATTTATAATTTTTTTTGCCTTATTTTTTCTGTTCACTGTTAAAAATTAAAAACATAGCCACATGACAATTTGTCAGTTTGTGAATGTTGAACGGACAATAAAAGTATCTAGCTCGGTGGTATATCCGACAATAGCCTCACAATGACTTGTGGCCAACTGGACTGTGCTTTACAAAAGGCTGCCTCTGATAGAGATTATGTAAAGAAATGCATTCTTTATGGTACTTGTCCGTTGTTCTCAATAAAGCGAATGAACATTTTAGAACAAAATGAGTTTCTGTCTCATTAAACAACTGAAGTCTTTGCAAATCACTTTTTTCTCTTGTGGATTAGTAACGTGAGAAATGTTGCATCATGAATTGAAGGTCTTAACAGGAATAGAACAGTTTTCCAGATAAAAGTTCCTTACATGTAAGTCTAGCAATTGTGTGACATCCATTTTAGTATGTATTACAATTAATACAGAGCAATTAAAATGGTTGATTTCATATACCACTGGGCCTTTTAGAAGTGAGTGATTACCACTGTAAAGTCAGCACTTGTCAATTAATAAGGGCTGATCTTGCAGATTTTGGATGTGTACTGTTATGTCCATGATTGTTTTGCTAGAATATTGGATTTGCTTACTTAATGAGATTGCTTAAGTGATTTGCATAAGGTGTAACATGCAATGTTTGCTAGATCAAGGCCTCAGTTATCACTGCCTAATAATTGAAATGTTAAAATTTGCATTTTTATTACAACCACAGCACAGAGATGTCTGAGGCAGATATACTTACCCCATGTATTATGTATGCACAATACTAAAATGAGGAAAAACATATATGACTTTTATTTTACGAGAATTTGAAAAAAATGAAGTGAAGGAATTTTACCTACAATTCAGTAAGAAAATAAGAAGAAAATAAGAAATAAGAAGACCCACCTGGAAAATTACATTCCTTGTTAAGATCGTGTCTAGAAATACCTCTGATTAAATAATTCACCTGTACTGATTCAGAATTTCTTCCTGTCATCGTGGAAAAAAAAAATCTCTCCCATGAGAAGAAAATAAAGTATTTCAGCTGTAGACTGTAAATGTTTTCTACAGAGTTAACTAAAATATTAGTGTAATAATGATAAATTACATCAGAGAAGTATATCCCTTGCTGTGATATATTGAACCAAAACTACTTTTCCTGCTGTAAATATGATAATATAGGCAGTCGTATCAAGGAAAGGCCGGGCTTCTAGAAACACCTCTTGTTTTGTCTGGACTCAGTGCCCTCTGGTTTGCTCAGTTCCTGTAAATGACAGACTAAGCTCTAATTCTTGGTACAGCACAGGAAAATTAAGTGCATAATTCATAGTTAGAGTTCTGCTTATGTAGTCTGGCCTCCAGGTATCTAATTCATTTTATTGGCCTTCTCTTGAAGAATCAAGCCACTTGCCACTCTAAACCAAACTCCAGTCATAATTTTTTGGTACCACTATGAACTTGTACTCCTTTTTTCTCATCTTTCATGTTGTCATTTTTACCCTATTTTCTGGCACAACAGTAGCTTGAGCAGTACATTGACTGTTTTCAATTTGTTAGTTGGAAACAATTTTGCTAATTGTTGTCAGGATTTCAGCCCCCAAACATGCTCAACAATTCCTGTTCTGTGAATTTTCCTTTCAGCAATTTCTGAAATTTTCCATTATTTACTAATTTGTCCAAATTCCAGTGTAGCAAATAGTCACTTTTGACAAGAGAGGCCACCACGGTGGTAACTCAGATTAATACTCCAAAACTACAGCTATATCAATGAAGATGTAAGATAGTTAGTATTCTATAGAAGTGTCAGCATGGTATATTTTCAGAGAACATATTTTCTGAAAGTTCTTGTAGACTGAAAAAGTGTGTGTTGGAAAATATTTTGCTCTTTTAAAGAGTGACAGAAAGTTAGTTCCCATTCTTGAAACCACTTATTTTCTGGATATCCCCAAAGCAGTTCAACTGTCTTCCAGTATATTTTAAAACTGCTTTTTCAGGGATAAATATCTGCAAGAGTTCGCTTTTGCAGAAGACAGGGTAGATCCATGAAAAGATCGTCACACAGCTAACCTAATTTTTGAAAGGATACAATGCGATCAGAGTTTTTCCAATTCCAGCTTTTTCCCTCATGAATATGCTTCTTAATGGGTATCAGACAGAAAACTGCAACTCCCTATCTCGAACAGAGTTTGTTTTGTTCAGATGCATGCTCTGGCTTCTCACAGCTCTTCTCATTAAGAGCTGTGCAGTGACAAATCCATACTATGAAGCTGAAGTCATTTTTTTATCAGAACTTGCTTTTTAGGTGGAGAAAAAGATCTCATGGTTGAAGTTGTCACAGAGGCATTTGTACAAGTCCCAGTCCTCAGTGATTTCTGTTTTGTGGTGTGAGAAGTGAGGGGAGGTGTGGGGTTTGTGGGGTTTTTGTTTTCTCATTGTCTTGAATTTACAGGAAAGGCTTATAAGAGGGTATAAAATTTAAGCCTTTTACTGCTTTTTCTTTTAATTCTATGTCTAAATATTTTCCAGTTCCAAAGTATGTTAGTCATATATTGTACTGTACTTTGCAGAAACTGGAAGTACACAGGGAATGCTGAAATCACCTTGCCTGCTGAGTCATTAAACATACGCAAAGGAACACCAATATTGCGTCTCTCCTACTGAAATCTAAAATAACGAAGAATTTTCATGCTGGGTATAGGTGTCCATCTATCCAATATTTTGAATAACGTGTCACCCAAATTGTGTTCAACTCATCGTGGATTTTAACTTTGGTTTAGAGAATTCTTGTATTTCAGGAAATCATATCTGTAATATACATACAAAAATAAAAGGGTGAAATGCCAGTGTTGAACAAAGGCATCGTTCATACAATGAGTTAGAAGTTGTGGGGTTTTTAAAAAACAAAATATTGTTTGACTGATAAAAATATTTAAAGGAAGTGTAACTATGAAAAAATTAGCCCCTCCCTTCCATGTGTAAGCCTGGTACATCAAATGTGCTGTGCGCACCAGCTGCTCGGGTTACAGTTTATTATGTAACTCGTTTATAAAATGTAGGGTTTTTTTCTTTGATCTGACAGATTTTGGCAGTATATTGTTTCCATGATGTCCAATATTTTGATCTTATTTTGAATTGGGTATGCTTCTGTTAAAATCTTGCCACTGGAACTGGCAAAGACGTTGTACACCACCACCACCACCACCACCAGTCGGGGCTTCCCTCTCTGTCTCTGCCTATGGGGAATTACTCTTCTGTTAAGTGATTATTTCCCTGCATTGCAAATGAATTGCATTTAACCCTTCCACGTTCTCAGAAGGGTCTCAGTGAAAGTCAAAATGGTAGAAGTAACATTGGTGTAATAATAATTTTTTCTCTCTGCTGGCACATTGCAATCAGAAGGTAGTAGTGAGGATTAAAAAGGCAAACACCTCTCTTTATATACACTCCCTCCCTCTAATAAAATCTGCGCATATTTTTCACATGAGGGTAATATCAAATGAGTGGTTTCTAAGTCCTTTGACAAACACTAGTAACTTAGAAGTTACCTGCAAATAATGTATGTCTGGCTTATTCAGTTGTCTTTAGTTTTGGGTGGTTTTCTTCCCCTCGCTGTCAGTAGTGTTGATGTACGCGATACAAGTATTCTCTGTTAGGCAGCTCCTTTGACTACTACCCTCAACAAAAGTATCTGAAGTTGTTCTACATTGCTTATAGCATATCAGAATTGAGTGACTGGCAATTTAATTATATAATCAATAGCTAAACTCAAGATCTTTGAAAAAAATTGCCTATTTTCTTGTGCTTGGCTGCATAAATCTTTTCAGAATAGCACATCATAGCAATGGAATGTATCAGATGCCAGAAATGTAGCTGAGAAGAGTCCAGTTTTTAAAGCTATTGTTTTCAAAACATTTATCTTGCTTTATCATCTTAATCAGTTTTCCGATGTAATAAATATTGTCAATTTGAAGGAGAAAATTACAATGTTAAATTTAAAATTTCACCATATTTTCCTATTTCTACAAAGAATTCATTTTCTTAAATAAACTGAGATGTTTTTCAAGAAAGTAAAGAAAAAGAGCTCTCATTAATAACGTGATTGAAAAAATAATAAAATAAATTCATAGCAAGCATGCCATTTCCTTTCTTATACTTAGGAATGGTGAAGTTGAGACAAATCTGCTTTAACCTTGAAATAGTTTTGCACAGCTTTTGGAATAAGATAAGGAAACTCTTCAGTAAATGTTCAACAATATATATATTCTAGTGGTTCCTCCATTTTAACTGGATGGCATAACATTGATTTTTATTTGGTCCCTCCAAAGTCAGTACAAATTTTACAGCCCCCTTAAATAAGAGCTGAGATACATCACTGTTGGGCACTTCTTAAAATCCCTCCCCAAATATCCAAATAGAAACTATTTGGAAGTTGGTGTCTTGGCCAAACAATATTGTTCTGTCAGAGGAAGCCAAGGTTCTGCCCCATGCCTTTAAATGATCTGACTTGCATGGTGCTGTAGCATTGCTGGTTGGTGCTCAGAAAGGAAAAAGGATTAAAGAATGAAAGAAGAGCTGCTGTGTACACTTGGCAGCGATTATATGTTGTAACTTGTGGGTTTTGTCTGCAGATTACTGTGATCTCAGCCAGTAATGCTTGAAGTGGTAGAGGGTTTTGTATTCTGCTTTTTGTCTGTGTAATCCCTATGTCATGTGAATCCTGACTTGGTACTTAAGAATTGACTTGAGCTCCAGCAAAAAACTCAATTGCACACTGTCCTAGAAGGACTGATACTGAGAGACTTTTTTTCCAGCACTGTTCATGCTTTATGCAGGACCCTGTACCATTTGCAGGAGCTCGAAGCACCTCAGATTCCCAGAGATTCAGTGGGAAACAAGCATTCTCAGCACTCCCAAAAACTGAGCCGAGGAGAAGATTTTTGCTGTATCACCCTCTTTTCCACTAGGTTTACTGCATCTTGCTGGGGATTGTTCAGTAACTGGCAGAGCCAGTTAAAATATCATAAGAAATTTGTGTTTCTATCCATCCATCCATAATCTGCCTGGTTGTTAATCCCAACACACATAGGAAAGTTTTCTTTTTCTTCTTTAAATGGATTGCTTTTGATTAGAGTGGCATGAAAGATTTTTTTGAGCTTTCCTCATATTTTACTGTAGCATGTGCGTTTCTAGTGAGAAGTCAGCTCAGCCTGGCCACAGTTTTAATCTTTAGGGTGAGGTCTGCAATGCTTCTTATCTTAGTCAGCTACTGTGTTTATTCACTTGAAATATGTGAAAATCTGAAGAAACATCTATTAGCAGGGATCAAGCCAAACTACACACAAACACAAAAAATCTGGTTGTTTAGCAATTCGTGGTGTTTCCCATTAGATTTCTGTTAGCTTTCCTTTGCAGAATTCATTGTAAGGAATGATACAATGACAGCAGAATGGAAAATAATCTTGCAAATTTTAAAAACAAAAAAACTAGAATCTGGTCATCAAAACATGAACGTTGTGAGTCACAAACATAAAACACTTAATAGCAGTTAGTGGAAAATTAAAGGAAACATTTTTTTTTCCCTGCCAAGAAGCTCTTCTGTGGTAACTGCAATTTGTTCTTTATAGGTTGTCATAATTTAATTGTCTTCAGGTTTGTAGTTCTTTTTTTTTTTTTTTTAATATTGGCCCTCACAATAGTTCTCATAAACGGTCCCCATTAGTCCTTTTATATCATTCCTCATAAAACTTAGGGTGTTGGAATGTAAACTTAGAAGTATGTACACAAACACCAACTGTAACAAATATCATGATAATCAAATCCTGTGCAAATAGACTTTGTATGGCCGAAGCAGTCTATACATTCAAGAACCAGTTACCTGAAATGCAAGGAGATAATCTGCACCATTAGATACCATTGTTGGGCTATACTTACCAATTTGTCAACAATTATGAAAAACACTGAAGACCAATATGCCCAGTCTGAACACTGATCTGGTTAATATGGTCCCATATGGACCTTCCTTGGGGTTATGGTGTACATTACACATGCAGAGTTTTCAGTAAGATTAGCAATTCACCTGCTGTATTTTTAAAGTTATAATGCAACTCCATGAGGGTTGTCCCCTTAAAGACATATAATATAAATGTTAAATAGTAATAATGGTGGCATTTTATTATTTTTCTCCATGTAGCCTGATCTTTCATAACTAGTATTAGTTAGCATCATCATATCTCACTGGAGAGATATTGTCTGGATGTAGAATCGACCATTACCCTGTGCTTGTGTACTGCCATAAATAAAGTTAGTTGAGTTGTTCTTTGGCACTACTTTAAAAATACAATTAATATAAATTATATGTGATAAAAATGTCTATAAAACATTATATGTTTATGCTGCAACTTAAACTTTAATACAGCTAAACTGTTGGAACAGTTTAAGGACAAATATCCACACGGAAACACGTTAATGTGTATATTTGGATTGTGCAGGTGGATCTCCTGTGCTGTCTGTGAGTGCTAACAGATTTATACGTCTAGCCCAATAGCACAGAGCCTTTGTCCACAGTTTAAGTAAATTATATTCTTGAGTATGGGCTGCTTTGGTCATGGAAAAATATATCTGTATGAGGCTTGAATGAATGTTTTTTGTTGTGAGCACCTTTTTATCAGCAGCAATATGAGAGTTTTGAGTGAATATCCAGGCTCCCAATTGCATATGGATATTGCTGTTTCCCGGTAATTTATCTTTTCTAATTATGACACAGTATGTTTATTTCTGAAATTTCACATGCTGTTAAATGTCCCTTACTTGTCTGTTACTGCTTTAAAGTAACACAACCCTTCATTCTTACCACTTTGGACAGAGAGTAAGGCATTTACATTTTTTTACTTTATAATAATTTCCTGTCTTATGTGGAGGTGAGAAAAAGATTGGGATTCAGCTAGTGAACCAAAATTGAGAATGATAATCTAGAATCAGCACTCGCTCCTGCAGTTGAAATGTCAGAAACCTGTGTGGTGGAAATAAAGGCATAAACCAGGGCGGCAGGTTTCCTTTGATTGTCACACAGTGGCAGTTTTTAAAGTTTGACTTATTTTAAATAACAGAAGAAAGCTTTAGGAAGACAACGTTATAAAGACGGTACTAAGGCTGGAAAGCTGGCAATTCAATAATTTGGAAATAACAGAATTTAAGAATTCAGGTTGCCTATGGAATTTTCTGTTTTCACATCTACTGTGATGATGCAGGCTTTAATTACAAAGTCACCTGCTTTTTGTCATTGGCCTCCAGCTTTGTACAGAGCAGACGTACTGTGAGGCTGAAAACAAACATGGTTTGTAAGGCCTTTACTTAATGTGTGGCCAGAGGTAGAATATGTATGCTAAATGAGGCGTTGGATTGCAAGAAGATCTCATGGCTAGGGTGGTGGAAGACTGTGCTAGAAAACTGAAAGCTGTCTCTGAATCTTGTTTGCTAGGGGCGGCTGAGCAAATGAATTTCATGGCTGTCTTTTAATATGTCTCATTTTCTGTGCCTAATTTAAAGCTATAGAATGATTTGCATCTATAATTGCAATTGAAGTGAATAGGAACTGTGTTTGACTACATTAACCTCTATATAATGCTGCAAATCAAGAATAAGTTGGGTCTTGCATGTCTGAAATGTCCACCCAATGTCAGAGGATTCTTCCAATCTTGATATTCCCCGCCTACCCTTCTGTAAAATGAAATTAGGATTGCTTCTTCTCTCACAGTCATATTGTAAGTTTTAAATTAATAACCATTGGAGAAATGTTCAAATGTTGTACTAGTGAACACCACAAGAAGAGCTCACGAGGAAATCAGTGATTGTGTCTCAAGAGAGGGCTGGAATTTCTGCAAGGCTGAGGGTCACACATCGAAGAACGGAGGTAAAGCAGGATACTGAAAAGTTGCTTATTTCATGGGATTTGTCCTTCCTGTGCACTGAATGAGGTCCTGCAAAAACGGTAGTGTGTGATTATGTAATTGAAGATTTTTTTTTTTTTCAATTATCTATGCGCAAAGGCCAAAGGAAGGTTAAGTCTGGCATTTCCTAACTTCAATTGTCCTTGATTGTGCAATCCTAATGGTGTCTGCATGGTTCTGGAAGGGGTTTATAATGTTGGGGTGTGTGTGTATATGCAGATAAAGATATAATTACTGTTAGAGATGCTTACTTAGAATTTTAATTTAACCTGTATAAAGAGCAAAAAATCTTGTTAACAAAATGTTATTTACTTATTTTTCTTGTTTTGTGAATTCTCACTTAATCAGGATGTTCACCATATTTTTGATACAGTTTAAGGAAGTGAGATTGACAGTGACTGGAGTAATCAAGCCACTTCACTGTGAAGCAGTTTGCTTAGGAGTAGAACTTTCCTTTTAATTTAATTATTTATTATGACCCAGCAGTTAGAACAATAGCAGCCTGGTTCTGTACAACCTATATAACGCTAGAACATAGTACTTCATAATGGAAAAGAAAAAAAAGAACAGAGGTATTCTGTTGTAGTACTTTCTACATGCTACTATCACTTGTAAGATATTTTTTCTCTTTTAATTTTTTATTCCATCCATAACTTTAAGGAGATTTCTGTATACATATTTGAAATATGTCCTTTCTCCATCTTCTTCAATGTTCTTTCTAGGGCAATAATGTGCAAATGGAGATTTTGTGGGATTTGGGGTTTGGGGTTTTTTTGTGTGTGTGTGTTCTTTTTTTAAGGCACTGGAATTCTTTCTTTATTGGTGATTGATCTGTGTTGTCCTGTTGGAAAAAGAAAACAAAACACTTTGCATTTGGAACAGAGGATTCAGTGTTACACTTAGCAAAAGGGAGACAAGAAAGTATCTATCTAGAGAAGAGATGTTAAGGCTTCTACTTCTGCAGTTCTAGTTTCTGGAGGAGTACTTGGGGAATGTTGGAGTCTGGATGAGTAGGTCCTATGTGGACTGAGATTTGAATGAAGGCAGCATTTTGCTAGGAAGTGGGATTCTCTGAAACACATAAAATCTTTCTGTGTATACGAAGTAATGGCAGGGTGCCCAGAGCTTTGTGGAAAGATGCCTACTTCTTCAGCAATAAATAAAATAAGTAAATAAATAAACATATTTAGTGAAGGGTAGGATATCTTTGATGTGAAGTTCTTCTGCTAGATGAAAGACTGCAAATGGCATGCAGTGCCAAGTATCCCCCTGCTTCCTTAGCACCTTTGCTGCCAACATCCTCAAAAAGAACAAGGATTGTAATCCTTAAGACATCAGAATTGAAAAAGGATTTCCTTTAGAGCTAAAGTTGTTTTTCTTACCCTCCAGACATGTGGCTAGTGGTAGGATAAAACAAGTCTTCCAGAAATTAAGAAATGTTTAATAACTGTGGCAGTTTTCGGATTACAAGTCATCAAATAATTTAATTTTCCTGTAACCATGGACAAGGTCCTGATGCCCATCTGCCCTTGGAACAGAAGTAGATCTGTTACTGGTTTAAGCCAGGGGTCCAAGCAGCCCAGCGTTCATAGATGAGCACCTGGAATACAAGAGTTAAAATAAACCTATGTACATGATGCTTCTCCTCAAAACTCTCCCAGTCTTCAACTGTTTCCATTTTGGGAATGAAAATCTCACTGAGGCTGGTGTGGCTTGCCTGTTTAGTAGTCTGCAACGGATTGCTGCCAACTAGTTGCCCGCTCTCCCTTTGAACTCACACTTCCACGGTTGTCCTCAGGCAGGGAGTGCCATGTATCCACTTCCCACTGCATGAAGAACCACCTTGTTCTCCTTACTTTGAACCTGGCTTCTGTAACGAGGGGCCACCAAGTGAAGACAGTGAGTTACTCCTGCTCTCCCTTTTCCCTGTCACCAACGTTGTAGACCTTTGTCAGATCTCTCTTAAATCATCTCTTTCCCAGCTTGAGGAGTACTTGACTACTCTCTCAATTGCCCTGACCATCCCCACTGAGTACCTCCACCCAGATATCCTCTGCCTGTGGCCTGAGGGCTTAATTTAAGCCCAGGGTAGGACACCCAGACATGCCCTGGGCTGTCAGCTAGCTGGGAACAGCAGGAGCCGGGTGGCCCATGATGGGGGAGGACCTGGGAGCCAGGGCAACCCTAGCGCAGACAGGGCCCTCCCTGACCAGGTGCAGTCCCACCATGCCTGAGTCAGGTTAGCAGACAGGGTGAGGCAATGAATCAGGTCCAGGGTCCACCCAGGGAGTCGGGTCAGAAACAGATAGAGACAAGGCCAGAAACAGATACACCTACAGCATATGTCCAGCAAGAAGTGGAAGCTAATTAAGGGCTTTTAGTGCACTCAGGGTACTGTCACACTTATCTACGTTGAACTTTATTTATCATTTTATTGCCTAGTCAGTCTGTCTTATAGGAGACTCATTTTTCAGTTCTTTACAGTTTGTCTTCAAGATATCTACTCTCTGGAGCAGCTTTCTATCATCAGCAAACTTTGTCTGTACTCTTCTACTGCTTTTCCAGATACTTTCTGGATATGTTAAGTAACGTGGACCCCAGCAAAGACCCCTGTGGAACTCTGCTGGTGACTTTCTTGCCTTTTTACAGCTTCACATGTGCTCATATGCCCTACCTCTTAACTAGTTATTTATCTAAGCCAGAACCTTCCTTGTTATGTAGTGGCTACTTAGCTTCCTTTAAAGCCTTTGGCGAAAGTCTTTGCCAGAAACTTTCTGGATATCCAAGTGAACTCTGATGTCAAATGGGTCACATTTACCAACATAGCACTACTGAACCCTGCAGAGAACTCCAAGAGGTTTGTAAGACAAAACGTCACTTTATAGAAGTCATGTTGACTCTCCCAAATAGAATTTATTTATCCAGGTGTCCACTAATTCTAGCATTTCTTATACCACATATCCTTTGTGGTAGCCAAGGCGCTGGTCTGCTCAGTGAGAAAAATAAAATTGGAGTAAACCAGTTTTACCTGACTGCCAGTTACTGGCAATCTTTACAGGTGTTAACATTATTAGCAAATCTTCAGAATGTGTGACTTGTAATTACACTGCTGATCCAGTGCTCTAGACTAAGACTGTATCTTCCGGAAATGGGCTCAAAAATAATAGGATGTGTTTGATCACGTTGACAAGCAGTGGAAAGGACTGAGCGGTACTTCTAGTACTTTATTAAAATGTAATGAAAGGTTTAGGCAGCTCACTTGAGTGGTGGTTCCTCATTATGATTTTGTCCTAGAGCCACTCTTGCAGCTCACAACTGTGAACATTAGCAGAAGAACCTTTTCAATTGCAGTGAATAGCTAGATCACAGTGTGACCATCTTGAGGAAGGAATCAAATGTCTGTTTTTCATATAATGCTCCCTCAGACTGTGAAGGGGAGAAAAAAACCCGTCATCGGAAGAAAGAAAGCATGAATTTCTGCTTTCTTCTGAAATGCAGAAGAGACAGGAGTAAACTAAAATGCAGAAGGAACTGAGTCTGCAATTCACCATATATTCTATATGTTCTATCTCACAAATTTAGAGACAGATGTGTTACTCTGCACAGTGCAGATCTGGTAGTCATGGGACTCACAGTCCTACCTCTCCCTGAAAGGATGGAGCACTTCTGCATATCCTCATATTGACTTGGATATGGCCACATGAATAGAATAGATTGTTTCTTTTTGATGGGCAGTTGAGAGATCAGCTAGTTCAGAGATCAGAGGGTTTTATACCTTTCCATTTGAAAGACTACACAGAAGTCAGTTCTAAGTGGAAGGTAACACTGTTGTGCTACTTTTGTTGTTTTAGTAAACCTAGATGCCAAGAAACTTCTGATACTATTACTTCCTGGAAAGTAATTGTTTTCTTAGAACAGGAAGGCTTGTAGCTTGTAAATGAAATAGCAAGGTTTGCATTTGAAGAGAATAACAAAATTGGTTTAAAGCAGATTTAAGTATGAGACAAAATAGCGTGAATGAGAATACCCAAATGATTTAATGTATTTAAATTATTACACATTTAAATTCTTTTGGGCTGTCAGCATTACAATTGGAACAGTAGCCTTTCATACATTCCACTTTACAAAATAATAGATATATATACAGATAGTGGGCATGATTCATAGCTAGAACGTCTAAGAGTTCTTTTAAAATTAATGACACTACTGATGTGCAAGGGTAGTCTCATGGGCAAGAAGGCAGTAGAAGTATGTCTCTTTATACCTGCCTACTGTCTTGTTTAGAATGTTTTTTCCACATTTCTATTCTAAAGTTATATTTTACCACTCTAAATGCCAAAAAGGAGGAAAATCATGTACTTCTGATTATTGTAATATATTTCCAATATACCTGTTTTCCATAGTATCTGCAATGTTTACCATCACTTTGACTTCTTGAGGTTAAGAATTTCTGTACTGGAACTACCATTTTCTTATTGTCACTGTCATTTGCCATGAAATAATACATTTCACATTGCATCTGTGCTGAGAGTCACGGATTACAACCAGAACAAGGTGATGTCCCATTATAGCTCCTGTTTTGGCTTTTGAAATTAAACTGGGCCTTTGGTTAGTCTTGGAGACACAGTGCTGGGAGCTGGACCAGCTTCAGGCAGAGCAGAGAGTTGCTTTGAGCAGAAGTCTGCTATAGGCAGCAGAGCAGCTGTAGTCCTGCTATGTACGGCCCAAGGTGGCCTTGCTGCTACTAAAGAAGGAATGTGACTGTGTGACTCGTACTGGAGGAGGTGGGCTCATCCCTGCAAGCAGCAGCAGTGACACCTCATACTGATGAAAGCAGTAAGTGGTACAAGGTTGGCTTTCCAGACCTCTCATGACAACTCTCCATCGCACCTATATCGCTTAATCTACTCTGTCCCTTTTATTTCGCTGGAGCTGCTTCATCACAGCCCTTTCTCCACAGACAGGCAAAATAAGATCATTCTTACTCTACTGAGAAGATTGGAATGTAAGCATGGTGGTGTTTATTTTTGTTGATTTGTCCCATTTGGAATTTGGTATGATCAGCTGTTTTAGGCTACAGTATTCATATTTTTGTCTCTGTTATCATTTTGCATTCATTTTGTCAGTAGAGTCAGCCTCAAAGGTAGCACTTGTGAACAGCCGAGAAGCTTGAAAAGGAAAGGTGCAATTGTCTGTCTGCTCATTAATGAAAGAAGACATTTCTGGCAAAGGCTTGCAATTCATACCTGGCAATGAATCTAGGAGTTGCCTGATTACTTACAAACAACCCTCTGCCATTTCCATAACTAAAAACTGCTTAAAGTTGCTGCTGGCACTTCATTTTAGTTAAGTTTGGCGTTCAGGCTGGAGCAGATTTACCAGATAAGCCAAAAAAGTGTTTAGCCTGCCAACATTACTACCACATAGTGCAGCGTGTGATTCAATACTGGAAGATGCGGTCACAGTTTCATGGCTGTTTAGATCAGGATTACATCAACCTTTTGTTTCCTTGACATGGCATATGCAATGGGTTTGTTTCCTTGGCATTGCATACGAGTGGGTACCTAAATGGGTCTGTTGAGCATTGTTGGCCTTCCTCATCGGGAAGGAAGGTACTTTGCCCAGCTGTGTCCTAGGCAGACCATCAAGCAGTGCTCTGCCATTTTCATAACTGATCCAGACCCGGCTAAAGAAAACATGCAAGCAGTTACCATCTGAGCTAGTATAAGAATTTTCCTTCTTGTAGCTGTTGCAGCCTGATCATAATGACTCAATTATCACATGCTATAAAATGCTGTAATTGCTGTTAGTACTGTATACTGTCAGAGCCTGTTTTGGCTGTTCTGGCCGAGTAGTCTTGAGACCGAATACAGGAGGGGATGGGGACTGCCTGGATGGAGAAACCCCTGCAGTCATGAGTCGCAGGACACCTGTCTAGCACACCTGAAGGCTTTTCAGACTACAGATGGATCTCCAGCACTCTGCCTCACCACAGAGTTTACTGCACAGTAACACTTAAGAAAACTGCAAAGAAGAAAGAAGATATCAGAATTCCTGGAAAGCTGTTTGGATGAGGAATGCAGTTGTTATTAAATAAGACTGATTTTTTTTTTCCCTCCAAATATATTGTTTTGTTGAAACTGAAAAGTATGTCAATTTTAAAGAAAATTTCATATAGATTTTTTTATCCTGTCAATGTTGTCATGGTGGAGAAAAATCACTGCTCTGAAAATTCAAGGCAAAGTGTTGAGTCACTTTTGAATTGACTTCAATATTTAAAAAAAGGTTTCCTAAAAGTTTTAAAGACAATAACAATGAAATGTTTTGATTCACTTAAAGTGATTTATTTGATATTATTTTTCAGAATATTTTTTGAAGAAGATTTCTTAATTTTTCCATTTTTTGGAAATCAGATTTCCTGTCTAGTTACTCCTATGCTATTTATTCTCAGGAGGTCCAATTAGCAGCTATCAGGTTTTTGATCTTCCAGTTGCGACTTTGCTAGACCAAATTAACATGTCTGGATCAGCTGACAGGATATTAGGTCCATATTAGATTTAATACCTGCAGGTATTAAAAGATTTCTTGACTCTTCTGTGCACACTGAGGGAGAGCTATACTGAAGCTATCCTGAACCACACTGAAGACTTCCCTGTTGGTTTGCACACACTGCTCAGTAACTTTCACAGAAAAACTTGAAGTAATTGGTGCTAGTGCCAGCCCTACAGCTACTAAAATAGATTTAATACATTTAATTTCATAGGAACTAGGAGATCTGGAATAGCCCGTCTCTTAAGAAAGTAGGTGCAATAATTCTTTAACTCTTGGGCAGCAGCTGTTTGGCAGACCTGGGCACTAGGGTCAACTGGAGTAAGTAGAATAGGAAGGAACACTTTCCCTAAGGAGCTCTTTATATTGACTATATCTTAGTTGAGCTACTAGCTGAGAGTCCTTGATAGAAGAATCTAGAAGAAAAAGAACGTAAAGTCAGTAAGTTTTATTGACTGAACTCTTGACCAAAGACCTAGTCTTAACAAAGTGGATCTGTCATAAATCAAAATAAAACTCAGATGATCTGCCTAAAAATTCTGCCATTCCTGCCACGGGAGTCTACCATAGTTCTAGGCTTAGTCACTGACTTCTGTTGAAGCAATAATGCTGTCACAGGACTGTAGCGAGGTGGATTTAGGTCGACATTACAGCATGCAGAATACAATGACTACTTGGTTATGCACATAGTGTGAAAGGAATTGTTTAATTTTTCTTAGTAGACACTATGGTCAGGGTGAAAGGCAAGACTTCCTTTATTTCCTGTTTACACAGACTCTATCCTCTTTACTCTGTACTTCTTAACGATGGTTTTGGACTCTTTCTCCTTCTTCCTTAGTGCTCTGACAGCCTGTCCAGCTTAGTTCTCCCACAACCGTGATATTGGACTAATTTCTGCAGAGCTGTTATGAAATCATGCATGACTCATTCTTCTCTTGCTTGCACGAGTGAAATAAGCCCACTAAAAAAAAATCTCGCCATGGCATGGGAAGAAACACTTACCAACTTGTTAAGTATGTTGAGTTGTGTTTTAGCAGGTCTGTACAGTGGGTTCCAACCTATACGTTGCAGCATTAATATACAACTTCCTAATTCCTACCCATAGGACGGTCTAATGGACATTTTGGAATATCCTTGCTCTCAGGATGCAGTATATAATATTCGGAAGGAGATACTATTAGGAGAAAGAGAGGGTCAGATACAGCCCTCACTGGTTTTTCACCAGGCTTTGCCTGCTTTTTTCTGTTCCACCCTTGTGTAAGTATAATGATATGATCATTTAAGCAACAAAAGTGGTGTTATGGTGTGCCTTCCCTTATTTTCTGTGTCTGTAGCCTTCCTATCATGACTCTGTGTTACAGCTTGGACTCACCAAACAACAGTTAGTTCTACGTTTTTAGGCCACTTCTTGCCTTTTCTGACACTACCTCTATGGAGGTAATGTATTAGCCCAGATTAAGTCTTGCATTTGTATTTTTCTTTCCTTCCGCAAATGTTCTGTGATCTGCTTCATTATCTTACAGTTTTTATCACTTTCTGTATTCAGATAGAAGTTGGAGGGACAGGGCAACATTGGTGGAATGATTTGTCAGATAACTTTTACTTTTTGTTTGTGCAAATTTTCTCTTCATTCTGTATGCCTGGCAGGGACCACCTTGAGCGATGATTCAAAACTAGCACTGTAGATTTATGAAGTAATAAGAACTTTCTCCACTCTGTTGCCTGATATTTTCTGATCAGATATTATAATCATTCATAGGTAGTATGCTTTCCATATAAAAAATTGCCACGCTTAAGGTATTCACCTCAAGCAACTTTACTATCTTCACACACAAAGTTCAACAGAAATAAAAAAGTAGGTCATTTATTTCTGTTTCAGAAACTGTACATGACCAGCAGTCGGATCACCCTCTGAGGTTCCTTTATTATCAACTACACTTTTTCATGTTTGAGTCTATAGGGTTTGCTTCAAATCCCACTGCAAACAATGAGAACATTTCTTTGAGTTAAAAAAATTTTGGATGAAACCTAAAACTAGATGGTCTGGCCAAGGACCATGAAAGGCGAAAAGCTTCTAGTAAGCATAGAATCTCAAACTAAAATAAATAGTTATATTTTATGTATGTTATTTAATATGTTTAAACATATTTTCTTCTTCAAAACTTGAAATTTATTATGCTGAATTCCTGTTTTTAAGTGTTTGTCTAGACTTCCGATGAAATATCTAGAACATCTGGGTGGGCAACAGTGAATAGAGTTCACCCTAACTTTGTGCTTTACAGGGTGATAGGATGCGGGTGTGGGAGACAGACGCTATTCACACCAGTCTCCTCAGACTGCTTTTGAACACTCTACTGATATGCTTTATTAGCCCCTGAAGTGAATTTTCAATGCAGGGAAATGATCATTGAGATAAGTCCTAAAAGAATGGAGATAAGTCATTGATGGGTTTACTTATGAACCAAGTTTACAGTTTGCAGTTTAATAGTTTACACAGAATATGTGAAGAAGTTAGGTGAAAAAAAAAAAAAAAAAGAACCCCAAGAATACTGCTTTATTCTATTTATTGTATGAGGTAAGTTTGAATACCTTGCTGCTCTACTTAGTATATGGTGAAGGGTCATACTGGTTACATAATGGTGTGTGCCATAGCAATTGGCATAAGCTTTATATTTTGTTGCTTTTTTATTGATTGTTGCACATGGCAAATTGCTTTTCTGTTAATCGTTCTATGTCATGACACTGAGATATTTCTCTTGCCTTCTCCCTCCAAACTGCAGTTAACTCTGCATAATCAGAAACCTGTAGTCATGGGTAAAAATATATTATCTTTTAACCATGTGCTTCTAACTCTTGTTATTGACTGTTACTGCAAGTAAATCTACATGCAGGAAGCAAAATACCCCTCCCTTTTTTTGAGGAGTATGCTTGTACTCTCTGTGCTGGTATGTGTACGTCTCTGGGCTTGCACATTGCTTGTTCAAATGTGACATCAAAAGTTATTGTGAACTTTAAGATTTTGAGTATTTACAGAATCAGAGTAATTGCAATTAAAAACTATAATCAAAGGTAAGTAATGTGAAAGCAGTGGGAATTGTAATCACTCATGACACTTCAGAGTCAGGTGTTCAATATTAGAGTTTGATTAGTGTCTCTTTCATATTTGCTCTTTTCATTAAGCCCTTTTTATCTTAGGTATCAGTGCAGCTCCATCACTGGAAAGCCCAGGACTTACTGTCTTGAAGGATTCAGTCTTTGAGGCTTTGAAAATTTCAACAATATTAAACCTGCAGTCAAACTGGGGTTTGGTTCTCAGAGAGGTCCAGATATTCTGTCTAGATACTCAATACTGATGGCAGATCTCGAATAGATACTTTTCTATTAGTTCATATTTCAGGTGCAAAGACAGAGAAAATTGATAAGTGGACTCCAACTTTAAACAAGAATATATCTTTTTAACTGTGCTTTGAAATAGGCTTCCTTTGAGAACAGTTGAAATGTTCACCTGGTGTTGGAAGCAGTGTTGGAAACAGCGTTAAGAAGGGAGAGCACCACTGTTACTGGTGTTCTCTGAGGGTGGGTTTTGCTAGAAACATTAGCAGAAAAATTAAAAGGTGAGGGTGTTAAGTTTTGAGATGATAGCTTCCTTGAACTTCAAAGCTTTGTTGGATATAAAACAACTGCAGAGTTTAATAATTCAGGAAAATATTTTAAAAAAAATAATCTTAGACAGAAGGAATATGGGAGCAAATCAGGGCTTGGCTGTCATTAATTGAATAGTTAAGGCAATTAATGCAGTACAATGTGTTAAAGGTCAAGTAAAGGTACGGTACTTGCTTGTAAATGTTAGTGTATAGTCATTATTAAGAGAGAACAGTTTGTCCATTTAGTTTTATAGAAGGATGATGCCATGAAGTTCTGTCTCGTACTCACTTCCCGTCTCATTTCAAGGAACACTGTGCACCTGTCATTATGCTTCCTAATCTTTTAAAACCTCCTTAGACTGTGTCTCCAGAGCTAACAAAATACCTTTTTCCTGTCTGCTTTATATGTAAATAACAGATTCATGAAAGAGGTTTCCTTTGGTTGATTGGCTTGGTCTGGTTTCAGAAATTACAGAGCGAATCAATTGTAAAACTCTGCAGTTTCCATTTAGTGGCAAGTGTTTTAGATGTTGTTTCCAAATAATGCTGATGACTGCGGAACCATCACAGAAAATAGAGTAAGTTCCTTCACATGAAGCAAGTTCTGTTAAGACTAAGAAAGCTTTTTTGTTCTTATAATAAGCTGAATAACTTGCTGATTTCAGTTTTGGGGAAACAAGAAGTTGTATGTAAGTCTATTTTCAGAATTCCTCTTTCAGTGTAGAATTGAATTCCCCTGGTATCTGAGGGCTGAAGTGGTCCAGTACTGCGTAATTAAATGTGATACATGCTCTTAACACAGAGATCAGTTTAGCTTTGTAGCAGACCTGTTAAAAACATCACATCAATATTTGGAAACCTGTTCATTAAGATGTGGAGTAGGTAAATAATAAAAACAAGACATAAACCAGTTTGAAAGCTAACAGAGAGGTTTTCAAGTCAAACTCAGTCAAACCTATTGTCAGTCAAACAGAGGTGCTCCAGCCCTCTGATCAGCTTCGTGGCCCTCCTCTGGACTCGCTCCAACAGCTCCATGTCTCTCCTGTACTGGGGCCCCCAGAGCTGGACGCAGTACTCCAGGTGGGGTCTCATGAGAGCGGAGTAGAGGGGCAGGATCACCTCCCTCGACCTGCTGGTCACACCTCTTTTGATGCAGCCCAGGACACGGTTGGCTTTCTGGGCTGCGAGTGCACATTGCTGGGTCATGTTGAGCTTCTCATCAATCAATACTCCCAAGTCCTTCTCCTCGGGGCTGCTTTCAATCCATTCCTCGCCCAGCCTGTAGTTGTGCTTGGGATTGTCCCGACCCATGTGCAGGACCTTGCACTTGGCCTTGTTGAACTTCATGAGGTTCCCACGGGCCCAGCTCTCCAGCCTGTCAAGGTCCCTCTGGGTGGCATCCCTTCCCTCCAGCGTGTCGACCCCACCACACGGCTTGGTGTCGTCGGCAAACTTTCTGAGGGTGCACTCGATCCCACTGTCCGTGTCGCCAACAAAGATGTTGAACAGTGCCGGTCCCAGTACCGATCCCTGACGAACACCACTCATATTATTCAGAACACCTTTTTCAGTTTGCTCTGGGCAAAATGGATTGAATAATAAGCGTTAACACTGAATAGGTTGTTGTCTTTGGAAGGTGAAAGTATGACTAATTTTCTATGACGGGGTAGAAGAGAATATTTCTGTGTATAATAGACAAACTTTATTATTTTGTGATGTTAAAAAATGGCAACTATTTTGACTTAGATTGCTGCTTCTTGCAGATCAGATGAGACAGATGTATTACTGAGAGCGTCTATTTTTTTAAAGCTTACTGAAAGGACACAGAAGATACCAAAGTATTGAAATTTAAGTAGCCCAAATCATATTGAAATATATACTTTGAAAACTAGTAGAAAGGACAGGTAAAAAAATGTTAAAAATTATTCAAAGGCTCTGTATGAAATCACTTTTGAGTTGGTGTTTTCGAGTATGTCTAGAATGCCTTGGTGTTGTATGATAATAGTGAATTCCAGTGTAAAGTAATTGTGCGCAGTTTCTGCATCTTGTTAAACACCAGCAGACTGTAGTTTCAACCTCTACTGCAAGGTAGTCCACATCATTAATAGCAGTTTCTCTGGGATAGCTAAAAAATTCTAAAAAAATTTCTAGACCCAAAATTTGGCCTGTAAACACACAAAGCTTGAAGAATATCATCAACTAGCAGTACAATAACCCCCCTACATTGTGTTTTCTAGAGGCCTTCATGAGAGTTAAGAGTGATGCTTATTCTGAATACCGATAGTAGCAGTCAGAAAAGGCATTCCAACATTGCAGCCTGGGAAAGAAAACTCTGCAATTGAACTGTCCCCTTACAAGCGATAAAAGATGTTGAATGCATCATGGGTCAAATGGAAACTGCTTTGGATATTGGGTGTGTGTTGGATTTGTTGGGTAAAGCACCTAGTGAAGAGGCATTATTTTCTACTTTCACAGCACAAAATACTCTGTTACCAAGAAATTTCATCCTAACAATTTCTTTAATTTGTGTCCAATGTGTATGTAGAGGAAATGTATTTCTTGTATGTATCTGTATGACTGACTTTTACTAAGAGCATGACCTGTGCCCAGATACAACATTGTTTTAACCAGTGTCTGTGCAGTTTGGTGGGATCCCAAATTCCTACAAACCAGATCTCACTAAAAGATTGTCAGCTGTTTACCTATTCATTTTTTGAACAGCCTCCCAGGCAAGCACAACACTTGCTTGCACAAATGATACCCAAGAAATTACTGAGCCATACAGCTCCTCAGCTTGTACAGCCTTGTATAGTTGTGTTGAAGCTAACTGTGCTCATGGATTTACTCCAGCTGAGGATGTGATCCTCTTTGTAACAATACAGCAACTGAACAGCTAGGACCCAGCAGCCAGAACTTCTTGCTGGAGTGAGCAAAAATATGACATTCTTGATGACCATTCCTCTTGTAAATCTCAGCATTTTTTGTGATGGAGTGTGATATGTAGATCTCAGTTTGAAACCATTATGTTACATGCAACGACCTCACAAGAAACTCACCTGTTTCCTAAGATAATTTTCTCTTTACTGACATGTGTTAGCTTATGTGCTTATTGTATTAGCCCATATACTTACTAGTTAATACTTTTTTTCACCAGCATATCTAAACTGAACTGTCAATACCACTCTCTGTCCCAAACTACTGCTACTTTGTGGGAAGAAAAAAAAAAAAATCCAACTCAGGCCAAAACTAGCAAGTCAATTCTGTTATTTTTATAAGATTATCACAGGAATGCCAATGAAAATATTCTTAAGTTACAATGGGTGTAACACAGGATTTTCACATTACCCCCTCCCTCTGGGGGAAATTCATAACTGTGTCTACAGTGTGAACTCCACTCATATGGGTCAGGGCAGATCTACCCAGTCAGTGTGTTTGTTTCCCCTTCCATTTTCATTGGCAGAAAACCAAACAACTAAGGGGAAACAGGCAGTGCAGGGCCCCCACCCTGGCTCTGAACATATTTTCTTCTATTGTAGCTGGTTCCCTCAATTTCCCAGATCAATCAAAACCTGCTGGAGACACTGCTGTGATAAAGTCAGTTGCTGTCAGGAGGTGTAGGATATTTGTGCTAGAGAGATCAAGAGGGGTCAGAGCTTTTAGTGGCAATAGTAACCCAAGAGAAATAAATACCTACTGAATTCCAGTGTAAAATGGGACCTGGGGGTGGTATGGGATATCTGGAAACACACTGAATTTCTAATGGTCTCTGTATTGTGCTAGCATCCCACTCTGAGAGAGTGAAGAACATCAACTCCGATCTTTCCAGGGCTATCATAAGGTTTTGGAGATCTGGTGTGTAACAAATGCTGATAATGTCAATACTTGGATGACTCTGTCTAAGGGCTGGTTAGGATGCTAGTCTTGAGAAGTCAAGAGGTCAGTTCCCTGAAATTTCCTGTCCAAAGTCTCAACAGCCTGCGTATGAACGGTACGCCCTAAATTGGTGGAGAGTTCTAGTCCATCTGTGTCCTTTAAGAATCATGCTGTGGTTTATGTATTTATTTATGAGAAAACAAATAACAAAATCTCTCTTGGTGTAGGACCATGTCATACAGTTGTATCATGAGGAAGTGTAGATCAGTTTCTTCTGTCTTGGTTTTAGTGAAAAGTCTGCTGCTGGGTTTGGTAGTAGCTTGTTACCGCCTGTGTTCATGGTAAATGCTTCCTGAGTCAGTAATTTACTATGCTCTGCTTTTCTAATCTTAACCTCAGATTTGAAAATTAAGCTTTGCTCTTCCTGATTTTTTAGTACATTATTACTGTTACTGACCTCAAGTGTATCCTGAAAAATAATTTTATCATGTTAGAAACAGGATGTACAACCACCTGTTTCTCCCGGATTTACGTGTAGTGTTTGAACCACCAAAACTAGCAAGAACGGCTGTATTGGCCTCTACGTAAGATACACAAGATAGGGCCTTGTGCTCTGCCTTGCATGGCTGCTTTCCCTTTCCCATGCATGTGCTGGCCACCTCTGTTCCAGTAAATGAGATGTGCCCAGGGCTGTTCTCTGCCTCAGAGACCAGCTCATGCCGTGTCCCAAATGCACACGGTTATAAAAATCAGGGTACCTGTATTCAGATTGCGTGTTGGGAATGGTCCCTGACCTGTGCTGGTGGCCGGGCCATGCCCAGGAAGGGTTTGGAGGAGAGCTTTCCGGGCTGGCCCGAGCAGTGCCGGGGTCAGCCTCGCGCTGCGACCGTACAAGAGTTGAGTCCCGGAGCCTGGGATCATGCTTGCCATCACGGTGGAGCTATTGATACTGTTCCTGATCAGTTGGTTGAGATTAGTTTCAAGCATAAGCCATAAGGTTTACAATCCCTTACAATTATGTCTCTTCTTAGCAATTATTATATATCTGGAGGGATTCAGAGGTCTTATTAGATATGCAGAAAAATGTCTGTTGGGTTTCTGAATTTTATGTTCCTTGTTTTGATACTTTTCAGGTCAGAGTTCCAGAGGCTGATGTTGTAACATAAGAGAAAATACTGTCTTTTATCAGTTTTCAATTTGCCACGTATAATTTCAGTAATTAAGGGCCTTGTTCTTGTCTCACAAAAGAGAGAAAATAACCACTTCTAATTCCATGTGATGAAAAATTTAATTTGTTAATAATCTGATAAGCAGTAAGGGTTAGAGCAACAGTAAGCAGGAATAATAAGTGACTTCACAGACAACAGTTACACTTTCATATATGTCTATATATTAGCCTGTGAGGAGATTTTTTCCTACCATTCAGTTATTCTCAGGTGCACCAACTGGTTCAGCCATTTATAGCGTATGCCGCAGGTCATAATGCATCAGCAAAAGAAGATGCGAGGCAAGCTGATATGACTGGCCAGGGCATAGTACGCTCTTTGTCTCCTGGTTTCAGTGGCCAAAACCCAATTGTTGAATTATTTTGTGAGAGCACAATCTTGTCTTTCATTGAATTATAAAAGGCTCTGCCAGGGTTATGTGCTATTTCCAGTCAGGAATATGGAGGCTTTAAATTCTTGCTGGGTACAAGGAGTACTATGCAGATGATGCAATGGGAATGATGCAGAATGAGAGTCTGGACTGAGTTTTTAATAGTGCTTAAAATAGTGTTTTCTTACAAATCAACAAAAAAAGTCACATTTGCAAACTAAGAATAACACAGAGATGAAAGATTCTTCCTAATTACATCTTTATTATACTCATGCTGTGCAAAATGCATTTAATTATGTGTTGCGGTTTTAAGTAGGATAATGTAAAGTTTCACTCATATAAAGCTTATAAGACTCTTATTTTTTGAATTATGCTGGTTATATTACTGGTGAGTCTATGCAGGTGGTTTCACATAAAAAACTGGTAGCGTTTATCCTGTTGGGGGTTCTATATATTCTACACCTATTAATATAAATAAATATTTTAGGAATTATTTAAATTGTATTGAGTTTCATTTTTTGATAACCTACACTACACTGCCAGGTATTTTAGTGACCAGCAGTGTAACTATTTGGTGTTTGGAGAAATTTAACACCCCACACCCCCCCAAAGGTGAGCTGAAATGTATTTCTCCACAGACAAGTTGTCCAGCGTCAAAGCCTGCTACTGATGCCTTTACAGAGCTGGAAATTAATGTAACATCCTACTAATACAGAGCAATGGGATAGGTTTGAACCCTACCCAGAGGAATAATGCTTCTATTTTTAAGTGGGGAGGGCAGGTGACATTTTTAGAAAGTTCATGACTAAATTAGAATTAAACCTTGCCTTTCCCGGTCTTTAGGCAGAAAGTGTAATTTGGGAAGGAAATTCAAAGATTGGAAGGAACTGTTTCTGTGACAGTTTGATATAAAAGATCAACATCTCGCTCTCCCAAAATCCAGTCAGCAACTTGGGAATTCAGAATTTGCCTAATGGGTTGGCAAGGAAAGGAAGGAAGAGTATGGATTGCTGTGTGGACATTGGTGTAAAATGGTTCATGTTAATTTAATCACGCGGTTACCAGCTTTTCATATGCAACCCGAGTATCTGAGAGTGGATCTCTCTCCCTGAATCGGTGTTTGCATGCGTTGGTCCAGTTATTACTCCTTTTCTTAAAACGAAAAGCAAATGATCAGAATGAGAGGGGATAGCACAGCCTTCCTCGCTGCTCGGGTCCGCACCGTGCCTCCCCCGTAGTTTTCCTACGGCAGCAGTTAGAGAGTCTCGCCCTCCCGTTCTGCCTTGAGGGGGCTGCAAGGCTGAAGACGGGGACTGTAAAGCTTCAAATACAGGACTCAAAGGCATCATTGTGCAGGAAAGGACTTTAAACAGTTGCTGAACTTTAAGTCCGTGCTTAAATCCAAATCATATCTGTGAGATTTTAGGATTTGCTCAAGATTTTTGTGAATTTAGGGCTGTGCACATTGTAGAAGTGCTGAAGAAGAAATGGTTCTAGGTTATCATTACAGATCAGGGGACATTTATATTTATACACAATCACAATCATATGAGGTCAGTAGACCTCAGCCCTGTAACATTGTATGGGCAGGGACAAACTTTTATACGCATCAGGATGAGAGTCTTACTTCCCTTCTATTTATTGCAGAGATAATCCCTTTTTGTTGGGTTTTTTTCCTTTATTTTTGTCCCTTTTCTTTAAATTTGGATGTTTAAATAGTTAGAAATAGGATAATCTGTTTAATTTGAGGATTACAATGCATGCTAACATTAAATTATGTGTTTTGTATAGTAATTTTTATCAGGGCCAGCATACTGTAGCAAAATAAGGATCTTCTTGGGAGATCAAACAGCTTCTACTATTTGGAATGTAAATAAAGAAGCAAAAATAAACCTGCTACACCTCCTCATTTGCACTTTCTCAGACAGAACTCGATCAAATTGTGGGTTGTGCAGGGAGCAGACAACATGGCTTGGTATGCAGAGGCTCCAGAAGAGTGCTATGCTTAATGTTTTGCATAAAAATTTGTATAGGTCTTATCTTATAACTAACTTATAAGTGAGTAAGCAAAACACTACTTTATGTCCAGTGTGAATGCCGTGACACTTCTTTACAATTACTATATTCACATTTTGTGTATAGGCATTTCTGTAGATCTACAGATGCCCTTTACATCCAAAATGATTTGTTTAAAGTGAAGATAAGCTACTGCTGAAGCCTTTGCATGTGATAGCTGTTCTAGGTTTAGTGTTTGTGTCTCGTTGGAATAACAAGAGTTTGTTTGTTCTGTAGCCATTCCAGCCCACCCACATCTTGGTGGTTTGGCCCTTCCTCTTACTTGTCTGCTGGTGTGCCCATTGCTGACCTCATTCACCCATCTATTTGGAGTCATAAATACGTTTAACCTAATGTTTGGCCAGATCTCTGCTATGGCATCCTAGAAATAAATTAAAAAAAAACCCTCAGCAACCGACAATTAATTACTTATTATAAAGCAAGACTTTTTCTTGCCTAATGTTCATCAAAATAGGTAATTTTTCATGCTGTCGCAGTAAAAGATTGTTAGGTTTCACTTCTATTTTGGGCTTTGCCACATGCTTGCAAGTGCCTGTGTCATGTAACCTCCCAGTGCTTCTCTCTTACTTAGTTCAAAATTACCATCCTTCTAAGTGCTACTTTTTCGGATGTATGTAAAGTGCTTAAAGGTTCTCAGATGCATAAGCAAATTATAATTAATTCTGTACTGCTTTTTTATGTCTAAAGTGCTAGGTACCTGTAGCTAAGATTTTCTGTGGTTTAGGATCAGTCTAATTCTGTCAGGCAGGGGAGATTTTATTGTTCACTTGAATAAGATCAGAGTTAACATAAACTTGTTTTGTTTTCTGAAAATTCGACCCCAGAGCTACATAGATTTATTTCAGGATATTTTCATGTGAAAGTTGTATTCTCTACAGGGAGAAGTAGAGATAGTTTTCATGCCAAAATGGAATCCAGCAGCATTCTATCTTACTTTTATGATGGAGACCTTTAATGGATTTTAAAAAAATACCAGTAGTGTTAATTCAACCCACGCCAGCTATCATTGGTATCCGGTGCTGCTGCCTACGCCTGTGTAGTCATTTACACTTCTGTCAGGTGGAAAAGAAGGCCAGCTGCATGCTACAGCTGGAAAAAGCAAAACCCACTGCAAGGTGTAACTTAGTGTGAAAACAAACTGGATAATGCATGAATTGCCAGCAGCCAGAGGCTCTGTTTTCTTTTGATCCGAACTTTCACGAACTTTAGGTCTTTAGGGCTGAAATAGGCAGTTTCCCAAGCTGAATTGCTTTTGCTGTTTTAAAAAAATTCTTGGCCAAACAAAATTTGTTGTCCAGCATTTCTCCAAGGTTGGGTAAGTGCAGAAATGAAAGCAGGTGGAGAGGTAGAAGTCAAAACTCATGCCTGATAAAGGAGTGCAGAGTATAATAGGGCAAAAGATGAGGTTTTGGGGGAAAATTATGACAACGGAGAGAAATAGAGAAGTGTGAGGAGCTAGAGGAAAATATGCATATTAGCACAGATTTTGGAGGCAAGTGCTGGAATGTGTTAGTCATGTAAGAAGAAATCAAAAAAAGAGAAGTACAGACGTATGGGACGAGGTTGGTTACAGAATGTTTCCTGCCCAAATTTGCAATTCAACATTGTAGCTCTGGGTCTGACTTGGGGCTTCAGCTGCCCACAAATGGCTTGAGACAGTCACTTTCAAACTGTATATCTCAGTGCCTACGGCTGTCTTCATACGTTCAAATGGTGGAATTCCGTGCTGGGACTCTAAAGAGACAAAATCGGTAGACGAGACAAGCAGGGTGATTAATTTTGTTCCATAGGATAGATATGAGGTTTGCATGTGCGCGTGTCTGTGCAGTCTTTAATGAGTCACGTGCTGTTTCCCTTAGCCCCTTAGTTTTAGTACGGTCTTCAGATGATTCATATGATGTAGGAAAGACTAGTATAGGGCACTTTCCTCTTCACAGAAATTAAAAGGTATATATGTGGAATAGGCAGGAGACTCGCAGAAGAGAGGGAATTGTCTCGTGGTTAGGAAAATTGGCAACCATGAGAACGGGATTCTATCCCTGCCTTTACCGATAAGTTCCTATTAAAGATGGCCAAATTGCTTTGACCAAAATTTTCCATTGGCCACTAAGTACTCATTTTTGGATTTTCTACAGTGGGCCAGATTGGCAGACTGCTTTCCCAGCTGCAGTTTAAAGCCATTGATAGTGTGCTTTGGACATATAAAACCCTGTACAAATGCTAAGTAGTTAAGGAAAATCAGTACTCTCCTTTTTTAGATTAGGAACCCAAAATCCATGGAAACTTTTGCCATTTTTTGCCCATTATCTCCATGCCTAACTTTATCCTTATGAAATGGGCATGATAGGAGGGAAAAAGCCATTTCCCCTACAGTCAGTTGCCCTTCTGAAGTCAATTAACATTTGTGAATCGCTTAGATAACTTTGCTGAAAACTCTAACATACTCCAGAGGAATTTATAGATTTTCCTTTTTACTATAGTGTTGAAGTGTCATACTAAATACTTAATTATTCTTTTATTACAGGAAGTATGAGTCCTGCAGAAAAAAAATAAAAATAATTGTGACATAAAAACCATATTCCAGGATATTCTCATGATGGAGACAAATGAATTGCCCAGTGAAACTTTCTGTTTAGGAAATGTTGATATTGAGTGCTTGATTTCACTATATGGGTTTATTTTGGTTTGGGGAAGAAAAGAGGGGGAGAAAAGATGAAGGCTTTTATTAGACAAAATACATTTAGAGAGTGAATTTCCTGTGGCCTAGGGTGACAAAAAATACTTGACAGGCAGATTCTGAGTATCTGGGGTTCCTGACCAAGAATATCATACCTAAAGTTGTTCCCATTAAGATCACTAATATATCTCAGATTGCTTGTAGAAATGTTTGTGTTGTGTATTGCAACAAGTATTCAATATCCACAGTTCAGAGCTGCTCTGGGCCAATGGGATTGCAAAATATCTGTCAGCTTTGGCTGACAGCCTAAAGTTGCCACAGCAATTTTTCTCTTTAATGAGTAAAATAGGTGGTGTTTATAGAAAAATAACTGTCTCATGAGAAGCTGTGCAAAAAGTTCCATTCAAAACCATTCTGTTTATATATAGTTTTGTTGTTTGTTTTCTTTTCTTTTTACTTACTACTGTGGACATTTGCATGAAAACAGGATATTTCTACTTCAAATTGCAGTCATGGACAGAATAGCTACTATGCCAGAATGGAGCCAACCCACTTCAAAAAAGTAAACTATTTTGCTCGCCAAATCTGTTTCTTCTGTGTATGTAAAGTTTTGAGCACTTATTTTCCTACCTAAATTTAGGGGCTGTTTTTTTTGAGTTAGTTCTGTAAAGCCAACAAAACAATATGTATATAATAAAATGACAATATGTTAGTGAAAAGATTAAATGAGCAAAAAACCAATAATATAAATGTATGTTTTAGTATTTACAGTGACAGACAGCAGGCATAAAAGTATTTTTGTTACGTGTACTGACTTTTTTTTACACAGTATAGAAACAATGACAAATACTCAAGAGGGAGATAAGTAGAAGAGCTGAGTCCTGTTTTGACTGATGGTGATCAACAGAATTAATAAAGGCAGGCTTCTCTTAAGAATGTCTGTTCTTTCTGATGGCCAAATTTGACTTTTCCAGTCTCAGGTTGAATGTAATATTCTACCAATTTGAGATACACTTTTACTGACAAGTGGCGTATTTTTTTCTGGTTCGGCATTGTTTTATAATGGCCTTAGGATTTACTTTAGGCGTCCAAGGCTGAATGAGCGTACATAAACACCCATATATTCCCATATGCATTTACATCACTTAACAGCTTAGTCCCTGGCTTCAGGTCCATCTGGGTGCACAGGCAAAGCTCTCAGCTGCCCAGATAGATACCTCTGTGTCATTTATTTCTCTGGCAGGAATGAGTAGGAGAGTGGGTGCGGCGCCATGCCAAATCCTCAGCCCCTGTAGCCCTCATCCTAGCAATAATGAAGGCAGGAGCGTGAATCACTGAGCCTTCCAGCTGGAGCTGTCTTACAGCTGCTCTGCCCTGCAGAGGCTCACTCGCCCTGGACTAGGAGGCTGCGGTGGCTTGTGGCTTAGAGCGTGCTCTTCCTCTTCCTCCCCCTCTCAGTCTAGTGTGGTTCTCTGAAAACTGATACCTATCAGTGTAAAACCCACTGGACGAAGCCGTCATCTGTTTGTACAACTGCAGGATTTATGGTCACCATACTAATGAGTAAATATTCCCTCTCTGGTTAATAAATGGAACGGCGGGGTTTCAGGGCAGGTGAGCATGTAAAAAGAAATTAAGAGTGGACAGGCTGCTGTTTGTACTACACAGATCAAATTTTCTGATGTCAGGAGCGCCACTTCTTCCTAAAGTTACCTGCAAATCTTTCAGACAATCTTTTCTTTTCTCATTTGAACAAATAAACATCCCACTGATCTTTTCTAAGATAACCAGCCTGTATTTCACTCTGAGAACCCAATTAATTACTAGTCCCTCTACCTCTTTGGGGCCATATGAATTCGTGATTTGCAAATTAAAATTACAACGACTCTCTAAAATACACCTCGCAATTCTCCCTGCAGATGTGAACTGCTTCTTTTTTTGCCACGCCACTTCGCAGAGTCAGGGTCCGTTTGCTTAGGGCAAACACCAGTTGAATGTGACTGAACAATATCAGGACCCGAGCAGTGGAAGGAAACATCAAGGGCTCTTTGGAGAAGTTTGTTGCATTCATTCCTATTCTGTAGCTGTTCCATATGTAGTTTACACTTGACAGCTTTTTAGTTGCTTTTAGCTTGGGCAGCTAATAATGCCTGTTCACGTTGTCCTATTTTTTTCATACTTGTAGTACTTGACACAGGATTGTGGCTAATGAAATGTTTACAAGTTAATTTAGCATAAATGTGCCAGTTAGTTTCTTTGGTTATCTATTGTCAATATTCAGTTCCCACTTAGTCTGTTCAGTTCTGTTCCCACCTAGTTTGTTCAGCTTTGGCAAATTGTTACAGATTTTAGCAGCAGGCAGTTCATGGTAATTATATCATATAATACAGTAAGTAAACATATGATAAATGAGCAAATGTAAACCAACCAAGCAACGCAAACCTGGGGACTAACGGGGCCTGAAATTCTCGTGGATAAGCACAGCAGGTGAGCAAAGGAGTATGAGGAATAGGATAAGAATTTCTTGGGGCCTGACTGCCACAAATATGTCAGTGTTGAGTCAGCATGGGAAGAGTGCAGTAATTTGCTGTTGATTCAAAAGGCAGTAGCTCACTGCTACCCTTCTGGGTGATGTGGACGACATTTGCCGGAAATGCTGATGACTAACCTTCGAGAGCTCTGCAGAGCTGCCACTTCTGCCGCTCTTCAACCCATCCCTTGTGCTGCTGCATTCCAGGGACATTCCACTGGAAACAATAGCATGGCACAGTGCTGCTGGAATAGCCACCAGTCAGCATCAGACCAGCAGCCAAAAAATGTAAATGACACCAGTCATCTTTTTCGAAGTTGCAGTTTAAGAATTTGTTTGCCTTCCTGAATCCAAAAATGTTGCTTTTGCTTTGCCTTTGTCAATATACATAGCAGATATATATTGCGTGCACAAATTAATATTTAGCAGTATAATTTCTATTTCTTTTGTGTGGGATTTCTCATATTTCTCATTTCTTTTGCTGTGCTATTCCTGCAGCATTTTGCCCACTGCAAACCAGGCCTTTTTCTGCCTTTTTTCCTCCTATCTCTGTTAATGTTTTTCTGTATAGAAATAGATTTAGTTACTGTGTTGATTACTACTTTCCTGTTAAGTTATCTCTCTTCCTGACCTCCAGCCTTTCTGTGGTTTTATTGCCAGCTCACGGATGCTATGACTGCAGGATTGTGCTAACTGACCCTTCTGGAGTTTTCACTTCTCCATGCTTCCCCAGTGATTATCCCAACAGCCAAGCATGCAAGTGGATCATCCGAGCACCTCATGGATTCATCATACAGCTGACATTTATCGATTTTGACATTGAAGAAGCTCCGGGCTGCATTTATGATTCACTGACATTAGACAATGGAGAAAGTCCAATGAACCTTTGTGGCATCACTGCCAAAGGATTATCCTATAACTCTACCGGAAATGAAATGATTGTGTCATTTAAAAGCGACTTCAGTATCCAAAAGAAAGGTTTTAATGCCAGCTATGTACGAAGTAAGTAAACCCAAAGCATTTCATCCGTCTTATAGATATTAGAAGGAAGGTCCTATAAGGGTTAGAATGACACTTCCCAAAGGAATCAAGCCCTCCATGAGAAGGGAAAAGATGGGGAGGCTGCAGAATAAAACTACAGAGTTCTCTTGTATGTTTGTTTAACTAATTTATATTTCTTTCAATGAAAATAAATTATTTTATTCTGAGACATGACATCGAGTGTGTTAGAAAAAGTTTTCACATGCAAAGATTTTAGGCCTAATAATGCCTCTCCCTGCAGATTTATGCCAGAGGATTTGGAGGCAGGACACCAGTCCTTCAGGTCAGCGTTACCTACAGAGGGACATAGAAATCTTAAGGAGAGCGTGAGAGGGAATTTAGTTGAGCCAGAAATAAGGCCAGCCCGGACCTCTGGCCCAGTGAAATGCCCAACAGTGAGGAGGAGTTGTGCAGTAGGCAGAACTTCTTAGGGATTCTTCCAGAGGGTGGAACAAACTCCCAGGGAGGAACTGGCATTGCAAAATGGCTACTTTTCGTTTCAGTTCCTTGACCTTTCTTTCCCTTCCTTAAATCATTAGAATGCTTGAATTTTAAAAGCTCAACAACTGCAAAAAAAAAAAAAAAGACACTCGTCGTTTTCCCCCTAGAAGATGAGGGTACAAATTACAGGTGACCGATGCTTGTTTTGTTGTTTAAAGCATTAATAAGAAGTTGCTCTCACATGAGAGTAAAGGGCAGCGAGGTAACGGAGGGCATTAGGATGATCACTTACAGGCCCCATATGCCACCCACCGTGCATTCCACTTCAGGGTTGCAGTTTATAGTTGCATGCCCTCAGTAGGCTTTCTTTTTGTTGAAGTCACACACCGAATACTAGTATTGCATCAAGCATTTATATTATTGTAGCCCACTTCCTTCTGCTGGTTGACTGGCTGCTGTAGAAACACAGAGCAGGGAGGTTTGCAGTTATCTCTTCAGTCACAAGCACGTCTTCCTCATGATTTTTTTTTAATATTTATTATACATATCATATATTTTAAAATAAGATAGTAACGCCCAGGAATTATAAGACAAAAGTAGTCCTGATTATTCCAGCAAAATTTGTGTGCGGCTCTGAAAACAAAAAAAGGTAACATTGTATCAGAAGAACTAAAAATACTTCTTTCTACTGAGGTCCTTTCATGCTGACGAAATGAATGTAGTAACAATTCTAGGAGCACCCATTCTCTTCTGAAAGTCAAGGCAAATTTTCTGAAATGTTTCTCTATTTGAAAATAGCAGCTCTTGCTGTGTTGTAAGAAGCTGTAAAATCAAGTGGATCATAAAAAATGATATGCAGTCAGATTATGCAAAATGATTTATTCCTTTATTCTTCTTTAATATTTTAATGTTTACGTATGACTGTAAGGGGTAAGATGACTTACAACTCAAATTGAAAGATGCAGTGTTGCCCTCAGGTGTGTTAAATGAGGAGGAGAGGAAAGGTCCACAGACGTAATCAGGAAACCATTTGTGTATATGTACCTATAGGTATTGTATTTTTATGAAAACAAAAATATTACCTCCGTGCCAAATTGAATAGTACCTTACATTCATGGATAGCACCATTAAAGTTAAATAGTCTTGGAAGATATCCTTTCATTTTGAATAAGACAGCTACTCCCCAGTGTGACTAAAGGTATTAGTGACCTTTACCAGTGACTTGTATTTTAATGTTTCACATATATATATTAGCTCAGAAGCTCTATGCTAAAGCCTGCTGTTAAGCATCTAGACTAAGGCTGCTGAATTTTGTTTCATTAGTCCAAATCTGTAACTCTCACCTGATATCTTGTTTTTTACCGTGGGTGCCAGGAGAGCTGTCTGCATGCACCTAGGGCAGATTACAACTATATTCTGCCCGTTGCCCACAGTTGTGCAATTGCATTGAGTTCAGAAGATCATGGCAACGTTTAACCTGGCAATGGATACTGCAAAGGGGCTTGGTAAAGGGATGATAATATACTGCTTTCCTTGCAAGTTATAAAAGCGTGTAGACAATGGGACATCAACGCACGCACACACTGAAATTAAGATGCATCTGCATGGCAGATACCAGTGCTACGCTCTCCTGTCCTGGCAAAGAGTTCCCAAAGCCATCGGAGAGATTGCACACCCCCTCACTTCAGGTACCCAGTGGAGTTCAAAGCTGCTTTGTCAAGCTGACACGTTGTTACTGCTACGAACATGATACCTGGGTAAAAGCATTAATTTCTCCCAGAGCAAGGGGAACAGCGTTGTAGTCATATTTTCTTTCATTTCTCAGAAACGATCATATGTAAATAATAAAATTAAATAGTTTGTTCAATTTTGAACTTCACAAAGTAATGCAAAGTTGTAAAGGACCGTTCAAAGACACACGGCAGTTTGCTATCTAGAAATAGCATTTAAAACGACATTAATGGTACATCCTAATATGCCATACGTACACAAGACAAAATATATGTGGGGAAAGACAAGTGTAAGAGAGCAAGTGAATTTTGGGAGGGAATTAGCTGAGAATAGAACAGCTTTTTTTCGTGACTGCTTGGTTTTATGTAAGAGCAGTTTCAAACTGAGTTTCACAGAGCACGTCCTGTTATCCATAACAAGTTGGCCGCCTGCCACAAATGTTGGCTTTCCTGGTTGTCACCTCCTGCAACACACCAACAGCAGATGGATGGGCCATATCCTCAGCTGCAGTAAACAAATGCAGCTTTGCTACTCGTAGGGGAATTAGGTCAATTTGCATCAGGTGAAGATCTGGTGTGTTAAATAATTTTCTAGTAATAGTTAACTGCGTAAGTAATAGCTCCACTGGTGAGCAGAAGTCACTCAGTCGCCAAAAGGAGAGGAAGGAGAGCCAACAGACCTCTGTTAGCACAGAAATGCCCAAGACAGTGTCATGTAAAATTAGCACACAGTTGAGTAGTACTGCAGTAGCCCAGCTTAAAAGCACAATTCAGTGCTGTAGTAACAAAAAACCTCTCAAACAGGTATTTGGTATGTAGACTTTTGCAGCCCTCATTAAAGTGGGTGCATTTCTTCCAGCATCAGTGAAATACCAGATGAAAGCAGTGAAGCTAGGAACAGCAGAAGCCACCACTCAAGCACTGAACCATGCTGAAAACTCCATCAACTGATGGGAAAGAGTTTTCCCTACAAGGGATTGTAAAATACAATATAGAGAGTCCTGGCTTCCTTATAGGTGTATGAGATGTGAGAGAGTGGGCTGCAGGTAAGCTAGGGGCCCTTAAAAAGCAGCAAAGGCAGGCTTTGTGTCATCCCAGCACTCCTGTAAAAGCAGACGATCTCAGAACAGTGAGCTGCTGTTGCTGGTCACTCCTGCTGTGTCCGGGCTGCCAAGACTTTTGTATGTTCTTCATGAGTAAATAGCAATGTGTCCAAAAAAACCCTTGTTCATGGTAATCTAGTTATCTTCCTAACAAACAGAAACGATTTAACATCATTCTGAACGTAGTCTAAACACTTGGATGAGTATTCCAACAATGTATGTGTATTCTTCTTCAGAGAATAACCAGTTTCTTCAATACTAACATCTGAAATTCATCAATATGATGACTGGCTGTGCAACAGTAATCAGGAAAGAGATCTGCACTTAATGTTGATGGCAGGATTCTGTTTTCTCCACGTGAACAAAAATACTTGTCAGTTTTTGTCCTTTCAGGGAAAAGTGCCAGTGGTTAAATCTGTCAGATGAGTATAGTAAAGTTGAGTAGACTTGTTTGGTACCAGAGCAAGATCCTCCCTGTTTATTTCTCTTCCTATACTGTTTAAATGTGACCAGGTGGTCCAGAACTCTCCTGACCACCCTAACACAGACTGGACAGTGCTCATATGAATGAGCTTTCTTCTTTTTCAAGTCGTCTTGAATCCTTATACTTCTTCTGGAACACTTTCCATGTTACGTAAAGAAGCTTACAGTATAATTAACCCACGAAAAAAATGCCCCTGTTTTCAATGGAGAGTTGAACACATTTTCTATCTATAAAATTGTTACAACATACTTTTGCCCTTGGGAAGAAAAAAAAAATCTGTGAAGTAAATCCAGTAACTATAAAAGCCCAGTATTTTTCTCTCTTCCCTCCCATTCTCCAGTTGCTGGGTTGGCAAATAAAGTGCAATGCTTTATGTTATTTTACTGTATAATATATTGGTCAAGTTATGTCCTTGTGTATATCCAAATATAGTAGTTTGGAGCTGAGTCTTTGCAAGCAGCTGGCAAAGGGAAATTGCAATACCACTGACTACACAGAATCCTTATACCCCAGATATCTGTCTTTTCCTGAGTGTGGCATGACAGTCACCCTTCCCTCACGTCTCACCCTCTCATATTCAAAGGTTTTTATTTCATTCTGAGAAGGGAACAGGTCTACTAATTAATGTATGTGTTATGGCATCACTTAAAAATCCCAAGGGAGACTAGGGATTAACTGCTGTGGTAGTTATTCTTCAGGTCTCGCAACAAACGGTTTCACTTCCAGCATATACTCTGTGGAAATGTGTGAAAGAGGTAGCAGACATTTGCTGGAGTCTGGCACAGAACCGCGGAGCTAGAAGTAAAATCGAGGGCTGCTGCAATCTGGGCTTGTTGACTTTGATGCCTTTGCACGACTGACAACCTGAAACTTCTTTCTGTGGAGAAATTTACTAGAATAATTTTGCTGCCATAAGTATGCCAATAAAACCGAGCATATTGACACTTTATTTTGAAAAATAATGTGCTCCAAAGTGGAGTGAATTGTCATTACTATACACATGGGGAAAACGCATGTCATATGATACTGTTTTTCACATTTGGTGACTGCCATTTTGCCAGTGCAAATGAGAATACTTAGTAATGATTAGAGACAGAGTAATTCTGCTCATGCCTAAATCCCTTACTGCAGTGCATATTTGCAAGAGGACTAGCCGTTTCTAGATACTTGTGCAAAATCCAAAACTGCTGACCCAAATATTAGCAAAGAGTGAGCAGCTTGAATATAAATATTCATAAACACACGATTGCAGTATTCAACCAGAAGGCTGCCGGGGACAAAATAAGAAGATGCCTAATGCTTTGCAGAAACCCACTAGCTGAATTCAGGAACAAAAGTCTTCAGTTTGCCAAGGAATGTAATGGAGGCTTTCTTCTCTTGCAATAATTAAAAGAACCAAGGCCTGAACTTCATTGGTGTAATGCAGACAAGTAATTAAAATAATATATATTAAAAGCAAGTCATACTGTGTTTTTCAAATAGCTGGTTTATTCCATTGCCTAATGCACCCTTACTAGATGCATGAGTAGTAATTTTTATAAAGTGAACTGCAGCGGAGTTGGAAGTTAGTAGGTAATATGTCCTAATTGCTCTTAATGCAACTTGAGGGGTTCTTAACTGTGTGTAGCTCAGCAGACTCCATGCTGTTGAAAATGAACTCTGCGTATTTTCAGCTGAGTGCACTCCTAAGCCAAATTCCCCTTCGTGTGTGCTGTTGTTATATTACAGTGATAAAAACCACCTGATGAATGTTTGATTTAATGAATGTTACTTTAACCCCTGCTGCCTTTATTCCTAAGTGATGATTTTGTTGTTGTTGTTGATTTATTTATCTGCTCTTGGTTCTAGTCGCTGTGTCTCTGAGGAATCAGAAAGTCATCATTCCCCAGGTTCCCGATGTCGACGCCGTGTCTGTGGCAGAGACGGTGTCAGTGCCAGAGCTTAGCCAGTTTACACTCTGCTTTGAAGCTACCAAGGGCAGCAGCGATGACAACGACGACTGGAAGGTTTTCTCCTACACCGATGCGCTGTCAACAGAATTCTTCAGCTTTGGGAAGACCACAAAAGGCCATTTTCTGTCAGTCTCAGGCACGCAGTGCATTCTTGAGAATGCGTTGCCCCGGAATGCAGAGTTTTTCACGGGAACCTTTCAACAGCTCTGTGTCGTAGGGGATAGCTTCTCGGGCAGTATAGGTATATATGCCAAAAGCACCTATCATATAGTGTACTGTCCGGGTATCTTTGGCAAAGTTATCCCTGGAAACGGGAGGCTGGTGCTGGGCTCTAATAGCAATGAAGTGAGCTCTCTAAATGGGGACATTTACAACTTCCGCCTCTGGAATTTCACCATGAATGCGCAAACACTGGCCAACCTCAGCTGCGATGTGAAAGGAAACATTGTAGACTGGGAAAATGAATTCTGGAGTATTCCAACTTCAGCACTGAAAGCAGAAAACAATTTGAGTTGTGGTGAGTGTGCCTTGCCAAATCTTTTTTGCTTATTTTCCCCACACACTTCTGCATTGTGCTGAACAGATTATATACCAGCATGGAAAAAAAAGAGTTCCTGTGAAAGAAAAATAGCTCGGTCTTACCTTTCTTAGACTTCAGTTCAACTCTTACCATATACAGAGGCTTTGAAAGGGTATAGAGTTGATTCCCTAAAGGAAAAGAACAAGTCCCCTAATTATATTGAGTTGCTGCTTGAAATGATCTGCAGATCAAAGATTTTCCTAAACCGTTTGTTTAGTGGCCTTCTACTCAGGCTGAATGGGGATAACAGGCAAGTACTTGCTAGCCTCAAGTAAGATTACAGTGGTCTCTGGAGGAAAAAAAAAAAGGGTGTTAACTAACCGTTTAGTAAATGGTTTTATACCTGCGCTTTGGCCCTTTGAATAGCCAGAAGGAGCACTTACTAGCCTTGTGCTGTGTGTGCAGAGCCAGCAAAAGCAGTAACTAAACAACATTGCATATGAGATAGAAAAGTAGGAGAAAAGATTAAATTAGAGGAGGCAGACAGGAAGGAAGAGTTTTAGATCAAAATTACTGGGGTTTATCTTCCTGATGACATACTATCAGTCCTTTTTAATTGGTAATTACTGAAGGTCTTTCTTCCTGTAGATTACTCCAGAAGATAAATTTCAGTACATTGTCCAACCTATTCCCGTTTCATGGCTCAGACACTTGAATCTCATACGTGTCCAGGTGTAGTTTTTATATATGAATGTGTTATTACAGCTGGTTGACAATTTTTGACTGGATCAGGTTTTTTTCCAGACAAAAAAAAAAAGAAAAAACAAACCAAAAAAACCCCAAAAAAGCCTGAAAAATCTTTGTCACTCTGGATCATTTTTATTTTCTTTTAAAGAATGTTTTGGTTTGTAACAACTTTAGAGATATTTGGATAATTGTAAAATGCATAGGGGAAAATCTGAATTATGGCCAGCAGTAGCGTGTACATGCACATATCATGTTTGTGAAAATCAACTGCTATCAAACTCCATGTCGACAGAGTTTGAGCCCTCCTATTGTAGCAAATACACATTTGTTAAAAAAAACCAAACCAAAACCATCAAAGTAAATCATTACAAATGTTGGTTCTTTCTCAACCATGTGGAGTATCTTCATATCTAATGTTGTCCTCTCCAATTTTGCCTTCTTGCTCCTCTGACACCTTACTACTTATTAGTTTAAACATAGTTTAAGTAGTGTCAATATAAGCATCTCCTGACAGAGCATCTGTTAGTGCTCTGAGAATCTTTAGCTTAAGGAGTGATGCCAGAAGCTGGCATCATTAAGGCATGATAGTTTCTGTATCTAATAGCTCATGAGGGATTACGGTGGCTTAAAAAAAAATCTTTCTTGCTGTAGTTTAATCAAACCAAAACGTGAGGTACTCATTTGCAGCTAGATTCGCTGGGACAGCTCTTGGCATGCCTCTGCTAAAAAAAATCAAGCAGCACCTCTATAAAAACAGGAGCCTTCACTCCTCTACCAGAACAAAGAAAAGGCTGATCTAAACATTGACCATGACTGATGAGGGCATTCTGGACAGAAAAGTTGCAGCTTTTGCATCAGCACGAACTGATCTGACAGAAAATAACTTCCCAGAAAATCTTATTCCTCCTACACCCTTACACCATGAAGGCTACCACAACCTACCAAGGCCTCTGTAATGTTGCAGTCTCATTTAATTTTGACTGGAGTATGGGGTCTTGTCCTTCTTTCTGTTAAAGACTGTACAGTCCTGTGACACAAATGTAGTATCAATCACAGCTGTTGTCATAGAATCAATACACTTATTTTCATTCCACAACTTTATTCCTTGGGATGTCATTGTTCAGTGGTTCTGTTCTTTCAGCAGAACATTAGTTTAGAAAACATACACTAGTGTTTGTGTGTTAGGCCCAGATGTCTATCAAGCCACTTCAAATGTATCTATGTATAAGCATTGTTACTTCCTCTAACTAAGCCTATGAGAAAACTAACTCACTAGTCAGTCTTTTTCTTTCGAAAATGTTAGATCACCCCCTATGATACAGGCTGTCCTGAACCAGAGTATTTCCTAAAGAAAATACTGGGTGCATTGCCATTTCAAAAATGGTTACTAATCCCAGGGATGGAATTGTTAGAATTTTCTTCCTTTCATCTCCTTGAATAAAAGCCTTCATTGTAAAACCAGCCTTCAGCAGGAGAGTTGATGAGTCAGGCTATCGACCGTGAATAAACCACTGACAGTGGAGAGATGACTCTAACTGATTAGGCTTCATTTAGCGGCAGTGGAAGGATTTATGCAGAAAAGAGGTTTGTGCACAGCTCCAATAATGCTTCCCCAGGAAGTGGCGTGTAACTTAAAAAAAACCAACAAACCAAGCGTTTAGCAGTGATCTCAACATATCTGTTCCTGAACAGTGCTTACATTTTCAAGGGGTATTATTTTCATGGTTTTTCAGACAAAGCTTTTACAAGTAGATTTATGAAGCATAAAAACACTGGCAAATTGTTCCAGATAATCTTTTCATAGTTTTACCTTCTCCTAATTTATTCCTTAGACTAATGTTTTCACAGCTGTGCAATCATGGTGGGGTGTTTCTGGAAGACTTGACGGAATTCTGTTTTTATTGCCGTACCTTCACACGGCTTGCATTTAAAGGTATATGTACACAGCCTGAGTATCCAGACTAATTTTAAAATAAGTAGCCTAGGTAACGATAGCGGTGTAACACCACCAGTTCAGAGCTCAGTGCAGGCAAACTGAGGAGCATTTAATCAACTTCTGGTGCTGATTTTGGAGCCTGCACTGGCTACACCTATAGCAGGGTATGATCTACTCAGTTTAAGGGTAACGTGGCCGCATGTCTGTCCACGCCTGCAATTGCATTTGCTTCATGTACACTTCGTACGAGTCCTTCATTCCCAAAGGCCAGAGGAATCCTTAATTTCGCTGTCAGATTGAACTCAGGGTGGGATCCGTCCGCCTTACGCAGCTGAGTGATGTTTCAGGCTGAGCTCATTGCCCTCAGTGCTGTTTATGAATAGTGGAATGAAAACGGCTGGTCCAAAGGTCAGTGCATCTCATATTGGAGAAGATGTCTCAGTGAAGTCAGAAGTTTTTTGCTGTAGGAGTGCCTGTTCCTCTCCACTATAAAGAAAGTCTAGTGTGACGAGCAGATATGGATGTCTGAGTTTTAGACATTTGAAGTGAGTGAGACATATCACACAAAGTATCTGTAATACGGGTCCATGTGTGATGTTCACGTTACTGACCGTGCCACTTGACTTCATAAAGTAGCTTATGCCAAGTATCTTTTTGCATCCAAATCATTATATTTTCTTTAGTGGACACTGAGGGAAAGTCTAGTCTGACCAGAATTCAACCCAATTAAAACTTAAAAGAGTTTATTGAATATATTCACTGAAAATACTCCCCTCTTTGAAGTATACAGTCTTCTGACTTAAGTGTTTTGTAAAGTTGGATTTGATTTTTTTTTTTTTAGTTTCACCAAATAAAATCACGATCTTTTTTTTAAATACTCACTGAAGAACATATGAAGGTCCACAGATTTTCCAAGCCAATTTTCAGGTGATCTTTCAATGATACAGTACCAAGAGGAGATAACTTACAGCAGATTTTGATATTGACTGTTTAATATTAGCAAATATATTTTGGGGAAAAAAAAAAATCTCACGCAGGAGATAGTATGTTCACTTAGCATATCCTTTCTGGAGTTCATGGGAAGCGTATCAAGGAAGTGAATTTGACTGTATCTCTTAATCCATTTGAAAAAAAATAAATGCTGAGCTTTAATACTTGTTGAGGATCAAATGTTTTAAATTCTGCCCTGTACATGTAATGGTATCTGTAATGTGACGACTTCTGTATCGAGGCCCCATGCTTCATCTGTTCTTGCATCACAGGAAATATTTTCCTCGCTATCTTTATGAGCTGATGGGTGGTGGCTCTTTAATTTTATGGAAGGATACAATGTTTCATGAGAGAACCTCATTGAATCAATATGATTCTGAAGTGGTAAAGCAAAAGCCAAAAGGGCAAGGCTCCCAGTAGGTTTCGATTATGCCATGCACTATGGCCCCATTATTTTCAACACAGTGTGCAAAAGCAGCTGTATCTGCAGCTGAACCGCGGGGATACACAAAGTGTAATTAATGCAGTTTCACCAGTTCTTTTTCTGTAGCCACTCTTACATGCCCTGGGTTTGTCTCCAGATCATCAAAGCGTGTGCATATTGTTATGAATAATTCAGTAGAGATACAAACTTATAACATTATCTGCGTATAAATCATGCATACCAGGATATTAATCATGGCCACACCCTGGGCAGAGGAACAGGTTTAGTCACCTTTTCTCTGGCTGGTGTCTGTCACAGCCAGATTACTCAGAAGCATGTGGTGGGTAACCTGTGCTACAGCAGCAGAGTGGCTACTTCTCCAAGGCGCACGTTATTACTCATAAAGATTGCATAAATCCTGCAGCCATCCTGACCCCTCTGCTGAAAGCTATTTCACACAGTGCACACAAGCTGCCTTCATTGAGTGGGAAGTTGTTTAGCGAAAGCTAAGAAAACCGGAGGAGGAGATAAGTGACTGTGACTTGCAAGTCTGCGGGGTTTTCATGGATATCTCAGCAGCAACAGAAAATGAAAATACATAAGTCTTATAGGCAAATGGCAGTGTCATTTTGCCACTGAGAGAAATTAAGAGGACCGTGTCACTGCAAGATATAATATATTTAGAGACATGGTAGTTTTATGCCCAGCAACCAAAAATTTCTAATTATTTTACTTTCTTTTTCTAAAGGCTCATACCTAATTCCCTCTTCTGCAATTGAACCAACCAGTTGTGCAAACCTGGGAAGCCTTTGCCAAGGTAAGAAGACTAGGTCATTTTCACAGTTTCATCTTTGTTAAATCTTTATTGTCCTTAACTTTTTTTATTCCATTTCTTTTTTATTATTGCTTCTAAAAGGGTGAACTGTAATAAAAAATAGCAAAGAAAGGAATTCTTTAGTCTCATCAAGTGTGTAGGTGTCCTGTACATACAATATGTGGAATCACTCCCTTGATAATACATTTTCCAAATAGTCTCCATTATATTAAAACTGAATTAATCAATTGCTTTAATTTCTTTCTCCACCTCTTTTCCTCCTGTACATTTTGACAGTAAAATATTAACCAGGATAAGAAGTGGATATATCTGTAAATAAAAAATGAGCAGATGTAAATAAAGTAGCTGACTATTACACTTTTTTTTTTTTTTTCAATAAGCTATTTTAAGGCTAGATACTTTGAGATTAGCAGGTAAAAAATTAACATCCAACTGCAAAATCCAGCAGCTATTAGTTAACAAAACACCTGTTACAGCACTTAGTGATGGTTTAATATTGTAAAAATCACCACATACATGAATTCATAAGGTCTCTTGAAAGGTCAGCTCAGTTGAATGCAAAGAATAGGTGAATCACTAGACATGCAAGGACAGTTAATTCCTCCCGCTCTGCTTAGAGGCTGAAGTTCTATAAAAATGCTTGACATGAACAACATCAGCCCGTTTCCACAATACCTTTATGAACACAGACCTGTTAATGAGGTGGCATGCTATGTTAAACTTTAATTACAGCAGCAGCTGCACCAAAAATAATGTCTAGGTGTGTAAGTAACCCTTTTCAAGATGAATGGTGGAGGATGGAGTCAGGAGAGAATAAAATATAAAAGGGGAGGAGGAAGTCTCAGAACACTTTCAAAACTGGCATTTACAAGTAAATCAGATTTAGCTTAAAAGTAAAAAGGAAAATGCACTCTGCTTGGGAAGCCAGTAAGAGATTTCTGTCAGTCTTCAGTGTACTTCTTCCAGATTGTCCTGAGATAAATTTGGTTCAGGGTCTTGGAGTATATCATACTGGTCTGCACAGGGAAAGTGAAATGCCAGTTACGTCCATAGTCAGATTTCAAACAGTAATTTTCAGGCATCATATTCACAAAGCACAATATGATCTAAATACTACTACTCGAATACCTTAGGTAAATGTGGCAGCAACAGTTATTCAGTATTAGCCTTTTTATATATAAGGGGTAATACAGCCACCATACAAAGATCTTTGTATATTCTCTTGGAAGAACTCTGAGAGTTTTCCTCTATCAAAATGCCATGGTGTGAAAGGAGAGAGAATATCTTTCATTAGATCAGCTAATATGGCTCCAGAAATGGACACAATTTCAGCAAAACAAGCCTGCGTTTCTAAAAGCCTCATCCTTTCTTCCAGCTTTATTTACTTGTCTAGTAGAAGATACTGCCGCTAATAAAAGATGCTGCCTTTCAAACTTGCCTCTCTTAAAGTCTTAGACCATCACATCTTCAATAAGCATTATAAGTACTTCCATGAAGGTAACAGTCTTTCCTTCTCTGAAAAGTGTTTGGCACAACGTCACTGGTGTTCTGTGTCACTTTGGAAGTGGCAGATCAGATTTACCCTGTTCCTCGTCGTCATCATTAGTATCATAATAGTGAAAATTATGAAAAGATGTCTGTCTGTCTGTCTGTTTCTGTCAACACTGCAGACTTATTTTAAACTGAGAGGCGAGTTTGGATTCTTTTTTTGTTTGTTTGTTGTGAGTTGTGCAATAGCACCAGTAACAAAGTTTGTGGATGCCAGATTATGTCAGCTGCAGTCTGATGAAAGAGCCATTTTCTCCATTATGCTTAACAAATATTTTCATTCACTGGAAGATGCCTCCTTTAACAGTGTTGGCTGGAAGATGCAATCAGTAAGAAGCCTTAAAACTTGTCTCTCAGACAATACAGCCCTGAATTTACATGGAAGAAAAGCTTTTTTGTATTATAGGGTGTCACTTTATATGTTCACTTTCCCAATTAGAACCTGTTTGCTGCAGTCTCTGACTCTTCCTTCTCTTTCCCAAAGTTTCTTGTTTCACTGAAACCTGAACCTGCTCCCTAAGCGGAGACCCAACTTTGTGACTTTCAGACTCCAAACACTAAACAACCTCATACAAAATCGAAAGTGCAGTTTCTTGACTGAAATGCAATTGCTTAACCTTTCCAGGCTGGTTGTTGGTCAAAATCTGCAAAAGATGTGTAACTCTGTGAGATTATACTGCACCAACCTTCATGTTTTAAAAAGAGCTTTCAGTAAAAAAAGAAATCTGTCAGTGAGTGGATTTGCATTCCCAGGGAGTTACTAGATAAAATTAAATTATTTTCCAAACTATTCTTTGAAAATTTAGTGACATATTTGAATTCCTCTAGCGTGTATACCCTCCCACTCCACTGTGGGGGAAATTTGGAGTTTTGGCTCCTCACTCTGAATTTGAAAAGTATTCTCGCTGGTTCTCCTGGGAAACATTTGCCAGGGTTGTGTGGGATGACTCCTGATAGTGTCAGTGGGAACAGTACAGCTGAGATCCTACATGAAGCTTTCAAAATACATTTTCTACTCCAATTGTTTCAAGTCTGATTTCAATTCTCTTCATTGTATGGACTTCAATGGAGTTAATTGGATCCTTACATGGGCATTTTAGTTTCACATTTGTTCGTCATCTTCAGTCCCTGAGTAGGGACATTTATTGTTTTCACAAGCAATATTCTAAGTGCATGCATCTTAGACCTTATAAGATCTATTTTCTGGTCTTTGCACAGCTGTTTGGATCTGAAGCTCTCATAAGAAGCTTTTGAGTTTATGAAAGCAGTACAGGACTGATCTTGCAACCCTTACACTGGCAAAACTCCCACTGAAGTCAGTGAAAGTGAAGATTGCAGGATTGGGACCTCAGTTCATATCCATTCATCACTTTGTGCAGAAAAAATAATGTGTTTATTTAACATTTATGGCATTGTGTGTAGATGGTTTCATTTTACATTGTCATGCATTGTTCCCATTTTGTCTTACCGCATTAACATTCATATTTCATTCAAGTTCACCTCTTTCTCATCTTTATTACCAGCTACTGTAAATGCTACTACTCCTACACCACCCACTGTCACCACTAACATGCCCGATACTAATAGAAACGATAAGCCAAACAATGGTAAGAAATCCTGTGTTACATTTTTCCTTGTACTGTGTCTAGAGCAAATTTATTGTATTTTAAGGTGTGTTTTTCATAGTATCATAATGTCAAGGGTCATGTCTTAGTTCTGATCTCATTTACACTGAAATAAATCGGGAGTAACTTCACTGGACCATGTAAGAACGGTGTAAATGAGAACAGAACCAAACTTGGTGTTTATTTGTATCACCTTCACCTAGCTCTTGTGCAAAAGGGACTCACTTTGTGTCACCCCTTGTATTTACCCATGCAAAGAACGAGGGAAGGGAGAGGGATTGTTTTAAAAAGGGTCTGAAAAGAACCATGCTATTGAAATGTTTTAAGGCTGCAGATTGTGAGGCACTGCGTAGCTCCCGCTGGTGCAGCCAGGGTGGTAGTATGCTGGGATTGTCTGTTCCTCACTAGTCAGGTGCAGGAGCCAAGTGGAATCGTTCCTATGGAGCAAAGCCACTTCCACTGACTCAACAGGAATCTTTCCACTGACTTCAAGATGAGCTGGATCAGACTTTACTAGGGAAAATGTTGACAGTATCAGATATCGTTTGCTTTTCATTTAGAAAGATTAAGGGAAAAAATAAGCTAGTAAATGAGCCTATTATTAGCACAGGGAAAAAGCGGGGATTTCTTTTGAGGTTTTCTCAAATTCTATGATATCACTGTCTCCTAGAGGCTGCGCATCATTTTGTGAGGTGCTGCTAAAATATTTGCTAGTTGGTTAAAGACAGTTGTTAAACATTATTAATATCACAGAGATAGATTTCTGCCATTTTCATCTGAGGCTTAAAGACATTTTTTGTAAAACTTTGTTGTTTTTTCAGTGTGCTCCCCAGAAAGAAATTAGAATCTGGGTTTGGTTTTTTGCCCCCCCCCCTTTTTTTTTTTCCATATGCATCAGTTGTTACTGTAGGACTTAAAATTCTTGGAGTATTTTTTCTCTTGGCAGATCATTTCTTGTACATTGGCAGTCAGGCAGTACAGTAGACAATGTGAAAGAATTTATCTGAATGCAGCCTATTTGGATTTACTAAGCTGTAGAAGTAAGAAGAAAATATTGAAAATTTCTTCCAAACTGTGCTTTTTTGGTTTTGTGGAGCCACTCACTCTATATTCACTATGAACAGTTAACTTTTTGATTTTTGTAACTACAGAAGGAATTGAATGCTTTACTAATATTAGTATGAATAAAAACTGGACAATTAAGTCCTTTCTTTGGCTTTGAAACTCCCAAAAGAAAGTAGAAAGACTAAGGAAAATAAGCCAAATTCATTTACAGTAGAAGCAAATTTCACTCAGCTAACTGGCATCAATTTGGTAAATTGATTTTTAGACCAAGAGCAGACAGCCAAGAACAGGCAGTTAAGGTGCATTTCTTTTCTTTAATCCATTAACTATGTGGCTTACTACACACAGACCTGCAGGAATTCAGACTTCCTGCTACGGTTATCTTCAGAATGAAGAGAAATTCACCTGAATCTTCCCATTCACGACCACAGAGGCAGCAAGAGTCTAAGATAGAAGGGGTCAAAACCATAGGAATTATCTCAACCCCAATTATTTGGCCAGTGAAACAAAGGCCTCTCCGTTTCAGTAAAAACTCAGCAGATGAGAACCCAGAGAGAAAAAACATGTACAGCTTGTTTCTTCCAACGGTGTCCACATCAGCTGCTTCTGAGGAGACCAGCAACCATACTTTGGCTGCTTTTACAGAAAAAATCGACCTACGTAATACTGTGATGAATCAGTTACCAAATGAAAATATTTTGAATGGTTCTAGAAGCGCATTTCATGGCACTTCTGATGCAGCAGATGCTGTTACAGGGCCTTCTGTGAATGCAGCCGTTCCTCTTCTTCAAAGCAGAAATCCTAATGCAGAGCTAGCGCTGACTCTGGCAGGTGGGCTACGTCATTCTGACTCTGAGTCAGCGTTCCGCTCGCTCATTAGCAGCAGCGCTGCTTACGAACACACAAAAGAAATGATGTGGATTTTGTCCTCCAACAGCATTGGACATTTGTCCTCCAATTTTATGCCTATAAGCAACACCTTGGAGCCTGTGAGTTGGTGGAGTGAGACTGTATTTCATCACCACATCACCTCTGACATTCAAGAAGACAGACATCATTCTCTTTCTAGCTTACCTATATCACCTACAAAGGAGAAATCATCATTCAAAAAAAGTAGGCTAGATTTGCTAGACTTTGCACCTGAAAATTTTTACCTGGAAATGATAGAAGGCAATGCAGATAGGAAAACTTTTTCTACGTTAGCAGCAGACAGTGAATTTCAGTTTAGAAAATCTATGCACATTAAGGAATATCATTCAGGAGGCATTACAAATTTAACCTCTATGGAAACTCCATGTGCAAACCCAACAACTTTTTTTCAAAACATGAAAAAACCATACACAAAATTTATGCCTCACATCCAACTGACAGATTCAGTCCTAGGACACAGTAGAGAACTACTGGCATTTTCAGCGCTTCTGGTAGGAACAGGCTGGACAAGCTCAGCATTTAAGCATGTTGTAACCACTCTGCCTGTTTATGAACAATTGTTGACTGACATATATTTGGAAAGTGACAGCGTATTTATATCTAATAGCAATTACTGGTCTCACTATTTAAAAAATTCAGTATATTTTCAAAAGCCAAGTGAGAGCCTCAGAAATGGAGTACTGGAGAACAATTTAGATGTGTTTCATAATAGTAATGAAAATGAAGAGTCAGCTTTTTCCATATTAGAGCCAGAGAACATGGATAGAGTTGGCAGCTCCTGGGACTCAGGTTACTTGGATTTTCCAACAAAATATGTAGATATTTCCCCTTCTTTAACACCAAGTTTCTGGACTGTTTCCTATCATTTGAAAGAAGCATCTCCAGTGCTTTCTGGGGAGCCATCAGAAAAATGGTGGTTCTCATTTAATGAACTGCTTTCTTCCCCAACAGAGAGATTGCCATCCATTAGTTCACCTGCTAAGTCTGACAGTATCTCTGAACAAACATCTGCCATTAGATTATTAGGTCACAGGGCTGAAGAAAACTTCCCTAGTCATGCATCAGCTTTGGAAACACAAATCTTTAGTTCATTTATTCCAGGCCTTTCAAAGAGAATTTCAGAAAGTAGTGACACCACAATATCGCAGTGGCAGTCAACAATGAACTTTGAAAACCTAACCATGTCTTCCAACAGCAAATCGTATTTTGATTTTCCTTTCCCTTCCCTGGAAGCTCCTTTGAGTCAACCCTCTGTACGGGTACAGGTAAGTCCCTTTGATAAGGTACTTGAAAACTCCACAGAAAAATTAATGATATTTGATAGTTTGCCCATACAAATTGGAACTGACATAGTAAGTAATCAAACCAATATGACTTCCCTACACAATAGGCAGCAGCTTGTTTCTGCCCTTCCAACACATTCAGGAAGCCAGCCTTCATGTTCAAGGGATAGCCAATCTGCTTTCTTGATCAATACACCAATTAAGAGTTTGGTAAACAGTACAAGAACACATGGATCACCACAGTCTCAAAGTCTTTCAGTGAATGATGCTGTAACAAATACTACTGATAAAGCAAGAAGTAAAGTTCAACTAGATGCAGGTGGTTTTTTTAAAAACCTCAGTTTGATGAGTTCTGACTTCCTTCCAATGACACTGTCTTTGGAATTAAGGAACCTTCTTCATTCAGACTCAAAATTCAGAGTCAGTGTACCTCCTAACAGCTACTCCACACCTGAGCTCCCGCAAAGTTTTCAGAACCATCTTGATACAGTTTCTCCAAGCCTGATCCCTCAGTGGGATGTAGCAGAGTTAAGCTTGCCAACAGCAGTAGCACTGAGAAGTCATCAAATTGTTTTAGGACACAACTCTGTTGAAAATCAAGGGGACAGTCTGAGATACTCTCTGTGGGCAGTTGAACAAGAAATCATTGGTGATAATGAAGACATAAGGAATTCTGCTCTTCTGACATCAACGAATGTATTGAGGCTTTCCAAATGGGATTCGGAAGGGGAGGTGTATGGATCCTTTAGCAAGCACAGAGAAGGAGTGCCTTCTCTGAATATTGCTAGTACTCATGCCTTGGATTTTGAAAATGCTGATTATGGACATTTTGCAAACCTCTCTTCTATTTTGGAGTCATCAAGAACTGCAGTAATGAATGATGTGATGATACCTTTGCCATCTTCATACAGTGGAGTTATTATTCAGCACAAAGAGACCATCTTGAAGGACACTCTGATGACACTTGCAGCCACAATTCATCACTCTTTCATGCAGTCCCAAATGCCAGTTTCTTCTGTAATGTACAATCAGTCATCAGTTTCGGCACATGTTCATTCCTTGTCTGGGACAAGCCAAAATACCACCCCTTACCCACCACTGAATCAACTTACTAGCTCTCCTGCAGTCTTTTTATCTTGTTTGTGTTACTCCACTGCCCTGGGCTGCCTGTGTCGACCTGAGGTCAACTACAGTACGTCAAGCCGCTAAGTTACATGTAGAAAAAAACCAGATCATCTTATCTATTAGATATTCAGTTGGTAGACTGAACATAGAAGTAGCTGGCTTTCATCCTTTAGATATAGCTCCATTTAGCATATGAAAAGATTTTGGAATAGTAATTTAACTCTAGTAGAAGGGAATTTGTAACATCATAGTGATAGTAAATGTCATTAACACGTGATGTCTAATTTTTGTGTACTTCTCTAAGACAGCTCTCATGGGACTGTGAGGATAATATATTGGGTTGCCATGTATTTTGTGTATTTTTATGACATTTTATTGTTACAGATTTTATGAATGTTTTTCACTTATAATCTTAATATATTTTAAGGATTTAACTTTCAAAAAGCAAAGATTTTCTAAAAGAAACTTTTGGATAATGTGCCCAACAGAATTAAAATCAAACAATCCTGGTATTTAATTGATCATTATATTTTTGTAGTTGGTGGTGGGTGTGGGGAGAATTGTTTTTCCAGGTTCTCTTTTTCCTCTTTTTTCAAATTATCTTTGGCTACTTTTCATCAATTTTCTGCCCATAAAAATATTTATTTTTCATTCAGCATTTTGAGGTGGGATTTCCACTGTTTAATTTGGAGAGTGAGAAATCATTTTTAGTTTTCACTAGCTGCCACTGCAGTCTCCTGAGAGTGCTTTAAAATGTAGATTAGTTCTTTGTTCTCGTTCTTTTTTCACCTCATTAAAACATGCTTTGGGTCACCATCTGGTGGAGATCTTGAAGCTGTTGAATAGTTTGTAGTTACTATGTTTGATTTTAAAAATACTTTGCATATTCCTATATTAAGGTGATTTTGTCCATATACATAATTATATAAATAAGGTTATAATTATATATATGATTATACATGAATGTGTGAGAAGATATATAATGCACACTTTCTGTATGTGTTAATCTGTATAGCACATATAAAAGGTACATTATACATATAAAATTGAAAATATGTATATACAGAGATATATACATACAAATGAGATCCAAGTCTTGCAAGTGTTTTCAATGTGCCCAAAGTCCAAGTTTCTACTTCCAAAGACTTATTTTTTCTCTTTTTTATTTGAAACTATCACAGTAATAATAACAAACTAAAATACTTTTTCAGATCAAAGTGCACACCACATTTGTGCATCTGCTGAGTTATGGGAGGGAAAAAAACCAATAAATTAAAAAGGAAGCAAGTTCATTCTACTCATATCTAAAATTTAATCATAGCTTACCAAAGAAGGTAACTGGTAAACCATCTTCTTGCAAGAAATTGATTCTTTAGTATTTTATCCCAGAGGAATTTTCATACTAATCGCAGTGATCACATGGTCAATTCCATAATGAAAAGAGAGAACAATACTCAAGCCAGCTGATGAATAGGATAGTAACCAATATGCACAATAAAACTGGGAAATATTGACTTCGCATTTTTTTTCCAGATGCTTTTATTTCAAGCTCTTGTAAAATGATTATCTATGAGTTGTAAAATGATGACATTTGCTCCACCTAGAATAAAAGGTCTTTTATTTAGACTCAAAAAGATAGAGCAGTTCCTTTACAATCAAGAGACAGAAGGGGATTTCTGTATAGTTGTTGTCATGTCCTGTTCTGTCCTATGTAGTGTCTCTGTAAGATTTCCATAAGATTTATATAAATACATGTATCTGTGACCAAGACCCACAACTTCATTTGGTAACAGCCCTGAACCAAGCCATGCCACATGTGCGCATACATGCAACTGAATTGATCCAAAAGCTCTTAAACCTCCCCCGCATCCTGGGAAATTTTATCCAACTAGAGCATACAGAATTTTTAGTAGCTTAATGAAAAAAATTTGACTTGTGAAAGTATAGACTTTTAACACAGAGGATAACTATGAGACGCTTTGATGTTATTTATTAGATGTGAAATCTTGTAATGCTGCCTACCAACATGAGCTTAAAGAGAATTTATATTTATCCAGTGCCATTTCAAAATAATTTTACTGAATATAAAATTGCTCCAAGCCAAGCGTTACACATTTTGTGACTGAAAGATGGTTTGTTCAGCTGCCAGTTTTGTAAAGCTGCTGTGGGTTCTTCTACTATCTGGCTATTGCCAGGCCCGAGAGCAAAGACTGTGCTGTGAAAACAAGACATGGATATCCCTTCTCCCACCTAATTCTGTCCTCAGCTACCTTGTTGCTTTCAATTTATGAGCCTTATCTGCTCTCACAGAGTTTTAAGTCTAATCTGCAGTGGTTGAATTCTGGACTATAACAGTATAACTGAGAGCGGAATTTATCCATGTTACAGACTTCAGTAATTATGATTATTTTTTAAATTCATGACACTTTCATGATCTTGCTTTTACACACCACACTAAAGGCATATGCAAAATACTATTTCTATGGACATTGTTTGTGAGTTTCCATGTCACATTTCAAGTGTCTCTAAAATATGGAGGGGGAGGGAATTCTTGTCTAATTTGACAGGACTAGTGAGAATGGGCCCAAGCCTGCAGGGCTTGTTCACTCCAAACTTGTATAATGCCAACAAGACCTTGAGGTGTCGTTGTATCTGGGGTTCAGCCCAATCTTCATATTCATCATGAAACTAAAGTCTCTTTATTCAAAAGGTAAATTTGCTCAGCTTCTCACATTATAATGCTTTTTTTTTAACGGACAGGTGGGCTATTCTACAGGATATCTATAACTGTCTTTAGTTCCACCTCCAACTCGGTATCAAAAGTACATGATGTGGTTGCAGAATGGGTAAGTTAAGTTTTCTTTCCTGTGTGATTACATATATGAATCTGCTCCATTGATGTTATCAATCTGAAAAGGGGAAAGAAAAAAACCCACCAATTAAATTCTTAAATTAATATGCGTTCTCTGAAGATCTTCCTATTACTGATTTGCACACTAATGAATTCGGGTCTAGCTGGGGCTGCTAGGCACTATGGATAAAATTTTGAAATGTCTCCACTATACTAGCCAGCTTCTTAAGAAATGTAGATGCTAGTTGAGATTTTGGAAAGTATGGAGGAATCAAAATTGTCTACTGAAAGAGGGAGATGTCTAAGTTCCAACATCACTATAGAGAATTAAATTTTTCCACTCAAATTCTAATGTGTTTTTGAAGTTATAATGTGATAGAAATAATAAAAAAACAGGCAGCGTTCACTTGTGTGAGGCAATACACTTTTCCAATTTACCCTAATATTCTCTACTTCAGAAGTCTTCTGCCATAGGTCAGTTGTTGAGGTTTCTTGTAGCCCGTGGTTTTTCAGCCCATTTTAGCAGACATAAGCTCCTTTCTGGGGATTCTTGAGGTTCCTGCCTCTGAAAGTTCCTCCTGCCCGAATACAGATATTCTCTGTCCTTTTCGACAGGTCACATAGTGGCACTCACACAATCTGTAAGTAGTCTTTATACCAACTACTTACATGAAAATATGATGTCATAAATATATGGCAATTATTCTTTATTTTTCTTTTAATAAACCTTGAGGCTTTCAGCTTTCAGGAGCTAAGGAAACCACCTATACTCATCTACAGCCAGAAGCACGGCCATCCACACCTGCCAAGGTTGTTCTCTTTGCAGGAGTAGCCAGGCGGAGTACGTAGGTGCCTGCGCCAGAGAATCTAGAAAGGCGTCACTTGGCCCTAGCAGACTATGCAGAAGTGTTTCCCAAGGGGAAAACTGAGCAGCCATTGCCCGCTCAGAATACATAGTACAAAGGCCTGAAAAAAAGATCATCATAAGGTTGTAGACTTTTAGGTGAAAATTGACCCTGTTGTTTTGTCTGTAAATCTTTTCTAATCAAAGTGTTTCTGAGAATTTAAGATGAGGAAGAGAGGGAGAGAATGAGAAGTTCAGCATCCCGTGCACTCGCCTTTTCACTGTGTCGTGACCTTATAGAGATTTCCATCTGTCAGTAAAAAAGCCCACATCTCTCACTACCAGTTGTACATCTAATATAACAATCCTCACTGAAATGGGAGAGTGTTCTCTTTACTTTGAAAAACTGAAGGAGATTTCTCAAGGGGGAGAAGGGTGAAACTCTAACTCTGCCTTAAGCAACAAAGAGCTCCATTAACATCTCACCATTCATGTGATCAATGTCTTCCTGTCTTTCAGCTAAACCGTACTTTCCAGAACTGGAATTACACTGTGTATGTGGTCAATATCAGGTAAATGAAGGGGGAAGATGTTTATCCTACATTCCTTTTGAGAATTAGCGCACCCTAATTAATGTTTATTTCTTTTATAGCATTCACCCCGGCTCCATAAAAGAGGGAGTAAGAGAAAAAAGAAGTATTAAAAGGTAACATTTTAAAAGATATTTTCTTGATAGAGGCAACAGCTGCTATTACAAGTGGCTTTACAACAGGCTTTATTGTCTGTTATTGGATTCATTGTCTATTATTGGGCGTATGCTGCCAGTCTGTAAATATATGACTGCTGGTGAGCTGAGTGCTCTGGATGTGCTCAGAAACCTCATACTGGTTATCATGTTTGTTTTGGTTTAAACCTGCTGGGCTTTAAACCTTAACAGATCATTTTTTTCAGAGCTCAGGTTTCGTCTGTCACAAAACTGAATAGACATATATACGTGGTATGGCGTACCCAGCTTTCTTTAGCGCCAGGCTTTGGTACACTGGTATCTATCCACTGTCACTGCATTTATTCTCTTGAACCAGAGCCTTTTGAGTTAACAGACTTCTTACTAGATGCAAAACACTGAATAATCATGCTAGAATTGAACGCCAAACTAGTGTGAGTTAAACTATTTACCATATGCTCTCATTTCCTGACTTCTGCTGGGCTCAGAGGCACTGGAGTTGGGATGGCCTCAAACACAGCCAAAGAAAGTTAGATAGGTCACACCCCCTGAAAATTGGGCCTCGGGGGATTTCTTTGAAAGCAGCAGGCTGATTTCTGAGGGATATATAGGGAGGGAGTGAATCTTAGGACCAAATTAAGGAGAGGAAACCAAAACATAATTAGTCTTGTGAGGAATGGGCAACAAGTGGGTATGGGATGTATGTTTTTGCAGTGCAGGCAAAAGTCCTGTAGGAAAGGACTGTAACTGCTGACTCCTGAGAACTTCCATGATAACAGCTGGGCTTTTTAATTTCTAAGATAGCCCAGTATTCCCAGTTTACCATCAGGAAGTAGTTACTGATGCTTCCAGTTTTCTACAGAGTTTACCTAGATGTGAAGAGATCTGTAAAAGGTACTATCTCCTTCCCACACACCCACAGCAGAAAGACAGCTTTTATTGGCAAAACCATTTAACTGGTATAGTGTAAACTCAGTCTCTGAATGGGCTATTTTGCTGCTTGACCTACATTTACAGTAGGGTGTAGTGATGTGGGTGGGATTTTTTTTCACGCTTCCAAATGATACGGTTATGCCAGCAAAACCTTTTAAGTGGAGACCATGCCTCAGGTCTTACCGACACTCCAAGACTGCTGAGGAGTGTAAAGCTTTTCCCCATCCTTATTCCTGCATCTTTTATGAGACTAGCAGCCCAGCTTGTCAGCATCTGTTCTCCCCTAGACTGCACACCTGATTTCTTCTCATCTCATCATCCTGCCATCCTATCCTATGGATTTGGTTCCCTTTCCCTTTCCCTTTCCCTTTCCCTTTCCCTTTCCCTTTCCCTTTCCCTTTCTTTTCCCTCCCTTTCTGACATACAGTGAATATGGCACTAAATTACTTCTAATAATGTATCATTGTTACAGGGAAGTAACCTCATCCCCATTTACTTTGCTCATCATATGTAATTTCAGAGGCAATGGAATTACATGTTCGTAATATAACACACAGTTTTTCAAGGTAGGCCTGGTCTAATGAGAAACTGGCCTTCTCATGGGCTCTAGTGCACTTTGTGTCAAGGCCAAACGGTATTTTGTCATCATTCTGAATAATTTAGTATAAATGCTAATCATGTCACACAAAATGTTACTGTTCTCCAAATAATCAGGATTGTTATGCTGTGCATGTTTTCTTAGAAAAGGAAAAAAAAAAGAGAGAAGTCAAGATCCTGCCCAACCTAGCAACCCAGTAGGGGTAACGCAGGGATAATTAAAAATGTAATTGAGCTACATGATATGTGAATAACAAAAACTACACTTTTTACACATTGTATATGCACATATACATATGTAGAAATATATATACACAGCATTTTTTGCTGTTTTTTCATGTATTTTTCAAGTCTTGCATATATTTTCATGCATTGTTTACCTCTTACAAGAGAAACATTTGGGAAAAGTTGGCGTTCTCCCACCTTTAGGTCTTCTGAGTATGTCTATCATTGTACATTGCTTCCCTTCTGAAACAAAAGAAGGATCACCTTCCCAGTAGTCTTCAGTGTTCCTGGGTTTAGTCACGAGGTTTCCAGTTCTTTGAGGTTCACACAGCTGTTTCTAGATTTTGCAAGGAAGAAATCTGTTGAATTTCTGAAGATCCAGAAAGCTTTTTTCTACTACTTCCCAATCATTGATTTTAAGATACTTTGTTAGGTTTTCCACTTTCTTGGATCTGTCCTGGGTAAGATTCTAAGGAAATCCTACAAAATACCAGAGTAATGTTTTGGGGTGTAAAAACTTAGCAGGTTACAGGTTGGAAGTTTTTAATCCCTGGTGGAAGTAATGTTAATTTCTCATTACTCAGGCAATCCACTGAAATATTATGGCAGAGTTCTTGTATGTAACTTGCTCACAGTGTGATTTCATACAGTTTCTATTAATTAAATAATCCTATAAACTATTCCTGTGAATAGTTATCCAAAGATTTTCTTATTTCTCCATTTTGGATAGTCAAGAATAAATCTGTTGCAGATTTAGACATTCCATTATTTCCCTTAGTCCGTAAGTACTTTGTATTCCACTTGCCTTCATGTTCATCTGAACAGAATTTCACTTCACAGTTAAAATTTAAGACCTAACTCATAAGTATCATGGCCTTAACTTTATCTTTTACAGAACAGAACATATTAGTCTTACTCTAGCTCACTAAATTTTATGTCTCTTTTCTAAATTTTCCGCAAGATCATAGCCGTCTGGTTTCTAAGGCACTATCACAATTCTTTGAATTGCTCTTTGAGAAGTTTTCCCTCTCTTTACGTCAGATCATATTCTTAGCATTCAGATCGCAGCTTTTTTCCTTACCTTTTGGATTAGTATTTTATGAAACAGTTAAAAAAGCCCCAAACAACAAAACAAAACAAACCCAAAACCTTTCCCAACCTTTTGTATGCATTTTGCTTTGCTTCAAGCCTTATTTACCACACTGCTACCTTATCAAGGAACTTCTGTTATCAGTCTCCCCACCTAGTCTTCTTGCAAGTGAAAGAGGAAAAATCATTAGAGAGAGAATGATTCAGAGAAGAAATAGAAGCTGGAAGTGGGAGGTAGGAAGCTGGCTTTTTTTGGCATGTTAAAAATAGGTGTTTTCCAAATAAATATTTTAAACTGTACTGCATTCTGGAGAAGAGCAAAACAAAACAAAAATATGGAAGTGGATTGTTATTCTTTCATTGCTGCGTTCTATGAGCTGCAGAAATCCAAAGTACACTGTGCTTGTTATGTGTTTACGTACATGGTGATGAGTGCCAAGTCCAAAAGTGCATATTATTGTCAGCACCTTTAATACTGTGAGATCTCTGGGTGACAGCAGTATATCAAGCTAATACTTTGGTAGAATATTAACTACTTTAATAGAATTTTATCACAGCTGTACTCAACTTTGTGTCTGTGTTTAATTTTTTCCTCTGGTTGTACTGTTTCCATCTCTTAAGGAGAGGGCAGCTGTTCAAAATAAAGTAGACAGGAGTTGGGAATGGGCTATGGACATAGCTGTTTCTTTGTCCCCCATTATTTTGCATAGACCTTTGAAACTTAAGCCAACTTGTGTTCTTTATGTAGATAAATTATAAATGTGTTTCTTTTGTTTATTCTTTGCCTTTTGTGACACTGCAGCACTGTCGTAACTTTCTGTGACTGCTGCTTTTCTCAGAAGGGTCCTACTGATCCTAGGTCTTGTTGGACAGCTATGTTGGGCTGCCTCAGTAGGGGAATTAAGCAGTTCAGCTCCCCTGCTTCTCCTTTCTTCTTTTCTTTTGCAAGCAATTCTGAGAATTCAGGACCCAATTCATTTATAACCTTTTCTCCACTTAATATACAAATATTATGCTTGCTCCAAATTCCACTACTTTATTGTCATAATTTTGGCCTGTTTCCTGTGTTCAATTGCTTCTACTATGTGAAACAACATTAATGTTAGTACTGTTAAACAACTCATCCAAATTAAAAACCGCAGTGGTAGCAATCTGTGTAAAGACCACTAAACTTAAACAGAAGTCCTGTCTCTTGGGAATGAAAACAGAGAGGAAAGCAGGAAACTAGAGCTGCCCATGCCTAGTCCTCGTTTTTGAAGTCTGTGGGAGTTATGCCACCAGTGGCAGTGAGGCAGATTCAGGCTCCTACATGCTGTGTTCTTGGGTGCTGTGTTGCTTAATGGAAAGTTTAATGCACTTGGATAAAACTTAAGCTAATTAGATTGTGTAATAGTTCTAGACAGGAGTTAGAAACATCAGAGCAGCATGATTTTGCTTTTATAGTCCAAAGTATCTTTACTGAATAAAGTATTAGGCTTTTGCATTCTTTGTGGATTACTTCAAATTAATCATTGCAAAATAATAATGCTATTCTTTTTATAAATGAACATATCAGTGACACCTATGCCTATTTTAAAGATTTTCCTGGTCTCTACTGGTGCAGTTCCAGGAACAACTTGAACCTGGCCCACCTCTACTCCCCCCTACTTCAACTTCAGCGTTACAGAAGGCTGTAAGGGACAGCCATGACCAGTGCTGAGCAACATTTTAAAATGCTGCATAATGTGTACATTGTGTGTGTAATATTTCTGCTTGAAAAACTGGCCAACAAAGAGCCAAGCAGAAGTCCTCAGGTTTCTCCACAGTGCCCTGCTGGCATCTTGTGTCTATGACCTGTAGAGAAAGCCTTCATCACAGATGGAGGAATTTGGGAATTCCTCCTGAGCGACTGAAGGAAGATCCCTTCTTAGCCTCCCGTTGAAGCTGCCCGCTCCTGATCCAGCTTCCAAGGACTTCCTTTGTCTTTCCACTGACTTTAACTGGATTTGGTGTAGATAGATGCCATTTTTAGGAAAATAATGTGTTGGGGAATGAGGTTTTTCTTTGTTGTTTTGGAACATAATTCATAACTAAAAACTCATTTCAGCGAAGACCAGCTGTTGAAATGTGGGGGATTCCAGCTCTTTCTGTTTTGCCTTTCTGCTACATTTTCTAATAACGAATAGTCTTCATACTAAATCATCACACATTATAAGTGCTTTCTGTTGAAAAGCTGTAGTTGTTTGTATTCCCACACTAGATCTGCAAGGAGGAGCAAGGCCTGGAGACACAAGGTTAGGCACAGAGGTGTGACCATGCAGCTCCAGCACTGTTCTGGTACAGTGGCCATTAATTTAAAAGGGAAGCTTAGGATGCTTTTATTTTTAGTAGTCCAAAAAGTGCTGCAATTTTTAGTTTTGTGTCCTGAAGTCTCAAATTTTATATTTTTTCTATAACGTCACCTTCTGCCGAGAAAGGAGCCTTTTCATCCTTGGCATTACTTAGAATGTGTCTATTATGCCCTGTCCTACTTTTTTGCTCTCTGTTCTGAATATTTTAATGGTATCACAGTCAAAATCACCTCAAGTAAAAGTTTATCCATAACTGATATGCTTTTGTGGAATGCTTTTAATTTTTCCTTTACTTTCATATTTCTTTCTGTCTCATTCTGTGTGTTTTCAAACATTTTGTCTGCTGTTTGTATTACATCTTCACTGAGTGACTTATGCAATAGTCAGCTTTTTTTTTTTTGGTTTGTCTAGTTAAAGTAAAGAAGTTAGTAGTGTTTACGGGTGACTGTGGGCCTATCTGCGTTGTCGGTATTGAATTATAGCTACCCATCACTGCTTATCTTCAAAGCCAACATAACAGCAAGATTGGTAAAGAATTTAATGCTGACATCTTAAAACTTTTTCAAATATGCCAGGGTAGTTAGGAATTAAATTCCCGGTGATTTTTAGTGGAGATTTGGATTCCCTGAGTACTTAGGTGCTTTAAAAATGATTCTTTATATACTTTAAATCAAGTAACATTAACTACAAAAGACACTAATAGCGATTTGTTAAACAGTTTGACAGCCACAATAATTCAGTGTTAGTTCAGCCTGTTTAGTACAACTGAAACAAGAGGAGAAATAGGCGTTGCTAATTATCAGCCACATATCTTCAGGTCTGAGGCGGTCCGTGCTGCACGGTTCGCATGGTTTGTTAATCCTTCCTTCAGGCTCCTCGCATGGCGTAGCGGTGAGACCACAGCCCGTGTGTAGGCACACTGTCCTGGAATAGCTCTGAGTCACGCTGCCGGAGAAGAAAGCCGGCTTTGTGGTACGCGCCATGGCAGCGCAGGCGCCCCCACCGCCTCCTGTGCCTCTGATGAGGGTGCAGCTTCGTAAACTCCTCTCTCCGAGCCAGCTTAGCTCAGCGGACCAGGACAAAGTGGGGTAGACGCTGGTCTGCTCCGGTTTTCCTGCTTGCTCCAGCTGTCACCATTTCAGTCAAAGAGAAGAGAGGGATAAATACTTATCCCCATTGTGTTTACCTATACCACAGTCCATTTTTTTATATTGACAGCAGTAATATTAGCAGTACAGGTTACTGTAGGTGATGTGTAATTTGTAATTGATTACTGCTGCGAGAATCTGTCTGCTTTTATATGGCACATAATAAAAGATGTAAGGTTGGGTGTAGCAAATCCGGTGACACCAGCGGAGCATGGCAGTATTCTTTGAGCGTAGGCCTACTATTTCACAAACTGAGAATTTTGTTCTTCATCATTAAAATGTTTTCTTTCTGGGATCTGAGTGTGACAAAAGTGGAAGGAAGCACTCAGCTTCATATTGCGTCAGCTGTCAAGTTAAAAGGTATTTATTTACTTTGGGAAGCTAGCATGAGTCATTCTGAAAAGTTTATAGAAATTGTTTTCATCATAATATGGAACAGGTTCTTATTACACAGTATATATGACTTGTGCTCTAGGAGTTTCTCAGAAAACAAATAACAAAGTGGTTTAACAGATTATTTTTATCAGTGCTTCATAATCAATACTTTTGTCTATAATTGTTCAAGATAACTGTAGCCAGTTATACCTCATCTATCATTATCCCTTCTGTTTTGTTGCCATTATCCCTCCACTCTAACAATTTTGGTTAGTTGGGAGTTCTGCAATAGGCAGCGTAGTCTTAGCAGTGACTGTTCACATATGACTTCTGTTGTGCAGCCAAAGTGCTGAGGTAGGGAGTGGCATCAGTATATTAAGTTTTCCTCTTCTGAAGTAAAGGGAATAGATGAGTGAAGCCAGAATCTTTTAGGAAAGATAGTTAAGTGCCAGAAGACTCGGGGGCTGAAGTACTGGAGGGCTGAAGGAACTGGCAATCCCATAGGCAATTTCCATGCTTCTGCTAAAAATAAATGCCACAATAAACTGGTGACTCGTAATATATCCGAGGTATACAGCAAAAGCCTGCTAATGCATATCCACCCTACTGAGGCTATTGCCACACGTTAGGCACTCCACACAGACCAAAGGAATGTTAGGAGGAACTCGGTATCTTTGGGAGCAGGGCAGGAGCGACCTGGCCAGGCACAGCTGGAATGTCTCTGCTAAAACACATCCATTGGAGAAAAAACAAGCCAAGCCAGCAGGTAGTCACATTTTTATCTTCTCCAGCAACATGTTACAAGTAAAACAGCGGATATGGCAAGAAAAAAGGAAAGTGTACTGGTATTCAACAAAAAACCCAGCAAAAAACCACACCAACCAGGGACCGTGTATATTTATTTACTTATTTCTTTACATCTGCAACAGTGAAATGTGTGGAGTATTTAGTTCACATTCGTGATTTCTTTATGAAGTTTGGGCTTTTCTTTTTTTTTTTTTTCCCCAAGACTGAAATGTCATTTTCTAATACCAGCTCTCTTAATGACATTTCACTAATAAGAGTACTTCAGAATTGTCAGTTGGAGTTATTCATTTTTCGGAATGATATCTGACAGAAAGAGGGTTAAATCTGCCATCTAAGAGCAACATCTGTACACAGTTTTATACTGTACCAGACTAGGCATCTCTGGAAAGTGCAACTCTAAGTTGTCATCATGAGGATGTCTTTCTGGAAGATTTTTGGAAATGAAGCCCTGGTCTGTCTAGGAAGGGGTACCCGAAAACCCTCTGCCGTAGAGCGCCCCTACAGATTTTTTCTCCTACTCTTCTTCAAGCAGACCGCTAGATCCTTTAGCTCACTGCTGCTTTCTTGCACCGGGGGTCGCCGGTGAAAGCAGCTCTGTTCGGTGTGTGCCCCGCTCACTGTATGTGTGCTGGCAGCGCCGCCGCTACCCAGCCTGCCAGGAACTGCTCACACACCACGAAGGTCTGTCTCTGTTCAGGCAGCTGGGTATCCAAGGGCAAGGCCAAGATGAAGACAGACCAAAGTAGGCTTGCTTTTTCCTTTTTTCCACATTTTGGCTCCCATGGAGATCCAATGTTCCATGCTTCAGTGGCGTCACCTCCTACTTGCCAGAGCCAAGCAATGCTTTTAGGTACCAACATATTCTCTTCTCCAACATGTGTTTTCTGTGTCCCAGGAGGAAATTTTTGAGCCTTCCACTCTGGGCTTCTTTCCTGTGTCCTGCTAGAACTGCTTTTCTGTTCATTATTTCCCTTCCAGAAAAGCTATGTTTTTGGACAAGGGTGGAGACTGTTTTATTTCTCTCACAGGAAAGAGACTTGGGCGCTTCGAACTACTTCTTATGCCCAAGAAAGTAGCAGTGGGCTACAGTACAAAACAGCTATTACTGCTCAAACTTAAATTACTCATCTGAGCAACTAGACTTTCCTAATTAGGACTAAAAGTTTCAGAAGTGTGTCGGGGTGTTTTTCACTCCATCATTTAAGTGTTAGGCATCTGTTCTTTGTTAACCTTCTAGTCTTCCTCTGTAGTCAGTGGAGAGATAGACCTTCTGTCCCATCCTGACAAGTTTTGTAAGGTGGGATGAATCAGCTCTTAAGTTCCTAACCCATCAGCCACCAGCTTTTAGAATTTAATTAGGACCCATTTAGAACTCACAACTTTTTTGTTTCATCTTTGAATATCTTTTAAAGTAAGCTAAATCTTCTGAAAACATTTCTTAGTTCTTTTGATGAGATGCTTCTTTAATGGTAACTAGAGGATGAAATTTCCCTACTGTACTTTCATGTCATGACCCTATATATACAAAAATAATAATTTACAGATAATGAGCAACATTAACATTAACATAATGAGCGACACTGTTCCATTCCAGAGTTTGCCAGATATTTTTATTTCCACACATTTGGCCTCTGCTGTTCTGACTCAAACACTCAGATAATTTTCCTTGCAGTTTTGGGGTTTTGGCTCTTCTGGTTTATAATTCTACCAACAACATCAATTTAGAAGAGGAAGACATCCGACAGAAGCTCTTAAATAATAATGGAACCATGGAAGGAGGATATAAGCTTCATACTGTGGATGTTGATCCAGTGGGTAAGTAGTTTTTGGCTTTGTTACACAACAGATTTTGTCCATAAATAAGCATCATCTGTGTTAAAATAATCACACATTTCCAAACAGTATGACTGTTTCAGATTTTAAATTGTCCCTTTAAGCCTCATTGTTCCACTAATCTCAGAGAGCTGTGCTCAAGATATCTCTTTTAACACAAACACAGTTGTCCAGATTGCTTTAGTTAGTGTTGTGCTCTCTGGTTTGAAGAGGCTGGGACAGTTCCTGACAGCTCGTCTGGTAGTTTGAGGATGATTTACAGCCAGAGCTATAACGAGACATTTTGGACTTCCAAGGCCCCTCATGCCTACTCCTGAACCCTGTTGTTCGTGCTCCTGGCAGCTGCTGCCCTTAATCAATTTCCTTTTAGCTTTCATCTTTTCCCATTCAACTTCTTCCAGTCAGACATTGCCTTTCCCATGGCGGGAGGAGGTGGGGGCTGTTGGAGCGCAAGTGGATGCAGCATGCACGTTCTATCCTTTCCCTTGAGCAGCAGCAGTATATGTTGTCCTCTGTTGTATGCCTCTCCATTGCCACTGCTCTACAGATAACTACCCAGAATTTCATTCGAAGACAGCTTTGTGCTGTAGACTGGTTGATGAGCTTAGGACAAGAAATGGAAGATGATTAAATGAAGAAATTTACCAGTAACACTGATGTATTTATATTTTTATAGAAAAATGTTTAGCTGAAGAAAACCCTCCAAACTATTTTTGGCCAGATACCAGACCAACTGTGACAAACTTTACATTATGCCATGGGAGCTCAGTTCAGACTGCATCAAGAACATGGTAGGTGTTCAAATATCTGAGAAGCTGAGAGCTTCAAATGCAACTTTCTGGTTATATAGTTAAACTGCATCCTCCATAATGGTTGCCATTGGCTGGTATTGTATTTCAGGAAGATGATTTCTGTACTATGAGAGATTATGTGTGTGCAGTAAGAGTATGTACTTCTGCTGTGGTTTAACCCCACAGCATCACACAGCCGCTCACTCACTCTTCCCCCCACCAAGCAGATGAGGAGAATGGGAAAAAAACTCATGGGTTGAGATAAAGAGAATTAGATAGTTTAACAGGATAACAAAGGAATAATAATAATAATAATAATAATGTTGTTTTGATGTTCCTCAGTGGCCTGACTCTTAGGTATATAGGCATCTACATGATGTACTTTTATAATTAGGTTCTCTAGCTGGGCAGCAATACCTTGCCACAATGGGGCAGCCCAGGTGGGTTTGCCTCTGTGCTGCCAGTTGCTCTGCTTCCATTGCTACAACCCAATTCCCCACAGGGAACTGACCACCATCTATGAATCAGTATAAAGGCAGAGCATCAGCCACTTTTCTCATTCAGCAATGTCTAAAGCCAGCTGGATGGCTTTCACCTTCTCCTTCAGCAGGTTCTGTGACTCATTGTGTAGGACTCCATACAGCAGCCTTCTACCTTCGATTCTTTCCCACAGTGCGACAGACCCATCAGTGAACAGGGCATACTGCTTCTCATTTTCTGGCAGTTTATTATGTGTAGGGCCTCTTTAGCACGCATCACCTCCTCCTCTGGCGATGTTCTGAAATCTTTGCCTTCTGGACAGACTGATTAATTCCAAGATTCCTGGACGATTGGGGTTTCCTATTTGAGCCCGCTGTGTGAGCAATGCGACGCTCTTACTCCACATAGCATCAGTTGCATGATGGGTGGAGGAGACCCTCTCTTTGAACACCCAGCACCAGCAGTCGGGGTGCCAGGAGGAGCCGTGTTTCACTGCCAACCACTTCTGAAGCAGCTCAAACCCCTTCATATGCTGCCAGTATCTCTTTTTTCAGTTGGAGTGTAGCGGGCCTCAGATCCTCTGTACCCCGACTCCAAAACCCCAGGGGTCAGCCTCAAGTCTCCCCTGGTGCTTTCTGCCAGAGACTCCATCTCCCCGGCTGTGATGTAGAGCACATTTTTAACTTCTAGTCCCCCCTGTCATTTGATAAAGAGGGCTTACAATCAGACTTTAATTTGGGATATGCATTCTCCAGAAACTCACAATGCCTAAGAAAGCCTGTGTTTCCTTTTTGCTAGTTGGTGGACACATAGTTGCTATTTTGTTGATCACATCCACTGGGATCTGATGACTCCTGTCTTGCCATTTTATTCCTAAAATCTGGATCTGCTTTGCAGGTCCCTTGACTTTACTTCATTTCATGGCAAAACTGGCTTTCAGAAGGTTTTGGACTATTTTCTTCCCTTTCTCAGAAAATTCTTCTGCTGTATTGCCCCATACTATCATGTTGTCAGTGTATTTCAAGGGTTCAGGTGCTGTCTGGATCAGTCCATGGCAAATGGTGGGGCTGTGCTTCCACCCTGGGGGCAGTCAATTCCAGGTGTACTGGACGGCCCTCCAGGTGAAAGCAAACTGTGGCCTGCACTCTGCCACCAAAGGGATTGAGAAAAACACATTAGCAATATCAATCGTGCTGTACCACTTGGCTGCCTTTGACTCCAGCTCATACGGATGTTCCAGCATGTCCGGCATGGCAGCACTCAGCCGCGGTGTGACTTCATTCAGGCCATGATAGTCAACTGTCAGTCTCCACTCTCCATTCGACTTCCACACTGGCCATATGGGGCTGTTAAAGGGTGAGCAGGTTCTGCTGATCACTCCCTGACACTCCAGTTGACGAATCAGCTTATGGATGGGAATCAGGGAGTCGGTTGGTGTGATATTGCCACCAGTGCACTGTTCTGGTAGCAATTGGCACCTGTTGTTCTTTGATCCTCAGCAACTCCACAACAGAAGGGTCCTCTCTTGCAGCTCACTCAGGGACAGGGATCAGGTAATCTCTGGTTCTGTCTCTTCCTCCTGCTCTTGTGATGGCCCTGTCCATCATCCTTTACTAAACAAGTTGACTTTCATGTCCATTTCGTCTTAGGTATATTTGTATATATATATTATTTATATATTTAACCCCAAACAAGACCTGAACCACATTCAGGAGACCTAGCAATAGAAACATGCTGGTCTGAACATCCCAAGGATATTCTACATTCTCAAGAGCTATTGTAATTAGCCTGGAAGAGAAGGGGAAGGTGAAGGAAGGTGTGTCCCTCACATATTGGCTCTCCAAGGAGAAAAAGTAAAAAGTGTAATTATTAATAGCTTCCGAGAGATGGCTCCCGAAGTACCAAGATGAAGACATTGCTGTCGCTTCACTCTGTGCACCGCCTACCACTGCTGGATAGAGATACCAAAGTGGTATGATTTTATCATACTAGAAGCCAGTAGTACACCGAAGAGCAGAGCAATAACCTTAATCCAGTGCCTAGAGGTGACAAACCACACATAAACACTGATAACCAGTATATACAGCAAGTGAGGTGTTAAATAACACAACTCTGAGAACAGCTCCATGAACACATAAAACGACGTTGTGACCAGTGACAATTAAACTAATATAATGAATGCTTATAACAAATTTGTTTTAACATGCTCTAGTCAGATCTGTTGTTATCTCAACCCTTCGTGCCCCATGTTGGGCACCAAAAAGGACTGACGTGGTTTAGCCCCAGCCGGCAGCTGAGCACCAGGTGGTCGCTCGCTCATCCCTCCCCCTATGTGGGATGGGGAGGAGAATGGAACAAAAACTCGTGGGTTGAGATAAAGACAGTTTAATAGGATAACAAAGGAAGATGATGATGATGACAATGATGACGACGACGACAACTATAATTTTATATTTTTATATATATATATAAAACAAGTGATGAAAAAATGCAATTGCTCACCACATGTAGGAGGATAAAATCCAACACCCTGATGCCCAGTGTATTTCCAAGAAGCAATGCCGCCTCTCAGTTAGCTTCCCCAGTTATAACCAGAGCATGATGTTCTGTGGTGGGGAATATCCCTCTGGCCAGCCTGGGTCAGCTGTCCTGGCTGTGCTCTCCCAGCTTCTTCTGCACCTGGTAGGGCGTGAGAAGATGAAAAGTCCTTCACTTGGTGTAGACACTACAACTACCTAGCAACAACTAAAACCATCAGTATGTTATCAACATTATTCTCATAGTAAATCCAAAACACAGCGCTATACCAGCTACTACAAAGAAAATTAACTCTATCTCAGCTGAAACCAGGACAACTTCACTGGTAAGAAAAACTCATCTACCACTTATGTAGGGCATACTGAGGCCCACAGTTAATACATGTTCAAAGTGAATATAAAAATAACACCTTCTTACAGAATGAAACTGCTTTTTTCAAGTCATGTTATTTATGTTACTGAAACCAAAGTTTCACATTTGCTACCACTCCACTACTACTATCTGATTTGTTTAAGAATTTCTCAACAAAATTCTATGAAGATGAGATGTGTATTTGGTTTAATCCAGAACCTCTCATCTCATTAAGGGAAAGTAAAAGAAATCCTGTGAAACAAGCATTTTGCCAGTAGTTAAGTCATAACTGAAGGTGGGGATAATCTTATGCTTAAAGATTTGAACTTGTGGTTTTAAGGTTTAGGATAAATTTTCCCTGATGTTGGCTTTCTTTGTGAACATCTACAAAAGATGTAGACACTGTATCTCTATTTCCCATTTGTAAAATGGGAATATTATTACTTCCTTTGATATATTACCAAAACAATATGGCTTTGATCTCCTTTGAGTTCCTTGAACATGGCACTATGATGATGCAATATTAGTCAATTTCTTCAGTATTTAGGATGCTCACCATTAAATGCAATATAGTAGTCTTATCCGCCCACATTGCATCTGGAACATGTTCTGAGAAGACCAGATCTTTTACTTTTTGAAAACAATATGTCAGCATGGATATGAATCAGCTTTGAGGTTCTGTGCCAAACAGGAAAGCAACCAGCATTATATTTAACTAACTCACTTCCTCAGCCTCTTAATCTTGTACAAGAACTGCTAGATTCTGATTGACCAACTTTTGTTGTAGAGTGAGTAGTACAGAAGTCAAATTGTTTTTATGTCAGAGCCTCGAAATCATAAAAAATTAAGGCTTCTGGCCTTGCTGCCCCAGTATTTCTTATCTTTATTGTTCATTTGTGATCTACACAATGCCATTGATTGTCCATGTACAGCACTTCTTATAAAAACAATTACTGTGTTCTGCACTGTGCTATGCTTTCCTTGCCACTGCCTCCTCTAGCTTTTGCCAGTATGGACCACAGGTGGGATGTGTTTTCAGAGAAGAGGAAGCTCTTGTAATGGTCTCTTCTAGTCCTGTGCATCCCACAGTAGAAGCTTACCTGCTAGTGTGCTGTTATAATAACGGTGATCAGCTGAGGAATAACTTTATTCTCTCATGTGCTGAGTGAAAGGATAGCTTTTTCCCATTCTCCATCCTGCCTTTGCTATGCTATGATAACATAATTGTCTTTAAAGAAAACTGAGGAAATAGTGTGTTTAATTTTGGAGCCATATCTGGATATTTTGCTATGGTAAGGCTTTTTAAAAAAAATTTTGAAAAAAAAAAATCTTTATATCTACCCCTCACCTTGGATCTGGATCTGATGGTGACCTGCCCTAATTTTCATGGGTGGCATAAAGTTACATCTTCATATAGCTCCCATGCATGTTCTTCTGAGAGGTATTGTGGCTTGCTATTGACTTGATCAAAGCTATTTATATGAAAGGGAAATTATAGAAACAGCATCTGATTAGGCTATAATAGGGGCATAATAGTTTGTGTCAACATTTGTGTCTTTCCTGAAATACAAGGCCAGAATTTCCACTGATGCAGTTTATCAAGTCAGTATAGGAATCAGCTGGGAATTTGTCTGAAAGAACTAGGGTTTCTCTCAGCACTGTCACTTAATTGATCACATATTTCCACTGTCAAGCATACATATTTCATTTCACTAGGGGTCATGGTGCTAGGAAAATTGTGAATTGAGAGGAGCGGACCCCTGTGACACCGACAGAAGAATTCTGAAACATTTACATAATTTTGCTATTGTATTTGATGTGAGTTTTGTCATTTTTCCTCTTTAGCTATTTGGGTCTGCAGAATTATACATCATACTGGGGCCAGCCTGATCTTAGAAATTGCACAGGTGGGTATATTGATATTGGTCTTTGGCTAAAGGAATAGTTTTGTAGACTATGGTTACTGCTTTACTGTAAGGAAGTTATATTAAGGAAGAATATCTTCCTCCTTTTTGCTAAGTTGTTTAAAATCTTTCTAAAAAAAAATCAATGCAAAGTAAATATTTAAACTCTGGGGAAGTGCACCAAGTTGAATTAAGCCCACTCATTAAAAGCTTTGCATACCAATATAATGAAATAAATCAAACTCTTCAGGTACTTTAAGCAAGAATAGAGGCAGGTGGTAGCTCACCTCAATTTGATATTCAGGTTCAGACAAATTTTTAAATGTTCCAATGCCTGTAGGTGCCAGTGGAAAGACTCCCACTCTCTTCACTGGGCTTATGATCAGACATTTTCAGATTTATTCTCAGTTTGCAAAATACGTCTTGATGTCATTCTGGCCTTAAAGGAGTAATAAAATAAATAGACAACAATTTTATGGCCTCTTTTTTTGGTGCCAGAGCTAGTGAAGAGAATGATACTCTCATAAGTAATTTGGAGTACCTACAGTAAGCTCCTGTTCTGAATTGCTTTCTTGGAGAAGCCTCTTCTTTCTCCTCTGATAGAGAGATCCTAGGGAGCCTGGCTACCAAACTTAGTTGTTTGAATACTTGCAGTCAGGCTATATGAAAACACTGTTTCATGTAAAATGAACATTCCACAGTAAATGTAACAAAAGCTGTGTTATAAAACACGACATTAAAAAACCAGAGCCAGCTGCAGACTAAAGAAGGCTGATCTTTCAGAATCTTATTTGCAAATTCTAACAAATCTCAAATATTTTGATATTGTAAAATGTTAGCGTTTACGTTAGTTTTCTATCCAGGTGGCATCAAACCTACAGTTTAACATGTGATTTACACTAATGTTTTGCCATTGGACACATTATCAAACTTTCTTTACCAGGAAGATTCTTCTCATGAAATTTGCTTGTGTGTTGTGCTTGCCAACCCTCTGAGCAAGAGTGCAATACTCTGAAGGAACTGAAACATTTACAATGGGGTCAGACTTTCTCCCCAAATCTTGAAAGAGTGACTATTTTGTCAGTAATAGTGACTTTGGGTGCATTTGTTTCACTTCAAGAGTGAAACTGGTTTTCGCAGTGAAAAAGAAAGGATAGCATAAAGAGGAAAAAAAGAGAGAAAATATTCTTTTTATTCCTTCCCCTTTTTTTCCTTTCAGTCAGCCCTTTCCATAATAGTTCTGATTTACAAACTCAAATCAAATTAAGGAAAAGAAAGGCACAGCCAGTGAGGACAGTACATAATAATCAGCAGGCTTTATATACATTTTCATAAAAATATAAATTTGAGAAAATGATAAAATCCTATGTTCATTACAAGTACCACAGAACATGCTCTAGCTTTCAACAATGAGGATAAAAATTTGTAATTCTGCATTACTTCAGGACTGATAGGCATTATTTTCTCTTTTTACTTCATTTTACGTGTATACTTACAGAAAATGCAGCTGACATAGCCAATCAGCTTCTGAATCTCACTGGTGAAGGACAGCAGCTAACCTCAGACAAAGTAAATGATGTTGTGCAGAAGCTCAAAAAAATTGTGAACGATGAAGAAATTGATGAATCTCTGGGTTCTACCGTGGTGACAATTTTTTCCAATATTCTAACCAGTTCAGACAGCGTATTGGCAGCATCATCTTCAGAGTAAGTATTTCTGCATTTGATACAAACTTTTGAGAGCAACCTGCAAGGTTGGAAGGATTCATCCTTCCATATATAGACAAACAATTGCAGTACAAAACCCAAACTTTTCTGATTTCCATCAAAAAGAATTTTCCAAGTTAGATATACAAATGTTTCTTCTTGTACTAAAATTTGTGTACATGACAAAGTATTCAGATGGAAGAGAAGTCTCCTGATACATGACACAGCATAGATCTAAGTATTGTTGGAAAATTATTTCAAGACTAGTGATATGTAGTCAGATAGTTCATGTCAATAAAAAGCTTTTGTTTGCAACAGAGATGCATAAGTTTACAGTCTGATAGTTTCCTTGTGAATACACAGATGGGTGGTAGAAACAGTCAATAACAAGAGGATCATCTTAAATGTGGAGAGCATACAGAGCATAATATTTTCTGTATTCAGTCTTTAGAATAATTTTATTTCTGGTTTTAGAGCTCTAAAAACTATTGATGCCTTGGCTTTAAAGATCCAGTTCACTGGACCATCCATGAGTATTTCAACAAGAAATCTCGCACTTGGAGTGTCTTCTGTAAACTCAACTTCATTCAAAGGTGGTTCTTTCAGTGTCAGTCCACAGAATAATGCATCTGATTTCCAGGTATGGAACAAGCAGTTGTATTTGAACATGAAATGTGCCTGTTGTTCCAAGCGTGTTTATTGTGGTTCCTATAAAACCACTTACAACTCCCACTTCTCCCCCTACTTTCTACTTCCGTTTTCCTGCAATCATCCAAACAGATTAATGTAGTGTTTCCTTGAGTGACAGGAAACCCAGATAAACTCACATTTTCCATACGGATGAAAAATAATTTGCTTACAAATCCAGAACAGACTGTATCCTTTTTAGTTTGGTGGGTTTTGTTTGGGTTTTTTTTACTAATGAAAAGGGAAAATAATCTTTAACAGTCTGATGCATTACCCGTTGTGCACTAGCTAGCATTGGTGCATTTCAGCTTTAGAATAAAACACCTAAATGTAGGTATCTACACATAGACTTCTGCAGATACAACAGGTCTTTAACCTTCCAGTATAAACGTCTACTGCTAACAGAGACCTAAGGCTGATCCAGTGTCCACAGGTAGGTTGATAGGCTGATGCCATTTGGGACGTCCGAGGCCTTGCAAAACATTCACATGGAGCTTGACCAGCCTAGACATGAAAAATCAAAGAAACACAGATCACTCAAAAGGCGGAATGGTCTCCAATGCTACAGTATCTAGGCAGGCTGATATAGTTAAGATATTTGTCATCACCTCAAAAATATTTTTTCTCCTTTTTTTCACAAATAAAAAAGCTCAGACATCTAAAAGTTATGAAATAGCATTTGAGATGCACATGAGCATGTTTTGGGATATTCCAAAGGTTCTGTTGACATCAGTAGCAATGAGGTGCCTAGACTTTTTAAATTTCACTGTGTGCCTGTCTGCATCTTATGGCACTTAAATGCTTTTAGAAATGTAGTACAATCTATTTTTTTCACAATTATGTAAGAAATCTATGACAGAGGTAATGTAATCGTAGTTTCCTAGAAGTCTAACCATTCAAATACAGTGAGCCTTACTTGGAGAAACACATAGAAAAGATTCAATAGAAAAATAAAAAACTCTACTATTGTTTGGGCCAGAGGAACCAAATCTGAATCCAAACAAAACATGACATTATGAAAACGATTAAAGACTAATCACTAGAGTATAAGCATCTTGTGGAACCAAATTAGTTCCCACTGCAAATTGGCAAGACAACAATCATGATAAATGTCTGATCATTTTATAAAGTATTGTATACTGTAAAAATCAAAAACAGTAATGAAGACAGTGCTAGAAAAAGTAGTAGTAATACAATATGCTGCAGACCTTTTACAGTATATAAACTTTGGATCAAAACTCAAATGCTGGTTTAAATAGATACAAATGGATTTAATGGAATTGAGTTTTCACATATTTATATTCATAGATGTTTTGGCTAAAATTTCTTTGAATCAATTTTATTAGAAATTTTTGATGATTGTGAATCTACTTTTGTTTAGCTCTCTTATTAATGAAGCTCAATAGCTGTTATCAAAGGAACGTTTCTCCTCCAGGTTTCATCCTGTATTTATGGAAAGAAAAAAGGAAAAATTCTGAAGTCAGGTTTGGGATGTTTGCATGTATAATAAGAATTACCATCTGTGGCTTGAGGACATCCAGGAATTTTCTTGCCCTGGAATCATTTATTACAGCATTGTCTAAATAATCATAAAATCCCAACTCCGCCAAATTATTTATAATGTTCCTATTGGAACATGAGTTTGTTCTCAGACTTTTACATTTCCAACAGCTGATTGAGAATTCTTAGCATCCTTCCTACCAGAAAAGACTACAGCAGCTGTAGTCACCATTTATATTTTCCATGCCTACCAGGAAAGATACTTGCTATCCCTGCTGGAGGGAGATTCCCTTGTGAAAGCCCAGGTTTTTCACCAGTGATGTGATGATCTATCCCAGGCTCATCAGGGAGCATTAAACTCTTCAAGCTGTATGTCAGAATGTTTCCAGATTTTATTTCATTTTTTTTTTCTTAAAGTAGATCTCAAGCAAATGTATCCATGCCAATTTGGAAAGATTCTATTTCAGGCCCCCGTGTCTTTATGTTTCTTGCCAAACCTTTGACTAAGTTAGCTTTTTGTGATTCATATTATTAAACTGTTCCTGTATTCTATCCATACTTCTTTATAGAAGTGTCTTCCACTCTATTTGCAGACAATACCAAATGGGACATCTTTATCACACACACACTTCCTGTTTAATGTGTCTGAATGATCGTTTGAAAACCTTTTATTCCACTGCATTTAGCCCTGTCAAGAGATATCTATGAACCACTTCCTAATTTCCAAGGATGCCTGTTATTCACAGTAAATTCATGAAAATTTAGAAGTTAAATAAATTTATCAGTAGCCTATGCCTTTTAAGTTTCTATTAGCTCATGGTGCTTTTAGGATCATACAACCGATCGTGAGAGGCAAAAATACATGACCAAGTTGCCTCTGGAGAAGTCAGGAGCGTGAGTTTCCTTATCTCACAGGAAAATTCTTGAACGCTTTTACTACAGAGCCACTGTGAGATGGCTTGCTCCCCTTCCTTTGATGGGTGGGGTGGGACACCTTGAGTATGCCATGGTGGGAGAGCGTGCAGTCATAGAATTGCTGTCTGGCAGCTAATGAAATGCAAGTTTGCATCCTCATTTATTTCCTGCTCACTTGTTACATCCCTGTGCCATAGAGGGCTTTCAGCTGTCTGACACGTTGCCAGTGTAGATTAAGCTTATACTGATGGCAAAAAGTGTATTTTTTCTGCTACATAGCATGATAAATATAGAGACGTGACACTAATCATTATTTTTAAATCTCCCTTCTGTAACAGAGAAACTAGGAAAGCTCGTAAGAGAATTAATTCAAATGTGCAGATCAAGCCCAATAATACAACTCAAGAAAGAAGGAATCAGAACATATTTTTCAGTTGTCAACATTTTTTGGTATGAGGAAAAGTATGTTGAAGGTTACTGAAAATTATTATGACTGCCATTATTACCATCTCATTATTTCCAATTTATCATTATAGCAGGGGAAGAGTTTGGTTGGTTGGTTGGTTTGTCTAGTATCTGCCTGTAGCAGAAGGCTGATCTCATGCTGGAGGGGTGGGAAAACCTCCTATGCCTTACATAGGTACAGGTCATATTAGTGTTGATTGGTTCTAGTCCCATGTTTAGATATCTCTGTGTAAGGGTGTGAACCCAGCTGTGGACAATGGATGGTTTGGGGTTTGTTTGAACATGTTCCTCTGTTTGTTTAACAGATAGATTTTGACAAGGATCAGACAAATGCCTTTGCTTCTGTTGTTCTGCCACCAAGTTTACTGAAGAATTTAAGTCAAGATGAGTTTGAAGTTATATCCAGGGCTCAATTTACTTTCTTCAATAAAAACGGTCTTTTTCAGGTAAACCATAATGCGCTTTACATAATTTCATTTCCATTAGGGTGAGTCAAAGGCAGCTGCTAAAAGTTTCCTGTTGTGTAATCATTTGACAGCATCTCATGAGTTACAGGAATGAGAAGGTGATAGCAGATGTAGGCACTAGAGGCGGTGTTATGTTCAGAGTGACAAAATAGCCAAAGTGCCCAAGCTGAATTAAAGTCCGGGATTTGACTGCAAATTCCTGTCACACGTGAGAGAAACTTTTTCTCAGGGTAATCTATGGAAAACTGGATCCCAAGTGCTTATAATCAGAGTAGCAAGGCCTCTTAAAGGGCATAACTTCTGTTAAAATGCATTAATATACATCCTTGACGTTCAGTGGAGCCAGGTTCTTTTCTGTCAGAAGGGAATTTGGCCTATAACACTACCAAGTACTCTTTCTTTCTCTTTTCCTTAAAAGAGTTGGTTGGCACTCATATCCAGCTGACTATTTGCATTCAGTTGGAAACTCTGGGCTGATGGTCATCAGCCAGAGAATATTTGTTCCTATACATACTATTCTTCTTTTCATATATGTGTTCTCATGAGGACACCATATTTTAATGTGGAAAAAGGTTAACAATACGTGTGCCTGAAAACTAAAGGGATCCAGGTAGATTTGATTTTTTTCTCCTTTGGGTCCGGTCACATGGCAATTATAAATAGTTCCTGCATGGCAGATGCCAAAAAATTTAGGACGAGTTCGCAGCTTGGAAAAAAACAACCAAAACCATACCTATTTAGAAAAAAAAAAGAGTTAATTAAGAAGGAAACATTGTTTCATAGTGAGTGGACTGAGCCTCAGAAGACTTGAGTTTGTTTTCCCATTAGTATTTCAAGTGACCTTTGGCTCTTTTGCATCCGCAGAACTCTTTAGTATTGTATTGTCCCTATAGTATCGTTTTTATTGGCAGTGTATCCAGATTCTTCAGATAATCTAGGCAAGAAAATACCCATGACCCTCAGTTGCCTTCTGAAATACACCCCGAAGTATCTTTAACCATTTAAAATAGTATTCATTTTAAGCCCACTTTTGAGAAAAACAGGATGGATATATTTAATAAGGAAACCAGAAGAATACAGATGTAGGCTTGTCGTAATGGCATAAAATAATATAAAGTCAAAATGTGTCCTTTAATGGTGCTAGAATCTGTTTCTAAGGGATACTTAATAAGTCCTTGAAAAGCAAAAACCAGGATAATTTGCATCTAAATGTGCAACTAAAATTCCTTCCATTTTTTTGTGTGTTTTTCAGCCTATTAATGGGTAACATATTCAACACTATTAATTAAAAATGTGTAAAAACCACATTTTAGTAAGTCTAAAAAAATAAATAAATACAGGCTAAAAACAAAGCCTAAAAATAAATTGATCCACATGCCATCTCAAACCCAGTAGCTTTATCCATTAGTATTAAAGTATTTCATAAATATATTTATTCCAATTGCAATTTAAAAAAAAAAAATCCCAATGCTATTAGCCATATTTCTTACAAGCATTCAACATAAGAGCAAAACATCATACTTTACAGCACTGGAGGGTTTTTTTTACTGCGACTGAGAGTATGCTAGTAAGTTTTATCTTGTCATTCGTTAAAATCCGATGTTTATTTTACTTAGAAGACTGTATGAAAAACTGATGTAAGCTATTCAGTGTGGGATTCATTTCACCAAAGGCAGGTGTGTTCAATGTACATACCCTATGCCTGAACTGTTGTCCATAAATTGCCTTCCAAGCCAGTCGATGGAAAACAATGGACACTGTTGAGGTGCGAGACATCTCATCCTAGTGCAGGAGTAGGCACCGGTTCCCCAAAGGAGCACAGTGCAGTTTGAGACACCCCAAGGTACAAAGGTGCTACCGTCTGACAGATGTGACAAGGAACCTGTAAGAGGCGTGAGATCTTCTGCAGTAGTAGCTGGAGACTGAGCAGGATACCTTAAAGCCTCTAAAATGGACACTTATTTTTAGGCAACCCGTATTTGACCTAGATATATGGAATAGGTAAGATGGATTATGCCCTGGATGTGCCAGTTTCCTTTCATTGACTATGTTAAGAAACCCTAGAATGGCTACTTCAGTTCTAGACACCTTCTTTTTGCATGCCTAAAGTTAGGTTGGAAGGATCATCCTCATGAGTTCTGAGGCCATGAAAATAGCGTGCAAATATGATAAATACATGAATTGTAATGATTGTTTAGACTAGACCAGATTTCTCATTGACGCTAGCCTCAGCACTGCTTTACTTTGTGCCTCTGTATTTTATTGGCTAAAAGCTTACCCCTAACTTTAGCTAAGCACAGCCTTATAGCTAAATAAGCAGTTATCTGTATTTTATTTTAATGCACACATTATTTCTATTCCTTTCTAAGGACAAATAAGAATATATTAAATTGCCTTCCCTAAAGAGACCATCTGATAGTTATTTCTGGTTTTTGTTATCTGCTACAGACAGGATCCACTGAAACCCATAGAAATCTGTCCAAAAGCTTTCATAGACTTTGTCAGATGTTGACATTTAGGTGGTAGCCAAGAGGTTTTCTATCGTTTGAATGCTCAAGAACTATCTAGAACACTGTATTTTCATGCCTCTGCAATTTTAAAGTTTTTAGGAAATTGTGTCACTAAGTTCCAGTATAATCTGAAATACCGTGTTTGAAAACTCTTGGATATAGTTCTTAAGAAATGAAATATTCTTCTCAGGATAATGTGCACTTAATAACTGCAGCTATTCTGTCTCTCATGAGTGGTGGGATCTCATGAGCCCAGTGCTGAGCTGATACCTGACATTTTGTCAGGCTAACAAAACCCCTAGACTGAAGGAATCAGGGGGGTTCAGGAGTTTGGCAGCCCAGAGGGAAAGTGAGTGGCAATACAGTTCATTTGACCCAAGATCTGCTGCAAGCAGTGACCAAGCTTCCCAGCTTCCCATAAGGCCAACCCAGCATGTAACTATGTAAGTTTAAATGGAAGCTCGTCAAAAGAAAATAGTATTTCCAAAGCACTTGCATTTTAATAAATCATCAGTTTCCAAGGAAAACTTCTCTTCTGGAAAATTATCAACCTGGTATTTTTTCACTGCAGGTTAGAAATGGTATTGCTTAGCAATGACATCAGTCTTCTATTTAAATTCCCATCAAATAAGACCTTGTAGAAAATATTGTCTCCTACAGTATGTAATATTGCTTTGAATTTGTTTACTACTTCTCAATCACTCATTGTAAAATGGAGGATAATTTAGCAACTATACGCAGAAAACAGGTTATTCTCCAAGAACTTTGCATCAGCTAAGGAGGATAGCGTCGACAATAAGATAAGAAAGCTAGTTCATTCTTGTTTAGGGAAGTGAGCTAATCATATCATGGGTTGTTATCTGCTACATTGTTTGAGTTATAATTTTTTTGGCATCAGACATAATGATTAAAAGGGGAGTTTATGCCTTCTAACCTCTGTCTGTAATTGTGCATATATATGTTTATGACTATAAGGAAAATAGGGAAACTTCCATGAGGCAAACCCATAATTTGATTTTATAAACATAATGTTCTTATATTGCATGATCAAAAGTGTAGAAATGCTGACAATTTATTTATTCTGGCACGCTGCAAAAATGAAACTGTGTAGTCTGGCTTTTATGTTATGTGCTGTGTAAGCATTTATTATATTTTTCTGAATCTTTCAAAGGATGCAGAAAATCCTGCCAATTTGACCAGTTTTGTGGTGGCATGCAGTATTGGAAACATAACCATTCAGGATCTTCAGGATTATGTGAAGGTTACAATTAAGCATACCAAAATTCAGGTAAGACAGGACTGACTATTCAAAGGAACAGGAATACAGATTATATATAGTAAAGGCTGAGCGTATAGCCTGATTGATTTGGATGGATTTTGAGTAAGAACATAAATTCAAATGGAAATAAAAACTCTAGAATAAAAGCAAGTAAGGAAAAAAATAAAAATAAATAACATCTCCCATCCTCACGCATTCCTCCTCCATTCATGATCTAACATTTTTCTGGAAGAATGTTGATTCTGCCACTCAGAAGCAATTTCTTTGCCAATAACTGTAGGTGAAACCTCTGTTCATGACCACGTTCGTGACCGGTGACCAGGGACACGAGATTTAGAATGACTGAAATTCTTTGATCAGACATGAATTGCTTTGTTAATAGTTCCCCAAGCTATTTTGTTGTTATGTGGTTTTCAGCAAAGGAAGAATGGAGAGAACCACATTGTTAAAAGATGGCTACAGTTTAGGGAAATACAGACCAAAAGCAACCTTTTGGCACATACTGTTTCGGTTTAAAACCGTGTGAGTTTGACTCTGTTCTCAGACACGTTGTCAGTAGCTATTCCAAAAAGGTAATAGCACTAGAGAAGTTAAGAAAGATGATGTTAAAATGCAATACCTAAGTAAATTGTTTATGTAATGAGAACCTGGTTTGAAATTTTCATAGTTGGCTTAACTTTATCTCGCATTTCATTATAATGATTATTTTGAAGTCAGGCAAAACAACCTCCACTTAGGTTCAGCAAGCTTTTGCACATTTTCAAGGCCAGGTACATAGAGGATTCAGTGAGAAGTCCTAAGGAAATGAACAGTAAAAAGTATTTAGACTCTGTAAAGACATCATACTCATGGATAACTTTAGTGAAACAATCAAACTTCATTATTCTGAGGATGTGGAAAAGGAACAGTGCTCTAGATTTTATAATCTGGGCAGATTTGTCTTTCTAGCAGAATAAGTTCTAATTTGACACTGGACAAAATTTCAACAATCCAAATGATATTTATTCTTCAGCTCATTAAATGGAAAGATATGTAGGAAAACATTTGTTTTAAATGTGTATGTTGATGAGATTTATGTCTGAAGAGGTATACAAAGTCTGCTTTTGCATGTGTTCTTAGGAAAATCCTAAGCCTACCTGTGTCTTCTGGGATATGAACAAAAATGGTAAGTTTAAAAATACTGTCATCTCTTTTACAGGGGGGAATAAAGGTGTCTAAGTTTTAGAATCAGTCACAGTCTTGGCCCTTTTTGCTTCTTAATCAGTCCTTGCAGAATTAGTCTTTACACTGTATCATTTCTTCTGGTTAGTACAGTTGCAGCAGATGTTAAATATCCTTTTAAAGAATTTTATGTAAATTTCTGTAGCATTTTAAATTTTTAAATTAAGTTTCTCTGCTTATCTGTATCTGACAGCTGTTCTTCACTGATATTTCTGTATGTGCAAATAAAATAGTAATGCTACTCAGACACATGAATGGTTCATAGCCATACTTTTAACTGGTCATTTTAAAAATGTTGGGTTATTTAATTGTGAGATTGTGCTTGTTACAAATCTCAAGCTGTTTTTTTCTTCTGTGGGAGGTTAGAAACTACCTTACACAAACTTCATTCACCTTCTAAATGGATGACAGTCAGCACGATGAGGTCCCATACAGAGACACAAATTAACAAGGCAGCATTTTACCTCATTCTTCATTGCTACTGCCTAACCTCTGGGTGCTTTTACACTCAAGCTCTTCATCCCTTGCACAGACAAAGCCATTCTCTGGGATGACTTTCCAGATCCTTCTATTTTAGAGATCACTACTGAGATGTTACTCTTCCAGAGCAAAGAAGTAACTGTCGTTAACAGTAGGATTTCAGCTGGAGGGGTTTAGTACAGAGAATCTTGCAAGAAAATAAAATTTACCATCCAAAGTTGTACTTGAAAGCAGGAAATTCAGACAGAAGAACCGAGGAGAATGCAGAAGGATAAAAAAGAGGGAAAAAAAAAAGAAAAAGGAAAAAAAGACCCTAGGTAGGAAGTTAAACTTAAGCAGCACATCAAAGGAGAAACACACAGGGAGGAAACTATTCTCAGTGGATGCTTGAGGTGGGGGAGAGTTTTAAGTGGTTTTGGAACATCTTCACAATCTTTTGTAAGATTCTGTCTTGAATTTGAGGTAAAGTTATAGGGCCAGTCAGATAATTTGCTGGATTTTGCCTGAAGTTGTGCAAAAATGTCTTTAAGAGTTCAGAGAAGATCAACTATTTCACAAAATTAGTTCATATTTTAGCAGGGAAAAAGGAAAGGAGAAGTAATCAGAAATTTTTGACATTTAATTTTAAAAAATAAAAATCTTTCTACTTATTTTTCAGAATGGCCTTTTCAGGGGGGGCAAGTAGGGGATAGTTTACTTCATGTTTTTTCTTAAGGCCACAAAAGATATTTGGGATTATGCACTCTGACCTTCTGCATTACACACTGGAGAGCGGAAGGGCAGGGCTCATAAATGCTTGCACGTGCCTGGGGAGTAGGAGGGAGGGAGGTGCAGGCGTCACATCAGTGCGGTAAGATGGAGTTCTAAAACCATCTTATTGTTGGGTAAAACTATGGTGTGTCTTAATGCATGATCTACGTAGTAGGTCTTATGCATCCCTCATTAAACAAAAAGGTCCTTACCTGTATTATAGATCTCCATCTATTGCTTCTGCTCAATAGTCCATTACTGGGACATTCATCTGGCATGACTCTCTGCAGAAACTAGGAAATCTGACGCTTGCTTCTTCTCCTCATTGTTTTTAATGTTCGCTCATTCAATTTGAGAAAGCACTTCTGCGTTTGCACAAGACGAAGTGAGAAATTTGTTGAAAGAGAGGGTGACATGAGTTTGTTGGAAAGTATGGTTTCTCCTCTTTCATTTCCACAGGTGGCAACGGTGGCTGGAACCCTGCGGGCTGCCAAGTGGACGCAGAGTCCAATGAAAACGAGACGGTTTGCTTGTGCAATCACCTCACGCACTTCGGGGTCCTAATGGTAGGCAAACTCGCTGTTCACCAACCCATCTTTCCTAGGAACTGCAATGCAGTTTTTGTCTTGGGTCAAGACAGCTCTCCTTTTTGTTACTTGTGTTATTCCTTTTACACATCATTTTTAATAATAATGCATCATTTCCCCCCTTATTGTCATGAAGTTATCTTTTCATAACAAAATAGTTAGTGATAATGATTCACAAATGAGGCAATGAGTAAAGTTAGTCATGAAAGCACATTATTATTATTATTATTATTATTTTCTTTACAAGTGGCTAAATATTATAAAATAAAAAGTAAAATATGCCCATAAGAGTATTCTAAATTTTGAAAATACTGTGCCACAAAAGACCTGGGGTTGATACTTCTGAGCAATACCACAATACAAATAGCATATTATAACATACAACTTCAAACCCGGGACATGACTGGATGAAAAAGAAAGTCAGGGACTGTAAAACCAAGGCCCAGTACTAACACTGCCACTAGCAAAATGGAAAAAAATTTATCTTAATGAGTCCCAAGGTACAAGGGGTCCCTGTCATTTCCCTTAACAACATAATCTGACAAAAATGACCTGCAGCTGAGACAGGAGGGTGTAACAAGAGGGAAGTGAATGAGAAACAACTCTAGGTAGATTTGAAATTTGAAGATCAGGAAAGTGGGAAGCTGTTTGCAGAAAATAAAAAAGTAGGAAAAAAAGTTGAGGTGCTGTTTTCAGAACAAAAACAAAAAAAAAAAGACTCATATTGTGAAGGAAAGCAGTCAGGGAAAGAAAAGTGTCCTACAGTCAGTAAAGCTGCTAGTGAGGGTGACAAGTCAAGGGAGCACAATAATTCCTTTTCATCCTGAGATTCAAGGGGCTAAATTGCCCCTTGTGAATTTAGGTAGCAAATCTGACAAGATTTATGCTTATCTGACGTCAAAAAGTATAAAGCAATACCTTCTTTCGTGAAATGCGTAAACTCATATTTGATGTTTTCTTATAAATGGCTTTAATCAGCTTTGGGGACGCCTTGCAGTGCAGGCCTTCTCTTAGAAAAAAATCTGCCCACGTCGGGCCGCTAGGAAAGGTGTGAGTGGTACTCTGTCAGAGCCTTAAGCAAAGTCTCCAGGCTGGTGGCTGCGATCGGCAGAGCACAGCCTCCCGGGGAGGTGAAGGGGAGCCGTACAGAGCTCCTCAGCCTCAGGAGCAGAATTCCTCCGGCATTCAGGTGCCTCCAGCTATTTGCACGTGTGAAGTGTTTTCGAGAGAAAAAAAATCCCAACATGAAAAAAGATGGAATACTGCTATCTTAACATCGGGTGATTTTTTTTATGCTCAGTAATGGGCTGAAATGTTTCTTTCCATCTGAAATGAACATTCTTTGGCCTCCGAAACATACCTGAAGAAGAGACGTTTGCTCCCGATCACAGCAATGCTGTGGAAGTATCTGGTTTTCGATTTAACTTGTTGCAGTGACACAGAGGACTTACCCGCACAAGGGAGCCGCGTGCGCTGACTTTTTCAGCTTTGGCCTTCCCGAGCCTTCTTAATAGAGCTGCTCTCTTCACGTCATGCTCAGATGTAGATATGAAAAAGCCACAAGCTTTTTGTCTTTTTGCAAGCTAAATTGTGGTCTTGTTTTACTTTTCATCCTCAGAGGGAGAAAAAAAGGGCTTTCTTTAGGATATATTCAATGAGTCCCTTCTCTTCCCCGAAAGCTTTTGTGGCAGTAGGAAATAAGGCAGAAGTTCTTTGAATTTGGGCTGTGTTCCAAGAGATTTTTACACAGTTTTGACCCTTTTAATTGCTTTTCCATTCAAATAATCTTTTCTGACTTTAATTTAGCTATTAAATTATTTTCAAATAACACTCTCCTTATACATATATAAACTGTCATAAAAGGTTGGGACAGGGTGTAAAAAACTGCATACAGCTCCTTCCTTTTCCTATGAGGAATAGCAAGTTTTGTAGCATTTTGCTGGTTTCTTTTTGCTAGATAGTTTTGCTAGGGACAACAGTTACACTGACTGTAGAATGGACACCATTATATGTTAGTATTTGCGCACATTTACTCCGGAGTGATATAGATCCAAACATTCTCATTTTTTCTTGTCCTTAAAAAAGGAAATAACACTGGCATTTATTCTCAGATGGCACTATGTGGCAATTACAGTTGGACAGAAAACTGGAAAAAAAATCCTCAGAATGTTCCTGCTTCATTTCCAGTTTTTTTTTTTTTTAAATGTTGTCTTTGTCACTATTTTTCTGACCAACTCTATTTATAACTGTAGTTTGCATGTAAAAACAGACCATAAAAGCAAAAAGCAATATCTTGCCCTTGGTTTCACCCATAGATGATTAGCTACATTGACTCTTATGAACTTTTATTAACAAGAAGTGAAGTCAGAAACTCCCTAGAATGGTGCATATTTTTAAATACTTTTAAATTACATTTTCTTAAATCTTACATCTTCTTAAAGAGAGTTGTCTATAAGAAATGGAGCTAAAACATTTGAAAAAAGGAGATTTTTCCAGGGAAGGACATTTGAATTCCTGGTACTGAATTACAAGGATCAGTATCAGGCTCTGCCTATCTGCTGATCCCAGCAGTTATAATACTTAAAGCACAATGTTTTCAAGAGCTGTGGGAAGGAAGTGAGAGGTGTAACGACTATAGCCTAAGTATACTCAGTAAACATGAACCCTAATGTCAGGGTTATAGGGGTATTGCCAAAGCGCTTCTGAGTTTTACTTGACTGATTACCAGGAGAGAGAGTTGTACTCAAGGAAAATGTGTTTGCTATAACTGATGCCTCTTTCTCCTCTCTCATGTAGGACCTTCAGAGAACCATTACACAAATAGACCCACAGAATACCAAGGTCCTCACCTTCATCACTTACATAGGCTGTGGGATATCTGCTATATTTTCAGCTGCAACTCTTCTGACGTATATTGCATTTGAGTAAGTATTAGTTCTGTGAAAAACACCACAAAGGAAGTACCTGTATGTGGTAAATAAAATAAACCAGCTATATGGTTGATGTGGTTTATTTGTCTAGGAAGGGAAATCTATGTTTAAAAAAAACAAACTGCAAAATCATGGTTGCAAAGTTGTAAGTGGAAATTTTTTTGAAGGGGACATAGGTTCAGACTCTTTCCTCCTGTTTCCAATGTCTTGTGCTGCTCAGGCTGGGCAACAAGGCTAATGTGTCTCAAAATTTTCTCTTTTGAGAGTACAGTATCCTGCAGATTCTGAAAAGCTATGTATTATTTTAAAATCTGCAACCAGTGTGAGCATAACAGGTCCTAAGTATAAAAAGAGAAATTTCCAACTGGAACAATTACATTCTAGAGCCCTTCAGAAGGAAGTAGGAAGGGAAATAAAATGAAGATAAATCATGAAGTGTTACAACAATTTCAACAGCAATCCTACTGAAATGTGAAAGTGACTCAAGGGAATGCACAAGTTTTGAAGTGATACAGTTCTGTGAACAGTGAAAAGAGAAAATGAAGTCATATCAACACAAAGGAACCATTCTGCCTCTAAACGGACAGGACAGAATAGCTGCTGAATGATAGTTTGCTGGAGGGGGGCAGGCAGGGGAAAGGGGGTTTTCAAGTTCTAAACATCTCTAATGATTGCATTCCTACTGCATTACCTACGGTATAATGTTCTGGTCCAAGATGGCAGAAGGTGTTGGCTTGCCCCTTGGTTCATACATTTCAATGCGTATCAGTGAAAAAAGAAAATGGACTTGATCTTCAGTCTTCCTAAGATACTATTAAAAACAAACACAACACACACACACGCCCCCCACGCCCCCCCCCCCAAAAAAAAAAAAGCCAACAGCAAGCATTGGACAATATATTCCTAAAATTAAGCAAAATTTAACAGTTAAATTGATCCAGAGATGAGCTTCTGGCCAGCTGTGTTTTGAAAGTTTTCATTTTCTTCAATTTTCATTTAAAGTACAAACTACATTGTATTATATTTAATTTGAAAGGTTTTTAATAATAAATCAGTTGCTAAAATATTGTCAAAATGAATTAGCTCATTAAGGTCCCGAAGAAGTACTGGCTTTCCCCCACCACATACAACAGGAACCTTCAGCGATATTACACAGAAGTGCACATCACTGCGCTTTATTGCCACAAAAGCTTATGGCTGAGAGGAGATCCCTGTGCTTTTATTTACTTTGTAAACTGGTAAACCTGCTGTAGGCCGCTTGAGTGATTGAAGCCAATTAATCATATGCACCTGTATTTCTCTTGTTAGGAAGTTGCGAAGAGATTATCCATCCAAAATCCTGATGAATTTGAGCACAGCCCTGCTCTTTCTTAACTTGATCTTCTTACTTGATGGTTGGCTTGCATCATTTGACGTAGATGGCCTCTGCATAGCTGTAGCTGCACTTTTGCACTTTTTTCTTCTGGCCACCTTTACATGGATGGGACTAGAAGCCGTTCACATGTACATCGCTCTAGTGAAAGTGTTCAACACCTATATACGGCGATACATACTGAAGTTTTGCATCATTGGCTGGGGTGAGTTCAGTAGATGCAGTATTTCCATAGCATGTATTTCAAAGTGATGCTATATAAAAGCTCTCTATCACAAATGCAGAGCAGAATCAAAATCAGCGTTTCCTTCTCCCGGCCCCGCGGCCGTGCCAGCGTGCAGCCAGCCCTCTCTGTTGCTGAGTTCCCATGTACAATTCTGTGCAAATACACCGTAACTGGTGCTCTCCGCCTGGAGCAGCTCACAGCCCGAGGAGGAGCGGAGAGACCAGATAAACTGGTCTTACTTTCCAGAGAGACCAGAAACGGAGAGGGTAAATGCTAGTGTCGTATCAGAGATGGTGAACAGTAGTGCACAATGAATTCAGAAATGCTTGCAGTTACTACAAAGCCTATGGCGATCTTTGCATTGACTTTCAAAAACCTTTCAATCCAGCTTAAAGTTTCTTGCCAACAGTACAAAGGATATGGCGGAATCAGAAACAACCAAAATTTCCTGAGCTTCAGCACAGTGTTTAAACCACAGAGAGATCCTGCCTGCCCGAAGCAGTGTACACTGCAGGACTGAAATGGAAAGTGTAATACCGAAAAATAACCTCGAGGCTCAGGCAGCAAGGCTTTTATTCTTCTTCTTTTTTTTTTCTATATCAGGAATCTGTGCCTTCTGCCTGAATGCACATATTGTGTTTGAAATAATACAACACAATACAAAACCATTAACCTCATGGCTAGAGCGCTGACCTCAGTCCAGCTGATAATTGATGTCTTTCCATTGGCAACTAGCATCCTCTTTGGCAACCTCAGCAGAGGACAAGGACTGAGTGGTTGGAAAAGCAAATTAACCTCTTCCCCTTTGAATCTCTTCTATCATGGCAAGGATAAGCCATGTAAATAAGGCATGTCAGGAAATGTACATTTCTTTTGTGAGAGCTCTAACTCTCTGCACAGAGTTCTCTTCCCCATAGTTGTCTGTTTTCCCAAAATATTCCCTTTATTATTAAAAAATATATAGTTTACTTCATTTTTGGGGGGACACATTTAAATAAAGGATATATAATACTGTAGAAAAAGAGGAGACATTTACAGTTGAGAAAAGCAGTAGAGAAATTACAGGTTCAAGTTCATGTTCCCCACTTCCCCAGCCTAATCAAGTGACATTAGCATCTCTGAAAAAAATCCCTCAAAAAAATCCCAATACCATCCCCCATTAGATCTCATTGTTGTAACAATTTGTTAATCTTCTTCTCCTTGCTATATTATGAGAGCCTGTGTGCAATTGCGAATTTAACTTTGGGTAATTAAGGGAGATTATTTTACTTTAGTTTCCATATCGCTTACTAAAATAACATTTTCTACCTTACTGAACATTATGAGCCTTATTCATTAATGCCCATTAAGTGCTTTGGAAGTTTTATACATTTTTACTGTTTGAAAATTGTTTCCTTCTACTTCTTTATGCAATTTTCTAACATAGAACTACCTCAGGATACTCTGTACTAAAGCAATAGGGATGAAGACATCAATAATTAAGCTTTGCATGGTGATTTTGAAGGTTTAGGAGATTTGAAAGCAAGCTACAAGTTTTCTTGTGTTACAGGTTTGCCAGCTCTGGTGATAGCAATAATTTTAGCAAGTGCTAATACAAATGCAAGTCATGTTTATGGCAAAGAGTTATATGGCAAAGATGCTAACGGACAAGGAGGAGACGACTTGTGAGTATTTTCTTTAATCTCTTATAATTTAGCATTTACAGTCTGCAAAAAAAAAATAGCATCAGTCAAATTGCTTTGGAAAAGTCAGAGGTGCATTAAACAAGCAAAGTGGGCAAAATCATCTTCTAAATTAGTGTGAAGCGTGAAGAAGTCTATAAGAAAAGTGGGAGGGAAACCTGCATTACCCAATGCCAGGTACAAACACTCCTCTGGCAAAAGAAGAATTCATAAGTTTTGTCATGAAAATAAAATAAAAATATCTGGTTTGGTTTATCTTAAATGAGAGCAATATCTTCTAGGTAAGAGCAAAGAAACTAGTAGTATAAAATTAGTCTCCTTTGTAAATAAACCAGCCTTTTGTCAATGTAGTTCAATAGCTTTCTATGTTCTTCTCTTGATGTCCAGATAATAATCTCTAAATGCCAATTTTTTTATATGACTTCTACCTCATTTTCTGTTCTTTGCCTGGCAAAGCTTCATCATGTTAAATAAAAATGTCACTCTGTATTTTTATTAAAGTATCATGCTAAGCATTCCAGCCGTTTGCTGCTAGAGGAATAAGCTAGATCTCTCACATGGCTGTCAAATGGGTACCTCAAAGGACTACCTGTCCTGCTTCTTCTCCAGAGATGTATGAGTTCTCCTTTAGCTCAAATGGCAGAAACTTGAGATTTTGGCACTGAAGATCCAAGTTTGCCCACTCTGTTACTAAAGCATCCTGTGCTTCACAGGGATCAAAGTGGTGAAGCTACTTGTGCCGAGTCTAAACTTTCCATGATAGGATTGCAGTTCCCACAGCTTGTATCTGAGGTCAGACTTCCTTTTTAGTTAGTTTTAACTAAAATGCAGTACAACCCTCAGATTTCTGACATGATGATACTGTGGGCCATAGTCACTTAAGATGCTACTGGGCTTCATCCCATTTGCAGACAGAAAATGGAGAAAGGTTTCATTTTAAAGTATAGCTCTGCATCACTGGTATCAGACATAGACTGATTTTCCTTGTAGTCATATAAATAATTTAGGGATAGTTTGCATTATCTAAAAATGATCATATTTTCATATTTTTTTTATAGCTGCTGGATCAAGAATGAAGTTGTCTTTTATGTGACTTGTGCCGGCTACTTTGGAATCATGTTTCTGATGAATGTTGCCATGTTTATTGTGGTGATGGTGCAGATCTGTGGGAGGAATGGGAAAAGAACTAATCGGAGCCTGAAGGAAGAGATCCTGAGGAACCTCCGTAGCGTGGTCAGCCTCACCTTCCTCCTGGGCATGACGTGGGGCTTTGCCTTTTTTGCCTGGGGTCCCTTAACTCTTCCTTTCCTGTACCTCTTCTCAATTTTCAATTCATTGCAAGGTAAGCTGAATTTCTGTTCTGAGAACAAGTAATATTTGAGCTGTTGCTGTTTGGGGCATATTGTGTCCAGTGATTTGACTAGGGAACTCAGATCCAAGCTCCCTAGATTTTTCCTTGATACTAAACCATCCCTAGTTTCCCCCTGTGTGGAATAATGATACCAACTAGGTACAGGTTGAATATCTTAGTTAAATTAATTAATGTTTCAAGGTCTTTTCCATAAAATGCACTGTATTATAAATAGTGCTATTCCTAGCTAACAGTCTGCAGCTATCTCCGTTGAGATAGATGCTGTATGACCTTCAACATTTCCTTTCACTGATTATAACAAATATAGGAAGCCTCTTTCCTTAATTTATTCCTGTAAGGAATGTGTAAAGCTCATAACTATTTTATTAAGGCATGAGAAGCTCATAAAACAAAATTCAGTCCTGTTTCAGTGTGGAGAGATAGCACAGAGGTATGGGATATTCTTTGGTTCTTTAAGGAAAATCCAGCAATTGTTATAGTCAGCTTATTTTTGTTTCCTTTACTGAAGTTTTGAATACTTTACTTTTCCAACGTAGTTCATTCTTCTGAAAAATGATGTAAATTGTAATCAAACAGTTATAAATTACAGAATTATATAGCTGACATTTAAAAGAATTTCAGCTCAGAGCTGAAATTTGTGTTTGTACCAAATGACATCAGAATTTCCACCTCCACTTGCCCTACCCACTAATAAAGAACAACTAAAAACATAACAAAAAGAAAAACCCAAGAAGGTCATTGAAGGGGCATGTGTTATACCACACACATATTGATATAAAAAATAAATTTGCCTGAAAAAATAGAACAAAAAACAAACCCAAGAATGTCATTGGAGGAACGTGTGTTGAGATAAAAATTAAATTTTCCCAGGGTCAGCAAAATATCTTCCCTTTATGGAAAAAGCACTCAATATTACACTGTGTGGATTTTATCTGTTACAACTGAGACATATTTACGGCGCTAAAAGATTTATTGAGCTTTCATGGAAAGAGAATAATGTTGTGGGTTTTGGTTTGAGTCAGTTTCAACCTAAAACACTAGGCAAAATGGCAAAAATTGTTTGGATGTGGTGTTCTTACTAGAGACTTTTTTTCCAAAGGACAGATTCTGATACTCCCCTAGCAGCATAATGAAATTTTTGCTGCAATGTGTCTGTGTTAGAAATTCAGAAAGGCCTAGAGAGATTAGAAGTATGGGAAGAACATGAAAAAAGATTAAAATTCTGAAAAGCATGCCAAGGATCAAATTCAACAAGTTCTCTGTGACCAGAATTTCCAGTGCAATCAAATAAGCTTGTATGTACAGAGTGCACACAAGGTTGACCACCACTGCTTAATTCTCTGTGGGGTAATAGCACTGTTCAATGGAAAATGAATATTTGGAAGGCAGTTAAGTCAGAAGATGAAACTGAAAAACCTGAGGAGTGAACGCAAAAAAGAGGAGTGATGAGCTTCTCATGGATTGTGGTAGCAAAGATGGCACAGTATGTGTTCAGGCCTGTCATATCAAGCACAGGAAGATAACAATCTTGTATCAGAAACTACTTATTGCTGTGTCAGAAAGAGCTAGGCAAAGCTAAAGAAACAAGAAAGAGGATGTTTAAAATCACATGTAACTGGTGTAGTGCACACGTAGCGCTGAGGGCACGGAATGGAGCAAAGAAAAATTTAGGATTTGTATCAGGAAGCGTTTTCTAGCAGCAAAAAGCAGTTCAGTATGGCAAGTCTTTCACCAGTATTAGCATGAGGTTAATTATTGAGCCCTCAGTAAATATGGTTATTCTCTCTCGCGAGTTTTTGAAAACTGCACTAGTATTTTAAGCTATACCAGCAGCCTCCATCAACCTAGTTTTCTGTGCACTGGCAGTGAAATAGTAAATTGCAGAAACTACTGCTGTTACTGTACTTTGCTATTTCATCTACATAGGAAATGATTTTTCTCTCTTTGACACTCAGAGTAAAAAAATCTGGGAACATCTCTTTTTTGGCTACTCATTTTATATATATGCCTGGGCAAGCCAAATACTTTCAAGTCAGAGCCAAGCTAGAGCCAAGCCTAGGGTCTGATTTGGCTCTGGGAAACAAAACCAAAGCTGTATTACTAAAGCACATTGTAAACTTAATGAATAATGAAATATAGAGAAAAAAATTTCAGAGACCAAGCCCAGACAGGGCAAAGGCGAAGTACTTAATGCAGTACGTTCGTTTTGTATTACTATAGACATACACGTTTTCTACTTTAGCCATTCTGAATGTTCCAAACTTTCACCACAATTTAATTAAGCATCAATTTACAAAGTCTGTAGATATGCAGAAGTCCTAAGAGGTACTTTGGGCCACCAACAACTGCATAACTCTAAGCCTGTAGGAGCTGCTAGCAACTGGACTAGAATTACTCTGTGCTTAAATCACACACAGAAATATTTTACTAAATGCAAACATAGCAACCATAATTCAACAGAACTTGTATATGGGATACATTAAGGTGTGTTTGCCTTCCTTAAACTGTGTTTCTCCTTTTTGTCCCCATTAGCTCTTGAAAAATTTTGCAAAAAATATGTTTCACAACACAACCTTTACCTCAAGTTAAGCGAACTCAGCTGTCGCAGCCTGGCCTGACGGCTATAAGCGAATACACGTCCAGTTCAATGACAAGCATTCACGCAAAATTAGACCTCAGCGCTTTGTAGGAGAGAGGATAATTTTATGCTCCAGAGCATTTTTTTTCCAAGCTATACCCTGCCATTGTGTTCTACCAGCTGAACCATAGTAGGCATTAGTGTACGGAGCTATTCATGATGATCATAAAGGAACAGTTTTAGTGGATGGCACTTAACCACGCTTGCCCACATTATGTAGCATTTCTTCATGTTTAAGATATAATCATGAGGGATTTGGCAGTAACATTTTGCCATCAGGTGTTCAGCCCCAGGTTGGCTCTGTCCCAGAGAATAAGAGTAAAACAAGAACAGGCCAAGCCGGAGAACGATGGAAGATTCCACAGCAAGTGCCTGCCTGGGAAGCGCCAGGAGCATATGAGATTTCCAACTTCTATATTTAGCTCCAAAGTATCTCTGTAGAATGATGAAATTGTACCATACGCCCAGTTAAGACCTTCCTTACCACATGGTAGATGCTTATCTTCTGTCTTGAAAATAAAGATTATAGGATTGCATGAGAAAAATGAACTCTACAAAAACATTCTTAAACACATTTATTGTGATTGCTTGCACAAACCAGGCAATTTTTTTCAGAAGTAAGTAGCTGGACACCTAATTAGTACTTGTGAACATATTCTTACCATTTTCATAATCATTTCAAGTACATGCATGTGATGTACATAAATCCAAGTGTACTTTTTCAGGGCACTCTTTAGTGCCAATTACAAGAGGTCTGGTTTTAAAAGAATACAGCCCACAGTTCTGTAGATATGGAACAGAAGAATATAAAATATCTTCTTGCTAATATAATAGTGTCTATATTTACTTTGCAATCTGGCTCTTGCAGTCCTGTTGGGTGCAAAATATTCATTTGATTCAAAGACACAACCTTTTAATTATTTTCCTCTAAGCAAAAACAACAACAACAACAACAACTAAAGATCCACACTGAGCTGGATCTAAATCAACGGTGTCAATAAAAGGGGTCCTGTTCTCTCTCTTCGGATATCCCAGACACCTACATCACAGCTAGAGGATGGGAAATCTTTAATTTCCAAACCACTTAAATGAGGGATAGATGGCAATAACAAAACTTTAAGATTATTTTCCTTTGCTTGTACTTCATACTTTTGTTATCAGACTTTAGTTAATCTGTTTATCTACTTATAAATACATGCTTCATTTGCTGTTTATTTGCTTTTGTTGCAGGTCTATTTATATTTGTATTCCATTGCGCTATGAAAGAAAATGTGCAGAAACAATGGAGGAGACATCTCTGTTGTGGCAGATTCCGACTGGCAGACAATTCAGGTAAAAGCAATTCACAGCTCCCCTCTTTAGATGCCGCAGTAGTCCATAAAAGTCCAGGTGAACAGCTCGCTATGTTATTTTTAATATAATACAATGTAGGCCAGAGATGTGGAAAAACAGATTAATCATAGGCTGTCACTTCACTTCAGTACTAACAATTGCCAAGGGACTTTTCAGATATCACTTCATAAAAATTCTCAAGTCTTCTCTTTCGGTTTTCCACTGAGGGCAGCTGGTAAATTTTGTAGTGCTGTAAGCACGGTTTGGAAGGCCCTTTGGACCCTGCAAAAAATAAATGTAAAAAATTAAATAAATATCCAGAGATTCAAACTCTGTCATTCAAAAGCCAATCTTATTCCTTTTCTCCTACTTTACAGTATGTTGACTGAATTGTGTGGACTGTTAGGCTGATGTAGGAGCAATTCTTAAAAGGCAGATAGAAATACTCTGACTTCTTTTGCCTTTATCTTTGCCTTTTCAAACTGTACTACCCTTCACCATATAATTCACAGAGACCATTAGAGACTCAAAAACATAGAAAATTCCTTTAGCAGAAGCCTGATTATGTTCCAGAATTGAAGTTAATCTTTATCAGCAACTCTCAGGGAGAAAGGAGAGCAGTTGGTTTGGACACTTCAAAGTGCAACACTTGGGACACTGCCTGTATGGTCTCCTGCACCTTTGGCCATCTCAGGTGGCATTAGACTCCTGCGTTTAGGCAACTTGTTCTTGCTTTGCTGTCTGATGTAATGATTTTGGACCGTATAATGCTTGCTCATACGGTTCTTGCTCAATGACCAGGGTTGAAATCCACAGTTGATGTAAGGTGGCATAAGCTCATTGCCTAGGAAGGTAAGCCAGGCTATCCCGGATAATAACAGTGCTCCAAATACCCTTGTGTCCTTTCCTTCTTGGTATCCAAGATTTGTTTCAAGGTTGTAACTAACTGCTTTGCCATAAAGACTTTTGCTTTGTCTTGCTCCATTTTGTTTAGGGAATGCGTTCTCATTGTACACTATAAAACGTTTATGCTTTCATTTTGTAGTAAGAAAACCTGATTCATGATTTCAGAGAGTTAATACAAATTAGGAAAAGCGTATTCATTCTGATCAGGCATCCAGATTGTTTCGTATGTTCAGTTTCCATGTGGTTCATGCTGTAGCTCCTGAACTGGAAAACACAGATGGATAAAATTATTTCCAGATTTTTATGCTGCTGTTGGGCAGCTTGTGGGTACGATAGAAATAAAAACCTGAAGGATTTGAGTACTTCAGTGGTATACTTAATGTGCTGTCATTACGCCTAGCATTAACCAGTCCATCACCACCAGCTGGTTTTATTCTCCATGAACCTGACACAGTTTTCAGGCAGAACAGTGAAATATAAGCCAAATGTGAACTTACATACCTATCCGACTGAACTGTACTTTAGGGCATGCTATGTTAAAGCAAAGAAACAAACAAGCCAAAGCCTTGCCACACTGCCCTAGCTAGATCAGAGAAATAGTAACCTATGCCCTATAGCAATGATTTAGGGTAAAATATTTGTCTTGATTTAGATCAAGGCTAAAATGGCCCATGTGTCTTTGGTTTGGACTTCTCTTCCATTTTGTGCATTTCATTGCAGAACAGTGAATTACGGCAACAAGATGAAAGTGTGAAACTAGCAGCACCTACCTGCAAGCATATGATAAAGAGTAGTTAGATACATTTATTCTATTGGTATTGGGACACTTGTGATGAGTTTTCCAGTGTCAGTTTTCCTCAATAAGTTTATTGGTATTAGTTATTTCATTTAATTTTAGAAGTTGTTCCAGTATAAGAGCCAATTGTGTTAACAGTTCGGACAAAACTCTTCGAATGTGAACTACTGAGTAACTATTGTTATTCATCATTATTAGCAGTGCACCAATATGCTAAACCCTATAACAACAAGTGCAATTCCACTAGTATGTAGTATCTACTTCAGCAGATCAAGCCCTTAAACAGTACTGTAAATGCTCGTCTCCATCCCTTTCCTACCCATCCCTTTGGATTTCTCTCTTCAGGTCATGAAACTTTGGCATCCCTATACTGATTCAGAGCTTCACTGCTCTCCTGCGTCCTGGAAAGCTGGATCTTTCTTAGGGTTCTGCTGTCCAGCCAAATGATTGTTAGACTGTTAGAGCCACCAGTTTTAACTGCTGTGGTAAACAGCAAAGCAAATAAAGTTGGAATAATTTTTGTGTATCTTAGGAATCAAAGAGGCTACCTGACAAGAAAAGGATAGGCTGTTTGTTATTAGCAACATTAAGAAATGCGTCTGATACTTGAAATGTTCATAACTGAATAAATTAGTCAATTATTTATGTACACATGGTAATTATTTATGTAAAACTTTTCAATCATTTCTAGATTGGAGCAAAACAGCAACCAATATTATAAAGAAGAGTTCTGATAATCTTGGGAAATCCTTATCCTCTAGTTCTATCGGCTCCAATTCAACCTACTTAACATCCAAATCAAAATCTACAACGAATACATATTGCAAACGAAACAGCCATACAGGTGAGTTCTTGCACTGTAACACAGTGCAGCTGTGAATGCGTAGTTTCATGTTAAAGGTACAGTAGGGATTTCTGTCGCAAGGTTAATGTTAGAAAGTTTCACCAATTTGTACAGATTCAGTATTTTTAAAATAAATGTTACTGTTCGGTAAGAATCTTAATCTAATATACAATGCATCCAATGTATAGTTCTGATCTCGGTATGTTCCCGTGCTAAACAAAATAGGCATGACGAAAGCAAATCTCGCTTTTTGTATATCGCTTTTACCTTTTTGGCTAAAATAAGGTAAGTCTTCTTATCCCCTTGTAAAGACAGGGTAGCCAAAGCGCAGAGAGATGACGTTCATCGCCTAAGGTAACAGCAAAGCTAGCAGCACAGCTGGAAATAGGAACCAAGTGTTCGGAGTCCAAGTCCACAGCTGATTCACTTGGCCAAACTCCTTCCATTATACTGTAACACATTTATGGGTAAAGTGGCAAATGGAGGCACCTTGAAAATGAATATTGTGTTCCCAGAGTATGCACTGTCTTTCCCTTCTACAATTAGCATGCCGTATCTACTGTTTATTTATTTAGATGGCAATGGTAGATCTAATAAAAGACATCATCTGTATTCCACTCGTGCCATAAAAATGTGCTGATTTTAAGAACACTTTAAAGCAAGAAGAAAAGAGAGGAGCTGGAATTTTTTGCAAGTCTGTTTGCTTCTATCTGAGATAGTATTTCAGAAAATCTCTTGAATAGTTCAGATTTTTTTGTTACTGTGTTTTTGCGAACTCATGTTTTTGTCCTGTATAAAGTCACGTAACATTATCACAGAATCCTCTTCTAAAGCATAGTGAAAATAAAATCTGTGCATATATTTAACCCAAAGATGTGTTTACTTGCTTTAAAATACTTGTTGAAAGCAATGTTTAGATATGAAATATATGATTTTACTGGAAGGAAAGTTATGTTGTTCCTTAAGTATAAATTATTTTCCGAAGTCCCCAACGTCTCATTTATGATGGTACAGTCTCCTTTCTTGATATGTGGCATAGTTTCCAGGAAATACCTTCTTTTTTTTTTTTTTTTTAATTGATGATCACTACCTAGTTCAGTTAGATGTGCTTCTAGACAATTTTTGTCTAGAAATCCCCTTTTCTAAGAATTACATTTTTATTTTCTCACTAACCAATATGCAGCGCATCCATTAGCGTGAGGGGTTGTGCATCAGGTATTTTTAAGAGTGTAAATCTTATTTGGTTTTCAAGAATGTACACGAAGTACCTTTGCTTTGAATACAGTAAAAATGAGCGGTATCAGAAATTCCCTGGTGTACGTGAGCTGGGTCTCAGGACTGCCATCCACAGTCGTGCCGGGAGCGCGCAGCTGGTGCCTGCCTCACCAGGGTGCCCGTCCCTGCTGCCGCCCCAGGTTGGGTGTGCCACGCACCCAGCTGCCCTGAGCAGGCTATCCTCAGCCCTCTCTCCTACGAAGTGACGTTTCTGTCAGCAGTCTTCCACGAACGGCGTCTGTAATATTCACCCATGGCAGTGCTACTATCAATAGTAGAGGAGGAGAGCATCGTGCCCCTTCCGCTGCAGGGCATTCTCCGTTCTGCAGACAGAGAATTCCCATTTGTACTCGTGGCAGATCAACCTTTAGACCCTTGGTATTGGGATTAATGATAAAAATATGCTTAAATGTTTTGTTGGACTCAGGGCTTTTTATCAGTCTGACAATTAAAGATACTTAGTGCTGGAGTTTTTGCAATGCGTTCTTGAAGCAAAACAATAAAACAGCTTCAGATAAGAAGTAAGTTAAAAGAAACTTGCAATTAGGAACATGCTCATGTACTGTCTTCAAAAGTGGTGAGCTTAATCCCATGCATAAATTATTTCCTAAAAGAGATTGCAGTTGGTAATGTAATCATAGTTTGTAAAGTGATTGTTTATTGGACATTAAGGGAATAATGCAGTTTGTCTATATTTTTAAAATTTTAATAAATTTTGCTTTGACCTCTGAAAATACACATTTCATTGTGATACTCTGAAGGAATTTTTGCTAACATTAGGTTTTTAAATACTGACATATCTTCTTACATGTTAAAATAACAGAAAATAACATTAAGATTCCGATTTTTAATACAGCTAAACTTCTCAGTTTGATGTCTTAGCTAAACTGCAGGCAAATAATGTCTTGGCAACTCTTGTTAATATGGTTATAATGTGCTCCCTGGAATTGACACAAGCATTCATGTGTTTGTGGTATAGATAATGTCTTCTAAGGCCCTTTCCTCATCAGTGGTGGAGCATTACAGGTAAAGTGAGAATTGCTTTTGCTGAATGCATGGTTTGAACAGGGTGGAGGGGTGCCATTTGCATGACGTTCTCATTGACACAAAGAACTTTGCTAATCAGAAACGCTGCTTGTTTCTCACTGTTATGCCTTGCGACATTGATGCTGAATCAAAGGATAAGTGTGCTTCAAACTCTGGGTGTCTGCATTCTGCGTGGGGCACGAAGTATTTGGAAGATACGATTTTAGGAAATAGACCATGTCCTGACATTGATGCCTGTGTACAGTAGTCTGGGGAAAGGAGATTAACTTGGAACAGCCATACACAAAGCATACATTAAAAAGCAAAACCATTCTGATTGAGTCCTAGAAAAATTTTACATATTTTAAAAAGTTATTACAGGGATTTTAAGATACTGTATTTCTATTTGGTCTATGGCCATTATGGAATTAGTCTTCTAACCATTGTTATTTCATATCCAGTCACACCCAAAGTAAGTCTGAATGACAAACTATACATGCCTGAAAGCCATGCTGTGAACTGCTAGTTGAATGCAGAATGCACCAACTGGGACACGAATATTGGGTGGACCCTACTGGGTGGACGAAATAAATCACTTTGGCATTTTGTGGCCCTGTTGTCTATGAGTCTGACACAAACTTATTGTAGATGGTACTTAAATACCATATATAACGCTTCTATGAATTAGAAGTTAAGATTATTTCTGCAGTGAATTTGGTGGTACAACTCCCATTTACTTCAATGATACAGGATTTTAACCCTTTGAAGCCCACTGAGCTAAAAAAAAGAGGGCCCCACTGATTTCAAAGGACTTACATAATTCCTGTGCATGTAAATTGCATGAGGAAATAGCTGGTATTTAACAATGTAATGATGCCTTGTGAAAAAAGTGAACATATTTGCGAGGAATTTCAGAAACCTTCCCTAAAGACTAAGAATTAACTTTTCATCTTTGTAATAAGATATTCAATATATAGAAAAACTTCAAAATGTAGTACCATTCGCTAATAAATGCATTGCCTTGAAAGGCAGACAGTACCCAGCAGTTTGCTATTGGACATGGCGTTGTTTGCTGCGATTCATGGACATTCTTACGTGCTTTGAAAATAATCATTCTGATATGCCTGAACATGCCTGTTTCTTTTTTCATCAGTACAACTGTTTTGATTTCTCGCTGCAATCCATTTCTCCTTCATGCAACACTTTATACTCTTTTGTGGCTTGATATCGTAACTTCTACAGGGGTGGGTTACTTTTCTGTTTATTTTTAATTAATGATTTATTTCTATAAGAAACAACTTTTATATGAAATCATAGTTAAATAATATGAAAAATTGTTTAAATGATCCTTTAGCAAGGAATTTTTGAAGGCGATTTCACCAAGGTCTTGTAAACAGCCATCAAAAATGTCACTTGTAGAAAACATTGCTTCACAGGATATTCCATCTTACTGTTGCCTTACGACGGTCCACACCTTGCCTGGCTTAAGAGAATTAATTCCGGCTTTGTGCACTCCAGTGGAAGAGATAAGAAAGCTCATTAGGACAATGTGCTTGAGAAAAGGAGAAACAAGCTCTCTCCTTCTCGTTTCTCACTACATGAGCTCTACCTACTGACCGTTCTCCGAACAGCAATGCCGTTAGCTGCTGAAGCAGACTTTTCCCAGCCCGACTGGGAATTGCCTTGCCTCTTTTTCTCTTCAGCTCCACCCTCGGCTTACAGCACCTGATCTCGGAAGGGATGCCACTTTTCGGCATCTTTTCCTCCCCACAGCTGTTCAGTCTGTACCCTCCACGCTACGCAAAAGACAAAGAGATGTTGGGCAAGCACAACGTTTAGGCCAGTCTTGGCTCTGGTTATCTGATTTAAGATGCAAGTCATCTTCTGCTACATTGTGCACAGAATACGTGATTTCTGTGCATAGCTTGAAACCTCCACTGTTGAAATAATTAAATCCTTTTACTGTCATTTTCCACTACTTCGTTATATGAAGATATTATTTACCAGATATTACGGAGGTCACCCCTTTTCCAGTGCCATTGAAATGTTTTTAGTTTCTAAGATTCAAAGCATCAACAGTAAATTAATATATTAAAGGGTCGTAGGAGTCAGTTACACTTTAGGTAAAATAATAGGGGGATAATTTCAAGAGAGACCTGAGAGGTCTGCCCACAAAACCAGACATCTGAAAAGAATTTAGACGAAGCAATGCCAAGCCAAAAAAGCCAGTTTGCTGGCTTTTAGGGCAGTAATTTCATTCAGTGGTAGTGGTAATTGAAGGCATATCTATGTGGGAGTGACACACCTCTTAAACTATGAATTTGCTTAAGATGCCCTAACTTATTGTTGCTTTTTCCTCTTCCTAGAGAATGTTTTTCTTGACAAGCCATCTTCAAAATTTGGCCAAGAGGATGGAGAACAGACATCAATCATCCCTGTCCACCAAGTTATTGACAAGGTCAAGGGATACTGCAATCCTCACTCTGACAACTTCTATAAAAATATCATCATGTCCGACACATTTAGTCACAGCACAAAGTTCTAACTGGGCTTCTGAATTTTTTGAACCAAAGGAAGACAAAAGTCTGCCTGGAATTGAGAATACTGGATGTCACAGAATGTGACCTGTTTAGTTATTTTTTCCCAGTTTATAATGTTTCCTCTTAACAGCTTCCACTCGAGGACCAATTTCTCTGCCTTTTTCACTGTTGTGGAAAAAGACAATTTTCCACCATGGTATTGAGCTGTTTTTAAATGTCTGCCAGCCAACATGATGCCTGGACAGCTAATTGTAATCCTGTGTAAATATTTTGTAAGACTGAAGAGACACAAGCCTAACTCTAAATTATATAGTCCAAACAGAAGCAAGTCTTGACTCCTGGAGAAAATAGCAGCCATGTCACCTAGTACAGGCAAGCTCTTATTGAACAGTTTACTGATGGGGTTTTGCTTTTGAAGAATATGGATTTCCCCTATGGCACTTGTTAGATTCTTGCTCCTTGACTGTCTAGTGCTGTCTGTTCTTTATCCGTAAGTGAATAAAACCTTAACACCAGTGTTAAAGGGTTATTTTAAACCATTTTTGACTAAATAGACCTAATCTTGCTTACCAAAACAGTATGTGCTGTAAATTCAGGCTATTTTGTATCCATGTACATAGAAACACACTTATTACATAGACTTGCTGGCTGAGAAGGACGTGCAGGTTGCTGGTAACTCTTGCAAATTTTAAGCCCATTGATATGTATGGAAACAGACAGTTGTACGTATCATTTGCATCTGTGTGGAACAAGTACACAGGTAAATCCAAAGTTTACACAAAGCCATGTTTCAACATTCATCGGTTGGTATGTATGAACTACGGCATCTCCCATCGCAATTCTATGTTTAATGTTCTTTTTCACTAACTGAAATAGAAGACAGTCAACTACATATAGATATATAAATACGCACCTAGATCCCTCTCCACACATATTTTTATAATAGTGCACGCAGTAAATATGACAGAGGAAACCACAACGTGTACCACAGGCAATCTAAGAGCAATGAACGGTGCTGAAACTTAAGTATTTAAATACAAGATGAATACTTTGTAAGCCCATGGGTTCATTTGTCAGTCTCTGTACTTCACATATACTGTATGTATAGACACCTCCATCAGATGGCATTGCAACATTAGAATAACCTGGAATACATTTACCAATAATAAATAAATAACATCTTTCCGGGCACGTAACATTATCAGTGTCAGCATCCCCTTCCTGCCCACCCCTCCCAGTTGGTTGATTTGATTGAGGTTGTGGGAGGCACAGAGTTTAAACAGTGGTCAGGCAACATAGGGAATTTCGCATTGCTATTCTGTGTGCACAACAACACCGAGTTGTGTGTGTGTGTGCAGACAAGAGACCAGAGCATAAAATGCTTACTTGTTTTAATCTCTACAAATGTGTGACACACTAGCGTGCGGTCATGGCTGCCAAAAGTGCATCTCTCCTCATGAAACACGTTTCACTCCATGACGGGTTTTGTAAAAATCGTAACTGCACATGTCGCTGAAAGCGTGAACCAGAATATCAAAGGTTTTTTTCAAATAATCTTTTGAGAAGAAAATGTCTCATAATGGGAATTTTCATTCTTAAAAGCTTTCTTTTTACCAAAACATTTTTAGCCAAATATTTAATTAATGGTATTCAGAATGTGACCAGAAAGTTGTGCTGTGAGATTTTTCAGTTGCCAAGCAGGTGGATGTTCAGTGATTAGGGATGTGGATTTGTGCCTTTCTCTGCTCTTTGCACACGCTTTTGCGTGCAGAGATCTTTTAATGCTGTGACCGCACAAATGGCGTTATTTTCCCTGGCTGCAAGCACCTGGCAGGAGGAGGATGTCCTGACAGTATTCCATCCAGAAACACTGCTGTCGCTACACGGACCTTAACGAAACCTCAGTCTTGTAACTACAAATACGTAACGTGGTGGTGTGAATGGAAGTCAACCCAATTCACTTAAAGTGTAATTCTTAACAGGATGAATGTTGTCAGATATCTTTAATAAGGGAAATATTTTAGGGAGAGATTATGTACAAGCATTTACTGAACTTATATTTTATCATCCCACTTGCTTAACTACTGTAGATAATAGTGTTCACGTAGCAGCTTACTGTGAGATTTCTACCTGATGATTAAGGTGTTCAGAAGTGAAGAGAAGGAAAACCAAACATTCCTGAAAAAATGAGGAATCAATAAAACATAATAGATCAGTAAAATATAAATAAAAAGCAAACACAGTATCCTGACTGAAACTGAGCTGTAACCTATCAGTTTAATGTACAGCTACCTATATTTTTGCTGATTTAAGATTTTTTCTCTTTTTTTACTACCATGTAGTAATCTTAAACTGTCTGTATCACTTAGATGCTCTTGAATGCTCTCAATTCTACAGTGTAAAGCTTCTACTTTGTAGCTGACATGCTGTAACCTCCCTTGTATATATTTATTTATTTGTGAGGTTAAATATGTCAAATATATTTAGCTCTATAATGACTGTTCTTGTTACTTTAAAACTAAGCTTCTGCTTCATCATAGAAGAAGAGGGAAAGAATAATTTCTTATATATGTTTTTTCCAAACACCTTGTGAAACAATTTACTGTAGTTCTATCTTTTACAAGTATGAGGAAACATGTCAGTGTAATTTGTAATACTAGTCAGTGGAATATAGTGTAGCAGGTTTGAAGATGGACTAAAGTGGAAAGAAACATTTTCAAGTAAACATTCTTGATGTTAGTGTTCCAAATAATTAAAGTCTTTTAATAGTGAATGGTTGATTTTTTTTTCTTCTTTTTTAGTGTTTAACGGCAAAAATTACTCAGTGGAATTCTGGAAAATAATCTTGTGTTTATTAATTATGTAAGACAGGTAGATGTCTAGCCAAAATGTTGAAAGAAATGTGGGAGACTAACTCCATCTCATCAGAGGAACGCACTTTGCAGAGTATGCTTTTCCCTTTTGTGATTTACTCAATGTCACATCCAGTGAATCATCTGAAAGTTATGCAAGTTCATTTATTTATGGTAGCAGTCATGCCATAGAAATGAAAGGAAAATCAAGGCAACAGAAAATATGCTGGGATGATCTTTTAGAAATACTACAAATGAATAACCTAAAACTCAGGGGTTATTTCTATTCATATGTTTCTTTCCAGCTGAATGTAGTCCCTCATTATCAGTAACTTGATTTAACTACAACCATATTTTGACTGATCACAGTTGAAATAATTAAGTCAGCCAATCACTTGATTAATGCACACTAATATATAAAGGTTAAATGTAATGCACTAATGGTCTACCTTTCAATGTTTACCTATAAAGAACACAGAAGCCTGCTGAAATGTGTCAGATCTGCTCCCCTGTACTTAAGTCATCACAGAAAATGCACAGAATATGAAGATTTAGCAGTAATATTTTTAGAAAGCAGTCAAAACCAACCCCATGTGCTGTGGCATTGATTACTGAGGATGCTGGGTGTGCCTGTGGACGGTCTGTCCATGCGTGTCTGTGGACAGTGAACGCCACCCATGAGCTTTATGCCTCGAACGGCGTGGGAGGACCCTTGGAGGGAAGGAGACCAGGTTTTTTTTTTTTCCAAGTAGGATCTTGGCAGATGCCAAACTTGTAAGGAGTGATTTGCAGCGTTTGGGGGTGGATTTATTTTTCTCCTCATTTCATCACTTTTTAAATATCAAGAACAATTTTATTTTAATCCTCTACTGTTAACAGGTTCCTACTGTAACCCATTGAGTTACATAAAATGCCACTTCATTTTATTACTTTTGAAAGGCTGATCCATAAACAGACGCATCTATGTAACCACAGGGACAGCTACCAAGTTACAGGGCAGCAGTGTGTCATTCACAGAGCCATTATAAAGAGTTGTTATGCATTTACTATACATAAAGACGTAAAACCATATATTGATCAGCAAGTTAGGCAAAGGGCTTAGAAGTTAAGGTCAGGGAAACCAATCATGCAAACCAGTCTGTGGAGCAGCCGTTTCATGCCCAGGGCTCCAGCTGCTGCTCTGCTAAGGGGGCTTTCCCCTTCACCCTCTGCTTAGCCGGTCTTTGGCTACTCGGTCCACTTAATTTTCAGAGCTCCTGGCCCCATCGTGGGGCCCATCCTCAGGACAATCATTTGCTGCAGTGCTAGGGAAAGAGAAGGGGAAAAGAAAGAAAAGGAAACTGAAAGGGAAAGAGGGGGGAGGGAAAGTGTAGTTGCCAAGGCCTGCTCTGCATCTTCTTACACTTTCCACGTGGTTTCTTGCCCCTTCCCCAGGGTATGTCACCCTGACCAGTGATGGAGGCAGGCCATTGGAGTAGGAACAACACACCACCACGGCTATTTGTGCCCCTGTCAATTAAAACTAATATTTTTGACCCTCCAGCTTTAAGCTGAGGATCTACCGTGGTTCTTCAAAGCAGCAGCTCCGGTATTTCCATGCTTAGAGGCTAACCTAGCAATAATATTTCTGTAGTTCGGGAAGAATGTAATGCCCCTCATGATGAGAAATCAGTCTGATACGTTTCAAGCACCAAACCAGAAATAGCTAAATAAATCTCATGGAAACCTTTTCTGCAAAGATAGCCCTTCCTCAGATACATCTGCTCGCTCAAAGCTACTGCTCTTGGTCTTAGATTAAGTCCAGATTTAGTACTCATGAGGAGTGCACATTGTGGTGATGTCCATACAGCTTGTATAACCACAGCCATATGACAGCAGTTTGAATGACATGGTTTTCTCGAGGTGTGTTGAACAACCTACCCTACAAAATAAATGCCAGCTTGAATCTTTAGCATGTACCAGATATAGCCTAAACTGGGCACTTTGTATCCAGACTGTTCTAGTAAGAGTTCTCAAAAAACACAGCTTTAGATAGAAAAGAGTTCTCAGAAATCCTGACTGTATTCCCTATGAGAAGTGTAGGAGAAAGAGCAAATGCCGATAACTCTGGTCTGATGTTTCCTTCCACTGCCAGGTTTTTTCCATCCTGGAAGCCCACCAAAGCAAGGGAAGGGAAGAGCCATGGTATGGGAGTGCATCTTTTTCTGCCCAACGGGCAGAGGGCTCCCACTGTGCTTGTGGGGCTGCATTTCTCAGCACTCCAGTTCTAAATGCAGTAAGTGCCATAATATTACGCATTTACAAAATTCCACTCTGGTTTTCTTTTCCACTCGCCTGGCACGATCGCTTGTGCTTTTCCAGCAGAGGGCAGTGGCATATTGCTAGTTGTAAAGCTGTTAAAATCAAGTGAAAATGCAACAAGATTCTTCCACGTGTAAGCACCAACACAGAGATAAGTAGGAGAGTTCATATCAGGTTTGTCTATTATTTAGCAATCTGTTACATCACTGGATAAAGCAAACATTCTGTGCTCAGGGAAGTGAGGGGAGAGAGCTGTCTGCCTGCATTTGGGCATATTTAGTGGAAAGAGCAATACAGAATCTCTCTGTATTTTCTCTTGCTGGTTGCTACATTTTCTCCTTTTTTGTTTGGGGGGGGGGGGGATGTGCAATGGAATTAGCAACTCTACACTGCTGTCAGCTGAGCAAACAGAGCCAGCTCACCATTTCAGGCTTGCACACTAGCTTATTCCAGTACTGGACAAATGATTTGATCGTTGGGCTGCCATCCTGTGACTCAGAAATTCACTGTATGCATAGTTATCCAGGGAGGAAAGAAAAACCAGCAGCCCTCTGTTGACAGTGGCACACAGGTCCATACCTACCTACCACTTTTTTCCTCAACAGCAAAGGGACACAGCTGCATCATCTGCTCCACATACTCTTTCCCCACGGCATGTATTACCAGGTCAGCTCAAGCAAGGTGCAAAACCACTTGGCTACATGCTCAGCTGTACAATTGCCCCCAAGGACAGTCTGTCATGGGGCAGAACTGACCAGAAAATGGCACCGTGTTGAAATTAAAATGTCTCATCTGCAATCCTGATGAGGTCTTCAAGGGAAAAAATTCTGTAACGGTTTGAATCCCTGGATCTCTGCATGTCCCAGGAGTCTCGCTGACATGTCCCTCTCACCGCACACCTGCACCAAGCTAAGGGTGAGGGGTGGTCCGGGACAGATGGGGTGGAGAAGGCAGGGAAGGACAGGACCTGTTTTAGCCTCACCTACTTTTTTTGGAGAGAGCCCACAGGCTGCCCTGGCCATGGGAAGAAGGAGCAGTGGGAAGGGAGGCCCAGGAACAGTCAGAACCCGGTGTACAGAGCAGGGCACAAGACTAGCATGACAGACGTCATGACACCATCACTTCTCCAAAACTCTGGTGGTGTTGGTGTTGCACAAGTTCAGAGTCACGGCACAGCTGCATTACTGGCTCATCACCTCTCGGTGAAGTTACACAAGCACAGGTCTGCACAAGGCAGGAGCCAGCGCGAGTTCTCCGCTGTTTCTCTGCACTCCCTACCACCGGCGCTCTCTTCCCAGGAAAGCAGACGTGCTAGCATGCCTCTCAGTCTGGCTGCAAACATCTCGTTGCTCAGACAAGGTGATTTTCTAGAATTACCCAAGGTACAGGGTGAGCTGGGCATTATGCAGATGCTGATAATGCTACTCAGCTCACGGAGCTGCAATCAACAGATTAAGACAGTGAGGGTGCTCAAGAAAGGAGGGTGAGCATGAGAAACGAGCACTTAGAAAGCTTTGCGGGGGCACTGGAGGACAGGGGCTGAAATACTGTGGTTTCCCATGCAGAGTGCAACTCAAAGAGCTCTCAGAGGAGTTTTGCGTGCGTTTGCAACAACTCGGTGTGGGATGGGCCCAGGCTGAACTCTGCAGGGAGGGTGGCTCGGGGGGGTGCAGGTCCAGCAACCTAGCTGGACCTCGACCCATGGATGACTTCTTCACCATTTTTTTGTTGTAGCCTAGAGAAGGTGGAAACCGTGGAGCAAGATTTGAAGCAGTCAGGCTAATGCCTCTTGCAGGTTAGCAGGATAAATTTAGGCAGACTGGGCCTTAAAACAGGTATCCAAAACAGCCCCCACCTCCCCAGTCTAGTTAAATGGCAGTTCTTACCAGAGATGAGGAACGAACTTACATTTATTTTAGCTACACTAGATGGAAAAGAAGCTGGGTTCAAGCCTGCCGCCTCCTAGTAGGTGACTCTAAGGACTACACTGTGGAGGTACTTCACTGGGGTTTTCAAAGAAAAGGTGAGCCTGTTCAAGCCCCCAGGTCTTTGTACCAGCTGCAGCATGAGGCACGGTGAGGTGAGTCTGTTGTGGTAATTCTGCGGTGGCTGGGCAGAACTGAGAGAAAAGCTGAATGCACATTTCATTGCAGAAAAGATCATCCCAAAAAAAGATGAGCATAGGCAGAAGCAGCCTGTCCCTGAGAGTGTGACTGTCAGATACTGTTGCTGGGTAACAGCCAGATAGCTTTAACGCATCCCGCTCTTTTATGCTCATTGATTTTTAATGCATCCCAAAGATGGGTCTTTTTCATTTTGTCTGTTGTTTTCACCCAAACTGATGCGTGCTCTGATTCAGCAAATAAGCAATCCTCTGACCATATTTTATTCTACCAGATGCTGTGTAGGTTTCCTACGTTCAAAGGGATGCTCTCACTGCGATCAGACTGGACATCAGTTGGAGACTAGTGTAAGGATAGTCTATAAATTGCCTCCTGAGCAAGGCAAAAGTGAAGGATATGTACTAGTGAAGCCCCGGAAGACTCTCAGGACAGAGAAGACCCTCCAACGCTGGAGGTGTCTAAGAACAGGCTGAACCTGGGCTTCCTAAACCCATTCCTGTGGATGCCACCATCAACGCTGACAGCAGTATCAGATGACACACCGAGACAACCTCCTGCCCTCTGATCCTCTTTAATTTCATGTAACTATTTTTACTAACACAGTACACTGCATGAGGAGGAAGGTGCTCCCACAATAAATTCATATCAGTACCCTATCTCCACAGCTTATTTTCTTCTCCCCCCTAGTTTCTCTGCTGTAAACCCTTTCCCATAACGACTGCCTCATCCACCAAATAGCTTCACCCTCCCAAACAAGGCCCCCCATACCCATCAGACTTCCACGCTACCATTAATCACCTCAGCCACCAGCCTCCCCTCACTGCAGCCGCAGCCCCCATCCCTGCACTTACCAAAGCCTCTGCTGTAGATTTAAGGCAGAGATGGCGGCAACAGCAATGGCTTCCGTCTCTGGAGCAGCCTGGCACTGGCACAGTGCTGCGGCGCAGCCGGCCGGCAGTAACCTGCTGCATGCAGGCAACACGTGTGCTGGAGGAGCAGTCGCAGGTGTCGTTGTCACCACCACCTCTGAGACCTGGTCCCCTTTAGAGGTGGGTTGCAAACCTCTGGGTTAGGCATGTGTATCTCAGGGCTGATTTTGACACAGGTATGTTTGCCTTAAAGCAGGGAGGAAAATTACATGCTCTCCTGAGAACCTTTCTGGTTCCATTTTTCCTTTTCTGTTATTATTTTACTCAGATTAACATCCCTGTAGGAGTGTTGCCATCTCCAGTAGGCTTGTGTGGGCTATTTACACTAGAAACCAGGGCTTCTGACCAACGCCTTTATGGACCAGATCAAGTCTGTGCCAGAGCTTCACATATTTGCTTCACTCCTTAACCTTTGTGCTAAACTCTAAATTCATGCGGTTGCCTGTGTGAGCTGCTACCATGAACGTGGTGGCCTGCACCTCCTTTGACTCTGCCAGCTAAAATTGATGGGCCCTTAAAATCTCTCAGTTAAAAGAAATCCATCCATTACTGAAGATGCTGCAAAAGACATTTCAGTGTTTTCTTTCGGTGACGCTGAAAAAAGGAAAGTGAGAAAGCAGCTTCAGGGGTAATGTTAACATGAAGAAGTTTGACTCAAAGTGTTGACATTTGCCAGGGACAGCAAGCATTAGCTTCTCAAACGCTCGGGCATGCAGACGCAGAAGCTGCTGCGGCGCTCCTGTTTAGGCAGCCATTTCAGCAGGTACTCAGCAGGCAGTGGGGTGGGAAGGATGTAAGGAGCAATGCAGATTGGTACCACATGTGGAGGGGGGAATATCCCGATGCACATACGCGCATCCCAGCCAGGTCTGAAAAACAGGCCATGTGTTTCTTCTCTTCTTTTTTTCTAAACTGCTGCATACGCGATCCAGCACAAAAGCAAAACACTAGCTGCAATTGTCCCAAAGTCCAGGATACAGAAACTACCAGATAGTTTTCCAGGATATTTGCAAGTAAATGGATCAACCCAGTTCCACATTTAGGCATTTAATTAAATGGCTCACTTTTTGTTATTTTTCATACCACAGGAAAAAAATTCTCCCTTTGGCAGAGAGTCCTTCCTCCTTAGATCTCAATCTCTGCCTAACGGGGTTTCTATTCGCACAAACCTTGAATTGTCTTGGCGCATACAAATCACGAGGTTTTGGCTGCCTGATGATAGGAGCTGTGGTGGCTTATTCCCATAAACCAGACATTTCAATGTGTGTAGAGCAGCCCTATGATTGTGATTGGCAAGTGGCTACTTTCAACCAGCTTGTTTCTCCCACGGCTGGCACAATGCCAAGAGAAGCATTTTAATTTTAAGGTGGTTGTGGAAAAGCAGCAGATGCAATAGCTGAGGAACAAAAAAAAAAATAATATTGCTTTATGAAGTGTTTTGGCTCTTTTACCCATTCTAAATAATTACCGATGACTAAGTGCCTGAGTTCAGAAAACAAAGGTTGTTTGTCTACCACAACTTCGTTTGTCCAGTTTGGGATGGATAAAGTCCACTGAACCAAAACCCACATGTAAGATAGGCAGCTCTCGCAGAAATAGTTTTCTTTATATCAGCTAAAATAGGGCTAGTTTGCTTTAACTCTTTTGCCATACACTTGTGATTTATTTATTAAGCCACACTATTGAAGGAGGATGAGGAGCACCAGCTTCAGTCAGGCTGAATGGAGCCCTCCTTTCTCTCCTCAGATGGAGGGCTCAGCCTGAGCCTAGTATTGTGTATCACCTCCCTATATATATTTTGGGTTTCTAGCATGGATGTCCTTTCAGTGAAACATTAGTGCAGTGGTTCTCCTGGCCTTGCTCACATATCGTAACAAAAACGCACAAACAACCCCTATGGGTTAGTCACTTTCCCATTTTATCAGGATCCATTTAGCTACACAGCAATAGCTTTGAAATTCAGGTAGTTATGTGATGTAAATTCTCATTGTAGAGGTATAGCAGAAGCTTAAAGCCATGGGGCTGATGCTTGACCTTGTGTAATCTCCTTGGCTGGCCTCTCACATCCACAAAGTTTGGCATCTTTTCTCAAGCACTCAGCTTTCCCTTGCCATGAATCTTGGGGCTCAGACGTACAATCAAGTTATTGCCATTTAAAAAGTTTACCCAATCCTCCTGAGTCATTAGGACTGCCAAGGTGAAGGTTCTTCATCCACCTCTTTTTCTCTCTAATGCATTTTACTTTACACTTGCCACAAGTTAAGAATTGAGCTAGCTGCTGCCAGTCCTCACTCAGCTGATGCACATTGAATTGCTGTAACAGAACCGCGTGCCCGAGGCCTGAATGCGCTGATTTATCAAGTGTGACGTGCTACTGATGTCTTCTTGTTGTGCCTATGAAGCAGGGTGTAACTAGCTATATAAAAAATGATAACAATTGCTTGTCTTTGCAATGATTTTGGTCATAAGAATAAATTATTTCAGAGTGGATGAATGAGGCAATTCTATTTGTAGCCTTTATAGCTGAGTGATTTCTATATGTAAGTGCAATTATCATTCTTCAAAGGCAGGAACATCAACTTACAAGACCATTGGATAACAAATATGTAGTATTTAAAAATATCTGTACTTTTTTTAGTAGCATGCATTATAACATGTGGGGGGGAAAAAGGAAAATAAATTCTCTATCATACTGGATTTACCACACTTTTGTCTGTAGAAGGAATGCTGCTTACAAGTTTATGACAGTGGAGTTTTAGATGAAAACAGATTTCAAAGCCCTGAGTAAGGAAAAGGGAATTGCAGCTGGTCAATCTCTGCATGAGAGTGAATGAACAGCACATCTTGCACTTCTCTGTCTGGGAGGACAAAAAACCACTTGCAAGCACACTTACTGAAATGTAAATTGACTGTCTCCACTTGCCCTGGTAAATCTATCAATTGCCAGAAACTGTCAGATAGCTTAAACCAAAAGCAAATTTATAGTTAAGACTCAGGAATGAGTCAAAGCTAAAAATCAAGGCAAAGGGCAGCCTTAAAGTGTGTCATTTGTCTCCTGCAGCCATGAAGCTCTGGGGTAAAAGCCATCCCAAGTCTGGCACACGAGACTGTCCCCAGGATGGATGGTGGGTGACTCCTGTGACATTGTGCACCAGGCAAACGGACCTCTGGGTTGCTCTGCTGGAAGAGCACCAGACATACAACAAGGAGTCCCAGGCTCAAGCACGGTCCTGGTGGAAGAATTTGTATTTACTGCTCGGCAAGGGGCTTGGCACCTGGCCTGACTATGAGGAAGGGACCGGCAAGGGCACCCACCTGAGCCGCCGTTCCCCTGGAAAGTGAGGGAGGAGAAGGGGGTCGAACATTCAGCCTGTAGCCCGACATGTGGACGCCACGTGCGTCCTCACTGGACATCTGGGAGAGCTCCTGCACTCTGCACTGAGACCAAACAGAGCCCAACATGAGACAGACATCAAAGCATTATGAGGGCAATGGAGCACTAATAAATCCCGAATCCTGTGAGCCCAGTTCTCTCTGCTCAGTAGGAGTCTTTCTAGAGCACCACAAGATGAGAAGCATTTCCCCCACCAGGAAACTGCATTACAGATCAAGACACCATCTCGCCTTTCCCTCTCATTCCTGGACCTTTTCATCTTGCAGTTGCTATGCCGCTGAAACAAGACCTTCCTCCTGACAGCAGCATTAGGCAAAGCTCAGTTTCTGAGAGTTCATTAACCCGACTGCCATCTTATCCTCAAAGTCCCCGTGGATCTCCTGGTGAGCCCTCCGGCACTCGGAGCACACTGACTCGGAGGTAGACACATGGGCCAAAAGGAGATAGTGCTTTCAAAGCGCCCCGCTGGCACCCTAAGAGCTTCATGCTCTTTATCTCAGCCCCAGGCTTCCTCTGTGACCCTCAGCAGTGCTGAGTTTTTCGCTATCTGTTTTCCTTCGGCGGCAGTTTGGAGATAACTCCAGCTAATGGGGCACTATTCTTAGCCAGCGGCCCGGCGGCAGGTGCAGCCGTGGGCACAAAGCCACCCGTGGGAAGGCGGCAGAGCCACAGAGATGCCGTCCCGCCGCACAGTCCCAGGGCTTCAGGAGAGTCCGAACTGCTCAGGGATGAGTGGACGATTAAATATAAGCTAAATCAGGCCAGGGTATTGAACAACTAGAGAAAATCCTGTCGAGAAACGTAGAGGAATAATCAGTGATAAGCGGCCGCGGAGCAAGTCGTGATAAGCCACATGGAAACCTTTGCCACCAGAAGCCACGCTGCTGGCTGTAACTGCAGCAGTGCCTGTGCTCCTGTAGCCACAGCAGTGTCAGAAATGCAAAAGTGGAAGTTTTACCTTTCTTTGAGATGTTTCCTCTCTGTGAAATGTGCTGCCACACACGCTTGGCTCGACAAACCCATTCCAACCTCTGTATGGAGCAGTTCACAAAAAGGCACAGCAGAGGGGAAGCAGGGAAAGGCAAATGTCGCTGAGATTTACCCGTGACGCTAAAGAGCCACGGATTCATGACCAAAGGTGTTCCTATGTTCACATGCCAAATGTTAAACTTCTGTCTGGCATAAGTGGCTTCAAATATAGGTAAGGACACAGAAAAATTGATGCATAAGCTATAAGGCAGCAAAGATATTCAAGAGAAGTAAGAGAAAATGTTGGAAAAGTTTCACATATTTTTACTGCGATATGTTTACAAATTATGTATTTTTAATTCTTCAGCATCTTTTTCCATTTTTAAAATAAAAACTGTATGTACAAAAAACCTGCACACACTGACAGATGTTTTTCCTTTTATTTATTTATGTTTTCAAAAAGAAAACAGCTATGGGAAATAGGAGTCAAAACAAAGGGGTTTTTTTTGTCAGAAATCACTTTTCATTCTACAATGGTTTCAAGCCTGCACTCCAGTGTGTTCAGAGGAGCCCCTCCATGCCTGAGCAGTGCTACCTGACTGCAAGCAGCCCTGAGGACAACACATTTTTCCCATTCTGCAAGAACTTCTAAGATTTCTCCTGCTTAATACAGGGAAAATCCACTGAAACAAAAGTTCCCAGCAGAGGATCTAACAACAAAAAGGCACTAGTATAAGTTTTTTTCTGAACTCATCCAGTGCAGAAGTCCAACTGAGGACTTTGCAGGTTACAGTGTACGACTGAATGAAAAAGTTTTACTGTCCTTTGAGCAGGCAAGTAAGGCTGTAGTAGTCAGCCTAAGAGCTGCCTCTACCTCCTACCACCCCCTTGAGCAGCCTCCTGAATGATCTTATCTGGTTTATAGGGTTTCATATGGCTCTTTGCACACATGAACTTTATCTCACCTGGTATCTGCAGAATGACTGAGTTACACGTACGTGCAAAACTTCACTCCCAACATGTCTGCAAAACCTCTGCCTGCATCCAACTTCCCCGCAGTGCTGGGGTCCTGGGGACGGGGGCACCTGGCTTCGTTGGCAGCACGACCAGAGAGGCACTCTTCTAACTTGTCACCCCCAAAACACCCTTTGGGTCATAGGCCATTCTTTGAGGCACTGCTCTTTGGTGTTGAGGGGGGCAAGCCAACCCCTTGGGTGCTACCTGCTGTTGGAAAACTGTTGGGCTCAGCAAAATTGGGACGTCCTCAAGAAAAAGAAGGAAAAAAAAAATAAATCCACGTAGAAGGACTGAATTATAAATACCTGCAGCAGAAATGCCTGATCAGTTGTAGCTGCAATGTCCCCCAGATCTGGAGCACCTGGCTGTGAATAGAAGGGGCCTACAGTTACCTCGGTGTGAGTTTTCACTCTTTTCTGTATTACATAAGAATATTAGGCAGAGAAGAAGATTTTGCTGTGTTTGTAATGTTTATTGCTCATGTGCAACAATCTTTGTCACTTCACCGAGTATTTTTCTACATTTACATGATGTCTCAGGCTTTTTAGACTACCAAATAGACTGGTCTGTGAAGAAGACAGGCATGTAGGTATCAGAAAGGGTTTAGTCTTTTCCCTCCCCCGTCCAGTGCCCGTGAGAGCACCACACAAACACATGGCATGGTCACGCAGAGGTGCAGCATATAATTGTTATGTTCCTCACCTCCCATCTGAGCTTTTCATTCCTCCAAGTCATTGAGTTCACCCTCTCCCAGGTTTGCACTCTTTGTAAAAGTATGAGAAAATAATTGCCTCTTGTCTTTCCAGAGCCCAGGAAAAATGTCCCTAGCAAACAGACATTTGCTATAGGCTGGCTCAGCAGCAAAACCAATAACTCAGTGAACGTTGGCAGATCACCACTAACAGCAAGCCATAAAAGTAAGAAAAGGTTTGGTAGATTGTACGTGCTGCTTCTTGTTCTGTATCTGGCTGATGGACAGAGAATTCAGTCTCTAGTATGACCAAACTAGCACACTCTACTATGTTAAATTAATTGCAAAAAAAAATCCTCATGAAACGAATAAAAAGTTTCTAATTAATTTCAGTGTGGTCATGGATTTCAATTATTTTCTCTTCGGTCATTCAGTCAAAGGATGTTTCAACTCTTTGGTGAGAGATTCTGAGAAAAGGTTTTAGAGTCAAAAATTGAGAGTCAAACTTTTCAGAGTCAAAATTTTGTACAAATCTTTGTACAAGCAGGAGGTAATTTTGTTACTACATTCGCTACATCCACTACTCTCAAACTTGCCTAATTTTTATGCTAAAGCTTTCTTACCTTAAGTAATGTTTACTGTTTTTTGGCACTGTTTGAAAGATACACAAAAACACAGGGGAAACTACCATTATAGCAAACTCCTATCAAATTCTGAAAATAGGCTGAAAAAAATAGGAATAATTTTATTTAAATACCACAAGATTAAAAATAATAACATTAGGTTCTCTTATAATTGCATTCTGCTTCTTCGAACAATTAGATGCACTTATGTTTTCAAGCACTTCTCTGCAAACATGAGGATTAGAAATGAATACTTTACTTTTTAAATGCAATTAAGACAAGCAAACAAACAACCCTAGCTTCAGTTGGCATAAATCAGCATAGTCACACTGGTGGAATTACAATCTATGCTGAATTATTTCCGTTAATAATCACAGGTTCTTGCCATACATCTTCTTGTCACTTCATTTATCTCACATGCTGCTTCCTTCCCAGCCCTGTAATAAATTCTAAAGAACGAAGAAATAAATGCTTACAAAGCATTTTTTTTTTGTTTACCCTGTGGCAATCTGAATCTTTTGCTTTAAACCATAACTGATGCAGCTAGAAAATTTGTCACTATAAGAGGTCTTAGTGTACACAAGTACTTTTAGAAAACTTTCTCAAAGCTTAAACAGTTGACTCTGGGTCTCACTCTGTTACTGCAACACAACACAAACAATTGCAGAGCAACAGCAGTGCCGTATGACATCAGGTTAGGTCAGAATTAGCCCCACAGGCTCCAGTGACCTGATACACACCTGCAAGGTGTCATAGGAGTGCCAACATCTCCATTTCGACCCCTCTGCTAGGCCTGCCTTGGTTTTGGTTGTCTTACTCCTCTTCCTCCTTTGCTTCTCCGGGTGACTCGGGAGGGCAGGTTGGGGGGAAGCGTTTCTGCACACCAGCCTGGGAAAGCTGCGGTCCCTTTGGTGTTTACCTGTACGGACCTGCTGGTCCTCGGCAGGTGTTGTGGGCTCTGTCTGCCATTTTCCGCTGGAAGCCAGAGCTATTCCTTCTTCTCTCAGAACAAGTGACCCTGGTGTGGTGGGTAGCCAAAGAACCCAGACTGGAAGAACTGAAGGTAAACTGAGAATCACAGATTTCTGTAGCCTTGGCACTCAGCTTTTGCCCTTTTTAGGGAGTTTGTTCTGGTTTTCTTTTCTATATCACCATTGTTGGGACAGGAAAAAGCCTAAATGGTGTAAGAGGACTCCTCATGAGGTTCATTTTCTCAGCTTGTTTATTCTGTAACTTGAATTTCCTCATAGTATTTTATAGCCACAAATAATGCAACTGTTCAATTGTCTGTTGGTGCATAGTTGCCAAAGTGGCAGAGCAGTGTTAAGTGAAAGGCCTATTTTACATTAGCCATAATCCCGTTTAAATGGAGTGCTTCAATTTGTAATTTCCTACCCTATACTACTGGTGTTTATTTTTGGTTAACTTTTATGTTGAAAATATCTTATTTCAGATATTTCAGCACAGTAATGATTCTGCTAGTTTTAAAAATTCCAATTATAATTTTAAAGAGTCCAATACTGGTTTATGGGCTGGCTCACTAGACCTTTTTTTTTTCTTCTTGCTCTTTTATAAAAACCAAATTCCAGTTGTGAGTTCACAAGCTGTAATAGAAAGGAAATAGATATCAAATCTTTGTTCTGGGCTCAATAAACTACAAGTGCAATCTAAAGTTTATGAAGGGAAATTCTTTCCATAGGTTTTTTTTTTCTACTTCACCAGACAGAAACAATTTTCTGATTTATTATTCCTCCCTTTCCAGAGGTTCTGTTTCAGCAATAGACCAGGTTCCACTCCCTGCCACACAAGGATCGCAAAATACTTGTAACCCTTGAGCTTATGATTTACACAAAATAATGCTTTTCAAGCATGTGCTGCACATTCCAGTATAGAACTGATGACAGCGTCTGGGGGAAAAGCAAGCAGAAATAGAAATCAAGAAACAGGAGAAAAGATGGCATTGCCTGGCGAAGAGGGCACAGCACAGTAAACAGTATCTGTTCCACTATGGGTCTTCAGATGCAGAGGACGGTCTAGGGAAAACAGAATATTCTTTGTCTCTCGAGGTGGATATCACTCCTTGATGTCACCTTTCCATCCTACACTGTGCATGGACTACACAGGGACAGCCAGTACTTTTCCAGAGGACAGCCCTGAGTCAGGATGCGGTCCTCAAGTGGCCATTTTTCCCCTGTTCAGTACTTTATGTTACATTTCATCTATCTTTTTATTTCCCCCTTGCCCAATACAGTGATATCACACGCCAGCTTCTTACTGTCATCTTTCCAGCTGAGTATCCCAAATCACCTTCAGACTTCATCACCTCTCTGTTTTCTTCACAAATCATGTATAGGTGTATTTAACAGTACAGACTGCAGTAATGCATCTCTCATAGGGCTGCATTAGTAACCTCACTCCATTGCTTAAAGTTTTTATCCTTTATCTTTTAGAAGTTATTTACCCCAAAGGGGCTTCCTTCTTAGTTGGTGGGGTTTTTAAGTGGTTTTAGGGGTTTTTTTAAGACCTCTGGCAAATGATCTTGCTGAAAGCTCGTAGATAGTCCCTATATACTACATGGATCTACATATATTACTTACAAAGGACTCTAAGAGTTCTGTGAGGCATAACTGCCTTTGATAACATCCACATTGCCTGTTTCTTCCTGTAATGTATTATCCACTATCTGTTTATTATACTCTTTATTAGGTTTTTTTATTGATTTCCCAGAATGAAAAATTAGACCCACTGGTCCACATTTTCCAAGACAACTCTTTCAGTGACTGAAGTTACCTTTGTCAGCTTTAATTTCTTTGGTATTGCTGAAGGTTTACACTATGTGTTATTACCATGGGTAATAGCTTAGCAATTCTATGTTTGAGATTCTTCAGAATGTGTGGCGACCAGCATCATCTAGTCCTGGCAATCTGTACAGTTTGTCTTACTTCACCCAAAAGCCTGAAATGTAAATACCTGCAAGAAATTCTGTTATGGTTTACAAGGTAGCCTGACCTGAAAAATAGGTGGGGTTTTGTCTGTTTTACCACAGTCTTTCTCATGGTTTATGTGCAAGGCAGTAGATTCTCTTGCCAGCAAAAGGAAAATGAATCGCGTCTTTTTCTGGGATCCTCCCTCCCTTCCTTCAGGCTGTGCCTCGATACACAGACGCCAACACCCAGCTGGCAACTGGCCACGAGTGGTGCCACAGGGGCAGCTCGCCTCTGTGCCCCTCACTGTGTCTGGCCAGCCTTCTCTCAGTGGCTAGCACCTCATGGCATCAGGAGAGGAACAGTTTAATGGCCTTCTCCATCCATCTAAACATTTTTTGTTTGGGGCTACAAAGTACATGGGACAATGCTAAAAGGAGCCTACAGGAGAGCTGGAGAGGGACTCTTTAAAAGGGCGTGTAGTGATAGGACAAGGGGTGATGGCCTTAAGCTGAAGGAGGGTAGAGTTAGATTAGCTATTGGGAAGAAATTCTTTACTGTGAGGGTGGTGAGGCACTGGAACAGGTTGCCCAGAGAAGCTGTGGATGGTCCATCCTTGGAAGGGTTCAAGGCGAGGTTGGATGGGGCCTTGAGCGACCTGGTCTAGTGGAGGGTGTCCCTGCCCATGGCAGGGGGGTTGGAACTAGATGGTCTTTAGAGTCCTTTCCAACCCAAACCATTCTTTCTCTCTTTCTTTCTTTCTTTCTTTCTTTCTTTCTTTCTTTCTTTCTACCTATCTATCTATCTATCTATCTATGCCAGTCATTTAGCATTACATACATAAAAATCTGTATACAATCTATACATGCTGCCGCTCCAGCCACAGAGTTAACCATAACTTCAATAAAGTCTGTGTCCATCAAGGTCTGTAACTGGTGCTGCTCTGTGGGGATCCCACCACTAACCGGGTACTGAAGCAATCTTGATGCATAACAGCTAATCAGAAAAAACATAATTTAGTAATGCTCTATGCGGTAGTGGAGGGAACAAGACATCAAGAATAATGACATTTGAGAAGCAGGTGAAATAAGTCCTCATTTTTAATGAAAAAGGATAAGGGACCATTCTGCTGGAGCAGATCCATGAATTCTGATGCAGGAAATTCTTAGCAGTTCAGCCTGGATTCCCACTTTTAATGATCACGACTCCTAAAAAGTAAGAGAAAGTAATAACCTCATAGATAGGAAGTTAAGTGAGGCTAGATGAGTCACTAGAAAATATCACGAGGGAGCCCTCCTGGAGTGATAACTCTGAATTAGATTGGATTAACAAGATCTTTCCATCTCCAATTTCCATCTCTTAACTAAGATTTTCCATAGTTTACTCAGAGTGTTAATTCACAACTTTCCCCCACATACACACTCTTCTTTAGCAAATCGAATATTGGCTATGTCAGGACAATACATTGAGGTTTTCCTGAGTCTTTGTCCTCATTCAGGTTCATCTGCTCCCTCTCCACAAAAGCTGTGTTGAGCAGTTTGTAGCTTGACTATAGATGCGAACTATGCATAGTTTTGAACAACATAGGGGAACTCATTCTGGACTTTTCTCAGCTCTTTTCAGTATTTTCCCCAACTTCCTTATCATTCCCAGCCCAAGATTATCTAGCTTTATTTTTAATTGTCCTGCAAACCCCCTTACTCAGGGAGAAATAATTCACAGCTGGTATGTTCCTTAGTGTCTTTGCCAATCAAAACATACAGCTTGCCATTTACTGGCAACATGGTTATCATGATTCAAGCCACTTGGCTCTTCTGTTAGGTCCCTCTGGCATATAAAGGAAAATTCACACCAGTGAAGAAGAAAACCATCGAGTCATTAAATATTTATTTGAATATTTAAATCTTTGGCTGCAGAGAACTGTCTAGGGAGAGTTCCATATTTAACAAGGGGCTTACTGAAACCACGCCTGCAGACAGAGCTCTTGCAATTTGCTGACACATTTGCTGGACACCTCTCTGCAAAAGAAAGGTGGAACTCTGTATTATAAATATATAATATATATATATATGTATATATAAACTATAAACATTTCTTTCTAATTTGGGATTGCAAGGTGATGCTGGTGGAACAGGAAATCAAAATGCCAATGATGTCACATGTGGTTATGAGGAAATTATTCTCCTCTTAGTTAGGGTAACAAACTGGAAGTCAAATGCAATGATCCAGAGCTTGACTGAAAGTAGAGTGTGACCCTTCGTGTCTCACACATTGAGAGTTTTCAGACTTAGACAATCCATGCTGTTTGGGATCTTTGGCCTCTAACTGAACCTTGCTCATTTTCAGAGAAGCTGTGTCTGGAGTATGGGCTCAGCAGCTGAAAGACCACTTGGCCACAGTGTTGACAGGGCTACAGTGCATACTAAGGGCTCTACCTGTTGCAGGTGCTGCCTGGCAACATGGTCCCTCCTCACGCCTCCCCCTTCATGTAACTGTTATAAGCCAAGGCAATATCCTTTATGTGCCCTCTTGTGACACTGTCTCCTGCCACGAAGCAGAAGAAACCTTACACATGTATAAGTGAGTTAAAAATGAGAAAGATAAAATCAAGAGCATCGACTAGATGTGCAGAGCAAAGACAACATTTTTCCTTCTTTTAAATGAAAAATAGCTATTGTATCATAAAAATTATTACAACATTAAAAAGAGAACTTATAGAAAATCTAAACCCATACAGGAAATACAGTAGAGGAATATTTTTTGATCCTTCCAAAAGTTTTTTGTTTTGAATGAGGCCTTAAACATGCAAGGGCAGGCAAAACCCATTAATTTTACAGTTGCGTTTGTTTAGCAAACCAAACGGACAATAGTCCTAAGAATAATATGTTCCTAAGGCAGGATCAAGTAAATCAGTCTAATGCTTGGAAAAGGAGGCAGTTTATTCAGAATTAGAAATGTCTTCTTAGGAAGACTTCACTGGCTTGTCTAGATGAGAAAGAATAATATTGTGATGACAAAAAAGTCTTTCTTTTTCCCTTGTTTACCCATATAAGTTCTAAGGGAAAGTTCGTTTCTTATATGACTGAATGTTATAAATTTGTCTATACAAATCTGAACTGACATGAGTGACAGAGGTCCCTTCCTGTGAAGTTTTTGAGATTCAAATCCCTTTTCGTAGTGAGTGTGTTCTTACTAATGGCAAGGAAACAAGTCTAACAGGAGAGAGCCAATCCCTGAAATAATCAATACCTGTCGGTTACAGTGCTCAGTTATTCTTAGAAAATCAATCCTGATTTTCTAAGAAAATAGACCAGATGTTGGTCACTGGCACCATTGAGTTCTTCATCTCACAGCTGACATTGCCCACAGGAATTGTCAGTTTTGTGCTAGACTGACTGATCAAATAATAAAAATGCACTGTATTCAAGGATTCATTACCACACACGTAATCATATTCATAATGCCAGGCTGGCACAGCTGTGTACCAATGCAAATAATGCCTTTCAAAAATTAAGTTAAAATTATAAAAAAATCCCTAACTTAAGAGAAGAAAAAGATTATTCTTTTAAATTTTATTTCATTCTTGGCAAAAGTCTAGTCTTTAGGAGGCAAACAAATAAGTAAGTTTAAGCAAGTTAAATAAGCTTTCAGGATCTCCTTAGTTTCTTCATCATTAAGGGCATAACAAATTAAAACTGGAAATATTCCCCGCTGCCCTAAAACATCTCGTCAATCACAGACTTGTGTTTGTGTTGACATCTTTTTCTTTTCCCTCCAAAGAAAAGAAGCTGGCTAAACAGAGCCAATCTTTTCCCCAAAGGAATCTGGTGCTTATTGGAGTGAAATGAAACTACCGGTTTCCAACAAGTATTTGTGAGAAGGGAATAGGAATAAAAAAACCCTTTAGCATAAAAACTAATTGCTTGATCAATTTAAACACTTGCATAAGCCCTCCTCTTTCTCCAAAATGGCAATAATTATAACCTTAAGCCTCTTGATAGTAAGTCTTTCTCCTTACTGCCTCACAATTTACACTAAGGCTATAGATATACTTACTACATGTTCAATATATGTCATTAAAAAAATTCCATCCCTGAAAAGAAATTTCAAACACTGAGGGATCCAACTTGCAGAAAATGAACAAAATACACAGGAAGGAGACTTACTTGGTTCATTCCAGATATCCGTTGCACATGAAAGAGAAGTGAACGCAATTGGGGAAGGGAAAGGAAGACTTAGGATAGAATGTATAATAGCACCGAGCTTATTTGAAGGACCAAATCCTGCTATTGTACTTAGGATCCTAAACCTTACTGCATTCTTCTTCAATGTGTTTTTATAGTTAATAAAAAATACAATGTAAAAAATTTACACAAGGACGAAACAGGAACGTAATGAATTTTTGTGCAGAAAACCACTAGAGAGTCAACTAAAAATCTTTTTCAGTTGCTTCTTTTGAGAAAAGAGAGGAAATATTTGCAGGCAGCACTGAGCAGGGGTGAGAGGCATAGAAGGGTAGAAGCATTACCTATCATTTTGCATCTCCTTAGCTTTTGCCAGATACCACCAGAGCCTCTAAATGTCTACCCTTGGGCAGTGCAAGGCTTCCCGAGCCTTAATCATAATGAAATTCCCAGCACCCGCCTCATCCCCAGGCCTCCTAAGGTCCACAGATGGGTGATCCTGGCCATGGGGCCCAGCATGTCCCACACAGGGTATGCCTACAGGGAAACATGGAGGAGTCCTCTCTGGCTTTTACTCAATCTGGCACATGAGAAATGTGAGGCCATGCTTCAAGGTCTTCTTGGCTTGGACAAAGTGAAGACCACTTCACTTCAGGTGAATTCAGGCCCCATGTGAGCCATCCTGACTAGGACTGTGTTGCCCCAGGTTAGAAAGTTTGGGGGTTCTATATCTGATCCTGGACCTTCCCCATCCAACCCATCAAAGTGGTTCACATGCCATTACCTCCATCCTTTTTCTTTTCTCAAATCAGTTCCCACAGTCTGTTTGCCTTGTCTCAGTCTCCTGGCTATTGTCATGGGTTGCACACTCCACTCATAACTAGATTCAGCACGCAGAGCTGAGGATGGAAGGGGGTGAGGAGGGGCAGAGATATTCTTTGCTGCAGCTGTCAGCAGGCTGGTCCATGCTTTCTTCTTTCTCTACCCCATCAGTGCCACCTCCATCCTCCCAGGTCTTGCTTTGGAAATCTATCCCAATGTAATGCCTGTCAGGGAGCCAAGATAACATTCAGACTTTCATTTACAAACTGAGTGCCCCATGGATATCTTATATTTAAAACTTTTGCCTGTGGACCTGATAAAGGCTGATGTATAGAGGATTCAGTGAGGAGGATTCAGTGAGGTTTTCTTATTGTGTACAGTGAGAGCAACCAGCACCAGCCAGGGTTCACTTTCTTTCTGGCCAAAATTTTGAAAACAAATAAATCTCCAGCCACTGATAAGCTTACTGAGAAGTTCCCCTCCACATTTTCAGCATGTCTTGATAAAAATCTCATCAGTGCTAGGGCCAAATTTTGGACAACATTGTGTTCCCTTTTTCACTTGCTATCAAAGAAAGGGGCCACTCCACTGCTCTGGGACCTGGGGATGCACACCGTGGCATTCCTTAGACCAAAAGATATTAGTCTTGCTGAAGAGAGGTAGTGGACAAAAATTGTTTCAGCCAGAACTGAACTGTCCTACCCATAACTAGACATCTATAATTTTTGTCTTTTCAAGGCCATATGCATTTGTAATACAGGGAGTACTGACATTTCTTATGCGGTTTGACCAAGAAGAGATTGACACAGTGATCATCAATAGCTGAAGGAAACCTGCAGGCGCTGAGTTGTACCCTGCATTTTGGAGCTGCTCTGGCATTTGAATACCCCAGGGCACTCGCTACACCCATTATCCCTGTCAGGGAGCACATCCAGACAGCTCTCTGGCCAGCTAAGCCATCAAGGCAAAAATATGAGTGGGTTAGTGTTCAAATAACTGTTCCACCATGTAGTTTCATGCCCTGATCATTAATTCTGCATAAGTAAAGATTTGCTGAGCTGTCTATGCAGCGTATTACCTTGCCAGAGTCAGCTGGGTTGAGATTACATCCTTATGATCAGGAGCAGATGAAAAGTGGCTGCCTTTCTGGCTGTGCTTTAAGCCAGGTTTGCTCTTCAATCTGGATGTCTCCCTCACTTCAAAATTTAGCACTGAGCATACCAGCCTGTACGTTCATTTCTTTAGGCAGTTCCTCTTCTAAGCTCCTAGGATGCTCAGTGGCTTTGTTTCATTCACTTATGCAATTTGAAAGACCTCTTACAACTGCAAAAAATGTCATCATGTGACCTTTTTTGGGCACAAGTTGAAATACAGAACATTCCACTCAAACATAAGAAAACGCTTGTTTTTTTACTGTGCAGCTGACATAACAATGGATGATGTTGCCCAGAGAGGCTGTGGCATCTCCATACTTGCAGATATTCAAAACCAAACTGGGTACAGCCCTGAGCTCCCTGCTCCAGCTGACCCTGCTCTGAGCAAGGAAGTTGAACTAGATGGTCTCCAGAAGTCCCTTCCTTCCTCAGCCAGTTGGGGATTCTGTTTTACATGAGCCATTTCATGCACATAAGGCACAATAAAATCTTCTGATAGCATTTCGCAGTCTACGATGGTCTTTGAGAGCCCCAGTTAGGGCTTTACCTCATGCTTGGTGCTGGACCTGAAGCCTCAGTTGCAGTTAGATACCAGAAGTAGCTTCTCAAGGAACAAGGACAGAGGGCTGTGTGGCAGCACTGTAACAAAACCATGAAAAAATCCAATTTAATGAATTTCAAGTCTACTACATCAGAATACAAAGCATATGTTGAAGAAGCTTTAAATTAAAAAAAATTATGGATATTTACCACTTCAGAAAAAGGTTGATTTGTTTTTTCCAGGCTACAAATGTTTTTTCCTGCTGCCATCAGTGAAGAATGCATTAATGAAAACAAATTTCCCATGGACCTTTGATGCCATCTGAAAGTAAGAAGAGAAATTGCTGTTCCTATTCAGAGTTTGGGTTCCATGATGCAAACTGTCACTGGCAATGATGTTATACCACCACTTCCACAGTGTGTATTTATCCAGCACTCATATATCCTGACTGGGTTGTAAAATTTGATTAATTCCTTCTGCATCCCACACAAAAATGTCAGGGTCACTTGCATTACGAGAACACAATGACAATTCCTTGCACATTGTTTGTGCTTACATAAATTAAATATAATTCCCCACCCCAACCCCTAAAATGTCCACCAAGGTATTGGATAGTAATTTCATACACTTAATATAGTATTTACTTTATTCCAGAACATGTTCTGTAATGCTTGTGTTTCAATGAACTGAAATTACTTACAGTATAGTTTTAATACTAAGCAAGGGTGTTCACCATCACAATGAATAGCAGCAAATTAACCCCACATACTGCCTTAAAATGAGGAAAATATTTAGTAAACAATGTATTGCTGAAGTCAAGTGAAACAGCTTTCAAAGAGACATTTGTAAGTCACTTGTATAACTTCATGCTCATTATTAGCAGTAGCTTAAAAGCTGAGAAAATCTGTTAAAATATATTCTTTGATAAATAATCACCTTCTTTTCCCACAGTTGCAATTTTTTTCCCTTTGCCTACTATTTCTAATGGCTCTGGAAAATAATTCCTTTCTATTTATTTGCATCTTCACCTGTGAACCAGAATTGCTGATGTTATCAGGATAGACTTTGGAATGAAGCTCATCATTAAGTATTGTTAGCCTAACATGCAGTCCCTAAATGACTGAAGTTTCTTTTAAAATTAATGTGAGGTTTCTCTGTGAGAGGACTTAGCGTCATTATTGTGCTGCACTATTCTTCCAGACACCATTAAGCACAGTGCACAAACACATGGTGAAAAACTGCAGAGCGTGAGGAGCAAGTCCCTGAAAGCCACAAAAATACTTAATACTGGCGGTGCTTCACTTTACGACTCTAACAATCATTATAATGATAGGTACTTGATAGAAATGTTGATGTATAATTTTTATTGCTAGGTTTAGCACACATGTAATCAAGAGTAATTTTTTCCCTTCTTGGGCGAAATGAATGCAAAAACAAAAGTGAAAAAAAAATCTAAAAATACTATTATATTAGCTACAGAGACAAATACTCTTTTGCCTCACCAGAGTATGAAAGGTGCCTGCTCCAGCAGAACGGAGCCAAATTTTCAGTAGGTTTCTACCGATAAGATGCAGACATTTATACAAATAGCCTATGCAATTCCTTAGGTAGAATAACTAAAACCTGATTGTCCAGATGTTTCAGGGTATAATGCAGCCACCATCTGGGACGTCTCTCCACAGACTGCCAATGACGAGCGATGGTGTGCTTTGGGGCGAGAGGCTTCTGGGTGCCAGCCCCTTCTCGGTGCCGGACCTGGCGGTGCCTTCGGAGCCCCCGCTACGCCCGGCGCAGCAGGGTCGTGTCAGAGCAGAGCCCGCTGCGCACCGGCGATCTGCTCATGCGCCTCGGCGCAAAACCCTGGCCGTGGGCGTAAAAAGTCATGCTGAGGCTGAAGCCCAAAGAGCCACCTGACAGGGCAGCCCGGGGCAGGCCGTGTACCCCGATCTGTGCCCACAGCTGAGAATCCCTGCCATGGGCAGCAGTGGCCCTTTTGCAGCTGCCTGGTGTCACAGGGGACAGGGGTCTGGGGTCCGTAAAGGCACCATATGCCCTTCCTGCCCTCCTTGGGTGGGATAACTGAGAGGTGCGTACCCCGACAGGAAGAGCACAGAGTCCCCACCTGAGATTTTCCCAGTAGTTTTAACACCTTCCTTGGACCGTGCCACGCAGTCCTTACACACAGTCCAGTGTGGGAACGTCGGTGTCCCTCCGCTGCCCTTCGCCTTCTGCACCGCCGCCAGCTCGGGAAGCCCAGCTCGGATTGCAGTGTCACGGTCCCTGCAAGAACAGTGGTTTTGTCTGTGTCCTTTCCCCCGGGATTGAGGTTTAAACTGTTGGGATGCTGTTCAGGTCTGGAGAATCTGGGCCTCTTTAGAGAGCACTAAGTTACGTGCGAAGCAGTGCATAATGAGAAACCAGAAGTATTTACGAGAAGAACAACTTGAAGTTTATTTTATATGGTAATGCTTTTATAAAATGGCATGTTTTCACATTTTAAATAACAATATGTATTTTAAATAATGAAATTACAGGACCTTTTTGTTTATACAATCCTAGAACTTCTGTTCTAAAATATGTATGGGTTGAAAATGTCTCTGATCTAGAGTGGGCTCTTCAGTCCCAGGCATTGCATTAAAAAGTAATTCTAAAGCAAAGGAATTTGTCCTCCTCATTCATCTACTAAATTTCCATGTATGATTACTTTTCACAACTCTGGAATTCCTGGATGCCAGACTTCAAGTTTTACAGAAACATTAGTTTCTGAGTCACAATCCTAACTGATTGTGAAGTATGACAAAGTCATAAAATATCATATAATAATTTGGCTTGGTTTATGTCAACATTTTCTCTCCAACATAAATGCCTAAAGAATCAATAAACATAGGACTCTATGCTCTTTTTGATAAGAAAATCTTCCATGTTAAGAATACTGGCTGTTTAAATCATTAGTGGTCACATGCACCACCATTATACACAAAAATCTTTCCGTGACTGACGGATGAAATTTTATCTGGCAACCAATGTTTTGTCTGTACTCTCCATGTCCTTCATATTCTACTGATCAATTAACATGAACTGGATAATAAAAATAAGGTAGTTTTGTTTCTAGAAATTATGTTTGCCACAGAATATGGCTGACTCAGACAAAAATCTCAGAAATCTACACTGACTTAATCCTTAAACTAAAGTCAAAGAAGATATGGAAACTTTTTGATTAATCATTTGAGCTTCTGTTTAGTTCAGTACAACCACAGATACTGCTTTATAGTAGATGACATGATGGATTTCAGACCCTGTTTAAAAGTAATAAGAGTTTATTCTGAAAATGTCCTACTGACAAAAATGGTCCAAGGTACAAGTGAAGGAATTTAGCATTCAATATTTTTCCAAGCAAAAGCTTTCAGGGATTGATCCAGAGTTGGAGAAAGCATCTGATGTCCTTCTGCTGACTGCAGAGGAGTTCGGATCAGCTGTTAAGAGTGGCGTAGGGATCGTCAGAACTAAGATTTCTCTCGACAAATAACAGACTGAGGAATTAGAAGCCTACATTAATTTGATTCTGCAGGGATTTTCTAACTATTTAAATAGGAAAATGTTATTAATACATTTTTTTGTATCATACTTTCACATTGTATTGCTTTCTTATAATTCTTTTCATCTGATATTTTCCAACAGCTTGAAAAATATTAATCAAAGTTAATAGAATAAACAATACAGAATCTCACTGTCTGAATCAGAGTCAAATATCTGATTTGCAAATTGATTGCAAAAATAGGGAGAAAGAGTTGCAACTAATTTTGTTCCAAGTTCTTGAACTGATGCCTAACTCATTTTGGATGTCAACATTACAGTTTTGAACAGTTTTGGTTTTATGGTTACATAAGTATGTTAAAAAAAACCCCAAAATGCACACTCTGCTAAAAAGACTGTACATAGGTTGAAAAATGGGATCAAGAGTTGCCAAATATAATAAAGTCTTGGATCTCTTCTGCTTGGCAAGCTCACACATAGTGTAAATTGATTTTTATCTGTTTGGAACAATTTTAGTTATTATCACTTTTAACAGTCACTTTACTACATGGATCAATTTACCAATACCAAAAGCCACTTGTGTATTGTTTGCACGTAGAACATTTATTCGGCCTCACATGTAAAGATCTCCTTCTAATAATACACTAATGAAAGTCATCTGTATTATGCAGGTGCTCTACAACTGGACCTGATGGGAAACAAAACTGAATTTCTGGGGTCTGCAGCAACAGGACAGCCAGCGATGCCACGGCCCGCCAGGCACTCTGCCACGGAGACAGGTACCTACAAGCCCATGGCCTTTCCTGCTAGCTGGAAAATCCACATTTGGGTAAAAACCAGCCCTCTCTTTTGGCCAACTATTTAAAATAATGGCTGGCCACAAAAGCAAGATCTCTAGAGTAAATTTCTCTCTAGAGGAATGAAGGTTTAGCAGAAACGGTGAAAATGACCAGGCCTAAAGACCCAGAGAAACACATTTGATCAATCCCTTCAAACTTACAAAATACGACAGTAAATCTTTTCCTGTCCACACACTTGGTGTGGTACATCATAATCTGGAATATGATTTCTGATGTGTGGCTTGAGGAAAACAGTTTTGATAAGTAATGGCATGTGATTCAGTGTTTTTTGTTTGGGGGATTTTTTGTTTTGTTTTGTTTTGTTTTGTTTTTTCAGTGATTGCCATTGGAAAGATATCAACACCTATTTGGAGGAACTGATTGGAATTTTTGTTAGGAAAATTCTAACACTTCCAAGGTAATGAATCCCCATCTCTCATTTTCTTCACAGAAGAGGCTGGTAAGGAATGACACCAAAATTATTTATTAGCCAGCAATAGTAGAATCAAGTGACCCAGTTGCAGAAGCCATATGGGACATATAAAGGTGATATAATAATGTTTAACAACCAAATGCCACGGCAATTTCCCTCCAAACAACTTTCTGATTGAGCTGGCTCACTGGAAGAAAATGCAAAAAGAATGGGGCACGGGTTTCCCAAAAAAACCTGCCATTGCCAATGGAAACCTGGCTGCTGGGAGCTTCCCCTTGCTGAACCTCTCTGAACTCTATCAAAGAGTACCTCTGGCTACCAGAACTCATTGTGTAACTTCAGAGTGAAAATTCCCAACTAAGAAATTGCCAGCTTTGGGGGGGGGGGGGGTCCAGACAAGACCTATTAACAGTGAGTCTTTTAAGGAGAGCAGACGGGGCTCCTCAGTGTTTGATACAAAGCATATATTTCTGCAAAGGCTCTTCTCAATAAACAGCAGCTCATATAATCTAAACCCTCCCCCCATGAGCAGCAGATTTGCAGATGACCTTGCTGCAAAAAAAAAGAGATCAAGAAGAGATTATATCTTGTGGTTGGATTGCTATGATGATCTAAAGCTTACATTCATTGAATCTGATTCTTTCTACACTCACTGCAAAGTACCTCTTCCAACTTCATTGGAGGTACTGCAGACTTTAAAAAATATAAATGCTAGGAGAAGCCATCTCAGTCTACTGGCACGGTGCTTCAGAAAGATAATTTTGTGTTTAAAGATGTTTATTCCAGGAGGGGAATGTGTATGAAAAATTGTTTAGCGATCTAATCTCCTGAGTCATTTCCATGAGATTATTGATGGACGTCTCTCACTGAGCATTGTAAAAAACAAAAGGAACTGGAAATTGCCCTGAAAAAACATAATGCAGACCCAAGGATGCTTAGAAAACACGTCTGGGTTATAACGTCTGTCAAAAGCAAGTGAAATGTAAGTAACAGGTGATTCTTCAGTCTTGGTGGAGATGTAAATGTGCAGTGTTGAATCAGAGAAAGGAAAACAGAAATGTATTTTCTATTGCCTCATCTGTAATAAGTTAGACTGGCAGCCTAGACTGTCAAATAGCTCAACATGACCAGAATTTATGCAATGGGCAGTTAAAGTGGATCTTGAACAGTCACTGTGATGAATGATTTTGAGTTGGAACAAAACAAACTGTTCTCAAGTAATTTCTGTGGTTCACCTGCCACAATTTCCCATTCCCTTTCCCCTACTCCAGGCAAGCTTTCCAACAAATTCCTTGTATAAATGTAGATGCTAGTGGCAGAATTCTGTCTATCAAATGCAATGAAAGTTATGCCCTTCACTTCAAAGTAATTGGGATTTTTCCCTGGAAGTGTTTGGATTACCGCTGAAGTTCGCATTCTCGGGTTGATCTGAGGTGGTTGTTACTTCTTTTTTATGTCAAGGGGAAATATTTGCATAACAAAATTCTTTCACTTTTATTGAAAGTGCATCCTGCATTATTGCTTGCTAAAGTATTTTTTAATTTCTCTGCATATCTGGTTGATGAATTTAAAGCGCACTGGTAAACAGAGCTGCAAAAAACCACAAACAATGGCAATGTGGCATTTTACCCCTGCGCATGATATACGCAGCAGGTCACTGTGTAAATGCTCTGACTTACAGTGCTGAACTGAATGGGACAAGGAAATGCCATGTGCTCACAAGGCAACTATTTGCGCCTGGCTGATTCCAGCTGACTGCAAAGTGCCTTTCTCAAGCTCTCTGTCAAGGCTGAGTACTGATGCTGAAAAATACAATGCAGTATGTGGATAATGAAGAGCAGAACAGTTAAGAGGAATAAGCACAGAGATAGATGAAAACTGCTAATTCCCGTCTGACCTTGGATTTTTGTATGGCTTTTGGCAGATTTCTTCAGTCCAGGCCTTGATTTCTCCATTGGCAATGCAGAGGTAACAGTTTCCAGCTACTCTATTCCCCCAGTTGTCACAAGGAACGTGTGATGCTTGTATCACACTTTGGAGGCATAGTCTCTTGTTTTATTTATGCTTTCTTTTTTTAATAAAGCCTATGCTCAGCCACACTGCGCAGTCTAGCATTTCCTGAGTACCTTCTTGCCATAGTACCAAATTTTCGTAAGCAAGCCTAGCAGAAGATCTACCAGGAAATGTATAGTCTTGCATTCAGATTATGTCTTTATGAGCTACGCACACACTACAAAAGAGGCAGTACAAACTTAGCCACTCACCAAGTCACCATTGCTAAACACATCTGTGGAAAAATCATATCTGAACATACAACTACCTTCTAACTGTAACATGGCAGACATTAGGGGAGTTGAACTGAAGCTGAATAGTCCATCTCAGTTCTACCGTTTCCTAAATTTTGGGTGCTTGACTTGGCAGTTGCAGTGTTTCTTTAATGAAGTTTTCTCATTTGAAATAAATTATTTGCTTAGATAACATTATCCAGATGATTCATAGCCACAGATCCATCAGTTGTATTTATAGTCAACATGTTGCCACAAGTGCTAGCTACAGGCAGCACTCATTGGCTTACACTCTTACTTAAAGGTCAAAACAGAAGGAAGAGCACTATAATGGTCTTGCTGGCTGAAGTCAGATTTCATACTTTGCAGCTTCATTAGATGGCATTACATCACAGGATACAGACAAGCAAAGCCTGAATTGATCCTACTTGACTGAATTCTAAATGAATGGAAAATGACTACATGGTTTGCCAAAGAGCAGCAATAATAGCATGACAAATCTATGATTTCTATGAAGATTTATGTCTTTATAGCACTTCTTTTCAGTTTATGTGTTTCAGCTGTGGTCATGGAATTTGAAAAACGAAGACCCTTTTGCGAGATGATTTTTCAAGCAAACTGAAAAACTATATTGATTTCTTGGCATGTAATTTTAGATTTTTTGCATTTCACTTAAAGGATCATGCCTAATCCCAAGCACAGAAACCTCATGGTATTTTGGAAACTTATTTTATTGCAATTATCAAAATGCCTTCTCCACCATGCTCCAGAAAGAGATGGGAGCAGAAAAAAATTGGGCATGTATGTCATAAGAATTTATCTGGAGAGGATGAATCCTTTAATGAGTTGATATACAGGACAAAGTGTTAGGAATCTGGTCTTGTGGACTTCAGTATGATTTTGAGTAGTTCATCTCATGTCTAGTTCTGATTTTATCCTTCCCCAGATAATCTCATAAGAAGGATACTCTTGCAAAAGATATCTCTGGAAAAATTCAGAAACCAGCTTATTCAGAGGCTGTAGAGAAGGTATGATATACCAGTTTACTACTGTGATCACAATCTGTATTTCTGAAGAAGTTCTGTGCAATAGGGAATACACTATTGTCCTGGTTTCAGCTGACATAGAGTTAATTTTCTTTCCAGTAGCTGGTATAGTGCTGTGTTTTGGATTTAGGATGAGAATAATGTTGATAACACACTGATGTCTTAGTTGATGCCAAGCAGTCAAGGTCTTTTCAGCTTCTCATACTGCCCTGCCAACGAGAAAGCGAGGGGCAGCCAAGAAGCTGGGAGGGGACACAGCCGGGACAGCTGACCCAAAATAGCCAAAGGGATATTCCATACCATATGATGTCATGCTCCTTATATAACTAGGAGGTGGGCTGGGAGGTAATTTGGCTTGAGAACTAGCTGAGCATTGGCTTTGGTTGGTGAGCAATTGTGCTGTGCATAACTTGTTTTGTATATTCTATTATTGTTGTTGTTGTTGTTGTTGTTGTTTTCTTTTTCTGTCCTATGAAACTGTCTTTATCTCAAGCCACAGGTTTTACTTTTTTTTTTTTCTCCTTTTTGATTGTCTCCCCCATACCACAGGGTGGGGGGAGTGAGCGAACAGCTGTGCAGTTGTTTTAGCTGCCTGCTGAGTTAAACCATCACAACTATATTTTTTCACATGAGTTCTTCACTGTGTGATGAACAGACAGTTTTATTCTCTTCCACTTCCTGCCATATTCTTTCAGGCAGACTCTGATCACACAAAGTAAAAACAGTGTCCTGAAAACAGTTTTATTCAACACACTAACTGGGAGATTCACTTTCAGAGAGTCATCTAAATACACAGGTCTGGCAAGGAAAATGCAGAATAACCCTCTCTTTAGACAAAACTCAGTCTCAGATAAAAACCCACATTTTTCTCTCAAGGTGAACAATTGCTTATTCTGGAATTCAGGAAGCAACACTTCTCAACCACTTGGCATAGCAGAGGATGGTTTGTGAAAAATCAGGCATTAAGGAACCCTTCCATTGCTAAAATGAAAGTGCTTGCATGTGCTGGGATTTGAAGTTCTACATTTTCTTTGCTGGTCTCTCTTAAAATATGTTTTGACCAGCTTGCATGAAAAGAAGGAACGGAACAAGATGTCCTCTTGTCATGTCCTGTGGGTGTGTTTTCAGTGTTGAGCTTGTAATGAAGGTTAATGCTGTCTCTTTTACTAAGCTTTCCTCCTTTTACCATTTGAGATTACTGCATCCCCAAAACAGATTACTCAACTAGCCAGGCAAGTCTAACCCTGTGACATGGTTGTATGGTTAAAGCAGAATCTGAGTCCACAAATCTGGCTGTGAGTTACAAAGTTTGTGTCCAAGAACAAATGAAGGGGTACCATGACCAGACAGAGCACTGCCTGCTCTGGATCTAGAGAATGAAGAGCATGCCAGGAGGAAGGTGTCCGAGACTTGGACACGGTTGGGCTTGATGATCTTAAAGGGCTTTTCCAACCAAAATGATTCAGTGATTCTAACAATTGCACTGCTCTGGGCTTTTTCAGAAGAGAGCCTGAAGAGAAAAAAGGGATATGTATAGGTCAGTGGAAAAGAAATCAGAATCCTACAGAAGCAAGAAAAAAACATTTTGAAGTTATTAATAAACAAAAGAAGATGATCAAGAGCTCTAAAGCTTTGAACTGCTGTAGAAAGTATTGTTTTTCTTAAACACGGAACAGTAGAAATTTAATACTAGTAGGGATTGACACCAGAACAAAGGGGTAGACTTTGCTTCTGGAGTAATTTTGATTACAAAACAGATTATAAATTTCATCCTGATTATAATAATTATTTTGGCCCTCCATTTCAGCACTATTCTAGTAGCATAATTCAATAACATCAGTTACCGGAGCCTATTTCTGTGGCATTTGGCTGTCTGTTTGTCAATATGCATTTGCAGCAAAGAAGCTTTGAAAGGTTTGAGGGCTGGATTTGATTCAAGCAACCATCCTAACATCTGAAAGCTTATCCAATCTTTCTGCATGTTTCATTTCTTGAAAAAGAGAAAAAGCCATTGGAAATTTCACAGACAACCCTTCTCTGAGATTTCTGCCACTTCTGATTCGGCTCTTAAATGGCAAAAATGGAGGGGAAAAAATCTGTGTCAAATACTTTAGATAGATATTAAATTTGTTTCTTTACTTTTTCTGTAATTCAAGTGAGTGAACCCATTTTCAGTGTTGCAGACACAAGCAAATGTAGGCACGATCATCTGAAAAGACCCTGGGTATCTGAAAACATGAAGAAAGAAAATGAGATAAAGAACATTTTGAAGGGGAGAGGGGTCTAAGAGCTTTTTCTACAGCAGCTGTAGTGTGATCATAAAAGAGATCCTGGTTGGAACCTCTAACAGCAGGTCAAAACCACTATTGCCACATGACATAAAATTGGATCTGTTATGAACACACTCATCAAAACAGTCTGATTGCTCAGCTTGGTACTTAAGTATAGCCCTCACTTCAGTCTGAGTACCAGTTGTCCTCCTGCAAGTAGCCTGAAACTGGTGAAAAAGTCCCTGAGGCAACATACAACCTGTCATGCAACAGAAATACAGCTGTGTGCCAATACCTGGATCAAAACTAGGTGCTATGGCAATGCACAAAACAGATCAGAAAATGAGAAAATGTCCAAATTAAGGAGGAAGACAATTTGGGTATAAAACACAGAATAGATTGATAAAATGGAAAAACAAAGAAGGAAGTGCTTTCAAACTCTTAATCAATTCCTTCAGTAATTCCATTTTCCTCCTATTTCTGCCTCAAATAACATACTGTCTTGTTAAGAGATGTCAGCAAGTCTGGAAAAGAAGTACAAAGCTGTGGCATTGCATGGTTGCATAGTAATATAGTCCATTTTCAAAGGTGATACAAATTGAAATCAAGAAGAAACTTGCAGATAGCACGGGAAAGGCTTTTTAAAAGAAATGAGAGACCTGCTTTTTGACAACTGTTTAGCTTTCAAACAGAGCTGCCTTTTCGGTGCAATAGAAGCAGAGGCATATAGGCTCCTGTGCTGGGTTTCTGCTAGGACACTAGGATGCTATACATGTAGGATCGTCCTAGCATTTCCAAGAAATCAGCTAAACAGCTTACAGGAGGGGAAAGGGGTAAATGGCTCAAAGCCTCGTCCAACCTGGCCTTGAACACTTCCGGAGCAAGCATCTGTGCTGACTTCTTTCATGCCCTGCTGATGAGAAGATGCTACCAGTGAAGTGAGATGTATTTCTTCATGACTGATGACTACAGGATCAGACCGATATTTATGAGATCCTCAGTCCTGCTGGATCAGTGAGCCACTGGTGATGGGGGAAGTGCAGAGATCCTGCTGGTCTCCTATCCAGCAACCTTTCCTAGGGAAGACAGGTTTGGAAAAAGCAACAACGAAAGTGTAATGGCCCCATGTCTGAGAGCTGTGGTGTTACCCTGGGTATATGGTCATGGCTTCACTGATTTATGTATTAAAAATTATGTAGAAAAAAAACAACGCAACAGCAGGAATGAGTCTGGTCTTTTTGCTGTTTTCTTCCTCGTCTTCTCTGACAGCAGAATCTCTGCATCATGAAGACTGTTTTGCTAAACTTTTTCCTGATAGACTAGTCTCTGGCCACCACTTTTTCCCACTCATAAGTGATTCTTCTGTGTTCCCTATCCCTACTCAGAACCTCCTTCCTACTCTCTGAGTACACCTCAAAACCCGATTACCAGGCATCCCTTCTCTGATCTGTATAGATACCAGATGGGCCTTTGGACGTCATCATGCCGACATCCCGCTGATCTCCCTTCTTCCTGTCCAGCCCCTCTATCACCTATCTCCAGTCCTTTTTTTTTTCTTTCTTTTTTTTCTCTTTCTCTTTTTCTTTTCTTTTTTTTTTATTCTTTTTGTAATACACTTTTTTAATGTCTAGGGCTGGGAGGAAAAAATCCTCAGCTGCCTATCTAGAAGGAACATTTCTCCTGAGCTGCCCTGTAATGCCCCACAGGGCATTAACCATGTATCCCTCCAGCGAGTTCCTGCAAAATCATGGGAAACAAGGGATGGGGTGAAGAGGCACCCTGCACCTCATCCTCTCTTGCTCTGTACTCTGCATCATCTCATAAAATCATGTGTCCTTTCCTTGTTCAGGACACACCGCTCTTGTCTCTGAACAAAAAGCTGCAGTACAACTCAGCACGATGCAAGAATCCTTGTGGAGTACTAAAATATCTGGCATTACTGTATGAGTCTTTTGTGATACCTGAGTTAGTTTTTTAATGACTTCATTTCTGAATCCATAGTGATGTCAAAACTGAGAGGCAGTCTTTTGGAAATTTTCATCTAAAACATCACTTTTTTTTGAAGACAGTGTTTCCCTTGACAGTGACCAGGATTCCTGCCAGCATAAACACAGACTTTTTTTTTTATATCAGACCGTCTGTGTGTGATTCAGTTAAATGGAGGCTGTAGTCCAGAGAGAGGTATAAAACATCAGCTATTGTGCTTCTGGCATTTTCTTTATCTTTCAAAAGGAGCAATCTTGGTCTTGGAATTTTTTTACTTTTTTTTATGAGTAAATTCTGGACAACGTCCTGATTACAAATTCTGTGCAGAGCATAATGCAGAAATGTCTTGCCGATTTTTGAAAGAATTTTTGAAGTCACAATCCCTTCAATTCTACATAAAATAAGAAATATTAAGGTCAAACAAATGTCAGCTTCAAAGGAAGATTGCTCAAGGCACTTACAGTTCTGTATACCTCAAAATTTTCTGGTGATTCTGGTACAACAATAAGATTCACAGAAGTCAATTCCGTAAGACATTGTTCACATAATGCATAAGGACAGCAAAATCCATATGGCAATGGTCAATATTGATTGATGTGGTAGCTATTGCATCTTTCCTGTTCAGAAAAAAAAAAAAATACACTGCAAATTCTAAACCTCTGCAACGTAACAGAACTAAGAACATTATCTGGTATGAATATGGTCAGAGACTTTGTTACTGAGCAAAACACAGTAAATATAGACCAAAAGAATTACTAAGAGAATGTGGCTGGAAGATAAAACCAACAAGGGTGCTTGAGGGAGCACTAGGGAAACTATTTATTGAACCATAACCTGTTCCATATAGGGTAAAAACTGGTTTACTCTTCCCAAGCTTTGTAGAGTTTACTGGTTCACGAATTTAGGTCAGGAAAGATATAGTTAGCTAAAATATTTCTTCTTTAATTTGTATTACATTAAAAAACAACATGTATGTATTTCTTTCAGCTAGCATGTTTATTTGATCAAAGGCTTTTTCTGGGTCACAATTTATGAACGAGACTCCCATGGTGCTTGAGCACTGGCTTAACATAACCTATGCATGACCTTTGAGCTTGTAAAGTATTTAAAAAAATATTAACAGTCTTTCTTTGGACTTGTCAGAGATTATTTATGTTTTTTGCACTTTTATATGTCTGCTTTTAAACTTTGCCAGACAAATACCAGTTATGAAGATTTGTGTGTCTGATACTTCAGTACCTCTTCATGTAAGATAAGCAGATGATATTAGCTCCTTTTTATAATGTGCTATAAACAAGTATGGATATAAACATACACACACACACACACACACACATATATATGCTGAGCTTGCTCAGTTTCAGTTACTGACATTCCACTGACAATGCTGACAAAACCAACAAGCCCGGACCAAGACTTGCCAATGTATACTTAATGGGTCATGGACTTCAGAGACAGTAAGGCAATTGAAGTTCGCCAGGTTAACTTTCCAGGGTTTTCTTCATACTAGAAATGACTAATAGCCCATGTTACAATGATCATCTGACCCCAGCATATCTAGGTTGCAAAAGGTTTTCCCACTACTGGACTGAGCTGTCTTCTTAAAATAAAAAATAAAAAATATTTTAAAGATTACTGTAATAAATGGTAAATTTATCACCTGCTTTGCTAAACCGTCCAAAGGTCTAATCATCTCCACTGATGGGACCCAGGTCTTATTTCAAGACTCAATGTTTCTGTGTTCAGACCCCTTTCATGGATCTAAGCCACATGCTATCACACTGCTATCTATGTTTAACAAAACACTGAAAGCATCTGGCCTTTGACATCTGTAGTCTTCATGTAAGTAACTATAATGTGTTATTAAGGTCATCTCAGCCTTTTCTTCAATACACTTATGAGTTCGAAGAAATATTTACACCATGCAAAAGAGCACAGTGCAGAGACCCCTAACCAATGACCACTATGGGCACCTTCATGGCATGTGTGCTTGATGGAGGCAACAGCTCAAGCTCTAGCCACATCTCTGCACCTCAGCTCTTTAGTCCAGATGAAATCATCCAGTAAGTTATATCTATGGGGTCTGCATTTGGAGATCTAGATGTAACAGCTAGGTCAGCAGTACAACTGGGCGAGTTCCTTTAATATTGGAATTCAAGCGTGGTCTTCCAGCACCATATCATTTTTCAGCTCTCTGCAATACCTCTACAACATCTTTTTCAATTGTGAATGTCTTGAACAGAATACAATAATCTCCATATAACCTACCATTTGATCAGAAGCTGATCCTGGGAAAAAGCCCCAAATACTGACACTTCTCTCAGGCTATTTGTAAAATGGGGGAGGGGGTGGGGTGGGGTGTATGTACTAAATCATGGCAAGGGCCCTGTACCTGACCACTGCCCAGGCATCTCAGAGGGATGCAAAGTGACAGAGCACCCACTGGGAGCAGGACTGAGGGGCATTTAGAAATGTTTACAAGAAAAGATTGAGGGCAGGTAAGGAAACGATATAGAGTTGTACATATTACTATAACCTTTTGCTCTACATACTTTTAACCCTAAAAGTTTTATTTGGAAGATGGTGTTTGTGTCATTGACAGTTAATGGTGACACTGATTCCCAAAGGAAACTCATCCATCTCCCAAACTCAGATCAGCTTTCCATGTCAATAGGGTGCCAAAGCTGCTCAACACTTTGTCATACTACTACTTCTTTTCCAGTTTCCATGCAAAGAAATATGTTGTCACCCATGGCTTCATCTCAGTGACGAAATCAAGTCAAGAACAGAGTGGAGAAGTACAAATACTGATCCAGAGTCTGAAACTCGGTCATGCTCTTCTGTGCTTCATTTTTCTGCCCATGTAGCAGAGACAGAATTTTCCAACTGATTGTGAACCGTAAAGGTAAGACCCACTATGGAGCATTAGTTATTCAGAACCACAATAAAACCAGTTATTTAAATTAAGAGAGAAGAGGGGAAAAGGCAGTAGAACAATTATATTTACTACTGAGGGTGCATCATTCTAGCATGAAAATTTGTATGATAACTCTGCAAGCCGAAATAGTGGACATAAAACAAACTCGTTAGGCAGAAGCCACTTAGGACTGATTTACCCTGCAATAGGGTGGATGCATATCATCCCATAGCTAATGCAACTATGATAAATTTGGTGCTTGGGTACCCAGTGCTAGATGCTCCCAGGTAGATATAGCTCAGGTCTCATTTGAATAGCCATAATTTAATTGCGGCTTAATAATTGTGGCTTAATAAAAAGGAGAGAATAGAATTTTTTCATTTACTTGAGAAGCTTTGTCAATTGAAATAAATCACTTCATCCTGTTAAACCATTTCACAGTGAATATGCGCAAAGGGGAGTAGAGCCTATTTCAAAGCACTCAGCAGTCAGCCAAAGTGACATCTCTCTGACAGGTGACACATTCCTCCTTGCAAGTTTCGGAAATTTAACTCAGTGCATAGACTCTTGTTCAATAGTTATGTAATGTTCACAGCTCCCAAGGGAAAGACAGGGATATCACACAGAAGGAGAAGTTCTTGTACACATAAAATAAGCCAATATTCAGATTCTGTCAATATAAAAGAGCTGGTGTCTGTTTCCTAATCTATTGTAGGAAAGAAAAGTTATGCACACAGCCTCTTATCTGTCAATTCTAGCCTTCCCCTTTTCAGCCAGTCAGCAAGGCAGTACCATATGCAGTGACCTGGGCTAATTATTTATTTATGGCAATTGTTCATGTATTAAGCAGCCAGAATACTTAAACAGTAAGGTTGCTTCCTTCCACAACATGTTTACTGACTGAATTATATGGATCACAAAAGGAAAGGATAAAAAAACCAAAAGTAGTAAGCTTACATAATTTCCCAATAAAGCTCTGATTCTCAAAGACATTTAAGCATCTAAGTCCCAGTGAAATAAGTGCCTTCCACTGCTTATAGACACAGACCAAAGGTTTGGCACAGGTGCCAGAATCCACACATACTTTTTTGATCCATCAGAGTAGCTTTCTTTTTAATGTTTTAATCAATGGCAATAGAGTGGAGGAATTCTGAAGAGCAGTTTGAATCAAAGAGGGATGTTGGTTAATATAAGCTCAGCAATTCCTGCTGGAGAAAAACAAGTTAAGAATTAATAGATATAAACACTATGCCCCCAAAAAATGCTTTCTCCAGATGATAAAATGTTCTCCTTCATCTCCAGTTTGTTTCCAATTTCTGACTTCATCATGGACACTGAGTGAGTCACTTCAGTTCTGCACTAATTTCGTCTTCCACCTTCTTCCACCTTTCAGTTTCCTTAATGCGAATTCCATCTTGGCTGAAGTGTCAAGCTATTAAATAAATATCAAGATAGTATTTACCAACAAATAGTGAGAAATAATTAAGAAAACCATTCTGTATGTAAAGAGAGGAAATACTCTGAAATCTGCAATGTGACAATGGCTCCTGATTTTTTTTTTTTCCCCTGAAGTCAGAGAAAAACAGAAGGAGCTCAGCCTGTTGTTTGGGCTACTGAAGTCGCATTCAGAATATGGTGTAAAACTGATCATTAAAACATAGCACTTTAAGAGGAAGAAAAACAGCACTGGGTAATCAGAAGTACTCTAACATATTAGGTACCAAATGAGAAGCTCTTCAGTATGTTCCCATAGGCTTTATTCAGGCAAGCCAACTATTTGAATTGAATTCGTCTGCTTGGAATTATGTTTGATTTCACAAAGATAAAATGCCTGCAAGACATATAGGCATATGGGATTCAGATGATTGCAACTAGTGACTTCAGGGTCATTATTTTTAACCTTTTGGACAATTTTTGCCTGGAGGAGATGTGGATCCAAGCATTCCCCAGAAAATGCTGGCACTTCAAGCACAGTGGCACCGGTTTGAGGCTGGAGAGTTTATTCAGCAGACTGTATGCCCTTCTTTGCTCAATAAATCAGCTTTTTTTATTTCCAGAAATAATATAAATTTCCCAAATAGCTGATAAATATTCTTCAGTCAGGAAAAGCTGCAACATGGAAAGGACTTGAAGATGCATAGGAAAGTCCCCTGCTTCCCACGAGGCTGGCAGCCAGCAGTCCCAAGAGGAAGATCTCTGGGTTTGAACTGTGGCTGCCTGGTTGCTATTTTGACCAAGGGAGGGTCTGTTGGCTTCCTGGATCCATCAGTTGGTCATGTTTTTACTGGATTCATCATCTTTCTGTTGGTGTTTGGCTCTGTCTGATCTGTGTTGCTTGGGCAGACACATCAGGTCGAAACATTGCTTCTTGCTGACAGTGCCCGGTTTGGTGCAGTCAAGGAGCAATAGTTAGAGCACAGCCTGGGGTTATTGCAGCTACAGCTCCAAACCTATAATCAACATGAAATGGAGCATAACTGCTCAGAAATTGTGGCTTATCTGCAGAATAAGTCACCAGGCATCAGCTGGCCACCGACAGCAGGCAAGTCAGAGGAGCCACCCTGGAAAGGACAGCAGCCTGCTCCAGGCCCTTGTGCCTTTTCCCAGTCATGATACATGTTTCACATACACATAGGCACCGTGGTGCTGTCCTCTCACTAAATGAAGATATACGGACAGCTTAGCCCAGGCTGAAGATCACCAACCAGGACAGTAGGCCAGCTGGTGTGTCTGGTGTCATCCAGGGTGCCAACTGCACAGATTACAGCTGAGACAAATAGATACTGAATTCACAAAGAGTGATTCTCCAGATCAAAATAACAAGTTCTTAGGCAGGAACAAAGACTGAGATTTCCAGTGATCAAATTAGGTGGATAAATAAGAGTATCACAGAAAATAGAGCTGTGGCTGGGTCATGTAGGTCATCCAACTGACAGACCAGGACATCCAGGACAGAACTCTTGATGTCAGTGTCATGATAAGTTGGAATTAACTCAGTGCAGGGCAGGAAGATGAGCAGAGAGGCAGACTTGGAAGAGTTAAACCACAGGAACAGCCAGGCACTCAGAAGATTTACTGTAGGTGGAATTTCATTACACAGAGAAACTCATGGCTAGAATAAGCTGCCAAAGGAAACAATAGAAGCTACTACCTTACTTTAAAGACTTAAGAAAATATTTAAAAGAAATAAATATTTGGTAGTACATCTGCCATCTCAAAGGATACCTAGCTTCCTTTCATCCCTACAGCGTTCTCTATTCCAGCTGCAGGATATTTTTCCTCATCACACTGTTAATTCTTTTCTCTTTTTTTTTTTTTTAAACACCTTTTATAGATTAGGCTTAAAAGCAGCATCTGCTACATTTTAAGTTGGTTCTCTATGCTCACCCAAGCTACCGATAGTCCCACTCCCAGCAGGATGGATGAAAAAGCAGCTTTACTCTGCCAAGAAAATGGCTGTGTCGCCCCCCAGGCTGTATCCCAGCAGGCTCAGAGCTGCTCTACTCATTGCCTGGCGTATGGAGTATAGGGGGACTCTGACATCTGCTCCAGGCTGGAGAATATGCTGACACTTAGCTGTCTCTCTCTGCTTGCAAGTTGACCTGTAATACTGGAGTTTGGCTTACTCGTTCTGCAGACAGGCAGGGCATAAGGCACTTCATGGGACCATGAAGGAAGATGCTCTAAATCTCTAACCTCAGCTGCAACAGCAAAAAAGAGTTAAAAAAATTAAGTTCTGAATTTGGAAGTTATGATTAATTTCTGTGTGGGGAAGGAGAATTATACATGTATTAGTTTCAGCATGTGAGGAACATATTTTTGCCATTACCTAAGTAATGAAGCTCCAAGGACAAGAAAAAGGAACTTGGAAGCCCTATTTTTCCCATTTTGATCCAATAGCAGCGGGGGTCGGTGCCTCCTATGTCAGCTTGTTATAATGAAGAGTTACGAAAAGGTTTTTCTACTTGTCAGCTTTCTGACAACTCCTGAATGTGGTAAAGGTGGGCTAAGAGATGATTAGTCACCACCTGCCTCTAACAAACAAGTTCTCTTGAGTAACTCGTGTGAAATGTTTAACTATGAATAAACTCATTTAAAGCGCCAGCTCTACCAAAGGCTATCTGATGGCGATCGGGCCCCACTCCTCTTCCCAGGAGGTGTCTTGAGCACTGTCCCACAGCGCAGATCTGCAGCCACATGCTCCAGTCCTGAGCGCCTCAGGATGCCAGCGGGGAGAAAGCCAGGGGAAGAGGCAGACAGAGCAGTTTATGCGTAAACAGTGCGTAACAAGTATTTTGCATTTTGCTTCATGTCCCATTAGGCATATTTGGACAATACAAGAACGCTGGGTGTAAGGACCTGGACACTGTTCCTTGACCATGAGCTGCTTCCCCTGCCAGGGGAACACATGCATCCCGACTGCGGTACGACAGCCGCAGCTGTCCTGCAGCGCTATGCTGTGCTGCTGGAGTGGCGCAAGGAGCTTGAAATGCCCTTCCTGCATGTTCCTGTGCCGGGTGTGTTTCATATGTACATATTATCAATAGGAACAACAAAACCAGTAATATGTATTATTTTATTACTTATTGTTTCCCTTTACTTCCTCCTCTCTTCTACCATTTTAATTGAGTTCCCAGCCTCGTACTTTCAGTCCACTACACTTCTTGCCTTCTTTCTCCCATCTCCTTTATTTAGACTCTCCAGTCCCACTGTATGTGTCAACACCAGCATATATTTTGCCCCCAAAGCTTAATATTAAGTTCATAGAGCGCCTGCATGGCTACTCACACACACACACACAAAAGTATGGAAAGGCGTAACAAAAAGAAACCTTATGTCTGAAGAAGTCAGTGCATGTCTTTAGACTTCACACTTTTCCGGCAGAAAATGGGTCCCTAATTTGTTACGATACTTGTCTAATAGTAGCAGGTAGTCCAAAAGCCAGTCCCCACAAAACACTGCAGTCTGGGCTGCTGATACCTGAACTAATTCTTTTGCATATTGTGCCTTGGGCTGTATTCAAAACTGAGTTTGGCAGCATCCTTTTATCATTTAATTTGGAGTGTCTCATTCCTTTTCTCTGCTGGACTTGTCTGCATTCATTTCATAAATACACTGGGCACCAAGGGAAAGTTGGCAACACTCATTCAAGAGACCTGCTTGAAGAGAGAGTGGAAGATGATAATTGATGCCTATGTGAGATGATGAAGAAAAGGCCTGAAGAGCAAACATGACGATAAACAAAGGAGCAAGTGGAAGTGGCTTTAGAGTTTAGCTGCAGTGGTTGAGATATCAAAAGCTCGATGCACCACCTGCACAGTGATGGCTTGACAGCTTCCATCCACATTCATCTAAGGATTGAGGTAAACATCATTCTTCCCCCTTTGCTGGGAGATGGGCTCTGCTGTCTTCGGGGCGGGGGGGGGGGGTGTGTGTGTGTGTGCTATGTTCCCTTCCACATCATCCTGAAGTGAGATTGTTACCTTTCTACTTACCTGTTGAAAAATAGATCTTGTGTAGTGTTTTCCTTTCTTAGGAGCTGTGGGATGACCTAATAGGCTGCTAGATAAAAAAACGTCTTGAAAGATGTAAATGGAGGGAGAAACAGTACTGTAATTCAGCTGTTAAGCCAAAGATGGTACATGCAGCATTAGCTGAGAGATTTTCCCAGATGAAAGAAATGAGTACCTAAGCACAGGTACCATTAAAGGAATTCACATAGGAAGGTAAAAGCAGCACAAGTTTCTGGAGAACAGGCAAACCAGAACCGACACTGGTATTGTAATAGGGACTCATATCCAGGTGAGTCACAGAGAGGTTTAGACCACTGAGAATAAGATATATTTTAGCAAGGCACATCGACCCATCAAATATAACATTTGTTCAACTGACACTGGGAACGAATGCGTCTGCCCCTTGTCACTCTGAATTTTGGTTCTCTCCCATTCGGTTCTCCCATATTTTCCTATACAATGCTGAACAGAAAACAACCTTCAAGGTGTTCACTTCACAGTTCCCAAGGATCATATGGTTTCATTTAGATAAAAAGGTTAGGTGATTTACAAGGGACAAGCAAGTATCAAACACAGTCGTTGCACCAATGCCAATTCCTTTTGAAGCACAAAATCCCACAGCTGCTGTTCTAAGTTTCCACATCTGCTCCAGGCTGGAAGAGTGTTTTCAGATCATAAAGGAGAATGAATCAGCGAAAGAAGAGCAACTTACATCCTTTGGCAAAGACTACAGGTGCAGGGTGGGTGGAAGCAGGGGTAAGGGGCAGAAAGTGTCATACAAATTTCTCCATCAAGCCTGGGGATATGCCTGGTTTTATGCTAGCCCAGTTCCTGGAACACTTCCCCATGAAATACAGTTTACCATCCATTTTCTGGGGAGAATGCTTCCTTGATTCCCACAAAAGTGTATGTTAAAAACTTGATGGTATAATTTTGCTTCCATGTAAATTATCATCTCTCTATATAAAGAATATTTTCAGTACTTTCTGTATTCAGTTATACTATGGAGTGGGGTTCCTGGCTGCTAAACTGGACTTTGCTGTCTGTGTTTAAATTCTGTAGGATCATTTATTTGTGAACAATCCATATTGCATCCATTTTATGACACGTTGGGGCAGGTATTAATTTAAAAGGCTTTGGTTCCAGTTTTGCCTCCAGCTAAGCAGACACAGCTGCCATTGAACTGTAAGGGCACATGAAAATCAAATGATCCTGACACCCACTCCCCTGTAATCCATCCACCGTCATCTGATACAGGACAGTCAAGCAATTGTTGGGTCCGCTCTGAGATTAATCTACTCTTGGTTTAACAGACAGAATAGCCCAAGTAGCTTTTTCTGAGACTAGACGTTGTATTTTCTAATACAGAAAAAAAACCCAAAAAATCCATTCCGTTCATAGAAAGCTGATCAAAGAGATGAAAAGTCTTACTTGTACTGATTAAAACCTTTTAATTTGCTGATTTGCTGAAAAATTCACAGATATGCTAGATAACATCCAGGGTCAGAGTAAGGGTCTACAGAACCATCTCTGAAAAGATGCATTAAATAAAACAATGAGGTACATTCAGTGCTGGTGAAGGAGAATAATTTGTGCTTCTGCAAGCATGAATAGCTTGCAGAGTGAATGAGGAGCCCGAAGAGGGGAAGGAAGAAGTAAATCCAGAAAATCTCAGTTACACTGAATCCACAAATGCTGTGCAGTTTATGGACACAATGATTGCTACAGAACTGACAATTATGTTCACATTACCAATGATGCGTTCAACTATAAAGCCCTCACCTCAGTCCTGGTGTCAGAAGACAGTTGTTCAACACAAATATAAACTATCACATTGTTCTTCTCTGCCAATACTTCCAAGGAAAAGAAAACAAAAAAAACCCCTCCAACAATCTGCATAATGTCTTTGCTCTCCTCTGTCACTAAGAGTGAAAACTTTATGGAAGACATAACAAGTCTGCAGGAAACTTTGAAAAAGAAATAAAATTCAGAATTTCTTTATATTCTATACATTAATTGTACTACCTGAAGAGGAAAATTAGATTAAAAGGGTGTATTTTGTTGAAGGTAAAGGAAGGAAAAACACTTGCTCTGAAGTAATTACAGTTTGCAGGTCTGAAGTCATCTTCATTTTGATGTTTCTGACCTGAAATGGTACAGCTCGGCTGACTGACTGAAACCAATAGTACCTCAAGCACGGCTAAAACCTATTTTTATTGTTGTTAATTAATAACTGTTGGTTTAAAAAGTACTTAATGCATTTTCCCTGTTTCTTTACAGTTAGAATATCCAAATGGATTTCATGTTTCCATTAGAAATTTAATTTTCTTCAAATGCTTTTCATGTCTCAAAATGTATTGCAGGAATTTAAAAGTAGCCCCTAGATGAGTCCAGGTGGCACAGGGAATATGTGTGAGCCTAACCCAAAGCCACAGACAACTTCATTTTTTGCATCAGGCTGTATAAAAGGACATATCAGGATACAAGAACTCTAATCTAATCTAAAAGCTAAAGCTCAATGAATATAACTGACTCTACACAGCCTTATATGCACACTTGTATTGCCATACTCAAAAATAAAATAATAACCATAAATGTGCTAGAGTTCAAAGGTGTCTCTATTCTTCAGCACCCTCACATGCTGTATGCAGTACACAAAGGTAATGAATCCCTGGTCCTTGATGCTAAGTGATGCTAATAACATGCCTACATTAAAAGTGTGTTATTCACCTCAGTACTTCTGAAAATTGCCAGAAAACTGTCCAAAGGTGACAAACGTGTAAATGAGCTCATTTTATTTCTTTTTGCAGAAAGTCTCTGTGAAGCCGATTCAACATGGTGTTCTCCTCCACAGGGCCAGTTTGCACAACAGAGCAATCCAAATAACATATTGTGCAATTCCTAAAGTATCCATGTTCCTAAAAGAAAGATACTTTCTGCCTTTTCTGTTTGTTTGCAGATATGTTCAGGATGGTGAGGGAAAGATTTCTTGCACCTGTGCTAGGAGTAACTGGACCTGAGAAACAAGCTGATGTGTTTGTGCTATGATAAGACATTTCCATGGTATTCCTTTTAGTGAAAGGAAGAGGAGGATGGATGATCTTTCATTAACAAATCAGAGTCTCCAATCCAAGCCACGTAAGTAGTGATGGACCAAGTGGCAAGTTCTTGTTGGCTTTTGAAGGAACTTTGAAATCAGCTCAATTCATTATTCTGGACACAGCCTGTGCAACTGTAGCAAGAGAGGCATTGTCAGATCAAACGCCAGTTTAACGACCCACAGGAGAGACCCTTTTAGAGGTGAGCGGCTGGCTGGACAGAACTGGGGAAAGGGGATTAACAGAGTGATCTGCTCTTCCTCCATCCTTGCTATAGCTGTTCGGTGGATCAATGGAAAACCTGTTTCCAGTTTCGCCAGTTTGTTATTTGTCGACCTAAGTAAACAGACCATTTAAAGAAACGTCATTGCATTGCAGGAGCCCAGGACTCACTCACTCTGTTCTGCTAGCTTGCTCCAATGCCAGGATTAACACCTGTGGTAGGAAAAATAACATAACCACTAGCACTGTGTGTTGGCACTCTCACCAGCCCAGAACAGGCTCTCACTCGGAGTAGCCAAGTGCTCTCTCTTTCCCCCTATCTCCTTCTCCCCAGGAAGAAGAGATTTTTAAAGATTCAGAGGTAGGTAAAGACCTTCAGCTAGTGCAAACTGGTGTGGCTTCTCCGACTTTTTACACAAGCTATGGAACTGGTGCCAAGAGCAGAGTTATTTTCTGTAGGGAAGCAGAAGAATATAAATTTAATCCTCACACTCTGTTCCACTGAAGCTGGCATGAGCAGCCACTGCTGAGTGACTGCTGTTTACGTGTCCCACTTCCAGCTGGTTTTATGAGCATATGTTATATCTACAGGAGATCTGTGTAGGGAGCGGAAACAAAGACACTATGGAGCAATCTGTCTTCATCAACTGGAGAAATGCTTAAAAAAAGTACTTTTTACACATGGAATCAGAACTGCGCCAGTGCTGAAGAATGAGTTTTACAGGCAAATTTGAGGACCAAGGGGGCACCACTAGCAGTGAAAGCAGAGCAGTTCTGCTTGGGGTGGTGGAGCAGAGCAGGGATGTCCTAACTCTGCCCTGTCAGGAGCCGAGGTCCTTCCATGGAAATATCCTCTCCAGCACTTCACTATGGGCAGAAAGGACCAGAAGGTGTGGAGGAGACCTTGAAACTGCGGGATCTGCCTGGGTGGAGACCAGTCACACCCCGCTGCTTGCTGTGGGAGTGCGCTGCCCCCAAAGTCCATGCAAGCATCAGAGCTCGGACAGTGGCTCTAAGCAACCTCCCCGCGGAGCTGCAGATGGGCCTGGGAGAAAAGTACTTTCACAGTCTCCGTGGTTGTGAGCAGCCAGCAAAGGGGAAGGTATTCTGCCTCTTTCCAAGGTCAAAGCTTGCTTGCAGAAAAACCTCAGTCAGATCCTCATGAATCATATCAGCCATTTTTCTTCCCCAAGCATTTTGTTACACTTGCTAGTTACAAGATCACTTCAGATTTCAAAATGTTTAATGAAGAAAGGAAACCTTTTGTTTTCGATCCTATGTGTCATCTGCCAACTGGTTACTCTTTATTGTGAACATTTGATTTATGTTGTGACAGTGTGAAGCACACGATGGAAAATAGGTAACTCAGGATAGTTCATTTTAGATACAAGAGATCCTGCATACCTTGATAAGTCCAGACCAGCAGTTCCCATATTTCTTCAGTTCTTACTCCCCTAAATTGGCTTCAGGGGGACACAGAGCTAAATCTTGAAAGCAGAAAATGGTATTTATGTTGCATTCAAATAGTTGAAGACCACCACTGTGAAGCTTTACTCGAATAAGGGCTAAGTCCTGCTATCTGATATCCAGCAGATTTTAGGAAGGAGCTTAGCTGAACTTACTACCCCAACCATCGGCTTTAACATTTTTGAGCAGGCACACAAAGCACATTTTCACCCCTTCTTCTCCCCACCAGTGCAATTACTTTCAAGCTTTTCTCACACAGAGCTAGTTCAGGATTTTGAGGAGAGCTGGTGAAATGATTCATTGGGCAAAAACTCAAATGTAAATGCCTTTCTTTGGGACAGATTTACAAATGCAGCCAGGGAACAATATTCAAATTCCCAAATCAGTGCAGGAAAAGAGTGCAAGGCAAGGAGAAGAGGCAGTTGCTGTTTTCTGACCTTGCTTTCCACTTGGGGGGAAAAAAACCCTCAATGCTTCCAAAAGACACAGAACTCCCACTCTCTATTCAGACGATTAACGTAAGAACAGTTCTGACATATGTAGAGAAAACTTGCCAGATTTATCTTCTGTACCTTTCTAGTAATTGCTTCCAGTTATGTAGCATGGCTGCAGTATCTGGAAAATGAAGTCAAAAGTAGCAATCAATTCAACAAAAATCTTCTCTAGTTAAAATGGTTTGTTACAGAATCCTCTTGCAGGAAGATTCACATGTCCTTTAAAATCAACCCAGATAAATAAAAACCCTGATCCAGGACTTGGTCCAAAGACTTTTGAAATCCTATAGTCAGGCCCTTGCAGTCTGAAATGCTTTCCCATACTCAGCGTCTTTTCCTTCTTCTTAGGAACAACTCCAACATTTCTGTCTACACCTGTAATTATCTGAAATAAAGTTCAACATGGAAAACTCATCTAGAGGGGAAGTATGTGTTTAAAATTTCTAACTCAGGTCATTCAAACACCAAATTTATATTCTCTAATATAATTATATAGTCACAGGGGACTGGACTTTTAAGCTACTTTTAGGCATTTACAGATCAAAAGATCTTTTAGAAAACACCATTTGGCATCCAAATGCCTCTAAAAATGAACTCTGGCATCTACTTTTCAGTGAGCATGGAGATGATGCTTTTGCCAAGCAGGTGGAGTAACCAGTGGCCAAGGGCTTGATTTTCTAGTGCCCATAACTGACTTTTTCCTATGAAATGCATCTAAGCCTGAGGTTCACAGTGACAGAAAACAGCTATCAACCTCTGATACATCAGCATTAGACTGTAGCTCAGGAGAACTTAACTCTGAAAGATGATACATCTGTTAAACATCTTGGCATTTCTGAAAAGCTGGCTGAGATTGTAATCCTTGAATCAGCTTCCAGGTTCTTGTCTTGAGGCTCTTTTAACCCAGTCTGGGCAGTTCTCTGAATGTAGGTCATCTTCAATGAGATATGCTCAGATATTCATGAATCTAATGGCAAGATGTGGACCAAAGGAAAATAATATATACTACATTTCTCAATAATTACTAAAAGGGAAAATGAGATACTTTGGAACTCCGTAGTGTCCGTGTACTTCCCTTTTCTTCCTTTTTGACATACAATTTGCATGTAAAAATGTGAGCTGACGTTCTCTCATGCTTCAGGATATCAATCGTCTGTTGATAGACTTGGAAAGAAAGTTCCTCTAACAACAGTTATATGTAAATATCCTCTATCAAGTTTCTTGGGATTTGGTGGTATTAAAAACAGATGAAGGGGAAATATGAATTGTAACTGCTCAGCAGTGGTAACTTGTGACCAAGGTATGATCCGGCATGGAGGGCAAGAAGATCCAGCCGCAGAAAGGGTTAAACTGGCTGGAAGTAGGAATGCCAGAGACAGAATGACTTCATGTGGGGGAGTGAGGTTTCCCTCAGTGCTGAGATAAGAAACAGCCGCAGCATTGTCTTGTAGCAGTCCTAGTGCCAAGGGGCCACCTTTGGGCAGCAGAGCTGAGCTAGGCGATGGACCCAACGCCAGGCTGAGGTGCCTGGTGCTGATGCTTGCAGGATTGGTGCTGGTGCAAGTGTGCATAAGGTATTGGCTGGTGACACATCTTTGCAGACTCCTTGTAGATCCGCTTATGGTGGTAGGACTCTGTCCAATGCATCAAATGTTCATCAAATCTTTATATTTAAGCACAAACGTGATTAATTTTCCTCAAGGGAGACAATGCAAATTCCCCAGTACGTGGACATAAGACTTGTCCAGTTTAACAGCTCACATCTTGCTACTCAGCTGATGGCCCTCTGACCCAGCAATGCCCTTCTCTGCACCGTCTTGCGTACTCTGATGAAAAACTAGTTTTACTTAATCTTTGCATACCTACCTATATTGAAACCATTCTTCATTCCAAGTATTTTTATGGTGCTTAGTTAAAGCAGGTCACTGGGAAAAAACTTTCTTGATGAAAAATATGTGGAACTCATTAGGTTATGACCATAAACCCATTTGATTTTCCACACATGAACCACTTTATTGCTCATTTCTCCAGAACAGAACTTGAGTTGAGAGCCCTTAAATTGACCACAAGCAACTTGTAGAGGACAGGTGAAATCCCAGTCCTGCAACCTAAGCAAAAACTTACACTGTGTCAAGGAGGCCAGAATGTTACCTATGATTTAAGCTTCCATAGAGCCAGCAGTCAACAAGTTTTTCTTTTTGCTCTCTCCTGGGGATTTTTACCCTGGTTTTCAGGACTGTGCCTTTAAAGTTCAGGGAAGAAAATTAGACCTCAATACAAGAGAATGAACTAAGGGGAATTTACACTACAGCGAAGACTCTGTACTCCTTCCCAGTGCTACCACTCTCAAACCCATCCCAGGATGAATCAAATACCACCTAATTACATATCTCCAGCCTGTGGAAAAGGTCAAGGACCACAGATGTATGTGTCAAAGAAACTGCACAAGCACCATAAAGGGAGCTACCTAGGATCAGTCAGTAGGAAGCACCAGGCAAGCCTGCTGGTAGAATTTAGGATATCTGAATGTGGCCTTTAAGGTAGCATTAAGCTAGAAGTTACCTACTTGACTTTTAAAGGGAGTAAACAAGGGAGACCTAGACTCTAGAAAATTCACAGATCGTTTGCTCATCTGAATTTTGTGACACAAACAGTCTCTTAGTCTTTGAGAACTGGGACCAGTGAAACCTCTGTTACCCACATAGTCACTCCCATCATCTGCCTATGCCAGAGCAAAAGGACTCAAATGCCATAATGTATTACATTACTGCAAGATTTCCATCTTGCTATATCCAATTTGTTATCAAAACTAGATGTACACAAATTGCTTTTGTTTGTCCTTCATTACAGGGAGCTGGGACAGACCAAAATGAGCAAAGTATGTCTTTAGACAAAATAAGCTAAAAGCTCAGACCTGCAGTAACTCAGTTGCTTGCAGTCATCTATCCAGGCTCTTAGGTATGATGAGACATTTTATTAAGGCAGGAAAACCCATTGCAGTATGCTGGTCGTTAAAATAAGTGTCCAGGATATATATTAATGTAATAAAAGACTTAATAACAGTTTCATTTACTTTGCTGTACCTTAAACAGTCATTTAAAGAAAGGACACTCCACATCTGCTCTCTAGCTGTGCAGAAGAGCCAGCAGGCAGGTGGGTCTGTCCCCAGTTGGGACTACTGCTAGTGTAATGCACATGTATTTTGGAGACAACAAAAACACACGTAAGTTGGCGTGGTGTTAAAGAGATTTTTAAACACAGATGTATAAAGCCATAAATGGATGATTCAGAAATGATTCAGGCAAAGCATCTCAAACCTTTGGAGAAAGCCATCCCCTGAGCATTTCCTGTATGGGAGAGGATAATTTGGGTTGAATCCTTTACAAAGAAGGCAACATCTTAAGTCTTTAACTGGCAGCTATCTGCTGGTGACTCTGTTGCCTCTGTTGCCATGATTATATCTTCACTGCAGAATCAAACCATTTGCCTTCCAGTGAATGCCTTTTGGACTAGCCTGGCTGGAAGCAGACCACACTGTGAAATAACACCTGTACTACACACAATGACTGGCTTGCCATGCAGAGAGATAGGATTAGCAGCTGGGGAGCTGAGCTAATAAACTGTAGCTAATGTTCCCTTGTGAGCCCACTAATTTGAGTTAAAAACGCCACCCTGCTCGAATTAAGAGGCTTGTGTGTAGAAAGGATTTGCAATGGTAGCAACACACAGGTTATAACAGCAAAAAACCTCTCTGACAGTTATTATGACCTTTGAAGCTCTGAGAAAAAATACCATTAATAAATTATATAAGCTTATAAAATGATATAAACTAGAGATGATGTGATACACTTCTCTGAGTGTCACTCAGAGCCAAGGAGAAGGAAGGAGGAATTATCTTTACACTGTTGTTAGACCTCTCCAGATGTTCAGCCAGCTTGGGAAAGAAAGGGGGCTTGGCAACCTCTGTCAGTGAGACACATCCCCATCTGCACCAGCATCTCTGTCTCAAACACAGCAGAGCCATGGTGACAGCCACCACCTCCATCTTTCATGCTTCGGCCATGAGAAGCCTGAAGACGAGAGCCACAGGATTACTCTTCTGGCCTTTTCCTGCCCTAGAAACCCTACACTTACACACAAGCACAAAGAGGCTTTTCCAAAAGCCTATTTCAACATCTAAGTCTCCTTGTATGCAGCAAAGCCAATTTTTCATCCTGTTCTCTATAACTAGGGCCAGAAATACTTCTGTCTTCCAGGACCAGAAGTGAATGCCAGAAGACAGAGTTGCACCTCTGGGATGCACTGACAATCCAAGTTTCGCTTTAAATTAAACCAGCAGACGAAGTCCCATAGGACTATTCAAGCCTACACAACACAATAATATGCAGTATATAGAGCCCTGAACTGATGCCAACTGAATCCACAACAGAAGTGGAGTAGGGTACTTGTGGTGGCCGGCCCCGGTCCCCCACTGACAGTGCACTGCTGCGCTGGCACAGCAGCTTCCAGACCCAACCTGGCACCAACCCCACCGCTTCAGGCCAGGGTCAGGGTGCAGAGCTTGCAAAGGTTGCAAAGGTTGCAAAGGATGCAAAGGATGCAAAGGATGCAGCATCAAGCCCACTATTTGGGCCACTTTTGGATCACTATATCTGAAATGTTTCTTAAAATTCCTGAATAGTTTGTTTTTTCTCCAGACACAATATCTCGCTGACCTGGTATTGATATTGTGTCTGCTTGCAATTAGAGGATATGGGGCAAAACTACAGGTTATATAGAATTAAGCCATCTAGGGAATGCATTTATGATCTTGAGAGAGGCCTGAGTTGTTTCTAGGTTGTGATTAAAGCACAAAAGAGTTTAAGAACAGGAAAAAGTCCAGCTATCTTGCTATGTCTACCCTTCTTTCACTTAAATTTCTATTTACCATATCCCTCACCTCATCTTTTGTCCAGAAATAAATCTAGGTGACTCTTAAGCTTATTTATGCTCCTCGCTTCAATTTCCTTTCCTGGTAATTTATTCCAAATGTCAACTGAAATTTTGAGTTATAAAATTCTCAACTTTTTGGAGCTATTTATAAATTTTAGGTGTGCTCACAATAATGTGTCACCTGAAAAGGGAAAGCAGGATCTGATATCAAACCCTCAAAGTATGTCTTTCAATTTGACCTGCTTCCCTTTTGTTCTCCAACATATGAATCTTTTTGTAATATCTATTGGCTATGACAAGCCTATTGCTTTTTTAAAAATCACATGACTATTCAGAGAAAAAAAAATACCAATTTGGTAACGAGAGATGTTATGTAGACACCAGCCTCACATTTGTCAATGCAGGCACAGTCTTGGGATACTGTTCACGTTTCCAAGACTAAAATGTAGGTGCCACTAACACTTTCTCATGGAACTGTATATTGTTAAATCAACGTAATTTAGAGGCAGCTTCCTCTAAAGGGAATGCAAGATTAGGATTTGCAGATCTATTCACTTTCCATGCCTCTGTGTCTAATCTCTTAAGGTAAAGTTGGCTCTTGAGTTCCCAGTAAAGCTAGTCCAAATATTTTCAGTGATTTTTTTTATTTCCGTAATTGCCACTCTGCCAAACCTAGAAAGTTTCGTTAATCAAAAAGGTTTCCTATAGCCTATCACAGAAGAATGCAGAATAGCCAAAAGTGTTATTTATAGGTCCTCACCTTACCAGGAGCAGCTGCTGTTTTCCCATATGCCAGGTTAATGCCACGTTAATCTTTTGACTGTTTTCTCTTCCTGATTCTTCTCTGATTGTTATTGCTAAAAGACTCTGAAATTCCCATTTTCATTCCACCACATTTGGACCAAAACCAAATTTCAAAACTTGAGAAAAACTCACCAAAAGAAACTGCTGTTTTCTGGCCAGGGGTAATCAACAATCTTAACTACAAATACTCTTAGCACAATAACCCAGTACAAAAGAAGGGGAAATCTCACAACGAGTGTAAACATTCTGATGCTTGCAAACCAGTCCCAAATGTATTTTGAAATACATTCCTTCGTCATTGCTCGGGATGCTGCCTAATGAGTTGACAGTAAGCCAGTGACAGTCTAGCACAGCAAAAGTTTAGTGCTTCCTTTTTTGGACATTCAAGTATTCCCTATTGTTTTGAAGCCGTTAGTAACGCTGCTGCTTTGCCTTTGCCATCCAACAAGCCCTCCTCTAGCAATGACTCATTCAGGTTCTGGCACCATGTAGGATAAGGGGGAAGAGTTAACAGAAAATGCTTGGTGACATAGATAGGAGGAGAAGGGGAGGAAAGATGCAAAGCAGACTTCTGGCTCTGTCACCTTTTCTCTAATTTGTGGAGCTTTCTACTCTTTTTGGAAACTATAGATGCTGGGGGTCACCACACTGCATTCCCTGGATATGCAGAATGCTGAAGTCCCAAAGAGCATAAATTAGTGAACACCACATTATTTCATGTTGTTCCTATTAAAAAGATCATTTATTTCAGTGTTCTGTGTTACTTTTGTTCTCCGCAATGCATGCTGGATTACTGCACTATCTCCAAAATCATAAAGCTTCGTAGTTATGGAATGCTGAGGCTGCCGAACAACATTGCTCTTCCAGGGATCTACCAGCCAGGTACTAGTCTGTAGTGATTTCACCTGATTGGGATGGGCGAGAACATTATTCTTCAGATGAGACATGACCACTGCACCCCATAGCATCTATACTTTGCGTAAAATCATCTCACATGAAAGGCAAGAGGGAAACTCCCACTGCCTTTTTCTGTGCCAGTATTTCACTCTAACTTTTTTTTTTTCTTTAGAGTTCCATAGAGTAACTGGCAGTTTTGTACTCTACAATTTCAGAGCCTTCAGCAAGGTAGATGGGCATGACTATGGACACAAACTGCCTTCAGGAGTGTTCCTTCTTTTCATATTTTCTCCATGTAATTAAAGAATTTAGCCAATTGTCTTCTGTTCCTACTTCAGTTTCACATAGGACTAACACTGCCGTGTTAAAGAGATACCTCTAATCTGCAAGTTGAAAGAGTCCCCAAAATACTGGTGGGACAGAATTTTTCAGATAACATGGACGTGGTCCTCCTTCTTGGTGTAGTGCTGACATTTTAATGGAGTCCTGTATCTAATGGAGTAATATAACACTGACATTAACAATCTAAAATTGATGCAAGAGGAGACTCAAGTTCTGTATATTTTATTAGCTCTTAAAACTAAAACAGTAAAAATAGTTTTGAAAAGAGACAGAGAGGTGAAGAGGTCTGAATAAAACTGAGAAGAGACTAAGTTCAATTTATTTCTCATGTATTTCTTGACTATATGTCACCTTGAACTCCTGTGAAAAGCATGCTTTTCTCTACTATTGTAGTTTTTCTAGTTTCTGCTCTACAGTCTCTTGGGGCACCCACTAAAAGCATGCCAAAGGGCGGGGGGGGGGGAGGGTGAGGGCTTAAATATTTTAAATCTATTAAATAAAATAACACTTTTGAAATACTAAAAAACATATGGAAATGTGTTTCCCCCCATATGGGAATTCAGCTGTTCCCAGGAACAGCCTGGGTGTCAGGAGACCAGAGCAACATATGAGGAATGTATTAAACAAATGATGGAGGGAGGATTGAATAGCTCGGGGAGCTGGAAAAATATTACATAACTTTTCATCTTGACTCTACCCCAGACTGACAGTGCAAATGAAAATCATTAGACTCTGAAGACGGTTTGGTGGTCCATGTGGAATCACTTGGTGGTTTCTCTGGAGTTACTAATAGACAGCTTTCTACATCACAGAAACTTCCATACATTTATCACCCTTTTCAGCGATCTTAGTGGAAGCCAAGAATAAGGGTTTAAGAGAGAAAAATATTTGAGCATATGCTTAAAATTAAGCACCTGCTCAAGTACTTTGTTGGATGAGAACCTTAAAAACTGCACTGCTAATACATGTGGTAAAAATATGAAGAGCAGAAAGGAAAGCTGGACTGTTCATGCGGTACCTGTTCTGGAAAAGATTTTATTTTCATTAAATAGCTTTTAGCAACATCACATTGTATTTGAAAAAAAAAAAAAAAAGGAAAAAAGAAAAAGAATCAAGGCAATATTCCAGGCGCTATCTGTAATGGACTATCAGAAAGGAGTAAGCATATCAGAATCCTGTGCTCTCTCACCATCTGACCATGCTGAGTGCCCTCATGTGCTTGCATTTCAATGTCAATTCGATTAACAGATCCCATCATATTTTCCATTTCTCTGCACTGGGCAATGTTACAAATACTGAAGCAACTTCCAGGTAAGTCAGTAAACATACACAGCAAAGTGCAGTACCAAAGATCTCACTGGAGTCCTACCAACCAATACAGTTTTGTTAGCCCGGGGTGGACACATCAACAGTGCTTCCCGCTTTGAAGCCAGCTGAAATATCACAGATTTCTCTGCTAAGTGCTGCCTTGCATGGGACAGATAGACCTTCGTCTCCGCACAGCGGAGGGAACAGAGCTGCTCAAGGGGTGACTGTGCAGGGCCTCGCCATAATGGGCAGAAGCAGAGTGCTCATCTGTCCTGTTTTAAGAGATACATTTTTCATTTATTTATCACATAACTGCAAGGCAGGGTGAGTGCATCGATCCAACCTCAGCAAGGGAATGCTGAGCAACATTGGCCAAACTTTCTTCCAGTGCAGAATTTACACTAATGTCAAACTGAAAAAAAAATTTAACAAGAAGTCAAACTAAAAAGGGTTATCCTTCTTATCTCACCCAAAGACTGCACTTAATTACACTCCTGAAATAACACTGAAGGGAAATAATTAATTGGCCCATGATTTTTTTTTTTTTTTACTGCACTGAAAATGTATCAGGAGTATTTGAAAAAGTGTAGAAAGTGTTTTGTAGCAAAATGGGTTTAATTTTGTCAATAGAGGTAAACTTCTTACTGGCAATGTTAATTGTGGCAGACCATTCTTCTACCTACACTCTCTTCTTTCTACAAATTAACTAGAAAATGAGAAGATATATTTGCTTCCACCTGACTGCTAAGTTAATATGTTACATTATACAGCTAAATACACTAGTGATAAGACAATCTTTCATCACCTTTCCTTACTTACCCTGACAAAAAGATTTAAAAATCACAGGAGCTACCACATTTTGTCAGCCTGAAATACATGGAAATATTGAAGCATGTCTTGATTGGCTGTTTTCATCTGTGCCAGCTGTTAGAAATTACATTAATAGAAAAATCTCTGCTACAATTTTCAAGTTCTTTAAGAAAGGTAAAAATTGAGAAGATAAAACAAGAGAACGTGTTTATATTTCATTCATAATGTGCTATTTTTTTATGATACCATTCTAAAATTAGTCTGCTCCAGTATTTGCTGAAATTTATGACCTAATGGATTCATTAAATGGCAAAGTCAGGAATTGATGACAAATTCTCTGGCCATAAAATGTGATTCTTTCTTAAAAATACATCATGATAAAGCAGAAAAAACCCATAAGGATTTGTTCACACATATTATCCTGGCTCACCTTCCTGACTCCACTTTTCACCCTATCTAACAAAGTTATGCTACTCCAATTCAGCCAAATTCTCAAACACGAAAGAAGCTGAGAGCATGGTCTTGCATCTTGTCTTGAAGAACAGGTCTGAAGGATATTTGCAGCCAGAGGCGGGGTCACCACAGTTGTCTCAGGTCCCATTCCAGCTCTGGAGGCTGGAGCATGCCTGTGTGGGTGCAAGCACTCCTGTCTCTTTTTCCATCCCAGCACAACCCGTTCAGCCCAATGCCCTTCAAGTTTTTGCTCCTGCACTCTTTTTCCTGATCCCTTCCCTGACCAGTGCCATGATCCACTCGCTGGGCTTCTGGACCCAGTCCTCTTCCCAAACACGAGAGCCGCCTAGCTCCGCAACATGACTTTCTTCCTGGTCCCTGTCTAATCTCAGTCTTTCCACACCCTCCCTTCCTGGCTTCCCTTCCCAGTTTCTTTGCCAAGCTCGTGTGTCCCCACCCGGACGTCCCCAATGACATTCCTCCCCCCTTAGGTCAGCTTCCCACTTCCCCTGACTCCAGCTACTCACTTCATTACTCTCTGTGTCCTTATCTGCTCCTTTCCTCTCTACTCAAATCACACGGCTCCCTCCTGTCCTACTGCCCGGGGCTGACCACAGCGGGGGAATACAGGAGCAAAGAGCAAATGCTCGGGGGTTTTGTGTCCCACCCTCCTCGGCATGGCGCAGTGGGAAGCTGCCTTCGCAAGGAAAGCCCAGCTCCTTTGCTCACCTGCAGGCAAGACCCTTCCCCTCTGCTCTCTGCAGCCACAGTGTGATCAGCCACAGGCACTGAAGAGGCTCAGACCTGCTCGCTGCAGTTGCAGTTTTCAAAGCACTTGCTTGAATTTTAGAAGCCTGTAATGAGCAGGCATACTGAATTTTTCTTCCCCCAAATGTTGTAACTTCATTGATTTTCATGGGAGTTTTACTTGGCATTGGGAATGGGGACATCCCAGCCTTCTACCAAATTTCAGCTGGCTGTTTCAGAGCAAAAAAAGCACCAAAGCGAGCCAAAGGAGACAATTATTTTTTTAACTTAGGCAAAAGAGGTTTTCTTTCTCGTGTTGCAGAAATATTTCAACTACTTTGATAGAAGTTTTCTTTCAGATTCATAGGGCAGCGCTTGGCATAAGAAACTTCACCCCAGCTGTTACTGTGACAGGCTAGGAGTTACTGACGAGAGTCATGTAACATGTAGGTGATGCTACGGATAACCCATAGCCATTCCAGTTTGGCTGGTTATACTTTCTGCTTGAAAAATGTTGCCCGAGTCTAGGGGAACTCTACCGACCTGCCTGCTGCTACACAGTTTCATGCGTCCAAGTGTCCAAGCACGTACATAACCCCAGTCCTCATCAGCTTGCATTTTATCAAGGAGATACCTAGAATGGAAATTGTAAGAGGATCTTCATCATCTTTCACAAACACTGTAACAGAGGCTTTATAGATTTAATTATAAAGCCTGAAACAAACCAAATAATGCTTAGTCACTGCAGACTACTGTGGAGGGACAAGAACGATTAGCTGAAGATGGGAAGTTGCAAGTTTAGAGTAGCATGATGAAAAGTGTAAGAATGTTAAAAAACACTTTGATTATTGACCTTGATTCTCTTAATTCACTGGAATTACTCCCCATTTACTCCTGTGCAGTGAGGTGGAAATCAGAGTCACGCAGCATGAGCCTTCCCTTGGCAGGCACCAAGGAGCATGCAAGTGTGCTATGGGCCTGGCGAGACACCCAGGAATTTGCATCACTGCCCTCTCAGCTAAGGATACCGTACGCATGTGACCAACAGGTCTTTTGTCTCCAAGGGTTAATAGATACCATGCACCACGCTGGTAGCACGCTCCTTTTTGTAGGGATTGTTCAGTACAGGGAGGTACATATGCCAACTCCCGCCTTTTCTGTTCCCCCTTTATTTTATGCTAATCTTTGCTGACCTGAGCCAGCACAGCTTCCTGAAACTGAACTAGAGTTTTTGGGAGGAAGATGGGAAAACACAGTAAGGAAAATACTTTAATCTACAGACAGATCTTAAGAGCACTTTAGCTGACACTGTCAGATGCCTACCCTCTCGTTCCTTGCTCCAGGTCTTGCCTACGGGGACAAAGAGGCAGGGCAAGTCCCAAGTGAATCAGTTATGAAATATCTTCCAGCAATCTGACATTTGCTTCAGGGACAACAATACTGAAGGAGTGAGGAACAGGGAACAGGAGTTAATGAGGAAGTAGAGACCCTGGTCCCCACACCCCCTGGGCAAACCAAAACCCTGGCAGACCCCAACAATTCCAGCAGGGCAAAGATGCATTCCCAGAGAGGGCGAAATACAGCCCTTTGGGTTATTTCATTCCAGTTGTGCCTTTCTGGCCTTACAGAAATACAGGATGGATTTTGAGAAATTACAGACTGTTCAGGAAAAAGTTAAACACCAAATACAAGAGTGCCCCTACTTTCACCCAGGACACCATTATTCTATTACACTCTTCTCTGAAAGTTGACAGGCTGCATGCCAAGCCCTTTTTTTTTTTTTTTTTTTTTTTTTTACTTTCTCACAGGCAGAAATTCTCCTCAAAACCTCTTACTTTTAAGCTAAGTGCCAAAATATGCTCAAGTGCCAGCCAATGACTCATCTTTTAAAAGCCTGGCTTTTGGAAGGTGGTTTTCATTTCAGGAACTTGGGATTACTTCCTGGATACTAAACATTGTGGGATCAATAATTAGACTAGAAAAATGTCAAAAAAGAAGGAGTTTAAATATTTAAACATCAGTCATCTTTGGGGGTTCTGTTAACTAGAGATATGTGGGAGTTCCAAAAGAAGGAAAAAACAGGAAGGCCAAGAGTTTGGCTCATGACTCAAAATGGCCAACATCCACTTTTTTTTTTTTTTAATACTGAAACATATTTTAAATCATTTTAATCTCTTTTTAATAATGGAACCAGACACATACATCACATTGCCTTGGAAAGAGTAGAAACACTATTTATTTTTTTTTTTTTTTTTTTACGTGGGTGCAAATGGAAAGCATATGATGA